>NC_090658.1:78863304-80113304 GCF_013368605.1 Nyctibius grandis | reverse complement strand
AAAACAGAGAGGCACCCTTGTAAAAACATCGTCTGAGACAATGACTGCCTTTACATTCAGAGGGCAAGATCCTGGAGAGTGTGTGTCTGATTGCCACTGAAATCTGATAAGGAGCTAAGCACCCAATAGCCTTTGTGAAGCTTGACCCTGAAACGACCATGGCCAACTTCAGTGTGGAGCAGTGAGCTCTGAACAACTGTGAGGAGCTTATAAACTCTTTCTCAGTATTATGAGCGATACCTGAAAAGTGGGTCAGAAAGGAGCAAAACACTTCTGAGAACTGTGGTTTTGAAAAGTTGGACATATTCAAGCAGTGAGGAATAGATTTTAAGATAAAATTAAGTTCTTGTTAAAAAAGCAGTGGGAGACTCAAGCAAAGCAGAAGCAAAGCTGTTTGAGCAAGAAATCAGAAGGACATCAGACTGTGACAAGCAAGCTTTTCTGAAGCACTTTTTGTTTCCAGATTACCTGCTGAGTGTCTCTCTGTCTATTTTTAGGTCTCGTAGAGCAAAACAGGCAAGTTAAGTATGTTCCCGGGTGCCTCCATCAGTCGAGGCCTCATGGCTGAGGCCTACTAATCATTACCTTATTTACACTACTTCGATAATGAGCTGCGTTTCACTCCCGGGACCAGAGGTTGTGTTTGGAAGCATGTGTGATCATCTCGTGAGAGCCATGAATCCAAGTAACCTCTGACATTTTGCAGAACCCTCAAATATTCAACATTTGCTTCTACTGGGAAAATTACAGCTAATTAAACATCTGGGCTTGATCCTGTGCCGTACTGTGCGCACTCAGCGCTCAGTGTCTCTAATGCAGATCGAAGGCCCTTGGCATGTTACAGACCGAGGTCCTGCCTCTGACTCATTTGCATGGCTTTACTTCCCCAGACATGATTTTGGTATTCAAAAAGAATGGTATTCGTGTACAACATGTGTCTCAATTTGTAACGATATCCTCCCTGCAGCTGGCTTGCTTTTCCAAGTGTTTCTGAAACATTACTATCGTAAATTCGAGCCAACCTACAAAACAAATTATCTAGAGGCAAAGAGGCTGAACTGCATTCATAGAGAGGATGCTCCCACTCTACTCTGCTGCACTCCATCTTCTAGTCCCTGTTTCAGACTTTCAGGCTGTGTAATGTAATCATCTTCTACGGAAGCACAGATTTCTAAAAAAAAAAAAAAAAAGAAAAATAATTTTAAAAATGGAGAGTTTAGGGATTGGGTAGTGCAGAGTGAAATAACTATTGAGTTCCGACCTCTCTGGAAAGATCTGTATCCCATCATCGGCCGATGAGTATTGAAACCTATGGTTAGAGCAATTTTCAGCTATTTATTTGGAGCCCACGTGGTTAAATGTAGAACTTTGTGTTGCCTGCTTGTGCTCCAAATATTTATAAGCTTTCATGAACCACTTGTGCTGCCACTTCTAAGTTGCTTATCCAAGAGAAGGGGAATAAAAACCCTTTCCCACAGGAATTCTCCAGTTGAGAGATGCTTGAACACTAGTATAAAAAAAAGATACATGAAGAGATCACTGACACTTTGCATTTTGACCCTACCTTTCAAAGCACAATTAAAATGCCAGTTCTGTTTTATATGAAGCAGTTTACCGATTATCGCTGAACTGGTTACCTTGGTGGTGAAAATATTGTTTGTTTTCTTGGGGTGGGTAGAGGAGGTAGGAAATAGAGAAAATCTAAAACAATGGTTGGGTCCAACGCAGGTCGCTTCGTGGCCAGCAGTGCTGGGGATAAGGGAGATGCCCTAAGGTGCCTGGTACTGCACTGAGGTCTATGCCAGGTCTCATCTGCTTACTCGTTATATGTTCTGGGTGGGTTTTTCCTCTTCCTTCCCCCACAGTATAATCTACCTGACATTTTGGCCGCCTTAGCATGCCCACTTGGCTTTGGATGAGTCTGCATCTGCTCTTGCTTAGACTGAAACGAACCAGGATGGGGGCTGTGAAAACCAGGGAGAAACCCCATGGGGATGATGGCAGGCATGCAGCCCTGGATGGTTACAGATGGATGGGTTGTTCGTGGGAAAACGGGAAAATGTTGGTTGCTTCCTGATATGGGATGCTGAAACTTTTCACTAAAAAGATTCAGAGCTGCTTCTGCAAAAAAAAATTATTATTGTTATTATTGTTGTTATTATTTTATGGCCCACAATAGCATTTCAGATGAAAAAGCCAGGCCCAGGCGCAGGCGTGACCCAGGTGAGGAGGAGGACTCTCACAGGGAGATATGGGCTGTTGCTCAGCAAGACCCTCATCCTCACCATTCGTCCTCCTCCACACTGCTACCCACAGTTAATCTGCCTTTTTCTGGCTGTTTATCTGGTTTTACTGGAGAGATCAGCTTGGATAAGAAAATTGAGAAGCACCTCAGAATAGCCAAAAGCCTAGTGGTTTGGGCCCACAGGAGGCTGCTGAAATTCAAGTTGAAGTTTCTATACTGATTCAGACAAAATTGGAGGCTTAAAGAAGGGTTATCACATCACAGTGGTTGCCTGTTTTCAGGAAAGGAGAGTAGAAACTGTCTGGTTTTGGTTTTCCTTCTGTTTTGGTTTTTATGTTTTGTTTTTCTGTTTGTTATTTTTTTTTGCAAAAAGATCCTTGCAAAGTTTCAGCTTTATCCCAGCGCAGAATGGAAGAATTAGTTGAAAATTTGGCTGTTTTTTTTAGAAGGAAAATCATATCTTCTGCCACATCTGCACGTGAAGCATTGGTGGGGCAAAGAAAACTATTCACAGGTCTGCCCAACACACTGGTGCTGCACTAACTGGAGGGTGATGGGCTGCCTTGTTGTTGTGGAGATATACCCGGTTACCCCAGTGTAAAGCAGGATCTGGCCCGTGCAGGCTCTGTGGTCTGCCATAGGGGACACAGCCAGAGGCAGCGGGTGCTACAGCTGAGATCACAGAATCACAGAATCAATCAGGTTGGAAGAGACCTCAGGGATCGAGTCCAACCGTTGCCCCTACACCACCCTGTCAACTAGACCATGGCACTAAGTGCCATGTCCAGTCTTTTCTTAAACACATCCAGAGATGGTGACTCCACCACCTCCCTGGGCAGCCCGTTCCAATGTCTAATAACCCTTTCTGAAAAGAAATTCTTCCTAATATCCAACCTGAACCTCCCCTGGCGAAGCTTGAGGTTGTGTCCTCTTGTCCTATCGCTAGTTGCCCGGGAGAAGAGGCCAACTCCCACTTCACTACAACCTCCCTTCAGGTAGTTGTAGACTGTAATACGGTCACCTCGGAGCCTCCTCTTCTCCAGGCTAAACAACCCCAGCTCCCTCAGCCGTTCCTCATAGGTCAGACCCTCCAGACCCTTCACCAGCTTGGTCGCCCTCCTCTGGACTCGCTCCAACACCTCAACATCTTTCTTGAAGTGCGGGGCCCAGAACTGAACACAGTACTCAAGATGCGGCCTCACCAGTGCCGAGTACGGAGGGACGATCACTTCCCTAGACCGGCTGGCTACACTATTCCTAACAGAGGCCAGGATGCCATTGGCCTTCTTGGCCACCTGGGCACACTGCTGGCTCATGTTTAGCCGGCTGTCGATCAGCACCCCCAGGTCTCTTTCCACCGGGCCACTTTCTAACCACTCTTCCCCCAGCCTGTAGAGCTGCATGGGGTTGTTGTGGCCAAAGTGTAAGACCCGACACTTGTTCTTGTTGAACCTCATGCCGTTGGTCTCGGCCCATCTATCTAACCTGTCCAAATCCCTCTGTAGGGCCTTCCTACCCTCCAGCAGATCGACACTGCCACCCAGCTTGGTGTCATCTGCAAATTTGCTGAGGGTGCACTCAATCCCTACGTCTAGATCATCTATAAAGATATTGAACAGCACCGGCCCCAGAACTGAGCCCTGGGGAACATCGCTAGTGACCGGCCGCCAGTTGGACTTTGCCCCATTCACCACCACTCTCTGGGCTCGGCCATCCAGCCAGTTTTTAACCCATTTAAGAGTCCACCCATCCAAGCCCCGGGCAGCCAGTTTGTCCAGGAGGATGCTGTGGGAGACAGTGTCGAATGCCTTACTGAAGTCTAGATAGACTACGTCCACAGCCCTGCCCTCATCTACTAAGCGGGTCACTTGGTCATAGAAGGAGACCAGGTTGGTCGAGCAGGACCTGCCTTTCATGAATCCATGTTGGAGATGAGAAGTCCAGAACCATGATGTCATTTTCCTCTTTGCATGATTTGCGTACATACCTCAAAATGCCCCAAAATATAAAGCAGAGACCCCCTGTCAGTGAAAGCCTGGAGAAGGATGGTGCCATGGGGCTGGGCAGGAGGGACTGGTTAACAATGGTTTTGTCTTTAGTTCTGATGAAAGTGAAGGGGAGTTTCATGAACGTGCTGAGCAATTGTTCTATAAAAGGTTAAACCATGAGAAACTTCTTTGAAATAGTGAAAAATTATATGAAGAGAATATTTAGAGAGGTTCTGAGGAGATTACTGCTTTGAAAAGTAGAAAGTAGTATAGCTGGAGAAGGAAGGATGACAATGGCAGAGAAACCTGACAGCAGCACTGATGCTGAAATCTGGGGAACTGAGGCCAAATGTTCATCTTTGCCTACCAAGACTGGTCTCCTGCCTTCCTAGAGAGAGCCTCTTCCTAGATGTGTTTCAGAGCACCTAATGCAGTGTGTGCTCTGGAGCACCCCTGGGCATGGGAAGGAGAACAAGGACACTGGTCCCTCTGGGTTAAAGTTTGTGAGCCCCTGCCTCTCCTCTCCCTGTACCACAAGGAGAGGGAAGGAGAAAGTGCGATTCGGCAGGGAGCTGCTTTCACGAAAAGCTTAACAGTGATGGGAACATAAGGAAATGGAAATTTAAAATGCTGTGGCATGTGTTCCTGGTGGCAGCTGTTTTGCCCAGGAGCATCCGAACCTGAAGGGGAGAGGAGGTGCCGTATCCCCTGGGTCTGTGCAGAGCATGTTGCACAGTGAAGTTGCATTGCTGCTTTGTGGTACAGGGGAGGATTTACAGCACCCCAGGCCATTCTCCCGTAGTACGTGGCTGCTCTGATGAATTTAGGGACTCCTGTTTCCACTGTCTATGAAGAAGAGCTGCATGCTTACCCAGGCCAAGACTGTACTCCTATTTTAGGGGGAGCACTGTCTTTACGGAAATGTATAACAGAAGGAAGAGGCTACTTTTCCCTTTTCCTTATGCTGTATCTCTACCGTGGAGCCTGGGGCTGGAACAAAGCAGTCAAGAGCAGACGCTGCTGCTAGATAGTCGGGTTTTGAACAATTGTCACCAAATTTGAATAGGGTAGAGAGCTTCATTTCTGTCTCATTTCTCTTCAGTGAACCGGCTGCCTGGTAAATACAGGAGTGCAGAGCTCATATCTTCTTGGTGACTCTCAGGGTCTGTTCCACAGTGATGATTCCTTTGCTCCCTCCTTTGAAGAGCAGATTTTCCCTTGGGCCATGCAGGAGCTCGAAGGAGAGCCTGGAACTGTATTTCCTCCATGTCCTTGCTACATAACAAGGGCGTGGTGAAGTACATCCCTGTTCCTAACTTCACTAGCTAGTTTCAGGGTTCAGTTTAACATACATTGAATGAGTTTAGTGAGAGATGGTACTAAATGGTCCGAACATAGATGTAAACTGGTGACATTTCCCAAAGGCTTTTCTAGGAGTAGATGCGGAGAAGCAGGAGTCAGCATACAAAAGACCTTCTGCTTTCCAGTTCACGTTTCTCCCTCAAGGTCCTTCCCTGACTACAAGGTGACTGGATATTGTTGCAAGCACGGTGTCTGGTGCGTCCCTGCAACAATTCAGTCACAGAGCTGGGGGTGACTAAGCTGTCCCTACCACTTCTTCATAAAAAGAGGGCAAATCCCAAGCCTCTTCCCCAATACATTGCTTGAAGTCACAACGTCTGCTCAGATCAAAGCTCGCATTTCAGTAGGTGGAAGAGACTGAGTTGCATATCTGACCCAAAGTTGAGAAGGATCCATACGTTACAAGACCAGAGCAGAAAGAAAACACCACCTTTGAAATCAAGGGATGGTGCGTAAGGACCCTACTTGTTATCCCATTCATGCTAAAGGCCTCCCCTGACTCTTGCAATGTGGCATACCTTCAGTTAGCTTATGGAAAGATAAATCATCAAGTATTCAAAGGGGAGGGTTTTAATGAAGAAGCTTGAACTGCTTTAAGAACTGAAAAAAAAAAAACACAAACCCAAAATAAATTACAGAACTATTACAAGTAACAGATTATTCCAGAGTGTTGCCAGGGCTGAGTTTGCTCCCATGCTGACTTTAGCTGCACTCTTGTGGTTTATCTTCAGAGCAGTTTCCCTGAGAAAATAATTGCAGTGCCTTTACTCTAGGGCCATGCATGTCCCAGATGAACTAGGCCTCTTTTAGCACATCAGCATTCATTGTCCATGTGAATTAAGTGCTGTGCTAAATGATGGAAACTCTGCCATGCCAGCCCACATCAACGGTTGCCTCAGCCCTCCCCACCCAGTGTCTAATTTTTTTCTGAACAACAAGATGTGAATCTGGAGACAGAAATGTTCAATGGAGCACAGAATGAGAGGGATGCAACCATGGAAAAAACTGCGTGTGTCTGCATGCACATGTGTGTCCAAAGCCATGTCAATGACATGGCCCCTCTGAGGAGGTAGGACGTGACCGGGGAGGGCACTGTGTAGAAGCAGCTATTTCTGGCGACACTCGGCTCGTGGGGCAGCGCTGGGAGCGGGCACACAGGGATCAGTGCTTGGGTATGAGGGAGCAGGAGAAGGAACTGCCCCCTCAGCCGAGCTACCCAGCTCCTTGGCATGGAGGCATGGAGGGGGAGTGGAGCGAGGAGCACTTCTAGCAATTGGTTCTACCAAGCAGGGCCAAGCTTCCCACTGCACCAGTCCCAAGGGCTGCGAAGGGCTGTAGGTCTGCAGCAGCACCTGGAAAGAGCTGGCAAGCTGCAGAACGGGAGGAGGGAAGCTTGCTGGGGAGGCTTTGCCCTACTTGCCAAACTGTGCTGCCAAGCTCTAACTCTGTTGTTTTGAGCGAGGATTTAAATCCTCACGTGTTAGGGCATAAACCAAAGAGGAAACTCTGTGTTGGTGCAGCCTGTTTCATAGCTGCCCATTGCTCAGATTACAACTAACAGCCACAGAGGGCACCAGTGTGGCTCTCACCTACTGTTCAGGGGAGCACTGCGTCTCTGTCTGAGCCCGCATAGGTGAACCTCCAAGTTACCTGCTTGAGCTGGGTTATCATACAGTTGAGTTATTCTCCTTTTGCCCCCTGCATTGACAGTAGGGCAGAAATGAGCCTTCCTACTTGTTCTCTTTCCATCATCTTTTCCATGCTGCCTCCTGGGGTTGGAACTACAGCCCACCTCTGACTTCTGGGTGGTCTTCCATCCCAGGATCAGCCCAGACCTGCTTAGCTTTGGAAAGCAGGCAAAACCCAGTGTCCTCACCTCAGTGCAACTCACATAAGCTCAACTCCATGGCTTTATGCTTACAAAAAATTCTTCTTTTGTGCTGATGCAATTCTTCTATCTGATCAGCAATATTTGATGTGTGTTGAGGGCAAGTTCAGCTGGAGTGAAGAGCATATGTCACTCTCCTAAAAAGTAATTTGGTTATTGGGGGGAGATATAAATAGCTGACTTTATTGTGCTGGTCATGCACGCTGGTGTTGACACGAGGTGTGTAACGTCTTAACTGTGAAGTGGTGATGACTAGTGTGTTCTCATTTCTTTATAAAACTTTGCATGCTATGCCTGATATGGATTTTTATCATGTCACTTGATCGCTACAAAGATGCATTCACCAAATGCAACGACTGCCATATGAGCCAATCAACAGGGAAGGTCCTTCTCTCCAATTTGCACACTCTGTTACACTGAGTCTGTCTGTGGTAGGGGAAAATAGACAGGACTTAAAAAGCTAGCTGACTGCTCCAGGCAGAAAGCGTAGAGAGCTAGTGAACTTCTTTATGCCTTCCCTCCCAAATCATTTATCAGTCTGTGCTATGCCATGCCATTTAAGGTTGATTAGTGAGGGATGGAAATTCGTTTCCGTTGACATATGGAAAGAGAGGAGCAGGCAAAATACCTGAAGTGCAGACTGAGGTTTCATACAGACGTTACAGATCTTATTTTCTCTGCTTCCCTTTTTAGTTAATCTCAGAGCAAGATTTCAAGCCAAAAAGTGACAGAAAGCAGTCCTGTACTTTATGGGGAGTACTTAGTAGGTGCATACATCTCAGTTCTCAGTCTAGTTCTTGTCCACAGCTCTCTACACACAAAGCTGCTCATCCTGTTGGGCACATTGCCCTAAAGCCCAAATGTTACTCCTTAACCTAGATATAGTGGGCTTCGTGCTCTGGGAGTTTTTGCTGGTCAACATACTCAATGTGCTTTCCAGTCTCTGCTTTGAGAAGCAGGGGGATACGAGCACAGTGACAAGAGGGATTGCAGAGGAGCCAGTGTGAAGAGGAGATCATGGAGCAGACTGGGAAGGAAAATGTGACCCAGCACTAAAATTTTAAGGCCGATAAGTACTTCAGAGTTTCAGTCCGAATCTTTAGGGGACAGCAGATCCCATCCAAGAAGACCGAGTCCAAAGCACACTGTGTAGTGAGGACAGTCCCTGCTAGGCAGCCTACATGGTCAACTGGCAAGGGAAGCAGAAGCACATGAGGTCATGGTGTATCACCCAGTAGGCCCTAGATAAACTAAGGCATCAGGAGCTTATAACCACTGTGGTGGTGTTAGTTGCATTAGATTGATGAGAAGGTGATTTGGGTTTTCAAAAAAAATGATTCCAAAGATTTTCATGACCTTGGCCTTCACCACTGGCAAAGCTGACCTTGTCTCAGGGGAGCTATCATACAGCTTTCTGAAGGCCTCCAGTCAATAAAGCTGTGTTTGCCTCAGTATTGTTCACCCAGTCAAAGCACCAGTGGGCTTCAGAAGGGGATTGTCTAAAGAAGTCCTCTGAGATGCATCCCTTTTGTGTCCTAAAAAATGTGAAAAGAAAGAAAACAAAAGCAGTCAGTACATCTGGTCAGATAACAGGAGAAAAATGGACCTGGAAATGAGGACCAGGAAGGATAGAAAAAGAGAACACCTGGAAAGTTAAATTTTTTGCCTAATTCTGAGATCTGCTATAGTAGGATCTGGAGGGTTTTGTTTCATCCATGGAAATGTAAGTGTTCAACACTGAAAATATCAGATCTTGGTAGCAGTTTACCTCAGTGAGAATAATGCCTAGTTCTGCTTTGGGTCCTAAAATGCCTTTATTTGAATTCTGTTTGTCGTGCTAGGCAGTGTCAGCCACCTTGCTCTGCTGGTTGTGACCCCCTGGCACTGTAGCTGCTATGGTGGTGGTACAAGACTGGTTGCAGACCATCCCAAGAGAGGACCCGAGGAGGTTGTGGGGAACTGCAGCCCGACCTCCCTCATTGCAGTTCAGTTTTGCTGTGTTGAGCGTACCTCTCTCCTTTGTATGCTATGGATTTGAGGAAAGGCCAAGAGGGGCATCTTCAGTTTGCATGCATAGCACGGATAGTACCCACAGAGTTAGCTTTGTTAGTGAGAGATGCATATTTCTGTGAGAGTGGAGCTGTCTCCGGGTACCATCCCACTTTCTCCGTGAGACCAATCAGCCCTGTGGAGCTGCGCAGCAGCCTGTGCAGTGAGGTGTCTCTGGGGAACCCTGGCACTGGTGGTGTTCCCCATCCCACCCCCATCCCAGGTGCTGGGGGGTCCTGGTCCAAATGCTTCTCCTTCTCTGACTCCACTTTCCCGCCTGTGCTGTGCAGAAAGCGGTACATCCCAGCTCTGTAAAGCACACTGAGATCAAGGGGTGAAGGGTACTGTATAATTGCGAAGTATCATTATTCACCCATGCTCTTGTAGGATGAAAGGCGCTCTATGAAACCAAGAGAATGAACTATTATTATATCGGTTTCCAGCTTTTTATCACAGGGATTTGTCCATCTTCCTTCCCAGCAACCTCGGAGGCTGTGTGTACTGATGGCCCTTGCAGCATGAGGGGCAGCCGAGGCCGAAGCAGTGGGCTTGTGGTCTCTGCCCAGCTGCCTGCCCAGCATGAGGCTACATGCAAGCTCAGGCAGTGCCCAGCCTGCCTGCAATGTCTCCCACCGCTCTCACTGACCACCTCTCCTTGTCTGCTTTGCAGGAATGCTTGCCGACAGGGTACCTTGCATGGAGAAAGGGAGCAGAGCAAACCACGTCACTCCACCGAATGACACCAGCTGGTCCGCTCACCACCCCCTCTGGCTAAAAGTCCAGCAAAGGAAGCAGCTTCCTGTCACGAAGCCCCTCCGAGGAAGCCTCGGTCCCACGGGTGCCTTTGACCCAGAAGACAGCACATCATGGACCCACACAGTGTGCTCAGCATTCCTGCGACCACCCCTTTTCTCCTCCAAGGAACGCTTTTTCCTCTTGGTTTCTTGCTGGGCGGGATTTTTCACCCTGGTTTCAAAAACCACACGGACCAACGTAGGTACTTTTCCCTCTCTGACTTCAAAGTTCAGATATTTGAGACTGGACAATGATACGGATTTTTTTTTTATTTTTTTTTTTTCCTTCGAAAAACTGCTGTGGTTTTGCTGCTACACTAAGAATCGTGATTTGCATTGTATGGTTTTGGACCTATTCAAGTTTTGATGGGGGAAAGGGGTAATACTGGAGTAGCAACGCTTCAGAGTCATCTCTGTCCTACCCATGATGCACTTTTAAATGAAGAGTTAGAATATTTTATTGGCTAATATACTTTCCTTGTTATTTTTACAAAGGCCACCTTTATCCTTTCTAATGCCATATTTTCAGTGTTACACTTTTATGGCTTTTAATTTTTGATTTGACAGATGTAAGAAGCAGCATGAATAGTTTATACTGTGGTTTTTCAGAGACTGAATGCCAAGAGAACTCAGTAAATGTTTATTCTTCTCAGCTTTCTCTTTAAATTCCCCTAAATAGCGCCCCATTTGGGAACAGAGCAAGAGTGTTGAACTAAAGACCAAAATTCCCTCAAGGTGTAAAATAATCTGAGGGGAATATTTGCTGGGCGTCATGAAAGACTTGGATGAAATTTCAACCCTGATGGTTTTCAGTGATCCAGGAAGGCAGTGAGACAATCTCTCCATATGCATAGCCCTTTCATGATAATTAGAATGGTATGGACAAACCAATGAAAACAAGAGTAAAGTGAGAAAGATCCCCCATGATTCTGTTTCACTGTTTGCTTTCTTCTGTCATGGTTAAGAGAAATGTGCAATTCGATCCTCAATCAGTGGGTGGAGGATAACAGGGTAGAATTTACTTGTGTGCACTTGTACAGTTGTAGCCAAGAGTCCAAAAGTACACTAGAGCATGTTATACTGGCACTGAATTGGTAAGAGAGTCGTGGAGTATCCCATTCTGACAAGTACAAAAAAAAAAAAAAAAAGAAAAGGAAAAAAAAAAAACAAAAAACCCCCACAAAAACCCCACAAAAAAAAATCAAAAACAAAAAATTCAAAAAAAAAGTTCAGATCACCTTGTGATTCAGTGTAACTGTTTACTAACTCGAATAAAGCAATTGTTCACTCTCGAGTGTTCAGAGTACACCTTTTCTATAAGGCTGCTGCGGGGAAGTGAGGAGCAGTGTGCAGGAGCAGTGTCTCTGGCAGTGTCAGCGGTGTTGGGAGCAGGGAAGCAGAGTCAGTTGAACCAGAGCCTTGTAGTGATGGTGCACTATGAGCACTATGTATATACTGTATTTCTATATTTTCCTTTGTACAGATTCACTTAAGTCAAGCTACTGTTTTACAGGTGCTCCTTATTTATTAGAGCTGTGAAAGCTTGGGAAACACACCGGGCGAGTAAGCTCGCTTTTTAAAAAAAAAAAAAACACAAAAAAAAAAAAAAAGGGGGGAATCCAACAACTCCAGAGTCTGGGGAGAGAGCTCAAAGACATACTGATGAAACATCTTCAAGAGAGCAAGAATCTGCAGCACCCTCAGTGTGCTCTGCTTTCCTTTTGGGCTTGCAATGCTTTTCTCTCTCCCTGACTGGTGTCAGATTTATTAAAACAAAATAAATCTCCAAGAAAAAAAAATGCACTTAAATGTGCTGTTGTTTTATTATTTTTTTTTTCCTTTTTGTGCATGTGGTTATTCATTCCTCTACCTGCCTGGTCACAAATCAAAGAAAACTCAGTCTGAAGTCTTGGAAAAATATGTATAAGTGTTCTTGGAGGCTGTGTCTAGGTCCCTTCCATTTTCACTCCTCCCTCACCACCTCTCAGTTTCTGCAGTGTTTAAGGCATGGAGGGGGGAAAGTCCGCAGTTAGGACAGTGCAGAGTTAGGTCCTGATCTTAAAGAGAGCAGTTTGCTCATGCTTCATTTGGGGGTGTGTACCGAGCATGTTGTGCCTGTCCTTTTGTAAGGATGTGGGTTTTCTATGCATGAACTCCCCCTGAAATCAAGCCTAGGTTCTTCAAAGCACCAGGCTCCCCCCAAATGCCCCAAAAACTCTGCAAGAGCAGCATATTTGCAGGCCCTGAGCTATCTCGCGTGATAGCGTTTGCTTCCCAGCTCTTGGCCAGCACGGCCAGCACTGATGATGGAGGGGTTTGAAATGTCCAGTGAGCTCTGGAACTATTTGACTGATTCCATTAACCAGCCATGTAAGGCAAACAACAACAGCATAAGCGTGCCTGCTTGGAAGGGCACGAAGAGCAAAGCTTGTCTCCGTAGTAAACAGCTTGCTGCATCTCTATTTATTCATCTGAACTTGGCTGTAAAATGAAGGCCGTGTGTATTGATTTTGCTTTTGTCAGTGGTCCAGAATTGTTAGCACACATTTTCACTCTTCTGAAAAACAACAGACTCTTTAGAGAAATCTTTCTCTCTCGTGAACTGCTTTTTTCCAGAAATGGAATCAGCTTGTCAAAAATCATCAGGACAGCAGAGGTAGGGAAAGCGATCTAGGCTGGAGCTGGCTTCATGCATTTGCGACGATGACAAACTTACCTTAGCTTTCCCGAAAATGTGACCACCTTACACTTTCTTAACAACTTACCCCAAAATTCAGAATCTGAATGACTGCTTTGGACAGTTGAATCAGTTCATTGTTTGCAATTTTAGAAATATCTACAGCTGCATATCTGGGGAGAAATCTCCAAGTACACATAAACCTTCAGCAAAATGTAGACCAAATGGTAAGATACATTATGCAAAAGAAACCTGCTTTATTTTTGAGGCCAAATCCATCCTTTGTACGATGCCAACAAAATGAGTGGAATTACACAAAGGATGTATGAAGGTCCTTCGCAATTAACGGGAACCCAGCAAAGGCTTACAGAACGCTGCTCGCTCGCTGCTGACATTATTTATTACGCGCTAAGACCTACTAGTCAAGCCAAGCTCTTTCCTGGAGAACTCACCATCAAGGAGCCAAAGAAAACCCTGATGCACTGGGAGATACAGGGGAAGGTTCCTACGTGCAATAGCAATCACTCCAGCTCTTGCACACGTGCAGTTCTGAGATGCAGAGACTGTCTTCACGAGCAGAGAGAGGCAGCTTTGCCTGGGGTCTCTAAGCAGCCGGCCCAGCGTGCATCCCTTCGCACTGCTGGGGCAGAAGGGGAGTTTGCTGTGATCAAGCCGCACGGGTCCTTCTGCTGGCACTGAATTCTGCCAGCAGAAGCGAGAATTTTGCCCTTGCAGTAAGAGGGGGTCTGCGTGCTGCAAACACTCAGCATTAATTACCTCCTGTGTTGTCTTAGATGATTTTGAGGGCTTTACTTTTTTCAGAACTACTACACATGTCACTATTTGAGTGAATATATTTCTGTGAATAAGAAGGTCCCTCAAAATGAAAACATTTCATGCCTTTTCTCTGCTAAATGATAGAAATAAATTTGCTTTGTTCAAATAAGTGCTGCAGGCCAAATTTGCAAGGATGCTTATCCAAGTGAGATATCCCATTCTGAGGTCCATATTTGGACACCCAAATCAACACTCAGCCAAACACATGCATGAGGCATTTCAGTGCCATTTGGAGTGTCCATATATAGAACTGGATGCCCTAACTTCATTGCCTTTGTTTTAAAAATAGGCCTGGAATATGTAAAAGCATCGTTTAATAACAACTGTGACAAACATTCTGTGCTCAAACTAAGAACAAATTTGCCGATGCTGGTACAGGTTGATTCCCCTGGAATCGCTCTGGATTTACAGAGGTATAACTCAGAAAAGAAATGGCCCCTTAAGTTGCTTTGCCTTCCACTCCCACCCAAAGCTGAGCTGATGTTTGGGATCTGTGAGTTAGGGAAGGTGGTACTTGGGCAGTATCCAAATGCATGGGTGCAGCAGAGAGAGAGAAAGAGAGTTGGGAATTGAGTTGAACCTGCTTCGTATTGAACATAACTGCTCAAATGTCTTGAAATGGGTAGAACAGCTTTACGTAGGCTTGCACACATTCTACTTGTCATTATTGAGCAGAAATGCAATGCTACCTTGAGCAAACCTAGGATACTTTCTACAAAGCACAGGATGCACCAGCAAAACACACAGAGCTGTGAAAAATGCATCTGAACAGCAGCTCCTGGTGGTTTTCTTCCAGCAACGGTGGGAGCATGGTCCCTCAGAGACACAATGGATATTGGCTGCAGGACACTGCAGCACCTCCAAGGGAGAAGTGGTCTCTGATGAAGAGGTGCTCCCCAGCCTGTCACATTGGCCAGTCAAGACCTGTTGGGACTTGAACTTCTGTGACACTGTGAGGAACTGACCAAGCCACGAGGCAAAAAAAAAAAAAAAAAAAAAAAAAATAGCTTAGGCTGCTGGCAGTCTCTTTTCTTGAAGATGTTCCCTGGTGTCTAAAGCATCACCTGTCTACTGGAGCAGATGAGTGTCCCAGCCACTTCACCCACTGCTCTACTGACATAGTTTTCCAAGGACATAGAGACACAGAGACACAGAGAGGCAGCCAGGTGCACTGACCGGGACCTTTCCTTACAAATGATGCAAGCATCTAAAAGTTGTGTGTACCTACATCAAATGCCCAAGCACCTGGCTGTCACGGGAGAAGGGGCAACCTCACCCACACCTCCTGCGTGGGGCTTGTTGGCATCCGGGCAGCCCACGCTGCAGGTGGAACACTGCCCAAACTGGGAAGGAAAACTCGGTTATTATTAGCTGGTAAGATATCTGAGGACAGAGATGTGTTGCAGTTCCCACCTCTCAGCAGTCCTACTTTTTCTTTGAGGGACGTTGCTGGACCTATTTAGTAAAAGAAAAAGGCTTGAGGAAGAAGTAATGCTGCCTTCTTTTCCAGAACAGCGTTGTGGTTAAGGGGCTTGCCGAGGGGCCGGGAGACTCAGCTTCACTCCCCTTCTTCAGCTGAAGGAATTGAGCCCACATAGGCCCATGCAAAACAAGGTGTTGAGAGAGGTTTTCATCCCTTCCCGTGTCCCTGGCCAGGATCGATGAGATATAATCTCTCCCGGCCTGCCCACGGGGACACGAGCTATGCCAAGAAAGGCAGGAGAGGTGCTCTTCACTCCTCGTGGAAGAGATGTCAATACAGCATCCCCAGAGACGGGAAGAGGGAGCACAGCCCTTGAGTTAGTATTTGAGGCTCTCTCCTGGAGCAAGAACGTCTGCTTCTGCTCCCAAAATGGCTTCAGAGTTGCTGCAGTAAATACTGACCCATTACAGAGCCCATTTCTGAAGAAAAGGGAGCCTTCCCTCAGCTGGCTCTTGGGGTCCACCTCAGTGTGTTGCAGCCCTGTGGTCCTTCACGCTGCCAGGACCCCAGCACAGCAGGGCAGGGAGGGCAGGCGGCCAAAGAGGCCCCCGGGGCCACAGCACTGGTGGCATCACCAGCTTGGCTTTAGAGCAGGGGAGGGTGCCAGGCTGGTGGGATTGCACCAGCACGCCTGCCCCACATTTGCTGGGTGATGCTGGGCCCTCACACTACCTGCCCTCTCCTTCTGGAGCACCTCAGGAGACATGCTTTTCAATTCTTGCCAAGGGAGATTGATTTATTGGCTCCCAATTGCTAGCGCAGCCTTTGGTATGACAGGCATTGCCACATACGTGAAACGTAATGTTCAGGGCAGGGGGGGACAGGACTGGGGAGCAGCCCGCGATTTAGCTTGCAGCTATCTTTCTAAGCATAAGCCTAAGCAGGCGCCCAGGCGGTGAAGCACGGCTGGATGCTGGGGGAAGGTGGCTGCCGCCCGCCCGTGAGAGTGGTCCGGAGAGATGATTTATGGGCAGGGTCAGGTAGAGGAGCTGACACAAACGGGTCAGCGAGGACGGGTGCCAGCCCACAGGCTTATTGTCGGTCGACATCCAGGGAACGGGGCGGGAAGCGGCTGGGGGGGGAGTGTGAGTCGAATTCCTTAATAACGTGAATTATAAAATCATTTCCTGTGCTAGGGGTTAGGAAAGAGAGCGAAGGACCCGGAGATCTTCCAAACAGAAAACAGCTTTTGTTAAGGCTTTTGGCCTAAGGAGTTTGGGGGGGGGGCGTGTGGGAAGGGAAAGTGCTGGCACATTTTTGGCTGGAAGCCTCAGACAACATATTTTTTATTCTAGTCTTTATTTTTCAAAATAAAATCATGTCGAGGCAGCAACAAAGAGGGTGGAAGAGGGTGAAATTAGGGGGAACAGTACCCAAGTATTTCCCCCTTCTTTCTGTCCCTGCCATTAAACACACAGGGTCTCCTTTATTATATACAGTAGCGGGATTAAGCCAGCGGCCCAAAGGCCAGGAATGCAACGAGATACTTTTATACTTATTGATCCTTTTTTTTTTTTTAGGGAGATTGTTTTCATGAAGGTTTAATTCACCTTTTTTAGCTTTTGAGTCTAACTGCTACACATTTTATCCTGCTTCTTTGTGAAATGCTAAATCCATCGGTAGGTTTTAGTTTTCCTGGTGTAACTTTCAGAAACTGTATATCTGCATAGCAACCCCACTGCAGGCAGCTTATGTCACGGTATCGCATGTCAGAAAGATGAAAAGAACTCCAAATCTGAGCTGCTCCGCAAACTTATGTCCCCCATTCTCGGACATACATCTTCTGTACTTTATGTAAGTGTCAGGAAGGCAATTTCAAGGCCAGAGAGGTGCAAAGTTTTATCTCAGAGATGACAAAAATAAAATGACACATGACCTCAGTTCAGCCTTGTGCGGACAATCAAATGAGAAACAAAGATTGTCTTTTTCCTCCTCTCCCCACTCCCCCTTGGCCCCCACCTCCCTGTGTCCCTGTTGTCTGCTTCCAACTGCAACTTGAGCCTGGATCCCGAGCCCGGTGTCCAGATTAGAGATTGTTGACTCAGATTTAGTGGTGAAACTTGAGCCAGGCCCTGTTGATGGCATAGCCTTGAAGGAGCAGGTTTACTTCAAGCCAAAAGAGAGATTACATGTCAGACGAGAGCCTGTCTTTTCTTTATCACAAACTTCCTGATCTCCCTCTGTTTTAATAGTGTGTGTCATGTCCCGTCCCCCCTCTCCATGTGCCCACTTTCAATTCCTTCTATAGGGTGTCATAAATCAGGAAATTAGCAAGTGTGTAGCTGCCCTTTGCCACAGGCAGAGACAATGAGCTTGCTGTGTTTTTAACCAGTGGGTAGCACTTAACATAATCAATGGAGAGCTACGTGCAGAAAGGATGAAAAATTGGGTCTCAGTCTGACCACTTACAGGGTATTTCTCATCACCCAGGCAAGCTGCTTTTATGAGAATATGACATGCCCTGGAAGCTTGCTCTCCATTTTGCAGGAAAGTCATTAAAAGAAATCATTACATGTTTTTTTTGTTCCTTGGCACATATGCTGCTTTTCCTTGGCTTCTGATTTCATCCATCTTTCAGGCGCTTCGTGCCTTTAGTAATTTATGTGCAAGATTTTTCCAAACCTCCAAATGTTTTTCCATTTGGCAAACTGTGTCCCGAAGCCTCCACAGAATGTAACTGTAGAGTTTTCTTGTACTTCAAAACATGAGCCCCGTTAGCACAAAGATGCATCTAATACTTGTAATCCTGTACATAAAAGCTAGAAATTCATATAAGACAATCAAAGACATCATTCCTTCTTGTGAGTCTTTACCAGCCTTGTTGCTGTAACCCCTTACTTGACACACAAAAGGAGAATTTCTCTATGAGCGTTGTTGTTTTCTTTAACTATAATTTTTGGAAGCTTTACGGTACCATATGGAGAACTATTTTATTCTGCTGCTGGTAGCTTTCTCAATACTGGCTATAAATTAGATAATTTTCCTTGTGTCTGATAGCCACACGCTATCAGTCAGACACATTTGCTCTCATGGGAAAATCCAGGAGAATTCAATAGAAAGCGATAACCTTTCTACCACATAGAATTTAATGGAGAATTTTATCGCCACTCCAAGACTTACAATGGTTGATTTAAAAAAAAAATCACGTTTTTCACCCTCCATTAAGTGCACAGGTTTGTAGACTGTTTTTTACAGAAGTCTCCTCACCTTGCTCCTGTCCCGCCCCGCTTCTTCTGAGGGCCATGTGCTGGCAGATACCCTGGCTGGGCTTTTCAAGGGCTCCCAAGGGGATCGGGCACTCGTATGTATTTTGGGGAGACTTGAGGAGGTCACCGCGCAGGATGAGCGTGGGCTCAAGAAGCAGCTAGGTTGCTGTGAGTTGCAGTCTGGGCTGCTGTGGCTTTCTTCAGGAATGCAAACCCAAGGGGAGATTTATTAAATGTTTTTTATAATGCAGTCCAATGAGTGACATCCCCAAAATGGCAAGGTATGTAACCACGAGAAAAAAGATCCTTCTTCGGCCATCCATGTGCATGGGAAATCACCAGCCACTGAGGAACAGCAGCATATCTTTGCTTGTATTTGTTTATTTTCAAAATCCCTAAGTAGTTTACTAGGTTGCACTGCAAAGGACTTGCATTGTTGGAAGTCCCAACTGGACCAAGTTCCTGAACAAAGAGTCTGTTTTGCCCGCAGAAACCGGTCCAGATCAGGCCTAACATATTATTTACACTGAGTTGTGCTCCATTGCTCCTTCTCAAGCATGTACTGCCTCGCTTGCCCTGGAAATAAATGCTCAGTGAGACTATAGAATATCTGGCGGGATAAGTCGCTTCGACAGTTCTTCACCCAAACTCCTGCATCTAAACCAAATTTACATGGGAAGAACTATGCCTGTTTCACTTAAGAAAGGCCAGATCTGCTGTCAGCTAGTGCACATCCATTGATTACTCCAGAATCAGTCCCGACCTGCCTTCATTTCCATCTGTGCCAATCCAAAGTAACTAGAGGGAAAAGTTGGTGAAAGTCTTCCAGCCGACACCACTGTGATGGAGAACAGAGTTAGTCTTTTATACATTGTTCCTCAGCCTGCCAAATTACAGTGACATTTCTCTGAGACGCACGTGACATCCACGTTAATAGCAGAAGACGTCATTGTGATCAGGGCTATTATGGTGAATTGATTGCTATTATATCACTTTAAAATTCAAGATAAACTATTCCCCGACTAAATCAAATTAAGGGTACTGTATCAGTGTAGGCATGAGGCACATTTTCTTCTTCTAATTTACCTCCTCTTAACTGACTCTAGATTTTTGTTTATCTTATTGTGTTGATAAAGTAACGCACTCAATTCTCAACATGCATTAAAAAATATCTAGCCGTTGAGGGAGAGAACATGCAGGAAACACCAAGGACACCGGGAGCACAAGTGTGCACTTTGCCTAGGCTATTAAGCTGCAGCATTTTACCATTTCCACGGCTCTTTTTTTTTTTTACCTAGTTTTTATTTCGGACTGGCTGAGCGCTTTTCCTGCTCTCTCAAACTCCTCCACATTGCATCCAGTTTGCTCTTCCAGAACTGATCGACTAGTACAGCAGGTCACCACCCCTGCTGAAATTAGCCAACAAGCCGACCATAACCCCAGCAGATGTTTGCAGTTTATAGGCCAAATGAGAGCCCTGCAGACCAGCGAAATACCAGCACCACAGATGTGGAACCTGGCCACTCAATGCAAGCAACACAAAGCCCCGTCCTGCCCAGCCGGGCTGGGACTTCCAGAGGAGCAGAAGGTCTGAGAGACTAATTAGCCTGCAGAGCCAACATGTTGGCCTGTGCTCTATCATTTTGATGGGCGCAAAGTCCTTTAATGAAACGCTGCATGAGTGAAGTCAGATGAGGCCCCTCTGTAACTTCACCTCTGAGTCTGGCAATCACCTGAGTTCATAACTTTCCCAAAACGTGCCAGCTGGCTATGCCAGGCTCTGCCACTCACCCCAGCTGGGCCGGGGACAGCCAACCGGCCTCATTACCACAGCCTGAACTGCTCCTGTGCTCTGAATGCAAAATGGGGAGGAAGGCTGGAGCTACAAATGTGATACCATGGAGAAAAACCTTTTTTTTTTTTTTTTTAATCACAGATGCTTCTGGTAAATAATGAGGAAAAGAAAGACCTGCAGCTCTCAGCAGGACACCAGGGAGACTGAGTATGGCACAGCCAACCCTCAACCGGGCTCTTTTGTTCAAAGCAGGCATTATTTCTCCACTGCAGAAACCACGCTTTGTGCTCTCCGACCCTGACAAGACGGACATAGACATTCTCTGCGATAACACTAGCTCTTGAAATCTCCACACCTTTGAGGACGCCTTGCCATACGGATTGCCACTGGAGCATCGGGAAGGTGCGGCTCAAAGAAAAGCTGGGGAAAAGCAGCGTTTTGAACACACCACCGGGCAGAGAGCCCTCACACCCGTGTCTGCGTCGTTGCTGGTACAACGCGCGGTTTCCCACGTACCCTTTCTGAGGCTGAATAATTTAAGACGAAATTGAGCCTTTTAGTGTCGCGGTGTTGGGACTCGGGGGAGGGCGGCAGCAGGGATGCCGTGTTAGGGCTGCGTGCTTTCCCCCGCGAGGGATGAGCCCCTGCCCCGGCCCGGGCTGGGCTGCGGCCCGGCCTGCCCGCCCGCTGGCCGCACCGCCCGCCTCCGGCCGCCGCCCGCCCCGGCCGCACTGCCGCGCCACCTGGCGGCCACCGGACTGCGCCGCCGGTTGCGGGCGAGCGACCTGCGCCGGGGAGGGCAGGGGCGGGCAGGCGGCCGCGGGGAGCCCCGCAGCCCTCGTTCCTCACTCAGCCCAAAGAAAGACGCCGCCGCCTTTCGCTGCCCGCCGCCGAGGGCGGACGTGCGGTCTGGCAGCCACAAGGTGTCAGCCGCGGGCCGGGCAGGTGGCCACCGCCAGCCGCCCCTGACGGGGTGTGCAGCCGGGCCCCTCACGGGCGCGCCGGAGCGGGCTTGCCGCGGCGGGGTGCGGGGGCTGCGGGCCGCCCCGGGGAGGCAGGTCCTGGGCACCTCGTCGTGCCGCCGAGCCCCGCGGGGCGCGCGGGGGGTCGCTGCCGTGCCGCGTCCCCTCGGGGCCCGGGGCGGGGAGAACATGGCAGCCCCGCAGCTGCGACCGGGGCCGGGCAAGGGGTCGGAGGCCATCGCCCCCCGGACCGCTTCTCCCCGTGGAGCGACGGGTAGGAAGGGACAGCTCTCCTAGCCCCTGCTCCCGTAGGGCTTGTAAGCCCTCTCAGACGGTGGCCGTGGGTGATGTCCTGGGCTGTGGAAGGGCCTGTGGCTATTGCAAGCTCTGGGTTCAGGGTAGGTCCATCAAAGATGCCAAAGAACCTGCTCACATCAAAGGCATTGAGGCTCCCTCCTTGTGCCAAGATCTTTAATACAGGTTCCAAGGGAGCTAAGTGCTTCAGCAGGAATTGGGGACCTAAGTGTTGGCTGAGTGTGTGTGATTTAGGGGCAGAAATGCCACCACACATCTCTGGGACCAGTGCTGCCTTGTTCTGAAAATCGCAGCACAGGATTGCTGGCTCAGGTGGCCCTGTTCAACGTAGTTACACCAGCCTTTGTGGGGCTACAGGGTTTTACACCCGCTGCGAGCGGGTGAATCTCTTGCAGAGCTGCTCTGATAGCACACTTGATCTCCAAATAAATGCTCTCGCCAAGGTCCCTGCCACATGGTACTTCTCATTCCTGTGGGCAATCCTGCAGGCTTCTGTTCTCCAGGCCGTGATTCCCTGCTGGGAAGCCAGCACACAGGATCTGGAAGCTCCACCCAACCTGGAATCAGTGTGCTGGTGGACTTTGCTAACATGATCCAACGGTTCTTTGTGAAAATTGAGTGGGTCTGTTGTAGACCAGCATGCATCATATTTAAAATAAGTCTCCTTTTATTGGTAAGAGACAGGAAACAACAGTGTGATTCACTTATTCCTAAAGTATGTGCTTAACTCATGGAAATAAATTAAAAAGGTTTTTTTTTGTTCTGCTGTATATGTAGTTATTTATGATGTCTAATGAGGAGCCAGGTCCCAAAGCAGTGTTCCTCTTTCCCTAGGTAAAGAGCAGGAAACTGATTTCTCGACTGTTCTTCATTATGAACTCCAGAGTTCATTGTAGATTGACGTTTACCTCTGCTGTGAGTAAACCTGTGGCAGCCCCTTCGCGGGACTGTGAATGACTAAACAATGCCTCAGAAAATGCTTTGTCTGCACCTAGAAATGCAGATGCTGGAAAGGAAAGCAGAGCACATTTTAAAGGAAGTGATCCCAATCTGAGTGATTTTATCTGATCCAAAGAATCCTTTGCATGTGATGATTTTTTGGATTAGATCTGTTAATTCCACATAATGTCAAGATGATCTCTCCACGTTTCTTCTTTTGCCTTATGCTTGTAGAGCAGAGGATGAAGACTGCTTCTCTGTATGGTCTGTTACTGCTAGAGAGCTGAGATGGTGCTTTTGGCAGAGGAGGCCCCATTGCATTTAACAGCTAAGATTTCCAGGAGTTTCTGTTGACTCTGGATCACACTTCCGTGTAACTGCTTTTATACTCTGTTCTTTAAAGTATTTATGCACAAAGAATGCCTCACTGAAGAAGTTTCCTTTTCTCAAATAAAAAGGCATATGCAGATTTCCTACAGATTATGTTCCATAGAAACAAAAACAAAAGCAAAGAAGATGTATAAATATGCTTTCTTGCAGCATGGCCTGAGTCAGGTGGGGTGTGCAAGACACCACAACCTTAAAGAGAGAAACAAATAGAACACATTTCACTTTAGGATCAGAATTAACCTAAACTGGATGTAGAAAACATCTTGAAATATAAAAATAAACTCAAAATGAGTATTTCTTAATGTCCAGACAGTTATTTCAAATGTGAATGGAGAAAACCAGTTATTTCCGCAGCTCTAATAAAATCACAAAGGGAGTGTAGATCTTTAAACAGTATGTCCTGCGTACTTCTTTGGGACTTTATCTTTAAAAATTGCTGTAAAGTTTCTGTATCTTTAGCTGTACTCCTGCTTTAAATATCTGTGACATGAAATTGTCTTTATTACAACTAATTAATTTCCCTGTTAATTCACTTCATTAAAATTAATTAACTAAATAACAACAACCATTATCTTTGAGAAAAAAAAAAAAGTTAATTCATGAAATGAGATTCCGAACAGGACAAATGGAACACTTCTCTGCACCTTTTTTCTCCATAAATCCTTTCAAAAAAGTGCAAGAAAGATATGGGGTGAAGAGCAGTGATGCTGTTACTTCGAAACACTTTTCCAGATCTCACTCTTACCTCCTGTCCTGCCTGTGTCCTTTACAATCCTGTTAGCTTCGTGGCTTTCCACACCTTTTTCTGACTAAAGGGAGAAATTAATCTGATCTTGCTCTGTGGGCTACGCGGGGGAAAATAATGTTGTGGCCACATAAAGGTGCATGCATCTTTATGGATGTTTCTAGGGCAGGCTCCGTCTCATATAGAAGAAGCCCTTCCTCAGCAGCTGTGAATAGCTTCAGAGTGCTGGAACAGAGCAGAGCTAATGAATTGCCTGTTAATGCCCCATCGTGCTTATGACAGTTAGTAAAGGCACCGGTGACAAGGTAATTTTTAATAGGATGAACGGTGTGTCAGAATACTAATAGGGCACTAAAAGGAGTGGTTTCCAGGGGAGTCACCTCATTGCTCAAGTGAGAGAGGGGACTGTTCCCTCCGGCCCTTTCTTCAGAGCTCCCAAGGACTGTCACCTATAATGATCCAAATCCCACAGCCTCTTCTGAGCTACTGCTTAATTGGGAAAGTGCTTCGGAGCAAAAAGAGTCAATCCTTCAAGCCACCAAGCTTCCCAAAGTACACGGCGCTTAACTTAAGCCCTGCTGAGTTTGGTTGGACTTGGAGGATTCATCTGGTTAATGGTTAATTATTTGTGTTGCCTAAATAGCCCCTACCAGTGACTAAGCCCCTCAGGGTCGCAGACTGTCTAAAGAGTAAGAAAAAGCAATCCTAGCACCGAAGAGCTCATTGGCACAGCGATAAGATGGATGGCAGCCCCTACGTACATACTGGCAAAGGAATACTGGGAAATAGAAAGTCCATGCTGTTGTTGAGCTAGACCTGCATACCTGAACATAACAAAAATGACTGGAAGCATGAACAGGCTTCCATGCAGAGGGAGAGGTAGAAGGAGGAGACTTTGTTTTTAAGGAGTGAAGGGCATAACAGGATAGAAGCACAGAATAATGGCATGGGAGGGGTAGGCAAAATATTGCTACTTACCCCTCACAATACAGAAAGAAATTAAGAAATCAGTACAAGGATTTTTAGCATCACGTATTAACCTGAGGATACTGTTGCCACAGGACTTTGGAGCCAGAGGAATTTTTAAAAGGATGACACATGTTTACAGAGGGAAGAACATTCAGAGTTATGTTTTCCAGAGCACAAGCCAGCTGTTAGCTGACAGTGACTGGCAAAACATCTGGATGTATCCATGGTCCTTGTATCTTCTCCTGATGCTCCCGTTAATTGCCGGTCAGAGAGATGTTACAGTCTGAAATGGACTTGGAGCTTGTAGGCAATTCTGCCATGGGTAAGGCAACCACTTAACAAGTAAAAGTCAGATCAGTTCAGTCCTTTGACTCCCTGAACATACTTACACTAGATTTTTGGAATCTTGTGAGCCTTGTGCACTTGTTTTTAATGCATCAGTGCAGTAAATGCAGGACACAAGAAAGAATGGTAGTGGCACAATTATTTCTTTGTGTAATAGTAAAACCATCATATATTAACTGCTGGGAGTAAATGTATCAAGGACTACTCCATAGAAAAATGTTGTCTGCTTTAGGTCACTGGTTTAATAATGAAAAAGAAACACGCTGAACCCTTGGTTATGAAAAGCTAGTAAGTTTTACTGCATAAGTACCTGAAAAACACTGAAAAAAATGTGTCCTGGTCAGATTTCTTCCAAAGAAACCTTACAATCTTCACTTTTGCAAGAAACCCCACCAAAATCAATAGAACTATTCACTGTTAAAGCTTATTAATGTGAGAGCACGTTTACTTTACAGGAACCAGCTGCAAGAGTCCTCTCTTACCAACCAAAGATTTATCTACCTAGCAAAGATTTATTGCTCTGAAGCTAAGGTTGAAACATGTGCATATCTGTATATCCCTGTAATTACAGTATGTGTCCTTTCAATTGCTTCATATATCTAGGTACTCTGAGTGGCCCGATAGCTGTATGTCAGAGAGATGTTGTGAGCTGATCCTTAAGAGCCTTTGTGCTTAAATGTACTGTTTTCCAGGCACATGCCATCGCTGATATTCCTGGTTTTAATCTTAGTATCATCATCCTGGTCACAGGTAGGGTTGTTAAACAGTAGCCAGTCAGCCTTTTACAAATGATAACTGGTTTTTATTATTATTTTACACTTTCCTCTAACCTCTGCCAGCAGCCTCAGCTGCTTGTTCCTAGCCCACCTGGAAGCTTTTAGCCCTGACTTGGACTAGCTCTGCAAAAATTGCTGTTGCTTTTTGGTTCATCCTGGGGGAGGAAGGGATTTGGAGGAGGAGGGGAGGCAGAAATAAGCAGTGAAGAGGGAGAGGCAGCAGCCTTGTGTCAGGCAGCTTCTGACACAACAGAAACTTTCTCCGCCAGTGGTAGATTTGCTGTTAGAGGATGCCTTACCTGTTCTTTTCCATGCCTCAGTCACATTGGATGCAAAATCAACTGTTTGTCTGGCAATCCTCTAGCTGTGGGGCCAGAAACCTCCCTCTTTTAAGAGGAGAGGAGGAACACCACAAAAATGATCGTTGTTTTTTGCTACTTTCTTCCAAATCAATGATTAATTGCATTTACAGAGCAAAATTAGCAGCTGTCACCACAAGTCTGACTCACTCCTGATTGATAGACACCAAAAAATCGATGTATATCAGTATAGATCAATACTTCTGTTTATAGAGATGCAAGAGTTATATGGATATACAGGTAATATATGGTACCTGCACATATGAAAATATAACCAGCCTCAGACCTCAGTGATGCTCAGGGGCCCAAGAGCCAAAAGGACAGTATTTCCTTCTGCTCTGTCTTTCATTAACAGGGTCTGGAACTGCATACATGGTTACCGGTCCAGTGACAAGATGGTAATTTGCCAGCTACCTGGTTTCAAAAAAACAGGCCTGCTGTTACTTTGGCCTCAATGGTTGCCCTGAGGCTGTGGTGTGTGTACAGATTGCTCTGTGCCTGCGCTGCAGCCCTTTTGTCCTGGAAAGCTGGCACAAAATTTCATGTTCTGATGGTGGGGAGACAAGAAATCAGAAGTCACGGCTGCTCAACCCTCCTTCATCTCAGAGCTGTGCCTACCTACCCCAGCTTTGTAACGGCATCCCCTCTAGCTGTGACACTGCGGGTCTCCTGCAGTGGTCCCTGAAGATTGGCAGTGGGACCCTATGCAATGCGTGGGTAGAGAAAAGACCCGAAGAGAGGGAATGGTACTCAGCGTATTCATGGGGCAGCTTCCATACAAGACCATACAGTTGGTGTGGATTGCCAGTGGGGTATAATCTAAAGAACATCTTGGCTCTACAAACCAGCCAACATGGCAGATAATGCACCATGAACTTTTCTCAGAAATGCCAGCTGGTCATCTAGAGCAAATGCAGAGCTTTTTGGGGACAAGGGTGCCCCAAAAGGCTCTGCAGCTGTCCCCAAAAAGCTCTGCAGCTGACTCCCTGCACTGGAGAGGGCTGCCCCAAACATGGTGCAGCTCTGTCGCCTTGGCTGGGGCAGGTGTGGACAGAGCTGTGGTGGGGGAAGCCTTGGTGCACGCTTTCCCGCTTGGCTGGGGGGCTGCACTGAGGCTCATGCTCTTCACCTTGCAGGGCACAGGTCTGGCCCACGAGGGAGGGCGAGATGGGAGCTGAGGGCTGTTTGTCTGGGTCTCTGGCCCTGCGAGGAGTCCAGTAGTTTAGTACACAACCTCTCGGTCTCCTGTCAGGGGAGGCTGAGTGTCCTTTCCATGGAAACTTGGCGGGCAGCAGGACAGCAGGTCCAGGGAAACTGTCCAGAGCAGCACTGCCAGTGGTTGGGGAACACCAGGCAGGATTTTTCTGCAAACCAGGAATGCAGAAAGCTCTTGTCCTGGGCAAGTCTTCATGACCTCTCACCTCCACTTGAGGGGATTAAACCCTTGGCAGAAAGAACCTTCTCTTTTATACATGCAAGCCGCTTCTGATATTGGGCGTGTAGGAGAAAGCCTGACCGGTGCAGGTTAACCCTGTGTCCATGAAGCCCTGTTGGGTGGCTGTGAGGAGAAGACAGGCAATATGCCCTGCCACCCTGGAGCCAGCACGCTGCAGTGTGAGCACCTGCAGCAGAAACATGAGAGTCACCAGGGTGCCCCCGCTGCCACCCGAGCCCCCTGCTCCGTTCTGGGGGGCTCAGCCTGCCTGCAAACCACAGTGAGGGGTCAGGAAAGGCCCTCATTGGGTTAATGCATCTACCCCAACCTTACTTCAGGAAAGTTTTCATTAGGGCTGGAGCGTTGGTGACAGCTACAGCTAAAGCTGCCAAAGTGTTTCCATTATGTTATATCTCCCTGTTTTCACTTGCTTGCAACTATCCAAAAGTTTCACCTAGAAGGCTGAAGTTTTCCAGGCCTCCTCTTTAGCTGGAGGTGAAGGGGTTTTTGGAAAGTTGGAGGAAAAAAAATTTAGGAAAAAACACAGTTCTTCTCTTTTTGAAATGGCAGCATCCAGGCAGATGTGATAATTTAAGAAAACAAGATTTAGTAAAAGCAAACAGTGCTATTGCAACCTCAGAAATGACTGACACTTTGAATTTTGGATGAATCTCCAAATAAATTTTTTTATGTTAAGAGATCCAGCTAATTTTTACTTGGCCCTTTTTGCTGCATCCTTCCCTGCAGCTCAGGACATCTTCAGGCGGTGCTGCCTGCCTTGCGCTGCTCAGCCCCCAGCACCCTCCTCCTGCTCCCTCTGCTCTCTGTCCACGGTTCCAGACTTGACAATGGCTCTGTGACCTGAAACTCCTCATGAACCCACTGAGTCAGGGCCTGGATGGTTCCTGTCACCAGCAGGTCTCTTCCCCCCATGCACCTTTCTTGTCAGCCTAGTGACTATTGTCATCACCTGACCATATGTCAGGTGAAATTTGGAAACCTCTGTTGTGCTGGACTCTGGGTTGGGGTGGGTCTGGAAGTCACAATGTCCTCCATATGGAGCTTTAATGCAAGTATCATCTGTTCTGAACTTGAGGTGGGCTGCAGACAGTAGACTGTTAAACCATGTGGCCACGTAGCATGAAACTCTAGGTAATAAATTTACAATGTAAAAATCAATTAGCATTAATAGAGTTTTTATTAGCACCAAATGTAGGTGCTGTGATTTCTCTGGTAAGCATGCAAAGCAGAGAAATCTGAAGCTAAATAAGCTGTAGCAATTAATCATGCTTTTTAATTCAGTTTACTGCTGAAACTGGAGAGTATCTTCTCCAGATTGCTCATTTAAAATTGTTTCTGAGCTAAACAAGGGTTGCAGTTCTAGGTCTCTGCAGCTGGTGTATGGAGCTATACAGTTGGCTTAAAATGAACCAGTTCACATTTGAAAACCCACGCTTCACAGTTCTCTGCAAAAGAACCAACCAGTCATCTCATTAACATTTCCAGTAACCTCTAAAGGAAAGCCAGAGTAATCCATTTGCTCTAATGGATGTTTTTTTCTTCTTATATAGCACATTGGCTTGGATGCTTGCATCCTCTTTTGGATAGTTTTTCTCTGGAGTAGATAGAAGCCCACTGCTGCCCATGGCTATCGGTGATGCTTCTTGCACACAGGCAGTACTAGGACATGGTTTTGGCTGTGAAGGACTCATTCGCAGTCCCTGCTGATGACGGATGGTGGAGCCAACAAAAATACCCAAGTCAATAAAATCAAGACCAAGTCGAAATACTTCAAACTGGATAATTAAAACACAGGAGACAGACAGCTTCATGTGTGGAAATGGAAAATCAAGATATGGAAATTTAGGAAAAAAAAGGACTAGAGAAAAACTATCCCCTTCCTGCCTCTGCCATCCCCGCAGTCCACTGTGACTTTGTTGTTTTCAGCTGAGGGCTTTCTCCCGACTCATCCAGGCTTAACTGACTCTGTTAACTACTCAGGAGGAGATTTGTAAACCATCCATTTCATAACAGTACTCAGAACTGTAAGATCTGACTTTAGGTTCCTGGTCACTGCAAAAGATGCCAGACGCCCTTCATTTGTGAGTGTATGAAGGCAGAGATCACATGAAGCTTGCTGATAGGAACAAGGGCTCATCCTAAATTTTATGCCCCTGCTCCCAGGGTGGATGAGCTCTGTATGCTGAAGGAGGCGATTTATTTTAATGAGGATTCACAGCCCTAAACCTCCTGGAACTAAAGGCCAAAGCCTGTTTGTTCAAAAGCTCAGAGGAGCTCAGTTCTTCCGAAAGACAACCTGGTGTCATGATGGCAGGTCTTTTATTTGGCAGGTTGGTGGCTAGATGACTTGATGAGGTGTGGAATAAACCAGAATAAATTTTCAGCCTCAGTGAGGTGATTAAAATCTACATCTCTCAGGAGAAAGCTTAAAAAACCCTGCCAGACCAGGCCCTGCAGGTGAGATAAGCTGGAAGGTTGCTTATTTTCTATAACCTGCAAGTACGAGTAAGGTGCAGTCTCTCATCCTAGTGAGGGCTTAGGAACTGATGCCCATGCCCAAAAACAAGCTGTTAGGGTCTCCAGGGAACTTCCCTGGTGAAAGCTGAGGTTCTTATGTCACCTTTTGGTGGAGGTGGCATTAAAAAAATCTCTGAGGATCACAATTTGGGACCTTTCTCCCTAAAGTAGAAGTAGCTGTTTATGGCAATGGAGACATCAGTCATAACGATGGTGAGGCCGGCTCCCTCACAGAGAGGGGGTGTTGTGTCAGCATGGAGACTTCATGGTTAAGACTTGAAGGATTTCAGCATCCCTGAGCCTCTGCCCTCTGACTGAGTTGTGTCAACTGGTCTGAGGGCGAGCAGGGAGAAGGTCAAAAGGAGATAGACAGGGAGACACTGTCCCTTCCTCAGGAAGCCAACCTGGAGAGAATTTCACTGGTATGCATCCGATTGAAGCTCTTTGTCAGTGCAACACATGGAGGCAGCTGTTTGGGAAAGCTGAATACCTCATCGATCACCTCCAGGGTGCTCGGGAGAGACCTCAAATACAAACCAGGTTCATCTCCTGTCTCTCTGGGATGCAGTTTGCCTTTTGTGGTTATCACTGCTCTGGGGCTGGGTGCAGATAGGCATTCATATATATGTGTATATGTATATATGTGTATATATATACATCTATATGGGTCTATATATAAGACAATTTGTACTACTTCACTGTGCCTAATTTTAAGCTTTTCGCAGCTGAGACTTCAGGTGGATGCCAGCATGTGAGAAATAACGTGTAAAATTACTCATCAAGAGAAGAATCATTATTAGCCCCCCTTTGCCCATAGGTGGACTGAGGCAAAGCTCAGGTAATGCAACCGAGGAAGCATTGAGCCTCCTTGGCAACAGGAACAGAAAAATTAAGAACTGCAGTGAAGGTCACTGGCTTGCTCTGAGTCCACATGCAGACTTTCAAGTTGTACATCTGCAACAGAAAATGAGTTCCCAGCTTTCTACACCTCTTCCTGGAACTTGAATTTTGTGCTTGTCAACAGAAAATTCACATAAAACTAGCTTGGAAGAGACCTCTGGGATCATCAAGTCCAACCTTTGACCTAACGCCACTGTGTCAACTAGACCATGGCACTAAGTGCCACATCTAATCTTTTGTTAAACACCTCCAGGTATGGTGACTCCACCACCTCCCTGAGTAGCCCATTCCAATGCCTAATAACCCTTTCTGTGAAGAAATTTTTCCTAATGTCTAACCTGAACCTCCCCTGGCACAGCGTGAGGCTATGTCCTCTAGTCCTGTCGCTAGTTGCCTGGGAGAAGAGGCTGACCCCCACCCTGCAAATTCAAAAACATTTCCCAGTTTGAGGCAGAAATCTCCCAGCTGATATCCTGCTTCCTAGACACCTGTCCTGAAAGAAGGATCCACCTGGAAGTGGATTTTTCTGGTGGAAAACACAAAGTTGTAAGAGAAGAACCAAGCTGTTGTAACTGGGGAGAGCGGTGAGAGGGAAGTAATGATTAAAACAAGGTTAGTGGCTAAGCGAATGAAGGATACAGAGGTGCAAGCAAAAGTGGGAAAGTATGTGCGGAAAATGTAGAAAGTAGACCACAGCCAAAAAATGCAGAGTTCCACCCAACAGGAAACTACATATCTCTAAGACATACCAGAGAAAGCAGAAGATGTGTTACAGAAAGGAAAGTGAAGAAGAAAACACCAGATATCAACAGCCGGCATCATCTTGACTGAGGAATTCACAGGCAAGTTTTTCAGTGCCAAGAAAGCACAGCACCGGGGATTCAAAAGACGCTTTGGTATCAGGCTCTGACCCTCTTGTCCTGAGCCCTTCTCAACTTCTGACAGGCACCACTCGCCACAGCGAGAATACCGTGGCGCGCGCGCATGACATATTTTGTATTCTCCTGGGCCACATATGCTTCTCCTTCAAAACAACTGTTGTCTTTCAGCTTTTTCCCTGTGAGGGAATAAGCTTCCCTTGGACCAAAGCACAAGATTTCCTGTCTGACGCCTGTACGCCATTACACCATCTCTCCTTCCCCAGGGGACCACAGCTTTGTGTATGCTCCAGAAAGGGGTTGCGCTGCAGCCTTGGAGACAAACAGGCTTTTGGAGCAGGGAAACACTCTTAGCAGCACCAACACCAAGGGCTGCCTGCCTGCACCCACCTCATCACCGAGGCTGAACAACGTGCACCACAGTCAAAACAACATCCACCAACATAAGTGGGTCCCATGGTTGCTGCTGCGGGGCTGGCATGTGTCTGCTTGGATGTGCGCACCCGTTTCTATGCAGAAACAGCCAAGTAAGTCTGGAGATGCTGCTGGAGGTCGTGGGGGGATGCGAGGCGTGTAGGCACTTCCATATGAAGCAGTCAGCAGAAGTGAGGCTGCCGTGTCCCTGCAAAGATCATTTGGCAGTGGAGGGAGGAGCTTTGCCTAAAGCAGCTGACTTTTGTAGAGCCATCTCTGGAAATGTAGATAAAGAACATTTCATACTGGAAAAAAGCCCTGCTCTTGAGTTGTTGGCGCTTTTCATCTTCCATTTCCAAGCAACTGGCTGGGTTTTGAATTGGCTGTGTCTGGGACAAGGAAAGCTGTACAAAAGGGACCGGTCATCAAGGAGCACCTCCAGCTTTCTAACTGTAATAAAACACATCCTTGTGCTCTTCTTTGGACACCGATGGCAAAAATCTTACTCTCTAGTAAAAGAATTGAAATCTGGAGTGACGATTGCATCAGTGGAAGGAAGCCAGATTTGCAGCGCTGTAAGCAAGCAAAAGGTCTGCCTGACAATCAAGATGTAACATTATAATGAAACTTTTGGGGTTGTTTCCTTTTTAATCTTGTCCTAAGTGACTGGGCCACATTCTGATTTCACTTACATCAGGCTATGTCTGACTTTAGGATGCCTCTCAAGCAGCAGCAGCAGCATGCCTGAGATCAAACCTCAGCTGTCTATGTTTCCATTCCCCTCTTAAATACAAATTTCAAGGTAGTAATAAATACTGGAACAAAAAAGATACATAATTTTAGTGACAGAGAAGCAAACTGATGCTGAATGTATGTGACACTTTTTCAATTTTCCTCTTCTTTTTCCTGATGGTGTTTTGTGCTGAACGTTACATTTGCAGATGCAAAATTTAAAGAACACTTTATCTTCAGCACTGAGAAACATAACATGTAATTTGCGGCTTAAGCCAAGAGTGATGGCCTTATTAGTAATGGGAATTTACTGATTAACTGCTGTTAGCAAAACATCATCTTCAAACCCGTTAGTCTGAAACTGGCAGCCTCTCTGTCATCAGGAGCTTTTTTATTTTATCTCGGGGGAGTTCTGTAGAAATATTTCTCATTTAAACAGCTTTAGCCTTGGCCTTTCAATAATTTTTATGGTCTCAACTAATAGGTTAAGAATTAGTTAAGAGCAACTATCAGCTTAATGTCAAGTCGTTCACAGGGAAAAGTTCAAGGAGAGAAGTAACACTATTTCAAAAGATGGCTTATTTTCGAACAAAGAGTTCCCATCAGTTTGAAAAGCCAGAGGGATAAAAATGAATGTAAGAGAGAAATGGAGAAATCAGCAATGGGGAGGAAAGGCCTGGGGTCTGAGCAGGGCTGGGAGAGGGGCTGCTGGGGAGAGCAGGGGGGCTGGAGGCACACGGCAGTGCCGGGGGTTACCCACGCTCCCGGCCCCCAGCCCCGGCTGCGGGAGACCGTGGCTGGCGTAGGGAGCGGGTGTCTGCGGGGTGTCAGGGTTCTGCTCCCTGCTCCAGCTCCTCCTGAAGTGCTGGCGGGGGGACCCTATGCCGCTGCGGTTGCTGCTGCCCGCAGCTCTTCACCCACGCATCCAGTCCCTGCAGTGAATCCCAGTCTCTGCACAGGCATTGCTGGCTTCAGAGTGTGTGCTTTACCCCAGCTCCTAGCTCTAGCATCTTGTCCTCTCACAGATCATCACAGTTTACTCTCTCCTTATCCATAGTTCCTCCACCAGCTTGTCCCACATTTTCTCCCCTTTTTTTTTCCTTTTTGTTTCAGCATTTTCCCTTTTTGCTTACAATTCCTATCTTTCCTATTTTCTCCCAGTTTCAAGCAATACCATTAGCCTTCCACTAGCTCTCAGTCTCTCATTTATCTCCAGGCTTTTGTCCATTCTCCTACCACCCTGTCCCTCAGACCCAGCTTTCCACCCCTGCTCCAGATACATCTTTCTCCTTCATGCTTTCTAGGCACTAACAGGGCACTGAGCAAGTCTACAAGGGATATGTATGTTCTTCCTCTTAGCTTCTGTGCCAGACATCACAGTGGTCTACACACAGCTGGGAAGGAAAGTCCTGCTCAAGCGTTGGTGGCAATCAAGATGGCATTGGCAGGTAGATGTGTTCATTAGAACGAGTCTCATTGCCAGGGCATGAGTGGAGGTTGGTTTTTTCCCCCAAGAGCTCTTGCACAGACAGATCTTGGAATTATTTACAGGGTTGGAAAAGTGCTCATTGTTGCCTCCAGAGTAAATCTCTACTAATCTGGAGCTCTCTGATCCTTCTCCTGGATGTGCAGAGTCAAGGGCACAGGAAGTGACTTCTATCTCGCAATAGCTTCTTCCAGCTTAATAACTCATCTTGCTTGGACATAATTTTTAACCAGAAGCTTTCCTCAAAATACAGGAAAATGAAAATCCTTCCCGGGTGTGTTCAGAGTAAATGACCACGGCAAAGGTGGGCAGGCTTTCCTTGCAGAGATCTGAACAGGCTGAAACACCCCTGGCGTATTACCCTCCCCTTTTGCCTGGTAATACCAGATAAACAGCCTGTGCAAGGGGCTGCATAAAATGTGATCACCTGCCGTATCCCGGCTCTTGGACCATAGGTTCCTGGCAGATGTGTGAGAGGTAGACAGCTGTACGAGCAAGTGACTGGCTGGTCTTATACGGGCAAGGTTGTATATGGGGAAGGACAGGCAGGCCACTGTTGCCATCACACCAAGTAATTAGGGAAAGAAAAGTGCCTGCTGTATCTACATAACAATTATAAAGTGCATCCCAATCTTTTGTTTGCTTTGCACTACCAATTTTGGCAAGTGGTGTTTCTCTACAGATATGCATGCATATATTTTTATATATACATGTATATATATGTATATACATATATATATTCATCCATTGCCTGAGATCTAAATCCTGGTCTGTGAGCTGTGCAAGGCAGGAATGCTGATGTCTTATTTCCTTGTGTGATTCCTCATGGAGCTGGGATGTGAGCCCCAACTGGGATCTTTAGACAGAATAGTAAATGAAACTGCTGCATGGCCCGTGTTATTCAGTCATCTTCAAGATCAATGCTGGCTTCCTGAAGTCCAGTCTACTCTATAGACTTCTTATAATCAAAGGAAGGAGCTTTCTCCCTCCCCCCAGTATTTATTGCAGACAGTGTCTGAGCTTCAAACCAAGGCGACGGAGCGCTTCGCAGACACATAAACCAGTGATGAAGTTAAATTGCTTCACCTCAGAAACTAAGCTCTGAATGACTTCAGAGAGCTTCTAACATATTCAGTCTGAAGGAAAAACTTCCTTCTGGCTTTAAAGTCTGGAGCTAAAAGAACTGTCTGTTGAAAAAAAGGCAAATTTCTCCTAGCCAGAAGAGCCAAAATGCTGCAGTCTATTGTTTAGGGGCACAAGGGAGGTATATGGCTGAGGTCAGGCTTGATGTATGAACTGAGTCCTAACGCAGTGACCTGCCGGGAACGTGAGCACCCATGCCAGGGGAGAGGACCCTGCGGTCATCGGCAGGAGTTGGCCCAGGGCCTCGTGCCGACTCTACCAAGGCCTTCGGCACTGGGGCATGTACTTCCCTGCTCTTTCTCCTCTCCCCTGAATGGAGGTGCAAGCAACAAGCCACAGCTGGGGATGAACAGCAGCTGGGTTGCTACACATCTCACAAGCCTTCATTTTTGGTCTTAGTGTGTGAAGGAATAGCATAAGAAGAAACAACTTTAAAAAATTTGTTTGAAGTCTAGCTTAAATTCAGGATTCATAAAGAGGGGCCAGAATCAATGAAATCAAAGGGTGACCTGAACCCACTTTTCTTCAGTAGCGTCCCTTGGATAAGTTCGTCTACCTTTTCTGTAACATCAGGTTTTGCAGCTGATTTCTATCTGATTACAGAGAGCAATAAGAAGATAGGACACAAAGACTGTTACCCAGGGGCCTATTCTCGCTTTCACTGACGTGGATGGCAAATTGACTTCAAGGGAAACTTCATCATGCTGTAGTGTTGATAGCATCATAGAGGAAAGTGTAATTAAAGGGCAAAAAAGAGGGGAATCATTCAATGCAATGTATTTCTTGGATAGCTAGAGCCGACTCTACATAACAGGGAAAGCATTTCTTATTTTCTAGGGGAAGTTTTTTAATGGTAGTTGAGCTGAGATTTTTTTGGCTCTTTTTCAGGCATTTTATTGAGACATTGCTAGAGTATTCCACTAGCTGCCAGTGTGTAAAGTGGGCAGATCAGCCTTGAAATATTATGGTCTTGGGACAAATTTTGCTCCTGTTTTCTCCCCAGTGTAAATCCAGAATAACAGTAATGACTTCAGCTGAGCCACTTCAGATTTACATCAGCATAAATGAGAGCGGGGTCTGCCCATGCAGATGCAGCCTGAGGGATTAGGAGTCTGCCTGTGTGTTGTACCCTTGCTTCAAATTGACACCCCAGCCTTAATTCTGTGGAGAACCAAAGAAACTGCTTGCCCTGCAAATGAGCATTGATGCTAATGTGTTGCGGTGGGGATTTATCAACAGGCTGACACTTCAGTATCCATCTCTTATTTGCATAGCAGAGAAATGTGAATAAAAATGTGAGACTAGCTCTGCACTGGTCAGGATAGGAGGTAATTCTGGCATTAGCAGAGCTGCAGGCTCAACCACGGGGAATTTGGTAAGTAAAAATGCTTTGTGTGTCCATGAATGCTGCAGGTGTGTAAAGACTGAGACCAGCCCCTTATTTAAAAAATACAGTTTATTAGATAAAACATACATAGAACCAAGTAAATCTGATTCTTTATTAAAAATACAGAAATCATTTTGCAATAGTAAAAGAAAGTACTGTACTGGCTTTTTCTATGAAACATAAATCTGAAGGTTTGGGACTTTTTGCTTTATCACAGCCAGTCCCCCTCTATACTACATTCTTAAACATACTGCATCAAATTGTGAAACCCAAGCAAAAGTCTGTTGTACAAAATTAAGAACATTAAGACCAGTAATACTCAGTTTAATTAAGATGCAAACAGTAGCATACAGTACACAGAACAGTCAATATACAGCTATACATTAAAACATGCCTCTAAATAGTGACAGAGAATCCACGGGAAGGAACAAGTTACAAATTATAAAAAGCAATGTCTGAAGAAATAAAAAAGGAATCACAGTTTGACACTTTATTTGTTCAATGGTTGCATATGTATTGAAACACTGTACATATTAAGAATGAATATATTGGACCTACCCATATAGAACATGCTAGATCGACAGTTACTATTTCGTTTGGATGCGTGAATAGGGATGAGGTGTGCATATGATGGGCAGGTGCATCTCTGTGTGCATACATCTGACCTGTGCATACATACACATAGAAAGGCACACACCTCCACAGCTGAAGACAAATCACTTCAATAAAACCCTTTGAGGCAGGGTGAGAGCAATACTAACATGCTGTCTGTCATAATCGTGCTGCTCTGAGGACTCCAGGCATTTTATTCGCATGTTATTCCCACCCGTAAGCTCCACATTCATTTTACCTCAGCTCTCCCTTGTTTGCATATTTGCAAAGTGAATACAAAACTATTCAATATAATGCAATGTTCGCTGTTGGAGACAATTTATTAGGGGAGGTTTTGATAGCTGAGAAACAGCAAAGTATTAAAGGGTTTGCACTGATTTTGCAATAAGTGGAACTAAGGGGCTGATATCTTTTCCCTGATTATTGTTAGCATCATATGGTAATCTTGGCATAATTAATAATATATCCTGTATGTTATTTTTAGTAAGAATTCTTGGTCGAAGATGGAGAGGGCTTGCGTTAAGAAAAGTTGTAGGCATCTAAGCCTACATAGGCATCTAAGCAACCCAAATTGTTTATCACCTCCTGACAATAATAGAAAAATAAAGTAATGCTAGAATATGATGCTAAGTAAAATGAATGGACAGCAGAATGACCATTAAGTGAAAGACTTACTCAGGCTTCACAGACTTAGAAATTACCTAGATTCAGAAAAGCACGTCAAGCCGTCAACTTAGAACAAAGCCCAAGACTCACAGCAGTGACACAAAGGTGCACACTTGGCATCAAATGGCACGGAAATGCATTGCTGCATTGGGACCTTGAGGTGGTCACGGGGTAAGATGCTTTTTTGTTCCTCTCTCATTGAAAGAAAGCAAAACAAAACAGTGCTAAGGCAAAGATGTGCAAAAGATGAATACAGAAATCCTGGCTGTTCTCTCACCAGTGAGTGTGACATGGGTACCCTCTCACTGAGGCTGGTGTGGACGGTCTAGATTTATATCGGCTTCAGAAAAGAAGCAGCCTAGGAAGGTTTGTTGTAGTGAAGTGGGAGTTGGCCTCTTCTCCCGGGCAACTAGCGATAGGACAAGAGGGCACAGCCTCAAGCTTCGCCAGGGGAGGTTCAGGTTGGACATCAGGAAGAATTTCTTTACAGAAAGGGTTATTAGACATTGGAATGGGCTGCCCAGGGAGGTGGTGGAGTCACCATCTCTGGGTGTGTTTAAGAAAAGACTGGACATGGCACTTAGTGCCATGGTCTAGTTGACAGGGTGGTGTAGGGGCAGCAGTTGGACTCGATGATCCCTGAGGTCTCTTCCAACCTGGTTGATTCTGTGATTCTGTGATTCTGTGTTTGCAGAGCAGGACATGATCGGAACGCCCTGGAAAGCTGAGTGGTGCTGTGTATTGGGGATGGGGCAGGAGGCACCGTTGGAGGGCAGTGGTGAGTGCACTGAGTTGACACAGTCTTTTCTTTCCCAGGAGGCACCCAGGCATCATCACCCGTGTTGCAGCCCACAGGGCTGCCGCTAACAGTGTTATACTGCCGGTGAAATAAACCCAGCGGCCTTCGGCCATCAAGAAGAGAGTAGGAGCCTGGTGATACTAGTGTGGCAGAGCTGACTGGAGCGAAACCAGGCAGAACAATGAAAACAAGTGGGACAGTCTGAGCCAAGGACTTTCAAAATACATCAGCCTTATATACACCTCACATCGAGTCACAAGACCTAAGTCTGAAGTCATCATCATTCAAGCCCGTAATCTCATCATGACAGCCCATTTTTATTAAAAAGGAAATCTTATTATTTACATTCTATTTTTAATATACACACTGGCAGGTGAAGGATGACTGGTGAGCTAGTGTACACAAGCTGATTTCTCTGTTTTGAGAGCCACGTGCTGGACAGGCTCCTGTTAGCTCCTGTGGGATTTGGACGAGAGCAGTCACAAATGCATTTTTCTAATGATGTGAGATGTGGAGATGTTGCATCTATCAGGAGTAAGTGGCATAGGCTGTAATAAATTTAGGAGTAACTGAATGCAAGACAGTGTGAGTTTGAACTCTTGCGTGTAACCAAATTGTTTGTATATTCAGTTTTTTTCTCTCTGGCAGATTTTGCCTATGCTTGAAAATATTAAAGTAACTATATATTCATTTGATATCTGATGTCCCTTACAAAATGTCTGTTCCTAAGCTTGTACAGTATTGGGAAAAGAGACATCATTCACCATTCAAGGAGGGCAAGATTAACATATAGTAGATATGTAAAAAAGTCCCAGGTTGTAAAATACCTGCAAGATGTGATGAAAGCAGCCCTGCTTATCCGGCCACTGCAGAAACTCAGGCTTATCTAGCAAATTACAGAACATTAAAAATCAAAGCTAAGACACTTTGAGCCCAATTAGCAATACAAAAACTGATAGCTGCACATACATCAAAAAACCCTGTATATGCTTCACTAGCCTTGGAAGCTGATGCTGAGGAGTTGGAAGGGAGCTCAGAGCAGCATTTTAAAAAAAAAAGTGTGAGCAGGAGTTGTGCTATTTTGTGGCCTGATTTAAGGCTGCCACTTTCCAGCTGGATAGAAACTGTTCTGCTCTCATCCTTCACACTGTTTGGAAACAGAGACCCAGAGCCAAAATCTGATCTCATTCCCACTGGTAGAAGTATGCAGTAGCCCCACAGAAGCTACACTCATTACTCTAAGCTCACACTTGTGCATCCATGTATGAATCTGCCCTGCATTATTGCACGTATTTCAGTATGAAGAACGATGCTGTAAATATTTCAATGCAGTTGCCATGAGGATTTTCTCATAATGCTTAATGTAGGCTTACAAGCGTGACCTTCCCTCACTGCCGATTTTGCCTATACCACCACTGCCTCCCAGCTGGCCAACACCGCTTCTCTTCTTCCTCCAGCTGGATGGCTCTTTCCTACCTCCTGTTGTCCTTATCATTGGCAATGGGCACCTCTTCTTTCCATCCAGCTTTCTGATGCCGGCTGAAAGCAAACTGGACCTTCTCCAGGTCTGGGGGAGCGATGCTAGTGGCTCTGTGCTCAGCACACATTGATGCTCACACCTGCCTAATGGTGTGCCATTCGCAGGGCCAAGCCTGGTCCACATGGCCTTATCGTGCATCAGCAACAGGGCAGGAGCCAAGGATTCATCCCAGTGAGCAGGGTAACCAGGACTGTTCAAACCAATAAGCATTTAAGCAGCTTGAATATCAAGAGGCAGCACAGGAAAAGATGGAAGGTAGAGGGGAAAACTGCACTCACCCCACATGAAAGTGCTGAGCCTTTAATGAGGTATTTATTGCAAATAGTCATCAGCCAGCCAACTAGTTAAAAAACATCCTCAAAATGTGCCTTTCATGCTGGTGAATGAAAGCAGTGGAAGGTTTTTTGGTGCAAGATAAAGAGTATGTCAAAAAAAATAGACAACCTAATTCAAAGATGTCAGCGCATGGTAGTCTTTGTCACAGCAGAACTGGTACTAGACTCTTCTGTGAAGGGCACTTGATTGAAAGGAAAGAAAGGGTTGCAGAAAACCACAAAGAAAGAGAGAGAGGAAACAGAGAGAAATGGAAGAGCAGGGAAGAGCCAAAAGATAGAGAAGGAGCTGCAGCAGGGGTAAAGGGCATATATATATGATCACTGAAAGATGGAAAGGAAGGAAAAGAAGAAGAAATGCTGCAAGAAAGGAACTGAAGAGAAAAGAATGAAAGTAACTACAGTGGGGGAATAGGGATGGAAAGGGGCGGAAAGTTCCAGGGGAAAAGACTAGAGAGCAGAGGAAGATTAAGAGGGAGAAGAATGAGGGCAGGGTAAGGGACTAACTGACCTTTAAAGGCCCCGTTCGGGTGCTATTTTTCAGGTGTGTAAGGAAGGTGTAGGCAAGAACTGTGCAAGGAGTAAGTCAGACATGGACAGCACAGGGAGAAAGGCTGGAGTACGGTGAGAGTGGATGTTTTGTGGGTAAGGCACTAGATTCAGACCAGGAGGTCTGGGTTCAAACTGCTGGCTTCACCAAAGGTCAGGTTTAACAATGTTGGGAAGGAGGCAATACGGTACACCTTCATGGAAGTTTTGCTTCATTTTTCTCATTGTTCTTCTATTTTCCCCTCACGTGCCATCAGCTTCTATCTGTTTTAAGCATTTATCTGCAACAGGGAAGGAAAACTGCTGCTAGGAAACCCTTCTCCTTAGGTTGTCCCTTTTGCTGCATGAGGCTGTCAACTCTCTAGGGCAGGTTGAGTGTCCCATAGTATGCCTGCACAGCACCAGACACAATTTCTACATGCCATTGTGACACATACACTGATAGTGAGTTTTGATAACAGCAGCCTGACATGCTTCTATTTGAACTGTTAGTAGATCAGATACTAATCTCATTTACACTGGTAAAAATGTGGAATAACTCTACTAAATTTACAGTAGTGTCAAGGGAAGACTGGAATTTAGATCGACTTCTTGTAAGCGTATAGACTCAGTAAGCAAGAAACTTTCTTTTGCTACTAGGTTTCTAAGAGGGATAACATGAAAAGCTGGTGTATGTTGACCTGCTACACAGCTATGGCTGTAACTGCTTTCTGAAGTTTTTATGCCACAAGAAAAAGAGAAAACCCCATCTTTTTCTTTAAACACTGACTCTTACCAAGCTGATCAGAAGCCTTCTGGATGCTACAGCACATTAGAAAAGCCATGAAGAAGACAGATAGGTTTTAGAGACAGTCATTTTGTTCCAGTGGACCCTGGACACATGGATCAATTCACAATACTGCCACTGCAGCAAATGCTCAAGGCCATAAAACACATTACAGATCAGGAAACCATCAAAGTGAGGGATAAAATTAATCACTAGTCTTTCACTGGCTTGGATTCACTGCAATTCAGAAGTCCTTTTTCTCCCCTTCTCCTGTGTTTCGGCTGAAAGACACTGAAAGCTGTGAAACTACACTCTGAAATGTCCTTGTTCCTGTACCACTTGGACCTGAGGTTCTTCCCATTCACCATTCTTTTAGAGATCTCTGACAATAGGAAACTGGTTGCCTGTATTTCATGTTCAAAAAGAAAAGGGCAGCATGATCCCAGTTTTACAGAACACCAAGGGAAAACTCGGGGTGATAAAGATATACTGCTCTGTGCAGGGAAAGTTAAATACAAACCTGAAGACAGGGCACAAACTCCACGGGAACCCCAGTGGAGCCTGAGACTTGCTCATTTTTGAAGTCCGTCCTTCCTAGCTGCTCTGCCCTGCTCTTATTTCACTCACTTGACAGCCTGTCTGTGCAGCCAGGCAAGCCTCTCTGAGCAACACACACACACACTCACACACTCTCCTGTCCAGCCCCAAATGCTGCTTTTTGGCAGTTGCCCATAGACCAAGAGCAACAAGACACTGTAGTCAGAGGTGGAGTTTCTTCTGAAGTCCTGTGAGCTATTCCTGTCCGATTGTGGCACTACCAAGAGACTCAACCGTTTGAAGTATGATGAAGTGCCGTGGATGCTGGAGGAGCCAAAAATTGTGGGTCACTGGGACTGATTTTGAAAAGTTTTATTTTTAAATTCCACCTAGGACTTCGCCTCAGGAACATGTGGAAGTCTCCCAGTGAAGTCATGTTCAAATCAGGGCGAGTTTCTGCCTAGTGGCATGACTGAAATCCTCAGCACATGGGCTTTGGTTTGCTGCGAAGTGGAAAACCCAAACCACCCTCCATGAAACTTGTAGCTAAAACACAAAGCTAACTGGAGAAGGTGTTGGGATCAGGTAGAGGTGCAGCTGGAAGAGCTCTCTACCAGGAAGCTATCAGCTCTCCTGGGAGCAGGGAAGAGGGGGCTGGCCAGCGGCGGCTGTCTGCGCTCTTTGTAAGGGAGGATGAAATAGCTTGTTAGGCTCTAGTTACTATGGGATGTGGCTGAAGCTTGACCTGGTTTATGAGCCAAGCCCCAGTCTTATGAATTCAATAGAAAAACTTATGCGGACCTCAGAGGGACCAGGGTTTGGCCTAACATGCTTTATTTAGTGTCTTGAGTGAGGGAAACATTTTTCTTTAGATTACAGTTGAAAGATTCTTGGGTTTCAGCTTAAGTCTTATGGTGGCAGTGTATTGCACACTCATATTTCTTTTTCTTTAATAAATCACATTTCTCCTGCACTTAGCCTCTGACCAAAACCTGATAAACCTGGCTGGTCAGTGATGTCTCTGCTGAAAGCACTCCTCTCCAACCACATTGTGCATGCACTGGCTGACCTTGGGGCCACCACATCCCCACCCACCCCTCCAGCTCCAGGCACCTGGTGGGGAGTGGAGGCTCTGGGAGCGAAGGGAGACAGAGACTGTAAATTCACTTTTGCGTAGCCGTACTTCTGAGGCACGGGGATTTGCTGGAGCTGGGGCCAGAACGAGCGAGTTGTGCTAGAGTCTATCAGATTTGTGAAGTACAGATGTGATAATACCACTGCAACCACAAAAGAATTTACAACAGGAAGTGTTGCAGCTGTTGCTTATTAGCATTAGTACAAATTACACAAAGCAAATTGTTAGCAGACATGTTTCCATAATATTTAACTCGTGTCAGTGAATAAAAGTGATTCTTTTTCAAGCAAAATTTTAGATTTCCAAGGGAATCGGTTTCCAATTGTCCGTGAAGGGAGTGTGGATTGGAGAGCAGCATGCAACTATTGCAAGGCATCAGAGGCAGTATGTGCAGTGACTTGCCTGCTTTCTCTGACAAAGGTGTGCAAATCTGGGACCATATTTCTTGGTGAGTGAAGGAAAATCCGTACGGCTCCATATGACCCAGTTACCGCAACGGGAAGCGACGGTGTGTGAGCCCCATTCTGGAGCTGCCGCAGTAAGGTTCTGGGCACAGAAGTGCTTGGAAAGGGAGGGAGGCTCTTACTGACCTGCCATTTCCCTGAATTTTTGTCCCCAAAGTGCTTATTATGACTTATTTCCCTAGCAACCCCAAGCCTGTTGATGTGGAAGCAGCCAGCGCCAGCAGAGCAATCCCCTAACACAAGCTCAAGAGGGTGGATTTGGAGACAAAATCCGCACAGCAACAGACTGAACGTGCAGACTGAAATGCTGGGGTGCGACCCATGAACAACTGACACCAAAATCCCCCAGAGGGAAACCCTGGGCATGACACCTCTCTACAGCCAAACCAGTTTCAAACCAGGGTAGTGGCTGGTTTTGGTCCTGCCAAACCTGCCGCCCCGCCCAGCAGTGGGCAGCCCTTTTGCGCACTTCCTCTGCCTCACTCCTTGCCGTATTGGGAAGAGCTGAGCAACTGGCCCCAGGGAAGAAGGCTGCAGTTGAGAGAGGGGGAGTGCCCAAAAAGTATTTAATTTTAGTTAATAAAAAGGGGGCATTTAATTGTTGCCTCCCTCCCCAGTGGCAAGACAGGACCGGTTGCATCCTGGTAGCTTTCTGACCCTGGAGATGCTCCTCCATGGGGTGAGCTGGGGGGTCACCCGTGGGTTCCTGGAGGGCCCTGGGGGATCCCCCTCCTGATGTCTGTTTCCAAATAGAAGCCATTCAAAGCAAAGGAGAAAGAGAGAGAAAGAGAGACAGGAGGAGGAAGAAAAAGAAGGCACTAACTAATTAATTGAAGGTTTTGGGGTATGTTTTGGGGAGGTAAGAGCTGACAAATTCCACACTGAGCTTGCTCAGCCCCTGAATGGTGCAGCCGGGAAGGGGAGGGTGCTGCACCCCGTGGACAGGAAGGGGCTGTGGGTGGCTGTGCCAGGGCGAGAGGAAAGGCCATCCGTGGCTGACGGAGTGAGAGGAAAGGCCACCTGTGGCTGCCAAGAGTTGGGGCCAGGCTTCGGAGCTGCTCCCTCTCTAAAGCCGTGCACCTGCTCCCGCACTGTCCTTTCATCCTGCCTTGCCCAAGCAGCACTAGTTGAAGCGGAGGATTGTTTGTGCTCCTGCTGCTAATCCAGCAGAGGCATCTTTTCACACCAAAACTTCATTAGCCATTTTCTTATTGTTTTGCTGATTATCGCTCATTTGGCTAATAAGTTCTACTTAATCTTTCACATCCATCCTTTCTTTAAGAAGAAGTGTAACTCATGAAGACTGCTGACAACCTATAGAAATTCAGCCATCAGTTTAAGGGCAGTAACAGCCCAGAGTGATGCTTTACATGCCAGTCCCAAGGGTGCCTGCCTGCATTAATCATGTTGAGCGAAGCTGCTAATGCTGCAAAGGCCGACGCGCTCCTCAGCCTGCCAAGCAAGACAGTGGGCTCAGAGAGGTGGAGGCATTCCCACAGGCATTTCTTGAAACTCAGTTAGGTCTGGCTGGGGAAGGAGGTGTTTGTTGGTGTGAGAGAAAAGGCCGTGACAGCAGGTGGGTGGGAAGACAGTGTGGCTGACCTGTGTCGCAGCAGAGCTGAGCTGGTTGGCCATGCTAGATGCGAGAAGATGATGTGCTTGGGACCACTGGCCCTGTGCTCCTAATGGCTTGCAACCGGCGCTTGAGCAAGGCGAGAGCTCTCCCCAGATCCTTAGACTTTGCCTGCTTGCTTTTTTTTTATTAAAGTATTGAAACTGCCTGAAACAACTAAAGTGGCTTTTGATCCAGCTATGAGTGCTTAGAAGTAGAAAAGAGGCACATATATTGCTTTTAAGGGTATGCACATCCACCCACCTGTTGGGAACAGTTCAAAAATACAACTGGCTTGGCTGCAGTCTGAAGCGAGAGCTAGGAATGGAATAGCAAGCCAAGTAATTTGTACAAGCAATGTCTAAAGCAGCAGCTAATGGAGAAGCGGCTGACATGCATGTTCTGGCTCTTTAGTGCTTGTTCTGAGGAAATGGCCTCACACCCTCGGCACAGCAGAACTGCCTAACTACCCTCACCAGCAAGACTTGAAAGAGAAAAATTAGCTATAATTGCAATATTACTGCAGTAATGTTTGTCTCCTAATTGCCTTTCAGTGAAAAAAAAAACATGCAGTGAGGAATTTTTGTTATAAGTGTTACTTACATGCAAAATGAATCCACTAACTGCCTTCCCTGTAAAAAACAGAACATAAATATCATGGTGTGGACAGTCCTGTCGCACCTACCAGTGTCATATCAAATCAGATAGCACCACTGACTGTATACATCAGATATACATACATGAAAGCTGTTTCAGCATACTGAATGTAAGGACATCATTGCCACCATGGAGTCTATAAATACTGCCTTGGTATTATCTGCCCTCTCAGCTGTAATGTCCAGAGTAGGGGAGGTGGAGGGAAAGGGTGAGGCACAGAGCTGAATGGGAAGGATTCTTGCTCAGGAAATTCTGTAGTTCTGGGTTTTTTTTTTCCTACTCTCAGAAGAAAATACGAGGTTACAAATTCTTCAGGAAAATACAATCAAATGCAAAAATCTTCTTGGAACAAAAATGTTCCATTTCCCAAATGTCAAAATGATGTTTTGACATTACCAAAAGCTGTAGTTTCAGTTAAATAGAATTTTATGTTAGAAAGTGACATGCTTTTATGAAGAGTTTTGATTTTGACAAAGTGGGATTTTCCAGAATTGAAGCCATCTGATAAATTCTAACCAGCTCTGACTACTAATATACTACAGCCAGGGGGGTTTCTAAGTGGAGGAATTAAAATCACCTTTTGAAAAAAAGAGAGGTTAACTAAGTTCAAAATTATGGGGGGATAAAAGAAAAAGATTGTTTGAGGACTCTCTGAAGGTGACATTACTAATACAGCAAGATTTTTACATATTTTGGGGATCTTTGTGGGGAAAAGATTTTTAAAAAATCTAAGAGTGAAAAATGAACTATACAGGTTTGATGTTGATGTGAAGTCACCTCTGTCTCAGCCAGACAGACAGCTGAACAGATTTCCATTCTTTACAGCATGGACACAAAGAGAGGCAGGTGGGTGTTACGTTCCAAGCATCGGCATATTTAGGGTTCAGTATATTACATCACTTGATAGTAGAGGACTTTTCATTTAACACACTTGTTCAGCTATTCCTATTAAAGGTGTTTCAGCATGCAGACAGGATTTGCTGAAAGCTGGTCAGTCCTGTAAAGATCCAATCCTGCGAATGTAGGTAGGCAACTTTTTTAATTAGGGGGAGTAGTCCTCAAGAGTTTAGTGAAAGTCTTGTGGGGTATGGTTTCTCATCTTGTTAAGGATTTTCAGGACTAGGTCTTGAATGGGCATCTTTTTGTAGGAGTTCTAGTCTAGCAACATGCATGAAGTTGTATTTTATTCTGTGAGGTATTTTTGGTAATATTCTGTTCTGCATAAACAGGGTCAGACGGTATGCCGACTTGCATATTATCAGGACCCTGTTTCCCAATTCAGTTGAGGCTAGCTCTAAAATAACCTGCAATGACTTACAAATACTTGCTACCTCTCCTTGTCACACACTAAGGTTTTAAACTGTATGTATGTGTCCCTTCATCATCCTCCTTTGTGAAGGATGAAAACAAGGGCATCCCCACACCACAGATTACTTCCTCAGCCTGAGACCTGTCCTTCTCCCACCTGGCTACGTGGAATATCAATGAGCACCTTTTGGATTTGTGTAAGAGGCGGAAGAGCATTGTTCTTAATCCACTTGAGATGGAAAGCCCAGCACATCTACATATGGGCTGAAAGGTGTGGCGCAATCAGGAGCCGACCCTACAGCATCCACCCTGGACCTGGCCATTGCTGCGAAGTGCGGAGATGTGCCCTACATCGCCAGCTCCTCGTGGGGAACGCTCCCACCCAGCTCCCTCACTTTTTGAAAAGCAAACAGAAACAAAACCAGAAATTCCACTTTTTCTTAGAGTGCCACAAACTGTGCACCAGACAGAAACGGCTCAGGGAAGGGAGCTGACAGCTGAGCATGCCAGACACCGTGGGAGCCATCCACCCCCTCTTCGGCGTAACGGGAAACATCCTGTCAGAGACACTCTCTGCGTTTGGGCTTTTCTTGAATTAATTATCTGAAACAGTGACGGGCTTATCCTGCTGGGAGCCTGCGATGCCTAGTCGGTATTTATAGATGTGCTTGATGGGAGAGTCGTGATGGTCAAAGCTCATCAGACAGAAAGCACCATGGCATCAGAGCTCCAGCCTCAAGTCTATTAGGGCTGCTCCCTCTAGTGGGAAAAAGTACTTCAGCTGCAAAAAAACCTTTTTTCTCCTATTTTCTTTTTTTTTTTTTAAACTTTCTTTTTTCCTTCCCCCCCCCCCCCGCCTTTTTTTTTAAAGTGAAGGATTCAAGTTTTCCAGATAGTGCAAGACATGGGGCAGTTCCCATCAGACAATAAGTGACCAAACTCCGCGATTTTCCAGCCCTTGAGCATTGGTGGTGGAGCTGGAGCCCAGCCGATGCAGGTCAGCGGTTACCCCTCCGAGGCAGACCCATGACAAGTGAGGGACTCTTGGTTAGTCTTCCAGCAGTCCTCAGTATATGCCATAGCTGTGTTTGGTTTTGATTTCCCACTTCTGATTACAAAAATAGGACTTACTATAATCATAGTAATATTAATGATACAAAATAATTATTGTAATTGTATACTTTTTGGCAAATTATTAACACAAAGCAGCCCAAAAGACCCCATTGGATTAAAAAAAAGTGACGATGCACAAATGTTAAAAAAAGACAAAGTCTTTGTTAAAAAAGAAGGAAAAACAATCTGCAACTGAATGCATTTCTGTAAGGCAACATGTTACCTTTAGTTTTCCGTCTAGATTTAGGTCAGGTTCTGTTGTTGTTCAAGATATTGTTAGAACTTGGCTTGCTTGAGCTTATCAATGTGGTAACACAGTTTCAGCGCAGGTCCCAGTTTCAGCCCCAGGTATTTCATGATCATGTCACTTTTCAGCAGCAACAAAGCATTGCCATCAATCTCCTGGTTTCAAAAGAGAGAAAGAGAATCAAAATGTGTTAACCCCCATCCGGTGCTGTGTCCTGACACATTAAACATGGAGAACCAGAAATAGCATGTCTTTTAGAGTCAAGCTAGATGAAATGTCATGCATTTTGAAATTTTATTTAAAAAATTGAAATCTGAGGTGTGATAGAAGGAAACTCTAAAGGAGGGGTTAATCAAATAGTACTTTTTATTCTTCAAGGAACTGTAAGGTTTGTCTAGGTTTTCAATTATTTTGCCATTAAAACATGAGGATTTAAAAAAAAATTAGGGTTGCTCTAAGCTGAATTCTGAGAAAAGCCAGTCAACCTTGAAAGGAGGGAGGGAGGGAGGGAGAGAGGGAGAGGGATGTGGCCTCATGAACTGCTAATAGTGCACCTCTGAATCTCAGTTCCAGCTTTGTCCCTGGTTATCTGCATGTTTCGCATATCCTCAGTGCACTTATATCCAGTGAGATAGAGATATATATGTGTGTGTTTCTTTTTCTTAAATTAAAGATAGTAGTAACTTTCTTATTTTATTGCATTTATTAATAGAATTTGTTCAAATTTCATTTAACCATCATGTAAGTGAAGGAAATTTGGGAACCACCAATTTCAGGTTTTTTATCCCAGACCTGTTGTCTCGAAAGCCTTTTGAAGTCACAAAGTGAGCACAAAGTAGGTTGGGTGGATGGAGACACAGACTCTGTTTCACTATGGACTGTAAAACATAGAAGCTCTCAGCTACACTGTACTTCCTTAGATCCTGAGCCTGTCTGGTTTTTCCTGACTATATTAGTGGATCTGCTAAAAAATACTACCCCTCCCCACAGTCTCCACCACACTTACATACTCGGACCATCGGCGCTAAAACATAACGAGTGCTCTGTGTATGTGCATAGATACACACATATACACACCTCCTAATGCTGTACAGTATTCTGGTTTTGCTGCTCAGATCTTTCCTCTGCCATCCATTACCTACTAATTAAGCAATACTATGGATCCTAATCATTATTGTTCCATTCAGTAGGTGATTTAGCTGATGAGCAGTTAAGGTCACTTTCTGATTAACTCAATCAATTAATGTTCTTCATTTTGCAACCCCCACTCTATCCATAATAGAAACTCTCTTCACCTTCCCCCTCACCTTCCCATTATTTTAAGGAAGCTAAGGGAAAGTAAGAATAAGTATTACATGTAATTTATATTTGCATAAGAAAGAAAAACAAACTCCTGGAACTGTGGTGCCATAGGGTAAAAACACTGTCAAGGGTTTGGTGCAGAGGCAGCTGTTTCTAAATGTTGAGTTCAGCATTTTATTATTTGCTTTATTATTACCGTGTAGGGGTCAAAATTAAACTCCATGACAAGAGTATGCCAGAGGGAGCATTCATATCCAATTAAATATCCCATAATAGCCATGTCCCTGTGCACATTGTTGGCTTGACTTCTCTGCAGTATTATTGTGTCAGCCCTTTTAAAAATAATTTTAAAAAGAAGGATTCTATAGCATGGTCTCCGAATCTGCAATAGCCCCACCAGAAGATCTTGAACCAGATCTGGAGCTGGTAAAATTCAGTGCTGTCAGTGCAATTCGCTTGTTTCACGTGAGTTGAGGTCTGGCCCACTGCAAGTCAGAATATTGGAGGAGATCATTGACATGTTCCTGCGAGGAGATGGACACAGCAAATGTATGAGCTGTGAGGTCATGATACAGTGGGGATAAACATACAGCTTCCACCTGAAAGAATGAGTATTACTGTGTGCCAGCTTCTTGCAGCCCTTGTTCTGAAGATGCTGTTAAAAAAGCAGCATAGCCCCTAAACAAGCCCTGTGCCGTGCAAAGAAGAATTGCACCCAGTGGTGGATGTCCCCCAGGATGAGGCTTTTAATGTGAAAGACGAAAGTCCCCATCTTCATGGGTGTTTAAGCACCTAATTCTGAGTAGAATCAAAGACTTCAGGATCTGTATACTGCTTGGGATAAATACATATATCCCTTCTTTTGTATTCTGCGATCTCATGAACAGACACCAACCCCGGTAAGGCCACCATGTGCAACAGGAGTGCAGTGAGTGGCAACTCGGTGGTCAGTGCTCAAACACTCGAGATGAAGGTCTAGAGAAAGATGCATGCTCACAAGTCTGATGTCTAGCAGTAGGCAGAGACAGGTTGCTATTTGAATAAATTGGATTAATTATGTTAAACTCAGAGGTTTTTTTCTCCTTTGTACATGCATTTGCCAATCACTGGCCATAATTAAACTGTCAGAAGATAACATTGCTTTGGTCCCTTCCAGCTTGAGTTTTCTACCTGCTAATTCACTGTGTAACTCTTTCCCCTCCTTCATTTCCCTTCCCCCAGTCTTTCTTGCTGAGAGAGCACTGCACAGGGCTTTCATGCAGTGCCACTACGAGGTCCCTGCCAGCCCGTCAGCTCCTTTGCATGAGAAGCAACTTGGGTGTCTTGGAAAGAAGAAAAGCTTCTGCTCCTGGTGGGAAGAGCAGAGACAGACCCAGATCATCCTGCAACACCTGTTGCAGCAGTGGAGGATGAGGGCTGCACCTCCTTACTGCACGCTGAGAGAGCCAGCTCCGGCGGCTGCGGTCAACACGCAAATGGCTTAATATACCAGTGGGAAAGCACACTGCCCATGTGCAGGACACCTCCCCCGGCCTTTTCTTCCTGCCACCCTCTTCCTCCCAGTGTCATAGCTCAGATGAGCTTATTGCCAATGCAATGATTTCAGGTGATAGCTGGGCCTTGTCAATGACTGTAAGTGCTTCTAAGTAAATTATGCACCTGCTTCATAGAAAGATTGAACATACAAGAAGATATGGCTAAGGTTAATGGACTAATCACTCGTCTCTCACCCCTGGGGTCTCCATACTAATCCAGATGAGATTTGAAGGCTGAAAAATTGCAGGGACATATATAACTCGAAGGCGTAATTGAATTGAGTTGTGTGGCAACCTTAGCCAGGTTCTCACACCTACGGCATATTTTACAAGGAACCCGATGATAAGTAGAGCCCATCGGTGCGGGGTGTTTCACAAAGGATGACAGGGACAGTCTTTAGTGGCAATTTAGCTTGGTCTCTTTGGTCACAGAGCAGCTGCAGTATCGTGGTGTGCTCCAGCGCAGCTGGCCCGTGACTGCCTGGAGCATGTCAGTGCCCTGTTGCTAGATAAAAGCATGCTGTGCCATCCTTTGCTACAAGTGGAAACTAGACAAAAATGGTGCTTTTGCACTGTACATATTTACAATATGAACTTTAAACATTTACTTTTCTTTGGGATGTACCTGTAAACCTCTCAGACCATGTCAGTTCTCTCTCCCTGATGCACAAACCCTTCTGATAGTCTCAAAAATTCATGCTAAAGCAAGTTCCTTTAATCCTGAAGGTGTTTTGTTTATCTGCCTGGTTACCCACATGGCCAAGGTAGGCCATGTTTTCATTATCATCTTATAAGGCAGATCTGCCTTCTTTGCAGAAGGCGGGGAAAGTAGGCTGGCACCTGACCCATAATCGCAGGTTTGGTCCTAGCACCACTGTGCCTGCTCTGTTCTCATCCCACCAGCCTGTCTGCAGAATGGCAGATGGCCTCAATACTTGCCTAGGGTGGGCAGACATCAAGGCCTCTGTTCATTTTCATTTTCATCTGCTCCTCAGCCACCTCCTCTCCTGAGTATCTGGAAACCCTGCATCCAAGGTGTAGCTGGAAGTCCATCAGTTGTCTCCCTCAGCTCTTCTCTGCAGCTCCACATTCCCACCCATCCCTGCTGGCCCACGGGCAAGGAGTGGGACCTGGCTATCAAGCCCTCTCATTTCATTTGCAACTTAAGGCACTGATGAGGAGTCAGGGATGGAAGCTTTTCTTGTTTAGACCTAGGTCCAGGCACTTACATCCAGAGCTATGACTTCCAGCTGAACACGAGTCACTTTTAGGGTAAAATCCATTTTCATAGCCAGACTGAATTGATCAAGGAGGGATGGAGGAGGAGGAGAAGGCTGAAGACACTATTAGATGCATTAATGCCAACTCTGTATACAGCAGCAGAACAAGAAACTCCAGATCAGATGTGTGTTTATAGTCTTCCCCTTAACTAATTTGAGATAATATCATTTCTACCACTGGAGATTGCCTGGCAAAAACAACTCTCATATTCTCCAGTGAGTCAGCAGGTCTGTTAAATTTGGTTATGTACTTACATAATACCAAGGGGAAAAAGATTAAAAGCTTGGCTGTTTTGGGTTTCTCCTGCTAAATATCTAGAGACACATAAAAAATGCTCTTCAGAGAAGAATCATAGGTATACTGGGAAAAAAATTGTCATTGAGATGAGACTTTTTTCTGCCAATGTGACAATGAAAAATGATCACCAGATTCTCTGTGCTTTCTCTTAGGCTCGGCATAGAAACAATTTATGCTGGCATAGTTGGAAACAAATAGTGAGCACTTTCTAAAGACATTGTTAGGGTCTCCCCGTTGAAGGATAGGAGGGAATAGAATAGAATAGAATAGAATAGAATAGAATAGAATAGAATAGAATAGAATAGAATAGAATACTATTTCAGTTGGAAAGGACCTACAATGATCATCTAGTCTAACTGCCTGAGCAATTCAGGGCTGACCAAAAGTTAAACCATGTTTTTAAGGGCATTGTCCAAATGCCTCTTAAACACTGACAGGCTTGGGGCATCAACCACCTCTCTAGGAAACCTGTTCCAGTGTTTGACCACCTTCTTGGGTGACAAATGAACATTTCTTCAGCCCAAATGCCCCAGCGGTGCTAAACAGCTTGCAGGGCCCTGTGTTCAACCTGACTGAGCACAAACACTGCCTATAGCAGCCAAAGGCAGCTGAGGGGGTGTGTGTGACGTGTGCTGGCTGTCTCTTGGGACTGCCCATGCACTTGGCTTTAATTACCCAGAAATGCTAAGGGCAGTCTTCTACATACGTGTTTTCTGAAGAGCTCCACGTGAGGACCTAAAGCGTGAGGGTCTGCATCCTTCACAAACCAAACCACGTCATCCACTGTCCAGGTCAAAGGATTCTTGCTTGATGGCCGAGACGTGTCTTGTCGTTCTGGTGAAGGACTTGAGGCTATCGATACAAAAAAGCCCACAACAGCACATTAAAATGGCACGCAGTGGCTTCCTTGGTTTGTGAGCGCGCAGGGGTACGGCAGCCTCACTGCGGCGTTGGATGTTGGATCTGTGTGTGCGAGTATCAGCCTGAGATGGTGGGGTGGGGAGAGAAGGGGACTTGGAGCAGTTTCCAATCTGCCTGCTTATCAGGAGACATGATCCCAGCTGGCGAATTGCGTTAAAAAACATGAAACCCTCAGGTTCCTGCTGGGGAAGGAAAAATGTGCCAGCTGCCAGGCTCTTAAACTGAGCTGCCCCTGCTGTCTGATCTGCAAGCAGCGGGGACCTTGGCTCAAGAAGACACCACCTTCCCACCTGGAGAGAAAACACTTCAGCACTAAACAAAGGAGTTTGCCATTGAATGTGAAGGCTAGAGGATAAAATCAGGATTTAGCAAATAGGGGTTTTTTTCTTAGCATTCAGGTATTCAGACTTATCTTAGAGCTTAAAGGAAGGTTTCTAGTCCATATCCTCCTAATCTTAGGCTCTCACGAAGCTGACGGTCCCCAATGAATGCCTATTTGGAAAGCTCCTAAAACAGGCGAAGATGAACATTGCACTTGTGACTTTTTAATGGTATAAGCCCTGGATGATTTAAGGTCACTTCGGCTTGCTGTAGCTTTAAATCAAATGAATAAAGGCCCATTGGAATGAAAGTGCATTTATGTTTTTATTCTTAGTCTCCGCAGAATTATAAATCTCAGCCTCCATGTGAATATAATTTGCACCCCACTTATGCTGCTTCACTGTTACAAGAACTATATTATGCTAGGTTATGGGAAAGCTCTTTAAATATGTTTATATCCACACCAAGCAAACTTTGCCTTAGCAGGCAGCAGCACACAGATGTATAAAATGTTACTCGCCCAGACCTGCTCAACTCTTTATGTTAAGGCCCAGTTTTTAATGAGAGAGGTGCAAATGGTAAGCCAGCAAACACTACAGAAGACAAAAAAGGAACAGAAGAGTGCAAGTAGAGGGAGACCACAGGTACCTAAACTGGAGCCTAGAGAAGCTCCATGTAGCCAAGAGGGCAATCAGAGCTGCTGAGGAGAGAAGAGCTGAGCTCTCCAGAGAAATACTGAGCTCATAGAGACAGATGAAATGTATGAGAATCCCCATGTGTGACTCAAAACACGATCCCAATGCGGGTGAGCAAATGCAGTGGGCTGGGTTTGTAGCTTGTGTAGATTGTCATTCCATTGACTTCAATAGCGCTGTGCTGATTTATATTAGCTGAGGCTCTGCCCATATATGCCCAATAATGGCTTTATGTGCATATTGGTCCTTTTTTTCTTGACGCCATGCTCCTCTTATGGTATAATGTAATGAGGGTGTATTTTGCAGTTACAAAGGATGAACTTCAGAAAGCGACAGTGCTATGAATGTGCAAATCTGGTCGATGGGCTTCATAATGAGATGTGATGTAAATATCATGATAATTACACTCTCATTTGCTAAGTCACTGTTCTGGATATAAAGGACAAGGAATAGCTGCAAGTCCTCTTAATTAGACAGTGAGGATTGGTGTTCGTATGGACTCAGGCAACCCTGGGCTCCACTCACAGAATAAATGCAATACACAACGGTACAGACACCATCTGGAACCTTTGGCATGAAATGATGAAGACAAAGAGTGCAAAATGAGCAGGATAATCTTGGCCAACCCCTGGATCATCAGTAACATCGAGTAACTTTGTCAGGGACAAGTAGGAGTACTGAGACTTGTCTTGGAGGCAGAGGGGTGAGTATTTCTCCCCTACCTGATCTGCCAGTGGTCTGGGTACCAGCTGATGTGTGGAGATATTGGGCACCTCGGCACCTCAAACCAAAGGGCAGGGAGAAAACCAGGCTTTTGCAAACCAGCCAGAAAATAGAGGGGACAAGAGAAAGGTTTGGACATGTCTAAAGGGTTGCAGGAGTTTCTATAGCACTGCCATAATGTGGTCGAGGGAGATGTGACACTCCTGAGGATCACATTTTTTCCCTTAGATTTGTATGAATGTAAGGAAAGCCCAGGGGGCTTAGCCTGTGATTCACACCGGGCACAGAGAGAGCAGCCCCCAGCCCAGTGACTCCTGCCTGCAACCTGCTGCTTCCAGAAATGCCAGGAAAGTGCAAAGGGGAACAGAAGGCCCCAAGAGTGGCTGGGAGCCTTCACAGGTATTGGAAATATCTGTAGTAAAAGGAAGGGGGATGAGAAGAAAAGGTTGAAATGACAGGGGAATTCTATTCACTTCTTCACAATCTGGCAATCAATAGCAAATAGACAAATATATAAATGACCTTTCTAAAGAGACCACATGGCTAGAAATCTTCCAGGCCCTAGCGGGTGAAGATAACCCTTTCAGATCCCTACCTGAGGTATAATATTATAATATAAAAACAAGACTCATGTTTAGATGTTAACTTTTCAAAGATTGTTTCATCTTTATCTACCTACCTAGAGACAAGTCCTGGATTCTCTGCGGCTTTTTCATGAATTAAGATGTGTTATTTTACATGTGTGTGAGGGGCTAGCTTTAAATGTTGTTAGTAAAACTGGGATACCACTAGCTTGCAGTCAAATATCTTGAACACAATTTCTAGCTGGTGAGTCTGGAAACGATCAGTTTTTCCATATCTTTAAAAATGTATTTTGTTGTTTAATTTACTCTGGCTTTTAAACGTTGTAGTTTACACATTTAAGTATAATCTCTCTAACTACAAAAGAAAAGAAATCATTTCACATCTACACAAAGGCATGAGCTTTGTTTCAATAGCATCACTTTGCTGAAAGATTATATAAAGCACAGAAGTGATTGATGGCAGCAGGGCAAGTACTATACATTTTTTCCTATCTGAAGGTATTCACACTTAACCTAAGAATTAGATAAATGAGGAAGTCTCATGTCTCCCGGGTATCCTATGCCATCCTGTCATCAGAATTAATCAAGATGATAATGAATACTCAGATTACAAAGAGATGGGAGTGCTCGCGACCAATAATTATTTTTAGAGATCGTAATCTAGGTCAAATCCAATTTCCTGTTTTTGACAAATGGCAAAAATTTGTCAAATTAATGGAATGGGATATGGAAATTTAGGTAATCAGAGGGAAGCACTTCCCCCTCCTGCCTGAAGCAGTGTTGGGGAAGGAGTGTGAAGAGGTTCCTCTGCAGGGGAAGGTCTCGGGGCATCCCAGTCGAGACAGTTGCCTGCGCAGAAATGGCTGGAGATACCAGGTCAGTGGCCAAAGCCGAGCAAAGCCGATGGAAAGATGTGTCCTGGCTTGGTCTGAGCTCTCACCCCCACGCAGGCTTTTCTCTGCCCCCACACCTCTGGCCTCGAGACCTTCCTGAGCAGGAGGATGGAGAGAGAGAAAGCCAACAGCCGAATGGCTGCAGAGGCATGACAAGGAAATCTGATGCTAAAATGGAGTTAAACCTGAAAAAGAAGGAAAGATAAATAACAGACTCCCTAAATATGTTCTTGGCAAACAAACAGAGCCCAGAGGGAGTGCGGTCATTGATAGATAAGAGTAGAAAGGGAGTGACAGATGAACTTTAATATTGCTGCAGGCCTAAATGATTTCTTTGCCTCAGGGGAGAAGGGTGGGAATGAAATTTTAAAAGGTTCTCTCTGATTGCACTGGAGCAGATAATAAGGAGCAGCAGATCTACTGCAACTAAGCAGAAGCAGCAGGCCCTCAAAGGCACAGAGAAACGGGAATTATTTTAAAAAACAAACCACCTCCCACTATAAACAAGGACAGGAGAAAGGTTTTGTAGAAGACACTTTTCTAAAAGTCTAGGGCACAGCAAGCAGGAGAAGAGGAGAGGGATCAGAAAAGCAGGCGTGTGCGAGAACAGGATATTTATAGGTGCGGGGTAGGGTTTGATGAGCCACAATCAGCAGAGAGCTCTGGAAAGAAGATAGGGCTTAGCATGTCAACTTGCACTGGCAGGCGCATGCAGGAGATGCCGTGCACCACCTGGCTGGTGGCCTCAGCCCCATGGCGCAGCAGGACAGAGCCCTCGTCCCACCAGCATGGCTACTCCCGCTCCCGGTGTGGCACACACCACATGGGGATGCAACATCGCAGATGCTCCTCCGCCCACTGCAAGATCAGCCCAGCATCCAGCTGCATGAGATGTGGCCGTGGGCTGGAGTTACATATTTATTTGTGCTTTTCTTGCTTTGCCACTCTTTTGCAAGGGTAAAAAAAAAGGCAGCTCACGGAAAGCATTGAAACTTTCAGGCTGTAAGTGTCCTCAAAAATTAAGAGTCAGGCTGTGTGTGCTAAGTGGTACCCAGTGCTGAGCCCCACAATGGCATCAGCATCTCCTTTGCCACTGCCCTGGGGAGGTGCTGGATCCAGCCCCCACAGGGTGCTTGCAGCATTATTCTGGTAAAAGAGAAACTTCAAAACCTGCACCCCCAAACGTTTTCAGGAAATAAATGTATTAGCAAGCAGGATTGCCTCTTTAGCAAAGGTCCTCAGGTGATAATAATTAATTGCTAATATTGGATAATAAAATCTACATAAAAATAACAAGCCAGAGGGCAAGGTTAAGGTTATTATGTTGTGGTTGAACACGCAATTCTTCATACTTGGAATAAAGGCTATATTTGTTATGTAAGCAGGCTTGGAAAGGTTTATGATGTCCTTGATTATTCCTTCCCTGATTTAAGAGCTTCAATTTGGCAAATGATGGCAGGAAAGTGTATGTTTATCTGTTAGCAGCCCCAGTTGGCTTTCTGAAATGAGTTGGGTTTTTTTTGAATTTTTTAGCATAATCATGGAGAATTAGGCATCAAGCTTCCAATCGCATTAATGAGAGCTTTGAGGTTTAATCTCATCCATTCCGCTTGAAAGAGATGTTCTGCTATGCACTGAGATATGTTTTATGGTTATGTTTTTTTGCATTATATTTGCCCACCACGATAAATAAGGCAAGCTATTTTTCAAAAATATCCACAAGTAAAGAGGATTGGGTTGAGGTTTCAGAGAGAAATTCTTCCTCTTTTTAATGAGTCCTGCCCATCCCTGCCTTGTAAGTATGCAGACTGAGAAAGATAATAAGAGACTGGCATGCTCCACTTACTCATCTGTGCTCACTTATGATTCAGCAGCATATAAATTATCCCTAGAAAGAGGAAAAATACACGCAGGAGCATCTCAGTGAGAGCGCAGATTCCAAAGACCTTTGCAAGAGAGATTTTGTGAAGACAGTAATGAAACTCTAGTGTGGCTGCACTAAGGGAATTGCAGAAAGGTGTATTTTAAAAGTCTGGGATTTAAAAGCCAGTAAAAGTGGAAGCAGCATGGTGGGTGAAAGTATGATAGCTGTGAAGAAATACAGTCGCTAATTTTAAGGAGGAACGGGCAATGCTTTGTAGGACTCAATGGTGGGAATTCCAGTGTTACAGAGCTGATGCTATTGCAAACGGAGCAGGAGATGAAACCAGGCTGTGACTGGAAAGAGCACGGTGTCTTTAATGCTAGAGGTGATATCGTAATGAATCTGCGGGCACCTTGACTTCATGGATGTCACTGTGTTTCTCATCACAGCCACTGAAAAGTGCCTGGTCATGTCTGAGAGCAAATGGCTCTCCTCTGTGTCCGAGGACCCAGCTCCTGCCGTGGATTGCGGCAGACTCTGCTGGAGGCTCCAGAAAGCAGCTGAGGGGATCAGAGGAAATGCAATGGATGGTGGTGGCACAAACGTGCACTAGCTATTTGGGCTGCTGTACCATGGTGCACGTTGGTAGAGCACAGGGGATTGCTGTTTGTCCTGTTGGAGATCTTGACAGCAAACCCATCTCTGTATGGGTTTGTGGGTACCTTTATGGTGGACTCTAATCTACGATGGATGATACTGGGACTAATAAATTGTTGGTAATTATAAATAAGCAATATCAACAATTCAATAACTGTTTTTGTGACGTTAACTGCATAACTGCCAGTTTTAGGGAGCAGCTGTTGAGCTGGTCAAATGACCCAAAGGTCCCAGAGGAGCTAGTCTATGCAAGTGTCAAATGCATGTCACATAAAAAATGCTAAACAGTTTTGGGATGAGTCCTCTTATCCCAAAGTATCATATGTAACAGCCTAGTCACTTGTAGCTGCTTCAAAGGTATCCATGTATCATGGGTGCCTGATCCAAAAGTAATCTCTTCCTCTTTGCTCCTCAAAGTGCTTTAATATGTTTCAAGCTAGAGAAATATAGGAACCTGCAAAGCCTATTGCATGGCCACTCTATGAATTTTCTGTTGGTTCAGTTCTGGAAAAAAGACATGCCATCTTTTAGGCTTTCATTTTGTAAAGACTACAAATTTTGTGGGAATTCATGATAAGCGAGATGGCACTGTCTCCTGAAGCTTAGGTTCCTGCTCAGGACCATGCTGAGTTTTCACAAGACATTGTCTGAGACTGGGAAACAGTGACATTCACAGTCAGAAACAAGAAGGGAAAGTAATGCAGCTGAGCAAGCTTAAGGAGGACATTCACAGTCAGAAACAAGAAGGGAAAGTAATGCAGCTGAGCAAGCTTAAGGAGCTCTGATGTTAAGCTTCAGTCCCTTGAACATAGATTCAAACCCCTGATAACACAGCTTTTCTCCACACAACACATTTTTAAGCATGGGAACACTACCACAGTATTTTGTGGATGCTGAAAATGTGCAAAGTATTCAATAATCCACTGGGTGATTCGGGGAAGAAAAACCTATGAAGTGTTACTAAATAGGAATCCACCACTTCTGGTTCAGGAAGTCCTTGAGCCACAAATTTCTGAAGATGGAGAGGGTAGTGGGGAAGCATGACAGTCTCTACACTTCTCTCTTTCCTGGAGATGTGCTGCTGTCTCATGATGGAGACAGGATGCACGGGTAGGCAGAACTTTGCTCTGAGCTGCTCTGACCCTTCCTGTGTACTACAAAGAGACAACGACTGATCTCGAGCAGAATGATAAAGATTTTCAAAGCAAGCAAGTAACAGCATTGTTAAATCTTGGCTCCTCGCAGCTGCCAACTAAAAAGCTTGACGAAAGGGTCCCAGTTCTGCTCGGAGGCTTTAAGGAAGCAGTGGGAGAGGGGAAAATGAATCCTGTGCACAGAGAGCTTCTTGTCCTCCCAGCACCTGATTATGCCGGCCCAAGAGGCACTGAAGAAGATCTGAAACATTTCCTTTTCTTCGTAACTGAGGCCCCCAGTTCTTAGTGATAACCTTTTACAAGTTGTTTGCAGTAGTGCATTTCTATACTTTCCACTTTGATTTGAGTGAAGCTGACTCTGGAAGTAAAGAAAAAAATAATGATGAGAACCAAACGCCTATCTGTGCTCTGTGTGATAGAGTAACACAGGGTTAATCCAGGGAAACAAGTGTGTGAAAATAATAGCGAAGTGAGTGAAGGTTTTGGGTAGGTATTGAAAATTTAGGAAGGCAAACTTAGATAAACGAAGAAATACAAGGATAAATACTGGTAATATGTATTTTGGAAGCATAATGTTCTAAAACATTAAATAGTGAAAGTTCAGGAACAAGAAATAATACAGGCGTTGGGGAGGTGAGGGATGTGAAGGAATTATGCAAAGATCTGCGGCTACGGGAAACAGGCTCTGGAGTGGCTACCAAGCAAGAATATGCAGAATCACTTGCAGTTTCCAGGGGAAATGCAGGGGCAGAAAGACAGTGTAATGAGCTAATGGTACACAAAGGGACTAGAGGAACCAGCAAGGCTTCTGCAAATATATCAAGGTTTTAAAAAAAAATTGTACTAGAGTGACAGTAGATTCCATTAATAAATGAGGAAGGGAAAGAAATTAATGGCTTAGAAATGGCTGAAACGCTCAACTCCTTTGTTAGATCTGTCTTCAAGATGAAAAATGCATAAATGAAGTTTGAATAATTAGTAAGGGGTGAAGACACTGTTGGAATCACTACTGGTAAAGACCTGTTAACTGGAAACCTGGAAAATGCAAAGAAAGACAAAGTTAATGGAAGTTCAGGGAATTAGCTAACCTGTTTGATGAATCCAAGTCATTTCCAGAGACAAAAAAATCATGGCTAATAGCAAATATAGCTAATGGGCAGAGTGACCGATCCAGCAAACATAAATCCTAGCAGGGTAACTGGACAAAAACACAGCGAGAGGGAAGAAGAAAGGTTATTGCATGCAGTGGTTCCCATGGCATCCCTTGAATTTGCAGATAAACTTCTTGTGACTTTGCTTCCTGAAGGATAAAAGAGCTCTGAGCAGTGAGCTGGATGATTTCTAAAAATATGTTTTGCTGGGAAGCCTTTTTCAAGCAAAATCTGGCTTGGTTCATGATTAAGAGGGCAGGATGGGCCACGCAGCTAGGAAGCAAAACCTTTTGCTAAAATACTTTGAGGTAGGCACTAATATTTGGGTTTGCTCTGCATCATATCTTGTACAGAGCTGGTGTCACACAAATAACGGCTACCTGTTTGTAGGCAGTATCAATCCTTGAGAGGAATGCTTTATATATTAATATTTATATCTGTAAGTCGATAATAACAGTTGTGATTGCCACACAATTATACATAATACATATGTTTACATAATTAATAACAGCATTAGAAAACATTCACCTTCTTACTTAATGAAGAACAGATTGATTTTGTGTTTACATAGATTATTATTTCTCCTTCTAAATGGAAGCATGAGTGGTCTGGATGGATGTCAACCGAGACCTGCCTCATTAATTTTCCTGGGAATTTGGGAGTGAGTTAAGACTCCAGCATGGCACCAGCATAGCAACACACATTGCTAAATGGAAGATGTTATATTACCACTTCTGTTTCCTTCAAGATAGGTCCCATTCCTCGTTGAGCTAGAGGTCTGATGCCGCAGGCCAGTAGACAAGGACCCCCCTGAAGACATCTGGGCAGGACGGTGGCTACAGGAGGAAGAGGAGCCTCCAGCAGGACGTCCGTCTGCAGGACTCTGCCGCGTGACATACATGGAGCCCATACAACTAAGGGCAGAATCAGCAGGATCCACGCTGTACCGCTTCATGTTCACAGGATCAGTGAGGTAGTCCTCAGGTATGACTGTTTCTGCTCAGGAAGCCAAGATGCAAAAGAAACATCAGTAAAACAGAACCAATTTTAATGCAGCCCTTGAAAAAAATTATATATATATTTTTGCCAAGATTCCCTTTTTTTTTGGCAAAAAGTTAGTTTCCAACTTTCTGTACAGACAGCTGGCTCCAGGAGGGATCCTTGCTGAGAATTAATAAATAATGAAGGGAAGCACAACCCCTCTGAACTCAATAGAGTCACAACAGGGAAACTATGGCTTGATGTGACTCATCCATGTCAGCTTATGGCAATATTCTCCATGAAGTCCTGGGCCACTGACTGGCGGGTCCCATTTGCCTCATGGTTCTCCTTGAATACCACCAAGACTGGATGATTGTGCAGCTATTGTTTGCTCTGCCTTTCATTTAAAAACTTGAAAGTTGAAAGGAAGAAGGCAGAGGAGTTCAACAGGACAAGCAGTTTGTGGGGTTCATAATGCCTGGCAAGCCAGTAGGAGGGAGTGAAGGTGATAAACCAAAGCATTCTGGCTGCAATTATCAAAATTAATCAGAAAATATCCTCAGCTGCAGACGTCCATCAGGCCCAGTATCCCACAAGGAGAAGAGGCTTGATGGCTGACGAGCATGCCCAAGGTTTATCACGGGCAGAAATATGTGAGTGAGTCACTTGGACCCAGCTCAGGTTAAGACATGTGTGCTGGCATCATGGATGACTGTAAACCATTGCTCTGGTTCCTCTCCTCTTGCACACCGTGTAGCAGCTAAATACCTTGCTTTTCAGACTCCTCCCAATAAACCAAATTTTACACTTACAGACCTATTTTAGAGATTTTTTTTCCCCTTTGCTTGGGGGTCTAATGCACAGGCTTGAGGCAGGTCTAGCCCCAGGTTTTGAAGTACCCAGGCTTTTTTTGACAGTTCCCCTCAGATCTAGGTCCTGGTCTGTCTTGCTTCTGGTCTGAACCGAGATCTCCATCCTGGCTCGTGTGTCAAGCCACAGCACAGATTTTTGTTACATGATTGCCTGACTTTTCATTTTCTTGCTTCTGTCTTTTAAAACTTTGTTCCATTCTGGGCCAAGGCTGGACTTAGCATAACTCAAACACCAGATTTGAAGGACAGCTGTAAATGTGAAGTGTCCTCACTTTTGGGCACTTGCCTTTGCCACTGCAAGTGACTTCCCTTTAGCAAGGCTTTTTTCCCTTAGATAATTTGGATTCTTACAGCATACATTCAGGTATCCTGCTGCTTTCTGCCAGGGATTTCTGAGCTTGATTCTCACACAAATACAGATAGGGTGTAACTCAATTGAATTCAATGGAGTTCAGCTAATGTAACACTAGTATAAGAGAAATGGGAATCAGACACTCTGAACATTTCTCCCTAACCTCCAACAGATGCCAAAATTGTATAGCAATTGAGCTAAATACCTTGCTTTTCAGACTCCTCCCAATAAACCAAAGAAAATCCAATCAAGCCTCCTCATTCAAATGAATTTAATTACTGTGTAGAACACTTGCAATAAAAGCCTCTTATGCATAAAGAATCCTGCCTGCACTGCATGGAATAATTATACCTCTTGTGAATCATTACCTTTTTATTCCAGGAAAAGAATGCTCTTTTAATATGATTACAATATAAAGAAGATACAGACTATCAAAACAACAAACAGCACATTAAAAGAGCCTTGCTAAATAAACAGCATACAGCATACAGCTTTTATTACTGTGTATATAAATGACTCCAAAGTTTGTGAGCAGACACCAGTGATTTTTTGACTATGTCAGATTCTCTCAGTAGTCTATATGAAATAAGACATGTGCGGGTGAAATCTCCCTGTGGAAAGGCATCTATGGGTTGTGTACGAGACTGTGACGAGGAGCCAGACGCCATCAGTTCTGTTCCTGACCTTGCCCTCTTTTCTTGATCTAGATCAATTTATTCTACATGTCTCCTCTTTGGGCTCCAAAATGTGAGTAATGATGCCTATTGCCACGGACCAAGCAGGAGCCTCCATTCATTACTGTTTGAAACATGCCCCAGTGGAAGGTGCTCTGGGAATTTGAAAAGTCATATTCATGTCTTCATTGGACAGGGGGAGCAGGGATCATCTCAAGCAACCAGGTTTCTAAGCAAGCCTTTTCAGAGCTCCTGATCTTCAAGTTGAAAAGAGTAGTCAGTAGATTACAAAAGCAACTCATCAGAGTCATCTCCTCCTGACCAAAAGCAGCTCATGATGAAATGCAGGTCCCAGTTAGATGAGGAAAAAGGAGACTGTGCATTCAAGTATGTGTGGTTACAGGTTTCAAATCATACTATTTTAAAAGGTGCTGGTCAGCTTCTGTGCTCACTGATGAGTGTGGGCTGCTTTGTAAAACTGCATGAGCTGATGCACCTTGACCCCATGCCCTGCAACAGTCTTCCCATCCCCAGGAGAGACCCACATGTAGGAAGGAAGAGGCAGGCAGGCCTGGGGGACTTTCAGGGCACAGAGAGATCCATTATGCCCCTGAGGGGTGGCACAGTCCCCAGTGACACTTCAGGGCAGGAGAAGACATCTGCATTTCATGACCCCCCCCCACCCCCAGCAGCAGAGAAGGAGGTGAAGGTCACTGGGGACAGTCTGTATGGGTTCACCAAGGATCAGTCACACCTGACCAATGTGATTGCCTTCTATCATAAAGCAACTGCATTTGTGGGCAATGGGAAAGCAGTGGATGTCATTTGCCTTGAAGTTAGCAAGGCTTTCAACATCATTTCCCACCATATTCCTGCATCCAGGTTAGAACATTACAGCTGTGATGAGTGAGAAACTGGTTGGATGATCAGGTTTAGTGGGTGGCAGTTAATGGGTTGTATGGAGGCCAGTAAAAAGTGGGATACCACAGGGGTCTAAGCTGGCATCCAGATTTGGTCTCTGCAATACCAGACAGACATGGATAAATGGGTGAGTTCAGTGGAGGGTCATCAAGATGCCTGGGGCCTGAAGAACTTTCCTGGCGAGGAGAGGCTGGGGGAACAGGGCTTGTTCAGCCTGGGAAGGGTGGAAGCTTGGGGGTAGGAACCTAACACCAGCCCCAGAGGACCCATGGGGAGGTCACCAAGAAGATGGAGCCAGGGTATTCACAGTGGTGCATGCCAGGAGAACAAGAGACAACAGGAAAAAATTGAAATGAAAACTTCAGACTGGATGTAAGGAGACACCTTTTCCCTGTGAGGACAGTGGGGCAGTGGCAGAGGTTGCCCGGAGAGACTGTGCAGGCTCTGGCACTGGAGGTTTTCCAGACCCAACTGGACAAAGCCCTGAGCAACCTGATCTGACCCCACAGCTGACCCTGCTTTGGGCAAAGGGTTGGACCAGAAACCTCCTGGGGTCCCTTCCCACCTGAATTGTCCTCTGATCCTATCACTGACATCTTCTCCACTCCAAGAAGCAGCCATAGAGGGTAGGGGAGGACTGTGGCAAGGGGTCATGTGAGGGGGTCCTGGGCCTCTTACAGTGGGACAGGAGACAGTGGGAGGGACAGGCTCCACTGTCCAAAAACTACAAAAGGCTATTGCAGCTCTTTGTGTTCATATTTCTCCAGCTCCTTCTTAGTTTGTACCACAGAGAAGCTGCATGAGCTGGGGCTCCACCAATGATATGTATGAAAATATCTGCATTTTGTAAGCTCCCAGAAGGCCTTGTAAAGCATACAGCTTTCACAGCTACTAATCCCACTTTGGCCAATTAGAGAAAAACATGTTTTCTAAGACAATAGAAGAAAACATAACTCTCTATTGAGGTTTAAAATGCAACAGTTTCATAAATCTGTAGCTTAGCCCTTCTGTATTCTGTCACCCTTCTGTATTTTATTTTCTAGGTAGTCAGCAGAAGGGCACACACTAGTGAGAAATTAGTACACAATGTTCTAAAGCAGGATTTATGAGAAAGCTGCTTCAAGCCTTTGCTTTGAGCACAGTAGTCTCCGTTACAACTGTTCACCACTCTGAGACGCTCAAGGCATTTTGTCAGAGTTTTCATTTCCATGAATGATCCACAGGCAACTGGATTGAAAAGCCCAAGGCTGTTACATCCAGCACACCTTAAAATGCAGCAAAAGAGAAGAGAAAAAAAAACAACTGCTTTCCCAATTTAAAAATGCACATTTCTTTAAAGTAGCAACCTGTATGGTTCCTAGCCAAATTCCTGAAGATGGGTCAGCTGAGAGTTAAAACAGCATGAGAACCTGCATCTTGCATCCCAGCTCTGCTGCAGACTTCTGGAGTGACCTTGATCAGGTTATCCGTTATCTCGGGACCCCAGTTCTCCGTTAAGATAAAGAAAAATACTTGTCTCTCACCTCTGCAACATGTTAAGTCCTTCTCCTTGGCAGTATCTGTATGCCACTACAGCGTGCCACATGGGTATATACTGCATGTGTGAATGCAGAACACATACAATGGACCTTTGGTAGAGTGTGGGAATAAAGACACTCCAGAAAGACAAAAAAATTATGCCTCCCATTGTGCATTAGGAAAGCAAATGAAAATAAATTTCAAGTCAAGCAGGAAATGAAGAAGAGTGTATACCCAGGAGAGATGATCCTTAGCTGACGTTTTTCTGAGCAGATCTAATCTCTCACTTTTTCTTCTTTATCTTAAAAAACCCCAAACTTATTCTGCTAAAATCTCTCCTATAGGTAAAAATCTCTTTCTGCGCTCCAGAGACACTCTCTAGCCTGCCTTCTCTCCTCCCAGGCCAAACATGTCTTGTGCTGCTTTCCTCACCTGCTGCTGCTCACACATCACTTCCCATGTTACATCCCTCTCTCTCTTTACCTGTCTCACGCTTCCTTCCCTTCTACCCCCAACCTGCTCCTCCCTCTGTCCTTCCCCATCGTCTCTTCCTACTGCTTTTCCATCATATTCCCAGCATCTCGATCTTACTCTAACGCTACTTTCCCACACCAGCAGCATCATCCTTTTCCCATTTTGCCACCTATTTTCCTATCTCCCTTTTCTGTTTTCCCTCTTCCCGCACCACTGATCTGCATAGCCCTTTCTTCCCCAGGCTGTTCCCCTTCCATGCATCTAACACTTTCATTCATCCAGCTTTCCCTTTCTTGATACCCCCACGCCTCTCTCTGGGTTTGTCCCCAGATTGCTGGTTGGACAGCAGAGCCTGAGGTCAGGGCAGTGTACTGGGACCAGGGTCTCCGTTCCCAGTTAAAAGGGCGTGTCCTGCACAGCCATGGAGTGGCTGTATCTGGGTGAAGGCTGCATGGGGCACCAATGGAAACCTGCGCCCTCACCTCTGAGCACACCGGACATTGATCCCCGAACCAGGGAAGTCCTCTTTTACACACCAGTAGCTTCCTGGGACAACTGTCTTTCCTTCTAGGCCAATACTTTTGTGGCATTTCATAACCTTTTACTCCACAACCTGCAATGCTCGATCATTTGTATTTGCTCTAATTAAATTCCTCATTAACTTCTTTTCCTCAGAGTCATCTTTAAGGTCCCTTCCAACCCAAACCATACTATGATTCTATGAATATAGACTTCTTCCTTCCTTCCTTCCTTCCTTCCTTCCTTCCTTCCTTCCTTCCTTCCTTCCTTCCTTCCTTTTTCTTTCTTTTTCTTTCTTTCTCTTTTCTCCACCCCCACTCTTCGTTTTTTGTGTCATCTCCTGCTTCTCATATTGTTTAGTGAGGGGCTTTGCCCTCTGACCCTTCCCTGTACCTTTTTAAGTGCTACCATATATTTTCTATAATGTGTTGACCAGCTGTGAACTCCATATTTTAAGCAGCATGATATCATAGCTTCCTCAGACCTCTCCTCTTCCCCAGCCAGGGCCAGCATTTTCTCATCCCCCAGTCATTTTGAGAGGAGCCAGCCACAGTGTCAAAATACTATTGTGAGACTCCTTGCATGGTTTTATCTTTGCCTGTATTTTATAGTTCCTGAGCTTGGCTCTAGCTCCCCACACAAGGATGGCATTTGCCCTATCTGGGAGGCAGTGGGGGGGAGTGGGAGAGGATGGTTTTAAGCAGCTGTGGAGGTTAGAAACCCTGCATCTCAGCCTTCGTGGAAGGAAAAATAAAGTGGGGAAACGCAAAAAGCAAATGCAGAAATGCAGAAGGAAATACTTCAGGTGACTTTAACCATCAGTTCAATCTAGTGTAAGCCAGAAAGGGAGAGAGCAGAGATATCTAAACAGTATTTAAGAGTGTGAAAGATATGCCTTGGTTCTGAACTTCTATCTTCTGTTTTAACATTTTTAAAAAAATAACTTTTTCTGTGTCTGCCAAACAGCCTCACACATTTCTGTCCAGTCAGAAATGGACCATGGACCTTATCTTCCCTGTAGCATGAGCCTGCATGCATCTATCTAAAGATAAGAGCTTCCTACGATGGATTAAGACTTTCCAGCTCTGCCTGCTGTGATTTACTCTGGGATTACAGCACTAGCCCATTCCTTTTAGCTCTATCGCCCGTCCAGACGTGCAGCACAATGAAAATATGATGTCACCCCTTAGCAGGTGTTTCTACACTGTGTCAACACCACTCTCTGGTGCATGCATCTGCACCCTGCACAGCTGGGCAAGGACTGGACCTTTTCCACACCAGCCTGTAGCTGCCAGGGCTTAGCTGGACTAGCAAAGCGTTACAGGGAGCAACATCTGGTTCATGGCAGCGGAGCCAAGCTGCTCGCTGCTCACCAAGACGGAGTGGCATGGAGATGAGTCCCCAAGGAGCCACAGCATCCCTGAGGCTGCTGCAGAGAGGCAGCTGCAGAGAGGCAGCGAGTGAGCAGACAGCCCAGGGCATCCGCCGACAGCGGTTCAGGGCTGTCACGCCTGTGTTTTTCAGTCTACAGGATAACTTTTGCATGGGTTATAGAAACACACAATTGCATCCACGGGGGAGAAAAAGGGGGGTTACTAGTCAGTCAGAACAGGAAAATGTAAATAAGCCTCATCCACTTGTGGATGTAGATATTATGAACACTGAAAACATGGCCACACTGTGGAGATAAAACCTGCAGTGAATTCTCCAGGGTTTAGGTTGAAGCTTTACTGCACCATGTATCATCTCGTTATGTCCTAGCTGCTAAAAAATATTTTGTGGTAACTGAAGTGCTGAATCCCCCAAGGAGAAGCTGACAGTCAGTTAACATCAAGAATCTAAAGTTTTAGAGAATTTTCCAAAATCCAGTGTTGTCCTGATTGCAAGGACTTCAGCATAGGCATTTTTTTTCATTATTTAAACAATTTCCCTTGAGTGTTTGCAGCCCAGACAACAGCCACATTGTGTTTAATGCAGTAGAACCAGGGAATCAAACTGGCTGGGAACAGATCAACACAGTTTTATTGTCCAAACTGAGTAAAAAGGTAGAGTAAATTCACAAGCTAGCTGCTGACAAATAGATTTGATTTAATAATAAAAGGTGCTCGTGTGTATAAATAACCCATCGAGGATTTTTTTGTTTTAAGTGCTTGGGGATGATTAAGTAAATGTGTTGCAATGGAGAGGTTTTAGTCCTATCTTACAGCGTAGGCAAATTGTTTAGGCACTGCATACCCACGAGTGAAGGCAAAGGGACTTCAATGACATAGGGATCCAGCCTTTAGAAAAAGTCTTTCTTTGATCTCTTCCTCCTGATTTCAGACCTGCTCCTCCATTCTCTTCCCTTCTCCCTTCCCTTTATGTTACACCAAAGTGTACATCGTGGAAAGGAGACTTATCGTGGTTGCATAGTTTTGTGTCTTAGCACAGCAATAGTTCTGCACTGGCAGAGGGAGATGGGAGAGGCTGCGATCGATCTTTTCTGTCTTCAGCTTCTAGCAGTACCTAGAGGGGCTTTTCTATCCAGGTCGTTTATAATGTACTCAGTATGCTTATAAATCAGCATTGATAAAAGTCACAAAAAGCTGTATATAGAATAGACTAGATGAAAATGACTGTGTTATTTGAAAATTTCAAGGTGTTATATACTGGGCTTCTCTGCAGCTGAAGTACTTAATGTATTTCTGTTCTGCTACCACCATGATGAATCTCCCTGAATTATATCGCTTAGTACTGGCTTAAAATATTTAACAGCAATTTTTTTGTTTGAAAAACAAATAATTTGAGACAGAAGAATTGAGATGTCTAGAGCAAAGTGCAGTAACTGCAAAATAAGCTGCGTTTGCCCATTAATAACTAGTAATCTCATCCAGAAATTAGGTAGAGCACAAATAAAGCATGAGCCTGTGCCTGTGTTTATATGTAGGTATAAGACCTTTTATAAAGTCTTTGCTTCATTTCTCCCTGCCCAGTGCTGCAGCTCAGCTGGACTTTCTGATATATCTTCTGGGGTTTCTTCTGCCACATAAATACAACATAGCTGGACCCTGAAGCCTTAGTTCCCCTTTGCAAGTCCTCTCTTTTCCTGCCTTCTTTGCTACTACTTCTGACATCTCTGACTGATCTCAGTCCCAGCAGCTAGGAAGTCACCAATTGTCCTTTCTCTGGTCTTTTTATCCCCTCCTCTCCCCATGATCCTGCAGAGCCGGTTTTCCTTCACACCGGTGTGCTGCACTGTGCTGTGCCGCCGGGAAGCTGGGCTTGCCCTGGGATCCCATCCCAGGACTCTCCCCCAGCCTCACTACATTTTCCTTAACTTTGGCTTCTCTGCTGAATTCTAGCAAGCCACTGCCACCTTTTTGTTTAATCACCTCTTCCATGAAGAATCCCGCTGTAAAGTACCTGATTCCACAAACCTCCACTTGCAGATCATTTTCAGTGAGAGGTGGGGATGTATTTCTCTTGCCCAGCTACTGGTGGTGCAACCCCTCACCTTGCACCCTTACCTTTCTCACTGCTGCCCACGGCCTGAATTGTCTTTCTGTTACTACTTTCCGAAAGGCACTTTGAGGTACTTTGTATAATTACTGCAAACAAATAAATCCTAAAGAGCTGGGGAGCACCATTGATTAAACAGGGGCCAAGACTTTTCAAGGAAAAAGAAATGATGTTTTATTTCCATGGAACTGGAAATGCCATTGTGTGTGGGTTTCCATTTATTTGGTAGGGAAACGGAAAAGGACAGAGACAAACAGAAGGTAGATAAAGACCGATAAAGGAGGAAGAGCCTTTTAATCTAAAAGGTTAAAAAAGCAATGTGGGGGAGGAGAAAAACTGAGCTGAAAAAGTGAAGAACATCCAAGCAAAAATCAGTAACATCCCCTGAAAAAAAAATCAGATTCTGCTTTGAAACCTGTCAAACGGAAACAGCTTAAACACAAGACTCCTTTTTCCCCCCTCTCAGCTGGCTGTGCTTCTTCCCATGGAGGTGCAAACCCAGGCCCTGCCATAGGCAACATGTCCAAGGTAGTCCCAGAAGCACGGGAATCTGCAACGTGACGATGCCCCTGAGCCCCCTCGTCCAGACTCACGGAACACGAACAAGCGTTCCTCTCTCTTCCAAAATGTTTCTTGTTTTGTCTTTTACTTAGCAAGTGCTGGCTCTGGTAACTCTCTTAGCCTCCTCCACTGCCATAGCCAATCTTCCTATTACCCTGGGTGCCGCAGCAACCCAGCAGCAAGGAGCTACACATCTAATTGCCTGTGGCTTTCACAGGCTGTCAGAGCGTACACTGACACATCGCATGTGGCTCCCAAGTGATGCTATCTAACGTGGCTTGAACTGCCACAAGGTAAGGATCCTGAGGATTGTCTTTTCCGCTCTCGCCATCTATGAAAAATCTGGTGGGTCATGCTGGCTAATGCACGCGGCGCTTTTTTTTTTCATCATCAGTTGTGGCCTGTGACCTGCTGATCTGACTGCTTGAAATAAGGGTATATTAGTGTCCTGCTTTTGTGGGGATAAAATTTATAGAATCACTTTTCTGTTACATTTTGTTTCAGTTTGTGGCCAGCCATGGCATGGTGATCAAGGCCATTAGCAGTAAGTCAGGGCAGCTGACCCAGGCTGGCCCACAGGTGTGTTCTGTAACATTAACATGGTTCACTATAAATGGGAAAGCTTGCTAGGGATGGGGGCCCTTTGCTCAGCTTTCTTCTCCCTCTTTCTTCTCTCTTCTCAAGGGTTGTGATCCCTGGAGTGACTTGCCACCGTTTTATGGGCTGAGCATAACTTTGTGTCTTTTGTATTAGCATTGATATGGGTTTTCTTCTTTTATTAAATCTGTTTAACCTTCAACCCATGAGTCTCCCTCCTTTTCCCAATTCCCTTTCTCAGCTGGGGAGGGGTCTTGGGTCATAGAACAACTGGTTATTGTTTAGCCCTGGGTGCGGGCTAAATGGAGACAATTAGATCACAGATATGTGTAGACCTAGTTTAAAGACCTTATAAGAGGTCTTTAAACTAGGTTCGATGGGGGAGGGGGATAAGACCAGGGCAGCCACAAATGAACCTAAGGGTGACAGGCCTGTGTCGGGGGCAAGGCCGCTAGCCCAGCTGAAGTGCATTTACACCAATGTACGCAGTATGAGCAACAAACAGGAAGAGCTAGAGGCCACTGTACAGCAGGAAGGTTATGATGTGGTTGCCATCACAGAAACGTGGTGGGATGACTCTCATGACTGGAGTGCAGCTATGGATGGCTATAAGCTCTTTAAGAGGGACAGGCGAAGCAGGAGAGGCAGTGGGGTAGCGCTATATGTTAGGGAGTGCTTGGACTGTGTTGAAATTGAGGAAGATGGTGAGGATGACAAGGTTGAATGTTTATGGGTGAAGATCAGGGGGAAGGTCGGCAGGGCGGACATTACGGTGGGAGTCTGTTATAGACCACCCAACCAGGATGAGCAGGCGGATGAGGCGTTTACAAGCAGCTGTCAGAAGCCGCCCAGTCGCCGGCCCTTGTACTTGTGGGCGACTTCAACTTGCCGGATGTCTGCTGGAAATACAACATGGCAGAGAGGAAGCAATCTAGGAGGTTCCTAGAATGTGTGGAGGACAACTTCCTCATGCAAGTGGTAAATGAGCCCACTAGAGGAGGGGCCCTGCTTGACCTGTTGTTTGTGAACAGAGAAGGACTAGTGGGAGATGTGAGGGTCGGTGGCCGTCTTGGGAATAGTGACCATGAAATGTTAGAGTTTTTGATAGCGGGGAAAGTAAGGAGGGGCAAGAGCAGAACTTCTGCCTTAGATTTCCGGCGGGCTGACTTTAGCCTGTTTAAGAGGCTGGTGGACAGAGTCCCTTGGGAATCGGGCCTGGAGGGCAAAGGAGTCCAGGAAGGCTGGACATGCTTCAAAAGGGAATTGCTAAATATTCAGGAGCAGGCTGTCCCAGTCTGTAGGAAGGAAGCCGTCGGGGAAAAAGACCGGCCTGGTTAAACAGGGAACTCAGACTAGAACTTAAAGAAAAAAAGAGAGCCTACTTGCTCTGGAAGAAGGGTCGGGTAACTTGGGAGGTCTATAGGGATGTTGCCAGGTCGTGTAGGGAGAAGATTAGAAGGGCCAAAGCTCAATTAGAGCTCGATTTGGCTGCTACAGTCAAAGACAACAAAAAAAGCTTTTACAAATACATCAACAGCAAAAGGAGGGTCAAGGAGAGCCTCCACCACTTGCTGAATGAGGAGGGTAGTGTAGTGTCAGGGGATGAGGAAAAGGCAGAGGTGCTCAATGCCTTCTTTGCCTCGGTCTTTAATGTCAAGACCGGTTGTCCTCAGGAGACTCGGCCCCCAGAGCCTGAAGTTAGGGACGGGGGGCTGTGTGAACCTCCCAGGATCCAGGAGGAGACGGTTAGTGACCTGCTGTGCCAGTTGGACACCCACAAGGCTATGGGCCCGGATGGGATTCACCCCAGAGTAATGAAGGAACTGGCAAATGAACTTGCCAAACCACTCTCGATTATCTACCGGCAGTCCTGGATAACTGGAGAAGTTCCAGCTGACCGGAAATTAGCAAATGTAATGCCCATCTACAAGAAGGGCCGGAAGGATGATCCAGGGAACTATAGGCCTGTCAGCCTGACCTCGGTGCCAGGCAAGGTGATGGAACAGATCATCCTGAGTGCCATTACATGGCACATGCAGGATAATCGGGGCATCGGGGCCAGCCAACATGGATTCATGAAAGGCAGGTCCTGCTCGACCAACCTGGTCTCCTTCTATGACCAAGTGACCCGCTTAGTAGATGAGGGCAGGGCTGTGGATGTAGTCTATCTAGACTTCAGTAAGGCATTCGACACTGTCTCCCACAGCATCCTCCTGGACAAACTGGCTGCCCGGGGCTTGGATGGGTGGACTCTTCAATGGGTTAAAAACTGTCTGGATGGCCGAGCCCAGAGAGTGGTGGTGCATGGGGCAAAGTCCAACTGGCGGCCGGTCACTAGCGATGTTCCCCAGGGCTCAGTTCTGGGGCCGGTGCTGTTCAATATCTTTATAGATGATCTAGACGTAGGGATTGAGTGCACCCTCAGTAAATTTGCAGATGACACCAAGCTGGGTGGCAGTGTCGATCTGCTGGAGGGTAGGAAGGCCCTTCAGAGGGATTTGGACAGGTTAGATAGATGGGCCGAGACCAACGGCATGAGGTTCAACAAGAACAAGTGCCGGGTCTTACGCTTCGGCCACAACAACCCCATGCAACTCTACAGGCTGGGGGAAGAGTGGTTAGAAAGTGGCCCGGTGGAAAGAGACCTGGGGGTGCTGATCGACAGACGGCTAAACATGAGCCAGCAGTGTGCCCAGGTGGCCAAGAAGGCCAATGGCATCCTGGCCTCTATTAAGAATAGTGTAGCCAGCCTGTCTAGGGAGGTGATCGTCCCTCCGTACTCGGCACTGGTGAGGCCGCATCTTGAGTACTGTGTTCAGTTCTGGGCCCCGCACTTCAAGAAAGATGTTGAGGTGTTGGAGCGAGTCCAGAGGAGGGCGACCAAGCTGGTGAAGGGTCTGGAGGGTCTGACCTACGAGGAATGGCTGAGGGAGCTGGGGTTGTTTAGCCTGGAGAAGAGGAGGCTCAGAGGTGACCTTATTGCAGTCTACACCTACCTGAAGGGAGGTTGTAGTGAAGTGGGAGTTGGCCTCTTCTCCCGGGCAACTAGCGATAGGACAAGAGGGCACAGCCTCAAGCTTTGCCAGGGGAGGTTCAGGTTGGACATCAGGAAGAATTTCTTTACAGAAAGGGTTATTAGACATTGGAATGGGCTGCCCAGGGAGGTGGTGGAGTCACCATCTCTGGGTGTGTTTAAGAAAAGACTGGACATGGCACTTAGTGCCATGGTCTAGTTGACAGGGTGGTGTAGGGGCAGCGGTTGGACTCGATGATCCCTGAGGTCTCTTCCAACCTGGTTGATTCTGTGATTCTGTGATTCTGTGATCAATATTTAACAAGATTAGGTATGGAAATTCCTGTTTCAGCTTTCATTTAAGCTATTCAAAATCAAAGCCCAGCCTCCTAAAGGAATCAAATAGTTCCACAGAAAAAGTCTTTACCAGCTAAAACAAAGTTAAAGCTAAAACTGAAGCTGAAGCAGCTACAATCCCATGATTTACCTGACCAGGGCTCTAAAACAGTGTCTTGTGCTTCGTCCATGTGAATGAGCATGTAAAGCTTGAATTAAATGCTTATACCCAGGGGTGTTTTTTTCTGTAGTGGATATAATCTCATCCATCATGCTTCAAGCATTTATACCCATCATTTTATCTACTTTCCTTATGCACACCTTTTGATAGGGGGAAAAAAAGCATCTTTTTCCCTTCTTTAAACTCCATTTCAGAGCCTAGCTCTCTCTTCTAACTGCCGTGGCTGCAGTCCAGGCAATCTCCAGCACCGCTGGTACCTGTGCCATGGCTCTGAGCACATCTTGGGCTGAATGACAGAAGGGCCTTTGGGCTTCCCCTCATCCACTGCTGGTAGCAGAGTGCCTACCCCCATGAGGGTTAGCTTTTCAAAAAGGGTGGATTTTCTTGCACCCTCTCAAGACTGCGGAGGTAAAACAGCTCATTAGAAGGTGGAAAAGAGGATTTCTGCTGAAGTGATATCTGCTCATAGCTGCATTCCTTTGCATCCACAAGGAGATACAATTTCATAAACTTAAAGGAACAGAAAGGGACTCTACCTTCATTTGGGAGTTAACAAAGAGTAATCGCACAGCTTAAAGGTCAGAAGGGTCAATTTACCCAGTTCTGTCAATTTTATAGAGTTCAGGCAAATTATATCACAGGGGAATTTCATCTCTCCCATCCATCTCTTATCTTTCTTCCTGCCAGGGCAGAATTTGCCCATTACTGTCTCTTCTGGTCTGGGTTTAAAGGGCCTGAATGCTAAAGCCTCTACTACTACCCTCATGAAATCCCTCCACAAGAGCACTGACTTTCTTTTTTCTTTAACCTTCCTGCTTTTACTTCCTACCTCTTGTACCATCCTAAACTGTTCCTGTCCCTCTCCAGGTTCCTGATTGATGAGGTAATGTTCAACTCCAGCTGCAGCTGCCTCTCTTTCTGCTCTTCCACAGAGTTACCACCCTGGACACCTCATTTCAGGAAGCCGGCCCTGGGGGTGATGCTCTAGCTGCAGGCAGGACCTCAGTGTGGGGGTACTCAGTGGAATGCCCTGGGGTCAGCTGGGTTGTGTCTGGAGAGGGAGGAGGCACCCATCCTGCTGATGGATGCACAGACTCATGCATGAATGAAAGGAGGGAAGGAAGAAATGCCTGCAGCCATCCCACCCTTTCTCTGCTCTACTGCAGGCTCTGCTGTCAATTCAAATGCCCCAAAGACCAGACAAACATTTTATATTAGACTTTGCTGTGGCTGGATGGTTTGTGCTCCTCTGCTCCCTCCTTAAAAGTGACCTTAATATTTTATTTATTGTTTAAAGGATAATGTTCATGGTAGAGGAATATATGAGGCAATAAATGGCCTTTGCAGGTAATTAAATGCTGAAGAGAGCTGAAGCTATTGATAGCCATAACAGCCATTTATTCTGAGTGTGCTGAGAAGCCAGGAGCACTGCTCCTCACAGCATGCAACAAGACAAGATTAAACAAGCCACCATAGTAGAAAGAGGAAAGACAACATTTTTCTTGCCCTCTCAGTGCTTGAAATTTCTGAGCTGCTGTTTATTTGGTGCTTGGAACAGAAAATGTTGATTGTAATAATATGTAGTTTTCTATCATGTTATTCTTTTTTTCCTAGCTGTTTTAGAAGGGCTTTGCACATGGTGACAAGAATTATTGCCCTCCATGGACAGATACGTAAGTAAAGGCACAGCAGGGGAGGGTGTCTTGCCCACACAATCAATGGGAAAGTCTGACAAAATCCAGCTCCCAGCCTAGTGTCTTGCCTACTAGTCACACTCTTACAGTGCATTGCTATAGCACTTCTGCCAGCTTTTCATGTGCTTGTAGATAGGAAGAGCCCACCTTCCTATATAGAGAGGCACTGATGTAACATAGGGTACATCTACCTCCTGCTGTGCTTCTGCTCCATATGCGGCCCTACCTCCAACCACTGCCATGAGAAGAGGTGCTGTTCTCCTGTGGGCAGCAGGAGGAGACACCATGTGGTATCTATGTATGCAAATTTGACTTGTGAGAGGAACAAGGCTGGGGACTTTATTTACAGACCTTCCCGTCTCCCCCCTGGTGAGGACAGGGTGGCCACAGAAGTCCTTGTCTAACGAAAGGTTTGCTGCAGCTACTGCTTACACGCAGCCATGCTCTGTATGGAGCACAACAATTGTCTAACAGCAAAAAATAACCAAAACCCAAGGTTCAGGGCAGAAAGAGCAAGGAAAGAATTGACTGAAAGGGGAAAGAAGATGATGTTTATGATGTTTGGTGCTTCCCCCATAGGCCAGCACCCCATGTTTTAAGAAAAATTTTTCTTCAGTTGTTGTGCCCACAAGAAGTTTTATAGCAAACATGCTTTCCTCTGAAAAATAACAGTCTAACATTGCATAGGTGCATCTCAACAGTATGTAGGTGTTCCAGAAATGTCCCTTTTCCATGCACACACCCAAGCCTCTGTTGGCTCAGCATGGGAGGACTAATGAAAGCTGAATACAGAGGCTGTAGAGGGAGGCACTTCACAGGATCCCTGCCCTGTTAGCTTCTCATCCATGTAGCCCCTGACACACTTCACAGCATTTTCTGCAGAGTTAACCCAGATATTGCCATCATTTTAGTTCAAACTGCACTACCATTCTCATGGAAAATTCTGGGCTGCAGCTCTGGAGGTGCATTGAACCCAGGTGCTGTGGGGACAGATAACATCTCAGGTTTAGCTGTAATGCAGACCTGAAGCCGAGCACTTTGTGGATGAAGTCCTGGTAGTGATCCCACAGCTGCTCCCCACAAATTGCTCTCATGTGCCAGAAAGTCCCGTCACAGCTGAGAAAGAGCTGTGGGGTATGTTCCCAGACGTGCCAAGACAAGGCAGTGAAGCCACTGACGTTGGGAGAGGGCTGGACAGGTACCCTTACCCCATGTGCAGGGCTGCTGGGTGCTGGTGCGAGAGGCACTGGCGGGGCAGGCAGAGCCCAGGGGCTGAGGTGCAGGGAGGATAAGGCACGGCCAACAAGGCTCATTGCAGAGGCTGGTGCTGGGTACAGCCTGGTGAGTGTGTACTTCTTAGACATGTAAAACATCGCTGTAAGTGATATAGGCATATATCAACAAATCCCACCTGGCCTGAACACAGCCATTAGCATCTGGCAGTTTGCTGTGAGCACAGTTGAATAATGGCTTAGGGGCATGTGCTTCGGGGCAAGGTTAAAAGGTTACTTCTGTATGATGTAAGTGGATTAATATGACTGGACACGATGCCGGCTTCTCCTCTCACTTCTGCCAGTGTAAATCAAGAGTAACTGCACCAAAGTCAATACATGTATTAAATTCATTGGTACACAGGGGCTGAAAAGCACATGATTTTAAAAGAAAGAACATCTCGATTACAAGCTGGAGAACAGAAACAAAGAAAAATGTGGCTACTTTACATGGCTTCCTGCAGTGCTTTATTATGGCCCTGCTCCTTCCATAGGAGCGCCCAGCAGGCGCCCTTGCAGACCAGTCTGCGAGAAGAGCTCCTACTGTCCTCCTTATTATTGCCATTACAAGGAAACCCCATCTCTGTTCTCTGTAACAGATGTCCCCCTTGTGCTGACCTTGCTGCAGAGAAATGCTGGCTCCCAGGGAGATGGAAGGAGATTTAGGCAATGGAGCATTAAACATAGACTCAGTGGCTCAAGCCCCAGTGCCTAAAACTGGAGTTATTCCACTGGTGCCAATGGAGCTGTTGAATACAGCCTGACATGATGAACAGGAGTATTATATATCTGCCTGGCTCCAGCTGTGCACTACATGAATGGTGCAAGGCCATCACTCCAGTTCCTCGGCTGCACAACCATGGACAGAGAGCTCCTGAGCTGGGTGGGAGTTGCCCTGAGGAAGAAGCACCTTTTCATCTCTCCAAAATCCCCCATTTCAAGGGCTTTATGTGGCCGAGTTAATTCCTCCTTCCATACCTTCGTGTGTGCTCTGGGGCTGAGCAGTAATCTTTTAGGTGGGTTTTCCAAGCAGCTACCTGGCTGCACTGAAACCAGCCCCCAGTTCTCCAGTTGCATCCTGCATCCACAGCAATGCAGACAGCAGGTTAGCTGGTGAAACTTCTGAGCTCCCCCCCAGCCACCCCCAGGCAAGTGGACAGGCTTTGGCAGAGCAACTCAGGTTCACCAAATTTGGTACACCAGGTCGGTGGTCAGCAGAGCGCTGAAAGTGTCCTCAGGTCCTGTCTCACCATATTTCTGTTCATCTTTGGTGGAAGGGGAGTCCCCTTTTGGGGCTGCCAGCTCAGAGAGCCACCTGAGCACCCGGCTGCTCTGGAAATGGCACTGCTCATCACAACCTCCTTCGCTGCAGGACCAGGTGACCCCTCCGTCACCTCTCCCACATCCCCACTTCAACAGGGAGGCAACCAAATCTCTGCAGGCCATGCTGACCCATGCTATGGCTCTCTGCCTAGCAGGCTGTCAGACCCCGGGATGAGCAAGCTGGAGCCTTATGGGGGAGTTTTAACCCCATGTGTAACCGCTGCCCTCCGCTATTTCACAGCTCGCATTCTCCACTCTACCACAGTGCTGCTGGTGATGGAAATATAAAAGCCCCAAGAGCCACTGCCTTTTCCCCCATCCCTCTCCCAGGCAGAGGGGAGGAGAACCCAGGCCAGCACTAGCTCCGATTAGCCCATGCTGTCCAGCCCATGCTGCCTCCAGGGGGGCTATTAATTGCCCCCCCCAGCAGTGGGAGAGACAGGGAAGAGAAGCCTTCCCTACACCCATGTCTTCTGCCTGGTCTGGGGCAAAAATAATAGTTTGCCCCTTCCTCAGTGGCTGGGCAGAGCCAGTGGGAACGGTGTCAGAGACATCTACATTGAAATTATGTGGGAGGGAGATGCTCAGAGTGTAACAGGCACTATAAGAACTCTGGTTGTGGAGTTGCCTTCCATCACATACAGCCTTGCCGTGTACAAGTAAATGCAAATGTACGTGCAAATTAAAATGCAAATGCAAACGCAAATGCTAGGCCTCCTGGGCTGCACTCACTCAGTGCTACAGAAATCCCTTGACCTCTCAGAAACATTCAGGTTGCTGCAAATGTGCTAGTCCAGAGGAAAAAAATTGCTTTTCAGTCTGGGTTCCTGCCTTTCCTCCGCTGTGTGTAAGAACGGCAGATGGATTTCTTTGCACAAAAAGGCAATTTCTGCGCTGTGTGCACAGCCCACTCCCAGCTTTGGTGTGTGAAGCACACACTTAGGGTCTTCCTGGCAAACAAGCGACTCATGGATCATAGTTGTGGACACTAAAACACCTTTGTCTCAGCTGCCAGCATATCTGCCATTAAACTGAATGCATGAGAGACAGTGTGCTCCCCAAACATGCACAGTGTTGTTAATAAAAAAGAAGGAAAAATCATTTAAGTCAGGAGGAAGCCTGCAGGTGAAGCAAAGGTTCAAGGCCATAACTTCACATCTTTCTTTTTCTCTAAACTAACTTTTGCAATGTCCGTAGCAGGGCCCCAGGCCAGCTTTCCGGCCGCTGATTGCAGATGGGGGCTGCAGGCATGTCCCAGCTCTGCAGGGGCTGCGCGGGGCCAGCACCCCGTCCCAGCACACTGGGGTGTGGGCAAGAACAAAGCCCAGGCATGCCATCCACCTGGGAGCCTGGTGCTGCTTGGGGCAGGTGCCTTTCTGGACCACCACCACCCTTGGGTACATCTGCCCCACGCCACAGCCCCTCCAGGCTTTGCCCCACATGGTCAAGCACTAAGGCAGGAACCTTGCTGGTGCCCACAGGCATTTTAAGCTGGGAGAAAAGCAAACCCCTTAGCAGTCATGTCTCTCATTTAGGTTTATGCTCATGGATGGACGTGACAGATCAGGATCCAGGCTGAGTGCACTACAGCTGATAACGTTACCTTAGATTTATCTTTATGGCATTGACCCAAAACTGCACTGCTGTGAGCGGCTCTCTCCCCTCGCTCAGTAAGAGATCCCCTCAAGTGAAGGCAGACTATGCTGCTTTGCAGGTGATCCTTAAAACGAGAGGTGTGCAAGCGGGGAAGCACACAGGTAATGAAGTGCTGGGGCAGTGTTGGGTCAGAGCATACCCGTTATGGTGGTGATTTCCTATTCATGCCATGGTGACACCAAAGTGTGGGCTGGGGTCCACATGCTCACCCGGCCTCCTACCTCTTGCTGCAGCCAATGAGCCAAGGCAGTACATGAGCAGAAGGGGCTGGGGAGCGTGGACATGCAACACTCTGCAGTGGGTCTGCAAGCAGAGGAGACTTGGTAGTCAGCGGGGATCCTTCAATGTCTTTTATAGTGGTTGAGTTGGATGGAGAGAGAAATTTCCCCTCTACCCTCCCACCTGCCTGAAACTTGAAGGAACTTAATCCCTTTGAGGCTTTTACCCCAGGGCCAGGTATGGTTGAGGAGGCCAAAAGTTATGTGAGACAATTGACAGTAACAAGGACAATGGGTTCATATGAGCCTTGTTTCCTTAGGAAAAGAGGTAAAAGAAACAAAGAGATATAAAATAACTATAAAATTATCCCTATCAGTGCTGGGGCTCCTCAACACAGTGGTTCTCACCTGAAACCCTCCTCTATAGCCACTGAGAAAAATACTGCAAATCAGCCCTCTGCCTCCCTCTGGAAAGGTCCCACAGGGGCCTGCAGTTCTGTAGCATATACAGTACAGGACAAAAAAAAAAGACATTTCTTCAGCCCTATTAAATCTTGAGTTCAAGCTGATCAAGCAGCCTACCTGCCTCCATCCGTCTGTTTTCATACATCTCTGGGCTTTCCGACAGGGCATTGTACTGCTGGAAAGGCTGGTTGCTGAAGAGATTGTCACACAAGAGGCTGCGACAGAGCTTCTTCAGGAAGCGCAGGACATACCCAATGCTGTTCACTACCAGCAGGCTCAGGAGATGCTGCTTCCCCTCAAAAGAAGCTGAAACTGGAAAGCAAGCAGGAGCAATTCAATATTTGGGGATGCACGGCAGGAGGAAGAATGAGAGCAGGGGAAAACATTTCACACAAGTATTTGTATGTCTTAAAATATTTTACATAATTACCCCACCTGAAGTACAAAACAAACTGGAGGAGCTTAAGGAGTTGAGTTTGTGTGACCCAGATCACCTTTCCCCTGGAGCACTGAAAGATGCCGACTGGCATGGCCAGCAGTGCAAGGATTTCTAGTATATGCATCCAACTGAAAAATGTATTGTATGATTGGAAGGAGGCAATTATGATACCATGGTCTAAGGAAGGGGAAAGAAAGTGATCTGGCAATGATGGGCTATTAGGCTGACTTCAGCAATACCCAAGGTTTTAAAACATAATGAGAAGACAAGAATTGAAGACATGGCTGTGAATGAATAAAAGGTACCAGGATTGTACTGAAGAGGGGGCTACCAGCTTCATCATGGATCTTTATTTACTGATTTAATTGCATTTACAGGCAAGGGAAAGTTGGCAGTTGTGGTCTGTCTGGAATTCAGGAAAGTATGAGAAATCTTTCATTAAACTGGAAATGATTGCATATGAAAGGTGGGTCAGGAGACAACAACAGGCTTTGCTGGCAGGAGACCCCAAGCACTGGAGAGGAACCGGCAGTGGTCCATGCTGGCACAAAAAGATTTTGTTGATGCCGTAAGCTAGAAGGCATTATCAACAGAGAAGAGGACTGGGAGATTGCACAGAAAGGACTGGCTGATCTTGAGCTCTGCAATAATAAATGTGGGTGTGAAAAAAAAAACTAGAAAGTACACGGCAATCTACAATTTTTTTGAGGAGGCTCAACATGACCTGATGGGGGGAAAAATGATGGGACAGGCTCACCAGATGCCCGTGAGCCACCAAGGTGACACAGCGATGAAAAAGTCAGATATATTTCAAGGAGATAATGAACAAAGCATTTCCAGGAGAGACAAGGGAGAGTCAATTCCTCTATATAAAGTCTTGGTGAAACCTGGGCTGGACTGATGGGCACCATTCTGGTCATCCAGGCTCGAGAAGGGTGAATTCACACTTGAAGAGGTACACAGGCAGGCCACAGCGATGTTCAGGCAACAGAAAGTTTCCCTGTGGCACTGCAGCCATCGCCATCTCTGCTACGTTGGGCTGTGGGAAGACACTTGCACTTCTTTCATTAATCCAGTGATCTTCCTCGCAACACAGAGAAGACCTGAAAGAAACTGTGTATTTCAGCCTAGCAGGATGAGGACTGCTCTCTAGAAATACATCTAAGATTGAACTCAAGCGTGAGAGCAGAGCAATTAAAATTCCTGGACAAAGATGTCAGGGAATATATTTAGCCAGGAATCAAAAAGAGCATAGGTCCCAGCCATGAGAGAAGTGAAGGGGTCATAACAAACCCACCAGGATCAACTGTAGCAGGACACACTCAGGTGTCAACAAGTTTGCAGGGAGGACTACATGATATAGCTGCCTGAACTCCACAACCTGGAAGGTTTTTTTCAGTCCTACAGCTTCCAGGTACTACTAATGAGTATAAATTGCAATTTTAGGCTTATAATCTTCGGGATAACTTCAGAGATTTCCTGCTGGCCTGAGCTGCTGTAAGGGATCATGCTCCACAGCCAGACGAGCATTTGTGAGGCAAGCCATGGGAAGATTGGAAAGCCCATGACAAAATCTGTCTGCGCTGCTGTTGGGCTGGGATTAAGCTGCAATCTCAGAGCCACACCATGATTAAGAGGCCATTCACCCCTCCTTGATGATTAAAAAAGACATGAATTTGGGAGCAATGTTGACCAGGTGCTTTTAGCTCAGGTACCTGAAGCCAAGCCAGCTCAGAGGAGCTGAGACCAAGGGGTTTGACAGGCTTGTCGCAGAATGTGACCCTCCTGCTTGTAATGAAAATCGTATATGCAGCGCAGAACCAGGCAAGAACGAAGCTTTGCACTAAATTGCTTCAGTCTCACGTTTCTGTGAACAAATTTGGGTCATTCTTAGAGTATTTCTGGTGTCCCTTAGGGAAGGCACACTGTGATTAGAGAGAACGAGAGGAGAGGGAGGAAGCAGGATTTATATGCTGCGCAGAGGGCCAGAGCCTGGGCTCCCACACAAGAGGATCTCAATGGCACAGCTGAGCTGCTGTGGTCCCTGCAAAACTGAGTGGACTTGCAGTCCTTGGCTTCATGTTCGTGCCTGACTCATCCACGACAGTTCATTGGAGAGAGTCATTCCCATATTCCCATCATTGTTTCATTCCCACTGCGTCCCCATGTGCTAAAACAATGTTGTGACACAAAACTCTTGCTGTGATTAAAAGAAAAGTTCACGTTCAGTCTGAGAGCCAGGCCAGGGGATTCAGCATGGGACACGAGAGACTCATCAGGACGCAGCAAGAAGTGTCACTGCAGGAAGATGAGGAGCTCCTGGCAAGTTCCATTTGATCTCTGATTCTCTCTGATATATTTGTTAGTCTCTTCTCCCAAGTAACAAATGATAGGATGATAGGAAACAGCCTCAAGTTGTGCCAGGGGAGGTTTAGATTGGATATCAGGAAAGATTTCTTCAGCATAAGGGTTATCAAACATTGGAACAGGCTGCCCAGTGAAGTGGTGGACTCACCATCCCTGGAGGTATTTAAAAGATGTGTAGATGTGGTCCTTAGGGATGTGGTTTAGTGGTGGACTTGGCAGTGCTAGGTTAATGGTTGGACTTGGTGATCTTAAAGGTCCTTTCCAACCAAAACAATTCTATGATTCTATGATTCTGTAGTCCTGCGGTATAAGGAATTGCCACGGGACTTTTGCAATTCCTACAGCTGAGAGCAGATTTGGCTCATGAACTGCAGGCAGAGGACACACCAGCAGCTGAACTCTGTGGAAGTTTTTCTTTAGAGCAACGCGTGTAGGCAATGTGTGGCATGAAGCAGGCTTGCAAAGCTGCTCATCCATGTACAGCTGCATGAAAAACTCAGCTCACAGGCCTGGCCTCAGCACTGTTTCACAGAGTGGTAAGCCCAGGGCTCTGGAGCTAGCCCTGTTCCTCCCCTGAATCACTGCTGCAATGCTCTTTACCCATATACTTTCATCTGACATCCAGGCAATTCCTGCGGTGGTTCATTTCACAAAGGCGTAAGTGATGTTCAAAGCTGGTTACCAGCCCGCTGATGTGAACAGGACAGCTAGGACAGTCAGGACTGGGGATCAGGTTAAGATTTTGAACGTGTCCCAGTTGGCCACAAACCCCTTACAAAACTGCTTTACCTGACACCATCTCGCCTCCGTAGCCCTGCTCGATGAGCGAGAAGACGGCCTTTTGCTGGAGCGCACAGTCGATGCAAGCCTGAACAGCTCGCTGCAGGGCTGCAGACGGTCTCTCTGGCCCAAACTGCTCTGGGAGCTGCTGCACTTTTTTTCTGTCAAGGTACGGCCCCAGGTTTGCTTGTTTGTTGACGTAAATGCAGACTGTAGACACAAAATCCCAACAACATTATTACAAAACGGCCCTGAGAGCATCCTAGCAAATGTTAGCTTTATGCATTTCTATTTATTTCACAAGCTCTTCCATTCACCGGTGAATCACTGCCATTTGCGATGGTGCAGCCGGGCTGCCTTGCACTGATCACCTGTGGCCTAAGTGAAGTGAGCTGAGTTTAGGTCTTGCTCAGTGTCACAGATGAGGATAACCTATATGCAACTAAAGAAGCTCCTGTGTGTGCCTGGGGTCTGCTCTCTTGCAGACTACCTTGTCCATGCAGCCGATGACCAGAAAAAATGCCCAGGGAGTGCAGGACAGTGACTAGCAGGGGTGACCTTACAGCAACGGGTAAACTCCAGTCTGAGATGTGGGTTTTTTTTTTTTCCTCTATGTGTTTTTAGACTGGTTCATTGAGAGGCCCTCTGAGAAGCACTGGTCTGAGATGAGTTTTGGGAGACTTCGGTTCCTTGTTGCTTCTGGCCTTAATGCAGCTGTAATTTCTGGAGGGTTATGCTGCGCTGAGCTGCACAGTGCAATAGCAGAGACTCTGGTCTTCGGGAGCTTCCTGACCCTCTGTGTCCAACCCAGCACTCTGCAAACTGCATCCCCTCGAGGGAAACTATACATCACATGCAGTGCTAAATCCCGATTTGGGACCACAGCCATGCAACTGTGCCACACAGGGAGTCTGCGAGGGATGACCCAGCCTCTCTGCAGCCAAGCCCTGCATGCCTCCCCTCATATGCCGTTGTCTGCAAAGGCAGTTTTTCTATATGCCATCAGGCCTGCCAGCAATAGCCAAAAATCAGTGTTCTTCTCTCGCTAGCATGAACTTATTTTAAGCTTGGCTGAGACTAACTGCGTCTTGAAGGAAGCAGAGGTAATGCTGTGGTAACTAAGGGCGACTAAGACACAGCCTAAAGTCAAGCTAAAGTGAGACATATTATAATAGCTGGCTGAGTGTGCTCGAGCTGTCATCTCTCAGACAATATAACATTATCCTCTGACAGAAATCAGATATGTGACAAAGAAAAACATCAAGCGGAGTGGAGGACATGATGACAGCTGTGTAAAGTTGGAAATAATTTACTGTTTGCATCACCGTAATGAAAATCTAGTGCGACTGTCACAGGGCACTCTGCTACCCCATCTCTCATTGAACAGCAGAAGGGGCTCAAGCCGTATATCCTGGGTAAACAGGAGGATAATAGCAATCATACGTATCATTACAGAGCACTTCACACCTTCCAAGTGCCAAACAAACAAAGGGATAACGTACCAAAAGACAACGTACCAAAAGACAGCAGCAGCATGCATGAATTGCAGGGGGCTGTCAGGGTGCAGCTTTTCCAGTGTGCCACTGTGCCAAACCTCACCAAATCTGCAGGATGTGGCTTCTGTCATGACAAGCCACTAGTTTTGTCCAGGGCTCGCCTGCGGGAGGGACTCTGCAGCCTGCAGGCAGTGTGCTGGGTCCCTCTCCAGGGAGCAGGGGCCCCTATGGTCCTTTCAGCGCAGATAGGGAGGTAAAAGTTGCCTTGAACCTGTCTCCACCTTCTGCAAACCCTGCTCTGGTGTGACCCTACACACACCATTGTGAAGTTGCTGGGAGAAAAGGTGCCAGCAGCATGGGGACGGGCAGATGTAGGTGCAGGGTACCACATCCATGGAAGCCGAAATGACCCACAGAGCCTCTGCAGCCACCCCAGCAATCTGGTGGGGCTGGTAGGCTGTGCCTCCCTGTCCTTCTCCGAAAGCGGCACCGGGCACACCTCTCAGGGCAGCACTATGAAGCACCGCTTGGCTGATGTTTGCCAAGAGTTTTTCAGTCTTTGCATGTGAAGGGATAAATGAGAATAAAATATATTATTATTGTCATCGTCACTACATTTAGTATCATTCTGCTACCAGAACAGATGGAAAACTTCTCCTCTGTGCATCCCAGCTAAGAAATAATGGGATTTGTGTGTTGGTTTTAGATTCTAATGTTATCTAATCCATTTCTCTGCTGAAATCTCCCGGTAAATCAACTGTCTTGTTGATTTTCTTCTCATTTACATCAGTTTAAAAGCATTGACCTATGTTACTTCTGGTAATATAAGCAAAAAAGTATAAGGCTGTGTTTTCCCTGACTACAGTCAGAAATGACCTGGTCTGCTGCTGTGATAAGGCATTGGGCTTTATGTGCTGGTAACCCTGCCTACAGTCAGACTATGGTTCCTGCATCCTTCTCCCTACAGCTGTAACAGATGCTTCATATTCACACCGGGGTTTAGTCTGGTCATTGCAACACATTTGATGGGGTGAGTATCGGGTATAAAATGATAGCATTCATGGGATGTTGATGTCCGCATTTCATGAGAAGTGGATCTGACATCTCCACTAAACTTGACACATGGCAGCCAAAATACAGTCTTGCAGGACATCTCTGTTCTTTGTCACTGGTCACCAGTCTAATCTGCAAACACCCCATTTTCATGAGCTCCGCCTGTTCTGGAAGCACAGCATCTGGCTGTCAGCCCCTGGTTCCTGCTCACCCCTTAGCCAAGGAGCACTTGAGGCTGGGTACCTGTGAGGGCCTGTGGGGTGGCTGAGTCGGGTATCGTAGCTGCATCCTGGGGGATTGAACTAATATCCGGCTCCGGTATGCTTCTCGGCGGAGATATTGCTAAGGGAGTCATCAGCACACGGGACTTCAGCTGCAAAAAATAACCAGTTGGGTAATGAAAATATACACAAGATATTCCAATTTTATTCTGTGTATGTCACTCCCCATGAACTCCCACTCATTAGCAATCTGCTATTGCATCACTTTCTCCAGGCCAGGAGCATACATTCATCCATTCTGCTCCCGGGAGGATACTGGAGCCTGAAGCCTGACTGATTTGCAGCAGACAGCAACGCCTTAAGTTACAGGATGCAAATATTATGCCACCCACCGGGTAGTTATTTACACCTGAGCAAATTGGGTCTAACAATCTAACAAATCAGTGCAATGGCATTTTACAACCCATTTCATGTGGGTGTAAACAACTCTCCACAACTCAGAAACAGGAGGTCTTTACATTGTAATTTAGGGCCAAATTCTGCTCTTGGTTAGAAGGGTGTAAATCTTGTGTAAATCCAGTGGCACCAAGAGGCTACTTTGGGCTGATATCCATGTAAATAAGCTCAGACCGTGGTCCGTAGTGTGTTATTACCAGGTAGCAAATATAAACTGCTTCACTGTTGCACCCAGTAATCTTTGTGAACTGCAGCCCAGCTTGGAGAAGTGAAACACGACGGGAATTTATGGTGCAATATCACTACATCTTTATGCTGCCGGTACCTGGCAACAGCTCACCAGTCAAGTGATGATCAGGTCCTCGTAATTATAAAGGGCTGACGTGATGAATGTGACCTGAAGGTACCACTCTTGCTTTTCCTTTTGCTACGACGGGAAACAGGGGGAAGGCAGAAAGCCAAGCACCCAGCTGGCTCGTTTATATATTTACATATACTACTGAGCTGTTCTTCTGGCAGGTGATTTTGTTGTTGTTGTTGTTGTTGTATTTCAGTGGCCAAAGGTAAAAATGCTATAAGTGACAAGTGTAAGAATGAAAAGGAATTTTTAGCCCTGTTAAGTCTGCAGAGTATTGCTTCTCTCAGAGCTTACACCCAAGCTGGAAATAATGTACAAAGTATGTTTTAGGTAGAACTGAAGCCAAACCACCACCTACAAACCAAACATTGATCAAGTCCTGGTGGAGAGTAGAAGTCATTTTGGATGAAGATTCATGTTGTCCATGATTATGATTTTAACTCTCTGAAATAATGGTCACTGTTTCAGTGTAACAGTGAAAAAAGAATGCTGGGGAAGGGAGAAGGAAGGCTGTTGGACTTAGTGCCATCCAAGTGCATTTTTAATCATTAAATCTTGGGGAGTTTGGATCATTCTCCAGTACCTGGTTTATCCTAGCAAGGGCTTCACTAAGAGAGAATTCAGGGTCTCTCTTGCTTGTGGTAACACAGTAGCCTGTGCTGGGATGGTACCCATCAAAACAAACAAAAAGGCCATCTTTGTTGAGATGGGCGTAATTTTTGCCTGCCAGACCTCCACCAAGCCCTTCCTGATCTTGCTCCTTTACACAACCTAGAGTTTCCCTCAGAGCACCCTCTGTGGAAAGAGGGCACAATAAGCCCAGATGAAAATAAAAGCTGGCTCCTCATCCAGGCACCATTCCCTGCAGGGCACAGTTTGGTGCCTGGGGCAGAGGCTGGATGCCACCTCCCTCAGAAGTGCCAGGCACCACCTCCACTCCACATGGTGCCACCACCTCCCCTCCCCTGGGGTGGGAGGAAACAAGGGAGAAAATGTTCAATAAGTGAGTCTAAGACAAACTATGGATTTGACCTCCTGCTATATGACAGCAGTAGGGTACTAGGGACCCTGAGCTAGCCCTCGGCTAGTGCCAGTCCTTACCTGCCTGTGTTGTTCTGGTTTTGTAGGATTAGCTTGCCTTCAGATTGGGATCAGGAAAGACCAGCAGCAAAGTGCTGTCAGTTTATTTTCCAAGCAATTAAAATAAATGGGAGGAAAACGGTGTTTCAAAAATCAAGGTGCCCATCCAGTTTGGGGTTTATCCCATGTGAGAAGGTGAGAAGCCGCATGATTTGTTATTTTCTGTAGCAACATGTTGATGACACTTTTCTATGGTGAAGTGGACTGGCACTGTGAAACTTTGGGTAGCCCCTGTGCTAGGCTTCTGGGATTGCTTTTGGTCATACACATATATGCATATATAATAAATGCATATCTACATATGTGTGTTTGTACATAATATACACAAATATAAAAGTATATACATTTATACAGAGGTGTACATATATACTTGTATATATATTTATGTATACATATATATATAAAAATATATATATGCACTCACATATGCACACATCTATATATATACTATTTGGGGACAGCACACCTAATAACTTCTGTTTCACTTTCACGTTGCCTCCTTAATGTCCTTACTGTCTCACAGCCCTGTGGCCCCAAACACAGGCACACAAGTCCCCTCTCCAGCCCTTGAGCCTCATGGAATGTCTGAGTGTGCGCTGCCCCACCAGCACCATCTGCCTGGGAGAGGTGAGATGGTGCCTGGTAGACCTCTTTCTCCACCTGTTCCCTGGCTCTTGGAGGCCCAGGCAGGTTTATGTTCAAGAGCAAATAAACAGAGGGCAAGACTTGTGTAAACTCTCTATCTTGCAAGCCCCTTCTTGGCAGTTTGCTGTTTTAGCGAACAGTTTACTGTAAACTTAATTGCAACAGTATGTGCTCTACAGCCTCTGGATACAGATAAATGCCATTTTATTAGAGGTAGCAAAGAATGTGTCTTCAATAGATCAAAATAAAACAATGCCTGATTACAAGAGATAGTACACTAGCAAACATGGCTTAAATACCTCCTGGCCACTGAAACCCTGAGTAGTCCCTGAATATCACTAAGTATTTCATTTAAAGATGTCTTTTCATGAACTGGTTCATCTCTATCAAAAAGCCAACGCAACCAACCAGCTGACTGACTGAGAGCTTGGCAATAGAGTGCACATAGGCATGAAAGTGAAAAAAAGCAGTGGAGAGAAAGAGAGAGAAAAAAAAAAGGAGACAGAGAAAATCTGTCAGAGCACTTTGGGAAATCCTCACGGTAAGGCATTTGAATCAGCTTTTGAATATCAAACATCACAAGTTTTAATATGCACAGCATGAGATTTAAAAGGCAATCGTTGCTTTAAAACAAGATGTACAACCAACCCCCCGACTCTTATCGACCTTCTGCCATGGAGAAGAGATCAGAAAAAGCTGATCAGGGATCTAGGGTAGGAAATTAGTGTCTACTTCACCAAAGTCACAGTGCATTAGATACAGAGGGAGCGTGGGCTTTTGTGCCATTGATGCTGGCTGAGGGCTTGTCTGTGTACGCAGTGGCTGCAGACGGAGAGGACCCTGTTGAGTCCTGGAGTTTCTGTTATGATCTGCACACCCCTTCAGAGCAGTCAGGATTCATGTAGCTGGTATTTCTGTCATCCCACACCAAAAAAAGTGAAAGTGGGGGAAGAACGTTCCCCAGATGATAGTTTTTTTCCTTCTGAACAAGTTCTCTGCCAGCTTATATAATAAAATACACAGGAAAGAAACAAGATGAACCACAATGCAAACTTTCCCGGTACTTTTCTTAAACCACTCAGGCCATAGGTCCTCATCTTTATGGCTCCTAGTTCCCAGGTACCAGTTGTCCCTTGCCCTGACAAAACATTTGCTAGAAAAGGCTGGGGTGTACCCTGTCCCCACAGGCCTGTGTCCTTCCAGCCAGGAGGGCAGAGGCACCTCCTGGCCACGAGAGCTTTTGCTGCTGGAGAGGAAACCACCTTCAGCCCCTGCAGATGTGCACACAGATGTGCACCAAGGTGAGTGCCTGGTCCAGCCCAGTCCTGCCATGTGGGCTTCCGATGACTGGGGAGAAAGGTACCATTAAACCTGCACCAGGGAAGCACAGAGCTTCTGAGTACCTGTTTTGGGGTCCTTGGCTATACCTCGTGCTCTCTGTGCGTTTGGCTCTGGGTGAAGAGGCTCAGGATGAGGCAAGTCAGGGCTCAGCTCAGTCACTGGGGCAGAGGAGGGGCCAGCACTGTGCTGGCAAAGGCAAAATAGAGTCCAAGGTCTTTCCCACCTTTTCTTCTTGTGTCATGCAATACCTTTCTTCCTCACAGCAAATGATGTAGGGGAGTCTGCACACAGCCTCCTACACCTCCTAAATGTTCTGCAGTGAATGAGGCAGGTAACCTTAAGAAGAGTGTATGCAACCTTGAAATCCAAGGCTGTATCACAGGACAGGTGATTAATCAGGGCACTTGAAGGTTTTCTGTGCAATCTTGGTCCCAGTGTGTCCGAATTCTGACTGCTTATTTGTCACCATTAATAGTGACTGCTAGGGCAGCAGGGGAACCTATACCCTGTAATGGAAATTGTCACTCCACACACCATCCTGCCCATCCCACCTGGCAGGAGCTTGCAAGGTCCCGGTCGACCGTTTGCCCTGGGCTGGAGCCACCTCCCCAGGTGGGATCTGCTGTGGTGGCATGGGGGGAACAAACTGCCCCGGGGCTGCTCAGATGTGACCGTCACTTTGTTACCCTCTGGGGGGGATGTGGTGGTCTTTGCCGCAGCACTGCCCTGCGCGCGTGTTGCTCCGATGTCCTCTAACACCACAAATCCCCCCACAATGCTAACAAAGCTTTCCCTCGTATGGGCAGCTTTTCAGGGCTGCCCCTCACTTACAGCCAGAGAAATAAAACCAATCCATCTACTAATCTCCCCACCGGCTGCCAGAATAGACTTTTTCCTAGAGATTTAGACAGTCAGAAAGAATATTGTATTTAGGGAAAATGTATTTTACAGCAAACAGTTCCGCATCAGGTACAAAACAGTTTTTGGAAACACAGCTGATGAATATTGTAACCAAAGCTGTGAAAAAATAAACAGGGTAGTGAGGAAAAGGACTTTGCTTGGTGGTGAAGCGTGATGAAATGTCATTTTAGGAAGACACAGATATTTGCTTTATTATCAATGAAAACAAGCAATGGGTCATCTGGCTATAAAGAGCATGTGATTAAAAAAGTCTGTTATTCACATCTCGGTCAAAATAATTTTAAATCTAGGCTGTAAAGTCCTAGTTTGCTAATAATTCAGAAGTATTTTTCCATCTGTTCTGTAATAATTCAGCTATCTGGTTGCTATAAAGGATTTGGTTGTCTGCCATTTGGGCAGGGAGTAATTTTTTAAAACGCATTTAAGTCTCATGGTATCTGAAAGTCATACAATTAGCAAGCTAATTAAATCAAGCTAGAGTTCCCCATCAAAAAATGTAATCTTTGACTTGCACTGAGGAAGTGTTTGTGATGGAGAGGGATTCACTTCAGCCGAGTGTGCAGCGCACAAAGGCACCTCACAGAAAATGTCACTTTGGTGTACGAATCCTATAGCGCAAATAAACAGCGCCAGGCCAGATGCCACAGCTCATGAGAGTCAGCTCCAGAAACTTAAGCCATGAGTTATAAAAGGAAGACTTTTTACTGGCTGTCACTCACCAAAAAATAACATCATCCCAGATTCACCAGCAAAGGAGGGATGCCGTTGCCTCCCCTCTAAGTCCCTGGGGACAGGGAGGAGGCATGTGTGGTACCCAGCAGGGGAAAAAGCTTCCCTTCAGTAGAAGAGGGGGCAACAGCCATCAACTGCGCGGCCACCTAGGTCTGTAGCGCAGTGTTGCTGCAGCATTTTAGGAAATTTAAGTCTTCCTCTTTGCTTCTCCTGCTTACAAATACGTCGTGGTTGGTGAAAGGCTTTTTCACAGGTAGATGGGTGAATTTGGGGTGGAACAGCACATACTCCTCAGCATTATTTTTTTTTGTCAAATTACAAATCAAATGTAAATGCAGGAGTAAGAAATGGGGCTCAGCAAGACAAGCAGGGGCAGAAGGGATGGAGTCTGCCGAAACTCTGCATACAAGGTCATTGTGGTATTTGGCAAATCACTTAATCATCTCGGGGACTCAATTTCACCACGTCTCCAAAGTACTATTATCCCAGACTTGGATGGTTTTGATCTAAAGAGCCTACAAGTGACCTAGATTTACTGACAATAATTTAAATTATTATTTGCAATAAAGTAAAATAAATATAATAAATAATAAACTTGTAATAACAAGTACCTCAGGTAAAGCAATTCAGATGTTTCTGTCCCAGAGTTTTAACCTAATACTGAAGTGAAAAATAATAAGTATTTCCATATCCCACGTTTCACAAAACACTGGAGTATTTGCCTCAGTCTTAGCTTGGACATGCAGCTCTGTTTTGGACTACCACTATAAAATTCTGTGGTAATCCCAAGAGGGACACCCGAGCCTGCTGTCAGGTTGGCTCTGCTTGTCCGCTGCAGCTATATCATTCATGTTACCAAAGTTAAGTCTTTTCAGAAGAAATGGGAAGTTGCAGCTGGAACTGTTTCTTAGCCATGCAAGGTCTGTTTTCATCACACACTGAAACACACTTCAAGGCGTGCCCCCATAGCAGAGAGGGGTACGGATGAAGTAGGGAGAACATGGAGAGACACAGGAGAAGGCAGAAGATGAGAAGAAAGCATTAAGGGCTGAGGTACTGATGTCTACTGCAGTCGGTGTTGCACAGGGGGATGGGGAGGAGTAGGGGATTCTGGAAATGCAATGCAGAGGGGTGGTGAGGAGAGCTTGCCTGGAAAAGAGAGAGGAGGGAGGATGGAGGTTGGAGGATGAGAGGAAGAAGAAGGTCTGGCAGGAGGTGAAAAGGAGGGAAGGGCAACAATAAGGATAGCCTGCTCTAGATAAAGCCCAAACCCAAGGAGCTGAGCCATTTGGTTCCTGTGCCTGGAGCTCAGCTGGCAGCACTGTGCATGGGGCCTTGCTGTCTCCTGTGAACCAGGAGGGAGGCAGGGAAGAGCCGGGCAACACTAGGGGCCGAGACCTTTTCATTTTCAAACAACACTAAAATAACTGTAAATTAAAAAAATATATATTCCCTCTATTTTTTACCAGCTCAGGTAGAAGAGAAACTGGCTTCTCTTACTTTTTTTGCATTGCTCTGCCCCACACTTGCACAACTTTGCTTCCGTTCCTGCATTTCATCTGAAGTTCTAGGAGAAAATGTGTTAAAACCAGCAGGTGGAGAAGGAATGTGAAAATCATGTATCTACCTTGTACCCGGGTTTTCTCCCTCTCTTCTTCGGGATCTTCACGACCGGCAAAGCACTGGCTGGTGCCGAGTAGAGGTTGTGAACGGCCATTTTGATGGGCGCCGGCTGGAGCGGGGGCCGCCCTCGCTTCCTCCCCGCTGTCCTGGGGGACTGCATCTCCCCAGGGGACGGGCTGGGAGGCAGGCACGGCAAGTGGCTCATCTGCCCCGGGGCTGCCATCAACCAGAAGGGAGAGAAAAAAAGGGGGAAAAAAGAGCTTTTTATTTATTTTTCATTTAAGGTTTTTCATCCAAAGGCAGTGTTCTCATGCTGTCATTTTCCCTGTTACCTTCGATCATAAAGAAGCAAGAAAGTCACCACAGATGTGTGCTCGTGGGTGGGATTCACCTGACCACAGCTGCCTTGTCTTCTCCAAAGCAGGACAAAACCCTTGTCATGCCCATTTTTCTCCACTGACCATGAATACCGTACAGGGAGCTGGCTCAGGTGGTGAGGTCTCTATTGCAGATGTCTAACAGGTGAACCTCACAACGGCCACCTTAACCCTGAATCCTGCAGATAAGCGTGATGAAGGCACGAGCTTGCACCCATCAGTCAGTGCCTGCTTTCAGAGGGAGTTTGGAGTAGATGACATCCCGAGGTGCCTGCCAACCTGATTTTTTCCCAGATTCTGTGATTCTGCAAATCCTCCCTCACCTCGGAAGTGCTACCAATACCAACATGGACTTCCCTCTGCTTCATATGCAGCACTCCTGAGCAGGGAGGCTGAACTGGACCATGAGGCTGCCGGCCCAAGGTAGGCCCTTTAGAGGAGAATTGCCAAACATTTACTCTCTGCAATTTTATAGCATCTGTTACCACGCATGTTAGTAGTGGGATTTTGGATGTACTCCATTGAAAGCTGTTATTTCACCACAACTCCATGCAGCTGATATAAAGTTGAGCAGGGGTAATGGAGTGGAATCTGTCCAGTTTCCTCTGTCCAGCTTTTAATAAAACGAATACACAACCATACACAGAGTACAAAGGGAATATACAGCATTCTTCACAACTTCTGGCAAGAGTCACGTGCTAACAAAGGTCATTAAAAAAAAAACAACAGCAGAAATACATTTTCAAATGTTGGTTTGTCCAGGCATCTGCTTTCCTGCGCGTGGGCAGAATACTAGTCCCAGTCCTGCCTGCATACATTGCTAGACATAAGGGTCTAAGCAGTTCTCATGCTCTTATGATAAGCCTTGCGATGGCTGATGTTTTCAATTTCATGCTCCCTCAGGCCAGTGATAACGGAAGACTCCCTGCTCTTCTTTTTTACAGAGCTGACTCATAGCCCTCTCAGCTACAGAGAAAAGCCTAAAGATGTGGTCCAAAAGCATCCTCTAAGCTCAAAAAACATCAAGAAAGTAAAGATTTGTTCATTACTACAAACAACTACAAATTTTTACAAAATCTATGAACTATAAAATCTACAAATTTCTCACTACACTTCAAATCTCACAATTTCAGAGTCCAGTGTGATTGGACTGATCAGAGCTGACATTGCTGGGAATGAAAAGGGGGTTGCTCACCCACATAATGGGAAGGGTACCGCTTGATAGGGGCCTCTGGTGACGAGTGTCTGCAGCTTGGGGTTTCTCTGCTTCAAAGGCAAATATGTTTTGCCTAGTTAAAACTTTGTAAACATGACTGACTAACAAGCGACTCACTTCTCTGGTCTTATCCACTCAGTAGTTTACACACTCTGCTGTAGGATAAGAGAAATAGAGAGCTCCCAGCCCTACCCTCCAGTAAATGAGTTTATTTGCAATATATTAAAAAGTGGGGGTTTTTTTAATAACACTAAAGATATCTGCTCAGTTCAGACAGATCCATTACATATGGCAGGACTTGTAGATTGACTATAAAATTTACAGTCTTCAACATCAGCTTCCTAAAACTCTCACCATGCAAACACTGAACATCTAACATCAGATCAGAGCAAACCTGCAGTGCCTAATTTACCATATTGCCCAGGGCCACTGTGGTTGCACTCTCCAGGCATGCTCAGCCAGCTTGGGAACCAATTGAAAGCCTGCCATGGGGTTCTGACTTTTACCAAATAAAAGTCTTGTGTGCCTGCAGAGAATATACTTTCAGGGTTAAAAGCGTCAGGCTTGCCACAGCAGGAATCAAATGGAAAGGCTCTGTCTATCCTGAGCACCACTGCTTTCCTTCTGTCTTCAGCAGTGCGTATTTTCCTCCCTGTAGTGCCTTCTGAGGGACACCCTTGGTGTCTCTTCCACCTCCCAAAACAAAACGTGCCCGGGACGTTACGTTACAGGCTGGCTGCAGGCAGGGAGTCCGTCAGGGAAGGGAAACGCAAGGATTACGCTGGATTTGGCACAAAAACCCACTATGAAAGCCCACTGCTTCAGGCTTTGCATTTTGGTCTGCTTTAAACAAGGTGGAGGAGCTTGGCCGAGGCCAAGGAAGACAAGCCCAGACCAGGTTTTCTCCCTGCCTGGGGCAGAGCAGTGGTTCCTATGGTGGGGGCCACTGGTGGCCACGAAACTATGAGATGGGCTGTATGGACCTGCATCGAACACCGCACTGCATTGCCTTTGTTGTATTCTTCTTTGATGGTAAAGGTAGGTGGTGGCACCTCAGAGACACTGAGAGTTAACAGTCCCTACAGCGTAAGAGCTGCTAACCTGGAGCACTTTGACTGAAATGCTACTTTCTTTTGCAGCTGGTGAGGTATGAAACACATGGTGGTCAGGAAACACATTAAATATTAACAATCACAATTTTGTTTGTCCTCTATCTCTGCTTTTGAGACTTGCAACACTGTGCTTTTGCAAAACCCCTTAAAACTCCTTGCCACATGTGCAGACACACCAGACCCAACTGGACTGTGCACAAAATGATCTTAATGTAACATATTTGAATTGATACAGCAAAGACAGAAGTCAACTGCAGGATACAAGCTGTTGTTATTACACTTAATTACAAGCCCAACCGTGACTTGATTCTCCTTTCTTGTATGCTAAGGGAAATGGAGAGCACCTTTGGTGGCATTTACTGTGTTATGCTGCTGCAGATCCTGGAAGACAAGTGTGCTCCCCAGCAGTGGGGGAAGAGAGCAGGCAAGCAAAAATTTATTCTGTCTGATGGTGGAGGGGTGACAGCACGACCTCCTCTTACAGCCAGGAGAAAGCTCTTGGGCAGGCTGGAAAAACATGCAGTCAAATTATGGATTGGCTGGAGAAGCCAGAGGGATGGAAGGGCTTGTCTGACTGCCCCCCGACAAAGTCTGTGTGTTACCGTGGAAGGACTTGATTCTGTGATTCTGTGACTTTCTTGGGGCAGCTCTGACCGCTGCCACAGCCTGGGCTTGACCCACAGCTCAGCTGCTGGAAAGCTGGGCGGCTTCAAGGCAAGTTAAGAGAACTTGATGCAATTTAAGGGCAAATTCAAGGAGGCAAATTACAGGCTACTAAAGAAGGCACCGCCTCAGCTCAGGAAATCACTGTAGTACAAATAGCCCGGGAGAGTATTTTGGGAGGGAAATCAGTATACATTTGCCCTGTCCTTGTACTTTTCCTAAGGCACTAGCTTTGGATGGCTGAGGATGGTACAGCTTCAGTCTGACCTGGGTCTATCACTTTCCTATTCTTAGTTTAAAAATAACAGCAGGAAACTGCTTTATGGCTTCTCACCACTTAATGCAGGACTAGAAACAGAGTAACCTTTCCTTGACTGTCTCTCAAACATTGTCATCTGGAAATTTAATTTCCAACCCTGCCTTCCACTTTGTCCCATCAGATCCCAGAGGGGAGGCAGCAGGGAAAGGCCTCTTCCCACCCCCACGCCTGGGCGAGCGCTGCGGGAAGAGTGAAGTCTTGCCCACTCCGGGCAGCAGAGGTTCTGCCATGACTTTAGAGGATCCTGAGGAGCACGCTGTGCACAGCAGTCTGCCCTTGTGGAAGGCCAGGGGCAGAGAGAAAAACATGGTCTAGACCAATGCTGGTGACCTGTGGGATGTTTCTAACAGCCCGTGCTTTGCACTGCGCTTGCTCTGTATCATGTGTTGGTGCATATGCCGTATGATTAGCAACACAGCTTACCGTGCTGGCAACTGCTGCTGGTAGTGGAGGGAGCTACAGTGCATTTCCTCCCAAGCTGAGTATTTTTGATGGACTGCAAAGATCTGTCCTTAATAAAAATAAGTGCCTGCAATAAATGCAGCTTTTAACCTGCGCTCCAGTAACTGCAAGGGCTGAAGTTAAAATATCACATTAAATTTTATATCGGTAATTCCAGAGGATGATCATTTAAACTTGGTTTACACCAGGTCTCATGCAAACCCATGCCTGGGCTGGCACAGGGATGATGCATAGGGAAGGAACAAGCTATTCATGCCTTAAGCCAAAGCAAGGTGCAGAAGTGCAGGCGAGTAGAAAATGTGCCCGTTTCACAGCAGCTGAAGGAGAATGCCCTTCACTCCCAGTACAGCCACTGGTCCCAGCTGCAGAAGGGCTCTGACCCAGGAGACCCTGCCAGCACTTGCAGCCCTGCCTCCAATTCTTGACTCCTGCAGAGCTTCATCCCTCACAGATCTACATACCCAACAGCCGTACGTGGCAAAGATATAAACTCCTTGTAATCTTGTGTGTCTTTCCTTCAGCTGTTGTTCAGGAAAGCACACTCTGCGGGGGAATATCATATTATGAAGTGGAAGGAAGCGGATACTTTTCAGTCCGTAACAGGACTGCTTTCACCTCCTGCTCTGTGCACAGCAGGGCAGCACTTTGTGACCCCTCGGAGATGATGGCCTGCAGAGCAGGTGAGCAAATGAGAAGCATTGCCTGATCTGGAAGCAAAGCTTTATACCTTCGTGCTCCTCTTGGGTAGTATTCAGGGACATGAGGCGTTACACATCTCTTCATCATGAATACCAAAGCAGCACCACATAGTACATGAAAGGTAAGTATTTAGTGAAGCAGACGGTAGGAATTTTTGCTAATAAAAGCATTGAACTAATATTCTCTGCATGTCTGGATGTGAGTGCCTAATGACGTTGCATGGAGAGCTCCTATCTCACTATTGCTCAAAGAGAGGTCAGGATAATTTTCAGCCATGGCATGAACCATAGAACGGTTTCGGTTGGAAGGCACCTTAAAGATCATCTAGTTCCAACCCCCTGCCATGGGCAGGGACACCTTTCCACTAGACCAGGTTGCTCAAAGCTCCATCCAGCCTGGCCTTGAACACTGCCAGGGAGGGGACATCCACAGCTTCTCTGGGCAACCTGTTCCAGTGTCTCACCACTCTCACAGTAAAAAATGTCTTCCTAATATCTAATCTAAATCTACCCTCTTGCAGTTTATAACTATCCCCCTCGTCCTATCACTATATGCCCTTGTAAAAAGCCCCTCTCCCGCTTTTCTGTAGGCCCCCTTCAGCTACTGGAAGGCTCCTAGAAGGTCTCCCCGGAGCCTTCTCTTCTCCAGGCTGAACAGCCCCAACTCTCTCAGCCTCTCTTCATAGGAGAGGTGCTCCAGCCCTCTGATCATCTTCGTGGCCCTCCTCTGGACTCGCTCCAACAGCTCCATATCCTTCTTCTGTTGGGGGCCCCAGAGCTGGATGCGGTACTCCAGGTGGGGTCTCACAAGAGCAGAGTAGAGGGGCAGAATCACCTCCCTCATCCTGCTGCCCAGGATACATCTGGCTTTCTGGGCTGCAGGCTCACATTGCCAGCTCATGTTGAGCTTCTCATCAGCCATCACCCCCAAGTCCTTCTCCTCAGCGTTGCTCTCAATCCATTCTCCACCCAGCCTATATTTGTGCTTGGAATTGTCCTGAACCACATGGAGGACCTTGAAGCTCTTCTACAGCAATTTTCAAAGCCCTTCTCTTTTCTTGTCTATTGCCTTGAGGATTGAAGAGAGAAGAAGCTGCTTCTCTGAGGGACTCTCTTGCACATTTTGACCCTAGGAAGAGGATTTCTACATCAAACCCCTGAGACCGTCCAGCCAACAGGATCTGAGTAGAAAGGCCCATTTTCCCAAACCAATCATTAAAGAAACAAAAAACTCAAGTATTTGTGCTAGCTGTGGGAACCAAGATTGGGATTCACCCCACCTAATTCCAAACCTCAGTTTTTCCGTCACCTCAGTATTGGTGCTTCTGGTCATTTCAGATTTGATTTCTCTTACACTTTGTGTCACATCTGCCAAAATGTCTTTGGCACCACAGGTCATCTCAGTGGCACTAGACAACAATTTTAGGCAACCAGACTTAGCTGTAGCGAATAATTCAATAACAGATTAAGACACCTAAATGCCTACAGTCAGACCCTTATACAGAGGTGTCTCTGTATGATGGATGTCTGACCTCCCATGGTATCAGTGGAGATCTAGGCAAGATGGTTGAAGGTGTGCAGTCATTCAGCTGGCCAGACATAGATGTAGTTTGTAGTGGGCTCAGTGACTCTAGGGTCCACTGACCAGGTGCAATTGATGATCACGGGAGCAGGTGTCACTTCCTTGTAGACACCTGTTTTTAGATGTCTTAATCCAGAACTAATCCCATTTCTAGCAGTTTGGTTTGAATTGTCTATTTTATACGCAACATCAGGGTGAGGTCCTATGATGGGTGAGGATGTCCTATGTATACGTGTTTCTTCTGTTTATAAAGTGAGCCCAGGAAAACAAGCTCATATCTATATATCTACAATGCCCAGGTGAATCCCACCCTTGGTCATTCATGTCTACTTGCAAAGGCCAGTTCTGTCTTATCCTGTGTTCAGGATATTTCTGGTTAACAGTACATTGCATTGCAGAAGAAAGCATTGCCTTTTTGGAAGCGGAAACTCAAGCTTCACAGGTAAGAAAGACTTGAGATTCCTGGGCTTGTCCCAGCTTCCCTGTGAGGTCCCAAGTGAGGAACTTCCTACCTGTTCAGTGTCTCACTTCTCGCACATGTCCCATGGCATCCCTCCCAGGAGTCAGGAAGACAAGAAGACATGTGAAGCAACTTGCTCTGGTCAAGGCCAGCTGATGGCAGAGCCCAGGCTCCTCACGCTTCTATCACATATCCCAACCATTGCCACATGCTGTTTCTCAAGGAAAAGTCAGCAAAGTATTTCAGTATCTCTCACTTGATAAAAGAATGTGTTTCGCCTCTTAGTTCCTAGAGTGGTAGAATTTTGCCAGCTATCTCGTGTTTTAAACATTCTCACAAGCAGTTTAAAAAAGGATGGAGAAAATACAGACGCTTTTTCTTTAGACAAGGAACTACTGGAGAGAGATCAGCGAAGGACTACAAAGATGATCAGAGGACTGGAGCATCTCTCTTATGAGGAGAGGCTGAGGGAGCTGGGTCTATTTAGCCTGGAGAAGAGAAGACTGAGAGGGGATCTTATCAATACTTACAAATAACTTAAGAGTGGGTGTCAAGACCATGGGGCCAGACTCTTCTCAGTGGTGGCCAGTGACAGGACAAGGGCTAATGAACACAAATTGAAACATGAGTAGTTCCATCTAAATATGAGAAAAAAACTTCTTTACTTTGAGGGTGACAGAGCACTGGAACAGGCTGCCCAGGGAGGCTGTGGAGTCTCCTTCTCTGGAGATATTCAAAACTCACCTGGACCTAACCCTGTGCAACATGCTCTAGGTGAAGCTGCTTTGGCAGAGGGTTGGACTAGATGATCTCCAGAGGTCACTTCCAACCCTAACCATTCTGTGATTAAAATTTAACAATCCTGTAGCTAACTCTATAGATTCTAAAGCAGAACACAGCACTTCTATTATTATACCTATTCTTATCTTCTTATGATTTTATATTAAATACCCCTAAGGTATTTGTAAGTGTTGATAAGATCCACTCTCAGTCTTCTCCAAGCTGAACAGACCCAGCTCTCTCAGCCTCTCCTCATAAGAGAGATGCTCCAGTCCTCTGATCATCTTTGTAGCCCTTCGCTGGACTCTCTCCGGTAATTCCGTATATTTCTTGAACTGGGGGGCCCAGAACTGTACACAGTACACCAGATGTGGCCTCACCAGGGCCGTGTAGAGGGGCAGGATAACCTCCCTTGACCTGTTGGCCACACTCTTCCTAATGCACCCCAGGATACTAGTGGCCTTCCTGGCCACAAGGGCATATTGCTGGCTCATGGTGAACTTCTTGTCCACCAGAACACCCAGGTCCTTCTCTGCAGAGCTGCTCTCCAGTAGATCAGCCCCCAGCTGTGCACCCCCAGTTTTGGCCAGCTGTCTTATGAGACAGTGAGAGCAGAAGAGAGAGTAGAAAAGCTTTGATGCTGGGAAAAGCCCTTATCAGACTTGACACCCTCTCAGACATCAGAATCAGGCAGTTACAGGGCACAAATCTATAGAAAACGAAGTGTCCTTCTCTCCTCTGCTCAGGAAACTACCTGGGGCTGTTCTTTTAATTGCTCTGTGTTTGTCCTCTGTTTCATGGGTACTGAAGGAGGTGCAGCAGCCACTCTGGACATGGCTGGCACACTGCTGCTTGGCTATTTGTGTCTTGGAAAATAGCACATTTCTCTTTGCTGCTAGTTTCAGCCCTTTTTAACTGCACATCTCCAGCTGCAAAATGTGCTGAAGGTTACACTGCAATAGCAATTGCATGGCGCTTTATTAAATAATTTGCCAGAGGATCCAAATCAAACTGAGTTCAAACAAGAAAATATCTTTTGCTCTTGCAAATGTGTCCCAGTGCAGCAGAAACCCAGCAACATTTCTGCCACGGGTGCTTTGCTGGCTGCTCCCTGCTTCAGAAGGGGTCCTGCAGCTGCTGAAAGTAGGTCCCACAGAGCTGCGTTTGGTGTTTTCACAGTCGCTGTGTTGGGGTGGGAAAGGATCAGGCATCATGCAAGCAGCGACAGGTGCTGTACCCTACCTTCTCCTCCCTATCACGGTCTGGGTGCCTTAATGAAGGGGCAGGGAGCTGGTAAGAAACAGCACAGGACTCTTCAAAATCCAGAAAAAAGTATTGATGGTGTCTGCTCCTTTCCTTATTACTAAGAGCAAAAGAAGGAAAAAATGGTTCCTGGTGTCATCTTACAGCCTGATATTTTTTTTTTAAGTGAAATTCAGCAGCAGCGGCAGTGCTGTCCTTGAGGAGGTGTTCTTTTGAAGGATAGCACCCTGGTGACAGCAGGTAGAGCAGTACCTGCATGCCCCCTCTCACTCAGGTTTGCTTAATGAGCCAGAAGAACTTGAAAACCCTGGCAAGAATGGGACCCTCAGGAGCAGCCGAGGCCAGCCTTGCCTCCTAATCTTACCTTTCTTCATTTGGCCTGACATTTTTGTTGCAGACGAGTAGCCTGTGGCGGCGAATTGAGGAAATGAAACTTTAAGCAGAGCGAGTGAGCACAGGCAGACCACCAAAGAAAAGCTGTGAAAAATAGATGCGACAAGGCCACTTGAGCAGCAAGGGTTACTCTGCTGAGGTGGTCAAGCCAAATGTGGGGAAAAAAAAGGAGAAAACAAAGGTAACCCGCTGCTCCTCTCTCTTATGTGAAAGAAACATGCAGCTAGCAGCACCACCTCTGATATTGCAGAGAAACAAGAATTAAAATAGTGCCTGAACTCAGTCTCCCACCTCGACAAGCTGAAGGAGAGGGTCGAGTTTCTCTTGCAGGTCTTCACCTCAGACTGTGGTTTACCACTTGCAAGACAAGGTCCTGGCAAAACAATTTGAGTCCCTGCCCTCACTACCCCGATGTCTCCTGCCTCAGCTTCTGGGTAAGCAGCGGTGCCATTTTGGTTTGCTAAAAAAAGCCTCTTAGAATCCCCTGTCCTGAAATCCTGAGGGTGGTAAAATGTAGGCTGCTGGTGGAGCCATCAAAGAGCCATGCAGAACTCCCTCTGCAAGCTCAAAGGGGCAGGATGGAGAGCTGAGGCCAAGGGCTGTGTATTATAAGCTTGGTATTTATTATACAAGTACTTACTCCTGCAGACTTGCAATCTCAGGATTACTGTTTGCCAAGCCTTCCTACCAGCCTACCTCCACTTCATCTCCTCAGCTTCCCCACCTCATCTGAGAGTCTTCCCATCAGCATTGATGGGCTGCAAAGTTTCCAAAGGAGGTAGGTCCTCTCCCCCCTTGTCTCCACAGGCTGTTACACTCCCTCCACTCAGGAGGCTGATGGGATGCTGCTTCCCGCACCAGCATCCCTCTGGGTGTAGGGATGTAATGGAGGGCTGCTGCCTTTCCAGGCTGCCATCGGCTGAAGATACATCCCATGTGTCCTCCGCATCCTTCCCCACTGCCCTGCCTCTGGCCATCTGCAGTCCAGGACTAAGTGATGTTTCCAGTGACTGGGAGGACTGTAATGCAGAGCACATTGCTCTTTTCTCCATGAACTACCAGATGCGATTTCCAATGCCAAGATCCTCCAGCCTCAGTTTCCCCAGCTCAAACCTCAGGTGCTGGAGATGCAGAGATGGCCAGGATGTCTGTTATTAATTAATTAGATGACACTGGAACAAATCTTTCCTTAAATACATGAATGTTTGTAGCTCTGGTAGGGCTTCAGCCTGTAAAACTGAGGCTGAGTGATTCTGAACCAGCAATTAAATTTAAATTGGGCTTTGTATTGTAGCAGGTCCTGTTTCACATATTCAGCCAAACAAATGCTAGTTGAGACGCCCTTGTTCCTGATCACACACTTTGCCAGTGTAATTTACAGGTTGCTTTCCAGAAGTCCCCTCCTGCCATTAGCTTTGTTACCAGGGCACTTGCGCGGTTAACAAGCTAACCTTCCTTGAACTACAGGCACACAAAGCAGTATCTTGTTTATCTACAATCTTCAGACCGGCAAAGAAAGCACCAGCTTCTCTTTTGAATGCAGTTACTTTCTTTCTCATCTTCTGTGTCTTGCATAGAAGCCAGATGCTTTCATCACCCATAAGTCACAGATCCTTTCCGCTCTGTGTTAAATTTTCAGGGGCAAAGATTTGGAACAAATGAATGTGAAATGAACAACATTTATATTATAGCCATTTCAGTTCTCCAGCTGAGTCTGTAATTGGCTGATACTCATTTTTTTTGCCTTTTGCTTGTCTGGCAGTTCTCTGGCCTCTTCTTTTATAACGGTTTGCCTTTTCCCTTCCCCCTCCCCCAGTTTTCTATAGCTTTTACATTTATGGGACTTCTTCAACCAGTGTCTGCCATAAATGGATTAGCCTCACAAAGCTGCTAGCTCACTTCAAAGAAGGATCCAACTATCTAGATAATTTCCCTGAACTGCTTCCAGTGTTTTCTTGAACCAGCTATACATTGCCCTTCCTGCAGGAAAAAAGAGTTTGACATTTATATGTAGCAGGAAGAAGGACCAGGTACCTAACTCACAGAAGATCAATGTATTCAAGTCAGATAGTGGGAGATGGGCAGGGACAAGAGGCAGTGACTCCACACTTCTCATTTTTCTAGATCATGTGTGCTCTTTCACCACACAGAATCCCTCTGGGGTACATTTGGGACAGGATAAGTTGAGGAGGGATTTTGTACACATTTCTATGGAGGTGATGGAGGAGAGCAAATAGAAATACATAGTGGAGAGAAAGTCTCATCAATGTGATACAAGCAGATGTGCAAGGATTTGGGATGCTTATCACACTTGCCTGGTGTGCATGGCAATGAGAGCTGGCTGGGAATTTTTGGAAACCACAATGTATAAAAATTCTTTTTTATGTGAACATTTTGCAGTAAAGAGTAAGACTCAGCAAAACTTTTGTTGGAAAGCAGCAAAAGAGGCTGCATCAGGGTGGAAGAGCTGGAAAGCAGCAAAAGAGGCAGACTCACCCCAGCCCCACTCAGCCCCTGCCTGGGCACTCCCCAGCACACAGGAGCACAAAACTCCAGTCCTCGTCACACTCAGGACCAAGCAGGAGTCTCTCTGACTACAGCTATACTACTAAATAAAAGAGAAGCAGGAGTAAGGTCTGTCTCTGGGGCTCGAGGGCACAGTGTAGCCCGCATCCACATGGCTAAGGTTGGCCCCCAGACAGCAGATTTGTCTTGGAAGAGTTGGATGGAACAGCCTGGATGAGAGCCAAGGAGGATACTAATATTAAGCAGAGTGGATAAGGTTGAGATCTCTCCTCCTTTTCTATTTATAAAAGGGGGTGCTCTGTTATGAGGAGATGGCCCCTCAATGGCAAACTGTTACCTAGTGCGAGGTCCTAGCCTCTCATCATCTGCTGTCACAGCTCTCCCATGTTATGTGTATTCATCACAGGGGGACTCCATCCCAACCTCGCGCGCTGGATACGAGGGCACTGGCTCGGTGACTTTCTCCCACACACATTGAACTGGCTGTGATTTAAACCCAGCGCAGGATGAGAAGGAATTTTCCACCCCAAAAAAAGCCGGCAGGACAGCAATCTGCTTCCCACTAGCCCTGCCAACAGTGCCCCAGCCCCAGCCTTTCTGCAATGTCTGCCGTGCCAGGGCCGACCTGGGCTACACGACCTGGGCTGCTCCCTGAAATCGTCTGGAATTAGCAGAAAGAGTCACTAGCACAGAAACTGGAGTCAAGTTGAAAAAATCCCTGTCTTCTCCAGATCCAGTGGACCTTCATCAGTGTAAGAAGAAATAAGAGCGAACTTTATAGCTGAAAAGAGAAAATTGTCCTGATGAGCAGCTTGAGGTGGTCTAGATGCTCTTTGCTGGCATTTATTGCCTCCTGTGCTACTCCAGGCATTTTATTATGGCTTACATACTATCATCCTCAATTACTTTGCCAAGTAAATACATTTTTAACACAGAGACAGCTCCCATCCTGGGTACAACCCCCATCATTGCCTACTTTTCTTGAGCTCACGATATGGAATAAAACTTCTGTGCTTCCTTCCTTGCCAAATTGTGTCTACTGCATGAAATCACCAGGGCTAATGCGCCCATTTTGGAAGAAGAGGTTGGACACCCTGCCTTTCCCATTAAAATGTGCTTTCCAGGCAGTCTGAGCACTAAAGAGGCAGTCCGCTACTTTTCCTGTCCCACACAAATGATATCCCAGCAGCATGCTGGGGTCCCCCGCGGGGCTCAGCAGCTGTGTCCGGTCCCCCTGCTCCCACATCACCCCATGCTCTGCCTCCCTTTCTGTCACCAGCCACCGACTCTGGGATGATTTCTCAGTAACACCAATACAATTGGCTGGATTGTGCATACCAGCCGATATACCCATCGCAGATATCTGTCCCAGGAAATAAATTAACCCCCTAAATCTGAAGAAGTGATATTACAAAAGTCAATAGGGAAATATCTTTTCTTAAACAGAGGGCAGGAATTTCACACATTTCTCATATAAAGTTATCCTTATTCCTTAGGGACCTGCTACACTTTTATATTACATTTTGAGAAATAATACTTATAAAAGATTCACCCTTTTCTGGTGTAAATTGGAGTAGTGCTAATGTTTCTGTCTTTAGAGACTTCAGGGACCACAGCTTCTAAAGATGCTCAAAGCTTTCACTTCCACACAAGGGACTTATGTTTATATTCAAAACACATTTTAGCATTGTAATTGGATGGCATAAATAAAAGGATGTTCATTTAGTCATTAAGTTCAGGAACAAGAAAACATGTGCATCACTTGCTAGAGTCAGTTGTGTTACCCAGGACTGCTTGGGAACTAGACAGTGACCCCACTGCCACCACTGCTCCCCACTTCAGAAGAAAAACTGATGCTGAGCAGGCTGGAGGAGGTCTGTGAGGCCATCAGCCGTGATTGTGCTCTGGTGCACTCCTCTTTGGGAAGGCAAGCTCCGGCCGCTCGCAGCCTTGCTGTCTGCTTGGATGTTGGATCTCTCTTTGGGGGAGGCTGCAGGTGGCTCTCAAAACACAGAGCGGACATGTCTGGAATAAAAAAATGCTGGGAAACTACAAAATATCCTGGACCTAAGACTGAAACGTGGGAACACCATGTGGCAAGTTAGCAAGGTTTGACTCACTGTGACTGGGGAGCAAAGCTTTGCTAACTGGGTCTGGTTACTAAAGCATGCATCACCCAAGAGTAAAGTTTGCCCCCGTTTGATTATATCTGTAATTCATTTTCTAAATAACATACAGCCTTCATTTTATGAGCTGTTTTGATCCATTTCCCCCTCCAACAAACCACCATTTCCTGTTTTCTAGATGATTTTTACATTGTGTTTGGCAACAACCCTGTTTTCATCACCTAGAAACTCAATACTCAGAACAAAACCACTCCAGCTGGCTTGTGTGTTGTCATCTACACACCTTGGGCAATAGATTTTGCAAAATTGTATTGATTAAATGTCTGCTTTTGCTGTTTTGACCTTCTTCAAAAAAACACACTCCAGATGAAAGGTCCTACTGAAGATATTTTCAGTTGGTTTGTTGTTTTTTTGGTCAGTTGGTTGGTTTGTAAGTGCCAGTCAGCAGAAGGCATGCTTCCAAACCAGCTCCAAGGGCAGCTAATGGAAAGCTTTCAGGTATGTTATGGAAACTACACACAAAGTTCAGCCCCTGTGTAATTCCAACACTAATTGGTGAGAGCAACACAGAGCACTAGCAGAAGGTATATATGCTCTTGCAGTCCCTCTTAAGCCTCCAAAACAGCACTCTGTAGGACCAGAGAAGAGCTCATATTGTGTACTCACCCTCTGCACACGGCGATTTTTTTCCCCATGACGCATTGAATTGTTCAGTGGTTCTCGAGGTGTCATTATTTTCATTTTTTCTATGTCTGTATCATAAAATTGGCAAGAGGCATCCAGCACGGAATGGCAAAGTCTTCCACTCCTGGCTACATTTCTTCTAACTAATTGGGACAACAATTTGAATAGCAAAGACAACTTGTCTCAGCTCCTGGGAAATACCTTGGGCTGCCAAGGAAGAAGTGTCTCCATTCACAGACCAAGGTACACACAGCCCTGAGCATGACAACAGCCACCCACTGCATCATATTCTGATTTAGCGCAGAGGTTTTCATGCTCAGTGGCGACAGGGGCTCCAGGAGCCACTCAGTGTCTGGGGACTGTCCCAGTAGGTGAATCACTAGAGAAGCAACAGCACAGTCCTGACCAGTGGCACCTGCTTTTCCCTGGGAAGGGAGACCTCCACCACCTGCCAAGCGCAGCAGGCACTCAGTGAGAAGCGCACAGGGTGCCTCCCTGGTCAGGAGGGTGGTCTGCTCTGCTCCCCCATCCCACAAATCTCCCTAACCCAGAAGCCTTCATAAGTGCCTCCAGGACCTGGGCACATCTCTCCCCTGCAGAATCTTTTCAAATTGTTCAATAAAACATTTCAGCTTTTAACGCCTCTCTTCTGCCGGTGAGAAACACAAGTGATTATGAGACAGATAAAATATCTGCAGGTTACAGTTCACTCTGCCTGCCCTTGCACAGGGGATGGGGATGTTGAATGGAGGTTAGTCATCCTTTTTTTGGTGTGTCTGTGTGACCACATCATTCAGGGACACGTTATAAGCTCTTTGGGGCAGTACAGTGTTTGAGACAATTAGTACATATGTCTTCATGAAACCTCTGTGAAATTGCAAAGGAAAGAAAACACTGGATTGAAATGCTCCTTGTACCTTGGAAATCCAAGGCAGACTCTAAATGCCAGTGGATCAGGTGTGTTTCAGTTACCCACAGCAGAACAAAGTGCCCCACTGCAAACTCCTTCCTCTGCACCTTAAAGCCCAAAGTCAGATTTACTCTCTTGCATTGTAATTCATATGGGACCCAACACCATCAATGTCATCATTATGCCCCAAATTCTTTCTTTGTCTGAAGCCATTTTCTCTACTCAGAGTTTATCCTATCTTTCCCCCCAAGCTTTCTTAGCTCATTTATCATCTCTGAGAAGGGATGATTTTAACATACTTCACTCAGAGAGATCTTCCATGCTTGCAAGGAGCCTCCGAGGGGCTGTGGCACTGTGCCATCCACAGCACATGACGACTGGAGCCTCCTGAATACCTAGAGGGATTTCAGACTTTATTTATTTATTTCATTTCATTTTCCTTCTGCTTTCCTCTAATTTTGCATTCTGTTATGGAGCATGCTCTCCTGGCCTTCCCAGCACATCATTTCTCTCCCAATGCTTTAACACCCCTATGTTGACCAGCCTGAGCTGCCCTCTCTAGCAATCACCAGGCAGCAGGACCATAGTGTCAAGTTTATCACTGCCCCAAAATTAGCATAAGAGACTGCCACATTGACTGTGACTGTAGGCAAATGTGACCTTTTCAGAGGCTGACTTTATTTATTTATTCTGTTGCCATTTATTTCTCTGTTGGCAAAAAAAGAATCATAAAAGGTACTGCATTTTCTCCCAGACTTACTAACAGTAATCATTAAAATATCTCTGACTAGCAACACTTCTTAATGGAACAGTAATTAAGGCTGCACTCACAGCCTGGGACACAGGCCGAGCACATGGCAAGACCATCGTTTCCAGCTCCTCTGTGCCTTCACTTAGCTGTTCAAGTGCCAGACACGAGTGCCCTCACTTCTATACAGGTACCCACACACTGGCACTGATGGCAGAAATAACTCAGGGGCAAGCACAGCCCTGTTCGCCACTGGATCTATATATCACATGTTTCTATCCTCTCACATGATGTTTGGGAAAACCAGCTCATGTGATGTCCTAAAGCACACAGGTGGGTACACATGGCAATTTTTGCCTGCTCCGGCGAGCTTTCCCTCTCTTTGGCCCTGGGGACCGTTTCCCTCGGCACAGCATCCCACAGGGCTCACTGTCAGCTGCACTCGCTGAGCTGTGCCCTGAGTCCCCGAAGGCACTCAAGAGGGGCTGGAGCCTCACATCTTTCCCCTCCTGGTTCCCTGCCTCCTCTGAAGCTTTCACCCAGGCAGGATGATGGGCTTCTGTGTGCTCATCACCCCCTCCCCTATGTCCCCTATGCATGAGACCTCTGTATCTGCAGAGCTAAATATTAATGAGTTTGGGAGAACTCCCCAGCTTCCAAATTAATTAGAAGAAATCACCCACCAGAAGCCTCAATCAGTCCTGCTCTCCGCGTTTCACAGAGGAGAATGGTCCTGCGTGCCTCCCTCCAGACCACACACCCTGACGGCTCTTCATTTTCTCCTCAGCATGGGGCAGCCTCCTGCCTACCCGGGTAAATAAATACCTGTATCAGCCCTTCCGTAGACAGAGCCTCTTGCTGTGCACAATCTAAGCTGATGGAGAGACCAAAGCCCTGCCACGAGATTAATGGTAGCTCACCTGAGCAGATCTTTCTTTTTGGCAATGACAAGTAATTGAGTCTCTTTGCTGGCTCATCGTCGTTCCCTGTTGTCAACAGAGACAGCCACTGCTAATGTGTAAAAATAATGAGTGAGGATACGAGATCAATCATAATTTTTGCAATATTGTCTCCCAGTTTAATAACCTCATTTAATTAGAAATCATAGGTAGCAACCATGGCAGGTAAATTTAATATAAGTTCTGAAACACCTGAGATTGCAGGAATTTTACCATTTCTAATATTCTTGTTACTAAAAATGTCTCTGAAGTTGAAGGTTTGTCCCAGGAGTCTCCTTCAATACCTCACAGATCAAAACCAACAATCTCAGAGGACCGTCATGGGCCACCAGCACACCGTCATGTCTGCTGCAGGGTGCCCTGGCTTGAACAGGCTCCTGAGCGCTCATGTAGCAAACACAAACCTGTGGCTACTCAGGGATGGGGTGAGACATGACTCAACCAAGCTGCATGGAGCAAAAGATCCATCACCTAAGTGCCTCCCGGCAGCAAAACTACATTTTTGCTGGCGTAGTTTTTCTCAGCTGGATCTGGGATGAGGGGTGATTTTGCCACTCGGCCCTGAGTCCAGGGTGAGGGGTGCTGTGTACCCCAGCAGGCTGGTGAGGACATGAGGCTGCCTAACGTAATGCCAGGTAATGAGCCCATCTCCAGAATCAGATGGGGATTTGGAGCGATAGCAGCGGCTGCCTGGGAAGTAGGCTGAAATAGTAACATTGTGATTGGTCCCATTAGCCTAATTACTTGATTTTTGGTTTCAGAGCAAATTTACCTTCACCTAGGCAGCTGTAAAGAACAGAAGAGCTACATTTTCTGTTTTTTCTTTAGCATGACTCAAAAAGCCCATGTTCTGAGAGGGAAGGATATTTGCACAGGCTTAACTTCAGCAGCCTAATGCAACTACAGCAATCCCATGAGGAACAAAACACATCAATGTGTGTCCAATAAACGCATCAAGGGAAGAGCAACAAGTGATAAATATCCCCGGACTATCAGAGATGCGAGGTGGCTCCTGAGCAGTGGCGCAGCAGTGCCACATGCACCTATGTGAGGGCCAAGATGCCCTCAGAGCTTATCCTCTTACCACAAGGTTCACTTTGTTCAAATGCCTGGCTGCTGTCTCCTCTGGCCAAGAGGAAAAAGAAGATGCTCAGTGCTGCACAGGGCTTTGTGGCTGAGCAGGTAGGGCCAGTGGGGAGGACAGCATGGCCAGAAAGGTGAGAGCACCTTCTTCAGCTCACTACTCTCCCACAGCTGAGACAGCCGAGAAGACAGCAAGGTTTGGCCGTCCAGTCCCAGTCCTCACCGGCAAGCCAAGAGCGGGGCTTCCCATCCTCGCCCCAGGGCAATACACACACCCATGCAAATGGAGCAGAGGTCCTCAAGAGACAAGTTGGAGCCAGGGAACTGTAGAAAGGGCAAGTTTGGATTAAAAACGTGCCTCTGAGAAACCTGTCACCTCACCGGGACTTGCGGATTTTCAGTTTCAGCGCCGTGGGCTCCCTCTAACATTCATTGTGAAACTTGATCAAAGCCACCACGCTTCACCTTGGCGTTGTTGGGAAGCCAGAGAGAAGCCTCAGCGCCCAACCCAATATCAGGCGTGCAATTGCAAATAAGTAAAGCAAATAGCTGCTCTGCTCTGCTCAGCTCAGCCACCCTGGGGACCAAGCAGGGCTGAGCGGCAGGTAGGTAACAAAAAAGCTCTTGCCCCAAGGCGGGCTGAGGGCACCTGGCTTCAGCCTTCACCATGGACCCTTCCTGCCCTGGTTGTGCAGTGGATTTTGAGCCGAGCTGAAGGTACAGCAGGACTGGCACCTGCCAGGCATGTTGCTGCCTTCCACCCAGATGGGAGAAGCGAAAAATAGACACACAGAGCGAGATCGAAGCTGGTTTCCCCCCGGAGAACACCTTGTCCATGTCTGCAGCCTCAGCAGCGAGGCAAGGCCAGTCCAGCAGCCCCCAGGGACCCCCGGCAGCCGGCAGCAGAGCTCCTGGCATTGAGGGGGGATGTCATTTTGGTTTTGGGAAGGGAGATGTAATATGCCATATGCATGGGTAGAGCCCAGCCACACTGCTCACTGAGCTGCACGAACGTGGCCTCCCGGGCGAGAGGGTGAATGGCAGGAGAGCAGAGCCCAACGACACCAGAAGGGTCACTGCAGCCCCTTCTGGGCAGCATCAGGACACAGAGCAGGGCCTTTGGGTGAGAAGCGGGGAATGCCTCACCCAGCTGCACCAGGAACTTACAAGCAACAGAGAAGCCCAAGTTTCTCAGCTCTTGCATCCCACCCAGCGGAGCTGCCCCCACTCCCGCACGGGACACTGGTTCAGCAAGGACTCAACCCTGTAAAGCTTTTCTCTCTCGTGTCCCACTGAAGCCTGAGGGACTGCAGCCACCTCCGAGTGCGTGCCAGCTCAGATGTGACACAACATCCTACACGAGCAGCACCCTCCCTCCCTGCATTTTAAGGAAAACTGATTATCAGCACCAGAGTGGTGTTTTAGATTGCTAGGCATCCTTTTGAATGCTTAAACGGCAGTGAATGATGTGTATTTACATACATTATGGTCTATTCCCCCATTGGAAGGCGATTTGTGTAAATAACTTCCATTAATGTTAAAGGGAGTCATTCACATAAATCCTCGGCACATTAATGGCCGACTAGCCTCCTCTGTGTAGTATTTCGTGTTGCTGCATTTAGCGAGCGTAATATAAACGTGGCTGACTTCATATGCAAAAAAATTCAAGCATTTACTGAGCCATAAGAGACAGTTACTAGGCACATCTCTCATTCATCGTTTATAGGGAAGTAGATGGAGGCTGCCAGATGAAATTGGCAGATAAATGCTGTAAACATTTTTTTTAAGGCAGCAGGGGAAAGGGTACTGAGGTACATATACATAAATAATGATCATAAACAGTTTCTTGAAGACATCCTCTCTTCTACTTATTTTTACTCTCTGTGTGTGTGTCTACTACACATCCTCTCTGAAGCTCTGTTTGTTGCATTGCTGTTCCCTGCTGGTGGCACTGGAGCCCATTCCGTCCCCTGGGGATAGAGCAGGGCCATGCACCGTCCCTGCTCACCGCCTCCTAGGCAGCTGCCCAGCTGCAGGAAAGGAGCATGCTTGCCTTGGAAAGATGGGCCACTCACTGCAACTCTGTCTTTTCCTGGCACCAAAATGTGAGCCCTTCCTCTAGTGGCACCTGGCGCAGAAAAAGGGAGGGAGACCTTTTGCATCATTTCTTCTCATGGATGCTCTCTTGAGAAGCTTCACTTGACATTTGCAAGACAAGAGCCCTCACCAGGTCTGCGCTTTTCTGAGGCAGAGGAAAGATCTGTTCTGTGGTAAACAGATCTTAAAAATGGATCAGATATGGTATTACTGAAGTCCTCCTTCAGTTCCCTGTGTAAGATTTTTAAGATGCCATGATAAACGGATGTGTCCTCCACAAGACATGTCCTCCACAAGACATTTCTTCCTCCACAAGACATTTCTTCCTAGTGGTAATAAATTAAGCAACACTGATTTACTTGTTTATTCTTTCAGATGGAAAACAAGGAAAAATTCCCTATCTCTACTGCACAGTTCAATAGGATGGTTCCTATGCGCATGCATACTCATGGAAGTATGCAGATACATCTTTTAAAAGGCCTTATCTACCATTAAACTCTAGAGCACTCTGCTGGGCTGCTTCCCTATTGAATGCTGCAGGGCTTTTCCATAGGAGTCACCAAAAAACCCCTGAGGTCTTTCCAGCATCCCCATGTCGGCTCTGGGCTGGTGCGTCTGTCCAAGCTTGAGGGCGCAGCGGTGAGGGTGTGCAGAGCCGTGTGCGAGCCAAGACAGAGCTGCCAGCCTGGCCGCCGTGCTTGCCTGGCTGCCTGGTGGGACAGCCAGGGGCGGCCAGGCACGGTGGCAGCTCAGCTCCAAACAAAAACGATAGCAGAGTTAAAAAACACCAAGCAATCTCTTTCTGTAATGGGGAATCCTCTCTTGTAGTGTTGCTCTTTGGGATTGTCCTCAGCTAAGACCCCAGAACTCACCTTTCCCCTGTTCAGTGACTACCTCTCCTTTCAAAATCTCTTCTGTCTGAGTACTTTCTCTGGCCAGGTTTGAAGCCCCCTCCTGAATCTTTGCTCTCTCCCCTGAGACATGTTTTTCCCCCCACAGTGCCCTCAGGTCCAGATGGCTGCAAACCTCCAATGTATACTTTGGAAATCAGATCATTTTACGCTACAAACAACTCTACAAATAGGAGCCACCACCCCAAACGCACTTGTGTCCATCCTGGTGCTGCTGTGCCCCTCCACTGCCTCCCCAGGAGAGCCTCCACCGCCCCTTGCAGGGTGCAGTGCCGGCCTCATAGCTCAGGTGTGCCTGCTCTGCCCCAAATCTGAGCCATGCTGTGGGGCCAGGGAGCAGCAGGAGGCACTCAGGGAGCAGGAGAACACCTGAGAGACTGATTTTGTGGCAAAAAGACAGGAGGTAGCAACAGGACACCCAGCAAATGGGACCAGCGGTGGTCCCTTTCTCCCACCTTTCCTGTCTCCTGCCTTGATAGACTTGCAATGTTTGAGTGACACATTCCCTCCAACCATGAGTTTATAGAGTGCCTAAACATTCGCTGGAGCCTCTCGGGATGACAATGACCATTATTCTCAATAAATCTGCCTGTGTCACAGGACAAGGTCTTGGATTAAAGACTTACCTGTCTGTGGTGTCCTCCCTGGCAGAAGGGCAGGAAGAAATCATTGGGGGCCAATGCTGCTTAGAGGCTTTCAGGTCACCAAGGATGACTTCTGCATTATGGGGCTGTGGCAGCTGCCTCCTGCTAGAGAGAGCCCCTGGCACAGACAGCTGCCTGTAAGCCAGCCCGCTCAGCTCAGAGATGTCTCAGGGCGGCATCTTCCTCCAGGGACCTGTTTTGGGAGGACTTTCCTTGTAGGAAAGGCTACTGCAGCCCGCAGACAGCCCTGTCAGCTGTGGGGAAACTGGTTCTCGGGAGTCTGTCCTGCAAGGCTTGGGGTGTAGGGACAGCATGTCCTCGCCTGCCATTAAATCTAAATCCATTTTGAAAGCAAAAGCACTCACAATTAGCTTCTGTATCGAAACCTCAGGTGCATGACACCTGCAGGAGGGTGGGGTGAAAGAAGAAAGCATCTTGTAACTTCCACGCACCTCCCAGCAAGGAAAACATGCCACATTTTGCGGTACCTCCTTCACACCGTTGACACACAAGCAGAAGCGTGGAGAGATGGAGGCAAGTGTTAGGAAAAGGTATGTGCACAACCAAGAGGTAGGGCAGCTCTCAGAGTCCAGTCCCTCAGCAACAAGCACAAGCACATGTGCTGCTCACCTCTGAAGAGCACGTCAAAGAGAAATACAGATAATTTTCTACAAATTACTTGTGCTTCTTGAGATCATGGAGGATGTTGCAAGCACCGAGTTGCACCAGGTCACACTGGAATCGTCTATTCCTGCACGTGCTGTGGGATTAACCCAGCAAGGCGTGCACACGTGCTAGCTGAGCCTCAGCAGTCAAACTGCTGTCGCTCCCCAGCACCCTGTGCCGAGGTGGGAGCCGGTGGATGGAGCTGGGCACTGCTTCAGGTGCAGTGCCAGTTCCAGATGTGGACAAAAGCGTGTCTTTACTGGCATACATTTGGGGTAGAGCTGTGGGTGGCCTTAGCCAGCTGCCTGTCTCCTGAGCTGGGACCTAGGAGCTGCAGTGTGGTGGCAAGAAGATGAGTGGTGTCCTCATGTCGGGGCAGGGTTAATGGAGGAGTGAGACCTTGGGCTTTCCCCTGCCCTGCGCAAAGTGCAGCCCCCTCCCCTCCTGCCCCCAGCCGCAGCAGAGCTTCGTGGGCACCCAGGGTCTGTGTGCGCCGTGATGCAGGAAGGAGCAGACCCTCTGCGAGGAGTACGGAAACCAAAGCACCAAAAGCAATTTAGGGCACAACCACGAATGCTCAATTTTAGTCACACTTGTCATAAATCAAGAAAATGCCAGGGAATACTCCTGGGAGTACCACATATATAAATATTTGAAGCAACAAGAGCAACAGCTGGCGAAAAGCTTTTGTTGGTCTGACATTTCGAACACCAAGCACACTGGCATCCATGCACGGGCCAGGTAAGAGAAGCAGGAACCAGCCCAGGGACGGAAAGGAAACCCCCCTCCTTTGCATCCTATACCCAGACTGAACAGAGCAACATACTCAAACAGACGGAGGGCAAAAGGCATTTATAGCATCATTTCGCCTGTACGATGAGAATAACCTTTAAAGATGGTGTCAGGATAAACTGCAGGGCAACAGCAAACTGTTCTGTTCAAGAGGAATTATTCATCCTTCAGCGGAACATAATTACACATCCAGACTCTCTCTGGGCAATTCTTTATTCGGGCCAAATTTACACTAGTTCCTAAAGGGAGCAGTCAATCTTAATGAACGACTTACAGTTTCATCATCTTTATATGGCTTTATTAAAAAAAAGAATATCAGAAGTTTAGAGCTTTAATTAGTAAATTTTAACCCCACCTTCACTGCACATCACCCTTTCTTTTGTCAATTCCTTCATTCTCACCAGTAGAAAAACTTGGTGCAAAGATGCTAGCTTCGATTATAAATTATTTTCAATTTTATTAGTCAATAGCACATTTAGCCAGTACCTTTAATGCACCTGTATATCATGATTCTGTTTGGCAGAGCAGTGTGTAATCCCCTGACGCACAATTTTGAATGAGGTTTTTTTTTTAACATACAGCAAAATAAAAAGAAAATTTTGCTTCCTTTGCACAGGAAACCAATTCCTCATGAGGCAACTTGTTATGACAGAATTAATTCACATAATTAATTTTTCCCTTTAAGATGAGCCTGGAATATTTTTCTTTGCATAAGTAAACCAATTATTTTTCATTGTCACTGCAGGGAGCCCAGTGGTGACCGTCACCTGTTAAATACTGTAGCTGCTTTTAATGGTCAGCTGGAGAACTCAGCTGGGAGTGTTTTATGTAAATAAAGCTGACTCCTCCTTTGCACCATTTTAAAGCTGTAGGGAGATAAGTAGGGCAGGATTTTAGGGAATTGAAGTATTTCTTCTCATCGTTATGTTTTTCTTTTAAAAATCACCATGATGCCATTGAGTATACTTATAAAAGTGAACTAAAATCCCCTGAAGATAACAGAGCTTTGCTGACTTCAGTGTTATTAAATATAAACATTTTGCTTCATTCGATTTTTAAGAGAAATCACTGCTGTCTTATTCTCACCAACTATTTCCTGAAGGTCTTCCTTACCCGAACCATGCTTTTATGTCTTGTATTTGTTTGCCAGGTTGCGTGGGTTCCAGGTTTGCAGGAGGAGGGCATGCCTCGGTCTCTAGTTTAAAGTACCCCAGATGTTTTCAAACTAACTTTAGGACTATTGGCTAGGCTTAGTGACACAAGTTCAGTACGCAGCAGGGAAGGAGCCCCTGGGTACCTCTGGTCAGAGCCCAGAGAGAAGCGGTGATGCTGGGGAATCAGTTAAATCATCACCTTTTCTACTGCGGGGTTTGGGTCGGCTCCCACCAGAGCTAGGCACTGGGGAAGCCTGCAAGGGTGCCAAGAGGTCCCGGCACAGACAGGGATGAGGAGGATGGACATGTCCCCACCGAGGGCAGCCCACATCCCAACAGTGAGCCCCTCGCTATCCTGCCTTGTCCCAGTGGGGCTGGGTGAGGGAGCAGGCAGGAGCCCAGCTGGCAGGGCTTACCTGGCTCCTGTTCCCAGGCTGTGAACGGCAAACCATCCCACACCCCGCTTCCTCGCTTCACCCTACAATCTGTGCCCTCTCTTGATTTTTTTTTCTTTTTTTTATGTTACCTTAAATTCAAGGGAGGGAAGGCATCAGAGGGATGTCTGTGTAAGGTCACATCTCAGCCTCCTGAAACTCAGAGTGTTACCCATGTACCATGATGGGGTGCTCTACAGTGTTCCTCTTTCAAACTTTTTTTTTAAAATATATATCAAAAAAACAAATTTTTGTGTCAAGCACAGAGCTAAGGGAATGGCTGAGGGAAAAACATCCTACTGCAATTTCTTCTTTCTAGGTACTGTAGCCACCATCCAGCACCTGTACAGTCATGTGTTCCCAGCAGGTGAGAAACCTCAGGGCAAAGCACTGATTGCCCCAAAAATAAAATTGCCTCTTTCTACCCACTCTTTTCCACAAAACAGAGGAAAGTACTCAAGTTAAACATTTCCAATAAACAAAATAACAGAAATATCAGAGTTACTGTGCTACATCAACAAAGCACTTATCAAGATATACCCTCTGCAGAGTTTCTGAGCTAATTCAGCACATGTACTTTTTCTGTTGGTAGATGTTTTCCCTGTCCCTCTTCCACGCTCCATCATTAAAAATCTCATACCCCTGCCAGCCTTTCTAATCTGAAGAACACGTGCATCGGCTAAATAACTTTTATGGGGCTAGAGGGGCTCTGCCTTATTGGGAAAATTAGTGTGCCACCTGAGTTAAAATAAAAAGTCACTTGCAGCTGGAGAGGACTGGGAGACTCCTCATCTAAATACAATCACAAAACCTGAACTTGCGAATCTCTGAGCCATATCCTCAGCCGCTGTCAGACGAGGCTGGAGCGAAGGAAGCTGTGCTGATTTACACCACTGGCTGATTGAGCTGGGTGTGCTTAGCTGGACCAGGGACTGGCAGCACAGTGTGGTGGGGGATGCTGTAAGAACTCCTGTAGCACAAAGACACTTTTTAGACTCCAGCCCTGCACCTACAAATAACAACCTCCCTGTGCTTTCCAAGTATTTGCTACTTAACCCCCCTTTACGTGCCTTACATTTCCTATTGTGCCTATATTCAATTTGAAAAGCCCTTGTTCTATCCTTGAGCAAAGTGCCTGCAGAAGCCTCTCAAAATAAACCCGGGTTAAAAAGCAATCCCCCTCCAAGCAGCGGATTAGAACAACTTTCCTTCTGCAGCTCACCACATTAACTTCATATTCCTGCCACAAACCTCACACGCACCAAAACCAAAAGCAACTTCTTTCTGCCAGACCACTGCCGTTAGGTGAACCCGAGGCACAGAAACCAACGCTCACAGCCGCCTTTCACCAGCTATGGAAAGGCGAACAGCACCCAGATCCCAAAGGCTGAGTTACTCACTGAACCACGCCGGGCTTCTCCCCCTGTCAGCACACGGTGGGCTGTGGGCTGGGGTGGCGGCGGAGGCTTGGGGAGCTGGTGAGGGACCGGCAGGGCTAGCTGGTCATCCCTGTGCATTTCATCCCTGTGCTCTGTCCTCTCTCAAAGTTACCTTTCAAACACCTGAAAAGACAAACATAAACAACTCTGCTAAGGTGTGCTCCTTGGCGTCTCTCATAAGCTAGATGCCTGTTAGTCTCAAAGCAAAAACCCAGCATCACTCCCTTCAGTTTTCAGTTAAAGATAAAAATTCAATTTAGCATTTGGTTTGAAGGTATGAGGAGTTTATAATTAAACTAACTGCTCTATGAGCTGCACTAAACCCCCAAATCTGTGTTATAAATACTGCCTGCTACGTATACTGCAAAATAAGTTGCTTTTAAAATGGAAGAGGCATTTACCTGGCAGCAAAAAAAACCCCGCTTGGATTCAGGTTTGGAAAAGCCCGAAGCCGTTCTGCATGCGGAGTGCTCTGTAGCCAGAAGTCTTCATCAACTAGTGCACACACACACACACAGACATACACAGTCCTGCTGCCGTGCAGCACGAGCCGGCAGCACACGCTGATCTGCTGCCCCTCTCCTCACACAAACCGCTCCCGGGGCTGAGTAAGGGGGTGTGCTTGGGTGAAGAGAGTCTCCAACTGAAGAGCTGGAAAGTTACCGTAGGGACAAGCAGAATGAGAGCTGCTCTGACAAGGCTCAACGACAAACATCAGGCAGAGAAGAAGAAGCATGCTTTCCCCTTACCTATTGCTTAGGTTAAAGCACCGAGCAGTGTCTTTAGAGAGCCCGGGCATTGGGACCCAAAGGGCAGAGGACTTTCAGCACAGTCACACAGACCCCGGCAAAAGCCATCTTCTCCCTGTCTCTTAGCACAGTGTAAGTCTCCAGCAGCTCAGCTCTCCAGCTGCAAACACCTCATTAGGCTAATGCATTCAGCACAGGCAGAAAACTCGATTTACCATAGCTACAGCAATGAATTTCCATTACGATGACAGCTTCAACCACATCATGTCCGGAAAAGCAGCCAACCACTGCCTTTTAAAGAACACACACATTTTACACGCAGAAAACGAGGCCTGCGTGTCACGTTTCCTTTCTCTCCACAACTACACCGAGAAAAAAAATGCCGTTTCTTTTTATTTCAGAAATTCCGCAAGCTGAAAGGTAAAGGCATTTGGACTCTTCCCCCTCCACGCACACACCCCAAACAGCAGTATCTTTCTCAACGCCGTGCATTGGGCTGCGAAGAGCAGAAGGGGTGTTTGCAACATTTCTGGTTTCCCTTCCCCTCCTCTGTTGCCATGGAAACGGGACCGGAGCATCAGCCCTTTGTCCCGCTCCTGCAGCAGCCTGGCCCAATGCTGAGCTTATGTGATGCCACAGATGGGAAGGACCGGTCGCTTCGGTTTGGATAATTTACGTGGAAATCAGGGGAATAGGGCTTGGGATCTTTCTACTGGCGACACTAGGTGTGTGTGCATAGTGTTGCTCATGCACACACAAACGCACCTGTACACAAACACACGGTGTCGCCTGTGCAGATAATATTACAGGTACGGCCAGGCAATGGTATCCATAATATGTAGAAATATCAGTTATTGCAGCCATGCCACAGCATTTGGGCAGGATGCGGGAGCGGCTTTTTACTGCATTTCCAGTCACTCATCACAGAAGGCACCAGGTCTTCCCTTATTTAGCACACACCAGCAGCTCTTACCACCAAAAAAAAAAATATCTGTAATACATGTAATAAATAATGATCATCATAATCCTGCCATGCTCCATTGACCGTGCTAGATCAAATTATCCCAGCAAAGGGATTTGTCACAGTTCTTTGCGAGTGTTGCACAGCTCCCCGCTGCCCGCTTCACATGCTCACGTATATTGTTACTCGGTATTTATCGCAAGCCAAAATGTGCTCCTCACCTCTCTTTGCTTCCGCTCCTGTGAATGCCTCATCAGACGGGCTTGCAGCCATGGTCACTGGTTCTGCTGTTTTTGTGGCCCCTGCACACTGGTTTTGTGCTAGCCTGGCTTTACGGGTTTTAGGGGAGTTAATTCCACCTAGTCAGCACAGAAGATGAGATGAGCATTAAGCCTGTTGTATTTACCGAGGAAGAAGAGGAAAGGCGAGGAACTCCAGATCCTGGGCCATTCATACCAGTAAGAGCTGGGGCTTTGCTGGTGCCCTTCCCGGGCAGCGGGGAGGACGCCAAGCACCTGCCCACCAGCCACTGCGAGCAAGGTGAGCTGCTCGAGCTCACACCACCTGTCCCTTGCAAGCCGAATAAAACTGGGAGAATGGCTGGGGTGTTTATTTCTTGAAATCAGAGGTAGAGAAAAACTTTGTACATTTAAAGAAAAAAAAATCAACTTGGGTAGCTCCAGGAGAAACAAGGCAGCATTTTTTCTTTTTTTTCTTGCATTAGTATACATTTGACAGATGTTGTAGGTGTGAAAAAAATGTATTAGCAGCACAGAATTGGAACAACTGCTTTCTGTCTTCCACTACTGGTGTATGAAACCTGTGGTACCCGCAAACACGCTGGGTAAGGAAGCACACAAGCGCTCCTCAGTCCAGCCTTCATCCTGGTGAAGTCCTCTAATCCCCTTTTTTACCTCTTCTCTTTTTTTTTTGACAAAATCAAGGTCAGTGGGCCAGCACTCATGGATTCCCACACCAGAATAAAATGGAGGGAACTGGAGCACTGTGCAAATTCCAGTTTTAAGTTCCTTAATAGGATAAATGGGGCAAAGTATTAGCGATTAAGAAAAATCATGACAGGATCTTTTAAAAAGCCTGTCTTCTCTTTTAAGCTGTTTAAATTCTGAGCATGAGTCTTAACCCTCCCTGCCATTTCACATCGCCGCAGCAGATACGTTGCTGCTGTGGCATGTCACACCCGGTGCTGTTTGTTGTGTCACACCACGTTACTGATGTCATCTAGCACGGGCGGGCTGGCGCAACAGCACAGCTCAGAGGCATCAGCTGCGGCCTCTCGCAAAAAAATATGATATTAACACAAGGCAACACAATAGCGAAGTGTTGGGGAGGGGATTGGAAATTTTTCTTTTTCATCGCTGCTGTTGTTAATGCCGTGCATAATTTTGCAGGCCTCAAACCATCCAAATTCCCACCGCTGTGGGAGCAAGTTTTGCTAGTTAAGGATTGCAGAGTTAGAATCGTAGAATCACAGAATGGTTTGGGTTGGAAGGGGCCTTAAAGATCATCTAGTTCCAACACCCCTGCCACAGGCAGGGACACCTTTCCTCTAGAACGGTTCTTTGGACTGTGCTCTTTGCAGGGCTTATTTGACAGCCTTGAACATAAAGTTTCATTTAAAGGGTCTTAATTTTGGTTTAAAACATACAGCTGGGTGTAGGGCAGCTTAACTTTCAGCCAAAATCAAGGGAGGAGGAGACAGCATCAGGGGAATGGTTCAAAGCATTTACCTCTGCTGTGAAGTCAAATGCAAGGCTCATTTCCAGATCTTGGGCGCCACAAGACGGGGGTGAGGGACAAAGGGAGATGAGCCAGCGGTGGGGCCAAGGGGGAGGTTTTGCCCAGGATGGTTCAGGGGAACAGTCTCTTTGCGTGCTCACAACATGCTTGTGCAAGCGTCAGCCGCCACGTGAGCGGCCATGGTCGCCCATTGGTGTGCTTCAATCCAAGGCTGGCTTCAACCCAGGTTCCAGCCTGAGGCTTCCCCATGCCACTCACATGTGCAGAGAGAGACGTGCTTGACTGATGTGGGGGGAGATGGATGGAGCTTTACATCTCCACCCAAGTAAATCTGCCCACCAACAATAGAAACACAGCTGAGCGAGGTAATCACTCGCTTCATTTCCAAATAGAAACGAAAAAGGTGACAAAGTAGGGGGAAAAAAATAAAGTCTTGTTTACCTGAGGCCCTGGGTGTCAGCTCGCCTCAAAAACGCTAAAATACTTTCCTCTGTAGGCATAGGGCTTGCAAATGAAGATGACACTGCAGAGAAATATTAAGGTCTCTGCACAGAGGCAGGTGATAGCAGAGCAAGGATCACGACTGAAGTCTCCTGCCTCCTGTTGCTGCTTCCCTGACTATTTGAGCCAGGGGTCACCATCAATCTCCAAAATTTTTTTTTTAAATACAAATCTGTTAAATTGTGTCCTCCATCCCCCTTCCGTGCTTTTCTCATCAGTGCCCTGGTATTTGTCTTTCATCTATTTTGTACTGATTATTTTTCAACCCTTCCCTCTGCTGCTTGTCCTCACAGCCGCCTCTGAGCAGGAACAGACCCTAGACACAGAATCACAGAATCACAGAATGTTAGGGATTGGAAGGGACCTCGAAAGATCATCTAGCCCAATCCCCCTGCCGGGGCAGGATTCCCTAGATCATATCACACAGGAACGCGTCCAGGCGGGTTTTGAATGTCTCCAGAGAAGGAGACTCCACAACCTCTCTGGGCAGCCTGTTCCAGTGTTCGGTCACCCTCACCGTAAAGAAGTTTTTCCTCAAATTTAAGTGGAACCTCCTGTGTTCCAGCTTGCACCCATTGCCCCTTGTCCTGTCAAGGGATGTCACTGAGAAGAGCCTGGCTCCATCCTCTTGACACTTGCCCTTTACATATTTATAAACATTAATGAGGTCACCCCTCAGTCTCCTCTTCTCTAAGCTAAAGAGACCCAGCTCCCTCAGCCTCTCCTCATAAGGGAGATGTTCCACTCCCTTAATCATCTTCGTGGCTCTGCGCTGGACTCTCTCTAGCAGTTCCCTGTCCTTCTTGAACTGAGGGGCCCAGAACTGGACACAATACTCCAGATGCGGCCTCACCAGGGCAGAGTAGAGGGGGAGGAGAACCTCTCGTGACCTGCTAACCACACCCCTTCTAATACACCCCAGGATGCCATTGGCCTTCTTGGCCACAAGGGCACACTGCTGGCTCATGGTCATCCTGCTGTCCACTAGGACCCCCAGGTCCCTTTCCCCTACGCTGCTCTCCAACAGGTCTGCCCCCAACTTGTACTGGTACATGGGGTTGTTCTTGCCCAGATGCAGGACTCTACACTTGCCCTTATTATATTTCATTAAATTACTCCCCGCCCAGCTCTCCAGCCTGTCCAGGTCTCTCTGAATGGCTGCGCAGCCTTCCGTTGTGTCAGCCACTCCTCCCAGTTTTGTGTCATCAGCGAACTTGCTGACAGTGCACTCTATTCCCTCATTCAAGTCATTAATGAATATATTGAATAGTACTGGTCCCAGTACCGACCCTTGCGGGACTCCGCTAGACACAGACCTCCAACTAGACTCTGTCCCATTGACCACCACTCTCTGGCTTCTTTCCTTCAGCCAGTTCACAATCCACCTCACTACCCGATCATCCAGACCACACTTCCTCAGTTTAGCTGCAAGGATGCTGTGGGAGACCGTGTCAAACACTTTACTGAAATCGAGATAGACCACATCCACAGCTTTACCATCATCTATCCACCGGGTTACGTCCTCATAAAAGGCTATCAAGTTGGTTGAGCAAGACTTCCCGTTGGTGAAGCCATGTTGACTGCCCCTAATGATCCCCCTATCCTTGATGTGTCTAGAGACAGCACCAAGGACAAGTTGTTCCATCACCTTTCCGGGGATGGAGGTGAGGCTGACCGGTCTATAGTTCCCCGGGTCCTCCTTCTTGCCCTTTTTGAAGACTGGAGTGACATTCGCTTTCCTCCAGTCCTCAGGCACCTCTCCCGTTGCCCACGACTTAGCAAAGATGATGGAGAGTGGCCTAGCAATGACTTCCGCCAGCTCCCTCAGCACCCGCGGGTGCATCCCATCAGGGCCCATGGATTTATGGACGTCCAGGTTGCTTAATTGGTCCCTGACCCAGCCCTCATCTACCAAGACAGATTCCTCCTCTATCCTGACTTCTTCTGGGGCCGCAGGGAGTGAAGCTTCACACGGGAGTGAATCTTTTGGGGCAGGCGGTGGCACAGCAAGGGGTGTGGGTCAGGGCTTTAATGACCAGCTGGGAGGCAGCCTGACACCCAGGGTTCAACATGAATCTTTCAGTGCTGGATTAGCCCCTAGCTCGCCCAGTCACCTGGGTGCAAGGGCTTTGCTTGCCTGCGTCCTGACTTGCTGGGTATTTTTCTGAGCCACTGATATAAAGTTTACCCTAATTTTACCCTTGGCCACCTGAAGTCACATCTGAAATATGAGCAGCCATAACAAAGCCCTGCCCTTCTGCCTGCTGTGGGCTCCTCTTTTGCTAGTGACATTGGCTGGGGTCACAGATGTCCATCGTCATCCACGTGGATATGGGGAACAGCCCTTATCTCCAGGGCTTATCTCTTTCACCCCCTGTAGATGCCCTGAAACACCCTCAAAGAGGGACTGACCCACCAGCTCTTGCTGAACAGCCCAGGCCATTTTGGACCAAGGACAAACCTGGCCATGGCCCAGGCTCTCCTGGCAAGGGATGAGCATCCCAGAGGTTGCCACCCACTCAGGAGTGTGCCAGATCCTCAACTCACACCATCGTCCCTCCCCAGCCACCTCCCTGGCACACCCAGCCCTGCAGCCCCGCACTGGGTGGGATGGCACACAGCACTCCACCGCTCTGCATCCACCACCAACATTAATAATCTCACAAAGATTGTCATTTTATTTCAAGCATTACCCTATAATTTAAATAATTTGATTCCTTAAACAATTACATTCAATTACCCTCAGATTTCCATGAAATCAGAAAGCATTCAGGGTAAGTGAGAAAGGAAATTAAATATCCTGAAACAGCCTAAGCATGTGCAACCCTACCTGCTATTTGGGCAGAAGATAAGCAGGGCCAGGGGGGCTTGGAGCCCTTCTTTCTGCCATCAGCAAACGCCTGGCTGCGGGGGTGACAGTCACCCCATCACTCAGTGCTGCACAAAAGGCAGCGGCAGCGGCAGTGGCTCTTTTGGGGCCGCTGCCTGCCTGGGTTGTGCCCTGTATGGGATTTTTTTTTTTTCCCTGCATCTTTCTTTATCAGGCATTTCAGTTTAACAAGATTTTTACCTATAAATCTTTCCGGATGCTGAATTAATCTCGTGACACCCGCCCCGACCCTCTTCAACCCCACCATGCTTGAGTAGATGCAGTTAGTTAAGTTATGATGGGGTCCGGTTTAAGGGAATGAATTTAAACAATTACCTTAATTACAAGAGCGGTATCATCTTTCAAGCAAGCGGGTCTCCAGGGAGGACAGCTGCTGAGAAGTCATTTAGACGTGTGAGACTTTGAACACAGTGGTGAGAGGGGCTGTGACTCCAGCCCTGGCTGCCACTGCTCCCCGCTGACACCTCGGCTCCTTCCCACTTGCCCAGCGGAGGAGGCAAGGTGGGATGGCAGCGCTTGGGCAAGCGGGAAATCCCGGGGCTGCTGGGACCACCCGCCAGTCGCCCCCTGCCCACTCCATCCCTGGAGGTCACCTTTCGTTTAGGCGTGTTGCTAAATTTGAGTAAAGCCCCACGCCAGCAATTTGCTCAAGGAGGCTGAGCTGAAAATTAAGCCTGTGCCCGAGTCAAAGAGAAGCTCCCAAATAAAAGCCTCGCAGCAGCCTGGATGGGCAATGGGTGGCAGGGCAGGGTTCCCATCCCACTCAGACCCCCAGCCAGCCAAGCCTGCGCCCACCAGCCACCCCACAGCCCCCTTTTCCCCCAGGACAGGCTCCAGACCAGCTCTGCCTCCTCCATCCCCCAGCACAGCAGCCCCTGAAAGGTCACCCAGCTACCTCCCCACCCCGACTCGCTGCTTGCTTGAGGACATGATTATTTCCCAAATCACTAAACATCAGGAGCGGCTTTGCAATTTGCTTGGTTCTTTATTACATTTATTGATTTTAAGATATTTTAACGGCTCGTTTATTGCTGTGTTAAAGAGCTCAGAAAGGCAATAAAGTCACGCAGCATCCTTAGTGATAAAAGAAATAATCCTTTGAGCTGCAGAAGTCATGCCTTCTCCCTTCCTTTCTGAGATTCTTTCAAGCAAAAAAAGCAAGAGCGACTGCACCCAAGAGGCCGAGCGCCTGGGCAAAATCCCCGCACCCAAAGCGGGCAGGTAGAATAAGCTGTAGCCAAAACTCTGGGGCACCAAAGAAACCCTCTGCGGCAAAGAAACAGAGAAAGATTTTTCATTCCCCTTGGTTAAGGTGCTTGACACATATGGTGTGTTGGTTTATATGACTGAGGTGACTGGCCATGGACCATCTCTGTCTGTCCGGTGTCAGCAGTGATGCTAAAACAGCAATGTGCCTCCAGGTCCGGCACAAGGAGGTCACATCGATGCCAGCCGGGGTGTAACACACTAACTTGCTTATCTGCAAGTATTTTCTAATGAGACTCCCTTGAGACCCAGTGTACAGCGATCTGCTGGGGCAGAGCCGAAGCAGCTGGGCTGCTGGGCTCCTACCCGGCTCATGCACCCAGCGCCTGCTCCAGGTGTGTGGCACTGCCCCAGTGTGGCATCTGTGTCCCTTGCAGAGGTGACTCTGGTGCTGGCATAGGGAAAAGCTACAGGGTGCAGGGGAAGGAGCCCCACTCTCCCCTCCGGCCCCACTTCCAGCCTTCTGCATGTCACCCTGTGGGATAAGAGCCTCACCGTTCAGCTCCTGGATGCCGCTGGAGGCTTCATCCTAAGTGTCGACAACCCAGCAAACCCTCCTGTGAAGGGGGAGAAGCAGAAAAGGGACGGCCCCACAGGGACGTGGTGCCAGCCTTGGGCCTCTGCATTGGCAAATGCCACTGTACAGCTGACAAAGGTCCCAGTGGCTATCGAATTGGCATCTCTGGAGGCTGTTCCCAGGAGCACGGAGGTGCTGCCGCAGGATGGCACAGCCCAGAGTCTTTGTTCAGCACTAACTCAGCAGGGGCTGGGCAGAGGGGCTTGCTCCAGGAATGCTGAGATGGATGGCAATTACCACATCTCCTTCCATGGAAAGATGAAGGAGCAGTCAGGACTATTTTTTGCATGACTTTCTGCTGCTAATTACATGAGAAGTGCCTGACAAGGGTAAGGCGTTGAAAGGCTGAATTAGAAACTCTTCACTGAGTATGCACCAGAAGCGTCATTTGTGAGGCAATGCACTGAAACGTTAGTTTTTTCTTGTCAGAACCACAACAATACGCAGACAGAGGGTTTCATTCAGCAGGTATATTTTACCCCCCCTGCAGATACTGTAGCTGACACCAGGCATAACCAGCACCGTGCTCTCCTCAGGCTGACCGGGGCAGACCCAGGGGTGACCCTGCAGCAGATGCAGCCCATTTCCCTCCCATGCCCGGAGAACAGGGCATGACATGAAAGGTACTTGTCCTCGCAGCAGAGCTTGCAGGATGGAGCAGGGAGCTTGGGTGCAATTTGGGTGTGCATCTTACAGCAGCTCATATCTTGCAGGGTCCGAGGCTTGCACACTGCTGCTACAGGGAAAAATTCAATTGTCCTTTTATCATCATGGAAAACAAAATGGTTTAAACAATGTTTAGGGTACATTTCCTAAAAGAGTGTCTTTCCCAAATGGGGATTTTCCTGATTCTGGGAAATTTCCAAGAGCTGATTCACCAGAGTCTTAGCTCTATGTTTTGGCTTTTGTATAGCGAGGGATTGTGAGCTGGGAAGTGTTATCATTTGACAAATAAAAGGAATCTATTTTAACAAATATAATATCATAGTACAATAACAAATCCAATGAATAGCTCAATGAAATGAAAACAGAAGCAGTGATCTAAACATTTCCTATTTTGAGCATCTTTCTCATATAACTTGGCTCAAATAGCCTAACTTTCTACAGTAGAGATAACTGGATCTCAGCAGTAATTAAAAAAAAAAAATCCTCCAGATGAGGGGTTTTGTTCCTTGGATTACTCTGCTGGTTTTACAGTCATTTCCAGCCCAGGGCCCTCCCCAGGCACTTAACCCATTAAACACCTACAGCCCAGCAGCAGACGGCTGCTCCCCACTCGGCAGCGGGAGATCTTGGCCAGCAATCCCCGTTCCTGCGCGAGGTACCACTGGGTTTTGTTAATCGTCCCCCATTCAGCACCTTTCCACCCTGTCCGTCCCTGCCTTACAGACACAAAGCCTGAGCTGCTGGCACTGCTGCAATTAAAAAAGAAGCAATGGTGAGCTATTTTCTGGCAGAGGGGGATACCTAACAGGGTTCTGCTCCCCGTCCTCTGCAGCCCCTCATCCCAGCAGCCACGGCGGTGTGTGCTGTGCCCTCCCGTGGGCCATCCGCATCAGACCAGGGCAGGATCACACCCTCCCCGGCTTCCCCCTCTCCTCCCTCAGACTTGGAAAACTGCTCTGGCAGGAAAGCAGGTGTTATACCCACCCTGAAAAATACGGCACTCCTGAGAGTAGCCCAGAAATGCTGGAGGAACTAGTGCTGCAGAGGCCAGGCAGGGTGGTGATAGCGGCTGACATGTGCCACACCTGAGGGGAATGAAGGCCAAGAAAGCCATTTCCAGCCAGGGATTCAGTCCCAAAAATTTGGTCTCCAAACATTAATGGCTACAGCAAGGAGGAAACTATGGTCCCACCGCAGGCCCTGCCCAGCAGCCACCGCACGGCCATGTCTCTTCCCCAGGCTGAACACTTGCTCACACACCAGAAAGCGAGGGCAGAGGAGGTGCAATGGTGCCATCTCCTGACTCCTGCCAGAGCAGCGCTGCAGCTCACTAGCTGGGGTGGGCTCAGCTGCCGCCCTCAAGCAAAACTCGTCAGAGAGAAAGCCATTAATAGCAATTTCGTATAATAAAATTTTATACAAATGTCCAAATCCAGTAGATTTGATTTTTCTCCATAGTTAAAAGAGCAGTAAAGATTATGTCTCTATACAAGCTATGTTTGCACACTCCTTTTCCTTAATTCAATAGGAAAAATAAAATCACTCGCTATCCAAATTCACTGCAATTATCTCTTTTTTTTCTCTTGGCAAGTGCTATTTTTAGTCAATACGCATGCATAGTCATACTATAGCATAGCTATTTTTTTTAAATTACATATGCCAGCGTAGTGTATAGATTTTAATTACCAGGGAAGTTGGATAGGCATCAGCAGTCAGGAGCTGTATGTTGTTTGCATACAAACTCAGTCGAGAAACTTCCCCACACAACATCTGCTTGTACAACTGAGGAGGAGCAGCCCCTCTCCAGCAGCCAAACCCTCATACAGTTTAGAGCTTGTTGAATGGTAATCAGGATCCAAGGGCTCAAACACCACAGCTCTTCACTTGCAGGAGAGAAGGGGGACCTGGGTGGATGAAGGTATTTCAGTGATGAGCATGGATTTAGGAATCAACCCTGCACATGGGTTGGGGCAATCCCAAGCACAAATACAGGCTGGGCGGAGAATGGATTGAGAACAGCCCTGAGGAGAAGGACTTGGGGGGAGATGGTTGATGAGAAGCTCAACATGAGTCGGCAATGTGTGCTTGCAGCCCAGAAAGCCAACCGTATCCTAGGCTGCATCAAAAGCAGCATGGCCAGCAGGTCGAGGGAGGTGATTCTGCCCCTTTACTCTGCTCTCGTGAGATCACACCTGGAGTACTGCGTCCAGCTCTGTGGCCCCCAACAGAAAAAGGACATGGAGCTGTTGGAATGAGTCCAGAGGAGGGCCACGAAGATGATCAGAGGGCTGGAGCACCTCTCCTATGAAGAGAGGCTGAGAGAGTTGGGGCTGTTCAGCCTGGAGAAGAGAAGGCTCCGGGGAGACCTTCTAGCAGCCTTCCAGTACCTGAAGGGGTCTACAGGAAAGCTGGAGAGGTCCTTCTTACAAGGCTGTGTACTGATAGAACAAGGTGTAACGGTTTTAAACCAAAAGAGGGCAGATTTAGACTGTGAGAGTGGTGAGACACTGGCACAGGTTGCCCAAAGAAGCTGTGGATGCCCATCCCTGGAAGTGTTCAAGGCCAGGTTGGATGGGGGTTTGAGCAACCTTGTGTAGTGGGAAGCTGTCCCATGGCAGGGGGGTTGGAACTAGATGATCTTTAAGGTTCCTTCCAACCCAAACCATTCTATGATTCTATGATAAAAGCAGTGCTCCACTTCCCAAAAACCTGACTGATGGGCACATGGGACAGGCATCCCTCCTCTGTCATTTATCAAAATGCCACGTCCAACACCGGTCATAGAGGGCAGTTTCTGCCCAGGGCACGCCATGCATATCCCCAAGCTGGAGCCAATACAGACTCTTCTCCATCAGAGGTTGATGATGGTTGCATGAGACACGGGCAGACCCAGCGCGCTGCTGACAGGTTCAATACCCTTGAGTAGAGCTGAGGAGCAGGACTGTCCTGCTGCTGGAGTGAAATGCAGCTACACAGCCACCCAGGCAGCTGTGGCACCTACGCACACGTTCGCCTCCCTAACAGACAGGCACCAGCTACATCTTTTGGCCATACACCACTTTTCTTTAAAAAAAAAATACTAGCAGAGATCAGAAATGTATCAAAGTTTCATCATTCAGTTAGCTTCTGAGGATGATCTGTATCTGGATTTTGGTTTACTGGTGGTGGGAAGTACCTTAGTATAGTCCAGCCCCAAAGCACCTCAAAGTCATATGAAATCCAGAATCCCAGGACAGGCTCTGTTGTCCTTCATCCACATGAAACTCTGCAATGACTTGTTGGATCCTGTCAGGTGAGCAGTTAGTTGACCTAGCAAAGGAGGTTTAAATGTTGCAAGTGGCCTCTGCTCTAGGCCAGAGATGGGATGAATTTTCTTTCCAGCTGTGAAATAGCTGCTGACAGAAAAAAGGGGGGAAAGAAAACCCACAGAACCAAAACATACTTCCCAGTTGTTACCTGAGCTAGCTGATTAATTGCTCACAAGCTAAACTTCAGAAATCATATTGTGCTTATAATAAAACTAATCCAATTTAGTGGTGATATTTCTTAAACAAAAGGCTTGATTTTAGGGTTTTCCTTTTATTTCCCTCCTCTGCTACTTTGACACTTCCATCATTTTTGAGGCTGGCATGATGTGCATACTAAAAAGCCTTGCCTGTGTCTAACAAGCTGAATTATTTCATTATTGCCCAGTCTACAACCTCGCATCTATAGAGACCTGGATTACAAAGGCTGGTGTCAGCCTCCACATTGCTGCGTTGTAATATTTAACACCAAGCACTTACAAAAAGATTCAAAGCGGCGTGGTGATTAACTGCTGTCATTCCTGCGAGTCTCCTTGGCTCACATTTGACTGAGAGGTTCATGCTTCCCTTTTAAGAGACGCTGGGATGTGAACAATATAGCTCTATTTTTGGTTTTAATTGGCTTTTAGCAGCGAGTGTGGAAGATGCTGCGCGGGGCAGGGCTGGCTGGGCAGCGTGTGGGCAGCTCATGCTGACCTGCGGCTGCTGCCTGGCACTGGCGCCCCGGTGACATCTCGCAGGCACCACTCAAGGCATCTCCATCAATGGCCTTCTGGAGGAAAGGGTTAGAGGCACACCGGGCAGGGCTGGCTTTGGCATTGATGCTGCAAGGAGGGAACAGACCAGACAAACTAAGTTGCTTTCATCCCAATTATTTCTTTTTTAAGCCTTCTGCTTCTATTGAGCTCATAATGAAGATGATCTCCCTGGTCTTGCCACCCATCCCTCTCTTGCCTTTAATTCTTGGCTTGTCTCATTGCTTCCATAGTGCTCAATGCAGCACCCTGTCTGCTGCTGTGTGCCTGGCAGAGCCAGCTTTGGTATCACCACAGGAGGGACAACGTCATCATGTGAGGAGCAGCAGCACCCAGCCACCCCCACCAACACCCTCTTTCCAAAACCAACAGCCCTTCAGGTGGTGGGGGCCCATTGTCCTGACTTCCATGGCTACCAGGCAAAAATACAGATGGGAGAAGAGGTTCTTCACTTGTCCAAAACAGCCTGACCCCCCACACTGGGACCCAGGGGCAGAGGGTCTCTGGGGGGGACAGGGCGGGGGACAAGCAGGTGACATGGGCCACTTGCACCTCACTGTGAGTTCCGTCCCCAGCTGCCCTGCCTCATTGCCTCTGAGTCTTATAAGCTTGCTGAGAGATGGGCCAGATGTTTTAAAGGAAATTTTGACAAGAAATGAAGAGCCTGTGTAGAGAAGTCTCAGTCTTTTAAATCACCAGTAACTTTTAGCATACATACCGTATATTAAACGTGAATTTGAATGTAAAATATAATGGGGCAGCTTTTCATCATCTGAATGAACTATTCAGCCCTGATTGCAATGAAGAAGGGAAAAAAAAAAGATCAAATACACCTAACAAATCCACATTAGGAGGGAACCATAAAAAGATACAACCAAGATAAAACCTTATGTGAGGAAGTTAACTGCGAAGAGTAAATCCTCATAACTTCAGGAAGAAGTACGTGTACGCAGCAGCCCCTTCTGCCACGTGATGTTTGAGAGAAGCTAATGACTAAATGAGGTTGCTGAAATTGCCTCACGATGGGAAGATGCCACCCATGTGCTGTACACAGGACCAAGAGAGCAGCAGGCTCTCCTGCATCTAAATTGATTTGGAGGGACCTGCACAGCTGGGCGACATGGGCAGACCAAGAGCTTGGGGGCAAAATGAAGCAAGGACTATCACATTTCATCTGTTCATTTCAAGCAAATGAAGTGATTGTCACCTGGGCCAACAAACCTCGCCACCCTGTCATGGCCAGTGTCTATTTTACAGCCATTATAACCTAATCTCAGCTAATGTGATTTACACATACTAATTAATGCAGCTTCAGCTGTAAGGAAATTGGTCATTCAATTTGAGTTTAATTTACTGCACGCGCATACATTAGAAAGCACAAATTCCATAGCTGTGATCTGGGCACGGAGAAAGGGTTGTGTGCTGGGAAGGAAAAAATAAAACACCCAATAAACAATACGCCACTGGCCTTCCACAGCCCCCGCTCCTGAAGAGTCTCCTCAGTGGGAGGACGGCGCACAAATAAATCTGGGCATGTCAGTAAGGATGCTTGGAGGTACAAAGGCAAAGTCCCCGCTGTCACTGCTATCCCATTTCTCAGCTGCGGGGAACATCAGCCTGGTGTGTTAGTGAATATGGCCTAATTCTTATCCCTGCATACATTTGGGGTCTGTATCCATCGGAGAGAGCAGGGTGGGTTCATGGGGTATAATGGTACAAGCTATAACGGCCAGCAAAGATGCTTCCTCTGTGGCATACACAGGAACAACTCCGGTGATGGAAAACCATGCCTAAAAGCCAGGACAACCTTTCACGGCAAGGACAGCATTTCATTTTCAGCCACCTGAAGTTAAAGGTGGCCTCATACCAGCCTGGTCTTTGGAGCATCTAATAACCATGCCCAAGCAAAGCCAAAAGCAACGCCTGGGTGATCCTCACTGGCCCATGTGGGACTAGGAATGGCCCAGTGGCATCGGGGCTCTCTTGGCTTGGGGACTGCCCTACAGGAGATACCTGCAAGATGTCCAGCTTTTCTAGGATTTCTCCCCAGAATGCTTCCAGATTTGTGACGTGAAGCTATGTTGGTTGCACAAAAAGGGAAGCACTCACACCTTATTTTAAAGTAAAGGTGGACGAATTAAAAACAATCACTCAAGGTGGTCCATGCACTCTCCTTTGTGCCAGTAAATTCCACACATGCAATGTAACTGTAAAGTCCTCCCTGTTTAATTATTAGAGCATATATATATACGTGGAAGGCTTATACACAGTGAAAGGTTGAAAATGCTTCCTGATTCAGCACACTTTTGAAATTAAATTTTAAGTAGAGTGTATGCAATTTGGCTTAAAAGTATTATCATTAGCTTTACAACATATTGTGCTAATTAGATTTATTAATAGGTTTTATTGCCGTTAACAGTTCTGTTACGTAACTGAATGATAAATACAAACAATTTTGGCAGAAGATTATTTCTACCAACAAAATAGTGTCTGTGTGGGCTCAAATTGCATCTTAAAACAAAACATTGACAGGAAAGAAATTAATTGCAAGCCATGAACATCACCCAGATGTGCAGCGTGTACAAATCTGGTATGCCGTCTAGAGTTCAATACTAAACACAACCCACCCAAAGTTCTCTCTTCTCTTTGTCCCCCAACTTGCTAAGGCCCCAACATCGCACGGCCCAGAGAGCATCTGCTTACCCTACTGAATAGAAAGGAGTTGAAGCACACGCTCCACCTCTAACCCAGCACTCGGGTGCTCTGCCAAGTCTTCGACAAACCCTGAGAAGACAGCACCATCACCCTGCGCAGATGTTAAAGACAATACTGCCAGTGGCATTTTTAAATGTGTCTCTGCACGAAATGTACAACTGGAGTGACCACGGCAAACTGCGGCTGCCCGCAAGGCACACCAGGTACCCCGTAAATCAGCTTTTCGAGGCACGGGCACCCTCACGGTAGAAGCACCTAATGTATCTCACTTCACAGAGCTTAAAATACAGCTGAACTGGAGATACCCTCACGATGTCCACCTTACAAAAATACTTTTCCAAAACCTAATGCAAAGCAACATTCAAGGCTCAAAATGGACTCATTAGCACCCCAATTCCTGCTACAAAAGGAAGCTCTGCCTTTCTTTCTCTGACAGGTTTTTATTTTTAAATAATTAAATAATAATAATCATTCTAATATTAAAATGGGCTTCCTTCAGCAGTTTTTGAATAAGTCATCAGCAAGGAGCTTGAGGGAAAAAACCCACAGATAAATAGATATAAAAAGAGAGTGAATGCACACGTAACAGTAGATTTTCTTTAAAAGAAAAGAAATAGAGAAAAGAAACCTCCATCTGTGCCTTCTCCCTCCAGAAAGGGGGAAAACAAAACCAAACCTACCGCTGAGAACATGCTGGGTATCCCCTGGAAGAATCCCAGGGTTTCCTGAGGAAATCCAAGCCCCTACCTCCCCCTACCGGGGTGCGCCCTGGAACTGCACCCCAACGCGTGAAACGCCCCTTCTCTTCCTCCACAGATGAAGGGTTTTCCCCCTTTAAAAGACGTTTGTAATGTAGAGAGTTTATCAGGTTTTTGCACAAGCGTAACTTTCTAGTCACCCAGCATTAGACTAGAAAAAAGTGATGTTTCCTTTAATATTAATCAACCACTGCCAACATTTTGGGGGGCGGGAGCGTTAAATCATTTTACACAACAAGAAAAAAATCACTTTCATAACTTGTTCCTTTTACCTACATGTATCTACTTCAAATTTATCCCGCATTTTAACAAGCGGTGTTTATCTACCCTAAATCTAACTCGTGGTACTGCCATCTACGAATTGCAAGTTACCGCACCCTGTATCGACACATGCTGGGCCAGGAGGAGCAGGGCCAGTTGCACTGTGTTGCCCTCCTGCCTATTCTAGCCAAGTCCAAATTTTTCCCCTTAGAAGTGGCTTCTGCAAGCCCTGAAGGTATTTGCAGCACACTCGGGCTGTGCGCATGCCTACTCTGACCTAGAACAAGAGGCTACAAAAAGGAGCATGACAGCAGAAGGGCAGAAATGAGTCTGTTCACACTGAAACGATACTAGATGCTTCCAAATCACGCGTGGGCCACTATTGCACGGGGGGTGCAGCAGCAAAGTAGATTTTATTTCTATAACTTTTTTACTCTTCAGTTTCTATTCCAGAGTTTCAGAAGAGTTAGGTGTAAAATCAGTGGAATTACTTCCCAAACCCCATCAAAAAGCAAGATATACACAAGTCAATAGAAAAGGTTGCTGCTTCCTGTAAACTTTTACCCATCGTGGTAACTCTTATTCAAGACAGTTACTAAATCTTTGAATGATAATTCAAATTGTTCTTAAAAAAATGGTTATTAATGGTCACACCACAATAGACCAACCAACAGTTCAATAATCTAGTAACACTCATGAGAGTTGTGCACCTGCAGTTGGTGTTTTCAATTGCATGAAGCTCTTAAAATACGTCCTCATCCCCATTTTTGCATCTGTCTTGGAAGGTGGTGTAAAACAGTGCATAACTCTACAGCTGATATTTTTAGGAAAGAAAGTATCAGCATGCCTTCTTCACATTACGAAGATTTCCAATACCACTGCAATTCTTCTCCTTGCACCTTCTATTAAGTTACCCTGACTTTACAGGAGACCCACATTTGAAGAAGTATTAGATTTTGCCTTTGTTACCTCACCAGAATTATCCTTGGTTTGCAGACTTTCAGTGTCATCCCAGCTGTCAGCATCAATCTTTACAAAGAAAATACTTCAGGTGTTCAGACCAGGGACATGATTCTTTCTTCTTTTTTTTTTAAATCACTTCAATGCATTCACATCTTGCAAGTATGTACCTTGACTTTTCATAGTAAAATTTAGGGATCAGTAGTGAGAGCACTCCCCCCCGCCCTTGCCATGCTCTTATTATCAATTATATCTCCTAACTGTAATCACTTCCCAACTTCTAACAGCCACAGCAGTTCACTATGAAGTGTTCTGGCAGAACGGTGTAAGTTTAGCATTCATTTCGCCTACTTGATAATAAGGGGTCCAGTGACTCTTCCTCAAGCATTTCTCTCATCAGTGCAGTATCTGGCTTGAAAGCCTATGGAATGCACTAGTGCTTTTTTATTGTTATTTTTCTACTGTATTTTGCAAATAGAAACTGGAGTTAAAAGGCATCAAGTGTACAAGCCATTTAATTTAAACCTAGTGTTCACTCTTGAGTTGGAACGCCTGATGCTGCTTATGATTTACAAGAGTTTTTCCTGCACAATATACACCTCAGAAGCACTTTGAAAGATACCATAATCTCATTCAGAACATTTTCAAATTTTATTTGCGACTACTGCAATTACAAAGAATATAACAATGTAAACCCTTTCTAATAAACAAGGTCACAAATTAGTGTGCAACTATTCTGGCTTTGGGCAATTTTCATAGGATGGAAATTTCCCTGCATGACCATTTGTCATGTTTTACAGCATTGTATTTTCATAGTTCAATATATAGGAACAGAAATACATCCATTCCTACTTGCAGAATACTCATATGTATTTCTGAAATATAGAAATACAACTTTTAATTAAATCACTTTCATTTGTTTTATTGAGAGGAAGAAAAGGAAGAATCCATTTGTGGCTTTTGTGAAGTCATGCAATACACTAACAGCCCTGATTCTCTCCTCCCTGAATTTATTTCTCTGATTAGACTTGTGGGGTTTTTTTAAAACAAGGGTAGGGATAGAATCATTGTCTTGTTTACAGGCCTGCAGGAGACTGAGGTAAAAAAAACTCAGAGAGATGCACACTATTACAAACGCAAACAGCCATCAAATTGTCCAGTTTATTGATGGGAATTCAAAATTGATACAAAACATGCCCCCTTTGCATGTTGTATTTTACCCTTAAAATGCTTCCGACAGCGTCAGGTAGATTCAGAGTTAAGAATATACATGGGCTTTTAGCATGTACCTTTCATAAAGGTATCACACAAAAGCCACCAACTTACATAACACGTGGTCCCAAAATCGCTTTCAGACATTTTGTTTATCAAAAGACTCAGATCTTCCATTGATCTGATGAAATAAAGGCTTAAAAATGTTTTAAGCCATTAGTAAGTATCCTATGGCAGAGTCAAGAAAGTTTATGATTTCCATTATAATCTCGGGCATAAAAAAGCAATAGTCCTAAAAAAGCAGCCCTCCAGAATATATGGAATATGGCAATGGGTATGATGCCAATTTATAATGATCAAGTTAAGTAAAACAGATTTTTAAAGCTATGAATGATGTGAGCAGTATCACAGCAAAATATTTAATGAATACCACAGAACCAACCAAGTTTGAAAGTTGAGCAGATGTTGTTTCCATCAACAGAGATTTGTAATGTCAAATATACCAAAACATTTTCTAAAATAAATTCCTAATGCAGAAAAATTGATTTAAAGTTTGCTCCTAGCTAATAGTACCTTTTATTTAAATTGGACCCTAAACTGATCAGACAATACATAGCCCACACTTTCGGACATTTATAATAAAAAAGTTTTTATTGTCAATTGAAACAAATGCACCATCCTGCACTCGAAGGCTATAATGAGCCATAAGCATATTCCAAGGTGTATCAATGGCAACATATTTGTTTCACCTCCACTGAGAAGTTACATAATGCACTCTTAATTGGTAAAGAAAAATTAAACTCAGCCTTTTCAAAGCTTCTTTACTGGGTTTCTTGGTTATTGTACAGTTCCACAGTCAGACCAAGAGTTTGCAGTGTGTGCAGTTACTGTAGTCAATCAATAGCATTGTTTAATCATCATCTTCCTCCTCTTCCTCTTCCTCCTCAAAACTGTCTTCAAAGCCCTCACTGTCTTCCTGGTCCTCATCACCTTCTATTGCTGTATCCCATTGTGGATGATTTTCTGGCACTGGTTTTGCTTCATGAACTTCCAGCTGTAAGTGGGTAAAGACAAAGTAAGAAAAGAGGGGGGAAAAAGGTTACAGACAATACATACCAATTTGGGAAAACAAAAGAACCCCAAAGCAAGTGACATACCACACAAAACTGACATTTCAAAAAAAAAAAAAAAAAACAAAAAAAGAAACCAAAAAAACAAAAAACAAAAAAACAAAAAACCCTGCTTCCAGAAATAAGGCATGCCAGACCTCAAGGTGTAAAGCCAGAGCCAACCACACTGCAGAAACTGAACAAATATAAGAAAACATGTATTAAAATATGCAGGCACTGGAAAGCATTACAAACTTTAGTTCCATTTAATCCATCAAAAAATTGACACTACTGGGATCAGGCAGAAGCTGCTTTTAAGTCCCTCCTTGCCACAGTTTTAAAATTAGAACAGGTTGAATTCTTAAAGATAACAGCACTTCTGGGGTTTTAAGAGCCACATGAAGTAGCTTTCAATATAATACAAATATATAACACAATTCAACATCACCTTCAACGGTTTAATCTGGTCCAAGCCCATATACGAATCCGATCTTAAATAAACTGTGTACTGATAGTTTCCAGGCTTGCCTGGTGCTGGGAACTTCAGCTCTACCTACAGAATAGAATTCACACTGTAAGTTCTTACCACTTTCAAGTGACATATTAGAACAACTACCCGAGTACTCTAATGAGCCATAAATACTACTACAGAATAATTTTTTTTTCTTAAAAAGTTTTAGTTTCTTGCAAGTGGCACTTCTTTGAAAATCTCTACATAATAAAATACCCACAGGAAGAGAGACAGAATACCCAAGCACAATACCTTCCATGAGAGATGAATAATCATCAAGTGACATTTTTTTCTGAATTAGACCAAGTAACTCTACATTAAGTACACAATTTCACCCTGTTGTATGCTTGCTAAATCTCAAAAACCCAAACAGGTTAAAATATTTAGTCTGCCCAAAGTATTAGCTTATCTCTACTGTTATTTGAAATTGAACATAAATCTAGTTTGAAAGAACAAAATACATCAAATCTCCATTTTTCAGAAAAGCAAAGAACACAGCCAAAGCTTACGGTCTCAGAAAGGTTCATATGAGCCAAGGCTAATTAATTTGTCACAGCCACTGCTTTACAGAAAAAGAACATTTAGTATTTCTCACACTCGTGAAAAACTTCAAGAATCATCACTGTGTACGAATACTGGTTTTCATCAGCTTTTCATATCAGGGAAAAAAAAAATTCTGCAAAGAAACTTGAAAGTCTTCTTTAAATTACTACTTCTTTTTCCATATTCAATTTTCACATTTAAAACGCTCTTCTCTGCTTTTATCAGAAGAGTAAAATTTGTTTTCCATCTTAAAGATAAGTATGAAAAAATTAAAATCTAAATGTATTTGCATACCATAAGACACTTCAGTACAGTTTTCTAATACCGGAAAAGAAAATTCTTCAAGTACTTTACCTCTTCTTTATCTTTTAGTGTACAAACATGATATGGCATACATATTAGCATCTGCTCCTTCCGATCTGCAATATATAGCCACCACCATTCTTGTTTTTCCTTTCATAAAAGAAAAAACCCCAACAAAACAGGATTATTGAAGTCATAAAAAATGATACCCCTACACTTTATAACAGGTAATTATGATTCACTGGTCCTTTATAATACAGATAGAAGGGAGGGGGTTTGTGTTTGGTTTTTTGGTTTCAGGGGGTTTTTTTTAAACTCTTGGATGCGTGTGAGTAAAATATATAGTATACACTGCACACTGAAAGCAAACAAGTTATCACAAGTAACTGTTGGTCTCCAAAGGCTTCATTCCGCATATTCAGCCTAAGCTACCATGTGAGACACAGAACTGTTCTGAGGAATTGTGTCCACTGAGGATTAACAAGCAACTTGATGTAATATAATACTGCCTTAGGTCCTTCAACAGAAACCCATTCTGGATAAAAAGGTCAGCATATAAAGCAAGGCATGCCAAAAGACAGATAAAGTACTTTCCCCAGTAAAAAATCCTTTTCAGGAAAGTATGTTTTACCCCACTTCTCTCCCCCTCCCATAAGTGAAAATCTCCTGAAAGCTGGAATTTGGACACACTGAGATTTCACTTCAAGGAGGTATGAACCGCGTGCAGTATTGGTATTCGTAAAGGATACCCAACAACTGCTGCCTAACACACACAGCCTTCAAAATAGCTACAGGTCTCAAAGGTCTTGCCACTGCAGGCACTAAAACAGAGTTTCTAAATCAAATGAAATTAAATGAGTGCAGTTCTTAATAAAAGACAGCAACACTGTACAAAAATGATAGTTTATCCCTCAATTGGAGTCAAATTTTTAAGACTGTGGTGCAGTTCAGCAACACAGACACAACCATTCTCAAATGGGAAAGTCTAGGGCTCTTCAACATCAGCTGCTCTTCATTTATTCACTATTCCTTTTCGGTTAACCCTCAGGCACACATTTTAGGCAAAATCCACTTTGTTTTAATAGAAGCTGAAATCTTTCTATTGCAAAGAAGTTAGTTTAGTACTGCAAAGCAAGTTTCTGTTCCTTTACCTGCTTCAGTCTTTTCTTAAAAAGGGGAGGGAGGGGCGTGTGGAGTTATTCATATTTATGAAGAAGTATTTTAGTAGACAGGTAATAGTTATAACAACATAATCTTAACCCTTAGGAAAAAAAAAAGAAGGAAAATCCACACCTTTTAGACAATCCAAATGTTAGATTGCTGAACTGTGTTCCAAAACAATTTTTACCCACCCCTGATGGTCTGGTAATTGATCACACTTACTACAGACTGGAGCCCTAAAGAGTGCATCTTATGAAACATTACAAGTCAAGCTCCAAACCAAGAGGCTGATTTTTTTGTATATTTATACCAATAACAATCACATGGTTGCTTCAGTGTCACATGAAAGTGGTTGTTTTGTTTTGAATCTAACTGCATTAGAAGGACTAAATGAAAGGATACAGTAGACTTTAACACCACCACTGAGCCCCTTCCAAATTCCACATGTGGAGGAAGCAAATGCTGTTAATATGTAGAATTTGAAGAATTGTTGTCTCTACTCAAAGAGTCAAAAGTTCAGTAGTTTTGGTGTGTTGTGTTTGGTTTTCTTTTTTCTTAAACACTTCAGAAGCCAATCTTTGGTGATCTCAAATTTAAATAATGCAGGCTGAAAAATTACAAAAGCTAAATTAACTCCTTTTCTCTTTTGAAGTAACTAATTGTTATGCTGGTAATAATTATCACCTTCTCACTGAAATATTCAACTAGTAAACTACAGATTTACAACAGCAAGACACTCACACCAGCAACCAAAACATCCTGATTAGCACTGTTGTGTCCCAGAGCAGAGGAGTGTAAAATTAACTCAGTATGTTAATGCCCATTTTCTAGTGTATAAAAGTAAAAGCAACTGCATCACAGTAAAGCAACAGCATTCCTTCATGTGTTTAGAACAACAGGCACTGAGAACAAGACAGAAACCTATTCATACACTATTTAAGACCAGAATTTGTAGAATTACAAGAAGTCCTTTCTACAACTATTCTAAGTGATTTTCTTCATGAAAAACTGTCCCATGTGATTACAAGGCATAAGTTATTTTATCTGTAAGTTTCAACAATAAATATACTGTCAATCTGCTTGACAGCTGAAGCAAAAAAGAATCTTAGGCAGCTGAAGTGTTTATTTCCTAACCAAGGGGCCTCTAGGAATAGAAGGATAAACAGTATCAATAGGACAGATGAGCAAGAACTACAGAAGCTAAATCCATTACAGAAATGACTACTCACCATTTTGGGCCTATAAGGACTCTGACCATAGAAACAAGGATCTGCATTTGCATCAACAGATTATTTCTCATGTTGCCAAAACACTGTGCTCACTTATATACATTCTGTGGCTTTCCATCACTCTCAATGGCAAGGAATTTTTTTTTTTTTTAAACAAAGATCAAAAGCGTCAACTGGATTTTCACAAAAACTGGTTAAAATAACACAGCCAGGGGGGGGAAAATACCAGGACAAATTACATTCATTAATGCTCAAAGGAATCTACAGCGTAAACTCTTTGGAAGTAAAGCTCCTGACCCCAAAGTATCACTTCTTTTAGGGGAAAAAAAAACCGCCAGCCTACTGCTTTTTTATAGAAAGGACAACTGTGCAGGGGTGTCATTTTCCTCTCTGTTATTGGGTGGAATTTAAAGTTTATGCCTGTGAGAATCTGGCAAGCTAACAGCCAAGCGGGCAAAATGCCCTTTAACAGATGGGTGCAAGGTTTGGCATGCCAGGGAACCAGTATGTTCATAAAATTGGAACACCAGGCCCAGTTTCTACCTAAAAATGTCAAAACTACAATCTGTGCAGTTTCTGGATCGATGGATGCAGGAGCAGAAGATAATTATTTAGGAACCTGCACAGATTAAAGATGTATCTCTGGCAGAATAATCAACTGCCCAAAAACTTAGATGAAAGAGTGTTAAGGCTGCCTCCTGAGAAGAAGTATATTAGCCTGGGCTACACTCAAACATCTGTAAATTCTGGAAATACACAAATCCACACAACTACAGCATTTCATACTTAACTCTGCATCTCTGAACTGGCCAGTCACAACACACGTAATACTCTAAATCACAGATTAAAAAAACACCCAGAGAGTACAACAGATTTTGTTCTTCAGACGTTGCAAATCAACTCTATCTGAACATGCTCCAACTGCAGCTACAGCACTAAGTACAGCTGCATTCAACTTTCAGGAAATCAGTGAAGAGTGGCTGGAAAATTTACAGTCTTTCAAGTTCAAGCATTCAGTTCAGCCCTAGATATTTTTTTTTTTTTAGCATAGTACTGTATTTAGGTTTTATCATAAAACCTATCAGCAGCTTGGTTATACGCAGCCAAAGCTTAGCAGCTTTGCACAGAGTAAGTATAAGCGAAGTCTCTGAAGGAACCCTCAGTGCAGTAAAAAAGAAGTACGAATAGTTAAGTGTCCCTGTGACACTGGGCATAGCACATACTCACTGTTTTGAGCTTAGACTGATGACCAAAGCCAGCTGCCTTTGCAGCACGAGGCATTAAGACTCTGCTGCATATTTGACATGATCTGAGGCAGTCAGAAGAGCAGAATGCCAGCACACCTTTTTCTGTTATGCTGCTCTACTGCTGGAAGCTGCATTAAGAGATGTGAGGGTACCTAACAGCCTCAGGAAAATACAGCATTAAGATCAGCCATTACAAAACTGGATGTCGTGAGGCCACACAACTCTCTGCTAAGGCCTTCAGGAAAACAATTTATTTGGTTTATTTGTATATCTTGTTTGGCTCCTTAGCAACCGGTCTTGCTTCCCACACTTTGCTTTCTAATGATGGCAGAACTAAGTGAAAACAGCAGAAACAGCACGATCACAAGCGTGGGGACAATGGATATGTTTTGCACACACCCCAAGCTGTACAGGGTATAGACATGAAGACCCTTGGGGACTGCAAAGAGGGAGCAAATATACACAATGTCGTCTTTTTTTCTCCTGATTTCCTGTTCTTCCCTGTCTCAGCTGTCTCCTTTAAACCACAAGAGGAAGCATAAGCCTTGCATCCCCGCTCCCTGCTATCGGAGACAGCACGATGAGAGAAGAGATCCTAGATTAGTTCCCTAGTCAGACAGCAGGCAAGCAAAGGAAACCCTCTGAACCACTGGCCTGGAAAGAAAGTGTGGCCAAATACTCCTTCCTCCTGGTTCCAATCTGGTCACCTCCCAAAGACTTAACTTATTTGCTCAGAACACAAACCCCATGCTTTGAAAAATCCCATCTTTTTCAAGGTTTCATTGCTGTATTTTGTTTTCAGACACTTACTGAGTAGTTAGCTGTTTGTGTAAGTAACAACTGATACATTGGAACACACTTTCAAGACCAACGGCTGCTGTGGAGACACCTCAGCCTATCTACTACACTGAGTCACCACTCTCCAATACATCCCTTTCTCTGATACCCATCCACACCTGACCTTGTATTTTTGAGCTCTATGGGGAAGATTGTTCCACAACTGGCTTCCATCACTTCCAGACTACACTGTGGTAGAAAAAGACAGCTTTGCCAACCTTCTCCAGCTTTCACAACTGCACGCTGTGTTGCCACCACACTGTTGCGTTGCGACTTGAAGTCAAGCAGCAAGCCAAAATAATCTGTGATCCAAATGACCCCCAAACTCTCCTGTCATTACTGTTAACACAGGAGGGGTCAGGATCTCCCCCACTCACAGGCACCTGCAGTTAGATAAAGAGCAAGTAATACTCTACCTTTAACTCTATACTAGAGCCACTGCTGTGCTTTCACATTGCATAGGAAAAAAAAGGACTATAAATTAGATTCCTATATATATATCTGAAAGGTTTCATTCTGTATCTATCTATATGTAGCAGATCAGCAGAAAAAAAAAGAAAAAACAAACTTTAGCATTATTGCCATCAAAAAAGAACCTTAAATTCTATACAAGTTTGCAAGTCTCTGGGAACTGGATAGAAAGAATAATACATTAAAAGTTTTTAGGAAAGTATCTGAAGGGGTTTAAGAGGTTTTTATAAATTAAGACTTTTAAAATATTTTAAAGTATTAGACTTTTTTAAAAGCCCAGTATTTACAGTAAAAATATAAACAGATCAATTAATGTGTATTATATTAATTCTCATGTTTCACAACTGGGATATTTTCTATTACTGACCTCAGGAAAAAAAAGACTGTAAACGGGATGCGTTATCTTTGACTTCGTTTCAAGAAGGGCTCGCTCCTTTCTCTGTATACTTTGCTGTAATTCTTGCCACTCCTGTCAAAGACAAGTTTAAAGAGTTACTGTGCCCTAGCCAGTAACTTAAACCTTTGCATTAAAAAAAAGAAAGAAATTTTAGGCCATGGAAATGATACATATGACAAGTTCTTGTGCTACACTACAGGTTATAAAAGGGAAAGGCACGTAGAGATTGTTATACAGTACAACTAAAAGCAAAAAAATTAAGCAACAGTAAAACTAAAGAGACCTTTCATGTAAATATTTAAAAAAAAACACCAACCCAAAACATAGATCTGCAGGGCTTACACACGTTCTTCAAAACTCACTTCTACAGCACTGGCTATAAACACTCACTACCTGAGCTGTAAGAGTCCTAATTACAAGCTTGATGATTCTTTTCCCATCAGTAGCTTATTCTCACCCTGTACAGGACTTCCAGCTGTCACTCTCAAGTCTTCCACTGTAAGACCTGTGGTGCAGAAATAATCTACCACCACAATGCCTCATTCTCAATTACAATTACAGTTTCGAACAACTAACTTAATTAATAACAGTTACTAGAGTTCAGTAAGCACATGTACAAGTTCGTTCAACTACTGCACGCTTATAGTATGCATTACACAGTATGCAACAGCCACTGCATGCAAAGAACAAAGTTCAAAGGAGAGACTTTACCTCAAAATCTGCAGCAGCTAGTAATCAAATTAAGCTGAAAGAAACATTACAATCTTTCCCTGAAGTTAAGCTATTTTTCTCATGTCATTTTTAAGTTTTCTGTCTATGCTTTAAAGACCCTTCACTGCTCTCTCTGAAACAGACTCGCAATGACAAAGCTCTTATGTCAGAAATGAGGTCTGAAAACTTCTGGAGAACTGATATTACTCCTTCATCCTAGTGTTGCCTCGCCTGAGGGGATGCTAGAGGATTAAAATGCGTTTTCCTCTCAACCCCAGAGGCAACATTACTCTTCAAGAAAAAGTAAGGCTTACAGCTTCATCATCTTTGTTTTGCTTCTCATCTTGCTCTCTGTCAGAGTCTCTGTCACTTCCATCATCTTTTTCACTTTGAGAGTCCCTGTTTGTTTCTTCTTCTTCAGATTCACTTCCTTTATCAGAGATCTCCTCCTCTTCTTCCTTCGCAACTACTTCCTAATGGGAAAGAAAAAAAAAAAACACCCCAAACCTCTAACTCAGTTTGTCTGCATTATTGTAGCATTCACAGCACCTGTCTTAAGGTCATAGCCCTTATTTCCTATTTTTTGATCTACACTCTTCTTGCATCACAGAGTATGTCTACAGTGAAGATTAACCCTTCACCTCACATGCTAAGAGGAGCAGGGAAGCAATTTTCCTTCTCCATACAGCATCCACAACACAAATAGGAGAAAACAGTATTCGATTCTGGGCTTGCATTTCAAAAAAGTCATAAGAAAACTAGAGATAATGTAAGAAAGTACCTACAACATAGCCCATAAGGTGGAGAAAACATCAGGCAGTGGGAACATAAAGGTATTAAAGCTACTGAATTTACCAGAATAAAGTCTCATTTCAGTTTTTTCCTTTGTACAGAACAATTCACCTCCCAGCAGGCAGCATAACAAGAACTAATAAGAAGGGACTATGAAACCAGACTTCTGAAGTAGTTAGGCACAACTTTCAGCAGGCCACTGGAAACATTGCTGTGGTGGTTCCCTGATTATTTTACCAGTAATTTTTAAATGTAAAGAAAAAAATGCTATTTTAGGAGATATGCTTTACAAAAGCATAGAATGAAACATAACTGACAGATACAAAAAACCCATCAGATTAGGAGCAATAAGCTGAACAGAATATTAAAATATCAATGAATCTATGAGCTACCCCATTAGCTTGTTTTTGCTTCTGCTGTTTTGGTGGCTGCAACGAAGGTGGCACAGCTTTCTTTTTCAATGGCTTCTTTTTCTTTGATTTTGAAGCTTTCTTGGTTCCTTTATTCCTTTGCTGCCATCCTTTGCTCTTAACTTTGTTGACATCTCCTTGCTGTAAGAAAGCAATATTTAAAATATTTATTCGGTTAATTAAATTTCAGGCATTCACTGTATTTTAGCATTTTAAGCTTAGAAACAAAGTTAGAAAGCATAGCTCAAGACACTTCAGCAGGCATTTCTGGGGAAAAAAAATGCTTGAGAAGCACACAATTAGCAACTCAAGATCTGAACCAAAGTGCTCTTTGGCTAGCAAGAGGAACATTCGTTCTTCACTTACCCCATCTTCTGTTGGTTGCTCTTCCGCTGCACATATAGACTGTTCCTTTTCAAACACTTCCTGGTTAGAGAAATATGTGAAAACTATTAATGCCTTTCTGTACCAAAAGAGCAAATTATTATTTTATATTTGAACTTAAACTAAATCACCTTAATCAGGTCTGAAGGTTTTACTCATTACAGCAAATTCTTTTATCAGTGACAAACACAAGAGGCGATTAACAGATCAAAATTAAACACTATTTTGAACATTTGGTCTAGGATTTTTCCATCACTAGCATTATAAAGAAATGTAGTTAACAACATGTCATCTTGTTCCAAAGAATCTACTTGTTTTATAAAGCATAGAAAACCTGTATCACAAAAGCAAGCAGTAGTAAAATGCAAATTCCGCTCCAGTTGCCAGAGCATTAAAAACTTCAACAGCTGCACTGCTACTCAGGGACACAGGACAACAAATCAAACCAGAAATATGAAACGTTAAGAGAAAACACAATGTTAGTATTATGTAGTCTAGAACATCTCTATGCAAATGGAATTTTTTCATGCATTTCTTTCTTCAAACCATACGATATGCCATTTAAAAAGAAAAAAAAAAAAAAATCAGTCCTAATGAGCTCTCATATACAAAGATGGCAAATATGAGACATCATCACAAAAAAGCAACATGTAAAAGGCTAGCTCTAGGTTTTAGGTCATGTATCTCAATGCCAGACTGCCTAGCAGAGTTCATGTAGAAAACATCTTAAATGAGTTTTCTATATGCTGTCAGACATTTTAATTAATTTCTAAGTACAATTCAATATGCTCACAATTTTCAGTTTCCTTCATTTTCATAATCCAGCATAGTGATATGATGCCTTTACTTTCTACCTACTGCATCCTCAGTTACATGAGTTACGCCTCTGTTTACTTAAGACAATTATCTGAATGGTACAGGTGCAAAAAATTGACACTGTAGGCTTTGTTAGGTAAAAGTTTGTTTAGTTTCTGTGCATTAAGTTTTATGTTCAAAGAAAGTAATTACTGCATTTTAGGCTAAAAAATAAGCACAAGTCAGACATTTAACTACTGGGGTGTAGTATTACTTTGGTTATGCCACACTGCTACCCATCAGCAGTCCACTTTCTTCATGTGGCACTGGTGAACCTCCTTCATATTAAGTTATGTATATTCTGCATTCTGCTGGACTGAGTTTCTTTCATAAAAGCGTCTAAAACACCCAAGAGATTTGTAACATTACGAGCCCACATAAAGTGAAATCAAACACTGTCCTAAGGACTTGAGTGAATACTTTATTCTAGTTCAGGAACTAAGTTTCTGAATGTCTCTTTTCCTGTTATTTACAAACCTCAGGGCAGTATCACTTGCCATATCCTTTTACTGTTCCCTAGACAACTGCAACGGGTCAGACTGAACTTTGGTTTGATTCCAGGAAAACTTTCTCATTCAGAAACAAAAACATAAGGGAGGATTAAGAGCACAAGTTCTCAATTTCAAATCTTAATTTTACAGTTATATTTACAAAACACTATCTTAGCTTACAAAGAAGAAATGCCAGTTTATTAGCATATACTTGCAGTTAGCCTGAAAGAACAAGTATTCTTAATACTTACTGCCATGGTCTGTCTTGTTAGTGTGACCAGAACAGTGACAAGGGAACCTACTGTAATATTGTTGCTGTCTTCATCATCCAAAACTAGTGTAAAAAGAAAAGCAACACATCTATTAAACTTCTCTAAAGCCCTTTTTTTTCCATTAAACATTGTTTCTGCTATGTCTAAATATAAGCATACAAATTCCAGAATTATTAACAAAAAATAATTTAAAAATATTATTTAATAAATCTCTTACAACCTCAAACATACTATCAGGATGAGGGCTGGTAATTCAGCAAGCTATAAAACAGCAACATTCAGTTTGAAATTTTAATTGCAGGAAAGTTAGAAAACTCAAAGTTATAGCTGCTGTGGGAACCATAACTCTGCAATATTGTGCATTATATATTAAAGCATAAAACTTCAGAAACATGAAATACCACACATGACCAAAGGGACCCTGTTATATTTGTTCTGGGAATCATAACTTTGATTTTCCTGACTTTCATATGATTAACAACTCAATTTCAATGCCACATTAACAATCATGTATTTAATTTTTTTTTTTTTTAAGTAGAAGGCAAAGGAAAATAAAAGAACAGCAATGATTACTTTAAGTAAAACATCAAACATAAAACACACAGGAAAGCCACTGAGGAGTTTATATCTTCAACCTATGAACTGGAGAATGTCCCAGGTTGGGGAGGAACAGAGTTATATCCCAGTGTAGAAATTTTATTTCTTCGCACCCCCCGCCCCGAGAAAGCAGTTTTACCATTCACTATTTATATATAATGGTAATACTGAGCTAAACAGAAATGCATATGCATTGTTTAATCCTCCATACCACACATGAGTATAGTTGCATGACAAATGAAGACTACAGACAGAAAAGGGTTGCTTGCCAAAATAGGGTAAGGTACTCCAAGACTGAATTTTAAGCAGATTAACAGGATTGTGCACAATCCTGTGCTACAATAAGTCTTTTGTTTGTTTGTTTTTAAAAAACATACATAATCAACATTTAGAAATATCAAGATTAACAAACATTTGCTTCCTTAACAGATATTTCCATTAACATTTGCTTCTCACAGAGGACGATGCATAAGCCAAATTACAAATTAGGCTACCCAAATAAAACATATCACATTTTGAATTTTATCATTGCAACCACAGTAACAATATAAATTAGCAACAAGTATTAGAACAACCTTTCAAATATCTCACATTTATTAGCACTGATCTTCTACAAAGGAAAGGAGACCGCAGAACCAATTCACTTTCCACTGAAAGCTGCCTAACAGGAACTGCTTGACAATATACCTAATCTTCAGAAAGGAAGAGCATTATACATTCATTGAAACAGTGCACACAAAGGAAGCTGAGCACAGCATGGACAAATTCTGCCAGATATAAAAACTATACAAGGATTATCACAAAAGAACCCATGAATATTTAGTCATCAGGGTCTCCAACTCAAAATCTCACAAAGGACTCCCCATGCTGGAGTAAGCTGAGCATAAATTCTGAAATAAGCACAACTTTTTAAGATAGCTAATAAAAGTGGTATTTCAACCAGAATTCCACATTGCTCATGAAATATTAAATCAACAGATGAAATATCAGACAAGCTCCTGTAGAAGAAACTACTGCTGGCTTGGGAATCTGTGAAATGCTTCAATGTACTTTATCTCCTCAGACTATAATAAATCTCATGTACAAGAGCCCGCCAGTCAAAAAAGTATGTAATTTCCAGGCCACATAAATAACAGCGAGTTGTGTTCCAGCGTCCTCCAAAAGCCTACTGCCTACAGACTATCAAAATGTCAGAAGAGCAACATATACAGAACAAAAGGGCCTCCCACTCACCCTGTGGTTTTATATCCATAGTGACGTACGGAAAGCTGCCAAGGACAGCCATAACTTCATCATATTTCTTATCTTCTAGGAAGTGCAGTAAATTGCGACGATCAGAACCTTTCAAACTCACCAAATCCTGAATACTTTTGATTTTATACTGAATTTTAAAAAAAAAAAAAAAAAAGAAAAAAGGAAGTGACATGATAGCATAGAACACAGTCTACAAATGAACTCTTGATAATACATCACTTGTATCCCCATGTTACTAATACATACACACCATTTGATTTGTTCTTACAAAAAAAAACATACTGTAGGAAACCAGCAAGCATATGTTTTGAGAAACAATAAAACAAAGAAGTTGCATTCAAACCTTCTAAATAGCTCTGCTTTGGACATTGCTGTGCTCCTTAGTATGTCACCCCTTAGAAACTGGATACATTTCTTATAAAACTATCACTTCAGCCATCTTTTTCCGAAAGCTGAGTCAAGAAATCTTACTAATCAGGTTCTTTATTTAGATAGAGTACTTCAGTGCTTTGAGATTTATATTAGCAGGAACAACTAAGTACAAGTTACTTTTTTTTTTTTACTGAACTGCAAACAAATCTAAAACCATTCCTTTTAACATTTGCAGAGCAGAGCAAAAAGGATAACACACACACAGATTTGTCTGAACACTTGATTACCCCACCATTATAAATGTACGTATTTCATTAAAAACAACTTCATGCATCCAGGTAGACTGATCATACCTCCAATCTAGGAGTCTGTATTTTTGAAGAGCTCAATGCATGGGAATCCTGCACAAACAAACCTAATAAAATAGTCTCCTCCCTCTTTCAGGGGAAGGACAGGTGGGATTATGAGATAGCCAAATTCTTGATTTTTGTACTTAGTTACACGGCACATGTCAAAAAATACATCTAAAATTGTGTACTTTTTTGTATGCTTCCCATAGTTTAGGGCTGGATTAAGAAAAGTGTTTTATGATGCCTGTAAGAGAATGATTCTTTTATTTCATCCAAAGGAAAAGTCTACCTGACTATGTGATGAACAAGCATCTTCAAAGGGAATTTAAAAAATGCAGTACTTAAGAATTCTTTATCTTCACACTAACACAGAAGCATTTAACCACAACCTAAGGCTGTAGTTAAAGCTGAACAAGACTTCCATTAGATAAAAAGAGTATTTTTAAGGTTGATTCAAACTAACCATTGTAATAAGACTATCAAAAAAGTCAACAGCTTCTACTAGAAGATAGCTGCTTGTTTCTAACCAGGCATTCCTAGAATATACCTACAGTCAAACAAACAAGCAGGTTTGAATACAGTCAGTGAAACAGAGTGAAGAAACGTATGCAGATATTCTGACAAGACTATTCTTTTTTGTCCTTCAATTCTACAAATACCATTACACTTATCCAACTACAACTACATAGCAATAGCTTTTTAAAGCATCCTCTTTCATACATAAAGGATCACAACATCTGAAATACTTTCCACAGTAATTGATATTTTTTTCCTTTTATGAACTCCTCTGTGGTACCTTCCAAATATATTTTCTGTCAAAATAGATTAAGAATGATGTAAAGCCGAACAAGGAAAAAAAAAATCCCAGTAGGATATTCCAGCTATATTCTGGAAAAATGTTATATTAAATAGGAGATAGTACTCTGTAATAGGAAGGAAACTCTTTTTTTCTGTTTGTGAGGTCAACGTAGACTGATCTTTTACACTTGTAAGATCTCGGATTTTAATTCCCACCTCCTGAGATGGACTTTAAAGATAAACACAGATTTAGGAAGTATTGTATTGAATTCCTGAAAAAATAAAGACATTTTTATTCTCTTAGTTAATTCATGACCTTGCTTCCTTACAGGCAAATAGGTAAAAGAAGTAACAGAAAACAAAAACAGAGACGTTACCAAGTATCATTCATAGTTTTATACCTTTTTATGATTGGAGACCCGCCTAAGGTTGTCCTCTTCAATGTGAGGCAGCTGCAGAAGGGGAGACTTGAACTGCTGAAGTCCCTGAACAGTCATCTGGGAAAGCTTCATGCAATTTTCCAAAGATCCCAAAGATGGAGCACGGAACTCCCTTTCTTGGGGAGAATTAAACAGACAACATAATTTTTATTTTTTTTTCTTCTTACGCTTTTACATTGTATGCTTGTGTTATAGACTGCAGAAAACCTTGTTCTCAGCCAAGCAAAAGAAAGAGGCATCTTAAGATGTCCAGCATAATTAACCAGGTAGCCTTTTTGCTCTCATTGCAGTCACACAGCTCAGCAGACATTTTCTTCCCTCTATTTAGGCTATCACAGCTGAATACTAAGAAAGGGAAAGACTTCCATCTAACATTGTCTCAAGGGAACAACAGCACAATGTATCTATGCAATTATTATAGACAAAAATGCCACTACTTAAGTTTAAAAAAAAAGCAGCATCAAAACTAACTTATTTTAAATTTGTGTAACATATATATATATATCTGTGTGTGTATAATGTGTTTAGCTCTACTTTGTAACATCATTAAATATAGTTTATCAGTAGACATTAATCTTTAACAACAAAATACATTACTTATGAGTTTTTAATCTTGAGAGATGAACATAAAGGCAGTGGCCTATTAAATGCAAGAAAAAAACGTAGGTATAACTGAAGCTAAGCAAAGTATATTATGTTAGGAGGCAGTAAGAATAGCTGTGAAAATAGCAAAGGCATGGCTTTTATAACTAAACCTAAAAGCTAAAAGGGGTGTCTCAGCAAACATCTATTTGACTTTTCTTTTAGAAATTTCCTATAATTCCTTCAATGTTTTAAAATACAAAGGGGTATACACTCTACATAATTAAAATTATTAAAAGATAGACAGGGAAAAGGTCTTAACCAGAACAGAGTGGGGGAAAAAAAAAAGTAATTTAATACTCTTCATCATGTCTGAAAAGCAATGAAAAAGCAAAGCAGACAGGTTTCCACATATTGCTATTTAATTCTGTTAGACAACCTTCCATTCATAAATAAGACTTCTAAAAACCCTGTTTAGAAAACTCATTTCAGAACTCCCCTGCAGCTCAAGAGCTGCTGCAAGTCCAGATTTGGAAATGTTCAGGTCCCTCTATCTATACTTTACCATGAAACAGAAAAATAAGCTAGATCCTCTTTAGAGAGCCAAGAGGAGTTTAAGCTACTTAAATTTTTTCTGAACTCATATGTGGCATACGAAAGAACTGAAGGCAATTTTAAACGTGTCACAGAAAGCACCTGTAATTTATGATGCCTGTCATTTTATTTAAGGATCAGCATATGTACTTTCCCTATATTTTAAAACCTTTTCTTTTCTCAGGAAAAAAAAAAAAAAAAAAAAAATCAACCTTTCATCACCTTGACTGTTACAGGTATATTCTGCATATAAATATATAAGTCTGAATACAAACATCTCTGTGTGTACATACACAAATATACTCATATATGTATACAAATACATGTGTTTGTTATGGACATATTTGGCTGGTATCGTTATAGTTAGGACATTACAACATGGGCATAGAGGCATCTTTCAACAGATGGATTAGACAGACCGTCAGAAGGAATATGCCCACTCTGCCAGGGCTGTGTGACTGAGCTTACCACACTAGCAAGGCAATTAGAGATGTGGATAAATGAAGGTTTACTTACACCTGAGTGAGAAGGCAGACAGGCTGTAATCTGCACCTGACCAAAAGGGTACCAAAGCAAAAATTGCTGAATGTTTAATTTAAGTGCCAATGGCCACATATTTTGATAAAAAGCAAGTTTAAGTTAATTTTAAAACGTTGTACAGAGGAAATATGAAAAAGTAATAAATCTGACCAAAACAAAAAAACAGACAAGTTAGGTGTCTTCAGTATGTCTTCCTCTTCCTTTACACCACTACCTTGCTACAAATTTATAAGCAGCTACTATGGCATGTTAAATGCACCTGAAAGATCACTCAGCCACCTCTGCTCCACCTGACCCTCTCCCTTCAAATGGCCTGTTTCTTCATTAATTACACCAAGCTATAAATATAATCAGCTATCAAATCAAATTACATGGCAGGACTTTTTTTTTTTAACCCAGTATATTAACGAACACTGTGAAGACTATATGTAAAGCAAAGAGAAAAATAACACAAAAATGGAACTATCTGGCTAGACATACTGATAAGTAACAAAGATGTAAGTTCTACCTTTCAAAAAAAAAAAAAAAGGAATGGAAAGACTAATCTCCCAACTAAACAGCACAAAATTTACTTTCCATCTTACCTATCTTCCACCTCCCCTGTAATTTTTTTGGCTGCTGCTAAGAGAAGTCATGGGATTTTTTTAAATTAAAGAAAAACCCACACTGCAAACCCAGTTAATAAAAGAATCCTAAATATTCTCTGACAAACTGGCTTTTGCAGGAAATTCACCTAGAGCTTTGAGACCACAGAGCACTAGTCAGAGCAGAAATTCTTCTTTCTTAAAGCACTGACCCATAATCCATATGACAGTACAAAAATATTTTAACAAAATTGGAGAATATTATTTTGGTTTCCTGAAAATAGCATAGCACTTTATATTCCCCAAGAGCGGATCTGAGGACAGTATAGCTTTTAACAACACACAACTGCCCCCCCCCATAAAATGAATACCATTACTACACATATTTTGACAGCTTCTGCTTGTCAAAGTGTACAAGACAAGATGACCTTTAATTTAAGGTCATAAAGTCATTCAAAACATATGACACTAAAGTAGTCAATCACAAATTTAAATGCAAATCATAGTTGCTTGTGAAGGAATGGTATACACTCGGGCCAAACCACAACCTCTACATTACACTGCAGCTTACAACCTGAATTAAGAAATGCACTTTGACTGGACAGCTGAACTGATGCCCAACCTTTCTGCAGACAGTTACTAGAGCCCATTCCATGTTTTTGGCAGCAAACACGTCGCTTGGCAGTTCAGCTACTTACGATACTTAAGGATTATCTCAAAGAAGCCATAAAGGTAATTTAGACCTCCTGATTATCAACTACCAGTTAATCATCACAAAGCAATCGATGCAAGCAAGGGATACCACAGAGCAAAGCGTATTTTCAGGGATGTAAAACGAAAATCTCACAGACTATAGAGAAATCAGGCAGGGGAGTACCAGACATTTTATCTAAAGGTAGCTCACAATTGCCACATTTTTCACCAGGGAAAAAGCTTAGCCATAACTAAAAACTGACTGGACTGAAATGAAAATAGTATCAATTTTGTTTTTATGAAAGCAAATTAAAACTGTTCCTTGCACACAACAAATCCAAATAATAATGAATCCAAACTCATCTGCAAAGAATGATAGCTCTGTTAAAAATTAAGAAGTAACCATGATTAAATGATTTTTATGCAAAACCTACACTCATTCTTTCATGACAGACTGTTTCTAACAGGGTTTGATAAGGAAGGCAGTGTCCATGGCTTTTATGGGGATGCATAAGCAGCCTAAGGTACCACTTTTTGCCTTCTGGGGAGGCAGGACTCTTGTCCCTGTGAAAGGCTCAGACAGCAGAACTTCATAAATCTCATTCTGTGATGTGCTGTTCTTAGTGTTTCTCAGTCTTTCTTTCATCTCCTTCAAGAACAGCTGATACTGGACCAATAGTTGAATGCCATATGGACATTTTTAAAGCTAACTAGGAAAACTAAGTGCCAAGATTCTGAAGATTCATCCAAGGTGCTATTCTTCAGAAGACTTGATTACAAAGTATGCATAAATGTTTACAGATATTTTTAAGCTAATAATAATAATAATTCATGACATTTGAAAGACATAAATGAATGCAGTGCAAAAGGAGACCCCTCATCCACCATCAATTTAAGTTTCACAAAATAACATTTGTCCCCAAAATATTTCTTTAGATAATATTAACACATGCCACCATCTTTGTATTTTCACAGATCAGGACTGCTGAACATCTACGGCTAATTATAGCACGTGACAATTTTATGTACCATGTCAAGGCTGACTTAAGTGAAAATTAGAACTGAACCCAGAAACATCTGTAGTCAAGTTTAAAGCTACTTAAAATTGTTAAGATGACAAATACACAAACTTACACAAAACTGTCTCTCAAAAATGTCTATATTTAAGTTTACTTATATCTTAAAAAAAAAAAACCAAACCAATGATACCTTTTCAATTTCCAGTTGTTTCCCAACAATAGTCAGTAGGGGGTAAAATTCTCTCTACATGTACGGTCATCAAAAATAGGGTCACCATTTTAAATTTGCTAACTGGTAAGTAGCAAAAATGGTGATCTTCCTCTAGATCAAAGACCAAAATTCTGAAACAGTTTACCTTCAAGTCCTCAAATTCATTACTGATGGCCTGATGGGCAACTGTTCGGTATCACCTTCCCTTCAACGCTTTGTGCTGAGAGCGCTGGCGTGGAAGTGAGAGGAAATGTTTGGTACAAATTTCTGAATGCTGCCATTTTAAAACTTTGGCAATAATTCCGAGAAAATCTGCTAGAGAAATACCAAACAAATCTTCACCTATACCTATGATACTCTTCCACCTTTTTTCCAAATCTATGGAAGTAACTTCTACCATACATAATGACAGCTATAAATTCTCATCTGCTTTCATAGACTCATTGAGGTTGGAAGGGATGATGATAATCTCTAGAAATTGTTAGTAGTAGAGGTTGTTTAGGTTTGTTTTTTTAATAAATAACTTCCATTTCACATGCAAATGGAAAATTAGTTTACACTACTGTCTTCCAAAATACTGTTTGATTTTATTTTAAGTTAAAATCTAAATTTTCTGAAACTTCAAAGCAGTTTATTAAATACACTACATCTATAAATAATCATTTTACTGTCAAATTTAAAAGGTATCTCCATGCACGTACAGAACTAGAGGAGAATACAGTTACTTGAAGGTCATTCAAATTGTAAAGTATATTATGCACTCTGTTAAGTATCTTATTTCATCTTTTACAGGAAGAGATAGAGGTGTTTCTCATTTTTCAAAGACTTCCAGTTTTGTTGCATAAAAAGTGCTTCTAGCTGTATTATTTTGGTTTCATTTTGCACAAAAAAAAAACCCCAAGTATTTGCTAGTTGACTAATATATACATAGGCCATCTTAAAAGCCGTATTTCAGAGACATATGCAAAGGCTTATAAACAAGTAAAAAGCTGTCTCCATTTAAGCACTTTTCATAATTAGCTATAATATGTGGACTTGGTCGGGCTGAGCTAGGAAAACTTAAAAAAAAAAAACCACACCAAAACCAAAACACCAAACAACAACCCTCCCCCCCCAAAAAAACCCTGCACACTTCCAAAACAGCTACTTAGCTTTTTATGAAATAAATTATTAAACTATTAAACTAATAAAGTTTCACAGCAAGTCTTTGCAACTTTGTTACATTGCTAGTCTAGAGAATATTCACAAAAACATATCCACAGCTGAGCTCTTAATATGATACTCATTAATAAATATATCTAATGTTAGGTGAAGTTTACTTCTACAATGAAAAATATGGCTCCTGTTTACTTCCAGGTTTCAAGTTTTCTCCCCAGCAGTCTCACAGACCAGTAAAGATAGGGTTTGAAAGAGAACTAGAAATATACTTAATCAATAGTGCTTTCTAAAATAGGACATGTAAGCCAGCACGCAACGTCTTTATCTGCTCACGTCCCCTCTCTCATACTTTATTTGGTTACGGACCACAATTTCCAGCACCACTTGCAATAGTGTTGCAAAAGATCTTCCCCACAACTATTCTTGTTAGGAGGATCTCAATGCTTGTTAAAGGCGTTTTGGTCTAGTAAAGATCAACCAATAAGTATTATTTGATAGCAAACAAAATGGTCACCAGTTTGGCATTAAAAAAAAAAGCCTTGCCTATGTTTGTTGCAATAAAGGAATGAGATCCAAGTCTTTGTTTCTTCATACTGCAAGCAACCACCTTCAGCGTAATTGCCTTTTTACAGTAAAAATAAAAAAGCTTAAATATTACATTTCAATTAAATCATAATTTCTATGGCAATTACAGCAAAGCACCTGCCCCTACAGAAAAAAAAAAGCTACATAGCAGGATCCTATGCTGAAACTACATTTCAGCATAGGATCCTGAAATGGAGAAATAGGAGCAACATACAAAGAAATGACAGCAAATAAACGATCCAAAAAACAAGCGACACTCACAATAGGAAAGGAAGAACTGTAGAAGTGCAAATTAAAAGATGGATGAACACAAGGTTTAATTTGTCTTACACTAAGTGCTTTGCTACCAAAAATGGACCAGAACTTTAAGAAAAGGTTTTCAATGCATTTAAGGAGAAACTTTTAATTGCAAAACCTGCAAGTTGAACATGCATATTCAAGATTTCAGAGCAGGGCTTGGTAACGGCAGCATTTAAATCCTCAAAATAGAGAACTCTCTCATTACAGTAAAAAGAGCGAAAGTGTATTTAGGCATTTGTAAATATCACAGGTTAAGCTTCCCACAAGAACCAAAGACTTTATGAAGTATTGCAATGAAGAATCATATTTACTAGTTTTAGTTATACAGTTTCTTTTCTTACCTTCCCGGCTTCGAGCCATTATTATTAGTTGGCAGATCACATTAATCATTTCTTGAAGTAGTGCAGGACTCTTTTTCAGGATAAACTGCTGATCTGCAAGACATAAGTGGCTGAAATTATGCTGCACTTCTATTAGGGAAAAAGGATACAGTTTACATGAGCTGGACATTTAATGGTGCTGTCTTCATTTCTATTACTTGTTGTGTTATTGAAAACACCACTTTATTCTCATTGACACATGCATCTGTAACATACCCTAACGAAACAGGAAAGAGCAAGTGCTGAGAGGGGACAAAAATTTATATACCAGACAAGTAGTTTCCACACCAAATGAAGAATATTTATTAGATCCATCTAAGAAAGCAACAGGATGGCACAGACAATTTACCAGCCTTACTAAAATAGCATGAATTCTTTAGGTAATCACAAGTTTAAAAAAAGGATTTTTAGTTTTTAAGAGAAAAACCAGTTTAGGGAAAAATGTTATTTGTAAAGTACTAACTACTTTTGAATACAGATCTGTGAAGTTGTAACTACAAACAGTAACTAAGTAGCAAGGAAGATGAGAGAATTTTAGTCACTATTTAAAACTGATCATTTTTCTTTCGAAAGAAACTGGAAAATATGAACCAAAGAATCTTCACTGGTTTGTTGTGGGGTTTTTTTTTAATTTGCATTAAAATATAGAACACCTCAAGTTCGCTGGTCAGCCTAAGAAACCATGAGTTTCATGGCTGAAACTTAAGAACTGTATTTAGAAACATTTCAGTCTGTATATTTACTAGTATGAAAAATTGCAAAACACAAACTGAAGCCCATATGTAACTGATATTTAAAGTTCTAATCTTGTCATCTTTTCTTCACATAGTGGGCTAAAAAACTCCAAAAATAACCATGCATGGAAATGTTAGAGAGCAATATTATGCTTATCTTGAATTTCTTTACTCTGCAAAGCAAATATACTTCATATGTTTAACTTTTTGTTCTATTACAAAGAGAAAAAAAAATTTTCAAAGTCACATAAAGTCACATTTGCAGCCAAAAAGCATTAAAAAGTAGGATATCAGTATTACAGGGCTGTCAAGAGAATGAGTAAGTGCTAAGTAAATGTTTTAAAGTCATTAAAAGTTGAAAAACTAAGTACACTGCGTAGAGGCTATTGAGCAGAGATCCATGCAACTCTTCAATGGACAAGAATTATGAGTACTGTAGCATGCAACGTGTTGCTCTGTTTCCAACAATATCCGATTAGGGGAGAAGCCATTACCTTCTTCAAGGACCTCAGGAACTTTCATCCTGGCAAGATGAGTCAACAGCAAAACTCTGGCTTTCAGGCTGTAAGGGCAGGTGAGCGGAGGCTCATTCTTCTTTAAATTTATGCCACCAATTTCTCTGATTAGCTAAAATAAAATAGTTAAACACAAATAGCTATTTTGGTGCTAAAGAGAAACAAATACAGGAGGAAAAGTTTACAAGGAAAAAACGTTACATTCACTTTTCCCTGGAAAGTTCTGTAGAGGTGAATATTAGCCATTTTTATTCATAACCCAGTTCCAAAAAGTGTCTTTAAATGCCTTGTTTCAATGTGGGAGTGAGGGGGAAAGTAAAGATTTGCACACAAGAAACTTGCCTTGAACAGCATTGAGTAAATTTGTATTGATAGAGAAATATTTTAAAAAAACTGATTTTATTGCCAAGGTTTACTAGATTCAACCATATTTCTAAGGTATTTATATTAAACTCAACATATTAAACTCAAAACCTTGAGACCTTTCACCCGTCTAAGACCAAGCCAACTTCCTCAGAAACAGTCTCAGGTATCCCCGGAAGGAGGGTTATAAGCCTGAACTCCCTGGTAGGCTGAAGATCAAGTATTTTAACTTCTTTATAAACAGCACCAACTTGAAAAAAGCATGGCGTCCTTTATTTAGGATGACCTGCCTTGATTCTGACTAGACCAAGATGCACAGTTCAAACAGGTTTCTCTCAACTGAATTTGTTGAAGACCCTGGAGGGAAAGGCTGCAAAGCTGAGTAACAGAAGCTCATAGTTTATAAGAATCAATATATGGCCTAGAAGCTTCACTTTTTAGGTCAACAAGTCACCTGAGGAGAGACTGAGGCTCCAAAATCTCCAGCCACAAAGGGAAGTTAGGATGTCAACAGCCAGGCTACACTGACCTTTGGCCAGTCTTTCCCTACACTTGAAAAATATCTTCTAACAAGAAGTTACTTATAAGCACATCCTGATATAACACCAGACCATGACGACTGAAACTTTGATAAGAAAACTTTTATAAAAGTATTGATATTGGGTTTATGATAAAACAGTGAAATAAAAATGGGAACAACAATCACGGCCCCAAAAGCAGGATACACTAATAAAAATTATTAGCAATACCCTTCTGTACTGATGCTTTGGAGACTTGCGCTGCTATATACTCAGAAAAAAAAGAACACGGATGACACTGATTACTGGAGCTTTAGAAACGGAACAAAATCCAATAGTATAAAATGCAAGGTCATGCACTTGCATGCTAACAAGAACTGCAGCTCGAAGATGGCAGCTTGTTAGATAGAAAACAGTGGTACATAAGACAGGATAAATACAGAAAACTTAGTGATCGTCGGATCACTAGTTGTATTAAACCAACATATGAAACAGTCATGGAAAACAGCATGCTGAAAGTTATTCCCTGCAGAAATAAAGGAATAGTAGTGCCACCAAGTAAGGCACTGCTAAGACTTAACATGTTATATGGTGGACAATTCTGAGCAGAGAAAATAAAAAATAATGTAAAATTTAGAAATACATCAACTGGGAACAGTACCCCATTCAGCACGTAGCAGCATGAGGGAAATGAGGAGCCTTTAGGGAAAGAGGGGGTTAAAAGACAACAGCTTTTCTAGTTTAGCAAAGTAAAGACAAAAAGAGAACAAACGGGCTATTGCTTCTGTCTATAAATGCATTAAGGATATATACAGAAAGAATCATTTAGACTCAAGAATAATGATGACAAAAACCATGGATATAAATTGGTCACAAACAAGACTCCTAATCACTAGAACAGCAAGTTCTGGAACAGCTTCTCAGTAGGATATGGTTACAGGAGGCTTGACTGCCTTTTAAATAAAGAATTATTAAATGTAAAGGGCTTGCAAATGCCAATGCTTGCAACAGCACGGGAGAAGGACTAATGATCAAGGTGATCTGTCCCAGTCATGTGCTCCCAAGTACAAAACCTGCTGAAAAACCTTACCTAAACACAATTCCAGCTCCTTCTCTTAAAGTCCACAAGGTGATAAAGAATTTGTGAAAGAGACAAAAGACAAGTAAAGAGGTATCTCAGTCTATTTTCTTTATATTTGGGACATGAAAGTATGTTTACGACTTGAAAATTCAATTGCGTGCATGCAAAGTTTAAACCTGTGAGACTACCCCCCCTCATTTTGCAAACTCAAATCACGTGCATTGGGGCATTTTGTACACTGTGCTTTAAACTCCTTAAAACCAAAGTGTCAAGCTTCTGATAAATAATTATTGCCAGCAGAGTTTTAGGAAGTCTTATTTGTCACAGTATGCATTATGGCATCTCTGTTGGGAAGACTTGAGTGGAAATGAAAACAAAAGGCAATGAGAGGGGAACTGACATTCATGAAAGAACCTTTGTAATATTTCAAGAGATTACTAATTCAGACATCAGATCATAATTTTATTTCAGTACTAACATATTCAACCAGATCTGTGTTAATGATTTAAAAGAACTTTATCAAATGGCGATCACTTCCTTATATTAATACTCAAAATTTGTAAGGACTGACACTAATTCCCTATTTAGTTCACCCCTACCCAAAAACCCAACCCAGCAGTCTATATACTAAACTGATTCCATTTAAGATAAGCATTACCACCAATTAATGTTATCTTTTCTTAAAAAAAAAAAAAAAAAAAAAAAATCAACTCTAGCTTCTAATTCCTATTTCTAAAGAGATACAGCTGCATCTCAACAACATTAATATCTTGAGAACGTGAATTTGGTCAGCTGGTCACCCAGAAGTACCATCTCTCTCTTCCCTTGAAGGGGTCAGTTATTTATAAAACATCTCTTGATACAACTAACCTGTGGTATCTGAATGTTGTCTGCTGGTCTGCTCGTAGCATCTTTATTGTACTGAGGATCAAATTCAGATGCTCCTGCTAAAACCATGATAAGCCCTGCAAAGATAATTGGAGGCAGACAGAAAATGTCAGCAACATCCTATGCCACTGAGTGGTATCTTCAGAACCCTCAGCCATAAAAACTTATTCCCACTCTTCCCCCAAGAACCATGAATATCCATGTTCTCTATTTAGTGGATCAGTTACTACTGCGACAGGGCAAAGCAGGCAAGAACCAATGTCTGGCACAAGACAAAAGAGATCACTCAAGGCTACATTTTGTATGGCATAAAGTCCAGCATCTTACTCTAAATGTCTTCACAAAAACACAGTTAGGTTTATTCTGCATGCTCACAGAACCATTCCTCTCGCCAATTCAGTAAATTAGGGTTAATTTTTTAACCAATCTGTAGGAGACACAAGGCAAGCATCAAAGCTGTGGTTCTGAGCAAGTTTCAACATGAAATAATCTACTGTTGACAAGAAGTCTGGAGAAAGAAGAGACCAGGTTTGCAGTGATGTCCCTAAACGTCTAAAGAAGTCCCACCTACTCTCCCATTCCTCCTTTCTCACCTAGCTGTTTGGAGAGGGGAAAAAGCATGAGTATGACAAGGTGGAGAGCATAAACTGGTCTGAATTAATCCCACACACATAAATCCATGTGTGCTGTGACTAGAAAGCGAACATATTTCCATACTCTTATCTCCTTAGACCTCTCGGATTATCTGCAAAGCATTTCTGTTTGGTAGGAAAAGGATGTGTCCAAGAGTGGATGATTCCAGCAAATCTAAAGCTGAACAACAGTGAAATTCAAAGGAGTAAGAGAATATATTTATGAACCCTTTTAAGAGGGTTTTTTGGGGTTTTTTATTCTGCTTTTCAATTGCTCTGAGCATGCAATCTAGTAAAATCCAATCTAGAACTAACTAGTACCACACTAATTCTTCAGACCCGTGCCAGCCTCCAAACTGAAAGATCTAATTCTGCACCAACATAATGCATCTACAGATTTCCCCAGAAAAAGGTTTTTTAATTCCTTTAAAAGTGAGCAGATAAGAAAAATAAGTAGATCAAAAACTATAAACGAGTAACAAAGTAACATGAAATTGATATGGAGCAAAATTTTTAAACAGAAATTTAGCTATAACATAATAAGTAAGAACAGCGAACCAGAAATGGTACTTCGTTCCTTGGCCATATAAAAATTTTATGACAGCCCCTAGAAAATTCCCAAAGCCCATTTTGTTACACTAACAGAAAAAAACACACAGACAGAGGCTGTGCTCCTAGTGGCCACGTAGTAACTCAGGACCACAGGCAGGTCAGCATGCTTTTCCCAACATACAATATCCTTTTTTCTTTCCTTTTTTTTTTTTTAAATATATAGATACACAGATATAAATATACATCTACGTAACTCCCTCTCCCAAACACTTAAGTCTTCTTACAGAGTACTCTTCACCTGCAACAAGATGAAGTTTTTAAAAACACTCTAAAAGAACAAGAAACGTTATTTTAATCTAACAAAGGCTTATAAAGCAGAAGCATTTTAACATCAGATCAACATTTCCAGATGAACGCATCAACACTTCAAGATGCCTTTTACTTACGTTTCATGTCCATGTTCCGTGTTTTATAGACAAAATACGTATATATTTGAGTTGTCCGAATGAGAATCTGATCTCCGCTATATCGTATTGATCGGTACCACCAGGAACCCTGAGACATTTAACAAGAACAAAATGACATCAGCTACGATGAAGCATTGAAGCAGCTATGCTGGATCACCTCATGACTGTTCACAATCAGGCCAACTGAATTTCAGAAAGGAGAAGGAAACAAAAAATCTTTGCCAACACAAATTTTAAAAGCACACCAATATATTCATCTGAGAGAATCTACTGCTAAAAATTTTTAGATTATCTCTAGCCTAGAGAATTCCCCCCAACACATGTGCACACGCATACACACTGCTTTGTTTATTTTTGGTGGTGTTTTAGAGAATCCATTAAACAGTAAATCCACTGGATTTACCGCCTTCTACATCCATAGTAACTCCTCACTGTGCAACACAGCATTCAAATTAAATTCAGTTTAGGCAGACCAAGGCCAAACCAAGAACAAAATAAAGAGATTTCTTTCATTATAAGAAAATCTGCAAAAAATAATTTAAGTCACCTAATCAGAAAATGCTTTTCAGAAGGGGAATCTGGAGGTGGCACAGTGCCCTTGCTGCAAATTTTCAGAATTAAGCCATATGCCTTCAGGTTGACAGAAAAAGTTTTCCAAACCTTCAGAAACACTCCAGTAGTTCCCTCATTAGCATTACACCAGTGACTTCAAATTATGGAACTCACTGTACAGTAGTTGTAGTCTATAATATATTTTAAGAAAAATGGTGTGCTGGGTTATAAACTGCAGTCTGTTCGTTAAACTCCTCCTTGTAAGCAAAGCTCACTAACATGAGAAAAAACATCCAAGATACATCTCAATCTATTGTGACTTTTCACTTGTGATAAACTTTACAAGTCGTAAAGTAGTAAGTGATGCTTACTATTATTAATTTAATAGGCAAGAGTGTAAAGTCCCCTACTACATCAAGAACTCTGCAATTTACCTAATTTCTTTTTAATAAATTAGGTTTAATTCTTCCACAAATAGAAGAACTCTGACACAAAATAGTACACAACTTCTTAAAAAGTTTTTCTGCAGAAAAATTTAATTATAATCCCATAGCTATCAAATTTTTGTCCAAGTATAGGTATTGGAAGAAAAATATAACTACAGCCAGCCCAAATCTACATGAAAAAGGCTGCCCTAACTGCTTTTGCAGATACAGCTTGTCTCTCTCACCTCATGTATGGAAGATTATTTAGGTCAGTGGAGGTCTAGGAAGAACTATATATCAGTATTTTCGGTTTTTTGTTGTTCTGGATCCAGAGGGTGGAACTAGGCTTACTTTATTTTAGATGCCTATCTCAGAGATAGGATGACTACACTGTAGTTAACTTCAGCTTCTTTATTGATTCATAAAAGAGAAACAGGCCCATTAAAAGCATGAATCATCTTGTATGTCTACTTTAGAATGAAATGATAAAATAACTTGCTCCATAAAAATTACTATTCCTCTTCATTGACTATAAAAGAAATTTACAGTGACAAGTCTGAACGCAGAAGCCTACATCTGGTATAGGGGCAAGAAGAGGCAGCTTATTTTTTTCTCTGCTCAGGACATTTCTTCATAACAACAGAAAGGATGTTTACTTTCACTTGAGCTATGATAAACCTATTTAGCTATAAATCACTAAAAGTACATGTATACAAAAAAGCATCAACAGACACCAACTGAAACCTAAAAGGAAAGATGGAAAAAATATGTAGACATTGTACCCTGGATTTCAGGCTTATTCAACAACGTGTTGAAATCACCACATCTAATTTTCTAAACTGAATCTTCAATTATGCAGAAAGACTCTCAAAGAGAAGGGATAATGCCTGGCTGAGCCTCCACACAGAGAAATGCAAGCAGTTGCCAAGACCCTCGGACACCTTCTCAAATGCAAATCTTCTTCCCAAGAGCTGAAGGTTTCTGGGTGTCAATTTTCTGAGTCTTTCTTCATGCCATACCACAAATGTACAATCACTGGATACTGTGATTGTTCAAAAGCAATACTGTAGGGCAAGCCCGAGCCCTGAAATACCACTCACCTAGCAATTGATTTATCACACAAAGAAATCTCAAGGGCAGACATCTCATGGTGTACAGAAGATTAATAAAAATTAAAGTTATGAAAACAAGGGCAGCCAGGAGAAACCAAAGCAACAACCTGTTCCCCTTGCAGTAATCTTTCTAGTACCACCAGATACAGACATCTCAGTCTTGGCTCTACAGTAACACTACTGAATACACTCTTGAGTTCATCACATCACATCAGTTTTCATGTGATGAATGACAGAAGGTGCAAGACAAATTACATAACTCAGTCTCTAATTCTTGTGATATCTAGTATTTTTCCTACAGCCCTCTATCATGGAACTGCATTTTTTTGGAAACTCTACAGCAGCTACACTTTTTCCATAATGAAAGAAAACACCTACACTTAAAAAAAAAAAAAGCTTCCTCACGCTCTCTCTCCATGAAAGGCAAGAATGAGCAACTCTACTTATGTCTAAGACAGCTTTGTTTACAGCTTGGTTACGGAGGGTAGAATATTACTTACATAATACTTACCACAACAACTGGAAGAATAACCATAAACGCTAATCCATATACAAGCAACACCTAGAGAAAAATTATGAAACATAGTGCATTAGACAATTTACTTAATACCACTCCTGTTTAATCTTTATTCTAGAATACAGTCAAGTACTATTACCACAAGCCTACTACAAATTAATGCAAGCTCACTGCGTAATACCTGTCATTATTTCTGAAGAACAACTTACAAGTAATATTATCAGTTTGGTAGTGTTAAATAAGGAGTATTAGTTTAGTTTAAGTAACCTTTTAAATGATCCAAGCATTCTCTCATGAAGGTTTCTTTAATAATTAAAAGAGTTGGCAGCTAAACTGTGATGCAGCGGACAGAGATGATTACCGCATTAAAAGAAATCAAGCGGGTAAGCCAAATACCTTACAGCAACAAATGCAACAGAAAGAACATTTAGACACTGTATGATTACAGCATCACTAGCAAACCAAACGGAACCACAGAAATCCAGCAAACAAACAGTTCTGTATGTGTTTCCTTGCAACAGCAAACACACACTTTGTAGCAGGGGTGACCACAGTACAACCTCATCATTACTGCAATGAGATCCTTCCAAGCATATTAATACTTTACTCTCAAAACTTAGATTTAAGCTACTCTTAACACTTTTGACTCCTGAAATTGGTTCAAAGATGCACACTTGGACCAAAGTATTATTAACTACGTGTTTTGACTAAAATGTGCAATATTAAGCACAAGGCGAACGCTTGAAAGTTCATCTTAAAATCTTGAGCTAAGTTAAGTTGACTCACCAAAATTGAATTTTTCTGATCCACAATCCAAGCTGGCAAAGCTATACCGAAGCTTGTAGCTGTAGGATAAAAGAAAAGAAATTCACTACAAAATATTAAGGAATTGTTTTAAAGTCACATTAAGTCTAACAAACAAACAACAAAACAAAAAACAAACACCACCACTAACCCACAAAAAAAACCCTCGTTTATCACATCAATAAGCAAAATTCTAACAAATTTAGCAAAACTGAAAAACAAATTAGAAATACTCAAGTATGCAATAGAATAACAAGACTTAAATGCAACATCTGAAATACCAAAGATTTTAGCTTAACATACTGCAGTGAAATAGATATGCAAGATTTATTAATATATTTTTTAAAAGAGAGAAAGATTTCACAGATGGAAAGATGTACAAGCTTTGCCTTGCTGAGTTTTCAGCAGTTTAAATACATACAGATCAGTAAATACAGGAACTGCAAGAAAATTGTTTGAGCAAATGAATTCTACGGAAAAAACTTTTATTAGCTTTTAAGTTTAGGAAAGTGTTCTAAGTTGTAAATTGTAAAAACAAAACCCTCTGCCAGTTTGAATTACACACTGTGTGACTGGTAAGAATGAGAAAGGAACACTTTTCAATTCAAAAGGAGTTAGGTTGCAGAAAATAGAAGACATGATCCTCTAACTAACTTCTACAGTACACAAATCTGAATACAGAATAGCATAAAATAGCTTGTCTTCAGATACTTTAGCAGTAATAAATTGAACCTCGCAAACACTACCTATCCCAAAGTTCTAGGAAATCAAGAAAAGAAAAACAAATACACACTTTACAAATTTCTAGAGCCTGCTTAAAAAAAAACAAAACCAAAAAACCATGCTTTCCTCAGTACTAGCAAGCATCAATTGCCTTAAGGAAGTCCAGACTAGGATCCCCTATATATTTAAATACTATTCTGATACTGTCTCCAACAGCTTATGACAGCCACCAATTCAGACAACCAGTTGTTATGCACAAGCCTATCGTGACTTCTATATAGTTAAGTTGGAAACTACTACTTGTTGAGACTCAAATTAAACATTTGACCAATCTGACCACACCTCAAGCTTAGGAGTTCAATAGACTAACACCCAGTGAATTTACCACATTAAGTTATAGGAAATGCCCTGCTCTGCAGAAGAGTCTGGAGACACCTCCCTATCTGTTTATGGTTATGGATTTTTAGAAGAAACTACTAAAAATGTAATGCATCTTTTATAGGTGGTATCAATTTCAGTTTCCCACAATATTTTTGACCTTTAGGATTGTAGCTTCAAACCGTTCCCGGAACGGTAGCAGTTCAGTGCAAAGCTCTCTCTCTCTCTTCTGGTCTGAGAGTCTCCTTGCCCCCATCCATGCTTGCTGAGCTGAAGCATTAGCAAATACCAAGGGGAAACAGTCTACTAGAACTGCCTTACATTATTAAAAGCTTATTTTTTTAGTCTCCAGGTCCCCTCACTTGCTTTTAAACACTCTTCAAATGATTTTGCACATTCAGTATTTTACTTTTAGTAAAGGAGCAAGTCATGCCAAAGCCAAGAAAATCTTGTTTGCCTGCCTCTAACCTCCGTGCTTCTTCAGTTGGATAGAGAGGAATGCTGCTTGCTGTTCCTTTGTGCTGGGCACAGAGGGTGGGATGTACCTCATCTAACCTGGTTAGACATGTCTAACACCAGATGTGCTTCATTTCATCCCAGAATCTACCTCTATAAGGGACTGTCTCCATTCTTTGACTACACAGAACTAAAAAAATAGAGTATATAGCATGGATACAGATTTTTACACTACAGGTGTATAAATGAAGAGAAGATGAATTTTACTAAATTAGAAACTTCCTCACACTTCAATGTGGAACAAGGTTACAGAATAGAGGATGGGAGAGAGAAAATTTCGGGCTTCTTCCCACCCTTGAGATGAAGCAACAACGAGAGATCTAGAAGCAGAGCAGAGAACTCCAATTCCACTGTAGTCCGAGTTAGGGTTTCAGAAGAGCAGAAGGCTTCACACTCACAGTACGAACTGCTGCCCTACCAAAGAATCGTTTCATTTCGCCCTTTGGGAACCCAGAATCCCTGAAGTTTGTGAAAGTGATCTCTGAGCCAACCACACAAGGATCTTCATGCCTTTAAATTCTCAGCTTTTGTCTGAGTTTTCTTTTGAAGTCATAGCTTCAGGTCCGTTCAAGGACACTAGGCCTTGGCAACACTAAGTTAGTAGCTTGTGGATGCAAAAAACAGTTTAGCATCAGGAAAGGTCCTAGGAAAGCTCTTCATTCTTATAAAGTCCAAAATTTAAAGTACCATTTTGCTGATATTGCAAGAGCATTTCTGAAGCAATCTTATTTGTATTTTGCAGCAAGAGGGCCAGAGGCCTCCTACTTGCCTGGGTTGGAAACCAAGAGAAGGCAGGAGCTGAAAGAAATTTGCTATGCTATAAAACACAGTGGTTCAAGAATTTGAACCACCACCTTAGTCCATCAGAAATGCCTTTGTTAGACTATGATTTAGTTGGCACAGTTGTTTTTTTGAAGGGAGAGGGAAGACTGTTTCTTTGAAACATTGGTTCGGGGGCTGGGTTTTTTTCCACTTTTAAAATCAATTTTCCATGTTGGATGGATGTAATTCAGAAGAAGAATTTCCAGCCTAGAATTCCCTCACATCATCCTGTAACTTCACAATTAATTTACAAATTCCATTTATTACTTCCAAGCTGGCCTTAACTCATTCCATGTAGATATATAGTATAACTTAGTCCCACAAACTGCAGAACATCAATGAGCAGAGATCTATGGAGGTCCGTCCTAACAGATGGCAGGTTTCCTTTTAGCTTGTAATGAGTATCAGAAGCAGCTAGAAGTACACAATATTCCTCCTCACAACTAGTCCACTTAAACAACAGTCACAAATATGTTTTAAAAGCGACTCATGCAACTGCAAATAGGAGGGGAAAAAATCCATTAACTTTTAGTCTTAAATTGGTTTAGCTTGGATCATCTACTGTAAGACTTTAATACACCATCATCAGGATTATTTTCATGTAGCTACCTGCCCAGGAACAATCTACCAGGACTCCTCAAGATGGAGGTGGCATAGAGCTACACTCAAACAGTACTGCTTCCAGCAAATGGAAGGCAGATGCATATACAGTATTTATTTAAATACATACATATACTCACGTACATCCCTTCAAAGTATGTTTATTGCATTATGGCTAGTCGTTAATTTTTCATTATACATTTATAGTATCTGATCATAAATACTAAAAAAATGTTTAAAATTGACAACTTTGATGAGTATTTTTCTATTTTTGGCTTATACCTCCTTTTAATATTGCCAAGTCTCCCTAGATACTTACTGAAGCTGATGAATTAAAAAATATCATTCTCTTTTCCCCTATTAAGTTTGAGAAACGTGAAAGCAAACTCTTTCCTGCCTTTCCCTCCCACCACCACCCCAGAGCCAGTTTCACAAGCAAAGAACTGATCAGATATAATGCTTCAAATCATAGGAAAAACTTATTCTATATACATTAAGATCTGAGTGCTTCTCAAACGATCAGATATTACACAGCTCAATGTACAGAAATTAAAGGACTTCTGTCATTCATAATTGTTACCTTGTGGTCCATCTGGATTACCAAATTCTTCCCAATTTTTTCGTGATTCTTCATCAGTTAAGCTAGTTTCAAGAAGAAAGATGTTAATACAGAAGTAAAGAAATTTCTCTAAATCATTAATATGCAGAAACTTTAAAATGTGGCATTTATACTAACCTTCAGAGATGGTTTGGCAAGCTAAACAGCTTCTGTTACTGTTTGTATGAAATCTGATATGGAACAATACAGCTGTGCTCCTTCATGATACACAGGTGAATTCTTTTAGCAGTCTGACAGCAAAAGAAATCAGACACAGAAGGTGCACCCTCATACAGGAGATGGAACAATCACATCTCCCTTTCATGAGAGTGACTGCGTACCCATCAGCACAGAGCGCTTTTCAATGCCAGGTTACAGTACGGCAAATTTTGAAAGACAACAAAGGTTGAAAACACCTTTGGTTTTTTTGGAAGGAAGGTGAATGTGCAAGATGAGTTGATACAGCAGAAGTTGTCCATATGGGCTTTTAATTCTCTTATTCTAGACTCCTAGCCTTTGACGGCATGTGTTTGGTTGTTTTTTCCTCTGGAACTCCCTAGTTTCATATTTAAGGAGACAGAAATAAATTAAGACATCACCTCCTAACTCTTACAGTTTCTATGCCTATACTGTAATGACAATTTCTTGGCAATAATATAACACCTCAAACAGAATCCCTGTTACTAGAAGGAAGAATGATGCTTTAGGAAACAGAACATGAGGCATTCACTACACAGAAGATTTTGTCTCACAAAAGTAACCCAGTGAACAAGTCAGACATCTCCTGATCATTTCTAAGTCTCACATTTGTTAACTAGGCAACTCATTGAATGGGTAGCTTTTACATTCTTTCAAGACAGCATGGCTAAGGACCTTCACTGTCATTTACTTCAAGATATGCCTCTGCCACAGCCCTTGCACCAGCGTTTGAGTATCAAACTGTATTACCAAGCATTTGAATGCTAGCTTGTAAAGCAATGCAGCAAGATGTTTCAGGAGTTCAGAAAGCAATACCAGAATATCCTATTGAAGAGACTTTCATAGCAATGAAGATGTGTTTAAGCAGAAAGGATGATTTCAAAACTGCTCACGTGAGCATGGTGTTGGTTCTCCTTCTCACCTCATCCCAAACAGGACTCTGAAAACAGTCAGTAAGGTCAACCACATACACAACTGACTTAAAAGCAGAAATCACCAACTTGCTAGGTTCTCAGATGATGTGGCTGACCCAATAAACCCCTACAATGGAAGAAGGCTCAGAGGGGATGGGCAAGGGCGATGTGTTGAGAAGCTTAGACTGACCACAGTGACTCACTACAGCTGTTGCAAAGAAGCTGGCTGTGTCTCAACACAAAGGGGACCAGAAGGTGGCCTTTGTTTTAGATAAAGACCTATCAACAGTTGAGCAGATCAACTAGTAGCATAATCATTTCTCCCTGAGTTCATTAAAAAAGGATGAATGTCTCCAAGTTTACGAGAGCTCAGCCTAACATAGAGTATAAAAACTAGACAACTAGCAAAAGAATTTTGAAGAGAAAAACAGGCTTGAGCTGGCTTCAACCCACACATGCCTTCCGAGCACCTGGGTATGCCCAGCGTCGTGACAGTGAGTTATTAGAGAGACCAGTAATGGGAATCACGTTGGTATCATGATGGAACTGTGTATTGAAATTTGCTAAGTCTAGCTTACAAAATATACTAAACACACAATACAAATGTATCACTCCACTAAATCAGAAAACCCATGTAACATCAACTATCTTCAGATAAGCAAATTTGATACTAAACATTATATGCTCCACACGTGGAATACCAAAAAGAACCTGGTCATAGCGTATTGAATTCTGACAGATGATCATTTAGAGCAGAAAAGAATATAAAGCTGTATTAACATTCCGTGTGTGAAGAGCACTACAAAAACCAAACCCACATCTTGATTACAGAAAAATTCAATAAAAAGGGATTTCCTTTATACCTAATTCTAATATTAGACATCATCTCTCAGATTAAAAAAAAAAAAAAAGCTATAAGCAGAGATAAGGCCAAAAAATACTCTGGAGGAAAAGAGGATTTGAGGATTCAGCTTTTAAGAACTACACAGGTAATATGAAAGTCACCGAGTGAAAAATCAGGACTGCAAGGCAAGCACAAATGAAAAGGGATGTGGGGGAGCTGAGAGAAAACTGAGTCAGAACCAGAATGAAACATCTTTGTCGCTAGATGGGAACAGAGTTAAAATACTGTCTCTTGCTCTTTGGCTTTATCACCAAGCAAAACGAACAGTATATTTATTTTCTAAGCAACACTTCAGAATTGCTGCAACAGGGTTGGCTGGTTAAAAATTGCAACACTCCTTCTGTTCTTGACATGTCATCTTTGAGATTTAATAGGTATCGCACTGGAAACACTTTTCCTAGCTGACATGGAAGTTTAACACAAAGACCTAACACCTTGCAGTATTCTGACAGTTGCTAAACAATTAAGTGATCCTTCCTAACTTGTAAAGAACAAGTACGCACTGAACCGAGACACGTCCTGACTTTCGTTACCTATCCGAACACATTTTTCCTGGCTGCTTAGGTCACCCCTGCTATTACCTTAGAGGTTTCCCTCCCCATAATATCAAGTTCCCATTTTTGGTAGGCAAAAAAGAAACTTACGCTGCATAGGCCTTAGCAATCCTCATGAACATAACTTCATCTCCTCCTTTATCTGGATGGTATTTTAGCGATAGTGCACGGTATTGTTTCTTAATTTCCGATATACTTGCTCCCTTAAAAAGGAAAGTTGAGTTATTAATAAATATCTTAAATTAAATCTATTCTTCTATACCTATATTCTAAAGCACATTGTACAATATTTCTCTGCACCATTCATTGAACTAAAGAATTATGTTCTAATATGATATGATCACAAAACTACACATGCATTTCATCAAAACATGAATATTTTTCTAACAACATTTTTATAACCATTATATTTTTTAAACAAGTTAGAAGCCATAGTCTAACAAAAAGACATTCAGATGGCTGGGTATCATTTTCTTCCTGGATTACCTTGCTTATCCATCCATAGAAAAAAAAAATGTAAGGCTGCCTTATCTGTTTGACAAATGTTATCTTTTCCTAAACATATTAATGAATATGAGGAATTCTCACTTGCAATATTCTTCTATTTAAGCAAGAGTTCATAGATCAAGTGTAATGCTTCACTTTTAACTTGCAGGCAGAAATAAATCTGTCAGTCACCAGGAACAGTGGATTGCTGTGCTGCTTAAGAATGCCTTTGACTAGAATCATCCTACCCATAAATTATTTCAAATTCCTTGAACAAAGGGAATACATCACCTATTCCTGAGAAAGAGATCAATTTTTATTCTACCACAGCACATTGTTAAATGCCTCCAACACAACCCCTTGTGCATCAACTTTCAGGTTGGACCGTGAACTTCACTCAAGAAACCCCACAAAACTTTATAGTAAGTGCAGATAAAGTTTTTCTAGTAAGCTATTAAGTTTCACAGAACCATTACCATAGGACTTTTCGACATTTTGTGGAAGGGAGGCCAGCATGCTGACCTTCACTGCCTAATAAACACACAAGAAGTTATTTAAAGATGATTGCACTATTTCGATAAATTTAAACCAGAAATTAAACTACCCCGAGGCTTCATTTGCTGTTATTTTATCTCTCTTTATACAATATGTCTATCACTTTCCAGCACTATTTTTCAACAGCATGCCTGCCTCATTTAATGCACAGGATGAATTTACTCCATAATAAATTAGACTTCAAGTAAAAACAGCCATTGCAAGACTAGATGAAGAATGCCAGAGAGCATTCATGGAAAGCGGGGAAAAAAAAAAAAATCAGGTTGCTGAAGAAGAGGTGGGTTTTCATGGCTCACATGAATGCTGCCCATAAAAAAAAAAAATCCTCATTTTTTCTCTCTGCCACAGAGGGTGCACGGGATCCCTGATAAGCTGATGACAAATTTTGCGCATCTATCATTAATTGCTTTCTCCTCATTTTCAAAAGCTAGGCTAACAGAGGTTAGGCCTGACTTACAGAAATTATTAGCAGCCTAGGACAGTTGGTATCAGTCAGCACTCTGCTTGGAACACAGAGCTTACCTATATTAACTACTTACAAAAAAAAAAATAAGGTTCTGATTGTCTTAAAGAATCCAAAATTATAATCAGTTTTGAGCTTCATCTTTCTGCCTTGGATCCTACCTGTAAAATGAGAGTAAGGACACTTATTCAATAAATCAGTAATACTATCTGAGTGCCGTATGTGTTAGTGAATTTAAGTGATGTGCTCCAAAAGGAGCTAGTGTATGTTCAAAAAAAAAGTGCTGATATTTTATATAAAATAAGGTGTATGTACGTTGTCTGGACTTTGTCCAGAACCACAAGTTCTCCTCTGGAGAAAAAAGCCTCTTATAAGCTGATACGCTAACGCAAGATTTAAAAAAAAAAAAAAAATCTTGGCCACAGTATGAATACAAGTAGGCAAAAGAATTACCGTGTTCCAAAACTTTCAAGTGCTTGTCTGCAAACCCTCCCCCCCCTTTTTTTTTTTTAAGTTTGAGGGGGTTTGTTTTTATTTAACAGCAACATTTCCATTATCTAACAACACTTCAACATCTGTATCGACATCTGTATCACTTCAGTATCAGCAGGGCTGACAACAACTCTAAAGGTTCCACTTGAATGGTAACAGAAGAAAGCTGTTAACTTTCATTTTGTCTGAACTACAAGTTTTTCAAAGGGATTTAACAGACATCCTCCGATAGCACAGAAATACAAAAAACAAACATGCTCTGGAATCTTGGACTCTATTTCGAGCCCTGCTTCAACTGATCTACCTTCACACCCATCTCTTCATCTCCCCTGTAACATCTCTGGCTTTAATTCAACTTGTCCTTATGACAATATGCTCCATCCATCTATCAGTTCTCAAAGCATTCCAGTATTGGTTTCTTTGCTTGGATAAGTTGCATGTGTCTTGAGCATGCATACAAGTTTTCATTAATAAATATTAAGTTACAATTAACTACATACACACTTTTTTCCCCCTCAGGGCTGCTACTTGCAGAAATTTGCCAAAGATGACAAAAGGAAATCCTCCGATTACCTAATCCCTAGCCTCATTTGTTTAACCAAAGTTAACCCAGATACACGAACATTTAAACTGCACTGTTCCAACAGATACCATTCAATAGTAAAAATTTATCTTGTTCCTGTGCATCAGTGAGATAACGCAAGAGAGCAATCAGTCATTCACAGAGGAACTGAGCAGAGGTTGAATTTACATAGCTTACCTCCACAAATGACAGGCAGGTCTTGTTCTACCTGTCTAGCTAGAAACAGGCTGGACTCTACTTACCTGCTGTAATGGCTTGCTTAGCATAGAAAAGCAGTACCAGCAAGGCCTATCTTATGCTCACAAGCCACATCACTAACGGCAAGCGATGTATTTGTTAATGTTCATATACACATTAAGCTCTCCCACACTAACAATATACATCGTTTAATCAAAACGGGTACATTCAAAGTTCTTCCATATTCTTGCGTTGAGCTGTATCCACAGTGTATTTCCTCAGACTGGAGAGTAAAACATATCTCACACTTCTGAACTGAAAAGATGATTCTACTGTTATTCGAAAGAGGAGCTTTGTATCAGGAAATAATTACCATAAGCAGATAATTTGCTTGAAATGTTCTGGTTAAGATGAAGAAAAGAGTTTGACAGGACTAAGTAAAGAGTTTAAGAGATGTCCAGAAGGTCTATTTGTCTCCTCATGATATATAACTTTTCATATCCATTTTGAATCAGACCTTCAATATAAATAAAGCACTACATCTGTTTTCTAGATAAAGACTACGCCTTTTTTTTTCCAGTTTAATAAACCAATTGGCTGGTATCACTACTTAGAATTTGTTGTTTGCATTCACAGATGCAACTGAGATTCAAGGTAACCTTTACCACATCAAAATGTGCATCACCAACACCCTTTAGCGAAACTTTTCATTTACTAGAGAAACATTGCCATACAACAACTATAAATCAAATGAATCCTCATTCTTGCTTATAGTTTATTCAGCAACATCCCTAAAAATGGCTATTGAGAGGTTTTTCACAGAGTATAAGAGACAGAATGTTTTTTTCCTGTACCAAGCGAGGAAAACAGCATCACAGTAAGATTCAAAACAGATTAAAAAAATCCACCTCACTATATTAAGAAAGTCATTAGAATTTTGAAGGAGTTAGACACAGAAGTTATAAATTAGTACAGATATAGACAATGAATATCTAACAAATGACCTTACAATAAGCAGCAGCAACTTTCAGATGCCAAAAAAGAACAAAGCCATATACATTCACTAAAGTTAACTTTGTTTAAAAATAAGTCTTAAATTGGACATCTAGACATAGAATATACAGTCACAGTACTACAGACTAGTGAAAGATGCTATTACTTACAGGATCCAAATGTAAAACCTCGTAAGGGTTGTACTCTTGATACTCTCGGTCCGTTTTGGAAACTTTGTATGCAAGAAACAAAAACAATGCCCAGCCAGCAAGGAGGACTATTTTCCTGTTTGGAAGAAAGACTTTTTTAAATGTACAAATCCACTAAGCTCTAGTATAATTCTACAAGTAACATAAGAAGCCATTTGATATCAGCCTTCAAGACACAATATTAAAATAGCAAAAAACATTAAAGCTATTTTAAAGTATTTCAGTTACATCACCATCTTTGACACAGATGAGACAAGCTGCTCTGACTTCTAATTAATTTCTTTTCTCTTTTTTTTTTTTTTTTCTAAACACAGGCAACTCACTGTCAATGGACTCTTTCCATTCTTTAACTGTGTGTGCTCAGCAGGTTAGAAATAGGCAATACTATTGCATAAGGATGACTTTAACCTTATCCTAGACAAAGTCAATGCTAAAAAAAACAAAAAGCTGAAACAGATGCATAACAGACAGGGAAATATTTTGAGGGTGGGAATAATAAACAAAGAACTGAAGGATATAAAACCATCATCGTTAAACACACAGGTTATTACTCTTGTATACTTGAACGTATGTGTTTACATAGTAAATATTTAAATCAAAAGACATTGCTAGCACCACTAATTTCAGTGAGGGAGGATTATTTCTTGGAATAAATGCATTGTTTACTGATTTATTAGTGCTGAGGTTCACTGGTTTCATTTGGCATGTATTTTATAAAGGACAAACAGCATCCATCTTGATTTCAAACCCTACTAGATAATAACGATTAACCATTAATTATTCAAATATGGCAGACTGCAAGCGTCTCTTCTGTGACACAAAAACCATTATTATGTAACTAATTCCAGCTGCTTTGAATACCAAAAAAAAAGTATTTTTATAAAAAAAATGTAGGAATTGCTTTAATGTAAAGTCATGCAAATGAAACGTACTTACTTCACTGTAGGAATTATGTTTTGTTGTGGTTTTAACAGTCGCAAACGATACCACAAGCATCTTCCATACACATTTCTTATATTCTTTAATCGAATTTGCTCTATAAAAACAAAGAGAAAGATTGTGATTAACCAATCTGACAAAAAGCAGAATGACAAACGTGCTCGCTTCATCCTGGAGTAGGTAGTACAAGGTCAGTTGGAGGACTAAAAAAAAGGTACAGCAATATTGGAAGAAAGAATGTTTTTTACCCATTTAAGTGATACTGCACATCCATAAACATAAGAAGTGGGTCAGATTATTCTCCACTGTCTGAAATGAATACATTGCATTTTCCACATGCCACATAGCAACCATTGTGAACCCAGAAACACTTGTGAACCCAGCCTTTGCCTGGCTAATGTGCACCTGTAAATTTTACTTCTGCCGTTTTATACTCAGCTCCAACAAGACTCTCACTTCAATATGTCAGCTACTGTGTGCAGGAAAAAAAAGCAAGCAAACAACCCCCCAAAAACCTAACCTACATGCAAAACGGTGTTTGTATACAACTAAAGAGTGCAGCTATAGCAACAGGTACTTCCTCCATTCAAAATATGATGCACCTTCCTCCGCAACATCTGCTTTACGTAATTTGCCTTCATTTAGGTTTTTCCTGTTGAGGAGGAAAAGGAAGGAAGAGTAAGATAACAGCTATTTGTAAGCCATGTAGCTCAGTAATACAAGCCCTTGGAAATAGAGTATACGCATTAACAACAAACCAGCCAAGAAGATTTCCTCCCGTGTCCTTTCAGGACAGGATGGGGCTGGAAGGAAATTGTATTTATACTGTAAACATCACCATGACATGGCACGGAAGCTCTCTCTGTTAAGAGAGTTTTAGTTGTATTTCAGAGTTAATCAAGACCAACTTAGTCTTGGTCAAAGAAGTCTTTTATGCTAAGAAAAGCGTGGTGGAAAGTAAATAGCTTGTACAGAATTTCTGTAAGCACTGAAACTATATGTTATAAAGTGACTTCAATCCTGTTTACCTTTTAAGTAACTTGTCTGTCCATAAACTATATAGTCTGACCTGCAACACTTCTGAAGTGAGGAGGTCACTGTAATTACCTTACCTTACCTGCAAAAGAATAAGACCACTTGGCTCTTTTCAGACTAAATGAGAAAGAATTAAGAGAAAAAAAATTCATCCTGTCTCAATACTTTTAGATATTGCTGGTGAATAAAGTGACTAAATTTGTGAATTTAAAAGTTTGTGAATTATCTAAATGCAGGAGTTATATTAACAACTTTGATCCAAAGCACATGTCAATCACATCTTTGAAAGTCTTAAAGCTCAATGTTGCACTTTTAACAAGGTGATCAGAGAATCACAGAAAGTTAGGGACTGGAAGGGACCTCGAAAGATCATCTAGTCCAATCCCCCTGCTGGAGCAGGATTACCTAGATCATGTCACACAGGAACGCGTCCAGGCGGGTTTTGTATGTCTCCAGAGAAGGAGACTCCACAACCTCTCTGGGCAGCCTGTTCCAGTGTTCGGTCACCCTCACCGTAAAGAAGTTTTTCCTCATATTTATGTGGAACCTCCTGTGTTCCAGCTTGCACCCGTTGCCCCTTGTCCTGTCAAGGGATGTCACTGAGAAGAGCCTGGCTCCATCCTCTTGACACTTGCCCTTTACATATTTATAAACATTAATGAGGTCACCCCTCAGTCTCCTCTTCTCCAAGCTAAAGAGACCCAGCTCCCTCAGCCTCTCCTCATAAGGGAGATGTTCCACTCCCTTAATCATCTTCGTGGCTCTGCGCTGGACTCTCTCTAGCAGTTCCCTGTCCTTCTTGAACTGAGGGGCCCAGAACTGGACACAATATTCCAGGTATGACCTCACCAGGGTAGGGAGGAGGAGGAGGAGAACCTCTCTTGACCTACCACACCCCTTCTAATACACCCCAGGATGCCATTGGCCTTCTTGACCACAAGGGCATACTGCTGGCTCATGGTCATCCTGCTGTCCACTAGGACCCCCAGGTCCCTTTCCCCTACGCTGCTCTCCAACAGCTCTGTCCCCAACTTGTACTGGTACATGGGGTTGTTCTTGCCCAGATGCAGGACTCTACACTTGCCCTTGTTATATTTCATTAAATTACTCCCCACCCAACTCTCCAGCCTGTCCAGGTCTCTCTGAATGGCAGCACGGCCTTCTGGTGTGTCAGCCACTCCTCCCCGTTTTGTGTCATCAGCGAACTTGCTGACAGTGCACTCTATTCCCTCATCCAAGTCATTAAGGAATATATTGAGTAGTACTGGTCCCAGTACCAACCCTTGAGGGACTCCACTAGATACAGGACTCCAACTAGACTCTGTCCCATTGACCACCACTCTCTGGCTTCTTTCCTTCAGCCAGTTCACAAGCCACCTCACTACTTGATCATCCAGACCACACTTCCTCAGTTTAGCTGCGAGGATGCTGTGGGAGACTGTGTCAAATGCTTTACTGAAATCAAGATAGACCACATCCACAGCTTTACCATCATCTATCCACCGGGTTATGTCCTCATAAAAGGCTATCCTCATCTCAACTAAAATAGCAGTTATGATACATGGAAACCATCTTTGGCAAATTTCTAAAAGGTGATTGTGGAACACAGTGACGACCTCTGTCTAGTTATTCTAAAGATATTGGGGGGGTGGGATATGGTGCTCAGTGATCTACTTGAATTTCTAAGCAAGGATGCAATCCAGCTGAAACATCTAGAACTTCAATTTGCAGTCACCAAACTATCTGAGGCCAGAGAAACACGACCATAAATGCCAATATTGTGCAAGGGATCAACCACGAGGTCAGATTTAACTCGGATCAGATGAGAGCACAGGATGGTACTTCAAACTCTGGCTGATTTGGCAGAGAAATAGAGTGGGAACATAGATGATACCTGGCCACCCACAAACTAGTAAAGCAGATTAAAGCTTGCAGAGGCAACGTACCAGAACCAGAAAAAGTATATCAGCTTATTCTGAACTACTTAATTCTATAAAGTATATCTTCTCCAAAACTCAATATGACATTAAACAGCTTGATGGGATTCCTTGAGAAGATCAGATTAGTAGCCCCATCACCCCCAAAGAGGGAGAGATGGAGATAAGGGAGGATAATTCAGTCCCTTGCATCTGATCCAACTCTTGCAGGGCTTCAAAACTTGTCTCACAATTTTGTGCAACAGATAAACTATGCAAGTATTTGGTGGTTCTCCTGACGTGCAAAGATTGTTCGCATACCTAAAACAGGTACTAAACATGAAAATTTCTAAACAAAAAGGATATGACTAATATTTGGTTAAGCAACAGCCCACTTAGTTTCACTTGTGTAAGGCTTTAGAAAGCACTGTGAAGGAAAAATTCATAAGACAATGAAAACAGGGCTAAAATGCAACACTTACTCCCTACTGATAGAATGCAAATTAATTTGTCATTTCCTCTTTGCAATTGTTTTTTCTTTTAAGACAAAAATTGTGGGAGATCTCTATTGGTTCAGAATTGGATCCACCACAACTAGAAGTGAGCTAATTATTACTTTAAATTAAACTACATTTTTTTAATGCAAAACTAAGAGACATTACCAGCACATAGAACTGGGATTTCAACAAAAGCTGATGGCATTGAAGACTAGACAGACATTTAAGTTCTGAGAACTAAAGAGCTTTGCTACAGAAACAAGGAGGAAAATGTTCTGAGGGTTTTAAACGGTCACTGGACAACTATGAGCCATAGTGTGATGCTTTTATGAAAAAGTCAGCAGTGACACTTGAACAAATCAGGCATCACAAGCCTCACAGAACACACACGTGCTTATGTTAAGCATAAATCACTCACTTCAAATATTGTCGATGAATTCAGTTGTGCAGTACTGAAGCGAGATGAAGCAACTGGTCAGTTCAACCACACTGACCCAATATCTGCTACCTGATCCAATCCGTATCACAGCCCACAGCCATTTCTCCAGCACAACCAAGGGGCAGTGCTGTTGGTGACTGTCTTAACTGATTTATGCTGCTTGCAGAAATACCTGAAACTAACATGAAAATGATCACCAGTGCGCTTGGAGAAACAGAAAGTGACTACGAGAACTTTGTTTACTTAATCCTGTAAAACTAAGCCTAACAGGATATGACTCCTTTTAGTATTTTTGCTAGGATGCTTTTAACAAGCTGCTGTGCCTTGTCTTTAAAAATCTGTGCCACGCTGTGACACAAAGCTCCAGTTCTCAAACCTGCCTACTGTCCAGCCCCGCAAGTGCCAGATGACCCTCTCCTTTCCCCGCTCTGCATCCTCCCTGCAAGAACAGCCAATAGCCTTCACCTTACCATGCCAAAAAGCTTCCAAAAGGCCCTTAGGGGAAGGCACTGTGGAGAAAAGAAAAATATTTGTGCAAGGTACATCAAGGAGTTGGCATAAGGTTAAACAAAAACTGACCACGGGGGAAAATGAGGCTAGAAACTAAAGGTGTTTTACAGTAACGAGAGAACTGAGTTTTTGGAACAGCCTTCCAGTAACAGCTGCAGGAGTCACATTTTGTGACCAGTATGACAATAGCACCAAGGGGAAAAAAAAAAAAAGAAATTGAGCCCCTTGGGTAGGTAAACACCACACACCTAAGCCAGTTAAGGAGTCCTTGGCAACGATGTCCTGGAACAGCTATACTGCACAGGGGGACCTCTTCAGATGAATACCAAACTAAGACATGATGCTAAGCAGCCATCACATTTTTACACGCATATCTGAACAACCTTGGATCAAATCTAACTACAGTTGATTAAACCACATCAAAGCAAAAGCATCTCATTAATTTCTTTCCAATCTTGGGATGGCAATGGTCTCATTTGATTAACAAACCCAAAAGGAAACAGGACACTAAAAACATGGATGATTGTTTACAGTTATTTGTCTGGAACATAAAGAGAGAATCAAATCCTTCCCAAGTTAAGGCTAAAGTCCAGACTATTCAAATTATTTGGAGCTATCCTGAGGCACTTCCTCTGTCACGTGTCATCATTAACACATATTAACTTGTGGAATTCAAAAACAGGCAGCTACTTGGGAGAAAGGAGGAGGAGTACAGACAGCATCACTCCCAGCTTAGGCAGAAAGCCACTGGAAAAGCATCACCCTGAGTAAGAAAGCTGTATTCCTGCTGTATCCAAAACACAAAACTTCCTGTTTATTTAAGACAATGTATGTGATTGCTCCAAAGAAAATACTCATCTCATCAGGAAGAAATTGGGGGGGTGGGGGGGGGGAAGATAATTACTGTGCTTAACAAAAGCAGCAATGTATCCCTAATGAGCAAGCTGTGGATAAAACAGGTCCTTTTTTGCTTTGCCTTTCTCTCCCAAGGAGATTTCTTTCACACAAGTGGATTTGCCATGCCACAGAACTGGCACCATGCCCTTGCAATATCCTGCAGACCCCAAGCACGCAGGAGTAAAATACATTACATGCTGCTCAGGGTAAAGCTTTGCAGTGAAATAGGAATTGTACCATCTTTGGGTTTTAGGTCTGGAATCCTTGCTCTGTCAGGGAAAGAGGTTCAGAGTCCGAGAAGCAGATACAAGTTCTCTGTTTCTTCTCGCTCCAGATCATGGTTCCCCATTAAAGCATAAGAGCACTTCAGACACTGTCCTTCAATATGGGATTACTGGAAGACAAGTCAGGGGAGTAAATGTTTTTCCTCTAGTCAAAACAACCTCTCATTTGATGGGCAAACCCCTTAACAACAGTGAATCTCTCCTATGGTTTTTAAAATAGGTAATAAACAGCCTTGAAAAGCAAAGGCGCAATGCATCCTTGGGCTTTTGAATTGATCTCACTAACAATAACCCATACATCGAGGTGCTGTTAAAGCACTCCTACCAGATAAGGATGTAGAATGCCAGTTCATTCCTGGAAATAATATGGGGAAGCATCCCACATTCCGTCCATTTCCCCAAAAATTGTTCCGGATGTATCCAAAGTTCCTGAGATTGACAAAAAAAAAAATCTTTCATCACTACAACACTCTTACTTTCAGAGGGTTTTCACAAATGCCTATTATAATGTATGTGAATATCCAGCCAAAACTACATCTTAATACACTCAAAATTTTAAGTTCTCAAGAAATAACACAATTACTAGTACAAAAGGAAACTAAGTGCCATCTCTTCCAGTTACTCAGAAAGAGCTAATCAGGTCCTCCAGTTACACTGTAGGTATTTTAATCAACTGACCCAACATTGTCTAAAGCTTTTATCAAATGAAAATAAACTCAAGAACCTACAACAGCTAGGCTATTAATAACTAAAGAAAAAAAAAAAGTTCATTTCTACATTAATCTGCTTAGTGATTTTGCATTAAAATAAAATCATTAACAAGTATTTTAGACTTCCTTAAAGGTAGCTGTCCATCTGGCTACATACCTTAACTACAGAATGACTAAAAATCACAGATTTGTAAATTTGAGATATAGTCAACTTTATGTTGAATCCAAAGAGGTATGCAGCATCTGAATGAGAAGCTCAAAGCAATTATTTAAAAAAAGGAGGAAAAAAGAGACTATCTTCAATCTTTATTTCCTTTATTTGGTGACTGAAGGTTTTCTTCCTTTGTATTCCAGTTATCGGTAGAGAATGCTTGAGTAAACAATTGACTCCTCTTTGTCAGAACTTACATATGCCTCTTGAATATCCAGGTATTCAGAAAGAGTGATTTTAGGATGAATAAGCCAGCTGTCTGCTTCTTCTGGGTGGGTAACCCAGACCTCACAGTTCTTGGCTATCACAGAACAGCTGAACATTTGAGGTTGGAAGAGACCTCTGGCGATCATCTAATCCAACCCTGCTGCTCAGAGAAGAGTCAACAAAGCAGGCTGCTCAGGGCTCTGGCTCTAGGCCTTTGAATATCTTCAAGGACAGAGACCCACAGTCTCTCTGAGCAACCTGTTCTAGTGTTTGATCACCCTCAGAGAGTAAAAAATTTTTCTCGTGTCTGTCTCAACATCTGTTCATTTACCCATCAGAGGATGGGTGAGGAACACAGGGCACAAACACAGAAGGAAGCTCATCACAGGTTGGATTTGCTGTTTCCACAGGTTACATACAACCTGTGGCCTACAACTCAGCCATGCCTCACATAAGTTTGGTTTTGATGTTCACCCATACCCATACCTTACTTACTGGCACACTCACTGCCTTTCTGCACTCTTCCCCTGCCCCTCCATCATAAGAATACAAAGTCTTTGGCTTCTCATACAAATATTGTCTTCAAAAACCAAGGCCTTTATGAAATTCAGCAACTGCATATTGTTTTAGCACATTCCGATGTCCACCTCAGCAGCACTACTGATGACCAGCGAAGCAGACATGCTTCTGTCAGCACCTGAAGAACACAAAGGACGCTGGCAACATGGGTGCAGCCAGGCAGCTCAGAACACAAGCACTTCTGTTTGCAGAAGAATTTGTGACACACGTGTTGGCATGAAATATCGTCAGAAAAGTACCAGAGAAAGAATGAACCACTTTGGTGGGCAATGACAAGGGCACCAGATAACTGAGCTATGCCAAGTCATCAAATGCAAGATCTGGGATACAAGTCATTTTTGGGTGAACACCATAAAGCAATGCAAACACAGCAGCACTGCAAGACTTTTCATTTTTAGTAACACATTTAAGGTAACCTAACCTAGTCATCACTTCAGAAATAATTTCTGCCCTACTCCTTTCTGACAGTGAACCAGAAGTGGTCTTCACTGTTCTACTATTGAAAGTACTTGAGAAGTTTTATTTATTTGTTTCTGAAGATAAAAGATGATCCATTTTATCCTTAGGAATGCTTGACAAATTATGCCTACCTAGACCTAACCTTTTTGTCTCAGTTCCTAGAGGATCCAACAAGTGCTCCAAAAAAAAAAACCCGACAGGAGATGCTTTTTCATTTGTTTACATCTTCTTGAGGAAAGAGATGATATTACATATTTATTGGAGATAGACAACTCTGGAAGAGAGGGAGGAGATACACCTGGAATTGTAGATAAAAGTTTTAATCACCAGAATCTTGTTTCAGCTGCCACAAACACAGGCCAGTTTTAGGAAAAAATACCACAAGCACTAATGCCAATAGTCTTATTTCTTATCTAAAGCATATAAGAGTTTAAAAAAATGATAGTCAATTTTTAGGACAGCCAAAAACTAACAAAAAACCTATTATTGAGAATAAATGGAAGCCACAGGTTTTCAATCATTCTACCTCAAACAACAGAAAAGAAAAGAAGTATGCCCTAGCCTCCTGCATCCTTTCTGCCTTCAGGCTAGTGAGAAAAACAAAGGCAGCAAGTCTAAAATACAGCTCCAGTGGACTATCAGAAAAAGAAACATGAAGAGGTGCATATGAAACATCCTACACACCAGATGTGGTCAATTCACCTAAAGGGGAACACTGCATGGCTTCGAAAGGAAAGGACTTCTTTCAGCAAGGAACACAGAGCGGCAGAGTTTTAGGGCCTAGGAAACACCAAGACCACTTGAAAGACGGACTTCCACAAAATGTATTTGCAGCATGTCATCCTCTCTCTACCCCTGCCTTGGAAATTTGTGCCTGTGAAATACACCAAGAGATACAAATAAAACACAGAGTGTGCAAGCCTTGAGTACAGGTTATAACCTAAGGGTACCACAGCTCTAAGCATTAAATCCGTTCCATTAAAACTGAGGGTAACAGGGCTTAGCAGAAACACTGCTCTGGAGTTTCTGATTTTGCTGGGTTTAATTCAGAGTTCTACAGTTTTAATCCTCAAACTGTCCACTAAAAAGGTTCCAGTTTCCTTTCAACAGCTACGTATACGTATATGTGTACATACACACTATGTATACACATACATATGCAAAGGCTGAAGTCTTGGACCTTTTCCTACTTCACAATCACAGAAATTAAACAACGTTATGGACAATTTATTTACTGAGGTCTTGAACTGGGGCTCTATGAACAAATTTGCCTTTTTAATCACAGAACCATTTCTCAGATAACAGGTGATGAATGCAAGTATGAAAACGCTACTAGGCCATTTCAGCTTACCTCTATTGGCATTTTCCATTATAATTATTATAAAATAGATGCTGCATGGACATAATATGGTATCCAGGAATAATTTAAAAACCACAGGATTAGGAAAAAGTGCTGTACTTACTTTCAAAAGAAGCCACTGACAAACACTGACACCATGTTTTAAATCAGCATCTTCCCCAGCAACTAAGAGGCAGGATTCAAACTCACAATAACTCACAAAGTCAGCAACTCCTCCGAAGTACTACATAATTTCAAACCCTATTATAATAGGATTAACTTATAGTATAAAACTCCAACTTACAAGGCATGAAGCAAATTAAAATGATTTAAAAGCTTTCCAAAATGCAGTTGCTTAAATCCAAAAGCCTTTAAATGACCACCAGTGTTTCAGCTAAGATTTTTTTTTTTTTTTTTTAAACTGGAAAGCATGTTTCAGGACACAAGTCACACAAAACACTGGTGAAAGACTTTGAACTGATCATATCAGTGAAGAATTAAGTGATCTGAACAGACGCTTTTCAATTTTCTTGTCTATTATTGTAAGGATTGTCCTCATTATCCCAAGTTTATCTATAAAGAGGACATATCCATTAGTGTCTTCACTAAAATGTTCATAGCTGAATAATCTGAGCCCAGCTGTTTCCAAAGATATTTTTGTCTGGTAAATATTCATAGAAGTAATCAAAAAAATCAAGTGTTTTGAGTAACATGTTGTTGTTAACTATTAAAACTCCAAGCCGTTCATAAACTACAGAAAGCCCTGTGAAAGACCTTACCAGTAAGGCTGCTTCTTTTCTAGAGCATGTTTTGCAGCAACTAGATTAAGTGTAAAAGGGACAAAACATAACCTAACTTTTCATTCACATACTGTTTCACACATATTTGATGACCAAAAAGATTTACTGCTAACAACTTTAATAAATAGCAACATAAGGTGATTCAACATCTCAAAAGTTAACTTCTTTTCAGAGATTACTTACTTCAACTTTCTGTTTACAGTCAGCCTCACTGGTCTCAGGGCACAGTTCTACATTACATTTCTTCTAATCAAGCCGTTTCCAAACTTTCTCCTTCCTATTAGTTTACTGCCTCATTCTGCTGACAAAAGTGTTAGCGGGACTAACTATACTAACTTTTAAGTGACATCACCTCAATTATCAAGTTTACAGTAGGGCTGAGCCTACAGTTGCATCAGCAAAACTTTAATACAGTCTGAGAAGAATCATAAAACTGGCCATTTTAATATGGAATGACACCCACACCAGTCAAGGTTAACAATTTCAGATTAAATCAACAACGCTGGCCTCCAAGACTTACACATCCTTAATTATTAGCTTTATTTTATCAGTTTGGTGTGGGCAGGAAACCAGAACACATTCAATCCAAAACAAACGTAGACAAAAGTCACTCAGGATACCACCAATCACTAAAAATACCTGTATTCGGTATTGTTCTGATGCACACTTTGAAGAAACTATAATAAAGGACAGAACTAGTGGACACAGGGATTAGTATGATACATCCGTTAATCATCAGTGGGGCTTTTGTCAAGGGAAAGTGAGCTTTACAAATTTGAGTCCTCTAAAGGAAATAAACATGTTTATTTTAAACATGTAAGAGGAGATCCTGCTGGTACAGTCTGTGGTTTCCAAAAGGCTTTTGAAAGGTTCCTCTTAAAAGTCTTTCAGGACAACCATCTAACTATTGCAAAAATAAATATGTAACTAGAAGAGAGACTGAATGGCCAGTTCTCGCAGTGAAAGGAAATCACCAGGAGTTCTGTAGGAATCTGTGTTGGAACTACAATACTCACATTTCACTAATAAGTAACCTGGGTAAGGGGTGAGCAGTAAAATAAAGCTTCTGGATGATACTAACTTATTCTGGGTAACAAGGGCAATGGTAGCCTGAAGAATTGCAAAGACCAAGCAAATGGACTACAGAATGGCACATGGAATTCAGGGTATGAAAACGTAAAGAGCCATGGGGACTATCCTAATTTTACATATATAAGGATGAGCTTGGGGCTGACCATTACCTCTCAGGAGTGCAATCCTGGTGTTGTGAGAAACCGTTCTATGAAAACCTCAGCTGAATGCTTATTAGTTATAAAAAGCAAAGCAAATGTTTAGAGCATTCTGGTGAAGAAAGGAAGAGAACACTGTTCCACCATGTAAGATCAAGATATGTACAACCTTGAATATGATGCACTGTCCTAGTCCCCACCTTTCAAAGAGGGGTAACTAGAAAACATTCAATTAAGGTGAACAAGGGCCACTGACCATAAGAGAAGATTTATGTCCAAAATACAAGCTATAAATATTTCAGCTGGGAGAGAGAGAAGTGCAAGGAGAGGCAATGGAAGGCTGTAAAAAACCTAAGCGACAGCCAGGACAGACAGGATTGAATGTTTACTGCCTCTTCCAGCAGAGCAAATAAGGATCGTCAAATAAAATCAGAAGCAGATGCAAAAGAAAGGTGATTATTTGCAGCATGAGCAGCAGAGCTGTTGAGCTCCTTGTCATAGGATGGTATAGATGCTATCCTAAAAGACAGTCATTGAACTGCAAACCATTGGAAACTGTGAGAATACGCAAAGGAAGCATAATTTATGCTTGTCCTGTTATTCCCTCCTTAAGGCATACACTTTTGTAATATTGTGTGAAAGAAAGACATCTGACCTGACCCAGTATATCCACTCTTTTGTTTCTAAAAAAAAAAAACAAATTGTCAATATTCAGAACTTTATTGGTAAGCCTTGGTAGAAGTAACAATGCCAGCAAATATCCTAGTTTCAAACAGTTCAACCAGCCAACGAAGATAAAGGCATCTTTTGAATCTAAAATGCATCACCTCCAACAGATATATATTTAGAATGCTTGTAAGTAATTTTTTGTACAAGGGAAATACTAAGTGAAAATCTGAAAACACCTCTTCAGTCTTCTAAATTGTCCACCTGTTTAATGTGCAGACACAAATCTTTTTGCTCAGGAAAGAAATGAACTACCTGTTTCGGGTTTCTCCCTACTCCTGATATGGTCCAGCCAGCACAATCTCTCTCATCATGAAATAGAGGTCCACGTGTGTGTCGGGTCCTGGCTAACAACTGAGGGAAAGGACCAAAACTCCCTCAGTGAGAGAAGGCAGCACCACAGGATCAAGGACACAGCAGCCCCAGTCCAGACTTGTTCAAATTGCTGCAAAACTGCACCCTTCTTCACAGGCATGAATTTGAAGGGGGGAAAAAAAAAAAAAAACCACAAACAAACAAAACCACCAAACCCCAAATCCTCAGTTCGGAATTGCTGTTGATCCCATTCCTTGTCACTTACCTTGCTCTTCTCTCTCAAGTTCCAGTTCCTACTGCAAAAATGGTTTAGCTGCTTATGAAACCATAACTGAACCATCACACTTTACCCTTGGATATATCAGGTTAAATAGCACTAAGTTGAATTCTCTAATACATGGCCTGTACATCCTAGTAGTTCAGTGTCATCTACATGAGCAGTCAAAATATCCCTGCAGCAAGTAGAAAATGAACAACAAGGTATATAATAAAACTTTTACAATGCTGTTTCCATAACTTTTCACAACAAATGCTGGATTTAAAAAAAAAAAAAACAAACAGAAACAGCTTTATTTTCCTGTACATGTAATGAGAGAGAAAGTTCTTGTAATAGCTTGATCTTTGTCTTCCAAAAGCTTGATCTTTGCCTTGCAACAAAAAGCTTTTCAGAATTAAGTGTTCTGGACAATCTTGAAGCTACTCAACTAATCTCTAATGCAGGGTTATTAATTTTATTTTACTGCTAGAAGGCTACAATGCCTATAATAGATTACAATACTGAAAAAAAAAAATCCATTAAAAGACATGCCTTTTTTCCAAACAACAGAGCAGTTCAGATAACTCTGGCCAAACACTTTGTTTTGAAAAGTATTTTTAGAGATAATTGCTAGGCATTACTAGCATGTTGTTTGCCCTTTCTTCAAATGTTTCTGCAAAAGAAATATACTGCTTCAAAATAGCAATATAGTAAAAAATTAACAAAATAGTATTAAGTATCTCCATTATACTCCATTCTCCCCTTTTAATAGTCACCTAATAAGCTGTATTTTTGTGCATTTGAAATGGTTTATGTTACCATAGTACACTCAATCTCTCAATACCTCAAAAAAAATCAATTTTTATGTAATAACAGTTCTTAAATGCGTAATTGAGTTTCACTGACTCTCCTCCCACTTCCTGACACAATGCTCAAAGGTTATATTAACAGGAAAGGATAAGCACATGCACATCGGGGCACAAAATGCTTATATTCACAGATACCAAGTTTTCACACCCATGCTTGCCCACCACATAAGCACTAGCAATGAGCATGGCATACTGTGTTTTTATCCTGTCCTTCTATCATGTCCTTTACCAGCATCCTGTACTTTTATTCCACACTACCAAATACCAAAATGCTGTGAAATACTTCTGAGGTAAGGTTAATGAGATTTCAGTGAGCTGTGAGCAAGGACAGGGGTCACAGGCAACCCACGCCAACCAATCTTACCTCACCAGAGGATTAGAAGCAGCACGGAATAATTTTACTCCAGAGCGGGAGCAGCAGTATTAGGTAGTACCAAGATGCCTTTCCTCTCCCCCAGCTGCTGTAAGGTACAAGTGCTCATTACTCCATTACAGATAAAATAGAAGAAATGCTGCCTGTATTCTCTACAGTGGCTTGAGTCACATCCACGTTGCAGGCTCACTGTCCTTAAAGAGCCAAATAAACTTAATAGCCTCAGTTCCTCTACTTACTTCTTAAAGGAGGGGATTCATACAGATCTCTGAAGACAGCCTTGAGATCTACAGATGAAAAATACACCAAAAAATTTTAGAGAAATCTTCATATTTACACTACTACATATGGATATCGAGTATAGTGGGCAGATATACAGAGAAGTATGGTTCCTAATACAGTACACCTTTACAGAAGGACTTTCTCAGGATTTCTATTCAAGGTTTTAAACGTGGGTGCCGAGTACTACCCATCTACAGTAGTATGCAAAAAACCCTAGTGCTTCAAAATAGCAACACAGTAAAAAATTAACAAAATAATATTAAGTATCACCATTATATTCTATTCTTCCTTTTAATAGTCACCCTGTAAGCTATATTTTTTAAGTATTTCTGTACTTTGCCCAGCCTCAATACAAAAAGGCTGGACTAGAACGGGGTTCTCAAACTGTCTATGCTACTTTCTAGAGGCATGGCGTCTTCAAAGATTAGAAGGCAATAGCCTCCTTTAACCAGATTTTTTTTTTTCAGTTTTTCTTTGTATTAGCCCAGAGTTCTTCAAGCAAACTTCAGCTACATCTCAGAAACATTTGAGATGGAAAGGTGCAGGGGAAAAAGGTTAGTGAGCAACAGGACAACATACAGCTCTGGGGGATGAGGATCAACAAAAAAAACAAAAAAACAAACCCCACACACTATATATGGATTCCTATCACAATGAAAGTAAACTGAACAGCTTTTATCGATTTTGTAACAATATTTTTTCCTAGATATGAAAATGCAGCAGCTCATCTTTTTTTTTTTCCTATTACTACAGTAGGTTTTTCTGTTCTTACACTTCCAGAAGGAAGATCTATGTTCTAAGCAGAATAGCTCCTACAGCCTCTTTTCTCTCAGAGACAAGACTGCAAGAGAAAACTTTCATTAACATTATCCCTGCATTCACAGCTATAATTCTTTGGGGTTTTTTGAACTGTTCTCAACATCCTGTTTTGTTCAAGTTAACTGTCAAAGACTCAGGATAGAGACTTTAATTCTTTCCAGCTGCTTTGTAACACATTACGAATACCCAGTGCCCTAAAACAGGATAATTTATTTAATCTAGACCTAAATCAACTAAAAAATTGAATGAAATGACAAGCTTTCACAGGTACATGTACTTAACTACGAAGCACATCACAATCTATGACCACCTGTTTCAGCAGAGCTTTGTTAATTATGTGTCTCTATTCAGCAGCACAGGTATAAGTCAAAAGGTACTCAAAGTTCAGCAAACTCATCAGCATTGTGCAACAACTGGCACATTATCCCACTAAATTCATTCACCTCTTGCTCTCCATTTCCTTTCTAGATGCTGATGTTTAATCCACACAAGCGTAAGTGAAACTGGTTCAAAGCAAGTCCAACACCACAAAGGTACTTTGATGGGCACTTATCCATCCCTAACTGCTGCGAAAAAACATCTTTGCTTCAACTCTTACAATTACCTTTTTGAAAAACTTTAAAAAAATCTCATTTCAGAAAATACTTTGTAGTTAAGAAATGAATCTGCAACAAAGTAACTTCTTAGCAACCATATTTTTTGTTCCAAATCAAGAACAGTCCTTGCAATAGCTTTCCTCACAGTAATTATGTTAAAGTTATACCAATATTTACACAAAATGCAAGTAATCCACAAAAAGTATGAACTGGGGTTTTTTTAATAATAAAACACGCACACACATATATGTTTTAAAGATATAAGTCAAGGATAAACAACACTGCAAATTCACAAATTCGAGTACTGTGCCCATTTCTGAGCCCCTCACTTCAAGAAAGACATTGAGGTGCTGGAGCGAGTCCAGAGGAGGGCAACAAAGCTGGTGAAGGGTCTAGAGGGTATGTCCTATGAGGAGGGGCTTAGGGAACCGGGATTGTTTAGCCTGGAGAAAAGGAGGCTGAGGGGAAACCTTATCGATCTCTACAACTACCTGAAAGGAGGTTGTAACAGGGTGGGGGTCGGCCTCTTCTCCCACGCAACTAGCAACAGGACTAGAGGACATAGCCTCAAGCTGTGCCAGGGGAGGTTCAGGTTAGGCATTAAGAAAAATTTCTTCACGGAAAGGGTTGTTAAGCATTGGAATGGGCTACCCAAGGAGGTGGAGTCACCATCCCTGGAGGTGTTTAAGAAAAGACTGGATGTGGCACTTAGTGCTATGGTCTAGTTGACACAGTGGTATTAGGTCAAAGGTTGGTCCCAGAGGTCTCTTCCAACCTAGTCGATTCTGTGATTCACCATCACCTGAAGCCATCACCACCACCAAACAAGTCTTCTCCCCTCCCAGCTCACAGCCACATCCTGCACCATCCCAGACATCCACAAAGTGAATCCTACACAGAAAATAATACACATTAAAAGTAACACACAAAAAAAAGCACCAAAAATTAGTTTTAGCTCAAATGAATTTCTTCTAGTCCCTCACACTGCTCAGGTGCTCCATTTGGCACAAGGGAGGAGGAGAAATACAAGCCTTGCTCTGTTAGAGCACTGCTACCTTGAAGCAGTTATGAAACTGCAGCCCAAGACACAAAGCTGAACAATTAACCTTTTACAAGAGCCTTATTATTGCTACAATGAACACCGAGGAGATAAAGTCATTGGAACAAATCCATTTCACAAAGTCAATTACCTGTTTGTTTGGTTTATCAAAGCTGAGGTAATGAAATTATAGGACAGTTCACAGGGTGACTACCACACCACAGCAAAACCCTCCCAAATATAAATATTGATCCCTGCTGCAGGCAGCAGCAACACTTCATATGGACTGTCTCGGAATGCCTGGGGGAAGCAGGTTTAGACACCCAGGAAATAAAAGCAGCTCAAATTTTATTCAGGACTTGAGACAGACAAGAAGTTAAATCATGCTGTTCTTCAAGGCAGTAGTATTGAAAAGGCCTTTCAAAAGCTTATTTTAAAAAGAACTAAGAGAAAAATCTTAATGGCTTGCCACAAAAACCTATCCTGCTACAAATCTGACACCAGGTAACACACTTTGAGTCTTCTCAAAGTAGTAAAGCAGTATAGATATATTGTTACGTTTCAATCTTCACTATGGCAAAAACAAACGCTGATTTTTTTTTTCTTTAGTTTACTCTATGGGCTTTTACTACAAAACTACAGCACAGAACAAATCCTAAAATGTTACAGACCATCAGCAATTCCCAGATTTTTGGTGCTAAATCTCATTTGAAGAGAGCTGTGAAATGTTTTGCACTCTGGTTCCTCTCCCTCCTCTGGCACTCTCTACTGTACCAAGTACCAGCAATTTATGGCAGTGCATTTGTAGAAGGAAGCAGCAGGCACCGAAGGCTCAACCTTACACTCTCACTTCAGACTAGCTCTCGTCCGCTCTCACAAATCAATGTGGCTGAAGCACATCTTCCAACCTAGTTTTTACCAAAAAAGGAATCTGTTCTGTGCCTTTCAGGCACTCCGGTTCTCATTGCAAATGGCTCTTGAAGTGAGGAGGATAAGCACGTGATTTCCTTCACAGAAGTTCGCTCTGATCCAGTCTTCTCACTCCCAGCATGCTGGAAGAGCTAGCTAGTCCACCTGGACCTCACCAACTCTGCCCAGGACCACAAAGGCACCTCTATGCTGGACTTTCTAGCAGAGGTAGTGCAAAACACAATTCCAGAACAAAAATGTTAGTTGGTCCTACACAGAGAGCGCAGAGGTCTTGGCAGAGCCTATTCAGTTTGGCCCTGTACTGTGCCTCACTGCTTGGAAAACCTGCACTAAATTAGTATCAGAATAAACATCTCTTACCAAAGTCTAGATATTCCTGCTCATTATAGGAATCAGAAGCTGGCAGTGCTGGAAAATTTCTCTTCTGAAGACACAGGTCTTCTCTTAGCTTCTGAAATTATACATGTGTTTTGGTTTGTTTGGGGTTTTTTTAGTGAACTATTCTGAAAATAAGAAGTCATGGCTAAACAACTGGTACTTTGGATCATCACAAGGTTTTAACTTATTCCTGAAACCTGGTTCCAATGCTGGAACAGGTACAGTTGAACACATACGAAGTCATGTGAAGACTATTCAGAGGATTTTGCTGGAAACATGTCACACAGGAGCCATACACTTTAACAACTACAACACCACAATGCAGCATGGGAGCGCTCCAGTAGTCCTAAATGTGATCTGCACAACACCTCAACTCTTTATTCAAAGAAGAGCCTGCAGAACAGAACTCAACCAGGAAACTGTAGGCACACTATTAAACCATATGCTAAAAATTGGACTATACTCACATTTTAAAATCCATTAAGACAATTATGAGGCAGAAATCATTCTTTCATTTCCATTCACTGCCATGCCTGGTGATTTTCACTTCGTTGACTCATTTTTGTACCAACAGCGTAATAAAATTTACCGTGTGTTTTGGAAAGCATGGTTTGATACAGCTTTGTAAGAATCTAGTACTAATTGCAGAACAGTATGCAGCAGGCCCTCCACACGCACGACAAGGCTGGCTACAGGGAAAGAAATGAATCATGTTTAATGGCAGGCCTCCTTGGAAATTGAGTATAATCCATATAGCTGTGTAGCCATATTCCAAATTTACTTTTCTATTTTCTGTGATTCTGTAAGGCTAGTAAAGTGTTTCCAAGTTTGACAGCTTTTCTATGGCTTTTACTGCTGCTGTCAGCCCCTTGAAACTGTGAAGTCAACAGCACTCAGTGTCACTGCTGGCCATACCATTCTGCGCAGCTTCTCAAACAAGTCACATCGGTTTTCCCAAGAAGCAGCTGCTAAGAACTACGGAGGACGTAAAACATTATTCAAGAGAAAGAGTAATTTTCTCCCCCATTGCCTCCCACCCTTCACCAGAACAAAAATCTTGAGTTTTGGGGAAAGGTTACAGAAGGAGAGTTATCTTCTCTCTCTGATCCCCCACTTGTTAAAAACAATCCAAAGATTACAAAATGTCTTCAAAACAGTAATGCCTTCCTCTTGCAACAGTCAGGACTCAACAAGACAATGCAGAGAAACCTTTCTTTCCAACAGAAAGAACACTCCTCAGCCATCCAGCAGGTAGTATTGGGAGGGCAGAGATCAATCCTCCAAAGAGGTTCTCTAGCCAGTGCCCTGTCAGAAGCCCCAGGCATGTCTGTCAGCAACCAAGATTGTAAACAGCTATGATTTAGCACCAAAACAGCATTTGTTCTATCAATTTTTTTTTCTACTTACTCCTTACTAGAAGGTATAGGAGTAAGATTTCATTGTTGATTATTTCTTTTACATATAAAAGTAAGTTAAACAGAACCACTCAAGCCTTTAAAATGGCATACGAAACCACTGAACAACCACCAGATACTGAATGTAAAAAGATGCAGTGAACGAAAGCGATTTTCCTCAGATTGCAAAGCACAAGTGTTGTCAAAAGGTCAGTAGTTTCAGCGACGGGAATCAGCACCAAGCAACCCTGTTCTACTAAGCATTTACTATCCTGCCTTTAAACACACTTTCTACAGCCTTTTTCATGTCAAAACTGCAGTTAAAAATGTGTTCCTGGCAGCCTATATACCAAAATGCCTTCTTCCTCCAAGAACAGAGGGATGCAGGAAAGACAAAGAGGGAAACAAACGACCGCGGAAATCAAATGTATAAGTAAGTATTCAAAGAAACTTTCTACCATTATTTGGGTGACAAAGCATCATCCCAAGAGGCAGAATCGAAATCTAGCACTTAGGACACTGAACTGTGCCTTGCAATGAGAAAAATTAAAGCCCCATTTTCATGCTCGCTGTGACCTTAACAGCACACAAAAGCAGAGCCTGGTAACTTCTCTTTGGCCTCAACTCCAAAACGACGTTCAATAGTTTATTCTTTTCCCACGACGAAAATTTAGGTCATCTGCCCTGAAACACCACGGGAAGACAAGGAAAAAAAAGAAACAAAACCAAAAACCCCAAAACAAAGCCTGAGCCCCCAGCGCAGCAATGACTCTGCAGGAGCAGAGGCGCGGAGCAGGGCACGCTGTCGGGGAGGCGGACCCGGACCCTCCCGTTCGCCGCCTGCACCCGGTATCGCTCAATGGCTGACAGCGCCCACACCGCCAGCCCGCCGCCCCCCACAGCGGCAGCCCCCGCGCGCCCCCGGGCTCCCCGCAGGGCCGGCCGGGCGCCTCAGCCGGGGCGGGGCGGGGCGGCGGCGGGGCGGCGACGGGGCGGGACGGGTCGGGCCCGGCACAGCACGGCCCGGCCCGGCCCCGCTCTGCCGCGGCGCGGGGGCGGGGGGCGCGCGGCGCCGGGAGGGGGGAGGGGGGGGGTAGGGGGAAGGGAGGGGAGGGGGAGGGGAGAGGAGGGGAGGGGGAGGGGAGAGGAGGGGGGGCCCGCGGCGGCAGGTGGAGGAGCAGGCTGGGCCCGGAGCGGGGGCAGGGCCGCTCACCGGCGTGCTGGTCCCGCGGCCACAGGTAGTAGGTGGCGGGGATGACGATGAGCCCCACGAAGCTGGTGAGGAAGTAGAAGAACGTGTTGCCGCTGTCGTCGTACTGGAACTGCTGCCCCGCCATGGCCGCTCAGCGCCGCCCGCCCACCCCCGCCGCTGGCGTCCCCGCCGGCGACCCGGTCTCGCCGTCCCGGCTCGCGCGGGGCCGAGCCAGCTGCTGCGCGATCCCGCGAGAACGGGCGCTCCCCCGCCCCCTCCCGGGCGCCGACGCGGAAGGAGACGTGTCACTGTGCAGCCACCATAGCCATTGTAGCGGCGCGCGCGCGCGCCCACCCCCCCCGCCCGGCTGCTGAATGGCTCGCCGAAAGCTCCGCCCTTCGCCTTCCGCCGCGCCGCGGGAGGCGCCTGAGGAGAGGCGGGGGCGGTCACGTCGCGTTCCCTCACGTCGCCGTCCCGTCCGTGACCCCGTCCCTGTCCCCAGGGGCGCCGTGACCCTCCCCGGCTCTCGCGGGCGACTGGCCGAAAGCGGTGGCCTGCAGGGAGCGGGGTGCTGACCCCCGCCCCGCCGCCGCTTCCCCGCAAGATGGCGCCCCTGCCGTGGGGGGGCGCCCCGGCCGCCTCCTGCTGTTCGTGCCCTCAGCCCCGCGCGAAGTCGGTGTCCCTGGGCAGTGCTGGGGCCTGGAGGCCGGGGAGGGGTGCGGAGGAGCTTGTGGGGGCAGCGCTGGTTTTATCCCAAGTGGGACTGGAGATGGGCTGCTCTGCGGGAGCGGCTGGGGTCAGCGCTGGGCACGGGGCAGGGAGGGCTGCGATGGGGACGGGAGCGGGGGACAGGGCTAGGGGAGAGAGGAAGGCGATGAAGGTAGAAACCAGGAAGCAGCATTCAGGAGGTAAATAAGGGACCAAAAGGCACCGTGTTCTTAAGATGTGTAAGAACTTGGGTAAGGAAAGTAGTTCAGGCACATGAAGTCCTCTGGATTTGGAAGGTGGACCCTCAGCAGCCATGTGAGGGCAAATATTTAAAATGTGTCTAGTTCTGAATTAAGTTGCAGGAATGATCACATTCTACAGGAGGATGTGACCGTAAAGGTGTGAAATCAAAAGGCAGATACTGTGTTGGCATTCATCACGCCATTAATGGCAAGTTACCTCTTTGAAGTAGAAAAGGCTGCTAATCATGCCCATTCATGAGAATATGCCCGTCTCTACAGCTTCACAGTCAAGTGTGCAGCCACTCGTAAGCGTGATCTCATAAATATCTCACAGTTGCAGTACTTTTAAGTTGAGAGTATGAGAAAACATGACACGGAAGTTGTGATGGCATCACATGCGAGGGAGTCATTAGGCATACCTTAGTGGGAAAAAAGTGCTGTTGCAACATTAAGGAAAACTGATGTGAGAAGAGAGAAAGGTAATAACAAATGGGTGGCACCAAATGTCCTGGTGCCATGACACAGTAACCCATTGATGGACGAAATATCTTTACATTTTCTGGGAAAGGATTTTATGTTAATTAAAAAGGTTTTTTTACTTTTTTCATTGATACTCATTGTAATTGGTCCCAGTTAGATCCTTGTGGAGCTCATAGACAAAGTTTAAGACATTTCCTTCTATGTCTTTTACTATATACACTGCCTTTGAGTATTGTACACCCTCTGCAGTGACGGCAACTCTTGCGGTAGCAGTTTTGGAAGATACCTGAATGCATGAAACTCGCCTCCCTCTGTGGGTTTCTGGTCCTTAATGTTTCACAGTGAGGCAGTGAAAAGCTTCTGTACAGTAAAAAAGATGCAAGACAGGTAAAAACCTGCAGGTGTACTTAGCCCAGTTTTGTAAGCAGAGAAAATGCTCTTTCTGCAACTGTGTTCATCTGCTGAGTCTGTTACTTCAGTCAGATAAAGGGGCAGAGCTCTCAAAAACAATTAAGTTCCTGCAGGTTTTGTGAACTCAACCTGTTAGATGAGGAAGGCTCGTTGAGTGTACCAGCTTGAAGGCCCAGCAGTGGGTGAGCTAGGATCTTACTAGACACTGTACAACCCACACAGGAGACAGTGTGGGTAAGTGCCCTGTAGAAAATCTCTGGTCAATGCATTCAGCCGATCCCAGGAGCCAGGTCAGGAGGAAAGCAGGCATCGCTTGTGTTGCAGATGTGATCGACTGCTTCTTAATGCCATTGGTTTGGAATCCAGCTATGGAGTTTCTATTAGTTGTTGGCAACATCGCTCCTTTGCCCTCTTGGTGTGTGTGGCCTCATCCTGTCTCCACTTTCTCCTGCCAGCCTGTTCCAGCTATTAGCCAGGAGCCACTGGAAAGGAGGACCTGAGAATTATAATTCCTGCTGCCTGGCTCCAGTAGTGCAGGGCTCCCCGGGCAGGAGGTGGGTTACCCAGTAATTGAATAGCAGTGAGCAGAGGCCATTCTAGCATAAACCCCAAAGGTTTATTGGAGTGCCATTCTTTATGTACACGATTTCCCCATAAACAGTGATGGTGATCCCTTAATTCCCAGGGAAAAGGGAGAAGAAATGTTGCTTTTTCCACTCACAGCCTGTCTGGAAGGTCATCCAGGTTAAAAAAAAAAACACCTGCTTGGATTTCAGGGGCAGCTGGGGCCACTGGAGCTGAAGATAGCATTATGGGAACTCCCCATTAGATAACTATTTCTAAACGAGAGGAATTTGATCTTCCCAAAATGCTCTCTGAATACTTAAAACACTCATTGTATCAACTCAGAAAAGCACTCTTTCACAACACAACACTGTCATGCTACTAGCAGTCGTACCGGGCCCTTCCGTGTGGGCAGGGTCTGCTCAAATGGGTTACTGCGACCACGGGGATGGCCCTGGCATCTGGCAGCACACTTCTGTGGTCCACCTGGCTTCCCTTCAGCACTCTGCACCAGGTTCAGATTGCTCGGTGTTATGAACGTGGTCATTTGCACAGTGGTTTCACAGTCACCAGTATGATGACACCCACTGATGATGTTTCCAATCTCATGGGAGATTGTCAGCTGCCGACTGCCTCTACCAAGCGTGCACCTTCAGGCTTTTATCAAGGGAATGTTACAAAAATGCAGCCTACTGAGTTCGATCTTACCTTAATTCCTAACCATACAAGACAGAGACCCAAATTACTGGCAGGAGAAAGAGTGCTTTGACAAGATTCCATAATCTCTGTAGAAGAAAAGCAACAACAAACCTATTAAGGTAGCAAAGACGGCAGTCAGACTGGTTTAGCGTGTAGGAATGGTGAAATTTAGAACGTTTTGGCTGTAACAGATATGTAGTTTCCAAACAGAATGGAAGATTTTATTATTGTGAAATGGAAATTACAATCTAGCAGATATGCCTACAGCTGTGGGAAGTGGTGTCCCAGATTTCATGACCTTCATGATCTTCTGTGAGGTGGTGGACTGCCTTCCCGCAGCCGATGGAGTCTGGAGAGCAGGCATTTCCAGAGGCAGGGACTGGCTGGCAGATGGTGTTACGGAAATTACACATGCCAGCTGCCATAACAGGGCTCAACTCTAGGTTTCTGCTGAATCAATAAGCCGAGAAGAGATTCTTCTATAAAGTCCTTTTTATTAATAGCAATTACACCCTTACAATTTAAGTTCCCCACCCCTCACACAACAGTTCGGACCAATAGTAATATTAAGGTCTGGGGTCTTCTTGCTTTTTATTGCTTTGATTTGCTTGCTGTTTCGTTACTAAGCAGTTGCTAAGTGGTCATCTTACACAATATACAGTGGTTCTATATCCTATTTTGTATCCTCTTAGGGTGGTTTTGACCAGTTCTGCATTTAGCTATTCAGCATGATGTAATATGGTTGTTACAGTTCATATACCACAATCTATAGGCTTTGTCTACTCTAGCTATTAATGTTTAAGCTGCTAGTGCTAAGTTTGGACTATCTTTTTCTACAACAGTCCTCCCTTTATTTTTATTAACATTCCTGTTATCGTATGGGAGCAGAATATTTGTAGCCTCTAAGATGTGAACACAGTTGAGTACAGCAAATGTTACAACATTGAATACAAATAAACAATAGTACAATCATCATTATAAAAATTAGTAACCCATAAAGAATTTGTTTTGCCCAAGCTCCTAAATCTGGTACCCAGGAGGTGAGCCAAGGCCATACTTCTTGGAATCCTGCTGAAGTATTGTCCAATTGTACTTTATGTATATTTTTTACTTGTTCCCACAACTTCTGGACATCGGCTGAAATCCTTCCACACTGGTTAACATACATACAAAAACCGGTATTAATAATTGTACATACTCCCCCTTGTGAAGCTAACAAAGTATCTAATGCCATTCTATTTTGCAGTGTAATTTTGGAGAGTTGTGAAACCTCTTCTTGTAATGCCATAATTGCATCAGCAGTATTATTGCCAAGAATTTCTGTTGCTGCTGAAATGTTAACTAAAGCCTTTTCTAATTCACTTACTCCCAACCAGGGAAGAAGTCGTCTAGCGAAGGAGTGGAATACAGTTGGCCTTTCTATTAGTGGATACTACTTTTGGTCCTGGGAACAAATGTTTGTAGCCATGATCCTGCTTCCATAGTCAAATTTGAGAACATAGAAATGTTAGGAGTAACAGCTCCCAAGGTAGAAGTTCCTGACTGATCTCCTGTAATGTTTTGTGAGCTCTCTTACCACGGATCCAAACCCACCCTTTTCCCTCAGGTACAGGCCAAGGTGTATTGGAGAAGTCCCCAAGTATTCCTACTATTCCTATTTTCATTGTTTGGTTACAATCCTTAAAGTTGCCAACAAGGGTAGTACCATTGTATAGGAGCTTAAGTTGACCGGGGAGGGCCTGAAATTTTACACATGTTGCGTATTTGCTCTTTGCTCCTGGGACCACCACCTCCCATTGTTGGGAATCAAAGTGGTCTTGATGGAAAGTAGTTATTTGGTACAGGGATCCCTAACAGGGGAGTGCTGGAAGCTGAGTGAATTGGGAGGTGAGTACATATCCAACAGTTTGTTTTCTTAGTAATTTGGACTATGGTTTGTGACAAGTTAAAGTGGAGGTTTTCTCTCCGCTCGCAATGGGGCTGTACAGACTTAGATATTCCCTTTACCTGTGTAATAAGCACAGCGAATGTTAGTAACTTTATCCATAAAGTCTCCATAATCTCTCCTATAAGGGTGGTATATATACCAAGTGGGGTAAAACCCCTTATTAACAGTCTCAGACGGTCTACTTAAACCAGAGATCTGGGGAGTCCCATGTCCAAGTAGCTCTGGAAAAGAAACAAAATTCAAACCTCCTTCATCTTTCGGAAATTCAAATGGTTTCAGTCTCCAAAGTAATGATTGTGGTAGATTCCTCTGTCACCGGTCATTGTTCATCTACTAAATGATCCTCAGGTAGCCATTTAACGTGTGAATGGTGGATCCAGGCTTCCTTCCCTGTAACCTCTACAGCAAAGTAAGAACTTCGTAAGACTTAATGGCCCCTCCCACCTGGGTTCCAGTTTAGATTTATGGGAAAATACTTTTATTAAAACTTTATCCCCAGGCTGCAAATTGTGTACCTGTATCTCTGGAAGGGTGGGTTGGTACCACTGAACATGCTCCCTTTTAGTTTTGAAACTTTGTTGTAAATTTAGAACATAGGGTGTTAAATGCTCATCTCCATTCAGGAGGCTGGGTTTGGCTGGGGTATAAGTTCCTGGTATAGCTAAATGTCTCCTAAAAATAAATTCGGTGGGTGATAGTCCTAAGGGCTGCCTTGGGCGTTCCGAATGTCCCATAAGGCTAAAGTTAATGCTTCTGGCCATTTAACCCTGTATGTGTGCACATTTTAGCTGTTCTTTCCTTAATAGTTCTATTCATTCTTTCTGTTTGCCCAGATGCTTGAGGGTGATAAGGAGTGTGCCATCTTTTTTCTATCCCTAAACTCTTATAAAGTCAGTTAATTATTTCTGCAGTGAAATGCGACCTTCTGTCTGATTCAATAGAATCTGGTACTCCATACCTAGGAATGATTTCTTTAAGGAGAGCTTTTATTACTCCCCCAGTGTCTGCTTTTCTTTTTGGGAAAGCCTCTACCCATCCTGCTAATTCTTCTGCTATCACTGGCAAATGTTTGTATCCACACACTGCAGGCATATCAGCATAATCTATTTGCAGTCTTTGGAATGGGAAGAACACCCATGGTCCATTTCCCAATTCCATATTCCATCTTCATCTTCCACTGCGTCCCACTTTTCCCACTGTTCTTTTCATCACTTGTCACATCTGATTGGTATAATTCTTTTGGATGGTCAACATCAGGCCATGAGCTCTTACCTGAAGTAACTGCCATAATCTTCACCGCAGGTGGACAAGCCGCAGCTTTCGCTGCTGTATCAGCTAAGGCATTCCCTTTGCTGGTTACGGTAGTGTCCCTTGTATGGGCTGGACAGTGAACCACAGGAATCTCTTTGGGAGGTTGAATTGCGTCCAACAAAAGCCAAATTTCTGTTCCATTAGCCGCAGCTTTTCCCAAGGAGGTGAGAAACCCCGGTTCTTTCCCCAATATGCCTATTGCATGGCGTACGCCAAAAGCGTACCTTGACTCTGTGTAGATGGTTATTTGCTTTCTGCTTCCCAGGTGAGCTGCTTGGGCTCACGCGAGTAACTCTGCCCCTTGAGCCCTAACCGTTGCTGGGAGGGGTCTGGTGTCTACAACCTGCCATTGGTCCACAGTTGCATAGCCAGTCTTTTTTGCCCGTGTAAATAGTAGAACAATCCATCTGTGAATAAAACAAGATCTGGGTTTTGTAAGTGGAGGTTGGTGAGATCTGCTCGTGGCTTCCTAATGGTGTGGATTACCATGTCACATCAGTGATGCTCTTCCCCTTCTCCAGGTATTGGTAGGTGTGTTTCCAGGTTCAACATATTACATCTCTTTAGAGTCACATTATCTGCATTCAAAAGATTTAGTTCATATTTTTGTACACGTTGGGGAGACAAGGCATATGTCGCGTGTTGCTTGAGAAGTAATTCAACTTCATGTGGCACATAAATTGTAATTGGGTGCCCTAATACTAAAGATCGACTTTTTTCCACTACTGTAGCTGCCGCTGCCACTGATCTAATGCATGTTGGAGCTCCAGCTCTCACCCAATCCAGTTAAACAGAATAATATGCCACAGGTCTTTGGTTAGGTCCTGATTTCTGCATTAGCACTCCACTAGCCACCCCTTTTCGTTCATGTATATACAGATCAAAGTTTTGTGTGGTCTGGAAGCTGGTGCCAAAGCCAAGGCCCCCTTTATAGCTCCAAAGGCTTTTTCCTGTTCTAGCCCCTGTGTCATGGGTTCTATTTCTTCATTTTTTGTTGCCTCTGTCAGATATTTGGTTAGTTTCCCTAATCATGGTCTCCACGGTCAGCAAAACCCAACTGCACCTAAAATTCCTCGTAGCAGTTTTTTCATAACTGGACGAGGAATTTAAATTATAGCTTTTACTCTTTCTGGATGTTACCCACTGTCCTTCCTTTAAAATGAATCCCAGATGTTTTACTTCATTTTGACGTGGCTGGAGCTTGGATGGAGATGCAAGATGTCCCTTGGTTGCTAAGGCAGTACATAAATGTATAGTATCTTTTAAACAGTCATTACAATTCCTACTTGCTATTAGTAAGTCATCTACATATTGCACTAAAACTGATCCAGTAGGTAACTCAATATCCTTCAAATCTTCTTTTAATATCAGAGAAAATATGGTGGAAGACCCAGTAAACCCCTGTGGAAGGTGAGTCCACGTCAACTGTTGTTCCTTCCAAGTGAAAGCAAACAAGGGCTGGCTTTCATCATCTATGGGGACAGTGAAGAATGCTGCGGTCAGGTCAATCACAGTGAAACACTTGGCCCGACGCGGTATTTGCAAGGGTACAGTAGAGGGATCTGGCACTGGTTAATTAACATACTGGTTAATTGCTCTCAGAGCTTGAACAAGTCGGCACTCGGGATCCCCAGCTTTAGCCGATCTGTTTTTTCTCACTGGTAATATTGGGGTGTTATGTGGGGATCTCCCGGGCAACTAGCGATAGGACAAGAGGACACAGCCTCAAGCTTCGCCAGGGGAGGTTCAGGTTGGACATTAGGAAGAATTTCTTTTCAGAAAGGGTTATTAGACATTGGAATGGGCTGCCCAGGGAGGTGGTGGAGTCACCATCTCTGGATGTGTTTAAGAAAAGACTGGACACGGCACTTAGTGCCATGGTCTAGTTGACAGGGTAGTGTCAGGGCAACGGTTGGACTCGATGATCCCAGAGGTCTCCTCCAACCTGGTTGATTCTGTGATTTACACACTCTCAAGACTCCTTGGGCAAGGTTCGGATCTTTCTGCTTTTGAGTACTTTTCGCTGCTTCCCGGGGAGAGGACCCCGCTTTCCAGCAGGGGGCGCCCCTGCCCTGATTGTGACGTGCCCGGGGGTGCCCGTTCCCGCGGTTCCCACGTCAGTTCCCCGCTCGCTCCGCGGTTCCCTGCGCGCCGCTTCCAGGGCTTTGGGCATCTCCAGGTCGGGGTCCTGGCCTTCGGGGTATTACGCACCAGCCGCGATTACCGAATCAGTGCCCCCGGGTGACAGAGGTGATGGTACCTCCCGGGTTTGGAGGAGATCTCTGACTCGTGAACAAGCTGGGGACTCTTCTGCTATTACAGATCTTCCCCACACCCCTTCGTTTCCTGTTGTTAATAGTAATGGTTTACTTAAAACGTTCTCTTATTCCCGTTAGCCCTTAAATTAATACCTCGTCCTGTGATACAGATCCCTTTGGTACAAAATTTTAAAGGGATAGTGTTGCTCCCGTGTCAACTAAACATTCCACTTCCTTTCCTTCTATTTTCCCAATTATGTCCCTTACGATTCGGCTGAGCTTTCCACATCCCACACACTCCAATTTCCACAGAATCTTCTGAGTCCCCCACCTCCAGTCGTTGCAGATTACTTCTTGATTCCTGTCTTACACCTCCCATGTCCCGTTCCCTTCGAGGCTCCCTTGGACGAAATGGGCATTCTCTTTGCCAGTGACCAAGTTTCCCCCAGTAATGAGACTTTTCCTCCCAGTTATTTCCAAGTCTTCTCATTCCTCTTTCAAATCTTGGGTCCGACCTCCCTCTTTCCCTGCTTCGTTCTCTTCAAGGGGGAAATCCCCTCCCTCGGCCTCTTAGTTGTAAACTCTGTGCCAGTGCTGCTGCTAAAAGACCACCTTCTTGTTGCTTTTCCTCTGTTCCTTTGCAAGTTCAGCTCTATGTTTTCTCCCGTCCATCGAACGTAAACACCGCCACACTTAGGATCTTTTGTAATGTCTCCCCTTGCCACCCAGGCATGTGTTCTTTAAAATATTTCCATATATCTCGGGTGGCTTGTTCAACAAATACACTTGCTGCTAGCTCATTGTTAAAGTCATTCCTCCGTATTGTAATAAAGCCCGCCATAATCATCCCCAGTAGTCACCAGGGTGTTCATCTAGCTGCTGCCTACGTTCCTGTACTTTCATCCAGGTCACTCCCGATGCTCCACAAGCTCTAATAACTTCCACTAAATTCAGAATTGCTGTCTGACAGTTGGCTCTGTCTCCTGCATTATTATAAGCCCAATTTGGATCATTTGCCAGCCAGGGATTCCCATTTCCCCCAGCTTGTCACATCAATTCTGCATCATTTTCAATTATTTTATCTCTTTCATCAGGTCGAAATAACTCCTTCAATAATATTTGAGTATCCCCCCGTGACGGATTATATCCAGTACAAATGTTTGAAAAGAATTAGGTACACCGATCCTCATCTTCCCTCAATTTAGGCATTTTACTTTGCCACACATCCAAATATCCTGGATTCCAGAGTTCATTAGTAAATACATGCAATACTGGAGGGGGAGCATTAGCTCCCCCTACTACAGGCTGCATCGCAGCTAGATTTGGAAGAACTTTAACAGAAGCAGTAGCTGGAGAAGTGGCAGAAGCAGTAGCAAAAGATGGGTTAGAAGAAAGCAGAGAGGGGAGTGCATAGGGTGGAGGAGATTCCACAAGCATATCTGTTGGATCACGTATGACTGCTGCAGCTAGAGTCGTAACCCGGGTTCTCCGTGAACTTTTCCAACCACTTTCTTTATGGCGGTTATATGCCCAGTCGTCCCATACATACCAAAAATCCATTTGATAAGGTTTTTCATCTTCCAGAATATGTCATAGTAAAGTTAATTTGTTTTGGCCAAAGGATCCTTCATGGGGCCACCCCCCCATCCAGTCGTCACTGACCATTCCTCCTGGCACAATGCTATTGCTCATTTTTTTGACAGACTTGCAGTGCCATCTGTTTTCTTCCAATCTTCTAGTAGCTGGGCTAAGGGCATCCCCTTCTCTGTGCTGGGTACGTTCCCTATATCTGTATGCCAAATTTGTGCCCCTTACGCTGATCAGGCTGTGCACACCTCTCCTAGCACACTTCCGAGATCGGACTTGAACCCACTCAAACCCAGAATATCCAGAATTTAGTAGTGGAATTTTAACACTCACCAGTTGGTGCCTCCTGTCCCCAAAGTTCCCAGGTGAACTCACCCAATGCCGGCTGCTGGACATTTGGAGACAAGAGGGTCCAATGTCCAGTGGTGGCTGCCTAGAGTCCCATCTGGGTCGCCAAACTATTACGGAAATTACGCATGCCAGCCACTGTAACAGGGCTTAACTCTACATTTCCGCTGAATCAATAAGCCGAAAAGAGATTCTTCTATAAAGTCCTTTTTATTAGTAGCGTTACAACTCAAGCTGGGTGCCTCCGAAGAGGTACCCTGAACAAAGAAATCCCTGGGCAATTACACCCTTACAATCTAAGTTCCCCACCCTTCACGCAACACTTCAGACCAATAGTAATATTAAGGTCTGGGGTCTTCTTGCTTTTTATTGCTTTGATTTACTTGCTGTTTCGTTACTAAGCAGTTGCTAAATGGTCATCTTCTTATACAATATACAGTTCTATATCCCATTTCACATCCTCTTATGTCTGTTTGGGCCCATTCTGTAGTTAGCTATTCAGCATGATGTAATATGGTTGTTACAGTTCATATACCACAATCTATAGGCTTTGTCTACTCTAGCTATTAATGTTTAAGCTGCTAGTGCTAAGTTTGGACTAACTTTTTCTACAACAATGGCAATCCAACACAGCACTGGGAAGTTCTCCAGCTCACACTGCTGCCAAACAAGTCTGATAAGAAAGTGATGGATTTCCAATGATTTGCTGGTTTTATAGGTATATATATATATATAGGTGTATATTATAGGTATATATTATAGGTATATATATTGCAAAATGCAATGTGACATTATATAAGTCTAGCATATCTGGGTCATTAAACCAACAAAGGAAGAAGGCACTTAGTGTGTGTAGGTGAGAAAGAGAAAAGATAACAGGTTTGCATGGCATATTTCATTGAAATGGGCATTGCTAACAAAATAACTCTTTGTAAGAGCTTCAGAAGCACCTGTAGCCTCGGAAAAGCAACAGGCATGAGAAGGCATCAGGATCTGCACTGTGTGTGTAGCTGGGATCCACCTCAGGCTGCCCAGCAGTGTGGGGTGGCCAGGCAGATCCCTGCCTTTGTTCTGCCTCTGGTCCACTCTGCAGGCAGTGTCACACTGGAGCCTTTATGTTTGGCCCAGCTATTTTAGAAATGTTCTTCCTCTGTGAACAAGATGGTCCATTCCATTAGTTCCAGTCAGAAAAAGTTGTGTGTGACCAACCTGAAGAGCCAAGAACCAAAAGAAGACTCTCATGAAGAGAAATACACTCTGGGAGGGAAGGTGCCTGCAGCTAGTTCCACTAGGGCAGGTGAGTGCTTGCACTCACTTCCCTGCAAATACCTTTCTCACTGGCACTTTTTATTGCTGCTATTTTATTTATTTCTGGCAGAGCAGCCAGATTCAAATTGATGGCCCAGTGATCCACCCTGGAACCACAGTGGACCTGTCTTCTTCAGATTTGCATGTTGGCTTTGATGGGAATAAAACTATCAGTTGCGCAGGACCATAGAGGAGTTGAGCTGTACAACACATCTAACATGACCGTACAAGGAAGAAAGGTCCCATGTTTTAACCTCTTATTGGGCTGCCTACAAGAGTGTAACTCCCTCTGGTTGGGATTACCACATTCTTGTCCCCCCCAAGGTCTGATTTGCTTCCAAACATGGGTGAGAAAAGATATATATCATATTTTCCTTGGCATGCTTCCTAATATTTTGGTGCGATTTCCACAAAAACTTCTCTAGATCCACCCCCGACTAGGCACAAGGATTTGGCCAGACCAATAGCAATGGCGTGAGGGAGGCAGCGGAGAAGCGCTGAAGGGCAATGGTGTGGAAATCAGTAGGATGTGGAAACAGAGCTTTCCTGGGCAGTGTGTTAAGTACCGCAGAACTTCATGCAGTGGGTAGTTACAGATGACAGGAAATAGGGTTTTTTTTCCTGAGAGGTGACAAATTCAGGAAAAAAGTACTGGAGCAAGTTGCTGGCAGCTTGTATCTCAGTTGTATAGAGGTTAATGGCAGCCCAAAACCCCACAATGCTCCTGAACAAAGTGTGGTGCCAGAAGAGCCAGGAGAGGGGGAAGATAAGAGCTTATGCTCATCTGAGTCATTTGGGCTGTGATTCCCTGGAGTCATACCCTTAGGAGAAAATCCAGTGATTGAGTTACATCAGGAATCAATTTGGTTGTCATTTTGGCCTACTTTCTTCTTTCCTGTTGAGTGCGAGGGAGAAATTGTAAGGATGCAATACTGAAGTTGAGCAATGCTTTAGGGGTTGAGTATTTCCACTGACCTAGGTCCAAAACGCTGACCTGTAGCACATTGCCCAAGGGAGGTCTCTCTCCAGTCTTTCTAGGCCCTTGGTGAAGATAAACCCCTTTTCTCTTCCTCTTCTTTCTCTCCTTCTTTCTGTCTTCCTTCTCTTTCTCATCCTTCTTATTTCTCTTTTCTCATCTTTCTCTCTTCCTCTCTTTCTTTCTCTTCTTTCTCTCTCTCCTTTTCTCTACCTTTCCCCCAGCCTCACGCAGGGAGCAGTCGTGAGGGTTTTGCCCTTGAGGAAGTGCAGGCTTTGCCACAGGGCTTCACAGGCACCACGACAGAGCGCTAACGTTGGGAATACTCACGCTGAAAGCTGGAGCATGTCTGCTGCTTCTCTGGAAATTAATAAGTGTTGCAGTTAAATCCAGCAACTGGGACTCAGAGGTATTAGGAGAATAGGCACAACAAAGATGCAGTAAGTGGATTATCTGAAAAGTCCTCCCCCCCTGTTTTTCCTCCGAGTTTCCCATTTTTGTTTAAATTAACTATTTTATGCCATAATTTTAAATGGCCTAAAAATGATGTGATGGCACTGCCTTTAGAAACAGGAAATAATTTGTAAATTTTACTTACTACTTGGCATTCAGAGCTCTTGAAACAACATCTGTTTTGATAGTTGACCGTGCAAATTGGGGAAGACAGAAGTAAGTCACAAAGATTCCTGCGGGTTAAACTATTTTCCAAGCTGATTATGAAGCTTAGAGCTCAAATGGTCTTTGCACAGAAACTCACAAAATACCTTTTCTTTTTAAAGGGTTATCACCACCTAATTCATTTTACCTCTGATTTGGCATTAGAGGTATTGTTTACTCCTCTGCTGCTCAGAAAATGCTCAGGAAGTGTGATATTATGGTCCACCCCACAAGCCTGCTCCAAGGTACAGCAGCTTAGCACAGCATAACGCTGCCGACTGTTCACCCTGGCTAGGCTTTGTTAACGAATATTGTTTGAACGTTTAAGAAGGACTTTCCCTGACATTTTGTTTATTCCTCAATAATCTCAATCATGCTGCTAGTGATCAGGCGAAACTCCCATTGACACCATTGCCTGGCTGATACCAATGCAAGGTTTGCCCAAAGAATAGTTGCAAAACCATGAATGCAATGTTATGCACAGGGGCTTGTGCTGGCTTCCAGAGACTTTTTATCAGCTTTCATTAGCGATTTATAATTAACTACAGTTCTCTGGTTTACTTTGTCCACTGCTTATTTTTAAGGGGCAAGAGTGTCTGGGTTTAGATTAAAGTGTCAGAAGGCAAAGGATAAAAATTGTTTTTCATTAAGATTAAAAAGCAATATCAAAGAGAAGTCATGGCAAAAAAAGGAGGACTTTAAAAATAGTACCTACTGGCTGAACTGATCTACACCTCGCATTTGTGGCAGACGCTTGTTGGTATATACCCTTGATATAGAAAGTGGAGCCAGAGAAGGCACAGGGAAGGGCAACCAAAACAATCATGGAGATCTTCTTACGGTCGTCTTAACAGGGAGCAAGAAGGCAGGCTGGGACTCTGCAGGGGAGGTGGCCGAGAAAGGACGTGTTGGAGGTTTACGAAGCTTTGGCAACAACAGCCCAGCGGAAGAGCTGCTCGCATGTATTGCAGCATCAGCATGGGGGGAACTGGAGGAAACGAGGAGGAGATATTGGTTTAAAACAGACATTCTTTATACAGATGGTAGTGAACTTCTGTTGCTGGCAGCTACACAAGGCTGGGGGAGTCAGACGGTATCAGCAAGTTGATAAAGGATTAGATGGACAATAGATCCATGGAGGGATACTATAAGGACTAGGCCAGGACATACCCCTGAACATCCCTAGGACTGCAGCACTAGATACAGCAGAGAAAGGGGGAAACGGGCTACGGGAGGTGGCTAGGCTCACGTGCTCTCTCTGGATAGCCTCTCCTATTGCCTCTGCCCAGTGAAAGCAGCAAGACGTGCTTATATTCATGCACACCCACTCACTTCAACCCCCTCCCTCTGGTAGAGAGGTTTCTTCACTTCAGAAAACTGCCTTTTTCATGAACAGCCTTCTTGTCTGCAGTGTAATCAACAACCTCCTGAGGACACATTGACTTTTCTGCTTCTGTGTCAGAAATGTCCAGCCCAAGGTGATTTCCACTTGGTTCCGACCATCCCAGCTGAGACCTTTCCTGCAACGGGAATTGGCTGCAGGATTGGCCTGGCCACACAGCTCCGTGACACGTACTTCAATGCTGCCCATGGTAAAAAGTAGGAAGTCTGCAATAAATGAAGTTGGGGTGAAGGCTCTTTTGTAAGCAGTGGAGCCAGGGAGTGCTCTGAAACTGTCCTGGTGCATCACAGCAGCAGCCCAGCCTGTGACACTCCCAGTATGGGGCAGCTGCAGCAGTGAGATTTACTGGTGAGGAGCTGGGACAGCTCATGAAAAAATGGCACATCAGCAACTTACAGCTGCGCACCTCTGGGCACGCTGAGTGCCTGCCTGATTTGTGTACCCAGAGCATCAGGAGCGAGATGGCCTTTGCTGCCAGACTCTGATCTTCTGCTCAGTGAGCTAAAATAATGATCATGGGAGAGTGAGGTGCAGAAGGCAGGGAGCACAGGTAAATGGTTGAATCAGAAGGATTTAGCCTAACCTAGCGGGGACAGGGACATGCACATCTTTGCTATGGACGGGGCCAGGCCACCACTCCAGAAGGTCCTGGCCACCTAGTGATTCATGCCAGGTCATCAGATAGATATACAATAGCTTCAGCCCAGCTAAACACAACTCTCGCAGCTGCAGTGGGGGTGGCATGCCCAGACAACAGGCAGCTTTGCTGCTCAGTGAAGGTGTATTTTAAAGCTTTTTTTTTTAACTTGATTTCTGCCAACCTGTATGAAATAAAGACCTGTAAAAACACCATTATGTGTTTTCATATTTATTTTTCTTTCACTGATTTCCATTTTGCTTTTTTTTTTTTCCTCTCTGTAACTATCAGGCTGACAAACCCAAAGTCATATTGTATTCTCCATCTTATATATCAGGCACCAGGTGACAAAGATCTGCAAACCAAATGCAGAGGCTGTGCAAGCATAATGAAGGGAATAATGTAATTCTGTAGAGCTTTTATTATCATTCCTCATGAAAGCTCTGTAACTCATTACAGAAATCTGCGACCACAACCTTTTCAAACATGGGCTACTATAGAGAGTTATTACCTAGATGAAGTGAGGATGTAAGATTAATTTGTACAATGTCATCATACCATGATGACATTGATTCCATTACCAGTATTTATTTTCTAAGTTTTTCCATATACAAGTCATTTACCTTTTTAAACTACCACAGCAAATGGAAGGGCTGTGTCCAGTGCCACATCCATGGCTGTACTCGGGTTCCCCTTTCTGCCCGGCATAGCATACACCCCCTGCCTGAACTGCACCAAGCGTTCCGCATTATTCTTTCAGGTGTGTAATGCTACAATGAGATCGTTTTCTGAATTAGTAAGCAAAAAGGAAAATGTCCTAACGTGTTTTTGTGTGCTCCTAAAACCTACTTAAAATTGATTGAGCAGATTTTTAAAGACCAGTGAAAGGACCTTTAGCACTCTTCTCCAACTCTGTCAAAGGATTTAACGGATATTGCCACTAGGCTGGGACTTTGTATGATGTCATGTTGATTTTTTTTACAGCTGAGCTATACATTTCTTAACACCGGGGTTTCTAATGCAAATGCTACAGCCTTTCGCTGTAGCAACTTAGAGGGGCAATGCTACGATTTTAATAAAGCTGTCAGATTAAGTGACTGCATGGTTACACCGTGATATTAATACACGTTCTTAACTGTCAATTAGTTAACTGGCTAATAAAAAGAGCCTGGCTTATAGGATTTTACTAATGAATATAATGCTTTGTTTCTGGGCAAAACATATGCTTTGGATATATAATTAGAAAAAGCCCCCCTCTCTCTTCCCCAGCGAGAGAGCATGTGCAGCTGAATAAAGGAGCTCATTATACCTGCGAGGGGTCAAAGTCTGTGGATCTGTAGCTTATGGTATTATGACAGATTACAAAATCACTCTATTATGTTAGTCAATCTGTTTCCAAGCACAAGCTAGCGGGAAGCAGGGCACTAGAACCTCCCGAGCAGGGCGCCCGTTGGCTTTCCCCGGAGGTCTTATGATGGGTCAGCTGGCGGTGACACCACCTCTGACAGCTCACATGTCAGACCTTCCCTGCCTGACTTCTGCCTTTGTTACTGCAGAGCCTCTTCACCAACAATCAATCCCTGCATCAGGTTGCAAAGAGCTCCCAGTAAGAGCTGAAACAAATTTGAAATCCGTGGGTAGCCATCACTTGCACTAATGAAAGGGAAAAGCAGAGCACTTACACTCCAGCTGACCTCTCTCAGGCTCTCGCCTTAAAAAAAATTAAAATTTTTTTAAGTAGAGAGGGGAGCAGCTAAACAGCAACAGCTGGGAGAGGAAGTATTGGGTTCAGCTTTAGTGTGTGTGTCAGTTTAAAAGGAAAAAAGTAATTCATATGCAGGATAAAGAGATTTCAGACATGATAGGAATCCTAGGAAATATTTGACTTTGCTAATCTTTCAGGGAAATTATTCTGCCGGAGTGTCTTATTCAGTCAACTCAGCATAAAACTCCTTGGTACCAAGGGGAAAGAAAATCCCTTTGTATTAGAGAAACACAGCAGTAGTCAGCACTGTGGGCACTTAGTTTCTGATGGACCGGACCTTTTTGAGATCCTGCTGAAGTGGTTCCACCACTGCCTGGGGCTGGTCATTTCGCCCTCACACCAGTCTGGGAGATGCACCAGGGCCAGGAAGGCCGCAGTGCTGCCAGCATGGCACAGAAAGACCAGGGGGGTAAACCAGAACTGACAGGCTGGTTTAGGTAGCTCCCAAGTACTGGAACTAATGAAGCCACGTTTGTGTTCTGTGGTCAATTGATTGTGGTGCCCAGGAAGATGGGAAGTCTGATCGAAGCTTTCCCTGAGGCTGGGACTTGTACAGGCTCCATCATGTGGAAATTTTGTCATGTCTAACCGACAGTGAGGTCAGCCTGCAACCTTTCTGAGGGGTAATTTCTAGGTAATTTCTTTCCTTTTCTCAGCTGCCGTTATCACGAAACTTGTGGGAACTCATTTTTCTTTGCATTGTCTCCCCCAAGTCCAGTTTGATTAAGACTTGTCAAGAAGTTCAAAAGCTAGGAGGACATAATCTGCATTCACACCCAGTGAGCACACAAGCCTGCTTTCCCCAGGAGGCCAAACTCAGAAATGTGCTTGCCCTGTTACTCATTGAGGGCTTTTTTTGTTGAAATACCATCTTGAGAACACACTTTTAACCATCCCATGTTTACAACAGGCATCGAGTGTCACACAACAGCAGCGGCAGCTTCTCTCATGGTTAAGTGACCTGCAAAGACCTGGGCAGAGAGGATGGCAGGAATGGGGAAAGAAATGCATATTTAGCTCTCACAGTCCGAGATCATGGAGAGCCAAGTGCTGGGCTGTGGCAGAGAGGGGGGACAAACAAGCAGGGAATGGCTTGCTATGTCTCTTTTTTATTATGTGAGGATAAATCAGACACTGACGGAATGAACACCACTTAAAACAGCAAGCTGAGTCAAGACCCAGGTTAGGGTTGGCTCCAAAACGGAGGAGTGCCGCCATGCAGGTGTCCCATGTTCACCGTGGATTGGGGTCAGCAAGCATTTAAGGAGCTGTTCAGCTCACCCTGACACAGACGTGGGGCTCCCAGCCACCGCACTGTGGACCACCCTAACCTCCAGTGACCACAGCAGGAGCTTAGACACCAAATCTGCCCCAAAGACACCTGCGTTTGGGGTCAGGTGCCACCAGAAACACATCATGGGACAGCCGCAGCATCAGGAGAAGGAGCCACAGCCCCTGAAGGACCCGGGGTGACCAAGAAGAGATTTTTGTAGGATGATGTTGGACACCATCCTGCCCCAGCAAGGAGCTGGGCGTGGGGTCTCACACCCAGCTGTCCCTTCTCAGCAGCTTCCTAGAACCACCGGGTTCACTTTCAGAGGTGCCCCTGCAAAAGCAGGTAACTAGGAAGTTCAGCGTAGACTCACCTTGGGGCAACCGTCTCTAGGTGGTCCTGCTTGAGCAGGTGGGGGTTAGACAAGATGACCTCCAGAGGCCCCTTCCACCCTCAACCATTCTGTGGTTCTGTGATACAGTGAGGAGGACCAGCATATATTTGATGTACATAACAATACTGAGATGTGGATTCATTTTATAGCTTGCATGGAGTAAGGGCTATGATTCTGGAATCAAACCACCGTTGGAATGATGATGGATGACTCTTTAAAGCCACCCCTGCAGGCTCACATAGCAGCAGCAAGTGGAGGGCTGCTTATGGATGTGGCTGAAAGGCTGCAAGGAAGCACTTGAGGGAAGAACCAAGGACTTGTGTGAAAAGCGGGCAGAAGCAGCTGCTTACAGGACACAGTGAAGAGTTTCTTCCACCCTGCGGACTCCAGGAGCTGTGCCAACTGTCCTGCCCTGGGTACACATCTGTGAAGAGGTGGGCTACTGCTAGGACACCCAACCCTGCATGACCCATGCACTGCTCTGAGCTCCTGCTTCCCCTCCACATTCCTGCCCATTTTGGCAGCGATTGCCTGAGCATGGCAGCTCCCTGGTGGTTCCTGTTCACCATGCCCCTGGGCTGGTGGCACATGTCCCCAGGAGGTGGCTGTGGTTGTTCTGGGACCTGTGAAACCACCATTAACCTCTTCCACCAGCTCCTCCTGGCTGCACCGGGAGCTTCCTTGGCTTCCTTAGTGTTCACCAAGTGTTTGTGCCAGTCCTGCTCCTGGTAATAAACTTCACTGCAGCTGCAAAGCACCCTCGTAATTTTAACTTTGCCTTTTTCAGTACTCCTCCAAATTAGCTGGAAAAGCTCTGAAGTAAAATACAGGGTGAAAAAGTAGGAAACCTCTTCCTTTCTCTTTGAACCATTGGCTCAGGTGAGGAGAGGGACAATTTCCCACAATCAAGCTTTGCTGTTATTATAACAAGACCTGAAGGGAACTTCTCATTTACCAGGGAGCAACCTTCCCTGGCAAACACCAGGAAGTCAAAATCAGAGTATTCGGAGCAAAGTGAGGTTTTGAATAAAATTTCCCAGGTTTTTAGAAAAGATAGTTTTGTTTTTTTCCTGTTAATCATCTCAAAGATAGACAGTCTGTCAGTCTCTTTCTCTTGGAGGTAATATCTGTTGTATTTCAGGAGCTAGCTCTTCTTCTCAAATACATTCACAGTTTTTTTTCAAACACATTTATCCCATTTCTTTGCAGAACGTACAGCATTATCGGTCATACAAACGTCTTGTTAATCCCCAGAGGCTGAATCCAGGCATGGCGAAAGTTCAGTCGCTGGAGATCAGCAGAGGGACATTAGCTTACACTGGACAACACTTTGGCCCATACGCTCTGATGTATTTGGCTAGCAGCCGAGGAGTTCATGACTTTTATATGTTTCAACAAAAGGCGTTGAAAAGAGCTTTTGATATGGTTATTTGGTGAAAGAGATCAAACGCCTCCCCTTTGCATTAATCCTTTTAATGTTTTCAGTGTATAAACTAATTTTCAAAAAAACCTCATCCTGCAGGTGTTCAGGCACATGGTTTGAGAAATAGTTATTTGGGGCGTATGTGCTACTGGGGCAACTGCAGAAGAGAAATGGCAAAGGTTTTGGAAATCAAGACCAGCATAGAGAGTGTGAACTGAACATGATGAGTCCTACCCATCGTGCCAGAACTGTCAGGCACAGTGGAGGCAGGCTCCTGGACTAGAGATGACCCTACAGCATCAGAGCTACAGCAGCTCTGATGTTCTTCAATCAGCATTGCTCTTACACAGTCGTCACCCCAAAGCTCATCGCTGTGAACCTGCAGATGCCCATGGCATGTGTTTCAACAACACAAGAAATGTACCAAAGCATCTCCATTGCACTAGGGTACGAGCGGTGCCGGGCTGCTCCGCCGGCCGGGACCCTGTCTGGCCACCCCTGGGCTCACGCCAGGCTCGGGAAGACATGGGCTTGCCAGTGTGTGCAGGGAGCAGGTGGCTTTCCTCCTCCCAGAGCATCCCTCCTGGTGTGGGGTGAGGGCAGAAAGGCTCCTCTTCCACGAGGGCAAGTCTTGGGTCGGTCCCTCTGAAACTGGTAGGCACAGGAGGCTTTGCTCCAAGGTCAGGAGAGACTGAATTCATTTACCCACCACTCAGCACTTGTTTTCTGACCTCTGCGGCCCCTTTGTGAGCCCCGGACAGCACTTGTTTGTATGAGCACAGCTATTGTACATGTACCAGGCTTTACTGCTGTTCTTGAAAGCTGCCCCCAAAATGAGATTTACTTCTAAGAAATAACAAAACCCAGGCAGGCAGTCATACTCTCTTCATCTTTCCTGGGTTTTTGATTTCTTTTTAAATGACCTCTGAAATATTTTCCCATTAAAGCAAGGTCTATTTTTAACCTACCAATGTCATTTAATTAGTCATTTTTCACAAGAGGCACATCTGACTGGAATTTATGCTCTTTTTATCCCCTTTTAGCAGCATACACCTTTTTTTATACCAGTGAGTAAGATGAGGTCTCTTAGTCTTAGGTCTAACAATCTCTACTTTTTTTTCCCTTTTCCTTCATCTTCCCCCTCAGATGCTGGAAGCGAGTACAGTCTGTGCACCCCCATCTCACAGATCGTCTGACTCACGGTACAGGAGCTAAGCAGTAATGCACTCCGAAATCAAGAAGATGCACTTAGCAGAAAAAGAAATACATATACATATTTACAAACCTATTTTAGACATTTTTATCTGTCACTTCTATACCTGTCCATGTTGTCTTATGCTTATTGTCCCCTAGGAATGAGTTTACAGTGTAAAAATATGAGCTTCATAGTGTCAGACCATTAAGATAACATACAGCTTAATTCCTGCCCCAGTCATGCAAAGGATGGTGCTGTTCCTTTACTCAGCACTTGCAGCTGGGTCAACATACATTTTCAGGAAAGAAATGTGCAGATCTTGAATTGAAATGTTCATAAATACAAACCATAGCAGAGAAGAAAACATGGTTTTGCCCAGCTTAAGTGCCTTCAAGATCTTATAGCTGATGCAGAATAGTTCAAACTCAGAGCACATGGGTCACATCCTGGCATCCTCATGCAGAGCAGCCATGCATCCGAATCCCCATGATGTGATCATTTTGCTTACAGCCTTCTTGACATGGCAGCAGCAAAAACCTTGAGCAGGCGAGAGATCAGGCAGAAGCAGAGCACATCTGTATATGCTTTGCTTTTTTCTTGAGGTTACCTACCTCCATGCAAGACCGCTGGCTGCTGTACAGCAAGGTGCACGCTGCGGGGCGGTCACCCCACCTAGGGATAAACCCAGAGTCCAAGGGAGAAGCCTGGTCCCCATCCGAGAGCCGCAGTCCCTCTGCATCGCCAGTGGAAAGCGAAGAACATGTGGTTTTACTTCTTACCTCTTGTTACAGAGGTTGCTTTCACTTGAACTGAAGTGAGTAGACATCTGTATGCATAAGCAGCAGGAATCTGCCCCTGTTACCAGTCACTGGGGGTCAGCTTTCATACACAATCTGCCAAGGGAAGCAAGAGAAAAGCTGTTATAAAGGAACTGCTGGAGGGAAGGGATGCCATCCAGAGGGACCTTGACAGGCTTGAGAGCTGGGCCTGTGAGAACCGCATGAAGTTCAACAAGGCCAAGTGCAAGGTCCTGCACATGGGTCGGGGCATTCCCAAGCACAAATACAGGCTGGGCCAAGAATGGATTGAGAGCAGCCCTGAGGAGAAGGACTTGGGGGTGACAGTTGACGAGAAGCTCAACATGAGCCAGCAACGTGTGCTTGCATCCCAGAAAGCCAACACTGGCAGAGGTTGCCCAGAGAAGCTGTGGATGCCCCCCCCCCGGAAGTGTTCAAGGCCAGGTTGGATGGAGCCTTGAGCAACCTGGTCTAGTGGGAAGGTGTCCCTGCCCATGGCAGGGGATTGGAACTAGATGATCTTTAAGGTCCCTTCCAACCCAAACCATTCTGTGATTCTATGATTCTAACTGGGCATGGGAAGCCCCTTCACGAGCTCCATTTTTGGAGCAGTTCCTCACTGTCCAGCCATTGTGTGAGACGGCCGCGCGCTCCCCAGCAAGGCTGGCACACATGGGGCACTGGGTCAAAGCAGCCTCCACTACACAGCTCTTTGAGGATGCAGGTATTGTGCACACTGATGGCACTGCTTCTTGGGACTCTCTAAGCCTCTATGCAGAGACGTAAAGCCAACGATTACTGTTATCATTAGTGCCTTGGACGTCCACTTCCATACCAGAACCTCGTTATGCTCGTGCTGCACAACCCATGATGAACGCCTGGTGCCTGTGACCCTCCTGCACGGACGGGCAGCGGGAGCATTGCTAGCAGCCCCAATAGCAGCAAGGCTGCAGGTGCCAGACAGCAGCCATATGAGGAAAGGAGCCTACAGCCAAGTGAACTGCAAAGGGAGGCCTGGTGCTTCTGCAGAGAAAATGAAACCTGTCAGTACTGCTTCAACCTCTAAACTGACACCAGGCAGGATAGGAGTGCCTCCCTGCTCTCTGCTTGAGAAGAGCCACGTTCAAATTTGCTTATTAGCTTTGTGGGCAGCTTTTCTTTCAGCCCTGTGCCCCACGGGTGTGCAGGAACAGCCTCTGCTCACTAAGGGCTCCGGTACCCTGCAGCCCCCTGCAAAGCTCAAGGATTTGTAGCTTTCAGTGACTGTGAACTTGGAGTTACTGTTGAAAGTGTTACTGGGAAGAAAATCTCAGTGTTCAGGTGTAAAGCTCTTTTTGAAACATTTGGGTTCCTGTGAGGGATAAGCAACGCTTCCTAATAAAAAGCTACAATCTGCTTGTGCTGCAAAATATCAAGTGTTAAATTGATTTTGCTGCAAGATCATCTTTGCTCAGCACTTTGAGCGATAGTCTATGTAAACTTGCTTTCACCTTCGATAGTCCCTTTTGCCCTCTCAGGCTATGGACCTCTCTTTGCTTTCTGACCCTAGTGATCGTGGATCTCTGCTGTCCCTCGCAGTCAGCTGAATAACGCTTCCTCGGGGAAAGCTGCCGTAGTCATTTGCATTATCGTGAGAACACAGCTCCCATCTGGTGAAACCACAGGATGCTGCACCCGCCCTGCTTGAATCAGGATTGCAAATATTGAAGATAGAGCAGCATGGGTACAGAAACCATTCTGAGATAGCAAATGTTACTCCGTTACGTTTCAGTGGTATGGAGCCAGAAGAACCAGCAAACATCATGGACTTTAAAGCAGGAAGACGTGACACCAAGGCCTGGGAGAACAGGAGAACACCTGAAACATGTTGATTGTAGATTTTAAAGCCAGAAGAAACAGACAGAGAAGCTGAGGATGGTCTGGTGCAGAGCACCAGCCAGGGATGTTGGGATGCTCACCCTTGCATTGACCCTAAGAGCCTGTGGTTGAGTTGGAGCTGTAGTTTTCAACCTCAGGGCTGCCACACATTGCACAGAAGGGCTCCATGAGAGGGGAGCGGGAAAAGCAAGTTCACATAACCTATACAGCAAACCTTGAATAAAGCAAGTTCAAAGCCCCACTAGTGAAAAAACAGGAGACTAACAATTGAAATAAGATTGACAAACATGAACTAAAGACCATTTGAATGCTGAACTTGACCAAGTATTTTCAAAAACCCCCTTAGAGCTGAAAAATAAGGAATATTATTCAGAAATAGTAAGTCTCATAGGAGCCCTACTCAGCTTTCTAAGTAACTTGGCTATTGGGATACTACACTGTACTGTGGGTCAGTGGGTTTGACCACACTTCTGAAGGCTGGATTTGGACTCCCAAGTCACTATGGGGGAAAATGGTTATCGTTTTTCCCTTCAGAAGTCCTACCTGTTCCCCCATGGATACCATAGATGTGGGGACAGCTGTCACAGGGAAAGATGCTTTAAAGCTGCCAGCGTAAAACCAGGCTGCTGGGCTTTGGCAGGGGCTGTCAGCGAGGCAGACCCCAGCAACTGCCCAGGGCACAAAGACGCAGCAGCGCTGCTGATGGCAGCCTGAGGCCAGAGCCTCTAGTCCCTCACGTTATCGTGAATAAAAATCCAAAAGGCAGAAAGCCCTGAGCTTCCTGGAGAAACTGAGCTCTGGCAGGTCCTGTAGCCTTTCGAGCAGTGAGACACCCATTTTATTTAGGGAGCTTGCAGTTGCTTTGCTAAACTGAAGGGTGGTGTTGTGTTTGCCACATTTTTCCTTCCTTCCCCAACAGTGCTGTTACCAGCAGAGATCAGACACCATTTCTGGTGGGTGGTGAACCTCCTGCCAGCAGCCTTCCCAGGTGAGATGCTGCTGTGGGACTTCACAGAGGAAGCTGGGCGCACACTGGGCTGCAGCTGGCTAAATATCATAGAAATAAAAAGGTGAGGTTGCCTTGGCCCTGCCAGCCAGCTAAGCAACAGGCAAGCTAAAAGCCAAGGAAATTGTTCCAGGAAAAAGAAAGAAAAGAAAAGCTTAATCTTAGTAAAAATATAGTCCCTGAGCACTGGCAGGGTCAGGGTCAGATTGGGTTACGTGTTGTATAAGCCCCCATTATACAAGCCAAGGCAGGGGAGAGGCTTTCCCAGGACTATTCAATCCTGCTTCCTCTTGCTCGGTTTCACTGTTGCTCCCTCATTCCTTCCTTCTCACTGTCCCTTCTCCTGATGCTTGCTTGGACATCAGACAGGTCGGTCCAAGTGCTTCCATCGCCGTGATTGAGGAGATCGCGGAAAGCACTTGGTCTTTAAATACGAGCATGGGAGCTTATGAGTGGACCTAAAGTAACTCACATGAGTGGCTGCAATAAATGCAGCTCCTTATATGCTCCTTATCTGTGTAACAGAAAAAAAAAAGCATATTATGCACTAGGGACACAGGCTGCTGTAATGCAGAGCAACCAGACCCCAGGGGCTAGATGCAAGCATCACCTGGACCTGCGCAGGCTGGACAACAACAGCAAACGGTGCTGAGCAGGCTCCTGATAACTGAGAAAAAATGCACCGCATGCAAGTTTTGTAGAAATGACATACTGTTACTATTCATCCCCTGACCAGCTTAAACCACCTGTTGAGGACATTTTTTTCCCCTTGAAGCATGTATGCTCCTCTCAGGGCACTCCATCCCATTCACCCTGAGATTCTGTTTTTCCATGAAGAAGTGTCATATCAGTGGCAAACTAATATCTTTGCCAACACTCACCAGCACTCTCTTTGCATTTCAGCACTAACCCTTCAGGCAGATGTTCTGAAAGCATCTTCAGGCTATTTTTTTTTCAATGGAGCAATGCAAAGTGAGGCTGCTCCTCCTAACAGGCTTCCAGAGTGCATTTCCTCCTGCAGAAATAGCTACCTTCAATCCCTCGACTTTCCCTTTGCCAGATCACTTTCGAGCCTCCGTTCTGATCACCTGGAGAAAAGCAGCATTCCTCAGAAGAAACATGCACTTCCAAGAGTGAGAACCACAACCTCCCTTTGAAAACCTACTCCAGCACGGTGCAAACACACTACTTTTGACATTTTTTCTCATTTCTACACATTTGAATAATTGCTCTCAACTCAGCACACTTCTGCAATACTTTGAAGCTCACCTCTCTGGTTTTAATATTCTAAGTTTGACTCCAAGACCCTAAAAAGCTGCTGAAATATATATTGGCAACTCATCATAGTCTTCCAAAGAAAGAGAAATATAACATTGTACTGCAAACAGAAAATTCATTGCAATTTTTAGAACTATGGAGAATATATGGATGCCCTAACAAATACAACTTGCTTCTTAATCAACAAGAAGGGAAAGTAATTGTCTAAAGCTGTCTTTTCATGAGACAGGGAAAGAAAGAAACAGTAACCGAAACCCATGCACTTCAGAGACTCCCAGTCGAGGCTTGCCCCTGTAGTAGGAAGAGAAGAACACACAGTTTTACCTGGAAACTGGAGAGCTTAAACTTTTCAGACCTGGCCTGTATAATACAATAGAACAGACTTTCTGTTATACATTATACAATACCGGACAGGTATAAAATATCTGTATCACTCGTATTTCCCTGCCCCTTCTATAGACTCCTTTTTGAAAATCTTCAGTCTACGTCATCTATTTTAGGACTCCTCCTTGCAAAACCAAGACGCCCGCTCCTTGCAGTCTGTTTTTCCTGCAGCACAGTAAATTGCTACTGTTTCAAATGCTTGAAAAAAATATTTTGAATGAAGTCCAAAGGAATATTCTGATCGCCAGTGGCTGTTCTCTCTGTCTTAACCTAGATCAGTTTGACATAAGCCATTTACTTCATGGTTAACCCCGGAAAAATCCTGCAGGGAATATAAATTCATGCGTTAATCCTGCTCACCAGTTTGGTTCCACTTAGGTTTGGATGAAGGAGGTGCCGCGTTGCAACCCCGACTCAAATTTACTGCTTCAAATGCTTTAACAAAACACCACTCCAGAGCCCTTTGTGATCCTCACACAAACTCTTTATTGCAGAGGAGAGAAAGAGACACCACTGTAAGTGCTGAGCATTACAATGAAACATAAAGCAGCATTAAAGTTGCTTAATGCTGCGGTTTAAGCAGCTAATCTTGTTTCAGTTGAATGGCATGTTCATTACAGCAAATAAATCAGTAACGTGTAGGATTATTGAAGAGGAAAGACATATTAAACCAGTTTAGGGCATCATATTGATTTTTTTTTTTTAGTGTCCGATTTAGCTTGGCGTTTTTCAACAGTCAGTTCTAATAAACGCCTGTATGGCACAGATTAAGCGGGTGGGAATGCTGCCCAGAAAGGGTATTATGAATAACTTAAGGCACTGGTTTAATTGCAGCAATCCATGATACTTACTGTGCTGGCACCAGAGGGGAATTTTCAGTATTAAAAGTTAAAACTTCAACCAAGCTACCAGCGAGTATCTCTCTTTTATTAAATATTTGAAAGAGCTTTCCAATATTTTCACCTCGATGGGAATAGGGGAAAATTTCAGAGTTCATTTAACTATTTAACTTATTTCCACCACAACTCATTAAGTTATTTTAAAAAAAATAATTCGCAGTTTACCTGATGCAACTTTGCGTCTCTGACACTGCAAAACATTGCAACAGCATCCCTGCCGTCCTGCCACCCCGTCAGCCCTATTCTGCCCGGTCCTGTTTGCAAGGAAAATGCACAGAAGCGAAAAAGCCCAAACCTAGCTCACACTTCAAGCAGCAGGCTCCTTTCAAAGCTATACTATACTATTCGAGTATTCCTATATTCCTTCCCCACGGTGCCAGTTCCCTGGCGCTATCCTTGCCACAGCTTAGAGAAATGAGTAGGAGCAACTTGATCCAACTTTGGAGATGGCCCTATTTGAGCAGGGACTTGGACTAGGTGATTTCCAGGGGTCTCTAAGTAGGTCTGACAAGAGGAAAAGAAACACAGTTAAGGCTTAGGGTGAAAGAGCAAAGCGCTCACCAATGCCAAATGGCCTCCCCTCAGCCTCAGCAATTTGTCTGTGTCCGTGTAGAGTGGAGATGCCCTGTAAAACACCAATGACATTTGCGGTAAGCAAGCTCCCATCCCGCACACCATACACCAATACATCAAAGCAAGGATTCAGCAGGAAACAGGAGTGGGGAAATTGTTTTATCGGGGAGGGGGGAGGGGGAGGGAAATGCAGCTTTTTCTTCTCTGTGTAAAGCTGAAAGTAACAAAATCTCCCTGCAAAACAAAAACCTCCCTCTTCCCTCACCTCTAATCTGTGCAAGATAGGAAGGTCCATCATAGCCCACTGTGCGTCCGGAGAAGCATGCGTGCTCGTGGGTGCTCCCACACGCTCATGTTGGGCAGCGAAATCAGAAGTGCCCCAGGCAGCTTCTCTGGCCCCAAAGCAGATGCTGGGGGCAACCAGTTTGGATCAGCACCATCTTTCAAGCAGAACAGTTGCAAGGGCTTGAAGCTGTGTGTCATAGCAGAAGATGCTGGTCTGACAGCTCCTTAAGCCCACACCCAGTCCCAGGTACTGATCATGCTAGAAACCCTCCTGATGGCCAGCAGAGATGCTGGTATCTCTGTATTGAACACCTGCACTTGGAAAAAGTTATCACACAACTGACTCTGGTCATCAGTCTTTCTTTACATGTTGTTTTTGCCTTGGATTAGACCAGGGTCTCCAACATAGCAACCGCATTTCAACTCTCGGCACAACACAAGGCTACTACTTGCACATAAATCATCCTGGCTGACTCCAGCAAGTAGCAACAGACACTGATCACGATGCTGGGAGAAGCAACGCCTCAGAGAAGTTGCTGAATTTATTGGCTCCACTCTTCCAAATGTGTAACTTTTTACACTGGCAAAAATACAGAAGGTGCATCCTGCACAAACTTAGAGAGGATCGGGCTAAAAATGCTTACACCAGTCCCAGAAGGAAAATTCACAATACGAACAAAAATTGGAAAGTTACCTATACATTCTGATAAGGAGAGCAGTGACTTTGCTGATCACACAGCTTACCACTCCAGAGAAACTCTATAATCAGGGCATGAAAACTAATGTATAAATTAGCAGAAAAGCAAGAAGATATAACGGTACTTGATTAACTGGACAGTAAGCACCAGAAACAAAACACTAGGAAACTGAAGCCATTTTGTGATCATAGCAGGCATTTAATAAAGATGGAAAAAAGCAGCCATTACACAAAACAACTATTTTTGGTTTGTTTTAAAGAAAGTCCCCTGTTTAGTGCTGAACAGGAACCCTTACTCAGCCTGAAATAGAACAGGAACTTTGTAAAGAGCCTTTGAACCAGGATTACTTCAACACCATCCACAGCATCACACTATTCAGGTACCCTCACAGAAGAAAGCAGTTGCTTTTAAGTAACTCAGAAGCAAGTCCCTGTTGCCACCCCAGTGCTTGCTCCCCTTCCCAACCTGTGCAGGCAGCCCACCTGCGTGTCCCCTCACAGCCCAGTGGGGGACCTGGGCTCAGATGCTCCATCTCCCTGCTACCAGTCCCCAACCTCACCTCCACCAAGGAGCTAGAGCCTCCCCTTTCCAGCTCAGCTGCAATCAAGGCCCCATTTGTACCCTTTTCTCAGGGTTTCAACCACCTGTGAACTTCAGCAGCCTCTCCCTCCAAAACACTTTGTTCTGAGTGTGCTTACAGACACTCATTTCCACACTCTCTGAGCCCCTGCTCCATTCATTGGGTAAATCCCCCGATCTACCTGCTTGCCTTTCTCCTGTGCTTACTCCCTCTCAAGTCCCTCTGCCAAGCATACAGGCAACCAGAACCATTTCTAGTTTTCCAGCTGAACCCGCAGCTCCCACGCTGGCATTGCAACTTTCCCAGCCTTCCTACAAGTGACACACTGAGATTTAAATTTCCCAATAGCCACATCCTACCATTAGTGCACAAGGCTACTACCATCAGGTGAGACACCCAGCTCTCTCCATGGTGAGGCACTGCGCTGCCATTTATAAAGAAATCCTCCCGCTCAACAGCAATCCAACACCGTGCCTGCTGAAGCTGAAAGTGGCCAGTACAGGCAACCAAAACCCTCCCCACAAAGACAGCAAGTCATCCCCACTAGCCTTACCCACACAGCCATTGAACAGAAACTCCGTTGCAACTACCAGGAGCCTTCCCATACACTTCATCAGGCTTTGACTGAGCGGAAACAACCTCCCCCCCCCGCCCTTTCTCAGCAGTTGCAGTTCATTTGTTCTGTAATTCAGCACGGCCCTGCTTTGAAAACGTCTTTCTGATGCTGTTTTCCTGCAAATGGCATAATGAGGAATAATAAGCAGGTGCTTCTGAACACAAACGCAGAACAGCAGGAGTATAAAACTACTATAAATGAAACAATTAAGTAACCACGCTGTTCGTTGTTTATGGACAATCTTTATTAGAACTGACTTTCCATGTTTAGAGGTTTCCTAGTAAGTACAAATATGAATCAAAGTGCTACCCCACAGTAAGAAATCTTTATTTGCACAAAAAGATACAAACAACTAGTATTTCAAAGTTCATCCTATTTAGTACATATAATACCAAAAAGGCAAAAAATAAACGAAGAGGAAAGACTAGCAGCAAGAATTCTAGTTCTCCTTCAACACAGTCTGTGTGCTTCCACATTTCTCTAGGAAACAGAGTATAAGAGAACTCAATCTATATATGAAATATCCTACCAAAAATATAACACTGTGTAAAGAAAGTTAGTAGTACAAATTTGTGGGAAAAAGAAAAAAAAGAGGGAAAAGGAGAAAATAGCAGATGTAATATTAAAAATCTCAAGTGTAAACTTTACTGCTGCTTTAAAATAAAAAACAACAAAAGTCACATGAGTACTTCCGTTTGGCTTAGCAGCCAGGAAAATAAGAAAAGCTGATTTTTTTTTTTAAAGTGCTTAACCACCATATCCAAAAGTAATGACTTTCAGACCTACTTAACATGAATGTGCTCAAAAAGCCACTGCTTACAGTATAAAAGCTGTCATTCTGAAACGCTGCACATACAAACTGGCTTTATCTGCACGAATGAAAGATTGCTTTGAACAGCTCTCAATCATATGATGTCCCAAATCAATGTAATGCTATTAGAGCAGGCAGCTGAACAAGTCCCAGAAAGTTGAAGTTTAAGAATAAGAGATATAAAAAAATAATCTTTTTTTTTTTTTAAAGGCAGCATGCCTCTCCCAGCCGCAAGAAGGTAACTTTATGTGATAAGCAAGAGAAACACAGTTTTATGTTGTTGTTGTAAACTACCTAGAACAAACTGACTGTTGACCTAGTAATTCACATGTTTAACAGAGGGAGATACATACTTCTTAGTGATAAAATACAAAAAGGCAGTCATGTGGGTGTGACCAATCGGTAACACAGTATTTTACTTAATATTAAACATACTCTAAATTTGACTCTAAAACTGACAGTATGTCCTAACTCAAAAAACCCACAAAAAATAACAAGAAAAAGAAAACAATGACTTGAAGAGCTTTAGGACTGTGTTGTTATGTCATTATATATTTATTTGAGCCTTAGTGCAAAGGAAAAATTTAACATTCTAGGCTCCAAAGCAAGTCAAATACATAAGACTCTTTCATAGGGTTTTTTGACAGATGTCAGACACACAGATTCCAAGACAAATTTAATTTTTTAGCTGTAATGGCCTTCACTTTTTTCCCAAGGTTAGAAAACACATTTAAAAATGGGAGCAAAGACTCTGGCATTCATTAATCTCAAGTACAGCTATCAATCGTTTCAACCCCACCACTCTCCCAAATCAGGACTATCATAACCAAACTGAACCGTCAGTGTTGCTGCAGCTGTTGAATTGTGCCCACAGCCTGTCAGCAGCACTATCCATCCCTGCAGTTCTTGTACTAATTTCTCCATCAGCTTTGGAATCCTGCAAGCTTGAATTTATTTACATTCATCTATTTCACAGGTCTAATTTTTGAAACTCTTTCTTGAAAGTCATCAATTCCCAACATAGTACCTTCATTGTCCTTCAGGACAGTTTTTAAGTTAAGAGAACCCCCTGGTTCATTTACCATTACAATACATATTATCTAGAAAAGGTAACTTTTTCCCTACAAAGTTCCTGTAAACATGTCTGTATTAAGCCACAGCAAGCTCTAGACCATGAAATTCAGTATCTCCAGTGACCTGACTTGACTTCACTTCTCCTTTACAAAAGAAAAAAAGCAAACAAACAAAAAAAACACCCTTGATTATTAAAAAGGAAAGGAAGTAACAGAATACACAGACGTAACAGTGAAGCATTCAGTTACCCAAGCAGACATCTAAAATAAGCCTCTGAAAATTTAACATTTGAAAAGCAATGATTTTAGTGGCTAAAGTGTGCAAATGACTAAATATGCCCCCTGCTTCAAAGATAGCTGAATACTGTAGTCATCCATTATTATTAATGTCTAGCACTGGCAGTTCTGTTGCTTTTGTTGCTGGCTTTGGACATTATATATTACCACTTCCTCTGCATACTTCATGCCTTTTTTATTTTTTTCCCCAACAGAGACCAGCAGCATGACTTTAGAGAGAGGTATCAGAAAGATGGGAGCTTTTCTTTTTAAAGGTTTCATGTCCATCCCAAGTCTGGCAAAACTGAATGTTATGTGAAATTAAACATAATGTTTCAAGCAGGAACATCAAATATTATTTCAAGTTTTGTCTGTCTATGAAAATCACCTCAAAAATATTCAGAATCTCAGGTTTCTGTGAAACAAATATGATAAAGAGGAAAAAAAAACATGCAAGGGAAGTGTAACTATTCTATTGATGAGAAATACAAAAGCTTAGAAACAGAAAAACACCAGCTTCAGCCCAAGACTGAAAAAACCCACAGATTTGTCAAAACTGTAGTCCATACAGCATCACACAGCCCTGCCTTGTCATGTTTGTTAATATCCTCGCTTAGAAGTCAGACAGCATTTTGTTTAACTTGTGTTGCTCTGTATCATTACACTAAACCATAATTAACTCCTCTTTTGTGCCGGCCTCATTCCAACACAATTGTACCCACTGTATACCAGCAGCAGTTCTCAGGTTTTGTTTTGCAGCTCAGCTGTATTTTTCTTGGATGTTCACAAGACTGGCATTTGACTGGATGCGCTTGGCTAGAAAGGGAAAAATTATATGAAAATTAAACACAAAGAATTCCACAAAACTAGTCTCTCCACTCCCCCCTCTATTTATCTGACACAGACTTACAAACAGCTTTCTGTTCACGTCCAGAAACTTTAATGAAAAGATATGGCTGAAGCTCTTTACTACCCTTCTTCAGGGGACAGCAGCAGACTAATCGTCGCTATTAGCACCGTCAGCACAGCTGCAGGCAGATCTGGCTGGGCCCCCTCTCCCACAAGAGCCAAGCTAGTCCCTGGCACCACCCAGCTCTCACAGTGAAATGCCAGCACCATCACTTACGCAAAATGAGTATCCGTTTCTTCTGCTTCGAGTGAAGGAAGCTACTAAGATAAAAAACAATAGGTAGGAAAAGAATAAAGGATGAAACTGCAATCACTGGGACTGTATCACTGCAGGGAACAGAACAGTTGAAAGTCCTGCTCCAAAGCTTCCGAGTGATGTTCATCTAAAAGAAAAACATAAGCAACCCGTGAGAGCAAGCACATGCATTTTTGCAGTGCTGCATGGCAAACACTCAGGCCTCAAGACATTCAAGTGTTCATATATTACCTCAGAAAATAACACTTTAACAGATTCCCCCCCAGCAGAAGCAAGCAAATCCCTGGAGATGTAGAAACAGATGACTTAAATGGAGCCAAAATTTCACATCATAACTTTTACAAGCTTCAAAACTAGACTATACTCAGATACACTGTAGACATTGCCACATGCCTGTTTCCCGGAGAACTCACTGACAGCCTGCAGGGACAGGGCTAATCCCATACTTTCGACAGCACTCCTTTTGCCCAAATGCTTAAAACCCCACAATATAACAAAGCTTTTTCCAAACATATGTCGCCAATGCTGAGGACCCCTAGAAGCAGCTGCTGTAATAAGGAATCAATTATTACACTGGCTATAACAATAGCAGTAAAGCTTCGCATTAAAAGCCAGAAGATTAAAACATTTTTTTTTCTAATCCATCCCCTTCGCAGTAACAAGAAATTAAAGTGCAGCTACTTAAACTGGAATGCACTCGGGTGATCAGGAGCTTCAGTCACGCTCCTGCTGCATGGACTGAGGACAGGACCTAGCAAGACAGCCCCACCAAGCTAACTTCTTCCTCACGCGCCATCAGCCTGACAAAGGCACCGCTGCCAGTACTGTCCCACACCGAAAGGGAAAAGGCAATCCCTAGCAAGACAAGCGCAAATGGCTTAGATTAATAAAGACCTTCATGACAAGGTCTCCCTGTTGAGTGTTAATAAATACTTACTGCATCTTCCACGTCGATACACAAGTGTGCGGAGTGCCCAGACTCACCACCTTGCCTGTTCATCCTCTGCAAGTTGTTATACAGGTCATTCAACATCTTGTAGGTTTCGTTGCAGTTTTTACACACTTCTGTGTAGTTATTTGGTGACAGATAGATGGTTTGTCCCTAGGGTTATAAAACTCTGTATGAATGTTGTTTTAAGGCATCATAAAAAAAAAAAACTTAAAAACTAGAGTCAAGTTTGAACCAAAATCCACATTTCTAGCATCCTAGATTGATAGAGGCCCAGACAGACAATTCACATGAGAATGCAGGAGGAAAAGGGACCAACTCTAATTCACTAGGGGCAAGATCCATTTCCTGCAGGTTCTGCATCTCCAACTGTTCTTTGAACTAGCAGATTTTTTATTTAAACACTTATTTTTAAAGTACCAGTTCCCAGGAAAAAAAAATTAATTACTAGTAATTAAATATTATTTTGGAGGCAGAGATAGTTTTGGTTTTGTTTGCCCATACCTAACAACTGTTAGGTTGCTACTGCTGAGCTATACTGACAGGGACAGACTGTGCCATATTAAGTAATCCTTTTCATTTGTGGCCCTCACCACCCCTGAATACAATACGGCACACCCAAAAACAAAACTACCATCTCTAAAGATATTCCAACCCAGTAATGGTTGTACCAGCTACACACCAACCACTGAGTTAAGTTCTAGTTCAGACACTTGAAGTGATCAATAGGCAAGTCCACGCTGCTCCTGACCAAGGCCTATTAAAGGCACATTTCATATAAATCATTAATAATAAAAAAAGCTCTGAGCTTCCTCAGAAATTGTCACATACCCATCATTTCCCATTTTCACTACTGAATGATCCCAGAACTTGGCCAGTTTCTGATTGAAACGGCATATGCGCAGTTTCTTAGGCTATTTAGGGCATTTTCTTTGAGGACGATTACCACATTTATTTCACTAAGTAGGTTATATCGCCTTTGCAATATGGACAAACTTTAACTACCCATAATTTTACTAGTCATAAGAATTGTTACAACAAGTTAAGGTAGCTGGTCTTTCTGAACTAGTCTATATTATCAAAAGGTTATTTAAAGACTGAATTGTTAAGTCAGAAGACAACAATTCCACAAAGAGACAGAAAAAGAGACTTACAGCATGCAGACATGCCGTTTCTTACTATATAATTATCAACTATTGTGAATTCAGAAATTCTGATGTGAAGTAGCACTGCAATTACGTACAAAATGAAGTCAAGGTGAATATCAATTAGAATTAATTTTAGGCTCTCAATCTGTATTACAGATCATTGCTTTATCTGCCTGAAATTCACAAACTCACCAGCAGTTTATTTGCCTAATCTGTATCTGCAGTTTATTCACCGTAAGTATGATTTTGCTAGCAATTAGAGGATTTAGTGCTTCTCTTAAATACACAGCATAAATACCTGAAGGTTATGTTCAAAACATGTCAGAGATTTATTGAATAAATCCAGGAACTCTACAGTAGAATCTGATAATCCCTCACTGTTGTTCTTTAAACAATCTGTCAAAGAGAAAGAAAAACATCAGGATATTCTAATTTCTAACATTTCCATAGCCAACAAGCCCCAGACACTCCACTCCTGCAAAAAGAGCTCTCGACTATAAAAGGCAGGTCTAGTCAACACTGTGGTTTCCCTATCTGCCTGCCATTGATGTCTCAGACCTGCTGACCTAACTCTTCATCGAGAACATATTTCAGAATTAATTGGCCTTGATTAAGTGAAAGATGAAGACTATAATCAAGAGCTTTCTGAAGAGGGGGTCTGAATTATCTTTGGACTTTAAGATAAAACAAGACATTACTCTTATTTTCTAGCCCACAAATCTGGCTTTGCCCAGCAACAGTAACAGCCATTATGTGAAAGCAGAAGCATCAGCATTGGAGATGAAACTGAGAGCATCCACAAAACAGCTACACCGTGAACACAATAGTAGAAATCAGAGTGTAGGTTGTTATTAAGAAAAGAGCTGACAATTTCACCAGCTTTGAGGGGAGCTCTGGGGCTTTCCTCCCCGTCATAGGCTCAACCCTACCATGTTAATGCTTCCATCCATCCCACCCTGCTTCAGGTGATCTGACCAGACAGACCCTTGAAAACAACAGTGGTTTGGGAATTTAGATGTTCAGCAACAGCACCGTGAGAGCAAGCCAACATCCTAGAAAACTCTCCTGAGGGAAGGAAGCACCACCAGTATTGAGGGCGAGCACTCAGCTGGACACTGGGCAGGCAGCACACGGGTCACAGGCCAAGCACAGCAGGACAGCAGACTAGAGAGCTGCTCCTGTACTGTCTTTCCAGCCTTCACACAGCCCAGACTCACAAATGAAAACAAATCCTTCTGGGCTTTCAAGGGACTCCACAGCAAACCTAGCATCTTTAACACTCAACTCCATAGTGCTATTCCCACTGTTTTCTACTGCACCTATTAGTGTAGGGTCCCAATTCCCACCACTTCCAAAAGCCATAGTTTAGCTGTAAGCGTGGCACAGCACCATCAGTATGGGGACAGTGAGATACAGGGATAGACTTGGACACCCTCCACCCATAAAATGAAATAAAAAGCATGGCTGTGGAGGCAGATATTGTTCAACGTGTAAGCATTCCAGAGTTACTGATTTTATTAACAAACAAGGACAAGTCTCTTATGTAAGTTTTTTTAAAAATGGGAAGACTGGGAAAAAAACAGAAGAAACCACAATGAAGCCAAGGAAAGTCTCCAGCAGGGTCTGTAGATGACAAAGAAACCTAACATGACTACATTTTGAAATAACAGCCTAAAAGAAGTATTTATATAACAACTAATTTTTCCAACAGACCAGTGCCCTCAGATTTTGGCAGTACCCCTTACAAAATAAAAAGCTCCTGTATCCCTCATTGGAGTGGCTCTAGTTCAGGATTTCTATGTAATATACTGTCTGTATTTAAACAAATACATAACAACTCTGATCTGTGCAAATTTTAGGGGCAAAGTTAAGCTAAGTCATAACAGTAGCATGAAAGCTACAGAATGAGTCACATACTTGCACAGTTGGCTGCCTCCCAGGTTTCGTTAAAGAACTCCGAAAGGGTCACAACTATCTGCAGCCTGTCTGAGGTCAAGATGCTTTTGGCACAATTGTGACTCTCAGAAGAATTCTAGAAGGAAAAAAGGAAACAACAATAAAAAAGGAATCAAATGTTAAAAATACAATGGGAAAATTTTGAAACATATTTTAAGCAAGCAGAGCTAAACAATTACGTCTCATCACGTTGATATTTCTAGAATAGGCAGAGCAGAATTGACAGAACAATAAAAATCTTTTGATCCTCGAAATCATACTATGAGCCACACAGCTTACTGCACATGGTCTTTGAAGACCTACTAGGACTGCATGCAAGTCAGTCAAAAATATGTCAATGCACCAAAAAAAAAAAAAAAATTGCAAGCAGAGGGACAGGGCCTCCTCTGCCAGGTACCTCATATTCATCCATCTCTGGGCCCCTGCCCCAGCAGCCAGCTCAAGGCATGAGCAGTCAGAGAGAAGGACGTCAGACTGCAGGAATATTTGAAGGAGATGAACCAACAGACTCAAAACAAAACAAAACAAACCCAGACAACAGAAAACAACATCCAAAACCACTGTACCAGTGACCTGTATCAGCAGCAAACTTCCCCCCTATGCAGCAATACTGGGAACACTGCCCTCCACGAAGCAGGGCCCACAGCTGCTCCCCCAAGCCTATGACTAGGCCGGGCTCCCATCCTCCCCAGTTACAGGTACCAAGCTCACCTGGCCTTAGCAAACCACCCAATGCACCCCATCCTCACAGCAGGCACTGGCACAACTCATACAGCAACTTATTCTCTGGACCAAGTTAATAAAAAAAATGCAGAGCAGCTATAAAAGCAGGTACAGAATAAAGAGGAAGTATCCCTATCAGAATTCAGAATAACATTTTTCTCCTTCAAAGCTTTATTTTCTCCCTCAAATCACTGATACGAAACAAGGATCTCCAGTCAGCTGTCTCCTGTGCTCTAGCTCCTGGTTTCTGGCTGCTAAATTGACTTAAGCACTTATCAAAATTGCCTAAGCTGCCAAAAGCCTCTTTGATAAGTGACATGGGACACACAAGAAAATAATTTCTTTAACGAGAAACATGTTCCTTACAGAGTTTTATGAGAGATCCAGTTTCTGCCTCTCATTTAAAAAATAAACTTGTTTTAACAAATAAGTTTCCCTTGGAGCCTCAACTGCAGAAGTCGAATATTGCCACATCTGGTAACTCCTACGTTCACCCACTTTTATTTCTAAATTACAAACAGATATGCAAGAAAGTTGTTTATGCAAGAAACTCTCTGGTTGCTTCATGAAGGCCTTTAACCGTGAAACTTCCTCACCAGCTGGACTCATGGGTGGGAAAAAGCACTTTAAATCCAAAACTTAATCAAGTAGACCTATATCATTCTTTAAATGTATGCCTAATTTAGTCTTTAATTAGCCTAGTGAGGAGAATTTTACATTTCAGAGATGTCCAAAACCTGACTTGGCTGCTTCTTTCACATAGCACTATAACTACTGTAGGATAGCAAAGATAAAAACATCAGATATCTGATTACTTGCGATCATGGATTAAGGTTGCAAGAGGTCACCTCCTTTATTTATTTGGTTACTTAATCCATGTGCAGAAGGAAGGCCAAACGCTCTCTAATACAGATGCGTCTCCCAGACCAGTCCTCTCAGGCTGCAAGTACTCAAGAACAGCAGCTGCAATGAGTTCATACATATCGTAAGTACTAGGATATGTCTGGCCACCTAATCCTAGCCAAGACATCATGCTGAAAGTACCCAAGAGAATTACATACTCAATTCCTCACTTTCACATTATCTAGTCACTTGTATGAAACAGCTTCCATACGAGAAACAAATAAACAGACTATCGGTTTGCAAACTAAAACAAGACACCACTAGTGAGATATTTGCCCTGGAGGACAATTATCAAATGAATGTCCATGCACTTCTCCAATATAAGCACTGCGGTGGTGAGGGGATACAGGCAGACAACGCATCAAAACCAGAAAGTGATACTCCTTCACACGACAGGTAACTAAGCTGTGAAATGGTCTGCAGGAGGACACTGCGGCATCAGAAGTTTACCTGGTTTTAAAGAGCAACAGATTTTTCTTGTCAATGGCGGTTGTAAATACAGATTCCGAAATCCCAAGACTGGAAGCACAATCCAGGGAACACACTGCTATAAACTTGCTCTCTGCTTGTACTCTTACCAGGGCACACACTTCTAGCCATCATCAGAGAACGGACAAAGGTCCTTTGGTCTGACCCACTACTGTCATCCTCACATCATCCCAGGGACTAACTTTTACAAATGGATACACTGGATGAGAACATGCAAAACTAGTTATGAACCACCTCCAACACTAAGAAACTTTAAAAAAGAAAATATGATTAAGAGTCTGGAGAATGTAAACAGAAGACCCAGCTTCAGTCAAGGTTTCCCACTGGTGGGGTCCACAGACTCCAGCCAGCGCTCAGGACTTCTAGTTTGCTGCCATGCACTCCCACCAGCTTTGGAGCCCAGAACACTGCGACATGGCTCCCCACAGATGATGTGCATCACTCGCCATGGCTTCAGAGACCATCAGTTTTCCATGAAGTGCCAGGCAACTAAGCTCTGTCAGTGTTCCTCATTAGTCCTATACAATGACGACCTGCGAGGCAGAGCACTGCTTTAGGTATTGCTGCATCAGCAGGAACAACTCAAGTTTTTCCACTTGCACAGAGGAGCAAAGCTTTTTTCTTCTCCAGATGGAGCTACTTCCCCCTAACCATGCCGGCAGCTGGCTCCGCCGACCATGCCACAGCACCAGGGAGCAGAAGGCAGCCATCGCTGCCAGCGGTGCTGCCCAAACACCCCCAGCCTCCGTGAAACCACCGGTGGGGCTCACAGCGTGGGAACAGACCTTCGCAAGCGCGAGATCCGCCCACCCAACCCACGGCTGCCCCGCTCACCGCCTTACTGTCACGGGGACAGGCCCGGCCTAACGCACCCTGCCGCTCCTCGCCCTCCCCGCGGAGCTGGGCCAGACACCCGCTGCCACGCCGCAGGGAAGGGCGAAGCCGTAGCGCCTCAGGGCCCGACCGTGCTCTGGTACAGACCTCACACGACCTGGAAGCCTGAAGGCCGCACGCCGGGCCCCCGCCCCGGGCAGCCGCGCAGCCCCCTTCCGCCCGCCCGGTTCCCCCCCCGGACGCACCCCGACGGCGCGGGCGATGCTGCCGTACTGCGCGAGGAGGCGGCGGTAGTGGAGGTGGCAGGCCTGGCAGAGCCGCACCGGGCGGGCGCGGCGGCCCAGGCAGCCCGTCAGCGCCGCGCTGCCCTCCGCGAAGGCGGCGAGGAGTTGGCGGCACTCGGGCTCCAGCTCGGGCAGGTCGCCGGGCAGCCCCGCGCCCCACAGCTCCCCCGCCAGCTCCCCCGCCTCACCCAGCGCCTCCAGCGCCAGGGGCCGGCGCGCCTCCCCCGCCAGGGGCCGGCGCGCCTCCCCGGCGGCGGGGCCGAGGGCGAGGGCGAGGGCCAGGGCCAGGGCGGGCAGCAGCAGACTGCACACCGAGGCCATGGCGGCCGCGCCGAGGAACCGGAAGCGCCGCACCGGGAAAGGTCCCGCCTCCGCCGCGGGGTGCCGCCGCTCATTGGTCGCGACGAGGAGGGGGCGAGGAAATAGGCGGGGCGTTCGGGGGAGGAGGGGAGCGCGGGGGCGGGGTAGGGCGGGGTAGGGCGGGGGTGGTGCGGCCCCATCCCGGGGCACGGCGCCGGGGCGTCCCCGGTCCGGGTGCGGGCAGGGCCTGCACTGCCCGGGAGCGTGTCCCGGGCTCGGGACACACTCTGCTCCGTGGGAAGCGCAGTTTCCGTGCCGTGCGTGTCAGCCAGGTAACACTCTCTTCATCCGAAAGGGGATTAAAAGTGTCTGTCGTCGGGGAAGTGACTTTAAAATATGCCGAAAATACAGCAACAGTTAGGAAAAAAAATCCCTAAACCAGAGAAAGAGTTGATGAGCGAGAAACAAACTGCATCTTTCTGCAGACAAAGTATTTTCCATGTTTTATCCCAAGCTGGACACCTTTGTTGGGACCTGGCCCCAAACTTGCCCGTGGCCGCTCCTGAATAAAACCGCAGTCACCAAAGGAAAATTCTTCCCAGAGCAGGAGGAGTGAGTACAGCAGCAGGTAACCCCTCACCAGGGACTGTAGTGCCAGGCTCTCTAATAACTCCTTTGCCTGGCAGGACCCTGACCCCGTCCCTGTCCCGTCTGACTAAAGCCCTCTCCAGCCACCTCGATGGGCCTTTGATTGAGTCTGGGTCACTCAGTGCTCAGGTCAGATACACTTCAGGGAGGCAGAGCACAGCCCTGCAACTCTGTACCATGGCGCCTTCAGGAATAACAGAGCTGAGCAGGAATGGCCCCATCCATCTCTTGCGGCACACGTGGCACCGGTGACAGGAGGCAGTGCTGGCTGACGGTGGTGTGACGGTTGTGGCAGCTGCCGGGAGCTCGGTGCTGCTTGAGCCGGCTCCCCATGCACCCAGCCGTCCCCAGCCCCACCAGCTCCGTGTCACCCAGCCCACCTGGCATTAGCTTGTGCCAGTTGTACGGTAAATGTCACAGCATGGAAATGTCCAGGGTAAATTTGTGCTGTCAGTTAAAACATGACAGGAAAAGTGATGATAAAGATGCCATCGGACAGGCAAAGAGCGCCCAACAGAGAACATCTGGCTTCTCTGAGTGGGCTGAATACCCCAGCACCAAAGAAACGGCTTTCAAAGCGATGAATGAAAACAAATTAAAACCATGTCATGAGTATGACACAGAGAAATGACAGAGTGTGGTCAAAAATGTACCAGATTGCCTGTACTTGCATGTTGATCAGGGTGAGGACCCTGCTTTGGGTGACAGACTTCCCTGAGCCCTGCTGCCCGGCGTCTGAGCAGGCCAAGGCCAGGCAACACTCTCCCGCACAGGGCCTGCTGGTTTGGGGACCGCGTCTGCCAAGGCCACCACGTTTGGGAGCCTGAAGCTGCTTCGCAGGACGTGTATGGCCCAGTGGCTCCGGGACCAGGGGATGCCGAGTTCCCTAGCAGGGGTGCAGCCTAAACACCGAGAAACTTTGGGGCGGCAGCGCCGCCTGCACCGAGCGGCGGCCGCAGCCCTGAGACGGTGTCGGGAGCTGCTTGCCGCCCCTAAGCCACCCTCGGCCCAGGCGGTGGCCAGACACCCTCGTTTGCTCGTCGCAGGGGACGGGCTGGCCCCGCACCGCTTCACCCCGGGCAGGCCGGGGCTGGGCGGCGGGGGCGATGGGCAGGCGGGCAGGGGCGGCGCGGCCCGCATCCCCCCAGCAGAGGGCAGCAGCACTCCCGCGCATCGCCCCGCCGAGGGGCGGCTGGAAAGGGCCCTCGGCGTGTCCCACACCTCCCCCGACAGCATCTGCGTCCCTGGGGAGCGATGGAAGAGGCCCCAGAGCAGCCGCTCGCCATCCTCACCGGGGCTCTCCCATCCGTGGGCTTGCACGGGCACCGGGAAGGACCGGCGGGGGGGCGGAGCTGCGCCTTCATCCTCGCGGGTCAAGGGGGATGCGTTTTCCCACGTCTTGAGGGTTAAAGATTCTCCTGCGAGAGAACGTGTTCTTCCTGCGAGTGGAAAACTGGTCTCAGGAAAGGAAAAAAAAGGGGGGGGGAAAGGAGGAAAAAGGGAAAAGAAAAATTAAAAGAAGAAAACGGGGCAGGGCGGGTGGGGAGAGGGGAAAAAAAAAAGAAAAAAGGTAAAAGGAAAAAAGGAAAAAGGAAAAAAGGAAAAAAGGTAAAAGGAAAAAAGGAAAAACAAAAACGGGAAAAAGGGGGGGGAGGAAAAAAAGGGGGAAAAAAAAGAAAAAACAAATCTTAAGAGTTTCAGTTGAAATCTCTGAGGCATAACCAGAATATAAACATTTCTGGCATTAATAAATGTGTTGCTGCAGACCTGTAAGGGAGATGTCTGGTCATTAAGTATACTCTTTTTTGTCAATACTAAACATGACATTACAACGCCAAATTAGAAAGTCACTAACTTTTTCAGCCATTGTTCAGAAACAGAGCCTGAAGAAGGCATGGGCCTCTTCTCTGAGGGTTTGTCCTTGACCAGCAAATTTCAGAAATAACTCTATCAGAAGTCTTTTGTGGTTATATAGTCCCAATTATTCTTGAAAACACATCCAAGTATGTCAATACCTGCCCTGACTACAGGAAGAAGTGTGTATCATTCAGCAGAAGAAAGTCTTAACAGAGTAGAAACAGAACACAGCAAATGAATATTGATTTCCTATGCCATCTTGCTGGATCTGTGGAGATGGCAGTGTGAACCAGGGAAAATGAGCAGTTTGAGGCTGTGAACCTGGTTCTCCCCTCTGTTTGTATTCAGTGCTCTTTCTCCTGATTTATGCCACTGTGAGCTGAGAACCCAACCCTTTTTTCACATTTTCTTGTTCTCTTCAAAGGATGATGGCTTGGATAAAGTCTTTTAACCAAAGAGCTGGAAAAGGAGGAACAGACCATAAATGTCAAGGCAGTGCCAGAAAATTAAGTGATAACCTGAATGTAAGAAATAGAGAAAGGAGTCAGGATGACTAGGAGACTGGGTGCCTGGGGAATGGGATGACCTCAGGAAGAGAGACTGGGGCAGGCAGTGGCTCAGAGGGCAGGAGGAAAGGGGAGAAGGGGCTCTGCCTTGTGAGCTGAAACTGCTGCCCAGGAGACAGACCACTCATCATCTGAAATAGGGGCCAGCAAGAGCAGGGAGGTGTGAAGGTTGTCCACAGAGAGTTGTCTCTTGGGTTATGGAAATCACAGAATCACAGGATGGTTAGGGCTGGAAGGGACTTCTGGAGATCATCTAGTCCAACCCCCTGCCAAAGCAGGTTCCCCATGAGCATGTTGCACAGGGTGGCGTCCAGGCGGGTTTTGAATATCTCCAGACAAGGAGACTCCACAACCTCTCTGGGCAGCCTGTTCCAGTGCTCTGTCACCCTCTAAGTAAAGAAGTTTTTCCTCATTTCAAATGGAAATTTTCCTCATTTCAAATGGAAATCATATTTTTTTTGATCTTGACTAATTTCATTGCAAAGATGGCAAAGCTCAACATGAGCAAAGGATCGGTGATTATGTCTTCCTTGCACAACCATCCCCTGCCTATGGGAAGATTTTCTTCACCATCTTATAATCCTGCGTGTTCCTATTAATTCACAGGGCCAATTTTGGCTCTTTCGTGTGCTGGTTGTGGCTCATGTCAAACCCTAACAGTGGGTCACTCCATTCAATGACTGTTTTCCAGACCCCACAGAGCATCACAAAGCGGTGCAGAAGACAGTTGCACATAAGTAATTAATTAAGGGCACACACACACATCCCCATCACACCCAAGAAAATTAACTTGTGAGGAAATAAATATGTTAAATAAACTATCAGCATGTTGACACATTTTTGGTTAGTTGCAAGTGAAAGTCACCCCAGCAATACTGTACAATGGTCTGAGCCAATTCTTATTTTCAAAAGATTATGTGAGCTTTGTTTAAAAATGATTGACAAACACTTATCTAGCTGCACTGTTTCTGATCAGCCTGAGCCACCGTGCCTGTTAGCACTGTCCCATTGGAGCATTATTTTTCTATGTGCATAGCAAAGAATATGAAAGCCTTTTCACTCAGGAGAAGAAGACAGAGTCACATCTGCACTAAACCATGAAGAATGAGCAAAATAACAAGTCAGGAAAAAAAAAGCAGCTGAGCTACAGTAATTTTGGTCTTTAATTCAGAAGAATCCCAAAATTTATCAGTGGCTTTGCAAATAAGATGCCAAATCCTGTCCTTACACATCAAGCACTCTGAAGCAATAATGCTGCATCGGCTACTTGGGAACCAAGGAAGGTAAGATAGTTGAAATGTGAAGACTCACTCAGGAATGTCATTCTGGGTGAATACAAGAAACTTCTATCACCAACTAAAACATCAGGAATTTTAGACTTACAGAAAATGGGTGTCAGTGTGTGCTGGTTTTGGCTGGGATAGAGTTAATTTTCTTCACAGTAGCTAGTATAGGGCTATGCTTTGGATTTGTGCTGAAAACAGTGTTGATAACACCGAGATGTTTTGGTTATTGCTGAGCAGTGCTTAGATAGAGTCAAGGCCTCTTCTGCTCCTCACACCAACACACCAGCGGGAGTCATGCCCAGTATATAAAGGTGGAGGAAGAAGAAGGAAGGGGGGATGTTCAGAGTGATGGCAATTGTCTTCCCAAGTAACCGTTAGGCGTGATGGAGCCCTGCTTTCCTGGAGATGGCTGAACACCTGCCTGCCAATGGGAAGCAGTGAATGAATTCCTTGTCTTGCTTTGCTTGTGCATGTAGCTTTTGCCTTACCTATTAAACTGTCTTTATCTCAACCCATGAGTTTTCTCACTTTTACTCTTCCAATTCTCTCCCCCATCCCACCAGGGGTGAGTGAGCAAGCTGTGTGGGGCTGAGTTGCGGCTGGGGTTAAACCATGACACAGTGCCTCATACAGAACGCTTTTTTAGGAACGCTCTGCAAATTCAGGGTTTATTCCTTGAAATTACCGAATGACACAAGGAAGGACTAATAACAGCAGTTTTCCAAGGAGCTGTTGACTAGATTTACTGAGCCTGACTAGCCAACTTGACCAGGATCTGCAGTGTACTTGTCTTGGTCAATTATACAGCAAGTCATGAGCAAACAATTTGCTCATCTTAATCCAAACCACCACGTTCTCATTTTGGAGACTAATGAACCTCCTCCATGTCAGAGCAAGGTTTAATCAGAGTTATATGTCACCTAGTACATCCAACTCCTCCTTACAGCTAGCTGGTTCACTTGAGGGGAGGCTGAACCTGCAGCCAACATCCTCAAGGGATCAGAGGTTACTTTTCTGACCACCACTGACCATGGAGACCTGCCCAGGACTCATCTGCATTTCTCCATAGCCACCTGCTCCTGAAGCCTATGGCTGTTGTAGCCTCTGGTGGATACTCAGGCCACCTCAGCCAGAACAAGCTGGATGGAGAAGTCCTGGACACTGTCCTGTCCCTGAGGCTAAGGTATCAGAAGGAACTGAAGTGACCTGAGACGATGAGCCAGAAAACCAGCATTAATTTTCCCATTTCCAACCAGATATACAGAGAACACCGAGACAGGCCATCCATCAGCTAGCCCTCTTCCCTCTTTAGCACCATTGCACTTCTGAAGAGTGAAAACAACATCACATTTTCATGCTTTTATTTTCTGTAAGCGTATAACAGTGTAATAGCTTGAGAAATGACAGTGCCTTAAGATCTTTGCTTAGACCTTAAATGTTTGCATATAATACTCTCTATGAATCCAATGCACAGAGAAATGTTATTTCCATGCACCTGTCAGAATTTTTGCTACGGAAAGGAAAAAAAAAGTACATTATCTTTTTAGAATCATGACCAGAAAACGATTAATTGTCAGTAGGCAATCATGCCAGTCTGAAAAGAGCCAGTTTGAAGTAAGCTTATGAGATTTTGTTTGGTTGTTTCTTTTGGGATGCTGCACTTGAGCAATTGAATGATACCACATTTAAGGTCCTGGGTGTCATGTTATTTCCTTACTCATATGCATATAATTAAGTCTTAATTGTGCTATTCGTTATGAAATTAAAGAAGAGCTGTTAGACTGGGTATCTTTCATGACAGTAAAACAGGATTATACCAGTGAAATAGCTAATGTATAGAAAAAGAAGGAAAGTATGCGGGGGAAAAAAAAACACTTTTAAAGATAATGATATTTAAAGCACAGCAGAAACATTAGAAGCAGCATAATAGTGAAATTATCACAAATAACTTCTTGATCAACACAAATAGTATGAAAGGTACATTCTTTTTATAGCTCGCTGAAGTGTGGAAAATATCCAGTGAGCCAAATTCTGCTGTTAGTTACCCTGGTGTCACTGTGGTACCGTCCCAGTCTCCTCTTCAGAAGGAAGCAACTCAAAACCATTCTTCTCTTTTGCACAGGTTGTTTCTTGCTACTCATATATCCCCACTGAATTTCATCGACTTCCCAAAGCGCAGGCCTAAAACATGGCTCGTAAGAGAAGTGATGTGCCAGGCTTCAGCAGATGTTGGATCCACTTGTGCACTCATCAGATTTCACTCCTTGTACTGCAGCCCCCTCCCCCCAGATGGAGGAGCCACCCCCTCATCAGCCCCACAGAAGCAGGAGTCCTTCTCTCCTGCACACATATGGCTGGGATTGAAGCAAAGGTGCGGGAGCTGATGTGAACTTCTGAACTAATCACTGAGCTAAGGGAGAACATTTTCACAGGTGTCTCCACTTCAAATATATCTGTCCTGGTGAGTTCTTTGCTTTCCATCTCTTCTTTGCATTGCACCTAGGTACTTCCTCTTACACTTAGTAGTAGAAAATGGTCTATTTACTAATACAATTCCCTAGTAAAAGTTTTTCCTTTCCTCTCTGGATAGAGGGTCACAGCAAGATGAAACATAATAGCAGAGTGGCCCTAAGTAAAGGTCTCCTCAGAATGTAAGGACTGATTATCCCACACAGCAGCAATCTTACCCGAAGTACTCCCCATCTATGTTGATCATGGGGGGGAAAATGCAAAAAAGAGTCTTTGGCACAATTTCAGGTTATTGTAAAAGCAAGGTGCCTGCTGGCAGAGACACCAATAGAGGGGACAGCCTGGGGCACCGGGGGTGAAGTCCGCCACAGCTGCTTCCCACCTGGCCTCGTCCAGCCACTGCACCCCCAAAACGTGCCAGGGGCTCTGAGCCCCAGGCCGCAGGACAGCTGTGGGCTGGCCAGGCTGGGGCTGTTGGGAGCTGCGAGGGACTTGGGAAGAGCCATGGGCTGTCCGCCCAGGGGGTGTCACCAACGTTGGTCCATTGTGGTTTCCACAAAGGGCCAAACTTTCTCAGCTGTGAATTTGCAAGTCTGCTCAGTGGAGTTCACCGAGGTTGCATGCACGCGAGAAAGGGAGCACGCTCTGGTCAAGAGGCTATAAACATAATATTGAATGCCAAATGGCTTTCCTTATGCTAGCAAGAGCCAACAGGCACTTCCAAAAGGCTACAGGCAGTTGAAGACTCTTGATGAAGTTTTGTAAGAAGTTGCTGTCACATCTCACAGTGTTCATTGCCTTGTTTCAGTCCTGGGCCCTCTGCTGTGACCTGACCCTCTTGCAAGGGTTCACATGGAATTTATTTAAAAAAAACCCACAAACTATCTCAGATGTAAATATCACATATAGTGAATTCATCTTATACTGCTGGGATGATATTTATGGATGTTTTATTTTTAATAAATTCTTTTTCAAATTCATTTTTCCATTTAGAGTGTTTTCATTTTAAAAACCCATGTTAGTTTCCTCCCCCCCCCAAGAAAAAAGCAACCAACAGAAAAAAAAAAACACAACCTGTTCCCAGTCTTAAGACTGATCTAACATTGTGTAGTCGATCTTTCTCTGCTGGGAGGAACTGTACAAGCCTACCTGCGGAGCCAGTGCAGGCAACCTGGCCATCCTGACCACAGCATGTGCCTAAAATCTCTGGCTGGCAGGATTTAGCCCTAGTCCATATTCAAGGGGACAGTCACACTGGCTGCTTCCAGGGATGAGGGACGCCAAGCAAATCACCCTATCGAAAAGGGAAGTTTCAGCAGCAGAGGAGAGGCCAGGATGTGGGAGTTGAGAAACTAATATTTGATTTTTCTACTCTTCCTAGACTGTATTAATTGAAGTGTTTGGAAGAGAGGAGTTAATTATTCAACACGAACCTGTAAATTCTTTAGCGACTGGGCAAGCCTTTCTCAGCAGCAAAGGAATGGGTTTGTGAATGTCTTGGACTGTCTGATGAACTGATGTCCCACTATCTTCCAGCTCTTCAGAGCCTGCATATCTTTGTCCACAAATGATAAAAAAAATAAGGAACGGGTGATGCCAGGAATTTCCCACAGGGTTTTCAACATCTTCACTCCCAGTGAAAGTGGGGGGGGACTGGCAAGTCCCCAACACTGACTGGGGCCAGACCCTACTTTCCACGAGCTCCGTCCGACAGCTGGACACAAGTGGTAAGAACCCTCCCTCCCCAGTGCCCAGTTGCGGGGTGCCAGGCCCCAGGGTCATGCGTGGAGGCACCCGACTGTGGGACTGCAGGCCTTCTCCTCCCGCAACCCTTGTGCTCACCTCAGGGGCAAGGGAGGTGGTGAGGATAAATGGGTGCCCAGATGGACAGACAGATGGATGGACAGACTTCAGGTGTGCCCTTCTCCTCGCTCATGGCTCTGTCTCAACAAGGACAGTGGTGGGGCGCCCCCCCGGGGCTCACTCCCCCACAGACCTCTGGAGAGCTGCTGTGATTTTTTTCCCCTTGGAGCGTGGAAATGTGGAGAGCAGATCTGGGGCTCTTGGCGGTTTTCCCAAGCCAGGCATTGCCCTCATTGCCACAAGCCCTGAAATAGCCCTAGGGGAGGCTTAAACAACTCAGAAGAGGAAAGGACAAGAGCCAATGAAGCTCAGCACACGCACAGGGGTACAGGCGCGCACCGCGCACCCCCTCGCACACTGGTGGGGAGCTCAGGGCATCCCGCCGATGGCAACCCGGTGTACTGCCCAGGTCACAGGTGATGCTGGCACCGAGAGGAGCGGGGCTGAGCGGCCGGCAGTCCGAAAACAGAGGCAGCAGCAACCTGTTGGCACCGGCAGCTGCACAGGCAGCCTGCCCGAGGCTGGGGCAGGCTTCCCACCACCCAAAAAAACCCACCCCTTTCTCCAGGGCCGGGCTGCAGGCATGGGCTGGGGAGGGCTCGCTCGGTGCCGTGCAGGGGGCCCTGGATGTGCCCAGGCTGCCCTGCACCACTTGGGTGGGGGGCTTGTCGGGGCCGGGGGTCTTAGACCCGGACACCGGCCGTGTCCCCCGGGGGGAGGGTGGTGGGAGGTTTTTTTTGCATGAGGAGGGGGATGTTTTGAGGAGCGGCCGTGCTTGCAGCCCCAGCGGTGGCTTTGGGAGCGATGCCGGCCTCCCGCCCCGGCCCCCCGGCCCGCCCCCGGCCCAGCCGCCCCCGGGCCCGCCCCGCCGCTGCCGCCACCGGGGTCGCCTCCCCTGCCCGGGGCCGCCCTGGGACGCAGCTTTTTGTTATTTTCACGGAGCAGATATTAATTAAAAGAAATACATGATTAAAAAGTAATGAGTTGAATAAAAATTATCTCCGCTCATTTTCTGATTATGTTAATTGTTAAAAACCCTTCAATCACGCTGTTGCAGTCAATGGGTTTTAATGTGAAATTAGTGGGCTCTTGATAACTTACAGTCCAGAATAATCCTGGAGGTTTAGTCATCATTCCTAATAGCGACATGTTACTGAGAACGGAGATTTTACATGATTTTGCTCCATTCAGCCCTTCCCCCATGAAAGGGTCTGCCTTTGTGGCACAGAGCTTCAATTTTCATGCCTACTACTACTTTGTTAGTCTTACCCTGTATACTGCTCCATTATACGCCAATTACATATTTTATGTGTCTGTGTGTCGTCTGAATATTTAAAAAAAAAAAAAACACAACGCGTGCCCCGTATAAGGATAGAAAAACAATTTTGTCGCTCATGGATTTCTAATTTTATTTTTCCCATCCAACTCATCTCGAATCTTGCGACTGTTTCTCAGCTCTGATTAATTATCTCCCTAAGAGGTAAGCACAGGTTTATACTGAAAGTATTAAAAGTAACTAAACTGTTAGGAAAAAAAAACAAAAACAAAAACAAAAACCTAAACAAAACAAAACAAAACAAAAAAAAAAAGATTTGCCGCAGGAGTTGGTACGCCACGGAGAGGCTTGAAGACTCCGGAGGAAAATAAACATGGGGAATTTCTCCCACGGGTGATCGCAAAGAGACGGGGATTTGAAATAACTTCAGCCCTGCGTTTCGGAAACGCTGTGAAATTCGCCTCTCATAGAGGGACGAAACGACGGCCCCCAGACCACTCTTATTTTAGCCAACGTGCTTCTTCCCTAGAAATTCGTTAGAGAGGTTTCATTTTCATGCAGATAACCAAATGTTATCCTTTTCTGTTCGACAGCCTTGAAAATTTGCATCTAATACCCGCTCCTCGCACCCACCTAACAATTTAGCTCAAATCTCGAGCACTGACAGCGAGCTGACTCCCCGCTGGAAGGAAAGGAGCGGGCGGAACCGAGGAGCGGCTGCGGGGAAGCGATCGGCGCCGCCGGCCAGGGCTGTGCCCGCATTCCTGCGCAGGGACCACCGGGCAGACGCCCGTCCCCTTCAGTTCCACTCTTTTAGGTCAAAAAAGAGGGGAAAAAAAAAAGGGGGGGGGAGGAGGGAAGGGAAGGCAGCGGCAAAATTGGGGCTCGCTGTTTGTGTGCATACCCACGTATTCGTTCCCCCCGAGACAAAGTGCTGGTGCTGTGCATCTCTCTGTCACCGCAAGGATATCTAATTACTGGTGACAGATAAGGAAAGAAAAGACGTTTTCGTGCTGACCGAGGAGGCTGGAGCGGGGGCGGCGGAGTTGCGGAGCTCATTCCCGGCCAGCCCTGCACGGATCAGGCTGGGGAGAAGGCTCCGCCACGGCGACTTGAGCTGCTGCGGGTTTAATACTGATCCCTTATTACCGGCGGCGGGCAGCGGGTGTTTGCTTGCCTTGCGCGGGGGGGAGGTCGGTCAGTCCGGATCCTGCACCCCTGCCCCTGGCTCCTTTGGGGTGAGAGGAGGCCAGTCAGGATTGGGCCCTTCGGGTGCTTCTCCCATCTCCCGCCCGTGCCTGTCCCCCCGCCCCGGGGCAGCTCCCGGGGGAGCCGGGCCTCGGGGAGAAGGAGGAAGGGTATGTCCTAATTTGTTGCGAAGTGGAGTGCTTGGGAGTTTGTGGTTTGGTTTGTTGTTTTGGTTTGGGTTGTTTTTTTTTTAACTCGCTCTTCTTGTAAAAAAGAGCCATTTGTTTACAAAGCCCCGCTGCCCCCATCTGAGCTCACCCCCGGCAGAGCTCCCTAAAGGGAGCCATCCCTCCGTGCCGGGCCCCCTCGCTGGCTCATTTCCCTATTTGCATCCGCTGTGAGCTGAAGATCATTTTAATAAATAAGAATGAAAGGAGCGCGCATCTAGAGGGCTTGTCGGCAGCATTCAAAAGCCAATAGAGTTTATAATTCTACTCTATCATTTCTTATTGATTAGAGTAATCAAGATAAAAAGCTAGCCGGGCTCCGAGAAGTTCAGCGGCATATCATTAAAGATAAGAGTCAGTTAATTCTGGCGCAGGGGTAATGGTGCCGGCGATGAAGAGTTCATTTGCATGAGATGCTGAGCCCCGTAACAAGAGGACAAAAATCACTAATTAGGACTGCAGAGTGTCTCGAGTTCTTCAAGCACCCTTTCGAGATGAGGGATGATGCAAAGAGACCGCACTTTTATGTAAATCCAGGGCAGGACACCGCGACCGGGGTGCTGCTCCCCGGCGTGGACTTCCGAGCGGGGCCGGGCCGGGTCCGTGGGGCCGCTCCGGGGCTGGCGGCCGGGCTGGGCCCCGGTGTGCGCTGCGGCCGCCGCAGCCCCGAGCAGCCCGGGGACCTGGGGAAAACACGGCCGCGGCAAGTGCCGGGCTTGCCCTGAAATCTGCAGGGTGGGGGGACATGATAAGAAGCAAAAGAGTGGAGACCAAAAAAGTCGTAACTTTGCTCAAAAGTTTATTCGTAGTTTGTTTTTTTTTAAAAAAAAAAAGAGTGAAAAATAAGCCTCATACCAATGAAAAATAAAAAGGCGGCATCAAGGTAGCCGTGAGCCTGCGGGCAGCAACGAGTTGCTAAAAACTGTGGAAAGCGTTTCGCGGCCGCCTGCAAGCCTGCGAGCAGGGCCCGCACCTCTGCGGGCGGCGGGTACCGCCCTGCCGCCCCCGCCGCCCCCCGCCGCCCGGGCCGGCCGCGGGAGCCCAGGGGGCCACGCCGAGGATGGACGGGCTCGGGATCCGCCTCTCCCTCCCGCTGCCCGCGGGCACCCGGGCACCTCCTTCCCCACGGAACACGAGTGGGGCCAGACCCCCCTCCTTTCACCATGGCTACTGGTTTTCCCCTTGTCCCCCCTCTTGTCTCGCCCCCGCAGACAGACCCAAAGCCGAGCAAAGCCCATCAGCTTCTGGCAGCCCTCCGTGGAAGAAGGACACCCGTGGGGCTTTCGGGAAGCTCCCCTCAAAAGCCGGGGGGCGTAGCAGCAGGCTGGTAGCTATAAAGTTGTTTACTCGCCCGAAAGGCATCAGCCGCAGGAGGCTTGGCAGCTGGCCCCCAGCGCTAACTTTGCCCCTCGCTTGGCCGGGGAGTAGAGGATTCACGGCCTTCTTTTGGCTAATCGTAGGTGTCAGCGTGGAAAGCGGCAATGTTCGCCGCCTGTCAAAAGTCTCGCTGTCTCCCTCGCCCCCAGCAGCTCCCCGGTCGCCCCACCGCCACGCACCGCCCCGCACACACACCCACCCACACGCAGGACCAGTTGCCCCACGGCCACCATTCATTTTCTCCCGAGTTCACACCTTTCTCTCGCCACACGTGTCCCTTCTCGCCCGCCCCCCGCCGCGCACACACACCCCTCCTGTGCTCGCCCACGACCCACGCTCGCCTCCTCACGCGTGGATACCCCCTCTCCCCTCCGTTTCTCGCACACTCGTGAGCAAGCGCACACACGCGCGTTAGTGTCTGGGGCGCACGAATGCTTCGCATCCGCAAAGCCCCTTGCACACCCCTTCTTGCACACATGCACCCCACACACACACCGTTGTTCCCCCGGCACATTCATACGCACATACCCCCACCTTCCCTGCAAGCTCACCTGCTCACACGCCCTCAGACAGACAGACAGACGCCCCTCTTCCCAAACACACCTCCCCCCCGACACCCCTCGTCCCCCCGCAGACCCCCGGGCCCGGGGCCGGTGCGGAGGAGGGTGGTGGCTCTTCTCCCGCCTCCCCGGTCCCCGGCTCTTGGGACTTTTGTCTGGCTCCGCGGCTGAAGGCTCCTTTCCCCTTGTTCTTCCCATAGAGAATAAAGTCAGTCTGTATTTAATGGTTATGGCGGATGTGAGGAGGATTTGGCAAATGAAGAGGCCTTTTGCTCTAAAATATTGTTCCTTACGTCGTGTGAGTCTACCAACCCACCACGACCCCATATTCTTCTCCGGGTGTCTGACTCGAATGACAAACGAGCTGATTTTTTCAGTACATCGCTGGGAAATGTAGTGAGTGATAATAGAGATTTCTCTTTCATTTTTTACGCTTGACTTGGTTATTGTTGCTTTTCTTTTCCCGTGATTCCTTCTGAGGATTAGCTCTGACTTCCCCACTATTGGCGGTCAAAGTGGCCCAAACTCTGGATGACAATTGATGGGGATCAGGGGATTGCCCATTCTGTGCCTGTAAGAACTGATTTGTGCCAGAGAAACTCATCAAGTATAGGCAAAGAATAAAAAGCATTCGGGGGTAAATGTATTCATTGAGAAGGGCTCTTCCAAATTGCTTCTAAGTTTTCTTAATGAAAAGTAACGCTTGCAGCAATCAACGGCTTTTTGACGGATTACAAACCTGGGTAGGACTATGGGGCTGCATTTAAAAGTGCCCCAGCCTTAGCACGGGGGCAACTTGCTCACAAAAGTGGAGGGACGAGGGTCAGGCCGCAAAATACAAAGCGGAGGTTTGATGCGTGTAGGAGTAATGAAAGGTGCATTAATTTATTAACACGGTGCGCGCAGGAAAAGTGAAAGAACAGCCCGGTGTAAGAAGAATCATTAACTCTCTACCCCAGGGACCCACCCAAACCTCGCCATTTACATCAAAATAGTTATTGTATCTTGAGAGAGAGAGAGAAAAAAATCCCGCAGCAGCAACAGTCCATGTAAGAGGTGGAGGACAGGAGAAAAGAAAGAAAGGAAGGAAAGGAAAGGAAAGGAAAGGGAAAAAGACGAGAGAAGAGAAGAGAAGAGAAGAGAAGAGAAGAGAAGAGAAGAGAAGAGAAGAGAAGAGAAGAGAAGAGAAGAGAAGAGAAGAGAAGAGAAGAGAAGAGAAGAGAGAAGCAGGTGTCAGCGGTGGTACAGGGCCGGAGGGAAGTGGCAGGGGCGCGGCGGCCCAGCCCCAGCCCCAGCCTCGGCCCCATCCCGAGCCCCTTCGGCCCCGCTGCCGGCGGGCCCCCCGGGGCGGCGGGCGCGGTGCGGGCGGTGCGGGGGCCGGTCCCACCGCGGGGCATTGGGCAGCGCCGGGGCCTGTGGCCCGGCACCCTCCCCCCGAAGTGTGGCTTCGGACGTTTAAACATCGATTTTGTTAATTAGTCTCATCATTAAGGGCCGGGGAGAGGCGGCATTCCGCGGGGAGGGCAGGCTGGGTTAGCGCTCCGCCGGCCCGGGCTGGGCTGCGCTTCGCTTTCCGTGGGGCTTTTTTATTTTCTTTTTTTTTTTTTTTTCTCGTATTTTTCTGAAGCAGTCGAAGGACACAACGCGAACGGCCCCGAAGTGAAAAGGGTTAGACGGGGAAGGGGAGCCGGGAGGAATCTCCAGCCCTTCCCCTCCTTCCCTTCAAACCCCAAAGCCTGGAATATTCACTTTTTTCCCCCTGCATCTTGTCAATGCTATCATGGCTTTGATGGCAGGGTCTTCAAGGTGGCACATTTCTGAACTTAACCCCTTTTCAAACTAACTCTCTACCTCCCTTGTTAGTGCCCAGCTCTGAACTTCTGAAGAGTATTTTTGTGTGAGTCAGGGTTCATTCACTCGGGGGCTTTTGTAGGACTTTCTTCCTTTCAGCCCTCAGTGTGTTACACCAATTAAAGGACGACGTGCTGTAAATGTAATGGGCCGAGCAGTGATTGTTTTTGACAAGCAACAAAACACATAGATCCACCCCTTAGATTAGGCCGTTGAAGGGAGGTTCATGCCGGTCAGTTTACTGAATAGTTCATGAACTGTAATTCTGAGGGCTTGTGTGAAAGAAAATGTCTCTCTCCCTTTCTTTTTTTTTTTTTCTTCCCCCCTCTAAAAAGAAGAAACACCAAGCATCCAGGGGGAAGGGGATGGCTGGGAGGGTGAGGGGAGTTGGAGGAGAGCAGAGGTGGCTTTGTCTTGTCATTTAGAAAGAAAAAAAAAAGAAGCTAACAGTCAAGCCACTTCATGTCACTAAACATGTCAGCCTCCTTTGCAGAGATGCTCCTCTCCGCACATCTTTACAGGCAGCCTTGAGCTAATAACCTGCTAACTGCTCCCATCCACGCAGAATTTTTATCTGGCCCAGAGCTCCCTTGTAGGTGGACCAGAAGCGTGGTAATTCTAATTTCATTTCACAAGAGGAAGAAAATGTGGATTAGAGTTGAAACTTCGAGGAGCAGAAAGCACAAGAAATACTATAGTGTCATATCATGGGCCTGATCCTGTTCTTCTTCAGCTCAGTGGGGGAATAAAAGGGGGTGAAATCCTCTATAACCTGAACAGAAGCTGAGTCAAAGAGATTTGGGAAATGGAAAGTGATCCTTCCCCAAATGCCCAAGGGCCAGGGGAGTGCTGGGATTTTCGTTTATTTAAGTCAAAGCAACCTGCATATTCCCAGGGAAGGGGTAGGCACAGTTACAGGCTGTGGAAAGAGTGGGAAGAAAATGATGGATGTTTCTTCTTGAAAAGAAGTGAGTTCCTTCAGCCTTTCCTATGAAGATTACCCTGGGCACGTCACATTCTCTTTAATCCCAGAGGCATCTGCGGTCCTGCAGCTGCACGGGTACCATGTGCGGGTTTCTGAAAGGAACCACAATAGTGCAACTCTGCCGAGACGGGGTGGGAGCAGATACGGCACAGAAATGCCTTCAGAACCCTTTGGCGGAATGGTATGCCTCAGCATGCAACCCCAAGAGTCTGCCTGCAGGGTGATCTCTGGGAAGGAAGCTACCTCAGGAGCTCCTGCTGAAGAAACCCAAAGTGATCTGCTCAGCTTTTGCCTGGGCATCATTTCACCCCTGAGTTGAGAAGTTAAATAGATAATCTATCTTGCTTACAGATGTGCTGTTTCTCTAGGCATTTTTTAGCTACTCCCACGGTTTGCTAAATTCCTGTTAATTCCTGTGGGGCCTCAGCAAACCCTGATGACACTTGTGGGGTGAGATCTTCTGATCTCTCTCGAAGATCCAGAATTACTGCCATGCAATAACCAGATCACAGCCGTCTGGGCCTAGGCAGTAGCGCATAGCAAATTTTTCTGACTCTTCTTCCCTTCAGTTCAATACAATGGGACCTAATTCCTGCAACACTTTTTTTGGATGCAGCAAGATGTTTACGCTGGTAATAAGCGTACTGTATGCGCTGTAAAATTTGTACTTGTTACTGCAGAAGATTAATGAATATGTGAATCACAGCTGAGGAGTTTAACTCTCATTGACTTCATTATGCAGAGGTATCAGGAAACAAAAAGACACATGTACTAACTCATAAACAGAAGTACATCACTAATTCCAGTCTGCAGGCCCCACTAGAGCAGGGTTTATATCGGCTCCCCCAAAAGGACTGTGTGCTGGCACACAGACCACTGTCATTTGAGGCTGCAAATGCCACGGGAGACAGGGACACTGGCAGATATCAAAAGGGAGCTGTCTGACTCAGGGGTGTGAAATCTGGTCCCGAGGGAGGTGGATGGGTGCAGGTCAACGAGGACCAAGGGACACTGCACACTGCGTGCCCTTGCAAAGGGTAAGATTAACTTTTGATCTGCGTTTGACTGATAACAGTGCAAAATGCTGAAAAATATTGTGGTACGCACAGAAATATGTGAAAGAGCCCCCTCCTCTATTTCCCACCCTTCTCAGCAGAGGGGGGAGAAATCTCCACCTGGTAAAATGATGTGGAGGTATTTCCGCAGACAGAGGCTTCCCGAAGAATTTCTTCTTATTGTTCCTTTCCAACTGGGTCTTCCCAAAGGCTTAGCGCAGGAAAGCTAAGGAAAATCTCTTTTTCAGGGTGGGAGAGAATATTCAAAACAGCCAAGTAAAACAAGTAATAAATTTGTAAACATTTCTGTCATGCAAGCATCCCGTTCTGGTTCCACAGCAGTAGGGTGATTCTTATTTGGGAGGAAAAGCATAACCCACGCAAGGGGTTGCCAGTTGTACGTAACGTAGCCGTCCTAAGCCTGTGCCAAACAATCTTTCTGCTATGCCAAACCATCCCAGATTTTGTGTAAATTTATTACACCAAGCACACAGCAGCTGTTTAATTGCAGAGAATTTAGGACAGGAAGTGAAGAATAAATCTGCATCCAATTGAATCCGCAGCATGTAATTATCTGGAGCACAAATGGGTAAATAACTAAAACTAATGTGTCTAGGAAAATAAAAGCACACATATAGACACATATTTGTGTGGGGAATGGAAGTGTGTTTCATTCAAGTAAAATGACTCACTCACAGCGATCCCTTGATCTGGCTCCAAGTGTTTGCAGCGTGCCTTGCGGTTCTCGCCTGAAGAGTGCTACATGGCTTCAAGCACGGTAACTTTTCCCCAGGTGTTACAGAGGACTTTACAGCAGCAGATCTCATGATCTGACCACTCGGAGTAGTGGGTAGGAGGAAATTAGCCTGTAAATTCATCACAGAAATTAGTGGAGATTCGTGCATTATCAGGCTGGCTGTACTCTCTTCCAAGGGATGTAGAGGAAAGAGAAAAGGCATCCACTTTTACCAGCGAAGAAATTACTGTGTTTGTGGCTTCCACAGAACTGGAGAAAACGAGGACCGGGAAGGATCCATTTTTATGTCTCCCCTCTCAGACAGGAGTACAGCATTTTTTACACTTCGCACAACTCTGAACTTTTCCCGAGGAGAACAGAGGAGTGTGGGTGTGTTCTCTCAGAATAGGTTTTAATTTTTGCCAATTGCTGTGAAAATTCATATTTGAAAATGGACTGGTACAAAAAAATACACTCAATGAAGGCAGACAAGCTGCAGTAAGCTGCCCCCCAAAAAAGTGGGGAGAGTGTTCTGGCTAGTAGATAGATGATTGGCAGGTAATGTAATCTCCTGGGGTCACAGATTTCAGATCTCCTCCCCAAATAGATGTCGAAAGCACTGTCCTGCTTATCCAAGTTAATAGGGTGTGAATACAGCACTAGGTAGCTGCATGCAGTAGGACAGCTACAGTCTGAAAAATCTGTAACCGAGATTTACTCGTAAATGCAGTATCCAGAAAGAGCACCTACTAATCTGCTCCCTGTGCTTTCACTCTTCTCCTCTACATAATTTTCCATGGCTTGCATAATCATTTAGACAGTCACATTAACGCTGGATACCCATTCGTGAAGCTATGAGCCACTTTTGCAGTCATCTTCACTCCCAGGATTTCTCAGACAACCCACTGCAGGGGAAAAAAAAAATCTACTGAACTAATCATACACATTCCTTTTGGTGGCAGAGTTTATTAAAGATTTTTAATTTCTAATTCTTTTTTTATGGAGGTATTTTTTGGAGATGAAGTAAATGGAAAGGATCAAAGCAATTTTTCATTACTGAGTGGCTGAATGATGGTTAGTGAGACTAGAGGAGATTGACTGTTTTGTAGAGAGATTAGCAGAATTCACATCGCCTCTGAATGAAAGGTGGAGGAGGCAGAAACCCTAAACAAGTGAATTCAATTACTTCTGAAAGGAATAGGGTAAATGAGGATTCTCTTTTTGGGTTTGCTCCAGGAAATATTTCTGAAAAGTTTGTTGAAGAATACCAGTCATCCAAACCCTAATTTTGCTATTATGTAAAAACTCCTCGCTCCGTGGCAGCTTGTTATTTGGAAACACTTTCCTTGTTTTGTGTACGCCATTGGCGTGTCACCTCTTCATTTAATTTTGCTCTCAAATTACACCACCCAGTGCAACTTGTTTGCACATATGGCAAGGGTTTCAAAAGGAATATAAACCTGATCCCAAGCCCACCAGAGTTAAGGAACAGATCCTCCTCAGCTTCCCTGGGTAACAGCCCCGGCGGAGGGAGCACTGAGACGGGTTGTCGGCGGGGCAGTACGCTGGGGTGTGATTGCTGGCGCTGGGAGGGATGCTGTGCTCTGAGCTTTGGCGTGCGCTGGCACAGCCTGCGACAGTCTGGAGTTCATGACCTGGGAAGTTTGGATTTTCAGTTTCTTTGCTATGTGGCGATTTTGTAAGCAATATGGCATGGTAGGAAGTAAGATTTGATCCATGGGCTACTAGAGCAAGATCCATTGGTTAAGAAGTGGCACGTTCTCATTGCCAGCCTGTATCTCTCATGGGTGTCCCTGGAGCAGGAGAGTTCCGGCAGGCACTCAGCATTCTTCCCTCTTTCCCGCTGCATTTGAGAGTACTAAGCACAGAGGGCCTCTCAGCTCACCTGGGACGTCCAGCCATTGCCAGTGCAAAGACTACGAGCCGAGGCGGTGACTCCTGTAAGGAGGAGGTACCCCAGGGCACCTCTCCCCTCACCCTGACATGCTAGTAGGCATTGCTGAACAGACATAGAGCGGAGAGACACTGACTTGCAGATGCTCTTTCCAAGCAGAGGTTTCTCCTTTCCACACCTGCTGGGCTGCTGCCGTCTCCAGCATGGTCTCATAGTGCTGCAAACCTGATATACTCCCAACTCCTTCATACCTCCCACCCTGCCTCAATCTGTACCTGCCAACTTCTGTTCCCTCCAAGCATCCCCTGTGGGTGCTGCTGCCCCTCCCAGATCCCCGCAGCTTATGGGACACAGCTCTATACCTTTGGTCCTACCAAAACCTCCTCCACAGATCTGGATGCTAGAGAAAAGCCTCACAGTCTCTTGGCAGTCAGTTATGGGGTGAGGTGCTGTACAGGATGCAGGGGGAAAATGTGCCTCTGCCATTCACTGTCTCCTAGGTCATGTCCTCAGTTTAGCCTATCCCTTCCCAGTCTCCCCTCTCATCCATTCCCACTGCAGCAGGTGGGGTTACACGTTACTCACTCTGAAACAACTATGCGCTTTGGCTGTAGGTTCAGGAGAGGTAGACAGGGTCTCATATCGATCAGAACACAGGCAACCTTTGAGGATCCATCACAACTTTTTTCCCCCCGGTCCTGGTTTCATGGGGATAAAATTTATAGAATCACTTTTCTGTTACATTTTGTTTCAGTTTGTGGCCAGTCATGGTATGGTGATCAAGGCCACTAGCAGTAAGCCAGGGCAGCTGCCCCAGGCTGACCCACGGGTGTGTTCTGTAACATTAACGTCAGGTTCACTATAAAAGGGAAAGCTTGCTAGAGAGGTGGGGCTTCTTTTAGCTCTGCTCTTTTTTCACTTCATTTTTTCCTCCCTCTTCTTGACGATTGCTCTCTCTGGAGTGACTTGCCATCACTCTGTGGGCTAAGTATAATTTTGTGTGTTTTGTATTACCACTGATATTGGTTTTCTTATTTTATTAAATCTGTTTAAATTTTAACCCATGAGTCTCCCTCTTTTTCCCAATTCCCTTTCTCCATTGGGGAAGGGATATTGGGTGAGAGAACAACTGCTTATTGATTAGCCCCAGGTGTGGGCTAAATGAAGACAACCCCCCCTCTGGAAAAGTAAACAAAATTTTCTTCCTCCTGAAAATAAGCTTAAGATCTTACAGGCATGGCAGGAGCCAGGAAGGCAGCTCCCTCTCTGCAGCAGAGTGTAAGAGAAAAATGCTAACTGAGCGTGCTGGGTTAACCTGAGGTGCAGGGAAAGTGGCAAAGGGTGGCTGTGTAAGGAGCTATCTTCCCATCTGTTTCCAAGGTCAGCTCTTGGAGGATGCATCTTGCTCTTCTCCCAACCTCCACAGCAAAAAGCAACACGCAGAAAACCAAGTTGCTGGGAAAACCAACTCATTTAGCGGAGCAGAAGAGCAGAGAGGAGCGGAACATGCAGCTGGGGGCAATGGGTGCTGTTCCATGAAAATAAATGAATCTGTGCTGATTTCTCCCAGCTGATGACATGACCTACAGTCCTTAGCTGTATAATGTGTGCTGTATATTGATGGTATGTAGAGAATCTCTCCTTCATTGGGGATGTTGCTGATTGCAGGAGGAGTTCAGGAGACTGAAATAAAGTCTTGGGCTTCCTTCCTACATCCCTTCTCTAATAAATCATTAACCAGCTTCTTCCTTACTCTTGTACGTCTAGTCTATCCCAACAGCTTTATTATTGCAAAGAGCTCATTTCTTGCCAAATTTCTTATTTTTTTCCTAGTGCTTTACTCAGCACAAATCCTCTAATAGTTTGCCTAAGATTTTTTGCATTCTCCAAATATCTGGCAGTTTCAAAACTCTTGTGTAGCTCAGAACTGAGCTATGAGGTATTTCAGATCATCAGCTTGTACTAGAACCACCACCGGATAAGTTTTCTCATCTTTTACACCATTTTCTCTCTAATCTCTTTGTCACAATGACAGTTCTGCAGTACTCATGGGTGAGTACATTTGCCAATAGATTTTCTAGCACCTGACATACTACATCCAAGGCAGAGTCTTTGGGAAGTATCTACATTTCTCTGGCATATCTGATCCTGACCAGAAACCTTTGCACCTGAACACATTATGGAAGAGGAGAGACAATCTTCTCTTCCAGGGTGCCTCTCCCAGGCAATCTGGCTCAGGGCAACATTTGCAATTGACTTCCACCAGGCAGCTGGAATAAGGTGTCGGTAGCGCCTTCCTTATTCTGGGACATGGGTGTGAATACAAAACCGCACCACTTCTCCTGTTTCCAGGCAAACTGCCCCTCTGAACTCCTGTTTACAAAGTCTCTGGATTACTTAGATCATTGTTGATATTAGATCTTCAACATTATAAACTAAATATTCAACTTCACAAATTCCTTGTTTTCTTGTTTCAGAGCAGCCTCCACTCTACCAGGACTAGTATCTGGGCCTACATGAAAGGGTTTTAACATTGGATCTGCTAAGACAAAAGCAACTCTAATTCTGAAAGTGGTTAAATCTCACATAGCACTGCAGTTGGTGTCTCTCTCACACCCAGTTTATGTCGTGTCTCTGCAATACTGGCAAATCCACAAATAAGCCCTTCGTAGTAAATTCAGAGCCCCACAGAACTCTGCACATCTGTGACTGCCTGGGAAATTGCCCAGCCCTGTGCACAGCCATATTTTTCTTTTTGTTAGAGAAAACTCTCTCTCATCGGGTTGTGTGTCCCTGAGAAGGTACCCCTTTTCAGAGCAACTCTCATTTCAGGAAGCTCAGGTTCAGTGGCAGCCTTGATCTGATCCCAGGCTGGTTGTAAATGCAGTCTTTCTTACCAGCAGTCTCCAAGTGTGCCCAGAGCCATCTCGGCACAGCAGACAGCCTGAGAGGGACCTATTTTACAGTGACCGCTTCCAAGATCACTCAGTGTCAGCCAGAAGCCGGCACTTTCAAGTGCTGCCTACTGACGCAGTAGAAATGCTGTCTCCTGCCCTTCACCCCTGCTCTTTGCTTCCACTGCCACTTGCCAATTCTTCTTAAAACCGAGTATGGAAACCAGACTGAAATGCTGCAATATCCAAGGTGTTATCTGCTCACAACAGCAGCTGCACCTACTACAGCATTTTTTCTTTCAGCGTGTTCTACTCTGTACTGACGCACGCAATATTGCCTCCCTTAACCAGACCTGTGGATGACATCCAAGTTACTGCTGAAGGCACCTTTAGGTCTTCAGTGGTCTGTACAGTGCATTCTTCCCAGAGAGTGCGGGGCAGTTTAATGGGTCAGCTCTAAAGATGAGCCTTGATTCTTCATTATAAAGTAAAACAAGTGACTTCAGGATTCAGAGGAACCATCCTTGAACCCTTACAAGAGGCACAGCTTTATAGTCTTTTTCATTAACTAAAGCCCTTAAAAGACATCCTGACCCAGTGCTCACCCTTTCTCTGTTTGCTGCCCATAACTCACGACTGCACATGTTACCATATCCTCTGTCTCTGACAGTGTTAGCAAGCACTTAGGCTCAACAGAGGGCTGAAACAATTATTGGCCTCCAAATCTACACTGCACGCAGCCTGAGGGGTTTCCTTCATTTAGACAGCTCCTCTGGACCAAACACCAAATGACACAAGTGGATGGGATGCTTAGAGCAAGTTTGGTGGGCATCTGAGCTTCCCAAGTAGTGTTCTCTGACAGGAGATGAGCTCATATGCCCTCAGCTGCTCTGTCACCGAGCCAACATGCAGCAAGTGGGGATCATCATGGGATTAGCTTCAAAGCTGCACCGCTGCTCCGAAGCAACCTGCTTATGCAGGTGCTACTCCTATGCACAGAAGAATTCACTGTCAAGATTTCCCAGATCTCAAGGCACATCTTGGATCATCCCCATCTTCCTTTTACTGGCAGAGTACAGACTGTGTTATGACACCTTCTCCGATAAGCAAGGTCACTCATGCCCTACAGATCAGATACTTTCAGCTCATCTGCTTCAACCATGCAACATCCACAAAGGAATCAGTCCACTCTCATCAGAGCAAGACTTCACCATTTGAACTGGCCTTTCACAACAAGCTGCAGAGCAGGTTGCATGGTCCCCACCATGGTCTCTCCTCTCTTCAGCGCATGCCCACTCAATGACCTATATGCTCAGCTGGTGCTCACGGTTCCTCAAAGCTGGTAACCCCTCAAACATTTGGCCACAGCCAAACCACCTGCCTATGATGGCTAGGTCAGCAGCTCTGACCCTTGTACTTTTACACTTTGACTTTCAAGTCATAAGCTGCACCTTTTCCCCTTCAAAGCTGGGCAAGGGCTTTCACTGGGTACCATCAGTTACTCCCTTGTGGCCATGCTCCAGGCTATCCTTATTGTGGTATTTCCCTACCGGCCCCCATTAAATGAGCAGTTAACAGGGCTGCTTCCCTTAGTGACCGGTTTCCTCATCACACAAACTGATGGTATCATTTCTTCTGATCACTCAGAAGTGCCATCAGGAGGATTCCCATCCCGCGTATCAGACTCTCGCCCATACTCTCCGTGTCCACAGTGTTGGGCTCCTGTCTTTTTCCTGCAGCTATATGCCCCCTTTTGGCATACAGCTGCACCCAATCCCTGTGGCAAATCCCATCACCTTTCAGAAAGGTTCTGACCTCCTTTCACTTATATTTGCAGTCCAGGTCAAGTCCAGCTGAGTCCCTCTGAATTGGTCCACTGCCAAAGCATCTTAGCAGCCCTTGCTGGAGGGAAGGCTCCTCAGGTTCCACCCCAGCTTAGGTAGATTCTCCCCTTCTCATCTCTGAGATCCCTACTGAACCTCAGCCTACTGGGTTGGTTTCTGGCTTTGGACCATGTGCCCCAGTTTGGAAATCGTGTGGGCAACTGAGTCTTTTTTTTTTTGCTGGAGATAAGGCTTCAGACCTGTTTGGTTCCTGGGAAATACTGTTGCTGTCCATCTCTGCCATTGATTTGGGCTATACATTAAATGCTGACATAAAGGCTCCAGGCTTACCTCCTCAGATCATTCACTGCATTTTGTATGCAGTTTCTTATGTATTGGGACAGTGTGTCTGGCTTCTTCCCTTCTGATTGCTGCAGTTGTGACAGTGGTAAGCAAGATTAGGCAATAGATGTCCTCTGACAGCCTTAATTCCACATCAGGTTTCTGACTTGTTGTCCTGGTTTTGGCTGGGATAGAGTTAATTTTCTTCCTAGTAGCTGGTATAATATTGTGTTTTGGATTTAGGATGAGAAGAATGTTGATAACACACTGATGTTTTAGTTGTTGCTGAGCAGTTCTTACACTAAGTCAAGGACTTTTCAGCTTCTCATACTGCCCTGCCAGTGACTAGGCTGGGGATGCACAAGATGCTGGGAGGGGACACAGCCAAGACAGCTGACCCCAACTAGCCAGAGGGATATTCCATACCATATGACATCATGCTGAACAACAAAACTGGGGGGAGTTGGCCAGGGGAGTAGTGGTGGCTGCTCAGGGACTGGCTGGGCATCAGTCAGTGGGTGGTGAGCAATTGTATTGTGCATCACTTGTTTTGTATATTCTTTTATCATTATTATTATTTTCCCTTCCCTTTCTGTCCTATTAAACTGTCTTTATCTCAACCCACGAGTTTTACCTTTTTTTCCAATTCTCTCCCCCATCACACTGGGGGGGAGTGAGTGAACGGCTGTGTGGTGTTTAGCTGCCTGCCGGGTTAAACCACAACACTTTTGCAACTTTCTGATTTCCTTGTGCTGTTGGTATTTTTAGCCTTTTAAATCCTCACTGCCATCCTGCTCAGTTAGTAACCTCCAAGCTTGCCAAAGATTCCTTGGCCTCCCCTGTCCCCGGAAAAGCTGCTGGTCCTCAGCCATCTGGTTACTGGTTCCTTATTCATCTATTTTGAACTTGTTCCAGCTTCTGCTGCCCCCAAAAAATTTTACCTCCAGTCTCAGGCCATCTCCCAAGCCTTTCAGCAAAGCCTTCAGCTGTTGCTTTAATCCCTTCTGCAAAGCCTCATGCTCTTTTCTCGGGTCTTTAGACCTTATTTTAGTCACTTGTGATATCCTCCACTTCTGCAGATTTTGTTCACAGAATTCCACAGGAAGTCTCAGTGCATGGCAGAGCACAGCATTCCTCTTTTTCTTTCTCTACTGGAAACAGCTCATTTGATATAACCTAGAATTGCATTTGCCTACTTGGCAACCCTATAACTTTAGTGTCTCATGGTCAGAGTGCGGTCAGTAATAGAATGAGGTAGGGTTTTTTTCCCTTTTTCATTTCTATGCAATGAACTTCTAGCTTCAAGCAGAAATCCTTCTGATTCATCCATAAGGGCATTTTACATGACTATAAATAATCTCCTTTCTATTTGTAAAGGCCATCAGCTTTTCCTATTGGATATTCCTGTCCTTCTTTGTATAGCTGATGCTGCTATGTTTTGCATACAGATACTTATTAAAAATATAAATTGGACACCTTCTTGAGAAACTCCAGGAGTTATTTTCCTTGATCTGACAGCTCCTCTTTCAGCATAGCCAACTGTGTCCTCTTCTCTAGTCAGCTCCTTTTCCACCTCATAGCTCTCCAGTGACCCTCCATTCCTTCCAGAAGGAGTTATGTGCTGGAGTCCCTTCACTAGAAAATGCTTCTGGTTTAGCTACAGCACCCAATTTCAAGGCTGAGCCTGACTCAGATTAAGCTGTTGTCCAGATCCCCTTGATAATCCAAGGAGGGGAGTAGGCATGTTGAAGGCACAGTTCATCTTGTCTTGACATGGGAGTCTGAAATAGGTCAAAAGAACAAGCTTTGCAAGTGTTCCTCTGCCCAACTTGAATAGAAAAAGACACTCAGGACACTAAAACAGGAGCAGATGCCTAAAGCTAGGTAGAATTATCTATCTTTTAGATATTTGGACTTCCCTAGAAATCCCTTCCATGATGCTTTTAGCGAAGATGTCAGGGGAGAAACCGCACAAGCAGCCAAAACCAGGCTCCTGGACATCCAGAGAACTTCCTACAGTTTTGACTGGACTCCTTTTGCCATGTCTTCTGTACTGATTCCTTCCTGTGCCATTTTAGGAAATTTAAATTAAGTGGATTAAAAACACCCAAACCCACTTTCCCCCTTCTCAGTCACTTAAAAGTGCTGCTATATTGAACATAGTTAAAAAGTAATACTAGTGTGCACCTTTTGCCAGCCTTCTCAAAGCTGTATTAAGTGTGAAATCACTGTAAAATTGTGTTTGCAATGATCTGTGTTTTCTTTGCTCCCAGCCACAGTGACCAAAGGAAAAAAAAATCACATGAAAAATCCAGTAAAATTCCATACCAAGGATACAAATTTGGGCTGGAACTCCAGGAGCATCAGCTGAGAAAAAAACATCTGTAAGTCTTTTCATCCCTCCTATGCTTCTTGTAGCTATAGCTACAAGAATTTCCTCCCACCCTTGAGATTTTACCCTGTCCATACTCTCAACAACATCCCCATTAGTAACGCACTAATGCTTACCAGGGGCTTTGTACAAATGCTGTTCAATATTGCCAGGAAATTTATTGCAGGAGCGCTGAAGTTATAACTGACACCATGTCTCCACCCTCATATGCATTTTAATATGGAAGCTACAGTGATACAAAAATACGTCTGAGCAACGGGGACCCTGTGTTCCCCTACCCAGAATGATTTCCAAAGCCTCTCAAAGATGCCACCTTAAATTTAGGAACCCTCCTCCCATCAGAGACTAAAGCTCTCAAAGCCACAGGACTGCTACTAGAAGACAAAAGGCAGTAGGAAAACATATAAAAATCCACAGTAACTCTTGAACAGCCACTGCTGCTCCATAATAAAAGAATAATAGTGTGCGACCCTCTTCTAGCACTTTATCTGGGGATCTCAGTGGCTACACAATGGGTGAGTTAGTTTGTCTCTTATCCTACAAGAGAAAAAGGTCCAAAACAGAGCTGTGGGAACGCAACGCCTCTCCAGGTCAAATCGCAATTCTATGGAGCTCTTCAAAGCACGGAGAAAGCCTTGCTCATGGGGTATACCTTGCTCCATCTCCCTTTTGACACAAGAAGAAGGACGCAGAAAAGCCAAGGGTCGCGTGGAGTGTATAGGAAGCAGATTGGCATTTCTTTGCTACTGTTTCTGTGCGGATACTTGCTTTCAATATGACATATTTTACATATTAAAAATACTAAGCAAAGCTTCAAATATTTTATGGGAGAGCTTGAATTATAGGCTATATATAAAAGAAAATACTATTGACTGCAGTATACAGAAAGATATAGGGAATAAGGCAGGCATCTATCTTATTGCCTATTATCTTTCTGTATACTGCATATCTAAACTGTTTTAGAAACAATTTAGAAACTTGTTTCTAAAATGTAGCCATTTTTTCTTGGTATTTCACATTTGAATCCTTTTTGGTAAAGAAATTCATGCTAACATGAAGAAGCTTTTTACCAGAACATGAGGAACGTAAGCACAAGACTTTTTTAGTTGCTCGTTGGTCTTTAATGGCCTGAAACTCTGTATAATTTATCTTGAAGACACATCAGTTAAAGTATTATTAATCCAATTGGGTTTTTTTTAATCTTTCTAACACATTTTGTACCATGTGGTGCATAGGATACAGTCCTCTGGATATCCAAACAGCTCTTGATTCCACATTTTTTTAAACCACTCAAACTAATGGCTCCAGCCAATATGTTCCAGGATGTCAGAGCTGGGACAGCATTGCTTTAACATAAGTATCCTAGATTGCAGTAGCCCTTGTCTTTGCCTTTTTCCCTGGAAGTTGATGGCTTCCCATGTTCAAACAAAACCCTACTTTGATGCTAGGTCTCTTGGCTACGGTGCCAAACAGGCTGGACTTGCTGTAATCACTGTCCTTGGCATAGCTTATTCAACATGTAAGGAAAAACGTGAAAACTAAATGGGTAAAGACCTCCACCCAGCCAATTCTCCCAGTAGGTTAAAAAATATACATGTTAAAATCCCAGGACTGTCTAATGTTTCACTTAAAATTCTCCATAGCAACCCCACTTTGGTACTGTAGCGGGAAAAAAGAGTATTAAAAAAAAAAAGTCTAAGGTCTGCAAAAAGGCCCTTCAACTTTAAAGTGAATGTATTCGTGGAGAAATGAAGGGTCTGTTGTGCAGATGGCTGTTTGCTCTCATTGCTAGAAGCAGACAGTCTTGGGCTAGGAGGGAAGGGGAGTCAGCGTATTACCATGCAAAAGCAGCAAGCTCTGCCTATGATGACTGCAATATTAACTCCCAGGGCTTCCTGCAGCTGAGAGGCAGCAGCGGCAGCAGCAGTGAGTTTCACTTGCCCCCTGCCCCCCACCCCCAAGCTTCCAGGTTCAATAAAGATTACATCATGGAAAAAGTATGCCATGTAAGCCTGAGAATCAAAGCCGTCACAATTGGCGGCTGTTTAACTGTAATGTCGCTGAAACACATACTCCCCCTATGCACACACACACTTTCCCCCTCACCCCTCCCGTCCCACCCCGAACCCTCCACATCTCCTACGATTAAGGGTAGTATTATTGGGGAGAGGAAAATCTGATCAAAACTGTCGACCGCCAACCGCCGATTTTCTATGGATTCAATAAAGGCCACCTTAACGATTTCCCTAATTAATGGATGACATCTTTGGCTGGAGGAGAGGCGCTGTATTCTACTCTGCCTTAGTCTTTGTTAACCTTCTAATTAACTTTCGTAGGTCACCCAGGTCTCCCAAACCTAAAAGTGAAGAGAACCATTGTGCTAGAAGCAGTAAACTTACTTTTTCTGCCTGGGTACTTAAAAGGGAGAAAGATTATAGGCAGGGAAAAATAACTCCATTTAAACTCTTTGTGACTGCGGAGAATGCATAGGTCCCTGCCTTAGAAAATAATTGAAACACCTTTTATACCAATATTTGCATGCATAATAAACCAAATTAGCAAATATGCATCTAAATTCAGCTGTGGTTTCAAATTGGTTAGGGATTTGGAGGGGGGTTTGGTCTCTTTTTTTTTTTTTTTTTGGAATGTGAACTTCAGTGGGTCAACAAAAGGAACTGGATTTCTTGAGCAAATTACAACTGCAGCAGCTATCAGCTTTTACATGGCATGATCTCCAGCAATGGGTCCGGGCTAATAGTACGCACACACGCATTCTAATACTATAATATTAGGCCAGATTAATCCCTGTGGTAAGACCATTGAAGTCAACGGAATTGTATCAGAGATGAATTTGGTTCACTGCCTTTTGTGGAATCTAATATGAATTGACCATTGAGCTGGAGGCATCAAAGATGATAAATGCAGCCCTCTTTCAAACAGTCTGATGCAACCCAAAAAAGGGCAGGCAGAAGGCATTTAGGATGGGTGGCCTTTTCTTCTGTCTACAGCTTTCTCAGGGAAATTCTGCCCTCCTTCACGCCCATTGACTGAAGTCAATTAAATTATTTTAATAAATTGTAATTAAAATTCACAGTGTACAACGAAAGATTGAAACTTCATAGCACAACTTGACTAATAAACCTGAAGTTAATTGCTTCTTGAAAGTAAAGATTGAGAGTGTGCTTCTTTGGCTTATGGAAGAGACATGAAATTTAATTGTTCCTAGTTTTCTATACTCAGTGGAGAACAACAGAGCAGGGTAGAAGAGAGTAATAATTACTCCCCGCTATAAACATACAGATGTACATCCCTGCACAAATATCTGACTGTGCAACCCGTATTCCTGGACAGAATGTACTGAGCTTAAAATTTAGATTACCAAAGAAAAAAGGAAAAAAATCTAGGACAGAATAGTTTGGAGAATTGTTTGGATTAACTGAGGAGGAAGCATGATATGCTGATTAAAAGAGGCCTGAAAATCAGGCTATCTCCAGTCTCATCCCCCACTGCCATTGGTTCACGGTAGAAAATGGTTGCTTTGACTTTGATTCAGTTTCTCCATCTTTACAGGCATTGTGTTTCACCAAAGTAGCATTTTAAAAAAAAGACCTTGAACTGATTGGGTATGAAAGCTGTATTCATGCAAAATACAACATGTCAAACCAAAAGTCTGAGTTTTCAAATAGCAAAATTCTTTTTTTGGTGATTTGATTCTGCCACCATGTACACATATTCTAATAGAATAATTGGCAGGTAAGATGGTGTCTACTGCTTCTTTGATGAATTCTCCAACCAAGTGGTGCAAAGTATATTAATCATCCTCCCAAGTGTCCCTTGTATGTCCTAGAACAGCCTGGTGTTGGATACATAACTGAGCAAATTTGAACTGTGCTACCTTTCAAAAAGTATCTGCAGTTAAACACGTCTTCTGCTTTTCTGCCTGCGAGGTCCTGATGGATGTTTGTCATCATGTGAGTTTGACTGCTGAGGAAAAACAATCAAATGACATGTACAGGATCAGGACACAGAAAAGAAGCAGCACACCTTCCCTCCCTCTGGAAGTCACTGCCACTGGACAGCTGGAGGACAAATGGAGGGCCGGGGCTCTACTCTGCTACTACTGAACACCACAACCGGGCAATGTTTTACCTGACCATTAAAGGACAGACATTTTGGGAGACAGGTGATCCCACATCAATAGCTAGGTATTGCTCTTTATAACTTGGTAAAAGTTCTCAGGGTCCCCAGTGTCAGGCTCTGTCTCAGAAGAAGTATTTGCACTAGAGCAAGAGGTCTTCAGAGAAGGTGTCACTGTTAAGGTTCTCAGGAAAACTGGGCTCATTCTCAGGCACCGACACAAACATCCCATGTGACATGGAGTTAGGGGGATTCATCTCACCTGACTCTTAATATCCATATGAAGATACCTGCATCTGAGCCTTCTGAGACCGGATGTCTTGAGAGTCAGTGGAAGAAAAGACGTCATACAACTACTAACCCAGAAGTGCCTATTTTGGATGTCTGCTCCAGGAAGGATGAGCTGTGCCCCAGAAGAATTTTCTCCCAATAGACTATGAAGAGTCCACATACATTTGTATGAATGTTTGAACATTTGTAGTTAGTACTGCAAATGTCTCTTTTGTGGTCAGATGAATCCCACATTCAGTCCCTCTGCACTTCTGTTCCCCATTTGTGAGATGGAGATAATGCTATTTCCATTCTTCTATCTTTTGCCCTTTTTGTCTTCTTAAACTATAAGGTCCTTAAAGACCCTGTCTGGGATTCACCTGGCAGGAAATAGACAGCTACTTTTAGGATGTCTACTAAATTGGTATTTTTATGATGTAATTAATCTCATCCAAAAGTAGAAATCTAAAATAGATCTAAGGAATGTGTCATAAAAACACTTTTTTCTAACCATAAAGGGAGATGAAGATAACCAATTCTGCAATTCAGATTTCTAAAGTCAAGTCAAATTCATCTCCTTTGTTCATTTATACAATACCAATCACAACAGAGGGCTCTGATGAAAAGAGTTTAAATATCTTGTAATACTGTTTTAACTGCCTTTGCATTTAAGATAATCCAATGACTAATTAATTTGGAATACCTGGTTAACACTCAGTGGAATAAACAGTAAGGCTTCTTCCTCAGTAATGAACATAACAGACACTTTAAATCTTGTTATTTCAAACTAAATAAATGATCTGTAGAAATATCCCACAGTAACTGAGACATTTATCTCTCTTCTTGACACAACTCACAGGGTTGTGTGTACCCAGAATCAGACTTAACTTTCTGACTCAGACAGTAAGTCATATTTCACAGTCTGTGAAAGAGGCAGCAGCTAGAGGTTGACACCTCCGCCCAGCTCAGCCTATCCTTTTCCAGAGGAAATCAATTATTTTTACTAGATAGCCTTGCAGAACCTGGTAGTGTGCAGTTAAATTAAATTATGCTCAGTTGTCATCCAGAAACATCAATTTCATACAAATAACCGTAAAAAGAAGTTACAGGCAGAGAGTGTAAACCAGGGCTCCTGATGTATATTTGATTTGTCTGCTCACAACACAAAAATGATCTTTTTTAGGTCAAACTGGTAGAGAAGTCCTGGGCACATAGCTCATTGAATCCAACTGCCTTGGCAGGACTGGAGTAGGACCTCAGGAACTGCAAATGTTCCAACTCCAGCATTATTGCCTGGACTAGAGATTCCACCTTGCCACGTTCTCAGCCCTGAAGGGTGTGATGAGCTGGCTTCCCAGCCCAGGAGGCTCATATGGCCTTCCTCCATCCTCTGAACTTTTCTGTGGAGGAGAAGCCCATGGACTCAACAGAAACGGAGATGTCAGTCCTTGTCCTTTGCAGCTTCAGAGTGCACTCAACTCTCAAAAGTTACCTTATACAAAGCAGAGGAAGGCTGCAAGTTTGTTGAGTCTTGGTGGTTTCCGTACCAAATGTGCTTAATTTATATGAAAAAAAGATAGTGTCTCTTTCCCTGCTTGTCACTGCAGCAGAGGCAGCCTGAGCTCTAAGAAGCAGGAGGCTTGATCACCTCCTATCACCTCGATGCTCTGCAGCAGTCTTGTCTTCACACTCCGCTGCCCCACAGCAGTCTTGTCTTCACACTCTGCTGCCCCACACTGATGTTACACATTTACCCAATGGGGCTGAGCAGATGGCCCTGCTTGGGGTGAGCACAGTGCAACCCAGTGCAACTGGCATCCTGGTGCATACTATAACATCTGCATGTCTGGTAGACATGAAAAATCAACTCTACCCTGTTGCCTAACTTGTGCCAGCAAACATAGTGCCCAATGCAAGGATTACCTTAGTAAAGTTTCGATGCAGTAGGCCTGCTTCTCTTGGAAGCCAAGAGCCATCCATACAGTTCTTGTGATATAAAAAAGCACAACTCATATTCTTATTTCTCTACAGGTCCCCTTACATTGCCAGAGCTTTGTGGATGATCCGGACTAGACTTACAAAGCAGTCTTAGTCACAGAAATGGTGACTGAGCTGCCTAGCATTGCCCAATAGCAGAGGTGTAGGGAAAGCAAAGTCTTTATCTCCAAAATCACGTATTTTAAGTGCCTCCAGGTTGATATAGGCACTTGCATGTTGATCTTGGGCACTGAAGAGAAAATCAGGAGTGAAAAGAAAACACTTTACTCAGCCCTAGTAGGAGAGCCCATTGCTGAACACCAGACTCCCTAGGTAGGGAGCAACAACGACAAGCTCAGGAAGCAGGACCATCTCTCCAAGATGCAAATCCTGATATCCGACAAGGTCTGAGGATTCCAAGGGGTTTATATGGATGAAAAAGAAAACAAGATAAATGATAGACTCTTCCCTGGCTGCTGTTGTTTTATTTGAAGAGTTGTTTTATCTGAAGAGTCTCCTTTATATTTCCCAACTACACCGAGGCAGGACTGCGGGCTTTGGAAACCCTTATGGCCCTACCTGAAACCAGATTAATGTGTCAAAATCCCTTGTACATAATGGCACTGCTGTCTCCCCAGTTCTCTTTGCCTCACTGTGAACTCCATTATGTCTGCCAGCAGTGGTGCTGGTCTCTTTCTCCCCTATTTTCTTATCTGCTGCCTTATAGTGTGTTCCTGGTACCATTCCTTCTTCTCCTCACTGTTGCTGATTGGGTTTCTCTTGTTGATCTTTGCAGCTCAAGCCCTGTTTTAAGAGCTTCAGGTTTCAGCTGCCAGCTCAACAGAGAGTCACTGATCTCAGTGCATAGTTGTTTCTGCCTTCTACACCTTGTGCACTCTCCAGTTACCTTTTGGCTGCTCTGATTTCTTTGTCCTGCTTTGTCCTCCCATCAATCTGGTGAGAGTTACCTATAACTCTCCTCTCAGCTCTCCTTGTTGCCCTTGCACACCCACTAAGTACTGACTCTGCCAGCCTTTGTGCTGCCTTATTTCATCTAGGCACATGCTCTGGTGAATGTCTCTGGACCTTTGTGTTCATCCTCTTCACCTTTGCATTTATCCTCAGAAGAAAAATCCTTTCTTCATCCACTCCCTGCTAGGGTCCCTTCAGCCTCCCCCCAACCCTACTTATCTTTGATTAGCACTTCCCTTCTCCAGACTCACCAGCATACTCTTTCCATGGATCGCCCTCTTCATCTGTTTTCAAATAAGCCTCTGAAGTCTCTGCAAAAACAACCCTCCTCTACATACCATTATGCCTTTCTCATCTCCTTTACCTCTTATCCTTTCAAATGACTAGTTTACTCCCATTCTCTTGAACTCACCTCTCTGACACTCAGTAGTCTGGTTTTCAGCCACTTCACTCTGCAGGACTTGCTCTCTCTAAAATCGCTAATGATGTCCTTCTGGTCAATTCTAACCGCCTCTTCTCCAGCCTCTTTCCCTTTGATTTTTCCAACACCTTTGACATATCAGACCATTCCTTCCCTTGGAGTTCCCCACAACTCAGCTGCTCTGCTGAAAATTGCCATCTTTAGTTTTAGGAGAGCTTGGTATCTGATGGCCAGAAGCATAGGAATAGGAGCACAATGAAAAAGATAATTCTTTGTATTGTCTTCTGAACACTAATGAAGCTCCTCTTAGGAAATCATGAAGATTTTAAGGGCAAACCCAACAGTAAGGAAAACCTCAGCACAGGATCACTCTGCTTCCTATAGAGCTGTATGCCAGACTTCATGTATAATACAAGAGATTTCACCTTTCATATCTTCATAGTTTCCTTGATGGATTCTTGTAAGGAGGAAGAAAAGGGAGAATAATGAAACCAATAATTTCACCTTTCTACAGATCTGTTGTTTCATGGCTCTGTTTACTGATAAAATCAGAGATGGACTAATTCTGAACTATCTATAGATATATAATAAAGACAGAAAGAGGATCAGGCTGGGAAAATAGCAGAAGTTTTCCAGTGTCAGGTTAGCCGAATGCCAAAGAACATCATACAGGGTAAAAGCAAACTCTGTGGCACAGCGAACGTCACGGTCAAAGGTTGGGGGGGGAGGGAGTGTGTGTTAAATCCTATAGCTCAGCAATGAAGCCAGAGGTTCTTTTCAAGTTAGACTATACTTGCAGAGGGTTACATGGATAACGTGAACAGATGATGTTCCTACTGTTTGGCTCTCACGGTACCCATTTTTATGAAGTTAGTTCCACTTGAAAAGTGGATGGAATAAAATCCATAATCACTTTATGTGGACCTTAAAAAATCAGATGGTCATGTGCAGAGAGATGTAATACGTAAGAATTGTCATGAACTTCAAATGAAACCGGGAAATTGAAACTGCCTCACTTTGTCCCCTTCTGCCCTAGTTTCAAGCTCTGTTTGCCTGCCATACAGTTTGCACCAAAGCTGCGGATGATGAAACACATTGTGTTTCCTGTTAAAGTTAGAATAGGTTGCAGAAAATGATGTTTAAAAAATCAGGGGAATTAACTTTAACTGTTAGATGTCTTACTCCCTCCCCAATGTGTCAAAGCAATTAGTGAGAGTCAGATCAAAGGATACAACCCTGCAGAAAAGGGAGAAATAGAATCCAGTGTGAAATGTGCCCCTGCAAATACAAAATATATGCAAATAAATTGCAGGTAACTAGGAGATCTGATACTATACCACCGCCAGGAGGAGAGGGTCAGCAGTTACATCTGATAATAGCCTCTCCCTTTTATCTGGGGATCACTATTTTCCAAAAGAAAAGCTAAATATTGATTAAGTGATATCTCAAATACCACAAGATTATCAAAGCAATTACAGGGATTAACTTCCCAAAATGCTCCAGTAGAGCCTCAGCTGCAGAAACTGTGCCAACTTGGTAATAGCTGTTAACATCTGTATGCACAAGAATAATCCCCTGGTTTTGTTTCTTTTTTCCTCTCTCTCTCTGATTGCTCCTATATATATGTAATTGTTTTTCTGAGTGCACAGGATGCACCAGCTGGGGAGCCTTGTTCTGCTTTCCCTGGCGGGACCTGCTTACAGTCAGGGGAAGTCAAAGGCTATTCAAGGAGGACACAAGACATCTAGTTGTGTTGCCCACTTTCACAGGAGAAAACCATCCCTGTTAGAAGAGGGCAGAAGACCTTGCTGCTCATGAAGACCTGTATGGATATGCTGACTTTGATCACACTAACTCAGTCTCTTTCCCTGATAGCACTGCCTACCTGAGGATTGAATATGCTTCAGACACCTTTGAGAATAGCATCAGATGGCTGGAGAAGTTTATCTCTACTAAATAAGAACTCCAGCTGAGTCCCCAGCACCGTCACAGAGTCCAGGCTGCTTGGTAGCTTTCTATCCCCAGAGCCCACTCTCACGTTCACGCTGATGAGGACAGCTCAGTTCTGCTTCCATTTTCACCCTCTCACTCTTCTCTTAGGGGGAGAAGCAACTTTAAAGCATGGGAGAGACAGACAGAGAGAGCATGACGCCCTATAATCCAACAAGTCAACTTCCCGAGCTCAAACATGAACTGATTTTTTTTTTCTTCCCTTGCCTTATAAAAAAGAAATTGACTTTTGTTTGGAGTTTGTGAAAAGTGGGACTCGGGGCCCAGTCAATGGGGCTCCCCGCAGCGCGGGCTGAGTGGAGCCATCTCGAACCAGTCAGCCGCGGCACCAATTAATCCGCTCTTTGTCACAGCCCCGGCCTCAGCAGCAGCAGCAGCAGTAGCAGCAACACATTTGGCCATTGTTCAGACCTTCATGCAACGGGATTTACCCTTTCAAAGAGGCAGTTTTGTCCCAAAGAGTTCGAGCGGAAGTTTCTCACTGACAATTTGCCCCAAATAGATAGATTTGTCAGCAGCAACCTTTAAAAGCAAAAAGCCATGAAGGAAAAAGGGGAGAAAAAGAAGTGTGAGGGGAAGAGCAAGTGCATCCTTGTCCATCTGTCTGTCTGGGGGTTTGTCCTGAGCAGGTGGGGTGGGCGCAGGGCCTGAGGTACAGAAGGGCAAAATGGCATTGATGGAGGCTCTTGTTCATCTCCAGGCAGATGTAGCAAGGGAGCTAACAAGCTCCCAGGCTGTTGTATAGCTGCTCTGACTTCTGAAAGCCTTTCAGAGAACTTCTTTTACATGGCATTGTCATGCCTGCTACACAGCGCTCTGCGAGGCTGGCCAGGGGTTCCCAGCCTCAAATGCTCCACTGGCAGCTCAACTCTGGGAGCAGCAGGCCTCATCCTCTGTGGCCTTGCCACCAAAAATCTACATTTACACCAACACAAGCAATTTTTTTGCCAACAGGCCGGTGTAGCTTTTCCTATGCCGGCTGCTCTGGGGCTCATATACCAGGCAGAAAAAGGACTGTTTGCATGAACGGAAGGTCGAACCCGCTCTGTTGCAAACTGCAAACTACTCATTCACATGCACTTCTGTTGCTCCCACCCTCAGATCGTAGTGCTGCTCAATATCCCTGGCTCACATGTGGGACCTGCCCTTCCTCACAACGTCTCTCCACCTACTCCAAAACCGGAAAGGGAGAAATCTCAAGAAACTCTCCCCCCCAGCTTGGGCTCCAGCAGATCCAGGTCCATATATATGCGTCCTCTCCTGGCAGCATGGAGACAGCCCTACTCTCACACTGGAGGGCAGCAACTGGGAAGTCCCCAAGCCTGTCAGACTAATCTCTCTTAATAGCACAAATTTTGGGAAAAACAGAAAAAATATGCCTAATCTCACCTGTGACTCCACCTTCTGTTACACTGGCTGGGCAGGTGGCGAGGGGGTGGCTAGCAGGTTTCTGTGAGCACCATGGTGCTAAAAAATAGAGCCCTGCTTTTTCCTGGAGGGAAAGGCTGGAAGAGGTTGCTCAGCTGACATAGGTTGCCCTTTGCATACAAGAAACTACCATCTCATCACCTAGACAGCAAGTATAGCTTGCCCTGCCCCAGAGGCCTTTGCACAGCAAAGAAGCCAAATTCACAGGAGAACAAGTAGTTCTGCTGTAGTCACGGTGCTTATCTGTTGCTATTCAGGCAGTTTGGCTTCCCAAACAAAGCTGAAGAAACACAGTTTGCTGAAGTAGACCTGCTGCAGCTATCTGACCAAGAGGAGGGGCATGAGAAATGGATGCAAGGCAGCTATACAGCCCTAAAACTTTGCAATGAACTCTGGAAACTCCATTGCCGGGTGACAGCTGGTCCAGCTCTTCTGTCAGACTACTTTGTCTCGCTGTATCTTAAATGGGTTTGATCTACATTACTCAAAGAACCTCATTGTCTGAGTATTGCCTAGCCCACTGGTGTTTATTTGATAGCCTTCCCAAGGCATTTCCTGAAAGACACAAGAAAAATGAAGGCCAAGTTCAAACCGACATCAAAAATGTCACCAGCCTGCTTTATACCCACCAAGTTCCCCTAAGCCTGCTGACACCTGCTCTTGGAAAGGAACAAGGGTACAAGTGGCTGTAACCTAATTACAAACCAGCCAGAAGCAGAGATCATTTACAATTAGGTTAGGGCTATTCCAAGTGAATTGGTTTACAGCAAAACTAGAACACACTGAGCTAAAACTGAAACATCGGGCTACATCCTTGAAGACACCAATGGGTGTTACATGTTCCAGGTGGCCTTCAGCACAGGGGACAGTGCAACAAAGTCACAGAGCAGCAGCATCCTCAGTTGCAGCAGGCGGGTGTAAGACCTAAGACCTTCCGCATCTGCAGAGGAGTTTTAAGAAACCATAAGGGCACGTAAGTGAGGATGGACACACCTTGCAATGGTGCAAGGCACTGAGATGGGCTAAAAGTCAAGTGGTACAATTGCAAATATGTTCAAATACAGTTTTCTCCAGGAAGTCCGGGAGAGAGGGATGCCCATGTGGCATCTCTCCTGTGAAGGCCTCACACATTCAACTCTCCTGGAAACGCACAAGTAAATTAACACTGTTCTTCCCTGGCATGGGAAGAACACCAGTACTAGAGACAATGGTGTTCCCTAGGAAGCTTAGCTGTCCCACTCTTTACTCCCTTAGCATGACTGGCCCTGGATATCAATCAAATCAACAAGGTTCCCAAGACCAAAACTCTTCTTCCTCCTCAAGTAGTGATTTTGCTTATGATTTCCAACAGAAGAAAAATCAGGCTACTGGATATGACAGAAAATATTCTACCATCTACAGTGTGTTCACCATGTGCACAGAAAAACAAACAGAAGAAGAACCCAGTTCCTCTGTTTGTCTGTCAGGTGCTGAATCACGTCAACCTCATCCCAGCAAAAGTGCTAGATGGATTTGAGCGGCATCAGCCAACACTCACTGCAATGGCAATATACAGCAAATGTCAATAATAATCAAACAAACATTCCTGACAGTACAAAACTGGTTAATTAGCCACACAGTAGATTTTAAAGAACTTTGCATGTGTATTTGCAGCCAAATTACAGTATTTGGATCACTCTTGGGCTTTCCTAAACATCATGGTTTAATATGCAGTATAGTCTCTGCACTTGTAATTGGAACAAAATTGTTGAGCAATAATCTGCACATTGGACTGCTTTAACTAAGTGATCTGCCACGCAACTTAGCTTACCAGTATCAGCACTGCCACAGAACAGAGTAATTATGAAAAACAGTTATTGTAAGCATTACTAGTTGTTATTACTCCACATGCACTGTCCCATGCTGAATTGCCATCCATGCCAATCCTCAGAGCTGTAGATTCAATGCTTCCATACTTTGTGCTCTGCATTGCAGCACAAAGAACTAAGTCACAAGATAAAGTTCTCTCCTGGGATTCCCATCACACATTCCCCTGATTTATATTTCTTTATAAGAGCCATTCCTCATGGAAAAGAGTGACATACAGTTACTGGATCACATATCACCAAAGAGATATCCTCTTCCATATCCAAGCACTTGTAATTCCCTAATATTTACGGTGATACATTGTTCTTGTGACAGTTGCAGCAAAACTGCATCTGGCATAATCACGTGAGGACATGAGTGAAAATATCTGAAGTCTCTTTTAACAGAACTTAGAGCATGGAATCCCTGGGTCAGTAGCATGTGATTGCCCCACGGTGCAGAAAGTGCTTCAGGCACCAGGGTTTTTGAAGCACCAAAATACATTGCAAGTTCAAGGACGTACATTGTATTTGAATGGTGAAATCTTAGCTGAGGACTGACAGGACTTTTCAGGTCAGATAGGCTGCCTGAAACTTTGGTTGATCATGACAAATTCTGCAGATCTTGTGCACACCAGCAATCCTATCGAAGCCCACTAAGCTACTACCTATTTCGTATTTACAATGGAAGACCGCAGGATCAGAGTCTGCCGCAGTAGTACATTTTCATTGGACTGCATTTTCTGTTCAGGTAGAACAAGTGCAAATAGCTGCAGGAGTTAAATCATCTTACAGAGGAACAGAGCAGACCTCTGCTTTCCTCTTTTCTTAAGGTAAGAGTGCTAGATTTTGTTAACACAGGCTCAGGCCACTGGTTTCTCAAGATCACCACCCTAGCCTCATCATGTCCGAAATCTCAAAAGGCAGAAAACCCCAACCAACCTCATAATACATCTAGCTGCAGAGTGACGCATACAGTGCTCTTCTCTTCTTGGACTTGCCAGTAATTGCTCTACCTGCAAAGATACTCTGTGACCTATATTTTATGAAGCAAGAGATAAAGCAAGCATGTCTAGAAATATCGTAGGCAGTCATAACACTATTCATCTCTTAAAGATCTATCTGCACCAACTGACTCAATACTTTCAAGCAGCACTGAATGCAAAATGCTGACTCAATGCTGCATCTGGAAGTATTTATTTCTGTTGGTTCTGAATTCGTTTCCCGAAATAGACACCACGATCTGGTCTCCAGCCAATATCAAGAGATATAGCTAAATCGAAGTCAATGGAGCTGAGCCATTACATTGCCAGCCAAAAATATGGCCCTTCCTAAGAGTATCCTTTGCTGCCACTACACAGGATTTTGTGCAATTGCCTCAAAGGTCAGCTGTTAATAGGCTTCTACAGGAAAATTTGGGAGGCCAATCTACCATAGAAATGATTACGCTCAAAGCGCGATCAATCAGCTGAGGCAATCCTTTCCTACACACACACAAGCGCTTAGGATGTATTCGTTTGTAACAGATTGGTAAAACGATTTTCAAATGTCACAGCATAATTCCAAGATGTATTTATCTTTTGTAGTCAGCATTCTTTTGTTGGCAATTTAAAACTGTTAAAGTATAGACCCAATCTAATTTTAAGTTTTATTAAGATAATAATATATTTGCCCTCGTATTCGGACCTTTCACTAGTTTTATACAGCTATGTCTCTACCGGCTTCAGTATTGATACTGTCTTTTGTGTTCGTGTCAGGAAAACTAAAATGAGGCTGTTTCTCTCTAAATTAGATTACAGCTGCTGCTACTTCATTGGCTTATTACAGCACTTTGATTTATATCTAACTAGCAAACTAACAAATAAGTCAAGTTACTAACTAGAGCCGCTTTGTTGAGCGCTTGTCTCGCATTGTCTAGATGGGATCAGGTACCAATGTAGGCGTGTAAGCCAAGCCTGACATATCCCTTTCAAAGGCATACGTGATTAATGGGGCATTTCATTGCTGCAAGTGAACTCAGGCTTGTTCCACCCCTGAATACGAGTATTGAGAGGAAGTGCCATGACTTACGGAGATACTCTTTTCTCAGTTGTCTTCCTTAGGTATAATTTTCCCTGCTATTCAGCGCAAAGTGGCTTTGCTAACGTACACTCATCAGATGCACATGTGGAAACAGAGCTATATGGTCACTGTTTCATGCAGTCATTAACTTATTTAACCAAGCATGCACACGCGCAAGGGAGAAACTCGCCACTTTTTCACTGGCACCTGCGAGGAATGCTTGTCTTCCACAACTTTTTGCTGGATGGGTTACTTAAGGTGGAGGATAGGCTGAGAGCAACTCAAGCCCAAAAGCCACCAGTGGTAACTGGTGCCTTCACTGGGACACCTTGGCGGGCAGAGATCGAACACATGGAGCCACTGCCTCAGGGAAAGTCATCCCTGGCTGCAGTGGGAACGTGGCTTCACTTTACAGAGGATACTTAAAGACCAGGAAATCCCTCTTGCATGAGGACAGAGGGAGCATTCACAGGACAGTCTTTTCACTGGGTCATCTTTCTGTGCCTTGGATTTTCAGATTTTGGAAAAAAGCCTTTTCTTGCCCCGCCTGGAGAAAACTCACAGAACAAAGCTGTGGTGGTGGTTTTTTTAAATTAGCTGGAAAAATCAGCAGGGCCCGGCAGCCCCGGAAGGTGCCCAGCCCCAGGGCAGCCATGAGGTGGCGCCAAGATGGCGGCCAGGGGAGCTGCCAGGCAGCGGCCTCAGCCCCCGGCGCCAGCCGTGTTGGGTGCGATGGCCCAGGTGGGGCATGGGGAAGGCCAACGCCGCCATCAGGGCAGGTGTCTGGGAGGCAGGGGCTTCCCAAGGAAGACTCAATACCACGACAGAGCTCATTAGGTGCATTTCCACCACTTGCACGGGAAGCAGCCCTAGCTGGGCATCAAGCACTGCCACGTCACAGGCCAGGAGCGTGGCAGAGCAGCCGAGGAGCAGCACAGTTCCTTCAGCAGCCTTTGCCATGTTGCTGCTTGTCCATCTGCCTGCAGGTAAATGTGGAAACAGGTTTGTGGCGGCGCTGCAGAAACACAGACTCTGACCTGCAAAGGGAAGGCACGTCAGACTTCAGGGGGGATTTGGCAGAAACGCCAGAAGAACTAAACCCAGCAGGTCTTATATGCTGCGAGGGTGCTGCCGTGCTCACCTCCCTGCATTTGACTGGCTGGGGCACCGAGGGATGCCCCTGGCTCTTCCCTGGCATGTGCAGTGAAGGAGGGGAGTGGAGATAGCTTCTTGTGCACCCCAAAGAAATAGCAGCTCTTTCTCCCAGGAGAAAATAGCTTTATCCTTTCCTTCCTTACCCACCTGCTTCCCATTGAGAGAAACAGGTGAAAACAGTGCATCCACATACTCTTCTGCTACATCCATACACCTCTGGAAGCTTAAATCTCTCCCTCGCCTGACCTCCTTCGCTTTTTTCTTTTTATTTTTGTTTTTTGTTCACTGGAGATCTTTTGTCTCCCCATCCAAAGAGCAGAGAAGACGAGCAAGGTAAAGGCAGCAAGAACAGTGTACTTAAAGATGGAAAGCATGTTGGATTTTTCTTGCTGCTAAGACTCCAACAGAAGAGAAGATACCTGGCAAGAGGCTGAGGCACAACGCTGAGAAATGTCACCACGTAATTGTGGTCATAGTCCAGAGTCCTGAAGGAGATACAGTGGAATGGGAACTACCATGGTTTAAACCCAGCCGGCAACTCAGCCCCACACAGCCGCTTGCTTACTCCCCCACAATGGGATGGGGGAGAGAATCAGAAGGGTAAAAGTGAGAAAATTCGTGGGCTGAGATAAAGACAGTTTAATAGGTAAAGGAAAAGCCACGCATGCAGGCAAAGCAAGACAAGGAATTCATTCACTGCTTCCCATCAGCAGGCAGGTGTTCAGCCATCTCCAGGAAAGCAGGGCTCCATCATGCCTAACAGTTACTTGGGAAGACTAACGCCATCACTCCAAATGTCTCCCCTTCCTTCTTCTTCCCCCAGATTTATATGCTGAGCGTGATGTCATATGGTATGGAATATCCCTTTGGCCAGTTGGGGTCAGCTGTCCCAGCTGTGTCCCCTCCCAGCTTCTTGTGCACCCCCAGCCTACTTGCTGGGGTGGTGTGAGAAGCAGAAGAGGCCTTGACTCTGTGTAAGCACTGCTCAGCAATAACCAAAACATCTTGGTGTTATCAACACTGTTTTCAGCACAAATCCAAAACATAGCCCCATGCTAGCTACTATGAAGAAAATTAACTCTATCCCAGCCAAAACCAGCACAGGAACACATGCCAGCTTCTGTAGCAGAACTGATAACTATTTGTACTTCCAAGGCATTACAAGGAGGCAGTAAATTTCTTTACTGTATTAGCATCTTGTGTGTAGGACTGTCTAATAAACAAAATGCTAAATATAATGGTAAATGCCAAATGTTAATAATGGTAATAATGATAAATACTAAATGCTAACTATAATTCCCTGCTTTGTTGAAGTTGGACTACTTTTCCATCAAATGACTATGGAAATAGTTTTGACAGAAGCTTCAGTGAAAAGCTGGAGTGGGGAGAGAGCTCTTCCCTGTACTCTCGGAGGATGCACCTTGCCTTCACTTTCAGGGCTGAGATATCTCTGTCCCTCACAGAAACTACACGGAAGACTCTGAAGAGACAGAGGACAAACTTCATCTGGTGCAGGATTGCAAAGCAACACCAGGCACAGCCCCGGGAAGAGGGAAAGGCGAATGGTTTGCTCTCTCCTCAGCGACCCGCAGCCCCAGCCCACGTGGAGAGCCAGCTTTGGGTGTCTGGGTTATGTTAGTGGAGTTTTGGGTGGAGAGGTGAGTAGTTTGAGTTCCTCTTCTTTTTCTCTCTCTTGGCAAAACCTGATGCTGTACACGGGAGGGAAAGTCCTGCTTGCATTCAGAGCACCCTGTCTCAGGTGCAGCTGGAACCTGTGGACACAGTTTGACCAGCCTTTGCAGTGTTTTTCAAGTGGCTTTGAGTTTACAGGGCAAAGAATTGTGGCTGGTGTAGGACCAGAGATCTGCCCCACTAGCACAGGGGATGCCCAGGGCCAGGTAATCCTCTGTTTTGGCCCCAGGGCCTGCTAATGTAGCATGGTCATCTCCTTCTTTGTTGCTTTGGACGTTGCTCAGAGAGGTGAAGCTTTCCCTGCCTCCCTGAAAGCAGACTGGGAGTTACAATCTGTCTGCATTCCCTGATCCACCAGTTTCTTTGCTCTCCGGGATCTCCCTGAGCAACTTCCCAGCCCTCTGGACAGTGTCCCTCAGTGTTAGGCAGGACCAGGCTTGTCCGGGTTGAAGGCTTCTCTCTGTGCCATGGAGGCACTGGTCCCATGGGAAGCAAAGAGCAGAAAGTCACCGGGATCTCAGTGCTGTCCAGAGTTGTGCAGCCCTGCAACACAAGTATAGTACAGGCACCAGAGGGATCACCCATGACCTGGGGCAGAAGGGCAGAAGGACAAAAGATGAAGGGCAAAAGGACGGGGACAGCATGTTTGGGGCTGGACTGAGCGCTACGTTCCCCCAGGATCACAACCAGCAAGGGGGATGTCAGTTGTGGTGCATTAACATCTTGCACCGGTGGCAGGGACAAGAAAGCAGTGACTGAGGGACATCCGAGGGTTTCATAAACTCCCCAGCAACTTCTGTTTCTTCTCTCTGGTGCTGTTGCTCACCTCAGGTGGCATTCTCAGGAGAAATGCTTTTCCCTCTCTTCTCGGACATGCACCTCTCCCCACCCTTGGGCCGCTCTACCAGCTCCCAACTCAGAGTGAGTTTCCAAAAGGGGTGAGAGGCTCGGCAGCCTCTCGGTGAAACCACCTGTGGCCCCTCGCCGCCCCCCCGGCACCCCATCCCTGGCAGCGCTGCTGCGACACTCGGGACGTGCTGCTGAGCCGCGGCGAGGCCGGCGGTGCCCGGGGGTCAGAGCAGCCCCGCGGGGCCGGGGAGTGGGTACCCGCCCGCCGGGCCCGCTGTGGGAGGCAGGAGGAGTGACCCCCGGCTGCAGGCAGGCTCCCTGCATGGCCGCCGTGCACCAAGTCCCGCCGCCGGGGAGCCGGGAGCCGCTGGCCCGCGGGCACTGGGAGCCGCGGAGGTTTTCCAGGCTGGGGCAGAGCAGAGCGCTCCCCGCTCCGCCCGAGGGCCAAAACAGCCCTCCTGCCCTGCTGCCCCCTGCACACCCCGCCCTGCGCCTCCAGGAGCCAGCCCGCGCCTGCTCCCCCCGGGCCACCCCCCGGCTCCCGCGGCAGGAGGCAGGTCCGGCCGGCCGCAGGGAAGGCTGGCAGCCCGGCCTGGCTCGGCTCGGCTCGGCTAGGCCCGCAGCCACGGCCCCCTCCCCGCCGGCCGCCGCCACAGCCGCTGCCCGGGCCGGGGCAAGGGCAAGGGCAGGGGCGAAGCGCAGGCGGGACCCACCTCGCCACGGGAAAATGCAAAAGAAACGGGACCTTGATCTGTTCTTTCTGCTTTTCTTTTGTCTCCTCTTTTTTCTTTTCTTTTCTTTTTTTTTCTTCTTCTTTTTTTTGGGGGGTGGGGGGGTCCCTTTTTATGACAGCGAGCGTACAAGGCGAGTTGAGGAGGCGGAATCATCTCGGCAGCCGCTGCATTTTGTGTGGAAGCCGCTCGGGGGGTTCATTAATATCATTAGCATTTAACCCCCTCCTGCCCCCCTCCCCTTCCCAGCGCAGGGTGACGTCACGCAGCGGCAGGAGTTGGGGGGAAAGCGAGGGAAGCTCAGTGGGCAAGGGGCGTCCCTCTCCCCTCCCCGCCGCTGCCTGTCACAGCCTCTCCGCCGATATTACAGGGGCCGAAGCCTGGAGCTCAAAGCGGAAAGTCAGCCAGTGTAATGAACTTCTGGAAACCTTTCCCTTTTTATACCATTCAGTTGCTGAGAGGCAGAGACAGCCTCCTCTGACGCCTTTTCCCCCCTTCCATTATTTTTCCAGGCTCTGATCTCCCTGCTCGCTGCACCGAGGCACTCGGCGCAGAGCCCCGCTCCCCATCCTACCTTCTCCTTCGCCTCATTGTTGTCCTGGCTGCTGTGGCTCTCGCTCGCCTTCCAGGAGCGCGGTGGAGAGCCCGCTCGCACCCCCCTGCACCCTCCCGGGGTCCCGAGAGCATCTGCTCGCAGGGGGGCGGCGAGCGACCGCCGACTTTGGGTCATTTCGTTTCTTTTTTCTTTTTTTCTTTCTTTTTTTTTTTTTTTTTTTGTTCTTTTTGCTCCTTCTCCCCCACCCCTTGCCGCGTCCCCGCCGCGTGTCCCCGTCCCTTGGGAGGACATCGCCGGGCAGCGGCGAGGATGTGCCGGCCCCCGCGGCGGAGCCAGCAGTGAGCGCCCGAGGGAGGCACCTGCCCCGCGGAGCCGCCGCGCCGGTGGCGGCGGGGGGGGGGGGACCGCCTCGCCCCGGCGCCGACACTTCGCCCTGAGTTTAACGACTCTCGGGGGCTTCGAGCATGAGCAAGCCGGCGGGATCAACAAGTGGGTAATAACGCGGTGGAGGCTTCGAGCAGCCTTTCCGAGACCGGCTGCAGCCTGGCCTGGGGGGCGGGAGGTGAGGGGAGGGAGAGGAAGGCGGGGGGGGGTTGTGGTTTGGGTTTGCATCCCCTCCCGGCGAATTAAAAAAGAAGTGTATATTTCCATCCGGAGTGGCAACGAATATATAGGCTCGGAGTTGCCCCGACGGAGTTTGGGCCCCGGGCTTACAAAACGCCTCTTCCCAGCTGCCCGCCCCGGCTTTCCGCCGCTGGAACGGGGGCAGGAGCCCGGGGGCAGCGAGCCCCGGGAAAAGCAGCTCCACCGGAGGCGGGGAGGGGGTTCGTCCCGCCGGGGCGCGGGCAGTTGTCTGCGGGTCTCCGGTACTGGAGCGGAGCGGGGAAGGTTTGGGTTTAAAGGGCATTACGGAGTTGAAACGTGCTGCTTTTCTCAGGGACTTTATGCAACCTTCTGCGACATAATAATTTCTTTTTGAGAGTTTGAAACTCCGGTCACTCAATTACACGGAATCGCGTAAGCAACTCTATTGAAGGAGGATTTAAATGCAATACTTTGCACACCATTTCCAGTTACAACAAATAATCCTGCAACGAGGAAAGCAGAAACAACTTAAAAGTCACATTTTCTTTAATCCTAAATCCATGCACCTCATAACTGGGGAATTTAAAGCATGACTAACCGCTCTTACAGAATGGCTCAATCCATATAATCCCAGTGGGACTTTCGGAGTTTGTAATATGGATGGAGTCAGTAACAAAGCGGGGGGAAAAATACCCAATCCAATTTAATGTCTGACAAGTGATGGATCGGACAGTTATTTCCTCCGTGCTCCGGCCGTCTCCCGGGGCTGCGGAGCGGTGGAGAAAGGGAGGCAGAGCCGGGAGGGACCCGCCGCCCTACTTGACACCGGCCGCCCCCCGCCAGCCCCGCGGCCTTCTCCTTGCCGCTCTTCCCCCTTATTTTGACCCGTGTCCACCCTTTGTCCGCGAGAGCCGGGAAACCGGGGGACCGCGGCGGCGGGGCCGGGGGACAGGAGGGGGCCGCGGCGTGGAGCCCGGCGCGGGCCCGGCGCTGCGGCCGAGCTGCCGCCGCTTCGGCGTGGGTTGGCTTGTCTTCTTCCCTCGTGGGGCTGAGCGCGGCATTTTACTCAGGGGTAAAAAAAATTAGTAGCGGGGCTGCGGTCGAGGTGATCATCGACGGAGGGGAAGGGGGCAGCGGCCAAAAATAAGCTGCGGCGGCCGGGGCTGCTTCGCGCCGGCTGCGCTGCCCGAACTGCCCGGTAAGTGCGGCGAGAGACGGAGCGGGATCGGGCCCGTGGGCAGGCGCGCCGGGACGTTGTCGGGGCGCCTGGCGGATTTCTGAGTGTTGGCGAGGGGACAGGAAGGGCCGGGCGGCCTCGTCCCCAAAGGACGGAGGAGCTTCTGCCGGAGATATTTTGCGGAGGAGAAAACCCGCAAGGCTGGACCGCGCCTCAGGCCGCACGGCGCTGGGCCACCCCCGGCCGCCGCCGCCACCTTCGCTGCTGACTCCGACCCCCCCCAACTCCCTGGGAACCCCCAGAAGGAGACTCCCCAGGCCCGACCCCACCAAGGCCCCGCGGGGACGGGGACACGCGGGGACTGCAGCGGGCCGGGGCCCGAGACCGGCCGGCCTCGGCAGCGCATACAAAAAGCCCGACCCGCTGTCCCGGGGCTTCCGGGGGTCCCGGGGGGCTCCCGGGCAAGGGGGCTCCGGCCTGGCTTTTCTGCCCGCCGGTGGGCGCCTAACGATGTCAGCTGCGAGGTCTGCCTGGGTGGTAACAAGACCCCATCCCGCCGTCCCCCGAGCCCAGGCTAACTTCTTTCAACAGCCTCTGATGGTAATTACAGTAATCGGGGCTGCCATATATCCTTTAAGCAATTATGACACACAAAAAAAGCCCCCAAGGACCCCCTGTCGTGGGATGTTCAAAACGGTTTCCCAGCTGAACAGAAATCCCATTTTCTTAGCGCTAAACTTCTGAGACGAAGCGGTACCTCGGGGAACCGGAGCGCTGTTAGGCAGAGTTAATCAGTTATCTCATGACCCCGTGTCAAGCTCGCATTTTTCTCTTCCCACCCCCCTGCCCTGCCTCTTCCCCCTCTACTTATTTCATATTTGCCCTGCACGAAAGTTTTCTCATAACAGGCTCCGCGGGGCGGGGATGGGGGGTGGAGGGGGGGCGCGGAGCGCGGCCGGGATGGCGGGCGGGCGGCGGGACGGGGCGGCCCCGCAGCCGCGCGGTGCGGGGGGCTCCGGGCGCTCCCTCTGCCGCGTCCCCCCCTCCCCGCCCTCTGCCTCGTCGGGGGCCGCGGAGATGATCGGACGGGCCGGGCCCGCTCAGACGGCTGGAAACGGGGTTATTTGGGTTTGGCGAGGTGCTCCAGGTGCTCGGTTTTTATCGATGGAATATGTGGACGTGTGAAGAATATAGGGAACATGTTTACATGCATGGTGTGGTTATGTCTGTATATATATATAACGCATATGATTTTTTTAAAGAGGCTCCCAAACTTAAAACCCGCCTGGGGAAAACTGTTCTGTAAAACCACCCCAAGTTTCTTCTCTCTCCGCCGCCCGCTTCTAGCGCCGAGGAAGCCGAGCCGGCTGCCCCGCGCCGCGGGCCGGACGGGGAAGTGGAGACCCCCGGGGCTGCCCGGTGGCCCGGGCGGCGGCCCTCCGGCGGGCCCGGGTGCGCGGCCACGGCTGAGGCCCGCTGCCGAGGGAAGGGGGGGTGGGGGGTCCCCGGCGGCCGGACGGGGTGCGCGGGGGCGGCTGGGCGGTGCTGGGCTCTGCACCGGGGTGCACCACCGCTGCACGTACCGCTTCAGTGTCTCTCCCCCCACCCCCAGCCTGCCCCTCCTCCCCCTTCTCCTCCTTTGTGTGCGTGCGTGTGGACCCTCTCTCTCCCCGTGGATGCTGAGGGCTGGAGAGGGAAGTCGAGCGCTTTCCCCCGTTGGCATTGTGCGATATCCGAATTCCCATGCTACACTTTTTGACGGGTCACTGGTGCCCCAATAGGCAGGTGGCAAGGAGGGCTTGTAATTACACACTCACAGAAACCGTGCCTCGGCCTCAGCCCTCCTCACGGGCGCCTACCTGCAGCTCCAAAGCCGCGGCTTGCTCGCAGGCAGTGGGGCGGGGGGGGGCTTCCTTGGGCTGCGCTTCTTATTAATTGCGCAAAAGTTTTTTATTCTTTAACCTCTCTCCCTCCCACCCTCCCTCCGCCACCCCTCCCTCTCGCAGTCCCTAACCTAATCCCCGTCCCTCTCGCCGTGTTGTGTATAGCAGCTGTCGGGTTTCATTTAGGGAAGAAGCTGGCAGCTTGTGCTCATTGGAGGCAGTCAAACGAGTTTCAATGGGCAAAATCATTAAGTTAACACTTTATCTAATGTCCCTATTGTCTGCCAGCAGGCATTGTCTTAGAGCCTTAGCGCAGACATGTCTGAAATTATCTCGGAATCCTAAATTCTCTAGGGAGCGAGCGGAGCCCCTGCGGCCTGTTGCCATTCTCACCCCGCCCCCCCCAGCAGCGCTCCACTCCACACCGCACTGCTCCGCACCGCACCGCACGCTGCCGCCTTCTCCCTTCCAGCCTCACCCCCACCCGCAGCCGGGGCTCTCCCTGAACTACTTCCAAACACAGATAGCGGCCCCGAGTGCTCTCCGCCGGAGTTTGGAGACCAAGGTTTGGTGAGAGGGACTGAATCTCCAGCGTAAGTTGAGATAGGAGGAAAGAAGGCTGTTTGAGGCAGAGAAAAGAAAAGAAGAGAAAAGAAGAAGAGAAAAGAAAAGAAAAGAAAAGAAAAGAAAAGAAAAGAAAAGAAAAGAAAAGAAAAGAAAAGAAAAGAAAAGAAAAGAAAAGAAAAGAAAAGAAAAGAAAAGAAAAGAAAAGAAAAGAGAAAACACGGGAAAAAATAAAAGGAAAAATAAAAGGAAAAAGGAAAGGGAAAGGGAAAGGGAAAGGGAAAAGGAAAGGAAAGGAAAGGAAAGGAAAGGAAAGGACAAAAAGAAAAAGAACGCGGAAAAAGAAAAGGATAAAGAAAAGGAAAAAGAAAAAAAGAAAGAGAAAAAGAAAAAGAAAAGAAAAAGAAAAAGAAAAAGAAAAAGAAAAAGAAAAAGAAAAAAGGAAAAAGAGAGAGAAAAAAGAGAAAAGAGAAAAAAGAGCAAAGCCAGAGAAAAGGCAGAAGCCGAGCGGCGTTTTGGCGGGTTTCTTGAACCGGGCTGCAATAATCTCTGCTCAAGTTCTTACATCACCCTCAGACCATTTGCAATTCTAGTCAAAGTGGGTGCGAGAGCAGCGCCCGGCGGAGCGGGAGCTGCGTGTGAGGCGGAGGAGAGCGGAGCGGAGAGGAGCGGAGGGGAGCGGAGAGGAGTGGAGGGGAGGGGAGGGGAGCGGAGGGGAGGGGAGCGGAGAGGAGCGGAGGGGAGGGGAGTGGAGGGGAGGGGAGCGGAGGGGAGCGGAGAGGAGCGGAGGGGAGCGGAGGGGAGCAGCGCTGCCCGCCCACCAGCCCGCGCCCCAGCCCGCTCGCAGACCATAACCGCGTCCGCACACAAAGGCGAGGCGGAAAGGTTTGCTGCAGGTTTTGGGGTGAAGAAAATGACACGGCTCGTCTGTGGCAGGAACCAGCCCCCTTTCCCCGGGGTTGCAAGGGGAAAGAGAAGGTCACTTGGCTTCCTGCTCATGTTATTTTGTTTTGATTTATTCTGTGACTCGGTCTCTTGACTGCTCTCCTGCCCAGGGAAAGTGCCGTCCTCTGTTTGCCGAGCGCCAGGAAGCGAGGGGAACGCCACCCGCCAAAGTCGCCCCCCCTCCCCAAGTCGCCCCCCCCCCCCCGCCCCCGCATCCCCACTTCTAGCAGGCGAGTCTGCTGCTCCCGCTGCTGTAATCTTCCCTTCCAAAATGGGTCTTGGCGATTATAGAAGATCCGAATAAACGTAGCGGGGCATGAATAATGCTCATTGTAGAAAACTGACACTTGCTCAAGGAAAAGAAAGTTGGCTATAAAATCACTTCATTATTTGCTTGTACTGCGGCTCTGGGGCTAATCCCTCCGGAGGTCAGACTGCTGAGCGCTCGCTCTCTCCCTCCCTCCCTTCTCTGCTTTCAGGTCGCATTTTAGACATCCCTTGCAAAGTGTGTGGGGACCGCAGCTCCGGGAAACACTATGGGGTTTACGCCTGCGATGGGTGCTCGGGATTTTTCAAGCGGAGCATCAGGAGGAATAGGACCTATGTTTGCAAATCGGGAAATCAGGTACCCGCCGCAGCGCAGTCCCCTCACCACCTGCACCTCTTACCCTGTATTTCCCCTGGCCCCCGTATTGCCCCCCCCGCCAACAGAAACACCCGCAGCAGCAAGCTCCAGCTGTCATGCAGCCCCCCCCTCCCTTCCCAGGGGGTCCCGGGCCGAGGCCGGGCGCAGGGTACCCCAGCCCGCCTCCCGCCGGCACGGTCCCCCACCCCGGGCCGTGCGGCCGCAGCCCACCGGCGAGGATGAGGAGGGGTGCGCAAGGAGGGAGCGGGGATGACAGCGGGGGCAGGCGTGCAGCCAGCCCACCGCTCATCACACGAGGAGAGCGAGGGGCAGCCCCTCGGTGGGCCACAATCCACAGCCGCTCGGTGGACAACCGACACCATTTCCACCCCGGCGGGTCGCGCCCGCGCCCAGGCGGAGGCAGCTCCGCTTGTTCCCCTTCCCGCTCCGCCAGCGCTCATTTCCACGCCCGGACCGTCCCCGCGGGGATGCGGGGCTGGGGACGCGGCGGGGGGGGCACAGGGGCCCGGGGCGCCCCGAGGGGGTGGTGCCGCCGTCGCTGTCTCGGGTGCTGAAGGCGGCCCGGCCCGCCCCGCCGCCGGGACAAGCACCCTGGCACGGCACGGCACGGTCCTCCCCGCCCCGCCCCGCTCCGCCCCGCCGCTGAGTCAAGCACTCCGGCAAGGCACGGCCCCGCCGCGGCCCGGCCTGGCCCGGGGAGGGCGCGGGGGCCGGCGGGGTGAGTGCGGTGCTCCCCCCGGCCCGACGGCTGGCTGTGTTGCAGGGAGGCTGCCCGGTGGACAAGACGCACAGGAACCAGTGCCGGGCCTGCCGGCTGAAGAAGTGCTTGGAGGTCAACATGAACAAAGACGGTACCTGCTCCCCCTCTCCCGGGGCCGGGGCGGCGGGGTGGCAGGAGGGAACAGAGACTTTCTCTGAACTGGGGAGCGGTGTGTCACTGTGGGGTCTCCCCCTCCAGGCCCCTAACAACCCCCCATCCCATGGCAGCCTCACCCATTTCTTCCCAAACACCCCCAGGTGGGGAATCGGGGGCCAGCCCCAAAAAACTGCAGGGAGGAGGGAAGCCCAGCCAAGCACCATGGGGTACCCGTTGTGGGACCCCACAGTGACCTCCTCGCCTCTCCTTGGTGCCCTGCAGCGGTGCAGCACGAGCGGGGCCCCCGGACGTCGACGATAAGGAAGCAGGTGGCCCTCTACTTCCGCGGGCACAAGGAGGAGAGCAGCGGCGCCCCACACTTCCCAGCCGCCGCCCTGCCAGCACCTGCCTTCTTCACTGCCGTCTCCCAGCTGGAGCCCCACGGCCTGGAGCTGGCCGCCGTCGCTGGCACCCCCGAGAGACAGGCTCTGGTGGGCCTGGCGCAGCCCACCCCAAAGGTCAGCCACTGTCCCGGCCCCCGGCAGGCCCGCAGACCACACTGTTGAGGTGCCTGCAACTGGCCAGCTCCTTCCTGCCTCTCGGGTAGACATGGCAAAGAGCAAGGCTTGAGACCTTGCAGGTTGTGGTGGGGACTCTTTTGTTATGTCCCTAAAAGCTCTGGAGACACGAGGTGCAAGGGGTAAGAGGCCCTCTGCAGAAGGGGTATGAAGAAGGACCGTCTGATAACCTGCTCTGTACAAACCCTGTCTCTCCTACATCCTTACACCCTCATGGTTGCAGAAGTGCCTGGAGCCCATCCACAAGTCAATTTTAAACCTTGCTTCATGAGGATGAGCTGCAATCACCGAGTTTTCTTCAGCAAAATGCCCATCTCCATAGTGATGTAGTCCAGAAAGTACTATATCTGTACTGACCAAAGCCTGCAGCTTGTCCACGCAGACACAGATGTGCCTAAGCTGGCTCTGCGCTTCTTGGCTGCGACATTTCCTAAGCAGCCCAGTAGAAGCACTGCTGTGGCCTCAACTGCACAGGAATTAGCCATAAGGTCATGTTTTTCATTAACCCATTTGCAATGGCATTTTGCATATTCACAGCACCTAGAAAATCAAAGAAGACACAACTTAAATAGTTCTCCATTTCCAGAGTTGGTAGCTTGGGAGAATCCGTCGTGAACATGATCACAACATATACTGTTGTATTATAATTTTGGAAAATACTGCATCAGAAATTATTTAGCAAGAAAACATAGCACATGCTTGAAAACGTAACTCCATTCCAACACTACATACCCTTTAGGTAGTTACACTTAGCTCTATGCATCTGCTTACAGCCTGTTGCAGTCAGGGAGCTAGATGAAGGTTAAGGCTAAATGAGTATGTACTGCTTTGCTGAGCAGGGCTGGAGTGCTACATCAGCTGCTGAAGCACAGGTTACAAACCACAAATTCTTAATCAAATTTGTATCCTTCTAACTCTGCTACCAGAGGTGGGCTATTGTGTAACAGGGTAAAGGACGACACCGCGTTTTGGTAATTTTTTCCCCCTGATGTAATCATTTCGTTCTCCCTTCAACCTCCTCCGGAGAACTGTTTCTGTAGTACAGTTCATCCATGCGGATGAGCAGCAGAGAGCAGTTTGGAGTGGGCCCACTGAAAGCAATGACCTCTGCTTGCAGAATAAGAGAGTGCACAGTTGCACTGAGCATGAGCGTGATGCACTGAATGGCAGCTGTAGGGGACAGGAAGACCAGGCTGCCTTGGTGACATTTTATGAAGTTGCTTTATTTTCTTTTTGACATTAGTACCCGCATGAAGTCAACGGTACCCCTATGTATTTGTACGAAGTGGCCACTGAATCCGTCTGCGAGTCAGCAGCCAGACTTCTGTTCATGAGCATCAAGTGGGCCAAGAGTGTCCCAGCCTTCTCCACCTTGTCCTTACAAGATCAGGTAAGGCACCTGCGGTGGGAGTGGTATTGGCCTGGCCTGCCTGTTAAAGAAGGCTCAGAGCTCAGATTGGGTCCTGAACCTTCAGCCCTAGATCTCTAAATCTGTAAGGGATTTCAGCAGCTCTGAAGTTCAGAGCAGAGTTTTGGTCTGTCCCTAAAAACTAGATTTAGAAACTGCTTTCCTCCAACTGTTATTTCATAAAGCAAACAAAAATCGAGACAGAAAAAAATCTAATATAAAGCTAATATTATTGGAGGACAAGTGCTAGAGGAAAAGTCACCAGGCTGCAGACCAAGCTCAGCGTGTCAAAACTGCTTCTCTACTTGTGGAACAACTTTCCCCTCCATAAAATTTGAAACAGCATCTTTGCTATTTTGGGATGAGAAGTACTTAGTTAAGCATATGGCCTCAGAATATGATTGAGGTGATTTCTGAAGACCATTCCTTCTCCTCTCCTCTCCTCTCCTCTCCTCTCCTCTCCTCTCCTCTCCTCTCCTCTCCTCTCCTCCCCTCCCCTCCCCTCTCCTCTCCTCTCCTCTCAACTGTTTACAGAGCCAACATTTCACAGAATCACAGAATCACAGAATCACACAGAATTTTTTCTTATTCATGTTATCTTTAGCGAACCTACATTACAATTACACCAATATGGTGGAAGCAGAATTTGGCCAGCCCACAACATTTTTCAGCATTAATTAAAATCTTCTTTAATTTGTCTTGTTTTCCTCTATGACAATTTGCCTTTGCCTCAGGTAAATCATACGTGAACCATAAGAGCTGAAGCAATTTCTTAATGACTTGATTCTTGATGAGGACTCAGTGTGCTTTGTGTAATGCACTAATTTAAAAAAAAAGTAATCAGATAATTATAAAATGGAAGAGGAGAAATCTATGCAAAGCTCCAATCATAAAAAACATCTAATACTTTGATATGATTGAGCTAATTTCCCAAAATGGTAACTAGAAGTGTTGTGCCTTAGATGTTACATAGCAGTCAGCAGGGGAACTAGTTCCCTTCCATGGATGCATGTTGCAAGTGTTGCAGTTGATATGCAAACACGTATTTTGAACTGAAAGAGAAGAGCTTCTTAGGAAACCAATAGTGTTTTCTACCTAAAGATAAATCATGACGGTAACAATGTGATATAAAGCTAAAGCACATTGAAATGTTCCTGTTCTAGCACCAGACTCACATTTTGAAATCCTAGTCATGAAATTAGGCAAAGGGGGACACTGTGCAGGTCTGGCTGGGGTGCTGCTACAGAGGAGCGTGAGGGGAGCAATGCGATAGGGCCCGGGAGGTTACACACAGTGTCAGGAAGACAACGGTCCCAGTGCAGCATGCTATTCTCTAATGTTGTCTTCTGCTGCCACTACTCCTGCAGAGCACAAGCTCTGTCGTACTAAGCAACTGAAGAAACAGGCCCAAATATCAGGGACAATAGAAGGCGTGCCACTTCAGCAGGAGCCTCAGCGTGTGGGAAGAGGCTAGGTCCTTCTCTAGACAAGTGAGGTCCACAAGAGGGTCTTTAGGTGAAAGCTTCATTTGACATAAAATGGATGCATTTCCCACAAGGTCATCTCTGTCAGTATGCGGAGGAGAGGGCAGCAGGATTCGGGAGCAAGGGAAGTCTCCATTGCACATGACCAAACATGCCTGAGACAGCATAGATACCAGAGTGTTCCCATTACCTTTAAATAACCCACTGCCTCTTTCACTTTCACACCAGGGACTAACGTTAGTGAAGCACATATTAAAATCCCATCCTTTCCTTAACATCACCTTGACTTGCTGTACCTCAATGCAAGCCAGCTTCTTCAAAACTCAGAGCTGTTCAGCTCTAAAGCTTTGACCTGGGCCTCTTTCTGCATGATTCCCTTGTCATATTCAGGAGAGCTGGAGAAGAAATCACTCTGATTTTAATCACCTTGTTTCATGAATAATCAGGCAGTTGATTTTTATAATAGTGCCATTGCATTATTTAATTCGACAATGGCCCAGCTGTAAAAGTCTGCATTTCTCTTTTTGTATCCCTGACATCTGCCTGAGGAGAGTCTAAAACCTTCTCCTGGATTTTGCTTTTGTTGTGCTTTTCTGAAAAGGCAAACACATTGTGATTCCAGGACTCTGACAGTTTCATCTTGAAGGCAAGGAAATAAGTAGGAACCAATTTGCTGACAAAACACAAGACTGAGGATTTGCTGTGTTACTACTCTTGGTAGAAGAGAACCTGTATCCCTTCCCCAGCTTCACAGAGCTAATCCCACCATGGATTGGAAGCCACACAACAAATACACCTTGCTTCAAGTTCTGCTGGCCTGCACACCTGCCCAGCTTGTCTGTAAGACAGGTTGGCCTAATGCAGGTCACCAACAAAAGGTTGTACTAACAGGATGGGGCTGATTAAGAAGCAAAAACCAGTCCTTCGGAAAGCCTGGTGTTTCTTGTTTCTTTGAAGAGGGAGGGCTGAGTATGACTTCAGCGTGAATTATTTTAATTGGGGGTTTTACAGACTTACACATAGGCATGAAGAAAGCTTCAGCTATTGGAATAGTCTCTTATTTCTAAAGTCTTCTGACTTTAAAGACTTAGTGGGAAAGAACATATGAAATTGATATCTTCCAGGAACCACCACTCATTACCATTGTATCTGCATGAATGAATGACAAAAAATGTTTTACAAAAGCAAATGAAAGGCTGGCAAATCACTTCCTATGTCATACAGAAACCTGCACATCCATCAGGCAGGATTATCGGGAGGAGGGGCTGAGTTCGCAGGCAGCAGCAGCAATTAGGAGACTTACGAGCAGGTTCGGCTGCTCTCAGAACAGAGCTGAGATGGGCACTGCACCCTAGACTTCCTTTCCCCTCCATATTTCATACAATGATCTGGGCAGCTTCCAGCACTGTAAAATCCAATGTAATTATTTCAAACAGTAACTATATGCAAACAGAGACAGAAATACTTTCCCGTCACAATTTCCTTAGTCAAGTTATATAGAAGTTCTGCCAAGCACATAGCACAAAAAGGCACAAAATGGGCATAAGCCTGCGGTTACAAGGTGAGAGCAGAGAGTCTGAGAGCTCTTCCTCCTGTTCTGATCGGAACAGGGTGGTTTAAAACTCCTAATACTGTTAAGAGTTAGCACACAGATAAAGGATTCACTCTTACTGCATGCTTTCTGTATCATCTATTACTTTCATGTATCTGATTCCAAGGAAATAGTAATTCATTTGGTAAGACGTATTTTTTACTTTGTTCTTCCTTTTACAGATTTTTTATTGACTTACTTAAAATACCCTCCTTCCTATTTTCCTAAGAAGCTGAGCTGGTGATACTTTCAGGGACCATAGCAATATTAATACATGTGGTTTGCTTTTTTTTTTCTGCATGAGTTTTGGGCAATCTGTTTTCACTGCATGGAGCCACCAGATGATCCCTCCTGAGTCCACGACAGTTCTCACCCTTCCAAATCTCTCCCACCCTATTGAAAGACATGAGATCCCAGGATATCCTTTAGGCCATGAACTTCAGCTGAACTGGGGGCCTTCCAAACCCCTCTTAAGAGTTGGTCTGGACAAACAATCCAAAGATGCCCTCAAGACTAAACATGGCCGTTCTGTCTTTGCCAGTCAGCATTACCAGGAGTCATGTCTCCTCTTCAGATGCACCACTGCCCTCTACGGAAATGAAAGGCATTGCCTCCAAACAGAGAAAAACACATCCTCCACACAACCAGGCAACGTACAAGAACTGCAGAGAACTAGCAAGGCTGTCAGCATAGGTGCTTGGATACTCAGTTCTCTGAAAGGAAACAGCTCTTAGTGCCTGGAATTTCTGAGTGATTTTAAGCAAAAAGCAAGGAAACAGGTGACACTGAGAAACCGTATTTGTGTTCAGATGCTGTGCTTGAAAGAGCTAAAGACTTGCTTAGTAAGGAAGGGGTTTCCCTCGAGAGCAATAGGAGAGCACTCATCCAACTTGTCCTAGGACAGCTGTATGTGCCGAGGGAGAGGAGAGCCCATGCTGTGCTGAGAAACACGGGCGAGTGTTCACGTTGTGAGCAAGCTCTTTGGGGTGGGAGTTCTCACTCTCCTTTCTCTTTCTCCTCCCTTTCGGTCCACAATATGGTGCACAGTGAGCCAGCCCTCCGTGTTTCTCTACAATGCATAGACTTATTTCTAGACACCTTCTCGAAAAGCTAAGAGAAGAGCTAACAAATGCTGTGGGGAAAATACCATGACAGGCATTTAAAGTAGTTTTTAAAATAACAGAAATTTACATATTTAAATTGTTTATAAATCTATAAATTATACACTATGTTATATTGTACATCTATTGTATGACAGCTGATGCTTTTGGAAGATGCTTGGAGAGAACTGTTTGTTCTAGGAATAGCACAATGGGCCATTCCAGTTGATGCTAACACTCTACTGGCTGTATCTGGTAAGAATTGCACAATTTAATGACTTTGTTACAAAAATTACCATAAAAATACATTACTGAAAAAAGAACAACATGTAAAGAATAACAAATTCCTACTGAACAATAGAGCATACCTGTCATTTATAAATCTATATTTAAATGCAAATAATGTTGTTTTGTTGTATTCATGACTGCTTGCATTGTCATTTAAATGCAAATTACTGTGTTTGTTATCATCCAAGAGAAGATTTTGTATTAACTTTCATACAATATAGTCAGTTTACATGGAACCAGATAGACAAGTGTGACAATAGAGTGGATATTGATACACAGAATTTTGTCAGAAATCAATATAAAATAAAGCAAATGCCTTTAGTATGATTTACTTCATCTCTTTCTGTTTTAGGCATGAACGGTGACAATACAGATTCTCAGAAGCTGAATAAAATTATTTCAGAAATACAGGCTTTACAGGAGGTTGTGGCTAGATTTAGACAACTTCGGCTAGATGCTACCGAATTTGCCTGTCTCAAATGCATTGTCACTTTTAAAGCTGGTAAGCAGAAAGCATCTCTTGCTTGTCTGGTCTGATAACTATGAGGTTGCTACTTTAAAGCAAAAAACGATGTTTTAAACCAGACATAGCTTTATACCATCCAACAGGTTTCCTGGTATTGAATTCCAATAGTCAGTGTTGCATTTTGAAAGGCTGACAGTGGAGTGCTGGGGAACTAAGGGGAATGTTTAATTTCCGCTGATAGCACTAGCTGAACTGTTTTGACCCACCAAAGAGTCTGGCTGAACTAGTAACTGATCTGCTTTCCAGTGCCTACACACAGTGGTTCTGAACTGAGGAGTTTCCGAAATGCTGCCGCCATAGCAGCCCTTCAAGACGAAGCCCAGCTCACTCTGAACAGCTACATTCATACTAGGTGAGTGGTGTCTTCCCTCAGTACTACTTGCAGGTGTAGGGGTAAAACCCTGCTCTCACTGTAGCGAAGGTGACGTTTCCACTGACTGAAATGGGGACAAGGCTGCTACAGTAAGTAAACACTGGCTGTCAGCCTGCAGGGATTTGGCATTCCCTGATGAAAGAGAATCATAGAAAAGGTTGGAAAAGACCCTTAAGATCATCAAGTCCAACTGTTAACCCAGCACTGCCAAGTCCACCACTAAATTGTTTTCCTACACATCTTTTAAATACCCCCAGGGATGGTGACGCCACCACTTCCCTGGGCAGCATGTTCCAATGCTTAACAACCCTTTTGGTGAAGAAATTTTTCCTGATATCCAATCTAAAACCTCCCCTGGAGCAACTTGAGGTTGTTTCCTCTCGTCCTATCACTTGTTACTTGGGAAAAGAGATCAACTCCTGCCTCACTACAACTACCTCCTTTCAGGTAATTGTAAAGAGTGATAAGGTCACCCCTGAGCCTCCTTTTCTCCAGGCTAAACAACCCCAGTTCCCTCAGCTGCTCCTCATAAGACTTCTGTTCTAGACCCTTCACCAGCTTTGTTGCTCTTCTTTGGACACGCTCCAGTACCTCCCTGGAGAGATCTTCCCCTGGGAAGTGATACCTGCTGTGGAACACTTTGCAGTTCAGAAGGCTACATTTTCATCTACGTTTTATTCAGTTAAATACTGCTAATAGTGGTGCTCAAAACAACGTCACACCTCACAGCAGTGTGAGCGCTTTTGACCCATGAACTCCAATACACTTCCCCATGTCATTTCCCCCATTTTGCAGATACAAAAGTTGGGACACAGGAAGTTAAATGGCTCTTCCAAGACTCTACCCTGAGTCTGTTCTCAGGTTGAAATGAAAAACCCAGAACTTGTGAATCCCATTTCAGTGCTGCAGCAGAGTGATAAGAATCATTGTTTGGGAAGAAAATATTCCCTTCTGTCTCATTCAGGAGAAGTCCCATGGGATACACAAATCTTAAAAACTGCTGTAAAAGCTGTAGCTGTCATCCCATGATGTGTGCAGGAGTGAGCCCAGGAATGCACAAAATGTACTGTGCGAAATACAACCCCACACTCTAGAACAGCTGGCTGTGAACAGATCAGTAGCCTTGTGCTAAGGACCACTTCAGAGTGGTGGGACAGGGGAGAAGTCAGAATAGCGCACCTAACATCTGCAAGAGCTGCTCTGGCTCGTTCATGACTTCTGGGGAGAGCTGCGACAGGTCTTGTAAAGTCCATGTCTCAGTCCTTTAGCTGCAGTGGAGGTCCATGAGACTAGCACAGTGGGAGATGGAGCAGTGGAAGAAGAACTTCTATACCATTTTTTCCTTCTTAAACTTTGATCTGCTCTCATAATAGCTCTGTCTAGCAGAAGTCAACTCAGTGTCAGAGATTAGATGGCAGCAGCCTCTGAAGCACTTCTATTTAGTTTAAAGGAAATGGCCTGCCCTGGGGATGGGAGTAAAATTGCAAATACCATTCAGTTATGGCTAGTTTGGAGCAAAAAGAATAACTGAGGCATAGCAACAGTTCTTACAGAAGGCCTTGCCCTTGAAGGTTGCTCCCTGGGGACTCTGAGTGAGCCAGGGCCTGCTGGAGAGCAAAGCCAAGGAGCAACGGTTTTACGTGGCCATGGTTTCCTTTCCAGGCATGGGGATTTTCCACCGCATTTCTGCATTGCTGGAAATATTTAGCTACTGGGCTGAACAGTATCTGTTGTAAAAGATACCCTTTTACAAGGAAAAAAGTGCAGTCCACTGACAGGGCTGTCACATTGACTCCAGTGCGATGGGGCTTTCAGCTTCTGTTTCATCCTCAGGCTTGAATTTACCTTCCTGCCAGTGTTATGGTAGTATCAGCCCTTTGATCTCAGTGGAGTCGCTCTCAACAGGACGCATGGGAGGGCAGACTGGAGAAGCAGAAAGTTTCTCTGAAAGACCTACTGCTTCTTTTAGGGAGATCACTGTAAGCAGAGGCTTGAGAACCGCTGGTGTAAAGTCAGTGTAAGCACAGCTAGAATACACATCCTACTTTGTGTTGGCTTCAAAAGCTGGGAGAAAGGATGGAAAATATCCTATTACACAAATATATTACCTGGGGATAAATCACAGCTTCTTTAACAACAAAAAAAAAATCTTTCTAAATGTCAATTGGTATTCAATGTATAAGGCAACCAAAAGGGGGCAAAATGATTACCATGCCAATCCAGACAGGTTTAAATTGCTCTTTAAATGACAAGGTATTTATTATAGGTCAAGCTCTTCCCTGACTGCATCAAGAACATAGTTATCGTCTGAGGGACAAGTCAGAGCAGATCCTGTCTCTGTATTGCTACGGCTCTGAGGGAATAAACAAAAGAGTTAATAAAAACTCAGAGACATTGGTCTATATTCTGCTAACCTCCATTAAGAGAGTTTTCCTTGGGGTCAAACTTTTTGCTCACATGAGTACAAACCACAGGGTTTTAGCACAGGTAGCACCCATCTGTACAATTTGCCAGATATTGGTCTTTTCTGTAAAGTAAAGGATTTTCTTTGGAAAAATATATGAAAACTTCAACATCATGTTTTTCTGTCTCCCAGGTACCCCACACAACCCTGTCGTTTTGGAAAACTTCTACTGCTTTTACCAGCTTTACGTTCGATTAGTCCATCTACAATAGAAGAAGTGTTTTTCAAAAAGACCATTGGGAATGTACCAATTACAAGACTGCTTTCAGATATGTACAAATCCAGTGACATATAAATTACCTTAAAATAAACAATCAGGATGGACAGTTTGAGAACTTTTATCTATGGAGAATAAGCCTCAACTAACAAAATCTACAGGAAGCGTAAGCCTGGGAATGTTTAGCCTTTAAACTCATTGACAAGAAAATACCCCAGTAGATATGATTCTGCTGCTCTGAACAGAGTGATTTAGATCATGGAGAGAATGCTTTGTTCTACAGAAAAAGTGAAAGTGGTTGGAATTTGGCTGCTATTCCTGTTACTACAGGATGGAGGCAATTCAGATGCCAGTCATAGATAACAAAGACTCTGCTATTCTCTCATTTAACTGGCAGATCTGAGACAAAATGGGAAAGAAGGTACTTTAGTTTGTTCAGTATTTGGAACTGCACGACCAAACTTGGCTTCTGTTGTAACATGAGATGCGGTGGCCTTCAGAACTGTTTTAAAAGTAGCCTATGTTGGGAAAATGTTTTTAATATGATAGGCAACATTTAAGACCAGGTTACCAAAACATTGCTTCTGCTATAATACATCGTGAAGTGGCCTTCAGAACTGATTAAAAAGTAGCTTATGACGGCAGCTCCATTCTTCCTGCAAAATGAACTGGTGATCTTTGATGCGGATGTCACCACAATTCATTTGGTTAACATCTCAAAGACAGAAGAGCTTTACACACTTACTCCCTGACCTTCCCTCCCTGACCTTCCGTGTTCTTCCACACACACAGACACACATTCACACACACACCTGAGAAGATACAAGTCAAGAAAGGAAGACTAAAACAGCAAAACCAAATACAATGGAGATGACCGCTTCAGTGATCTGCTGGCTGTCCTGTTGGCACAGTGCTGAAACCAAAGGCAACGGTGGCCAAACTCTTTGTCAATGAGATGTGCAGAGAAGTGAAATGACTATAAAAAAAATCAATGAAAGGAATTTTATTTCAAAGAAATAAAGATTGTTGACTGATACAATGCTAACAATTTCCAAAAGTTTCCAATGCCTTTTTAGAAAACTCCAGGTTCTAATTTTGAAGCCTTGTTCACCCACACCCTCTCACACACGAAAACATTACAAGCTGCTTATTTGATGTATGAAAAATGTAGAAAACCACTTAAAGATAGCTGCTGTACTTTTCAAAATTTGATTTGTTATTAGGAACTAGCACTGAGAAAAATCAGCACTTGGACTATCATAGAATGAGTAAAACTTTTCCTGTACAAAGTGGATTAACTGATTTGTGAAGTTAAAAAGTTGTACTCATTGTATTTACAAAGAATAAAAATATATTGAATTTAAATTACTTTCCACTGTTCTTTTAATGCTTGTCCTTCTATTTCTGGATTAGTTTCTTCCACTGTACCCTACTTACCAGGGAACAGAAATATTCTCTACTAAAATGGATTGCCTTGGATGCTGTGGAGTTTACATCATCAGAGGTTTTAAAAAACAAGTTAGACAAACATTAAAGGAATGGCTTCAGTGACCCTGCCTCAGGGCAAAGGGACCTCGCAGTCCTGCATAGAGATGCTTTCTGTAATTCAAATATACACCTGCTGCAAGGTTTCCTTCTCAAGGAGCTGACACAAAGCTCTTTCTAGGACACAATACTAAACAGACCAGAGGTCCAATCTCGTATAAGTCTTCCCTTTCATGCCATTACAATTTTTAATATCAGTGAATTGTGCAGCTAACAAAGGGTGATGAGTATCAAAACACTGCTTTGGTTAAAAAGATTCTGAGGTTTTATTAAGGTGTCCAATTGTGTAATCACACCAAAGAAAGAGGTAAGCAACGCCCAATGCACAGGAACAAGTTGGCAATAGGAGAAGGGAGACATAACATATTGTTCATATGGCAATGAGTGACCGAAAAGCCATGCACACTAAAATGACAGGTGGAAATGTACAGTGCATATCAATGGCTCATCGGTTTTTAGTGTCAAGGAATACAAATCATAAGTGAAATCCTAGCTCCACTGACTCCAAGCACAAAAATTCTCACACATTTTAGAGGTCAAAGTTTTCACCCCATCTTTCTTCCATTTGCGCAGACTGCTATGTCTCACATTCTGTCCTTTCCAAGACAGCTGGACCATAAAGTATACAAGACCAGCCTTCCAATGAGTCAAGTAAGACAAAGCATGGACTACAGGGCTTCGGAACATCTTCTTTACAAACTAGCAAGGAGCACTGGAGAATGCATTTACCACAGGGCGTAGCACATTCTTGGAAAGAAACCAACAAACACTTTATGAAGTGTTCTTACTGCACCTATAATAACCTTCAACCATTTTCTGCTCTCTACACTAAAAAGAACTGGACAGGACAGAAAATCAATTGTGGCTCTCCACTCTGTGACAATTCAGTTTATGAGCTAAAGAAGTTGAACCCAGTGCTGCACAGAACCCGTGACAGAACACTCGTTTCGGTAAGATTCATGCTGCTGTCCCAGAGCAGCAAGGAACATGAACTGCATCCACGCTGCAAGGAAACAGCATTCTGCTGTAGTCTGTCCCTAGATCACCCAGGCTAGAGGATGCAACAGAGCGTACTGGCTTTCTCCCAGTTGCAAAACAGGCAGGGCAATGGGTGCACACAATATCTCAGCCTCTTACCCGCAGGACCTAGCCCAACTGCAAAGCAGACTCATGAGCTGGGAGCAATGTCCAGATCCCTGTGGTTTAGGCACAGCTAATCTCAGATCATATCTTCCTCCCAGTACTGCAGATAGCACAGAAGCAGAATCAGTTACACTACACTAGAAATAGGGTCTGTAGTTAGCCTTGAAGGATTGATGCCCCGGTGAAATCCCCCAGTACAGTGCAGGTTAATACTCCAACGTCCTCACTTTGGAAACAGGAATACTTTGACATCAAGCATGGAGCTTTTCCCTCTTCAGCTTAACTCTTTTTTTTTTTTTTTCCACAGCAGATGATAGAGATTGTGTCATCATATTTTAAAAATAAGACAGGACATTTACTTTGATTTCTGAAAGAAGCTTCTCTCAGAAAAGAACATTTGAGAAAAGAAAAAAAGAACACCTTATTATGTACCTAAGCCTAAATAATAAAACTTTATATACATTTAGCCCTCTTTCCCCATTTCCAGGAGTAACTCAACTTTTAAGTGTGATTCAACAAGCACAGGGAATTTTAGAATTGATCTTACATTATCAAAAACTTCTTGAAAAGCTAGACACCTCTAGGCTGCAAGTAGGCTGTGTCAGTTTTGATCCCTGGTTTCATTAATAGGACTGTTGGAGAGATTTACCACAGTCTTTGTTAAGCATGAGGGGAAAAGAGTAATTATTTGAGCATTTAACTATTCAGTGTAGCTAGTCACTAGTACTACATATAATCCAATCAGCCACCACTGTTTTGTCAGTTCAATCTTCTACACCCAGATTTCCATAAAGACCATTAACCTCATTTAAAGGAAACTAACAACTTTGCCAGTAAGTTTGTAGAATGTTCTCAACAGTGATAAAAAGTATTATAAGAAGGAAAAAGCTGTGGAGCCAAGTCTAAGCCAACATGTATTGTTACCAAATAGCACAAAACACTTGATCAGATTGCTACTAGAGTGTTCTTGAATCTGTTTTCAAGAGTATCTGCATAGTAACTCCCATATGTTTGGAAGCACTGAGGAAGCTTCTCCAGCTGTAGAAGCATCTAGTGAGAAAGGAGACTTCAGCAGTGTTGCTTGTGAACCACAGTTCAGGCATCGACCACCTGCATTTCACCAGTGGTCATATAAGCACAATGCTACAGCTTCCCCTTCCTCTAATGTTCAGGGAAGTGGTCTACGATCACGTCTTACAGCAGGCTTGTACGCCTTCAAGTTCCTAATTGTATTTTTAGAGCAGAGCTACTTTAATCTAGGACTGGAGTTACAATATATTACAGGTTATATCAACATTCCTTTCTCTGTATAATTTTCATTTGCTAGTTGAAGCTAGATTGATGCTTCTCATGCCAAGTGGAAAGGTACTCTTTTCCCAAACTTACTGAAGCCACAGATCTGTTGACCACCTGTCATGAACGGGGTTCCGGCTTTGGCTCCACGACACAGGAACAGCCTTCAATACCTTTATATGTTTTTTAACACTTGAGCAGTGAGTGCCAGCACCTCAGGATACTTAGTGATGGCTGTTAGTAACACAAGACTCTGTTGCAGAAGAGTATCACAGCAAGGCTGAAACACCAGTTCACTAAGTATAGTCAAGTCCCTGCTTCTCAGAAAGCATGAGTTACCCCACACTCAAGGTCAAGAGTGACAAAACATCTCAAGTGCATTTTCACTTTTATTTCAAAACTTTAGACAAGTTACTTTAGTATATAAATTTGATTTTTTCCTCTTACAGAATATAAAGATAATTCCCTCATTACTTCAGTATAAAGTGTTTTACAAGCTTGAAGACAATTGCATAAGTGTTCTCTCACAGGGTATCAGAAATAAAGCAGTCTTTCTACAGAAGTTCAGACAGACGACTACTCAAACAGCATAGCAGTTTAGTCAAATACAAGTGAACACGTGACACTACAACTGTGCAAGTTCAAGTAAGGCCAAGTCAGTAAACATTGTTAAGTCATTGCAAATAAGAGTGGAAAGGTTTGTGAGACATTGCAAGGGGTGGATGGTCTCATAGTATAATACTCTTAAATCAAGGATTCAGAGGGATTTAACTAGAAGACAAGTGAGTTCTTTAATGCTATAAAGCATATGCAAAGACCAAGCAGTGTACTGATGTTAGTGGAGACTTTGTGCCTGTTTATCCTCAGCATGCTAAGACAGACTACAACCTCTTAAAACCAAGCATAAGAATCACTAATGTTTGAGAAGATGGTTTCAGAACTCAAGTATGTCTTATTTTGGATGGTGTGTAGTTTTTGTCTATTACTTCATCTTGTAAGAACATGTGAAGACAGCGCTCGTTCTGTGCCAGTGGGTGGCCTGCAACCCTGGAAAGGAAAAAATAAGCATTAGTGCCAACAAATCGAGTCTACTTGCAGCTAGCCAGCAGAGCAAGGTTTTATACCTATAACCTGTGGTTCTGCACTTAGCCATAGATCCCACTTCCAGTTCACTGATGGTGACTAGAATGATGTCTGGCAGCAAGATTTGTCATTCTCCCCGAGATGAAGTTAGTCCATAGGAACCCTGAGCTACCTCTGATCATTTGGAAGCACGTTATGTCACCAGTTGTCACCTGCAATTGATGGGACTATCAAAGCGCCCAGCCTAGCACCAGGAAAACTAGAGTTAAGCAAGCCAATCAGAATTTTACAGGTCTTGATGCCTTTGACACAGGACACCTTTCTAAAGGCAGCTTAACCCCTCAGTTCTCAGTCTAATCCAATGGCAGTTAGCCCAGGCAGAGTTAAAAACTTACTCTGCCAGAGAGTGTGAAGGTCTTCTGAAGGCTCTGACACTGTTTAGAACAGTGACTTACCGTGGCCACTATTCCTAGCATGTACAAACAGTGCTGATGCACAGCCAGAGAGTACTGGCCATTCTGTTAATTGCAGATGTCTTTAGATATGAAACACAGGAGAGACAGAGCTTGTCTGCTCTAGAAGACACCAGCACCTCTACCACAGATTTAATTTTATTCCACATAGAGGCTGAGTCACCATCCTTTTCACAGTAAAGGAGACGAAACTGAATTAGAAAACATTCACATGCTTGGAAGAAAACCACAGAGTATTGCATTTAAACCCTTAAAATACATGCAGCCTTCTGTGTAGGTAAAAATCCAAGAGAATCAGAACCCCTGGAAGTTGATCGCTTATGGATATGAAAGCCTAAAGCAGTTTGGTGTGAAAAAAGTTACATCTAGTTTGGTCAATCCAGACAGGCTTCTCCCTTCAAGAGAGAAAGGTCCCCATCCTCCCTAGGACAGCTTGTGTCAGCTTTATGGCCTCCATATCTGTCAGAACATTTCTACTCTAAATGGAAGTTATCTAGTTGAACACATGTAATACACAGTCAAGTCCAGCAGCTCAGCATCAGTATTTCCAACCACTTTTGCGCATCTTCTCCAAATGTACCTATTAGTGCTTATTTCACCACAGGACAGATTCACTTGTCACTACTCACTTGTCATTGAGGGTGTCCTTTAATGAGGAAGCTGAGCTCTCCTGTTCAGCATTGACAGATTATTTCAAGTGCAGTCATAAAACCTATCAATCTTGCCAGGTTCTAGTAAACGGGCAGCAGTCGGAAGCACTAGTTCACAAGGAAGACAGTCTGGAATAACCAGTTTGAGTTTCTTACCCTCATCAGACTGAAGTTGCTGGCCTTGAACTTCAAAAGAAAGATACACAGGAGAAGATGACGAGGCAGCAGCATATTCCTTCTCCCTTTCAGGAAGGCTTGCAAATGGGTGGCTGAGTTCACAGAATCACAGAATCAATCAGGTTGGAAGAGACCTCTGGGATCATCGAGTCCAACCATTGCCCTGACACCACCATGTCAACTAGACCATGGTACTAAGTGCCATATCCAGTCTTTTCTTAAACACATCCAGAGATGGTGACTCTACCACCTCCCTGCGCAGCCCGTTCCAATGTCTAATGACCCTTTCTGAGAAGAAATTCTTCCTAATGTCCAACCTGAACCTCCCCTAGCAAAGCTTGAGGCTGTGTCCTCTTGTCCTATCACTAGTTGCCTAGGAGAAGAGGCCGACTCCCACTCCACTACAGCCTCCCTTCAGGTAGTTGTAGACTGCAATAAGGTCACCTCTGAGCCTCCTCTTCTCCAGGCAAAGTTGCAAGACTAGATTTGATGTCTCACATTCAGCTCTCGGTTTCACATGAATACCTTACTCTGCATTGGCTTTTCCTCTGTATTCTCCTCTAGGGTGACCCTTACACAGAGCAGCTGCTACTTCAAACATGTTCATGTATCCCAAAGTCAGGTTCAGGCAGGCAAGTGTGTTGCAACATAGCTACCCCTGTGAATGTCACTGTAGGTAGTATTGATGGTGGTGCCATCAAGCCAGCCCAACAGAGCTGACTCAAGTAAGCTGCACTGCTGTGATTTAGTCCCTCTAGATTTTAGATCTGGAGGAACAAAGCTTCTCAACAACATCCTGGATATCAAGAACTGGCATTGGTGCATCAAGATCTTTTTTGGATACAGTGATATCAGTTATTTGAGGGGCTCTTCTCTAGTTCTAGGAGTGAAGACCAGTTTTGAGAATGCAGTAATGTGAATGTATTATGCAAATTAACTTCAAGACTAATTTTACTAGTACCCAGATTACTTGGTAGAAGCTTTAAGACTTCCACATGGTTAAAAACTTTAATTAGTAATATCTGCTTGATGAGTTGGTCATGCCATTAGAATAAATTGATGAGGTTGAACAGCTAGGAGTTCTGCCTGAAGAATCTTGTTCCAGCTGTACTCAAGTCTGCCACTACATCAGTATCTACATTAACAGCCTGCTTTTATGTTTCAAAAGGAGGAAAAATTCATCAAGAAGTTCTACAATTCCACAAGATCAATGTATTACTTGCTGGAGGACTGAAGTGATACGAGTAAACTGGCCACTCCATTTCTGTCAGCTATACTGAGTTTTTCAGATATTTCAGTTAAGATGACTGTTTCACCATCAGCTGCTTCAGAACAGAAACAGCCCTCTTCCTCCACATATTGCTAGGCTCAGCTTACAAAAATTTCAGTAAGTGCACTTATTCCACATTTAATGTAGAGTCCCAAGCCTGCATGGATAAGACTTGTACTTTACAGTCATGACTACCTTGATTGTACACCCTTAAAAAATAGAACACATGCCATCTTACTATAAGCACATCTGCCTTCAAGTAGTGTAAATGCAAAACTAGAAGCCTTGGAAATTAGTTCCACTTGTCTTTGAACAGAGAAAAGAGCATTCTGAAGCATTTTACCTGTTCAGAACCTTAGCAATACCTCTAAATTGTGCTAACAAGCAATCATGTGAAGAAGAAGAGATTTCATGTCACACTTCACTTACTTGCACAAGACAGTTTTAGTGAACTAGTCACTTCCAACTCCAAGCCACGTGCCTGAGCTGACTAACAATAACTGACGAGCAGATGAAGTTTGGCTTAACTCACAGATATCCTCTGTCCCTGTTAAACAGCATTACTATTAAACAAGATTAAAATGCTAGTGGAAATGACAAGCTTGAACTTTTAAAATGGAGAAGTCCCAAATCCAGTTGGTCTGAACAGTGTTGACTCTAGAGACTAGAAGATCTGGATAACTGACAGTATTCCTTCTTACCCACTGTTTGGATCCACATTGTTAAAGAGATTAAAGTAGCTCTTCAGGTCACTATAAGAAGAGCAGTTAGTAGTGTCAGATGGTAGAAAAAGAATCATAAGACTGTGTTACTATAATTTCTGATCACTCTTTGAATGGCAGTGACAAAACCCAAAGCATCTATTTCAAACTATATATGTGCATACCTCAGGTAGTATTTTTACATTTCAGAAAGATTCTCATGATTAGAGAAAATATGCATCATTACACAAGCTGATAATATCTCACATCTGCAATCAAAGTAGACTGCTGTAAGCCCATTGTAAGCTCCATTGTTCACCCAACGGAGGATACCTTTTCAGAAATGAAAAAGTAGAACTATTTGGAATGCTATAATTTCAGTAGTAATTTGCATAAATTAACAACAACACTAACATTCATTTCAGCTGTTCAGGTAAGCATTAGGATATCCAAACTAGACACTGGATGAGCAATATTAGTATGTCCCACTGCAAGATTATGTGAAAGTTATTATTCTCTACTGAGTGAAGCTACCATAGTTAAAGGATTAGCACCTTCAATTCAGTTTTCTGGAGCCGAGTTCTGGGTTTGTCTCCAGATACCTATACCCAATACTTACTTGTTTATGAATTGTTCAAGAGCCTGCTTCCTTTCCTCTATAAAGGAATCATCAAATATGCCATCATCTCCTCGGAAGGGGAGCTGACGGAGAAGAGCTTTTCCTGGTAGAGGCGGTACCACAACCTGAAAGATTTAGAAAAAGCGTCCTTAAGTGCAGCCTGTAAGCAAGTTTATATGCCTCCTGTGCCACCTCTTCCTCCCAGAGGACAAAACTCAATCACATGCCCACTGAAATAATAAAACAAGACCAGAGAAGAACAGTATCTGCCAGAAAGGTAAGCTGAATTCAAGCAGTTTAACTCTGAATTAACTCAAAACCATTAAACAGCCTGTAGCACTGTACAACAGAGGTTTGCTGAAAGACAGTGGTTTAGTTCTGGATATTTTCAAGCACAATATCTGCTCTATATGATATATACACTTTATAACATAAAAACATTTCAGCATCACTACTCTTTGTATATCTATAAAGACTTGTATTTATCTTTCATTTTACCCACCTTGCTTTCTCTTTCTAGTTCATTCCTTAGCCATTCAAAGTCACTGTATCTTCTTCTGACTGTAGATTCTTTCAATTTGAAGATAGGTAGATTTGTCTGAAAACAAGAACATAAGCTATTGATTAGACAAATGTGGCAGTGTGCTTCCCTCCCACCTTCCCCCCTGTCCCCGCCCCCCCAAAAAAATAACCATCAGTGGAGGTTGTGATGGCTGCATCCATAAGTTGGACTTTGGGGAGACGGATGGCACCACAGTAGCCAAGTGCTGTCTGGTGCAGTGACCCAGACACCTTGCCAGTATGCAACAGGATACAAACATGACTAGAAGATGATCATCTTACTCCATAAATAGTGGAGAGCCCAAAGCTCGTTGAGCTCTCCTGCACAGCAGCAGGCTGCACACCAGGGTGTCCCCTTGAGCAGGGATGCTTCTCAAGGTTACTACTCGAGGTTGAGAGAATCCTTTTCATATCATATACTCTGTAAGTGAATTGGGAATAAGCAAGCTAAGATTACAAAGTTTCAGCAAAGTGATACAAAGGATAGATTTCGTGTATATAATCCTTTATACATAAACCGTTGACCAAGTCTGGGACTAAGTCTGGATCCAGCCTCACCTAAACTCCTCTCTGAGAAAGTTTAGAACATGAGGGAATCCTCTCTGAACCTCATGACTCAATGGGAGGGTCTCCCTGACAGTTCTGTCTAACCTCGTCCTCTATGCAGTAAATAATCAAGTGCACCTTGCCATCACATCTTGTTAAACCACTGTCAGATTTATCATTGTTAACTCACTGTTTTATATCAGTAAAATATATTGCTGCTGCTCTCTTGCGAGTGAAGTGCATCACACTTCCTGCAACAAATTGGCATCATCAGCAGGATGGCAAGTAGTATCACTGATTATTTACGGAGACACAGAGTGAATCTGAGTCCCAGCTTCTCAGAATAATGGGCTCGTGACAATTGGCATAATTGGGAAGTTGTTGAAGAGCACCTAAAAGTAACTAGGGCTTGCACAAAGGATGGAAAAGGGAAAGGAGTTATCTGCAAGATGCTAGGTACCTGTTCAGAAGCTGTATATCAAGAAAGCGAGCATAGAAATAGGAAGGAGCAGGAGCTAGAGAAAGAAATAGAAGGTAGTAAGGCAACTGAGTTGTTACTGTCTTTAAAAACTAAAGAACTGCAGAAACAGTTACAGGAGGAAAAGGAAAAAGGACAAAAGTTGGGAGAAAAGGTCAAGATTATACTTATGCAGGCTCCCCACCCCAACATCATACAGATTAGGAAACTAATAGTATCCCCTGAAGACTGGGATGGAGACATCAGAGGTGATTCCAATGACAGTGACCCAGAAGATGATCCCTTGTTCTCCACAAATCCTCCTGAATATGAAGCCAGACCCACTGCTAGAACACAAAGAAATGTGGGACCTTGGTGTGGTCATCTGCAACGTACTATGCAAACCATCCCCTGGGCTCTGTTACAATTGACAAACTTGCAAGAGAGATATAGCAGAAAGTCAGGTGAAACTGAATACTTAGGCATACTTGCCATAAGTGGCAGCGACCAAGTAATGCTGAGTGAGGATGAAGCAAATGGCTATTGCGGTCCAGGAGTTTTCTTAAATTTAGGACCTGAGCTGGCAGATACACCCCATTCTATCACAAGCTGAGTAGCTTATGGGGCTGGAGGACAGACACCATGGAGCAAGGCGAACCCTCCATAATCCCCATTAAGTCTCTAAGTGAGCTCTCCACAGCAGTCACAAAAGGCGCTTGCATACAAGCCATGCACAAAGGAGGGCCCCATGATGTTCCACTGTCTGCTACAGTGGATTTAGCAATGTTAAAATTACTGATCAGAGGAGCCCCAGCAATTCCTAAACCCCATCTAGTTGAAAAAAATGAGATCAAGAAAGACACAGAACACAATAAGGGACTAGATGATAACGCTCAAAATGCCCGCAGGCAACTCCCTATACATGGACAGAATTAATGCACAGCATTGTTAACTACAGCCATGAAATGGGCTGGGATGATGCACCAGCTGAAAAACAAAACCTGAAGCCCCAGGGAGGAGATCACAAAGTAAGACCCATGACACAGGGAACAGAAATTAGATCAAAGGGAAACAAATTTAAAAACACAAAAACGGAGTCTGGAGAACAGAGGAATGAATTATGGAGGAATGCATTAGCCTTAGGCATTCCAAGAGCCCCGATTCAAGGTCAGCCTACTAGCATTATCTTGAGTCTCACTGAAGCATTCCAGAAATGAGATAACAGTGAAAGGAAGGAGTGTACTTCAACTCCTCCAGCACCAGTCCCCAGAAAGGGAGACAACACCTTCCTCCCCCTTAGGGAGGAACTGCAGGGCATGAAATCAAAAACCAAGTAATGTCCAGAAGGCAACTGGGTCTGCCTGTCCAGAAAGAGGAGGCTTATCAGTGGATGAATGATGACAGCCCATACATTTCAATTCCAGTTGGTCTTCAAGGACAATCGGTGGAGTTCTTAATAGAAATGGGAGCACAGATTTCAGTACTAACACAACAAGATGCCAGGAAGCTGGGTGTGCAATCTGGACAGCAAAGAGTTAAGATCACATTACCAGTGTGAACAGTGTTGTGCACCAAATTGCCAAAGGTCAATTTATGGCTCACAAATTGGAGAAGCACATGTCAACTACTCACTTTGCAATTAAAGATCATTAAAATATTTTAGGTTTTGATGTTTTAAACAGACAAACCTGGCGTCTGCCAAAAGGCAGTGTATGGTCCTTCAGCACAAACATGGGTCCCAACCCCAGCAGAAATAGGGAGGCTGCGGTGCATGTACTTCACGCAGCCCCTGCGCTCCCTCAATCAAAAATTACTGATGCACCACAACATCGGATTTCTGGTATGGCATGAAATGGCAAGTCATAGCTGATTTGGAGAAACGACAAATTATCTCCAGAACCCACTCCCCATATAACTCACCTGTCTGGCCAGTTCAGAAACCGGACAGGAGGTGGCGTTTCACAAATGATTATCAGTGCCTGAATGCTAATACAGCCCCACTAGCAGTTGCTGTGCCAAACATCGCAAACTTAACAGCTACCTTGCAAGCAGCTGCACACCCAGGGATGATGGCACTAGACGTAAAAGATATGTTCTTTATATGGTTCCCCTGAAGAAGGAGGATAAAGAGAGGTTTGCTTTCACTTAGGAAGGAATACAATGTACCTTTAACAGACTCCCACAGGGGTATAACCATTCACCCACAATTGCCCATGCTGCACTTGCAGAACTTTCAGAGAGTCTCACTCCCCCAAGATGTGCACCTGTACCAATAAGTAGGTACCTGGAAAATGTCAGGGACCAAGTAAAGAAGTAAAATTTTTAGGTACTTGGTGGATAGCAGGCAGTGCAGTGATTCCTCCAGATACCTTAAGAAAAACTGAAGAGCTGCAAATTCCCCAATCAAGGAAGGAGTTACAACAACTAATGGGAACTTCAGGATACTGGAGGAAGCATGTACCTGGATTTTCTATAATTTCCTGTCCATTATACTCACTCTTACAGAAATGCAAACCCTGGGAATGGAAATTATAACATAAAAAGGCAGTCAAAACTACAGGCCAACAATGAGTGTTATTTAATCCATTATGGTCTCTTAAACAAATAGAACTATTAATGCAAATTAATATTTCTACAATCAAATTGTCCTGTTCACCATTCCTAAGTATGTCCTATGCAGGATGGTCAGCATGGTTACACGGGCAAACCCTCACCTCTCCACGACGAACAAGAAGTGATGTGACTGGTATCATAGGGACTGGATGGGGACTCTTAAATACTATAGATGCCAAAGTACTCGTAAATAAACTGAGCACAACAAGAACTGATTTAAACAAATTAGAATACCCATTGCAGTCTTCTACTAGCACTGGGAACTAACGAATGGCTCTTATCTGATATATTGCCTCAGTGGGAAAGAATTAATGAAAGGGACAGACTGCCAATTGGTTGTGGATGCACTTGGTGCAGCACAAAATAACGTTTCTCTAGCTGTGTTGCATCCAAGCTCAACTGTGGATGCAATCTATAGTAACAGCAATTACAAAAGAAGGTGAAGAGGGCACCTTACCCACTGAAATTTGAAAGATAATTTGGGATAATGCAACCAAATTTGAAAAGGAATTCCAATCCTCGTGGTATTGGAATAATATGGGGATTTGGATAAATAAATTGGGATTTGATGTGGTCAATTTTACTTATGACCCCATCAAAAATAAGGCCACAGTTTTTGTCTTAACAATACACATTGCTTCGGTATGCACCATATACCCAGTCATTGTGCTAGAATTGAATCACAGTGGAGCTATACTCTATCCATTAGAACACAAGAGCATGGGTCCAACAAAACAGAAACAAATGGTAAACTATTGATGTTAACGCATGTGTTGTATGAGAACAACAAGGATTCATCTGTGAGAGTAACACCATCAAGGCCCAAGACATTTGTCTTGATGCTGAACAAAATGTTTGTCATTTTGAAATACATCATGATGAAACCCCCAAAACTGTACTTGTATGTATTGGAAAAGGATGTGTTTGTATGAGGACCCTTTGCAGTTTTATATTCGTAGATAACATTACTGTAGATACAAGTAATCACTCAAATATTTGTGTTTGTAACTTTACTGAAGTTACAGGATACAACTTTAATTATTCAGCTCCTATTATGTCTTATCACTTGTTACAATCTAATTATACATTGAGTCATGATTTATCGCCTACCCCTATCAGAATGAATCTTACATTGGTGAAGAAACTACTACAACACAATGACCTGTGCCAACTGCTAGAATGTGTCCAAAACAATAGACAAAAAACTCTAATCACTGTTCATCATGACAGCAAAGAGACACACTATGTCTTAGAAAGGGTGAAGAAGGATGGAAAATACTATTGGTGGGAAACTCTTCTTGGATGGTCACCAACAGCAACAGGAGTTTTTAATTTCATGCTTCACCCAGTTGTGATTTTACTAGCTGTAACTTTAATTTGTCTATTACTTACAATTATATTGCATATAAAGGTTTGACAGAATGGTTAGGGTTGGAAGAGACCTCTTGAGATCATCTAGTCCAACCACCTGCCAAAGCAGGTTCCCCTAGAGCAAGTTGCACAGGATCACATCTAGTTGGGTTTTGAATATCTCCAGAGAAGGAGACTCCACAACCCCCCTGGGCAGCCTGTTCCAGTGCTCTGTCACCCTTAAAGAAGTTTTTTCTCATATTGAGATGGAACTTCCCATGGTTCAGTTTGTGCCCATTGCCCCTTCTCCTGTCACTGGGCACCACTGAGAAGAGTCTGTCCCCATCCTCTTGATGCCCATCTCTAAGGTATTTGAATGTATTGACAAGATTCCCCCCTCAGTCTTCTCTTCTCCAGGCTAAACAGACCCAGCTCCCCCAGCCTCTCCTCATAAGAGAGATGCACGAATCCTCTGGTCATCTTTGTTGCTCTCTGCTGGACTCTCTCCAATAGTTCCTTATCTTCCTTGCACTGGGGGGCCCAGAACTGGACACAGTACTCCACGTGTGGCCTCATTAGGGCAGTGTAGAAGAGGAGAATAACTTCCCTCAACCTGCTGGCCACACTCTTCCTAATGCACCCCAGGATACCATTGGACTTCCTGGCCACAAGGCACATTGCTGGCTCATGGTGAACTTACTGTCCACCAGGAAACCAGTTTGGTACATCATAAAACAAATAACCCAACTTCAACCACCCAAACCATACAAATAGCAGTGCTTCACTATTTACTTACCATGGATCTATAAGTGCAAACTATCAATGTACTATTTATGGCACACAGGCAAGAAGTGACCATACCACCACTCTGTGAAGGTAAGATGAATTTACTATAGTCACAAGGTGGAGTGTGGTGGTGTGCACAGGACATTAACCAAGCTTCCTGTACTTTTCTGCTACCTACTACAACGTGGCCTCCAACATCTTTAAATGCAAAACCAGCTAGTCCTACAGTGAATCCATTCAGGACAGATGAAGCTGAAGATTTGCTCATACAAGCTGCCAAGTTTGGATAACTCCAAAGAAGCCAAGACAGCTGAGATGCAAGACAACATTCAGTGCTGATGAGACCAGACTGCTTTGCTACAAAGTTAATCAAAGCAGAGCTTGATGAGGCAGAACTTTCCAAAACAAGGCTAAGAATCAGCATTCAACTCCCAACACCCTTGAAAGGGACATCAAACAGGAGCCAAGCTATAATGCTGCACAAGACCACGTTAAATACATTAGCACTTTGATAAGTGTCCTTACACTAACTCGTGTAACCTTGAATACTGTGTCCAGTTCTGGGCCCCGCACTTCAAGAAAGATGTTGAGGTGTTGGAGCGAGTCCAGAGGAGGGCGACCAAGTTGGTGAAGGGTCTAGAGAGTCTGACCTACGAGGAATGGCTGAGGGAGCTGGGATTGTTTAGCCTGAAGAAGAGGAGGCTCAGAGGTGACCTTATTGCAGTCTACAACTACCTGAAGGGAGGTTGTAGTGAAGTGGGAGTCGTTCTCTTCTCCCGGGCAACTAGCGATAGGACAAGGGGACACAGCCTCAAGCTTCGCCAGGGGAGGTTCAGGTTGGACATTAGGAAGAATTTCTTTTCAGAAAGGGTCATTAGACATTGGAACAGGCTGCCCAGGGAGGTGGTGGAGTCACCATCTCTGGATGTGTTTAAGAAAAGACCGGACATGGCACTTAGTGCCATGGTCTAGTTGACAGGGTGGTGTCAGGGCAACGGTTGGACTCGATGATCCCAGAGGTCTCTTCCAACCTGGTTGATTCTGTGATTCTGTGTAAAAGCCTATATTACTTCTATTCATTCTTGGGGTGCAGGGTTATCCCATTGTTGTAATCCAACTTGCATGCTATTTTAAGAGTAGACATTGAGAGAGCACTCTCCTGAAGACATCCCCAGAATGGAAAGCTCCAAGATCGCAATCTGAAGCTCAAATGTCATTGAGATGGCAAACTGGTTAGAGTGTTACAAAAACCTTTGTAGGAGTTACGACCTACTAAAAGCAAGACCAAGAGTCTGTAATGGCCATACATAACCAGCACTAACAGAATAAAGCTTACTATTGTCAGACTGCATATTCGCTGTCTCATACACCTTCAAGAAGACTCTTGAGGAGTACCCTAGGAAGCTGACGTTCACGTGGGACTATAGTTATCCCCAGTTTTCCTGTTGGCAGAAGCACAGTAGTCATTCTCAGCTAATGCCTTCAGTTTTTTTTTGTTTTAAATTGTAAGCCATCTCACTCAGCTTCTGGTCCCAGTTTGAGCGGATATACCTATACGATATCATTTGTAGGCTGTTATGCTTAAGTTATCATTGAGTGATACTTCTGGCTGTTCAAAACACATTTAATTGCAGAGATACTTTCCTGCACTAGGCAGGCCTATGACTACAGGCCATTGTATTACTGCCAGCCAATAAGTTTTTGGCTGTCACAGTTCAAAAGTACGTGAGAAGTTAGTTGTGTACTTACACTTTATGCTATTTAGGATATAATTTACAAATGATAAAGCACAGAGCAGTATTTTGTTATGAAATCTTTTATTGCTAAATGTTTAAACGTATTCAAGCTCTCCTTCCCAGTTAAACATTGTTGATTGTACCAGTGACTAATAATAAAATTGCACTTAAGGCTATTATGTCAGAAGTCAGGCTTTATAAATAAACACTCTCATCTTGAGGATAAGAATACTCTACTCAAGAGTGAATAAAGCTACGTCCCCCGGAGTGCATGAAGGAGATTCCCAGAAGTGAAGTACTGGATTATTTTTCTCTGATTTCAGCTATTGGCTTTTTAACCAAGTTCAGCCTTCCACATTACAACATCAACTCTTTGTCAGTGTCTCAGGTAGAAAGTCCTTCACAATACTTAACGTATAGGCTCTCACCTGCAGAAAATATTCCATTCTCCTCTCAAGTTACTTACAAGAGGGATTAGAACTGAATAAAAGCAGCTAAAAAACAATGAGTTCCCAGGTCTTCAGGAACTCTTTTCATGCTTCTAGGCATGAAGTCTATAAAGTTAATCTCTAAACAACATATCAGGCTTACAGGTACAATGTGGGGGCAGAAGTGCCCATTGAGCTCATTTTACAATCTACATTCCCTTTTGAACTTTTGACATGCTATCCCAGCTAGCAAGGTGGAGAAAAGGACAGTTAGAGCAGTTGTTTTCCCTTCGAGTTGAAAAATCTTCTCCGATTTTGATCATAAGCACTGGAAATGTTCAAACTGAAGTGTATGCTAGAAGGCTCCCATTAAATTAAGTGGCTTACAAGTCACAACTTGACAACTACACGCTAAAGGAAAGTATGTGTCCCCTGTCCTTTGGTCTGCATATGAATTAGAGCTATCTGTTGAGATCAACTTGTAAACCTCATGTTCCTTAAAACCCAGAAGCTGCAGCAATTCTCCTTCCTCCAGCAATTAGTTCTGATAGAGAAGTGTCCTTCAGATACACAGCTGTTAGAAAGGATCTATTTTAAAAAAGCAATTTGAGAGTCCTGGTTTATACCATTTAGCCTATTTACATCTTCGCTCCCTATTTTTAACACAGGATATATTCACACCTGAAGTTCCTGTATGTGCCTTTCTCATTAAGGATTATTACTCTGAGCAGACCACTTTTTCCTTCAGTAGGAAGGGTTTCTGCATGTCCTACTGCCTCCATCTACCATGGATAGATGGTTTTCATTAAGCAAGCCAGACAGCTGCTGTAGCATGGGCTATCATTGCACAACAATTTGGTAGAAATCAACTCTAAGGCGTCAGTGGAAACTTTCAATTTCTATTGAAGTGTCACTTCAAGACATAATTTTGATATAGCATATCAAAATTATTCTCAGCTTCACAGTTTATGTTGAGAGTTATCCTTGTTTAGTCACTGAAGTGCCAGTAGCTATCCTGAACACAATGCTTTGTTTGCCTGCTAGAACAGAGGTAAGTCTAAGGCACAAAACTTGAAGTCAGGCTAGTTTCATTTTTACAAACGTTTCTTCCCATGCTCATTCAGCATCATAGTGTCAGTTTTCTGGCCTGCTGATCTGCTAAATCTACTGTCATAAAACTCATGACCCAGTTTGGCACAGCCCCTGGAACATAGCTCATTCCTCTGATAAATTCAGCATAATTACTGCACCAATTGTTTCTTCTACAGTGTAATAATTACTCTAATTTTTATCAAAAGCATTTTCAACAACTTCCTAGTCTGAAACCATGCCTCCTAGCAGTTTGAAAGCAAGTCCTCAATCTGAAAGGATTATGCATTACCTAAGACATTAGACAACCGAAAGTCACTAGTCAGAATTGCAGATAAAGCATTATTCCAGAAGGACCAATAAACCAGCTCTGCAGAAGTCCCACACAGCCCAAAATGCTAAGCATACAAAGATGCTAAGACAAGACAGATTCTGTCTAGCACTGTTTCTGTATCAGACTAGATGTATACACCCATTAGGCTTTCTCTAACTACTGTCAAACTAAGAGTCTGTATTCTGCTGGGTGAGTTAACGGCCAAGCCAGTACAGTGGAACAAACATTGTTAGAACTGGCACCAAGTTAAATTACATAGTTAAACAGCAGATGACAAACCCAGACCCTTAAGTCACTCCTGCGTTCTTCCACTCAGATGCCAAACAAGTTTCTACAGTCATTTGGCTAGCGTTCAACAAACTAGTACTGGGAAGCAGTGGTTGCCTGCTAATAGATTTCAGGGCAAAACCAGTATTCACAGAAAGCGTGTTTCTTCAGCTACATTTATGTTATTACAACATATTCAAACTACAAGTCCAACTCCAAGCTCAGGAGGTTCCCAATTCACCTCAGAAGCAAATGACAGTCCTGATACAGTAGCTTGGATAACCAGATAAGAGTCTTCTCGCTGCTAATACAGTCAATCCCCAAGCTATGCCCAGTTTGAAGTCCAAAAATTCTTTATGTATACAAGTGAGGAGACTTTCACAAGCAGAATGCAAGTAGTTTGAGTACTAGTCAATACTGTCCATTCAGCTTCAGACACACAGCTCTCCAATGCATCCATTCTGGCATACAAGTTACCTTAAATACAGGAAGAAAACTAGAGTACTTTATTTTAAATACATTAGTTTAAAATTCTAAGTCATTTTTAAGTGTTATCTAGACTAGATTAATTTATCCAGTGAGTGGAAAAAGCCTTGCAAATAGCCACACTTGCTCCTACAAATTTGTTTCCAGGCATAAATTGAAGGCAAATAGCATTTGTGTTCCTTCAAAGAGCATGCTGACACTCCACAAGATTGACTCTGAATGTCACTGCAGCCCGGCCCAGCCCCACAACTGCAGAAACTCCACAGCTGTAGTTGTCCAGGATAGTCTGAGATAAATTAGATTCATTTCCTCATCTGCCAATGTAACACTCATCAGGAGAACTGCATTGCCCATGTCTTCCACTCCTAACAGACTGAGAATAAAGCTATGCTGTTGCCATAGCACCTACTTTGATGTAGTCTTTTCAAGTAGGTTATGGTAGCCTTGATACAACTCTATTTCCATTAAAATAGAGTGAAAGAAAGCACTCAGCCCACTTTTGATAGAAGTTTGTGGCCTTGACTCTCAGAAGCTAAATTCAAGCTCCTTACTATCTCTTCATACAAGCTGTAATCTTTGTCAAGAGACTACACCCTTTGGCTACATTTACAGTCAGCCAATGGGAGCTCTGGGGTATTACAGTAAGTGGCATTCAGGGTGGATAAAAAAGTATCGTTTTCTTCATGCAAGAGCCTGTTGTCCTTTAGTACAAGAAACTGGCTCCAGTAGTCCACTGTTATTGCAGAAACCTTGCCAGTGGTTTGCTTCCTTCCCGACGACATAAGCAGCTACCTCCCTATTTCCTACAATTATAAAAAGCAAGCAAGAAGGCAAACATGCTCTAAACTTCAGTTGCTAGAAGTTTAGATTTTTGCTATGTACTCTAGTGAAGGAAAACCTCCTTCCCCACTGCAAAAAGTCAGATAAGAGGTGGCTATTTTCCTAAGTTTCATTCCTTTTGATCAAAGCAGAGTTCTAGCTCCCCTTGTATTCACTTGGTGTCCAGGTCTACTGAAGGTACATTACACACAGAAAATCTGAAGTTAATAGAACACTGAAAAATCTGACCATATGTATACACCCAAGTTTTAAACAATGCTGACTTAAGCTATACCAAGAACTATAGAGCTTCCCACTCCACAGTACTGAGACATGGAGCTAGCATGTTTTCCATCTTAAAGACTAAGGCAGTGAAATCCTAATAGCAACACAATGACAAACACCATCAGTCTTTAGACAAGAGCTAACCTTTGCCAAGTCCAATGCCTTGAGCCCAGAGCTGCTCTATGAAAATTAGTGTAGGGGTGTCTGGGTTTTTGCCAAGCACCATCTATCATCACCTGATCAAGTTCACCAACGTCATGAACAGCTGAATTATGGTGTGCCACAGTCAAAAGGCTCAAAGCAGGCTAAGTCTAGAAAAATTAGATTGTTTAGTGATTCTTTATTCTTCAGGTTCCGTGCCCAGAAGTCCACTTCAAGGATACATATAGGCAAAGGCTTTGACAACACCCAGACAGAATTAATAACTCTAGATAATTATTTCAGGGTTAGCATGTCAAAATCTCCTTTAAAATAGCGAATACTCCTTTTAAAGAGAAGGGATTGCTACTTTTACACAATTGCAAGGTATAACTGCCACATGTTCTACATGGCCTACTGTAATGTTACCATTCGTTTCTCATTGAGAATGACTGAGGAGGGATCACATTAAGTTAATGCTTTAGCATCATTAGCTATGATTAGCACCTACGAGCTATGGTCAAACGGGGCTGACAAAATTGCCGTGAATTGCTGTAATTGATAGTTTTTAATCAAAACCAAAAGTTTTAACGTGCTTTGAGAGCTACAGTCCAGTATCCCTATACTACACAAACATGCAAGAAACAAGATATAAGTAACTAGTATAGAAGTAAGTATACTAAGTAGCAAAAAATTCTCTTCACATTTCCAGTTTTATTAGAGCAGTAACATTCACATTATTAAGTAGCCACCTAACAGCTACAGAAAGGCTGATAGCTCCTGTCCATTAATTTGTAGCATATCTCAATGCTTAGGGGGTGCTGCAGCTTAGGCTGGTAGAAGTAATCTCTGAAGCTTTATTTCCAGGTATAGGGGTGGCTTTAAACCACTTAAGGTATAACTGTTTTCTTCTGGATTTTAGAGTAAAGCTACTAAGCACTAGCTTGTAGTTATACTTTCAAGGTTGGCTTTGTGGCCAACACAAACTATACTGTCATGTGCCTCAGAAGATCCTCCCATGACAGAAGTTTTGAGCTGGATTCTCAAGAAATAGCCACAGTAGGAATATGTTCATGGACCTGTCTTCAGTTGGTATAATATTTGGTTTTATACCTTGACCAGAAGGTTAGTGCTTCTCCTTCCTTCTCATGTCAAAAAAGTTACAGCAGCAACAGGAACTTCAGACCCTTCACTCAGTGCTATAGCTTCACAGGGCATTTGGATTATGTACTTTCTCAAACACCCTCCAGTACTGCAACTGGCATTGCATTATCAAGTGAAAAAACTTTAAAGAAAATACTTCTCCTACAGTTAGAAGCTCATAAATCTACACTGCATTATTTATTTCCCCAGATGAAAAACAGTAGAGACCTGATTGCTCTAAAGTTCAAGCTGACACTTTTTTGGCAAGCCATCTAAAAATAAAGATGTATCAAAATATTCTGGCACCACGTGCCTACCTGGATCACAGCCATCTGTCCTACAAAGATTAGTCATTGTTCTGTTTGATTTGGTCTGTTCAGCACTGTACTAGAGTGCACTCTTAATACAGGACAATCAAGGCCTGCATTGTATGAGCAGAAATAAAAAGAGTCCAAGTCACCAGTTCAACTAATATACTAATAAGCAGCACTTATTCAGAAACTTGGTTACTTTATTTACACAGTAACAGACATCAACACCAAACTAGTTCAGTACCTTTGGACTAGGCTCTTGAACCTAGTTTAATCAAAAACCTCTACAGAAAAATCAGCTGCTCAGAGCAAATACATGCAATAGACTTGTAAATCTACTCTCCTTGCTTCAGAAGTTTCTTTCAACCAAGCCATTCCACTTCTCTGACTCCCTAGTCAGTGTCCTGGGAAGTTCTTAGCCTTCCAGCTATCCTTTTCTGAATTACTGCTCAATGGAACAGTTAATGACTGTAGAGATGCAGTACCTGGGCTGTAGAACAGAAAAACAAAGTCACCTGAATCAGTGCGTTTTTATTCTTTGAAGAGGAGTCTAAAAATATCTAACTGGTAGCAGTATCTAGAATAGGGTACTAAAAGAGTAATTAACGACAGTTCAAGCAGACTTGCAGTGTGATGCAAGATTTGCAGTAGTAGAGGAATAGAGAATTAGTGCTGATTGTGCATCCCTAAACACATCCACACTGAGTCAGTGTTTAGTCATTACTCCACCACAAGCTGCACTATGGAACTGAACAATGCTTTAAGTCAACTACATGCACCAGCAGATTTGATTCTTTTCACGGTGGGAGAAGAGTCTGCAACTTCAAACCCTGCCAAACACATGAAGGACGGGAAATTTGGTACCATTCAAGGACAGAATGTTTCAAAGACACATTCACCAGATCAAGAGTGCCACTTTGCAAAACCACAGCATAAGACAAGTGCTTTCTGAGCGAGTTACACCTTCAGTTCACTTATTTTACTCTGACTTGATTTGATCACAGAAGTCAGACTCAAATCAGTCACTCAAGTGAGACTACTATAAATATGCTGAAAAGCAAATATTGTATCCAAGCTAGGTCTTGAAAAAATAGGTTAAGATGAGAACAGACTTTCAAAAGCAGCTCAAGTTCAGCAGTACTTTGGTATACTTCCCCAATCCTTTGAGACCAATACTATTCTTAACACTGCAGGCACTTCACAGCCTGTATGTTCATTTCCTTCCCCACACTGGGCCTACATAGTCAAGTACCTCTGCAGGTCTACAGAAGTCTTTCTGCAGAAGATACAGGAAAGGTGACTGCTGCCTTGAAGAGCATTGGTGCCACCGAAGTGGTGCATTTCACGTCTGGAAGTACAGCAGCAACGCATTACCTTTCTACACCTCTACACAAGCCACTGAGCTGTGGAACCTTGAGAAGCTAAGGTGTCCCTTAGTGCCGAGTTCAATCATACTCATTAGAGGCAACAGGCCATTCAACATTAAAGAACAGAATTAAGAAGACAAAGGCTTTTTGTTTAACTTTGGTTTGACTAAAAAGAATTAACTACTTGGACTAGCAGCTCCTTTATTTTAGTTCTGTCTGTTTGAACATTAATGACTTCTCTGCAAGTTCTTACTAACCATAAATAGATAATTTAACCTTTTAGTCTAGGTGACAAGCCCAACTAAAATGGGCAACACAGAAATAATTTTTGCTTCTACAAAACACTAACAGACGAAATAGTGTTAACAAAGGGATATTTTCCCAAATGTAGCAAGTTCCTGGACATCTGTATGCTTTGTTGACAGTATTGTAACCAATGTGCTTATCTCCTGTGGCACTTTTACAGCAGCTGCATGGCTCTGAAGTGTGCCACCAGTTGCTGGGATCGTAGTTCGCTTGTAAAGCTTAAGTCTTGTCTCCTTAAAGGATTTAGCAACTGAAGCTGTTGCACAGAATCTGTTTGAGCAAAGATGTTCCTGTTGACCCACTTACCAGGAAAACTATTTGTCTCAGCTACAGCAGAAGTCAAATGATACCTGGAACTGGACTGAGGACTGCAGACATGCTGTAGGATAATATGACAACTGTCATTTGTTCTACATTTGCTTCCTGGAATTCAGAGAGACGACTGGCTTACAGCCCATAAATAGTAACAGGTATTCACATACCCTTGTTGAAGAGTGTTGACATGCACAAACCCACCCTGAAAAGATGTAACAAGTAGAAGGGAACCACCACCCCTCTGGTGGCGGTTCCTGAGCAAACCCCTTGTAAAGACCTAAAAGAAATAGCATATGGCATTCAAGGATATTTATACTGACAACTTAGCTCTTGGTTCACACTTTTCCTCAAGAGGTAAGTGCAGTGAAGTAGTTGGTTGTATTACTTTAGCAGGCGGTCTAGTTGATTATGTTAGTTTTAATCACTGCACAGTCACCATACTGTGATCATCTAGGTACCTTTAGATGAGATGACTATCAAGTTTTATTTCACTAGAAAAAGCACTTGGAGCTTTACACTGTACTGCATTGTTCTCCTTTTTAGCTCACCCTAAGCCTTCACACAAAGGATACCTTAGAATGGTACAAACTCACTGCCTAATGCTGTTGATGGAAAGCAAATTCTCAAGTACCCTCTCAAGAACACAACCCACTCAAATTTGCTATTTTATTACAGCAGGATGGGATTTTCTATCATTTACCATTACTGAATAAGACATTTGACTTTCATTGCCAAGCTGCACCGTAGTGGCATACTGCCACATTGTGTGCCTTATACTGGTTGCTACAGTAGAAAGCTTTCTGTCATCACCTTGTCCAGTTTGCTGAGAACAGAATATTATTTGATGCAAATTCAGGCCTAGAAAGTCAATATCTTGGCCAACTTACCATCTGTGAAGTAAGCTGCCCCACTGGAAGTGCTATATAGGTTCTACCTGGAACACTCTTAGAGAGCTTAACTGCTTGTGAAAGTACCATGCATTTACCACAATGCACAGCCATCCTACCACCCTGCACAGAGACACACACTATGAGAAACTTTCCTAAGCGCTGAAATACAATTTAATTGCTTATCCAGTAGTATACTGCTGAGCAGTCTACCCAAAACTTTTGGGTTCCTCCTTAGGCTTTCCAGCTTCCACCAGAAGTTGATGAGTACAGCAATACAAGAACTAAAGCCTGAGGTTGTTCCACTTGTTGCTTGACAAGCAACAGATATGCTTCAGCTGCAATACCAGTAGAAAACTTGCCAATAAAAGCTTGGGGGGGAACTCTGCAGTATTTCACATTAGTACTTTTTGCAAGATACTAGTTATCAGACATCAGTTCAAGAGTCTGCTAGCAAGCTCAGTCTTCCTCAAAAAAGTTAAGCCTTGAGATTCAGACAAAGCAATAAAGATAGAATTACCCTTGGACCAAGTCTGTAAATACCATGACAATTGTATAAGTCTAACTGCGTCAACGTAAACTTGAACCTCAGTGTCCTCTCTGACAATGTTTCTGGCTTAGCATGATCTCCAGTCATAACATGAGGCTGTCCAATAAGAACTTGGCAGCAGTTAAGCTATCCATTTCTGCGCCACTTAACACTTTAATGCTGGTGTTAGTTGAAGACATAGCCTTCCAGATACGACAAAGGTAACTCACTCCATCTTCTCAGGTTTGTTCTGCTGCCACTACTAGCACCGCTGGGAGAAACTGCAAACTGCTGCTACTTTCTGTGACCACAAGCAGTTGTCAAACCACAGAGGCTAGCTGGTGGCTATGGTCTGCCATGCTACAACAAGCAGTTTATAGTACAAGGCCTACCTTTTAGAAATACAATATTACAGCAGTTCAAGTTCGAACTCTTCTCCCATGCCAAAACTTGCATATTAGCAACATGGCCTGTGTTCTGCTGAGAAGTTGTTAATTGATACATGTTTAGACAGTGAACATAATTCTGCATGACCTGTATTACCTGCTCTGTAGCCTTCCAGCATGCAGAGACATAAAACTCAGTTTTACAGTTCACGATAGCTATGAATGTATACAGCATGGCTGCACTATGTGTACAGTAGTGCACAACTGGAAGGGGAATGATCACATATTATAAGAGAGAGTCCTGTATACAGGCATGCACAGGTGCAAGGAGGGCAGAGGAAGCAATGTTTAGTCAGACTAGGAGGAAGAACAGAGTACTATCACAGTGTATGTTTGTTCACATCACTTCTAGGTCTTCATTACAACAGGAATCCAGAATTTTCTACCCCAAACAGCATATGGACTAAGAGTAACCTGTCTCAAAACCTGTTTTTCTGCTTTCCTTTTTGCTGAAGAACTTCAGCTGGGGATTTTAAAAAAAAAAAAAAATTTTTTTAATCCCAGCAAATTTGGTCTCATTCCCAAGGCCATACCATGACTAAGTCCCTTTTGTATCATCTTCCCTGGATCCAGCAATTCCAAATGCTCAGTCTCATGGAAAGAAAAGTCATCAGGAACTTAAGGCACAAACACTTCCCAGCAAGGTAGAGTTACATCTTTCTGCTAAGTGGACAGCTAGGGTCCTGACAAGGGCAGTGTAATGCAACACAAGTTGGCAAGTTCTAGTTTGTCCTCACACAGAGGCCAAACACAGGCTCCAGTTGTTTCAATTTATTCTTCCTGCCCTATGCACACATCCTGAAACATGAGAATAGCTACTGGACATGACAATTTAGGAGCATCAGAATTAAAGCAGTATCCTCCCTAGTAGCTTTAGATCTCAGTTGATTTTGCTTTTTTAAGTAAAGTTATGCTAAGCTGAGAACTTAGACCTTTAATACCAGAAAATCCACACAGGGTTTTAGCCTTGTCTGAAGAATTTTAGCGACCAAGGCAGCAGCCCTCAGCTGAAGCCTTCCCTGCCATGAAGGCATGTGCACTCCATGGTGTTCAGTGAAAGAACTCATATTGCAGACAATGTGTGCAGAGGGTCAATGAGGCTTCTTCCCCCTCTATTACTGCCTGTAATAACTGACCAAGGTCAACCAGCTGTGACAGAGGAAAGCTACACAAGGTAGTAGACTCAACCAGAAGCTATTAAAAAAAGTGACAGAGGTCATCTTTCTCAACCCAACTTATCCCTGGCAGCACAGAATAAAAGGATGCCCTGCCTCATGTCCCTATCAGCCACAGGCAAGGACCATGCCACAGATATTGCATTTTTCTGTCCACTCCTCCAGGCCTTGTTTATGAAACTAGAAAGACCAGGGAACACAATAATGACTTCACATAGCTTTTCTCAAGCTCAAGGCTACGAGCCTTTGGGGCAAGTCAGTGTACACAGCCCTTCTAGCTAGGAAGTAGTTTAGTGCTATTAAGAAAGAGTATTTGATAGCACATGGTGAGAAACAGCCCTATTTATTAGGCACTCAATTCCTATTTCAGGAAAAATAGGAAGCCCTCCCCCATATCACTCACGTTATCACTTCAGTTAGCTTTGATCTAGCATGTGAGCCCACTAGACTTATTTACACATTCTCTACGGTGTTTGGAGGCTGCTGGAATCCTGAACTTGACCTCTTTCTCTGGGCAGATCCACCCATATTTACTACATCTCAGAGAGCTGAGAGTTTGCCCTTTTCTGTTTACTTAGAGACAAACAAGCAATTGCTCACAGGACAGCAATATTGCAGTCCAATGGCAGTTGCACACAGCGGTGCCGAAAGAGCATTTGTCCTTTGGATATCTCAACCGAGATGCGTCGGTTTAACCACCACTAGACCATCAGAGTTACCAGCTCCAGTCGCTTGCAGAAGCTGGGGCCTGCTCTCAAGTCGAGGACGAAGCCCACTGCTGCTCAGCCATCACCTCCCCAGCGCTACGCACAGCAGGAGCTGTGACACGGGCCCCCAAGGACACGACGGCGGCAGCCCGTCACCACCGCCACCCCCGACCCCAGGGACACCCCTCCCGGTTACATAAGAGCCGGCAGGAGCCCAACACCGACACACGGGCTCTGCATTCGCCTTCTATTTGGTCCCGAGGCGCGGGACCCCGCCGCGGCAAGGGCGGGCACGTACCCCGCGGAGCTGCCCACAGGACGCCGCCGGCCACCCGCCTGGACCAGGGCGGGGGCGGCGGGGCCGGCCCCTCGGTGAGGGGGAGCGGGGCCGGCTCCAGCGCGCTCCGCCGCCGGGCCGGGCCCTCACCTTAACGCGGATCTCGTAGGTAGTGAAGCGGCCGCGGCCCACCCCCACCGTCTGCGGGTTGCCCACATCGATCTCCAGGAAGTTGCTGGGCGGCCCGTAGGCGTCGTTCAGGTTCTGCGGTTTGCTGATCAGCCGCCGGGTGTCCGCGATCGTCTCGGCCATAGCGGAGCAGGCGCCTTCCCCCTCACCCCCGGGAAGCGCGGCAGGACGCGAGCGAGCAAGCACCAAGCGCTGCTGCCCCGCGCCGCCCGCCCTCTTATCGCCCCGCGGCCAGCTGACTGCCCGGCAACGCGCACCCACGCCGCCGCCCGCGGATGCGCCCACCGCCAGCGCGCAAGGCCGGCTGGGCGGTGTAGTCCTCGGGGGCCGCCCCACTCGCTATGCTCGGCGCGGTCGCCCGCCTGCAGAACTACAGATCCCGGCGTGCGCGGCAGGCGCGGTATGCGGCCATGGGAGCTGGCTCCCCGGGCCCGCCCGTCAGGCGGGCGGTGCGACGGGCCGGGCGCAAGGCTGCGCGGCTCGGCCCGGCTGCAGGCGGCGGCGCGGGGGCTCCGTGGGGGGTGATCGGGGTCTTCCCGCAAATTCCCCGCCTTGGGGGCCCGCAGTGAGTTCCCTTCTCTCGTCCAGGGAAGGAGCTCCTGTGCGGGGAGGGCGGGGGGTGAGGTGCGGCCCCGGGAGGCCGCGCCGTGAGCCGACCCCAGGGCGGCTTGGCTGGGCCCGGCCCTCGGTGAGGCCGGGGCGGGCGCCTCTGTTGATGCGGTAGGACGGGTCATAGAGCATAGACAGCCGTGGCGATGCGACACAGTCAGCGCAGCAGCAGTCTAACCGATTTTTAAAAAAAAGCAAATAATGTTTTAACAACACATGACAATAGTAATGCGTTAAGTCGTGGCTGCAACTTTTCAACCACAGCACCTTAAAGTGTGCAGAAAGGAAGGATTGCTGTTCATTACAGGTGGAGAACCCCAGGCAGGTTAGATTGGTATATTGGACAGAAACGTAACCTAGGTCTTGGTGTTAGAGAATAAGAAATTATTTTTGTAACGGCATTGTCAATGGACATAAACTAAACTATGTATCAAGATGACGGGAGAAGGCAATGCCGTAGTCAATGTAGGAAATGGTGAGAGCCAGGGTGAAAAGACTGGGTAGGAAATGCTGTATATGCAAGGTGTTAGGCAAGAGGAATCAGCCAGGTACAAATGTAGGCTGGAGGAGATGCCTACCAAAAGCTCTACGTTGAAAACGAAGTCTAGGTTATTGACCCGAGCTGCAAGCAAGATGGCAAGGTTGTCGTAGTAGTAGCATTAAAGCTTTTAAAAACTCCTGAATTTTCACAAGTTACATGCATTTAATAGCAGTATAACCAGCTGGCCCAGATTTTATATCCTCATAGCTTACAAAGATTTAAGAGTTTGTGCACATTTTCTTCATAAAGGATAGGAAAGGAGAATTGTGTTTACAGAATAATTTTTTAAAAAAAAGATATTTTAGTAACATGAAGAGAGAGAAAGGAAAAAGAGAATGAGAGAAAAGGAGAGCTGACGGAATTGTTCCCTTCCAAGACATAAGGTCTTTGATTCTTCAGTACCTGGTCCAAGTAGATGGTGTGTTACAATAGAAGAAATGTTGCCAAAAGAAGTGGAATGTTTACCTTCTTGATGCACTTAGGACATCAGCAAATAGAAATTGTATTAACCTACTGCTGATATTTCTAAATTGCTCTTATCATCTGAGAGGTCTTCCAGAATTTTTTTATCTCTTAACAGTACCCCTCCAATGATTACATGCATATATCATCTTCCTTCCTTCCTTCTTTCCTTCCTTCCTTCCTTCCTTCCTTCCTTCCTTCCTTCCTTCCTTCCTTCCTTCCTTCCTTCCTTCCTTCTCCTGCTTCCCTCCCAGTTTTCATGACACTCCATTACTATCCAGGTAGAATGAGACTGTAGAAAAACTAGTTATATTCTTTTCTAAAAATCTGTGTCTAGGCAGTAGGCAAAATGGCAGGCTGCCCCCAGATCACATCCAAGAGACTCAAAGTTAACATCTGGCAAGTTTGGTTAGCAGTTGCCTATGTTAATAAAAACATAACCAGAAAGCAGAGATGAACCCAAGGTACAAAAATAGCCCATCCACATAACCAGTATGCTGTAGGTGGTTTGCTTGGTAACTTTTCTGTGAATTTCCTGCTCGTCACTCCTCCAGTATTATTTCTCCCTCTTGCTAGTGCACCTTCCTTACTTCCTTTCTTTCTGCTAATAGCTGCCAACTATTCTCTTTATAATTATAAACAGAAATTAAGCTGACAGAGTTTTACAAAGTGGGAGTGAAAGGGAGCCTTACCTGAATTATACTAGTTATTAAACTGGTCTTGCAGCAAGGCAAGAAAAAACTCGTTAATTCCACTGAGATTAAATACGCACACATCTGGATAAGCTTTTGTTTGTTACACAACCTATGCTACCACATCTGACTGCAAATGTGAAAATATGGCAGAGCACTGGTATTGTCTTAAGTATCATATATTGTCTGCCTCCTGGCCAAGCCTGGTTTCATTCTCTATTCCAAAGAAACAAAAAAGAGCCTAATACTATACATTTGGGAAGTTGGTGAGCCTATGATGAATTAAGAATATAATTTGTTCTCATGCTGGGTAAATATTAGAGTGAGTTTTAAGCTGAATTAAGAATATAATTTGTTCTCATGCTGGGTAAATATTAGAGTGAGTCTTAAGCTGAATGCTTTTCTCATGGCATACCATACCATCTTAGCACCACTGTTCTGTCTGCTTTTCCTAACAGAGATAACTGGGAGTGGAGAGCGGTATGGAGGCAAGCTACAGGGAGTGAATGTTTAGTGGCATGTGTCAATAGCATTGGTAAGTAAGGAGGTTACAGTCATTTGGTGAGGTCTCCTATCTCTGTTTTTTTCATTGAGGTCAAATACAAGTCCTCTGACCTGGGAGACAAAGGGGATGATGCCCTGCTTCATGACTAGCCCCGCCCCCCCCCATCACATGAAAGCATGCATGCCACACTGGCTAATGAGGCAAAGAGAAAGAATGAAGGTGGGGGAAAATCAGAGTCCTGTGAACCTCCTTCTTTCCTTCCAACCCTCAGAAAATGCATTTGTTTATTTTGAATTGTGTTTCGGATGTTTTTTTGCAATCCATAAGACTGGAGTTATAGTATCAGTAGTGGTTTCTGCTTGATAGAAAGGTTCTCTCAGAATGAAAGTGAGCATAAATTCAGAAAAGAAAGTTTTATTTCTGTTTCTGACATGAATTTTGGGCCAGATTTCAAATCTGGAGGGAGAGAGGTCAGCTGTGTTTGTAGGTCCAAAGGTTAGATGCAAGAAATCAAGCATTTAGAGTAACAACCAAGAGATTAGGTGCTCATGGATTTGTTACTACACACTATTTATTCAACTATGACACAAAGATTTTCTGGCATAACTTCAAGTGGCAGTATGAATACCAGTCTCATAGCATGAACCAACAGAAGCAGGTATTAATGGATGATTAATTCTTAAATTTGGTATAGTAATACCTCTCATGTTGTTTTTTGTTTCTTTGTTTTTAAAAGAAAAAGTCACGTTTAACTGGAAAGGAAACCAAATCTCTCCATTATCCAGTTAGGACTCTTCTGACAAGTGCCCAGGTTAACACATTTTCGTCAACATAGGAGTATTTTGTCAAAACTTGTGGGGAATGCTGACTCAGGGTAAGGCAAAACCTACAAGGCATTCAACTAATTGTGCAATGCTTTATGTGGAAATATGACTTCCTGATCCCTGCATTATCTGCCAGTGGTTTGAAACATGGTGTTTCAATATCTGCATTGTGTACTTATCTGCCAGATAAAAATATTACATTTATAAATATAATTTGTAATATTCTAAATTTATATATATATTTATATTCAGATTTAACTGTTGTATTCGATTCCTCTTCTCCCTTTTCACACAATGTTATCCCTTTCAACAAGGGATGATTCTCATACACACTTCTAGACTCCTTAATGTTTAAAATGTCATCCACCATGTCATGGCATTAATTTCTACTGTGGACTCCTTGATTCTGAGAGATGCTGAGTAGTGCCTGTGTAGCTGGAAAGCTGTACAATGAATTTCTAACACATTGAGCTACTTGAGCTGACTGAAATACAAGCTGTAAATAGACATTGAAAATGGCCGTAAGTCCGTAAGTTTGGGAACATTTATGCAGCTTTATTAATCTAAGGCTTTATAAGCAGTATAGACTATTAATAGCCTATTTGATTGTCTCGAAATAGATGAGGTTAATATCAAGTTTACCACAGTGTATTTTGACAGAATCCCAGGAAAATGCCTTTTAATGGAAACTGTGGTGATGAAAACTAGCCAGAAAATCCATTTCCGTAGAGCAGGCTGAATGGTCAGTTCTATATCAAAAGTACATTTATGTTTGGGAGCCAAAGATGTTTCCCATGGTGGGAATATCTTGGAGCCTTGCAGGCAGGTAAACTCTGCCCTCCTTCTGCAGAAACTCAGAGAGGGTCTGGCAGAGACCCAAAGACCCTTGGACACATATATCCCCGTAGGGTTCAGCACATCAGGATTTCTAAAAGGAGTGCAGTTTACACCACTAGAGGCCAGAGGCGGCCTCTGGAGGGGCTTTATTATACCCCTGATTTTTATTCCTGTTAAAGACCACCTATGCTTTTGGCTACCTGGCAGACTAATAATGCAGCTGGATTGAACAAGTGTCAATTAATTTCTACACAGTTGCAATGTCACATTTTGGGAGGTGAGCAAAGGGACAGGTACAGGGAATGAAGCACACAAACGTACCTCAGAATGGATCTGTATCTGTTAGAGGACATTAACCATACTGATCTACAGAGGTATACTTGAAAGTCCTGTTCGTTTTGGTTAACACCAAAAGGTGGTTTTGCCCGGTGCTTACAGCCAATGCAGATTCAGTTAATGGGGTGTGCAGTACAGTGTGTGGTGGCATTTCAGAGTTTGCCAGTGTGTAGAAGACTCATAGCATTGCAGAGGGTTTATTCATTTAGGTAGAAGATGTCAGAATAGACCCAAATGGGACATTTTTCTGTGCTGCCTTGGATAACAAGGTTAAGAAAAAAACAGTGACAATTTAAATAAATCAGATTTTTTTTCTGAAGATTATGCTGTCATTTTCTCCAATTATTCTTGACATTTCACCCATTCGTATTGTGATCTGAGTTAATAATGGAGGAAAAAACGGTTCTTGTTGCCTTGTTTATTCTTTGTTCTCAAGGAGATAAGCTGTTTATAAAGAGAAGTTATTTGTTATTTAAATCACTTTTACTGAAGTTGTTTGTTTCCTTGTTTGAGTTTCTAAAAATATTGCAACAATTGTGATGCATCTTTGAGATGTCTGTTGAATTCACTATGATTTGTACTGGAATTCATTCCTAAATGGGCACAGGTGTTGATAGCTATAACGTGCTAGAATGAGTCAAAACCAATAAATGCTCAATAAAGGAAAGATGAAAGAAAATGCACTGAAAACAGCGCTTTTAAGATGTGATAAAATGACACTTCAGCTCACTGCTCAATTAGGTATATAGCACTGAAGATATGTGTGCAGCAACTACGTATTTTAAAACAGCTGAACATGTTAGAACATAACTTCAGTCAATATTTTCAAGATCATAAACATTATTTTTGAAATTAGCAATACTATTTAGGATATAATAATCAACTTTTGTTTGCAAGCCGTTCTATAGTGCCCTGATGCAACATTTTGCTATATTCTTATTAAAAAAAGATGACTAATAGTCTATGAAATTGACTTGCTCGCTTTCTCATGTTGCACAAGAATTTAATGCTAGAATAAGATATAGGATTTATGACATTGCAACACCAAAAGTCACTTAAAGCATTTCCTTTGCGCTTCTACCATGAGCAGTCATTTTGTTATCTGTTTCTTGCACAATGTACTGCGTAGGCAACATCTTTTGAAGCCCCATCCTGACCTTTGGGTGCGTTTCTGACAGGAATGGAGGGCCAGTCAGTGAACAGGTGAGTATTATGGTTAGCGTTTCCCGAGTGCCAGTGCCTTTCGCTTGGAGCGTACGCTTTTTTGCATTGTGCCTTTCTGTCAGAAGAGCTTTGTAGTTACAGTGGAGGTGGTTGGATAAGACAGACAGGTACCGACCAAATGAGGCAGGTGGTCGGCGTTCTTCCGAGAAGTTCTCAGGAGCCCCACGTGGGTATCTGAACTGATACTGCCAAGGACAAGGCTTACTGTGTGCTAACACACACTGGCTGTACGGGGCTGAATCAGCCTGTAGGTTTTGCATTACCTTCAGGGAAATTGCTTTTACATTAACATATCTTGCTGTTGTGGTTTAAATATACATTCATAGGCATAAAGGTGGTTGTACTGCTAATGTGCAGACAGGCTGTTAACTCTGGCCAGGAATATTTGTCCTTAATATTGTACAAATGTTTGTCCTTAACATTTTATGGTCCACGCTTTTAAAGATAAACAACACAAGCTAGAAATCATCGACAAACCCAAGTTCAGTTGCCAAAACTCAGCAACGGCCAAGCTGGCCGGAGAGCTGCTGCATCGGATACAGCCACGGTGCAACACGATGCAAATCACAGGCGACAAGCAAGTTGCTTGGAAAATGCGTGGATATGAGCAGTAAAGCACGATAAATGGCACCAGTGCGGCCCTCGGTGGGTCTGTGCAGCGCCGAGTGGCCGGAGCGGCTGCGCGGGGAGCGCGGCCCTGGGCCGGGAGCGGCCGGGCCGGCCTCCTCTGCTCGCCGCCCGGCTCCCCGGGGGCTACCTCACAGACTGGGGCTCGGTTTAGGTGGGTAAGGGGAGGGAGAGGCGCCGGGGACCCCCGCTGGCAGGGCTCGCCCAGCACCGGCCAAGGCCGGCTCCTCCGAAGGCCCGCGGCCGTTGCCCCGGGGGGCGGCGGGACTCCACTTCCCAGCGCGCCCCGCGCCCCCGCCGCAGAGGCCGGGCCGGGAAGATGGCGGCGCCCTTGTCGCCCTTGGTTACTGCGCGCTGCCTGCTGCGGGCTTCGGCGCGGCGCGCCGCCCGCCTGCTGCCGGCGCGGGCCGCTGCCCTGCGGAGAGGTCAGTGCCGCCCCGGGAGGGGGCTCGCCGGCCCCGCATCCTGCCCTGCCCGCAGCGGGGCGAAGGGAGGACGAGCGGCAGGCTGCTGGGGCACCGCGCAGGGAGGGAGGCAGGCGAGGCACCGTGGAGCGGCTGCGGGAGCCGGTGCGCCCCTCCTCGCCGCCGGTCTCCTCTCCGGCGGAGGTGAGGCCGCGCCGAGGGGAGAGGGCTTGCCGCTGCCGGGCAGGCGGCAGCCGCCGGGACGCGCCCCGGCCCCGCCGCCCTGGCGTGCCCTGTCAGTGTCCTCGTGTTCCCCCGCTTGGGCAGGCCAGGGCGGCCTGTCCGTCCACCCAGCTCCGGCGGGGCCCCGCGGCCGGGGGCTGGCGCCGGGAATCGGCCCCCGTGGGCAGCGGGTGGGGACGACCCCGGGACTTCCCGGGTTAACGATGCCGCTTTCCCTTAGTAAATAGGGCTTCAGGTCGCCGCGGCTGCATCGGGAGCTTGATGGGCGGCGGGTGCGTTCGTGCCCGCCAAAGCTTTCAGTGCGCTTCAGGATGACTCGGGGACTTCTCTTCCCATAAGGATCCTCCGATGTATAGAGCTGAGCTCTATCTGTCAGCCTTACTAAAAAAGTCAGTGTCATACCCAAATTTATGGGGAACTAGGTTTTGTTAGCTTGAGGCTTACGTTAGAAGCAGAGGCCTTTTTTTCTTCAGTGAGAGCTATTCGTTCTCTGCCGGCCTGGCAAATGTGTGAGGATTCAGCTGAGTTCAGGTGGGTCCCGGGGGTCTGAAAGTCAGCAGATCTAGGATTGATAAATGTTCACATGCACACATTATATTGTGATTGCACAATATTTATACATCCTAAGGAAAACAGACAAGCACTACAGTTAGTACTATAGCTGTATATGTTTTATTTGATATTAGTCTAAACCTTTAAATCTATGTAGATTGTTTTTTTTTAACCAACATATTATCATTTTAAAAAAAGTTGTCAGAGCAAATCCAGTGGCTTTAGGCATAGTTCTTCAGCTTCCACGTTAAAGGGAAGGTAGTCCTTACATATGTTATTTGAGGACATCTGCAGGGGTGGGCAGCCATCATTGAATTGATTTATAATCTTGTTTTTATGGTCACTGGTTTATAGTCTTTTATTTGTTTTTGTGATTTGCTTTCCACACTTTTATACCTTTTCTTTAATTAAAAGACTTCACAAGTAGTATTTGTGTAAAGTTGCAATTTCACTGATAAACTTTTCTGTCTTTTTCTACTTTCATCTGCAGGTCAGATTGTTAAATGAGGTGTGCGTGGAAATAGTACAAGTAATCTTATTTCAGAATAATGTCACAGGCATGTGTGGAAAAAAAGCAGAATTCTAGTTCCAATTCATCTGTTTCTCTAGAAGCTTAAATACTGCTTCATATGCTGCTGAAATGAATGGACTGCAAGGCGGCTAAATAGAGGTTCAGTGATTCATCTAAGGTCATATAATGAGACAAAGATGGGAGGACAGCCCAAGTCCTTGTATCTTAGCTGCAACCTGCCTCTTATGATTTGAACTGCTCATTTCGGCGTGTCTATTTTTTTTCCATTTGTTTCATATGATATTGGCCTAACATTTTCAATTTGTGGAGATAACTTAGCCTCTTCCCCCCCAGCATGGTAGGTTGGACTTTGTGTTTCTAAGCATTCTATTAAGCATTGGAAAGTAAATAATTTTTTCAGATGGCCTCCTCTCTCATTCTTCTTATTAAGCATTGTAAAATATTTTGAAAGGAGCAATTGTTTGTGTTATTATAGGGCTACAAATGTATTTTCTGCTTCATAACCAACACATGATCTTTTTCATGAGAAGCTTACATGCCAAGTCTTTGTTCTTCTGCAGGTTTACGCATGTGCTTATCTTCAGTGCATGTGCTTAACTCATCCAAATCCTTGTACATCATGGGGCAGTTTACCTGTTTTGAGACTGATTCTGCAAAACTTGCACATATATTTAATAAAAGATGGGACAAGAGAACATTATTATTATCTACAGGTACTAGTATGCAAAAAATTTGTCTTTCCTGATCTTTTGCTACCTTCACTCCCATTCTCCTGCAGGAAAATAAACTTTGGGGCTACAAGACCGTACTGTTGCCCTTCCCCATTGCTGTGGTGTCATCCAAGAAGGAAAGATTTTGCAGCAGTTCTGTTGTAAGCTTAATTATGAGTATAGTGAGGTCTCTGATACCACCATCTGCCTGTTGATAAAAGTGCCCTCTAACTTCAAAGTCCTCTTCTTCTGTCATGGCAGCTGTGTTTCACAGGCAATTTTAGCGGCTTTACATTAAGGGTTTGGGGGTTTGAAGCAGTTTGGCTTCATTGTGACCCAAACTAATATTCTGAACTTCAGCTTGGATTGTTGAAAACAGGACAGTTTTAAAAGTTACTTTCTATTACCTTTTGTGTTCTCCCCCCACACAAATTCCAGTGCTTGCGAAAATCTCTCAAGGCAGAATTCTGTCTGCAGAGCAGTAATGAAACAGATGTGACTCCTGTATATTGCCTTAACACTGGTTTAGCAGAAGGTGTTCCAGCTTCTTGATTGTGACTGTCAGCAAAGGTGGCAGTTGGGTGATTTTGGGGTTGTTACCTTTGGTGCAGTTGTAACCTCCATGAGTTTGGTTTAGATGCAGTTCTCAAACAACTATTAGTTGGAAATATTTTTTATATTTAAGACAAACAGTAATTAACCATTACAGGAAAGTGTCATAGGAAATGGTTAATTCTCCATCTCTTAGGTCTTCAGAATATTTTCTTCAAAATATGCTGTAATCAAACACAATTCTTGAGCGTAGTTCAGGAGTAATTACATAAATTTAACTTCCCTTATATTTAGAAAGGTCAACGTTGTCTTCCAGCCTTAATCTCCATGAATGAAAACGATTTCTGCTCATTCCCACGAGGGAGTGGTTTGAAGCATACATACAGCACAAAGGTTAAAGGTGATTTTTTTTCCTATCATCAGTCTTCTGAAGTGCTTGTTTCAACTTTGTTTCCAGAATTAATAATACATACTTTCACGTGTACTGTATGTGAGTGACCCTGTAGTGTGAGGTGAATATTGTAATCTGAAGCATGACTTACCTTTTGCAATAAAAGGAGTTCAGTTCCGTGTGCTTGATCTTTGCTTCTTTAGCTGAATATTCTATCTGTCTGTCGTGGTTTTTCTTTTTCATCCCATTAAAGTCTACAATTCTAATAATGTGTTTAAAAGATGTTTAATTCGAGGGCCATAAGAGCTTGCAGACCAAATTTGAATTCATCTGTGGAAGTACAATACTTTTTCTCTACCAGAAGTGAATAATCATCTTAAATTCACATGAAATCTTTTTGCATTACTTGAAAACTCACAGATTAATAAATTCAAAGATGTTAGTTTCTGCAGTCATGGGAAGATTGCAAAGATGAAATTCATGTCAGGGAAGCCCAGGTTCTTTTCCTAGGCCCTGAAATACAGCGGAGACAAGGACCTGCTAGGATTTTTGTCATGGGAATTCTCTTCTGACAATCACAGTTCAAAACCTTACATAATGAAATCCAACTACTAGGAAAAAAATAAGGATTACCAGGGTGAATAGTGTTTACCTCGGTTATCTACTTGCTCTCAACCTCCTGACTGCTGTCAAGATCAGTTTTTGATGTGCTACAACCTAGCTTCCGTTTCAGATTGTCTTCTTACATAACTAACTCTGGTGCCTGCCTCAGCTGTGACTGTTGCTTTCATAAGCAGTGTCATTGAAAGTCGCATGCCTTTTTCCTCTGTCATCTCAGAGATGAGTTCTAAATGGCAGTAGGAAAACTTGACAACACACTGATTAGTTTTTCAATTTCATAGAACGGTTTGGGTTGGAAGGGACCTTAAAAGATCATCTAGTTTCAACCCCCCTGCCATGGGCAGGGACACCTTCCACTAAACCAGGTTGCTCAAAGCCTCATCCAGCCTGGCCTTGAACACTTCCAGGGAGGGGCATCCACAACTTCTCTGGGCAACCTGTGCCAGTGTCTCACCACCCTCACAGTAAAGAATTTGTTCCTAATCTCTAATCTAAATCTACCCTCTTTCAGTTCGCTGCTCTTTTCCAGAGCAGGTGGTCACTGGGGTTAAGAACACTTTTTATGTTTTTATGTAGGCACTTATCTTTGCAGCAGTAAATTAATGCCAGTTTACTGAAGGTGTCTTAAGTTCCCCACTTTAAAGGAAATTTTTATAATTTCAGATTGGCATTTTCATTAGGCATTTATACATTAATAAGGTTTTTTTTTTGCTTTGGTGAGTTCTTCCCCTTGGATTTCTCCAAGGCAGGACTCATGTGTGTGTGTATCACAGCAAGTCTTCCCTGCAGCTTGGTCTGTGATCTTTGGATAGGCAAGCAGAAAGGCAAATACAAGCAGCTAATTTTATGACTTTAAATAAAGTGAGATTATAGTTGAATGTGTATGTTTTAGAAACACGAATTTAATAAAAAGTTGCAATCTGGTGGCAGCTCTTAAAGAAGCAGGGAATGTCAGGCTAAATGTGGTAACATCCAGCACTGTCCTGCACCATGGAGGTGAGAAAGATAAGTTATGGATAACCACATGTCTGTAGTTTTACACTGTTTTACGTAAAACTAGATGAATAATGAATTGACGCTGCGCTTTTCTATAGCTTTATCTAGAACACTACATAGAGACAGAAGATGCTTTTTCTGTGTGTGACAAAGATTTCAGAAGGCAGCTAATAAAATTCCAGTAACAGTTTATGTAATACAAAGATTCGATAATGAAATGTGAAGAGATAAGTGAAAACCCATCTTTTGCAATATGGAGCAGAAGGCTGTAGGACTACAATTCATGTGCTGAATCACAGGTGATTCCTATTCTAACAGTAGTTTCCTTGATGTAAAATTATGGAAGGTAATTGCCTGGTATTCCTCTGCTATGTATTAACATTTCTAAAGTGTCCTTTTCTTTACCAGTTTGGGAATAGATTACTATAGAAGCATAGTTGTGTGAATGATTTTGGAACCTATCTCACAAAATGCAGGTTAGAATGGAAGACCCGCATTTTTTTCTGTCTCTTAGGATAGTTTATCACTTGAATAGCTGTCTTCTGGTGACTTACCTCTAAAACCCTTGCATACTTTTTAAGAGCATATGCCTTTGTTTTGCAGCTACAAGTTTGACTTTATCACTGACCAGTTACTGGGTGTCTGCTGGTGGTGTATTGTAGTGTACCCCCATCATATTTAAATCCCAGCGTTCAATATTATTTTAGGAGAACAGTGAGTAATTTGTCCCGTGACACTCTCTGTCGTCACTTGCGCATATTCTCTGTCTCTGCCGTCTGTTAATGATAAAGTATTTTCTTCCACTCCCGGGATGGTTAGCTGTAAGTACATGTAAGCTGAGACAAAAATCACACTTCTGAGCAGTCCTGCTGGTGTGCTTTGTCCATGGCCAGGAAGATCATGAGCCGCAAACCCTTTCTTATCCCTAAATTAGCTTTTATTTTTTTTTCTCCAATCTCGTGGTAAGCAGTAGGAACTGATGGCTTTACAGGTATAACAGTATAACGGGACAGTGGCTGTCCCTCACACTGGAGCTCTTGGAGCCATCAAGCTCTATGCGTTGCAAAGGCAGGGATAGTTTAGAGGTACAGATCACAGGACTGAGGTTGACTTTATATGGGAGTGGAATGGTTGAAAACAAGATGAAAAAACTTTGAGAGATAATCTTTGCCTTTTCTCCTTCCCTTTGGAGGTGGGTCAGGTAATGCTGACCTGTTCCTGACAGATTTTTGTCAAATTTATTTTTAAAATTCACTCCCCATCAATGAAAGTTTTACAACTTCTAGACTATTAATCAATTTCACTACCTTAATTACAGTTATTAAGGTAACTGTATAAATACAGTTTATTTCCTTTTCTCAGTACTCTGTGTGTATCTGGAGATAGCTATGTGTTTCTCTTTAGTCTCCTCTAAAGGTTTTACTCAGATTTTTGCAAAAACGGACTTTGAACTCAGCTCTCTTTATGTGATCTCTTTAGCTGGGGATGAGCTAATTACTTTGAATTCATAGCAGTAATTCAATTCCTTCAGGGCAGGAGAATTTGGTATAACTATTGTCTGTAGATGTAAACAGTGACTATCTTGCTTCGAAGAAACTAAAGTGTTACTTGCAATAAATAAACATAATTTGGTCTTATTGTTCAGTTTTATACTTCTCTTTTATAACTATATTCATTTTGTGTTTCTTATAAAAATTTAAAAGTCTTCTCGTGTCCCTTACAGCTTCTCTGTGGGTTGTGACCCATGATTTAAGAAACAGTCCTTTATAGCATCTTCTAATCTCCCATTTAGTTGATACCTCTCATGAAATATGATGTGAAAATTGAAAAGTGTATTCCAGACTATACCAATATTGAATAGAACAGGGTTTTTTATGTGTGCTTATGTTACCGTTCATGTATATACATTGGAGTACTTGCATTTTTTAAATTTTATTTTATTTTTTCCTCTAATAGTGTTATGATGGTGTCTCACTGTCAGTTTGTGATCCAGTGTAGCCCCTGGATCCTTTCCTGCAGGGCTGCTCTTCAGCTGGTCATTCTCCATCTCTTCAGTTATTTATTTCCCCGAAGCACCATACTTTGTCCCTGTTGAATTGCATCCTATTTGTGTTAGATTCTTTGTCCAGTTTGTCAGAAGTGCCTTGCCTTCCAGGGTATTTGCAGCCCCCTCCTGACTTGCCGTTATCTGTGTTCCCAGTCCATGTACTTTATTTTGCCATATGCAGGTCATGAATGGAAATGCTGGATCGCACCAAGTTCAGATTCTGAGCCCTCTCTGAAATTCTACTGCAGATATGCACTTCATTTAACTGTAGTAATTATTCATTACATGTAGTTTTTCTCATTGTTTTTGTCCCTGCTCGAAAGTAATTTCATTTGCAACTTAGCATTCTCATATATAAAGTAGGAAAGTATGTGACCCGATGACAAAAGTGTTACTGCAATTAAGATGCTTTTCCTCTACCCACTAAGCATATTACCTGCTCAGAGAGGAAAACTTGTTGATCTCGTGCTGTTCCTGAGGAGCTGGTGTTGGCTTTTGTTTGTTATGTTATCTTGTTAAGTGCTTTATTTAAAAAAAAAAAATCTGCTTGTACTCGTTCCAGTATTCTTGAGTGGTTTGAAGTTGTTTTGACTGGCCTGTGAATTTCTGGATTTGCCTTTCTCTCCTTTTTAAAGACAAAAATCGTTTCATTTTCTTAGTATTTTGGAACCTCACCTGCCTTCAGTGAGGCCTCAAAGCAAGCTGTTAGAGGCCATTGTGTTGCTTAGGAAACTTACCTAAAGCATTTAGGGATGAATTTCCTTATATCTCACAATGTTCAAAATATCCAACTATATAGCCTATGATACATGTTTTTACTACTCAAATCTATTTCTTTTATCATTGCTACAAATTGTGTTACTCATGATTATACTTAACCTGTTAAATGACAGTGGAAGCAAAGACGATATTGAATACCTTTTCAGTGTGTTCCATTGTTACGGTTCTGATCTTACTGATTTAGCAAGCCTTCTTTGTAATCTTGTATGTTCTTTCTTTTCCTAGTTATATCTCATTTTATGTCTAGCAGTTCTGACTACTTTTTTTTTTTTTTCTTAATAAACAAAATTCCTGCTTGGGCACAGCTGTGTCTCTTCTAGGCAGAAGATAATGCCAGCAGACCCGTCTGTGGCATTGCAGGGCTTCACATCTATTGCTTTGTGTAGTGTGGTCTTTGATTCTTTCAACTTGCTTGCAGAACTGCTGTTTTGGTCTCCTGTTTGCTGGCTTTTAAATTCCTTCTGTCTGGTTTAGCCCACTACTCTCTAAAGGATTAATTTATTCAGAGAAATGCACTTTGGAATTTTTAAATGGTTTTGACCCAATTTGCGAAAAAAAAAAAATCAAAACTTACCTTGCAACAGCTCATCAAAATCTTACCAACTTTCCAGCTGGGCTTTTTACTGTGTGTACTTGTTAATAATAAAAATAAATGTTAAAACATACTACTAGAGGTGTTTATTAGTAAAGTTAAAAGTCGATTTAATGAAAAACGAAGAGGTAACATACTCCAGTGGTTGTATAAGTAAGTAATGTATATATGTCTTTGTGTAAACTGTTAAGAATGTGTTTTGTTTATGAATATAAGAGGATGCTTTTCAAAACTTCTCTATTAATAATCTACTTTTTATTTTACAGCATACACGGCTCAGGCAGATGAGACGACAGTCCCTGGTACTCCTTCAGATGCTAACGCCAGAGCCTTACTGGTTTGCAGTGGACCTTTAGAACATTATGACTTTCTGATTAAGCAAGAAGAGCTGAGGAATGATGAGCAGCAAAGAAGAGTTATGCAGCACCTACAGAAGTTGCACGAGAGCCTTAAAGGCTACAGCATCGGTTCAAAAAATCTTCTCTCAAAGGTAAGGTTTATAATGATAACTTTTTTTTTTTGCATTTATATTTGCGCATAAGTATGTGCTTAAAATACATAAATTTCTGTCATTAACATGAGCCTTATTTTTGCAGCTGGGTCTTTACGGATAGATCATTGTTCGTGCTTGGATCTCTGCTCTTTCTTTTTCAGTTTGTAAAATTTCAGTGACACTCTAGGAGTAAGCAAATTAAATATTATTGAAATAATTATGTAAGAAAATCTGTTATGATTTTGGTTATGTCCACTGTCTGCCTTTCAAAAAATGTCATTTGGCAACAGGAGAGAGGGGCCTAGACCAGATTTTAATTCTCAAGCACTGGTATAACACGTGTGTTTGGGTTACACATACTGAACACTGATGTTTTGTGTTCTAACAGATCTTCCATGAATATAAGTGAAATTAGGCAGCAGAGTCTATATAATTTAGCTTTGCAAAACATTATAATATAGATCAGACATGACTTTTTAAAAAAATGTCCATTCTTTCCAGTGTTGTTAGTCTCCAAGTGAGGTAAGGAAAGAAGGAAGAGGTGTGATCTGCACCCCAGTTGTGTTTTTGAGGGCATCACAGCTCCTTTTCAAAGTGTTAACAAAAATTCAGACATCTCCCTGTTGCACAGCGCCTTAGCAACCATACTGCCTTAGCATTAGTAATGCTAATAGCCTGCTGTTGCAGCTCTGTAACTTTTCCCTGAAGCTGTTGGTGTGGTGTTTTCCAGAGCCTCTGTGGCAGTATTTTTCACGTCTTGTTCTCATGCTGTTATTATCATATTGTTGCTTTTGTGGCCTTGCACCTGCAAATCTTGATAGTGTTGTTATGACACGTTCTCATGGGAAGCAACTAGAACTGGTGTGAGAATCCCCCCTCGGCTTTCCTTGCCTCTTGTTGTGTAGAGTTGAGTTTATATCCCAGAAAACCAAACACAGCACCCAGCAAAGTAGATAAGACATTTAATTACTTGGTAAATATTAGGCTATCATAGATGTGCACAGAAGCTGAATGACCAGTGAATATGCTTCATTTGCACCTGATTAACATACTCCAGTCAGCACAAATACTCATAAACATGGTGAGGGGAAACAACAAGAATAGGACATTTCACTGAGGCTGATGATAGAAGTAGAGTGCTGGGAAAAAAAGCATGGCGAAATATTCATTGCCATCATTATCTTCACTTTCCCTGCCTGCACTAGAGACACCTCCCTACCCCTAAGGAGTAGGAGGAGGATGTCTGCAAGCTGTCACTGCTCTTTGCAGCCTGCCACTGAGTGTTTTCCTTTCTCTCTTTCTCTTGCACTGCTTTTGTTTTTATTTTTCATCAGAAGTAACTTTCACATTTACAGTCAATGTATGCTGTCAGCTGCAGACCTTGCTAATAAATCTCCATGTCAGCCTTTCTCAGCATCCGTTATGCAACACACCTCATCTCATGGGCATAAATGTAAATGTCTAACTATTGAACTTTTACCTAACTGTACACGTCCCATTACAACCCCAAATTCTTCTGACACAAATACCGTATTTTGTTTGCATGGCAAGCCTAAATGATGTAGTATGAAATCAGGGGAGCCAAAGCCTACAGGGCTCAAGTGCTTCTAAATTACATGCTGTCCCCTGTCCTTTAGGCACCAAATGACAAGTTACCACTCTAAGGCTCTTGCAATGTATATTAGCTTCAAGGCATGAAAAAAGTAGAGAAGAGAACGTTGGTATGAGAATCACAGAATCACACAGAATCACAGAATCAGCCAGGTTGGAAGAGACCTCTGGGATCATCGAGTCCAACCGCTGCCCCTACACCACCCTGTCAACTAGACCATGGCACTGCGTGCCATGTCCAGTCTTTTCTTAAACACATCCAGAGATGGTGACTCCACCACCTCCCTGGGCAGCCCATTCCAATGTCTAATAACCCTTTCTGAAAAGAAATTCTTCCTAATGTCCAACCTGAACCTCCCCTGGCGAAGCTTGAGGCTGTGTCCTCTTGTCCTATCGCTAGTTGCCCGGGAGAAGAGGCCAACTCCCACTTCACTACAACCTCCCTTCAGGTAGGTGTAGACTGCAATAAGGTCACCTCTGAGCCTCCTCTTCTCCAGGCTAAACAACCCCAGCTCCCTCAGCTGTTCCTCGTAGGTCAGACCCTCCAGACCCTTCACCAACTTGGTCGCCCTCCTCTGGACTCGCTCCAACACCTCAACATCTTTCCAGAACTGAACACAGTACTCAAGATGCAGCCTCACCAGTGCTGAGTAGAGAGGGACGATCACTTCCCTAGACCGGCTGGCTACACTATTCCTAATAGAGGCCAGGATGCCATTGGCCTTCTTGGCCACCTGGGCACAGTGCTGGCTCATGTTTAGCCGGCTGTCGATCAGCACCCCCAGATCTCTTTCCACCGGGCCGCTTTCTAACCACTCTTCCCCCAGCCTGTAGAGCTGCATGGGGTTGTTGTGGCCGAAGTGTAAGACCCAAGTATTAAATCTATAAATGGCCTGTGTCATGCCTGTAAATACCCTTGTTTCAAAGAGGCAAATATAGCAGGGTGCAGAGCATTGGGACACAGGCTTGCCTGTCAGCCTGCCTCCAACATCCCTTGAATGCTTTAAACTCATATATGTAGCTGGAGATCATGTATTTGCTAATCATATGCTTGACTGGAAATGCCATAAATGTCTTCCTGCCTCCTGATGAAAGGAAGCAGACTAAACACCTAGGAAGGAGCTCTTTTTTAATTGACATACAGTGAGAAGAAACCTGAATGGGAAATAATTCCACAGAGCAGAAGTCAGGCACTCTGGAAGGAAAAAGATGAAAGTGGCGAAGTACAGGAAGTGACGTGCTAAGGCAAGACTGCTCCCAGAAGACAATGAGCATGTCTTCAGAAGTTCTGTTCTGGAAGCAGTTGACCCGATCATCCTTATGGGTCCCCTGCCACTTGAGATATTCTGTAACCCAGCTTCAAACAGGGGTTTGGCCACATGATCCCCTGAAGTCCCTGCCAACTGAAATCATTCAGTGATTCTAACTGATGTGGGAATTGGGGCCAAACAATGGTTTGGGATATATTTTGCCTTCGCTGGCTGGTGGCTCAGTTCATCACATTGCTTACCTTTTTACTTTTGGGATTTCTTTATTTAAAATTATTAAAAACATAAAAACAGTGTAAAAATGATAAAGTCTGAAAAATGTATGTTTATAACATAAAACACTTATTAAAATTGTATGAAAAAAAACGTATTTTAAAACACTTATTTAAATTGTATGTGGGTGTGTGCCTGTGGATCCTTGTTGTCATGATGCCTTTGTAGGCTAACTCTTGAGTCTAAACCAGCCTCCTGATTCAATTTGGGCAAGTACCAAATAAAAAATAGAAATTTCCTCTTTCAAAAATGGTTGTTGCTTATCTTTGTTATCCAAAGCAATATGGCAGTGTGCCTGAATGAGAACTGGTTTTGCATAAATATAAGGAGATCAAGCTGGATTCAGCTTGCCAAACTACTTCTGTAAGTGTAATCTAACAGGCCAGAATCTTGTATCTTGAGAATGCTCAGTGTGAAAAGTTTTTTTTTCCATCTGTCTGGGCTTCTTTTTAAGCTTTGGTGTTGGGCTCGCAATGTTCTAAATTGCCTGTCTCAAAATTGTCTTTAGACACTGTACCTGGACTGTAAAAGAGGAAGTCACTGAAAAGGAAGCCAGTTACCTGGCTTGCTCCTGCCTTGCCTTTTGGACATACTGACAGACTTTTATTCATTTTCATTCTTTAGAAAAAATATTACGATGAAGGCATTGGTCTTACTGTCAAACCTGAGGGTCAGTAGGCCAGAGCATTTTGATCTTTCCTGGTAAACTGCTTTGGGCATTTGGATATTCTGTTCTAAAAGCACTGCCTTTGAGAATAGTTTTGAGAGCTGACTTGTGTTAACTGGAATGCCCTGAACCATTACAGTTGTTAGAGCAGGTGTCTTGTAATGGCTTTGTAGATCAAGCATTATGTGGGTTTGTTATTTACTGTTTCTTTGATCGGGAAGCATGAATAGGGAAGAAAGTCTCTATTGCAGAGAACAAATACTAATCTTATTCTATTTAGGAAATTGTGATGCTACTTTGTCCCTGTATAACAGAGCTAATCACAGTGAAGCCAAACTGACTGACACTTTCTTAAAAGGAAAAAGTCAAATGCCATTTTTTAGGTTGAGAATGTGGTTTTCACTAGTTCCTTTAAAGCACTCCTCTCTTTCATTTAACATTGCTTCAATTCCATGCTTTAATTTTAAACCAGCTTTTAAAAATTGTTGCATGGCTCACTGATCCCTGGGAACTAATGCCACAGTCAGTGAGAAGGAGCTGTAGAACTACTTGCTATTGGGATAAGTGTTGTTGCAGTTTGAGGTTTTTATTCTAGAGCTTGATATCTCTGTGGAAATCTTAAGAAGATTGATAACCAGGTTGAGCACTATGGTGCCATGCCATACATCAAAACCTCAGAAAGGAGGAGAGTGGTGAGTTTCGTGTACATCTGTTAAAGCCTGCTAGCTTCTGTAATTAAATCAAATCATGATTCTTGATGGAGAAGAAGTCATAACATCTTTATTTCTCTTCTGCTATCTTTGAGGAAGTTATTCAGCAGTTCAAACAGAGCTTCTTTTGAAATAAAATGAAGACAAATGAAGTATGGTTTCATTTCTAGTTCAGGCCAGGTTTTGCTTCAGCAAAATTGTAATTAACGTCCCTAATGAAGGTTTTCCCCAGAATAAGAGTCACAGCTGTGAACAGGTATTTGGTAAAATCACAGCCATCAAGCACTGTACCAGCTGTAGACAGTGGCATCATATGCTTGTCTTAGAGTTTTCTAAGTAAGCAAAATATATATATGTTTTTCTATGATGGACTTTCAGGGTAAGGATGCTGTTGCAGACTTGGTTCAGTTTTGAAGAGTAGAACTAAGGCTTTTTGTGCTGAGAAGAGGTGGTGAGTACTGCACTCTGAAATTGGCCTGGGTTTAATAGGATTTGTGTAGGCTTATGAGTAGAAGTAGTTCATGTAACTGGTAGAAGGCGTCTCCAGGAAGTACTAATGATATAGGGCGCAGATAAATTCATGAATGGATAGATGATGGTAAAGCTGTGGATGTGGTCTATCTCGATTTCAGTAAAGCGTTTGACACGGTCTCCCACAGCATCCTCGCAGCTAAACTGGGGAAGTGTGGTCTGGATGATCGGGTAGTGAGGTGGATTGTAAACTGGCTGAAGGAAAGAAGCCAGAGAGTAGTGGTCAGCGGGACAGAGTCCAGTTGGAGGTCTGTGTCTAGCGGAGTTCCGCAAGGGTCGGTTCTGGGACCAGTTCTATTCAATATATTCATTAATGACTTGGATGAGGGATTAGAGTGCGCTGTCAGCAAGTTCGCTGATGACACAAAACTGGGAGGAGTGGCTGACACACCGGAAGGCTGCGCAGCCATTCAGAGAGACCTGGACAGGCTGGAGAGTTGGGCGGGGAGAAATTTAATGAAATATAACAAGGGCAAGTGTAGAGTCCTGCATCTGGGCAAGAACAACCCCATGTACCAGTACAAGTTGGGGACAGAGCTGTTGGAGAGCAGCGTAGGGGAAAGGGACCTGGGGGTCCTAGTGGACAACAGGATGACCATGAGCCAGCAGTATGCCCTTGTGGCCAAGAAGGCCAATGGCATCCTGGGGTGTATTAGAAGGGGTGTGGTCAGCAGGTCGAGAGAGGTTCTCCTCCCCCTCTACTCTGCCCTGGTGAGGCCGCATCTGGAGTATTGTGTCCAGTTCTGGGCCCCTCAGTTCAAGAAGGACAGGGAACTGCTAGAGAGAGTCCAGCGCAGAGCCACGAAGATGATTAAGGGAGTGGAACATGTCCCTTATGAGGAGAGGCTGAGGGAGCTGGGTCTCTTTAGCTTAGAGAAGAGGAGACTGAGGGGTGACCTCATTAATGTTTATAAATATGTAAAGGGCAAGTGTCAAGAGGATGGAGCCAGGCTCTTCTCAGTGACATCCCTTGACAGGACAAGGGGCAATGGGTGCAAGCTGGAACACAGGAGGTTCCACTTAAATTTGAGGAAAAACTTCTTTACGGTGAGGGTGACCGAACACTGGAACAGGCTGCCCAGAGAGGTTGTGGAGTCTCCTTCTCTGGAGACATTCAAAACCCGCCTGGACGCGTTCCTGTGTGATATGGTCTAGGCAATCCTGCCCCGGCAGGGGGATTGGACTAGATGATCATTCGAGGTCCCTTCCAATCCCTAACATTCTGTGATTCTGTGATGAATAGCTGGTCGGCACTCTCCTTCCATGAAGGCCTGGTACTTTGTAACTTTGAGTACACTAGGAAGTGAAAGATAAACCTTATGCTATAGATGTCCAGTTGCAAATGACTGGCATTGGTTTTACTTAACGTTTTGTACTTAATGAGTTTTAATAGACATAAATGAAACAAATTGATATATTTTAAATTACTTAAGGACTTTTTGGAAATAAGTCAAACACTTTAATCAGTTACACATAGTAGTTTGTAGATTGACTTTTTGCTTTGTCAGGAGGTTTCTAGCAACTTGACTAGCCTACTTTTAGTATAAAAACTTCTGTGTTGAAAAGAATCTACTGGCAGCTTTTTAGAAATAAAAAATAGTGGTGCTCGGCATTTCAAACATGCTCATTTTTCCTGGCTCTGTCATAGAGGAGAATGTGGTTGAGAGGTTGAAGTGAAGAAAAGGAGGAAGAGAGAGAGAGAAGCCTCTATCTGTCAGCCTCTTCTGTAGTCTGATATTCCTTATTTTATGGCCTGATTTCTTCTGTGATAGAATTGCAGAAGCCTCTTCTCAAATAACAGTTATTCCAGAAATAGAAACTTCTTGCACTTCTGAACCACTACAAGAATGGTCTGCTTTGTTTTTAGTTTTGTTCTTAATTTGTCACTTTTTATATAAATAGTTTTATTCACTAAAAATATGGTAAAAGTAGGATTAGGGAGCAAATATTTTTATCAGATGCAATAGAAGCATTTCAGAGTTTATCCAAGAGACTTGCATTACCTCACAGGCCAAAGCTTTCTGAAATCAGTAGTCTGGAAGGGAGGGACACAACACTAGCCATTTCCTTTATGATAATAAAACTCTATAGTTTTTTATAATGTAGGTTTTTTAGGGCATCATCTTAGAACGAATTTGAGGGGAAAAAACAATTAGTCTTGCTGCAAACCAAGTAGGCTTCTGTTTTTCAAAATTATTACTCAAATTTGAATAATGACTTTGATCTTCAGCTTGGTGAAAGCATGGCCTTGTGTGTTGAAATATTTTGAGATCCTCTGAATTGAAGTTCAAGGCTGTAAGAGTTTGCATAGACGTTTCAGATCTCATGCTTTTCAAAATAATACCAATTGGGCCATCTTAAGAGTTGTTGAGTTGCTGTACTAATGACTTGAAATCAGCTCAATTATAAGTGAGGTCATGTTTTGAAAAGAGGTATGAACAATAGTAAACACCATTCAAGACCTTGAAAATGTCTTCAGCTACAACAGCAACCAAAAAGGAGGCCTAAAAGAGTGGGAGAAAGAGGCAGTTTTGTTAGTGTTTAAAAAAAAATCTGCTGTTTGGAGACTTGTCTCTTGATTTTTGCATATTTTAATTAACCATCTTAGTATTGACATGCATTTTCACTGAAAAGTTTTTCAAATCAGAGTGTAAATATTCCCAGGAAATGAGTTGCTTGCTTCTCTTGTTTGAGGTAGGGAGCATGGGGGAAGGTGGGAAGTCGTTGCACATTATTAAAGATATTTAAGAAAGAGTAGGAAGTTGTCAGAACGAAGGAGAGATTTTGACCAATGTAATTCCTTAGATGAGGTAGGATATTGATTGATTAAAGTGAAGTTTAAACAAAAAAGAAAAATCTGATGTGATAGAATCAAAGCAAGGCATGCAGTTTTGAAGCAGAAATGTGTAAAACATTTTGATAGTAGAGGAGAGAATTCTGTAAATGTTGTGTGTTATCTTGTGGAATTGTAAATATTTTAGCATATGAATGATTTTCAAATAAAAGTCTGTAAGTCAACGGATCTGTAAAAGGAAAAAAGACTCCTGCTGTAGCATGTCCTGATGATAATGAAACTCGGTGAAGCGCTCAGGTTATGCTTTCTTAAGTTTCTGCAAAGAATGTTATGGGAATTAAGAAACTTGGGGAACTCAAGGGATTTGACACATTTGTGGTGATACCCTTGTTTGAAAGGATGTGGTGAGCATTCAAAACATATGTCTAAGGATTTCAAAATTCTCCTCTTCAAACTCAAATTTTGTGCATCCCTTCATATCTTTGGTTTTGTACATTTTAAATATTAGCTTTAACATCCTTAAATCTTATCATTGTTGCAAAAGCAAATTTATTGTCAACCAATTGAACGTTATTATACTGAGACCCGAAATATACCTCAGGATAATATAGAAGTGAGGAGTGAGGAGAAGCTCATTCATTTAGTTTGTCTTCCTACATCTTTCACTTTTCTTCCTTCCCTTCCTGAAATACACAAGACTACCCTTATTTTAGGGTAATTGGAGGATCTTCTGCATTAGATCTGCCCCCTCCTTCCTCTTTTGGAGTGTGTGTTTCAATACAACCAAGATGTCTTCTGCTTTCTTCGCCCCCACGTACCACTGACTTTCTTGATTGCTGTGCTCTAAGTTGAACCAACAGCATTGGCTGGATTTTATCAGAAATCCTAGTGGAAGTTGCTCTTTTTCATAGGCAACTTCCAGGCTTTAGAAGATGCATGAGAATAATTTTAAAAAGTAATTTAAAAAAAAAATCAATTTTATGATCATGCATAATAGCTTTAGACTGGTAGGATGTCTGAGTTTCAGTATTAGAAGTCTACTGATCGAGTTTACTTTTTAAAATAAAATATATGTTAAAAAATAACAACCCAAGAATATAAAAGTAAATTCTTAGTGTTATACAATACCTGACAGGATTGACAAAATGAGCATCCTAAAAGTGTCAGTAGTGTCACTTCTGGCAGAAATATAGGTAAAATACAAACTTCTTTAATTGCTCAAAGAGGATAACAGTTTTTCTGGCATTTGCTTTGCTTTTAGAGATGATCAGCTTCAGCAAATGTGTTTGCAACTGCCACAATATCCATCCATTTTTTTTTTTTGTAGCAATTAGATATCACTCAAAAATTGCTGTCTTCACAAAAAAAACTAATTTCATTTTTTAAATCGACCAGAAGTTTATTTAGACTTCATGGAGCCCAAGCCATTATATTTGTTTCCTTTAGCCAGAAAAGCCTTTTTCAGTAATGTGTTTTTTAGAAATGGTAAGTACAGGAGTGAGAATAAAATATGCCTAAAAAGATGAACTTCAAAATGGTTAAATGTAATTAATAAACACCTTACAATGAAAAAAAGGTATGAAAATCTAGGCATTACTACTTGTTCTGGTTATATAACCTTTACAAAGACAGATAAAGCAGTACTCTAAACATAGATTTATTTTTGTAGCTTTGTGTCATTCCTTGTGAAACTGCAAATCACATTAACACAGACTTTTTATGTAATGAGTTTAATGTGGTTGTTAACCTCAAATTAAAAATAAATAAAATCTTATGAATGTCTCTCTCATTCGGATTTTTTTCCATTTCTCCTTTCTTCCCTGTGTAACTTTGAGCATCAGTGGTTTTAATGAGTGCAAGCTCTTAAAAAGTAGACACTGAAAAATGTTCGTCAATTAAATTGTCTTGCAATGCTTTCAAAGCACTAGCAAATAGTTGCAGCCTTGTCTATTAACGGAGCGGTTTCAGAACATCTGAAACCCCTTTCAGCCACAGACTGATGATAAAAATTTTTGATTATCCTATTGATATAGCTCTAAATTAAATCTATAAGTGGATCTTTTATATAAGAGCCATGCTTGCATATTTTCTGAATAAACTGGTACTATACACCTGAGACATTATCTTTCTACCTTTTGGTCATATATTTTCTTTCATATTTAATTAGTGTTCTGCTGTTGACTCCCCCATTTCTTTTACATGGTACTGTATTTTGAAAAGTGCTTTAGATTCAAATTGTTTAGCAATTACCCAGCTCCAAATGAGACCACAGGGTTGCAGTTTTAATTTTCTTCTGTTTTGACTCGGCTCATAGAACTCTGAAAGTGGAGCACTTTAAAATAACCAAATACTCTTCTGCAGTGTTTTTGTGGGTGTCAGTTCAGTTTCATGGATTTGATGATAATTTTGTTGAGATTTCCAGTTTTTAAGAAACTGTTTCTTTTTAGAATTATGCTTGGAAGTGGCTATGCACAATACTTGCGGGGGGAGGACTGTTCCAAATGGAAAGTCTTGATGTTATTGCAAGTTTTTCCATAAAAATATATATTTGAATAAAATGGAATAAACCATTAGATGTCATAACATATGTCCTGAGTAATATTAAGAGATTAAAAATTCCTAAGCAGTATTCATTCAAGGTAAACATAACTCACTTGAGAAAATTATTAATAATAGTCATACTTTGAAAATAACCTTTTTTATATATATACACACGCACATATACACGCACATGTACGTGTGTATAGGTACATATTTTTATTACGACCCCATTGATTTTAATCATGCTTAAACCAGAGATGATTCTGCATTGAAGTTTCAAAGTGGAGAGAAAAGGGACTTACAACGCTCACTGGCTTTGCAATACTGATTTTATAAATGCTAATGCTTTATATCTTAAGCAGAGCTGCTTTAATAGGTGAATACTGCAACACTGCTTAATTTTATATCCTTTTCCTAGGACTGTTTGTTCAAATGGCTTAATGAGGGAAAGGATTTGTTTTGATGATGATGGATTGGGAAACATTTAATCATTTTATATGTGTTCTGGTAAAAAGGCATGTGTGCTAGGACTGGGGATGGGGGTATTTTCGCAGTGATCTAAAAAAACCCAACCCAAACCCTGCATGGGTGTTTGGCCTCTTTTACAGAATTTGCACAAATACAACATTAAGGTTGCTTACCCATTCTGAGCTAATGATTTATTCAAGGTTACACTTTGCTAGCTAGCGCTGCTTTGGTGGCTAAGTGTAGCTACTTTCTTACTTTACCACTGCAATGTGGTTGCTTTTATTTTACCCCATATTTCTATTTATTCTTTTTCTCTTGATTTGCAGCTCTTTGCAAAAAACAAACCTCCAAAAGGTCTTTATGTCTATGGAGATGTTGGTAAGTTTCAGTTGCATCAGTTCCAATGGAATTTTCTCTAAATGCATGTTTATTCATATTCTGAAGTGTCTAAAAGCTTTATGTTTATGTAGCATTATTGCTTTAATGAATTTTCCAGAATTAGTTTTCTTCCACATTATGATGTTATTTAGTACAATTACTCTGAATTCTGGAAGCTGTTGGATTGAACTACGTTACTATGTGCAATTTTTTTCGACATTACCCACTCACTAATATTTAAAAATGCAATTTAAGAATTTGGGAAGAAATTGAGGGGGCCATGGAGAGAATTTATATATTCTAATTGCAACAATGCAGCATGAAAACATACTCGCTTTTCAAAAGGAAATACTAAGTATGTTTTCTGGATGCGTATGGAGCCATTTGTGCAGCCTTTGGGCCATCTCTGTATGGATCAAAATTTTAAAACAGAAAAATAAAAATGCAGTTGTTCCAAGTTTTTGAATGGAATACGTAACTGTTCTTCACAAACTGTCTGGTTTTGTACTTACTCTGTGGGAGAGTATAGTTTCAGTAGTTCAAAGCTAATGAACAATCATTATTGTAATCGGTACATACTGTTCTTAAATTAACAGCCTGTTGGGTGTTTTTTTTGTTTTTTATTTGAAGGCACAGGAAAGACAATGGTGATGGACATGTTCTATTCTCACTTAGAAGTAGAAAGGAAAAAGAGAGTCCATTTTCATGGCTTCATGCTAGATGTACACCAGAGTAAGTGCAGACACAGGTATTTACAAGAATTTTATGAAATACGGTATCTATAAAAAAAGCCTGTCTCATTCTCATGTTCATATTAATCAGCATAACTTTATTTAAGTATTAAGCAAAAAAGCTAAAAATAGAGAGAAGTTAAAGGATTTTAGCATTGTCTGTCATACCAGAGTAGATATTAATTGCATATTACTTCTCAAATATCTTTTCTCAAAGATTCTGTATACCTGATTGTATAGAAAACTTGTGTGTATATTTAGGATTAAATTGTTAACTAGATGTTTTCCAGTTACCAATTAGCTTACAAGTAATCTGAAGAAAGCAATTGCTAAAACTGAAACAGTGAAGGTAAAATTCAATCTGCATTTTGAATAAACAATAACTAAATCAGATATAAACACCAAGGAGAATGAGGACTCTTCTGGTTGGCAAACTTAGTATCAGTAATTTAGAGGAAAAACTAATAGAAGGAAATTCATCCTAAGTTTCAGAAAATTTTCTGACAGGGTGAATAAGGCACTTTGTTTTGATGGAGATACTGGTTTAGATATTTTAAAATTTGCTTCTGTTTCTAAATTCTATGACCTTAAAATACTGTGAATTGTTAAATGATGCTGTAATTTACAAGTATTGTGACAGCTGCATTTTTCTTGGGAAGCTTTCATCGGTGTAAACAACTTCTGCCACTTCTAGTGCACTCTTTTCTGTCATCATTGGGTCACTGTTGAGATTTTTCTGTTTCCGTTTCTTGTCAATTGTGCATGATCTTAACAAAGGTGGCTTCTTACTGCAGGATCTTTGTTTTCCAAATGTTTATTTATGGTCAGATGGACTACAATCCATGAGACAGTAAAGTATGGATGTACTAATCTTTGTGCCAGTATCACCTTCTTTACATTTTAAAATATAACTGTGTTGCTGTGTCTGAATTCTTTTAACTAAATGCATTCTAAGTTTACCTTCAGAGCATGCAATGCACAGAGCTGTGCCACTGAGTTGTAAACACCGTAAGGTTTTTTCATACTCAGAGAGAAGATTAAGACAGAAAATGCCAAAGTGCAAAGTGAAACTGAAACTAAGGTCATGAATTGGAGCAAGATGAAACTGTAATTTCTATCAGTTTTTAAAAGATAAAGTATAGGTGCATAGCATTCAAGGGTTCTTTGATTTTTGTTTTACATATTTCTATGTAAAGAAAATACGAATCACAGAATCTGTGAGCTTTTAATGGTTGCCTGGATGTGGCTGAAAACTGTTTTGCCCTCTTGAAACTGGACTAAATTTGAAGCTTGCTTACTTTTATGGGACTGGGTTACTTTTTATTTGGTAGCTAAACAATTTTGTTCTCCATGTCTTCGAAAAAGAAATAGGAAATATTTGTTCTTTTCTGTTTTATCAACTGAGGAATACATCGCCTTAAGCAGAGCTTGCCGAAAAGAAAGGCAGGATTTATGGCCAAATCATATGATCCGATTGCACCAGTAGCAGAAGAAATAAGCGAAGAGGCTTCTCTCTTATGTTTTGATGAATTTCAGGTAAGAAGTCAGAGATCACTCCTTCACTTTAAGGGAAACTTCATAAAATCACTTTTGATCTTAAAATATGACACTTGTTACTGCTAATACAGTATTTGAATCACTGGCCAGTAGTGAACTGTAGACGTCGAAGAGTAGAAGTCATTTCACAGTTTTGAAGATGGTGTTGTTTTTTTTTTCCCAGGAGATAAGATACAAGTTGGTGGTGTCAGTCCCCTTATAGTGCTTTCGTTTACCAGTCTAGTTACTGGTCATACAAGCAGGTATTAGATTTTGGTGAAAGGCTTATCAGTACTTCAGGGCAGGGACCATCATCCTGTCCTGAGTCTGTACAGTGCCCAGGAGAGTAGCCGCCTGATACTTGCTTGGCATGCCTGGTCTTTGCTGTAGTTCATATACTGAAACAAAATTGTCTTAGTGTGATTAAGGATGTGGAAATAACATGTCAAATTAAACCTAAATTATTTCCTAGAGTTATTGGAGCCTTTGGCACGGCAGTGCCAGATTATATCAACGTAACTAACATTTTAATAAACTTTTATTGAATTAAATGTGAAAAGTAAAAATAAACTCATAAAATGATCTTTGCCCAAGCTAATTTGGTTGTTTCATTTGTTTCACACAGCTTGTGAATTTTGTTTTAAGGGCATGTCACAAATTTAAGTGTAGAATTGCTTTATAAAAATTTTTAGGAGAGAGGCTGGAGGTATTTGGCAGCTCTAGTTAGCTGAGATTTTTTTTAATTTGGAGAGAAAATGCAGAGCAAGATAGGAACAGATCTGTGTTAGTTCTCAAATCACCAGTAGTAAAAGCATCATCTATTAACTGTAAATTGTCTATGTTGTGCTCTTAAATTAATGGCTTACTGAAATGGATAGAGCAGTTTATATCTCCTAGCTATTATTTTACAAGCCTGCACACCCAAGAAAATAACCGGTTTATGATCAGCTCCCATGAAGGGGATTTTTGTAGCTGTAAAGTAGTAGGTGTTCTTTTTTTCAAGTTACTCTTGCATTTTTTAACAAGGGGTAGTCCTTTGGTCTATGGTTTCAGAATGTGTGGGGTCATTATAATTGCTGCTGTTTGATCATTTAAATTGTGCTTTATCTAGTGAATATGAATGCTGGGCTTCCAAAACTTGCAGTATAAAATCTAAATACAGAGACAGTTGTATTTACACTGTGAAGAAATTGGAAGGTTTGGAGAGGGCAGGGAAGAGCGTTAACTGTCATGACATCAAATGCTCAAATGGTAGAAAGAGGCATCTTTGCTGTACCATGTATTAGTGTAAATACGTGCTTTTCTGCGCAAATGCCCAGTGCTTTCATATCCTGGTGTTGCTGCGTTGCCGGACTGTCATGTTTCCACATTTTAAGGGGAGAGACACTGGTATTTTTTGTTTCCAAATTGATTCCCTGCTCCCCCTGCTGACTTCCTTGAGGTACATCAATCACGTCGGTTGTAAAAGTCACCTGTTTTTATTGGTGGGTCACAGCTGGGAAAGTAATAAAAGAATTGTACTTTAAAATGTGTGTCTATGACTTTGCAGTCTTATGTGAATTTTAAAAATCTACTTGTTCTGGGTGTACTAATGTTCTAAATTCACAGATTTCTGAACAGCTGGATTTCTTGACTGATTTTCTGTAGCATGGAATGCTACGCAGGCTTTGCCTACTGAAAAGGAGTCCCAGCTTTCTGAAATTTTGCAGAAGGCACTGAATTTGGGATAAGAAACCTTCTGCTTAAATAGTCATAAAGTAGTGCAGCGACTGGAAGAGGAGCTCACATGGTGACACAATTAACATTGATAATAAGGAGCCATATCTGATTCAGGATGTTTGCAGCTCATTTCCCCAGTGGAGATAATGGCTAGATTTCACTGCAGTCTGATTCACTCATATTTAAATAATTGCTAGATTAAAAAGAAACTGGAAAGAACTGGAGACTCAGAACATACACTGCTCTGACTTGCAGACAAAGCTACTGTCTGTTTTGACAGATGGAAAGTCAAGTTGGGTCTGTACTGCTTTGGCAAAATACTTGTGTGTGGAGGAAACATCAGAAAACTATTGAGATTGTTGGAAAAAAGAACAAGAAAAAGCTGATAATATTTATTTATTTATCTTAAGATCGGACACATGGACGAGTGGTATTGTAACAGGGACAGCAAAAAGTATTGTTAATGCTCATATTTCAGAGGGACCCAAATGCAGAACTTCAAAAGACAAAAACATTGCTGAGGTTGCACATTCCTCTTTCAGTGGGCTAAAGCAAAACAGAAGTACTCTGAAGGGAATCTTCTTGCAAAGCCTAGAGAACTGTCAAACAAGTGGAGAGTTGACTAATTGATGTAGAAAAATATTTCAGTACTTTTAAAAGCAGTTTTGTGTATTCTAAATACTGCCATATTAAAAAAAAATAATTAGTATGTCTTAAATGTTTCTTTTTGCAAATACTATGTGATAGCCAGGACCTCAGTGATGGCACTAAGCTTCTGAGTTTGTCGATTCTGAAGCAGGTTTTTCATCAGCATTTGCATGAGCCAGGGGCTCTCAGATTATTAAAGCATTGCTACTTCTTACTGATCTTTGTCATACAGTTTATTGTAAATATTAAAGTATTTTTTTAAATCACTAAAGTCTTAAGCCATTCTAAAAATGTGTCCTTATTTTGAAGAAAAACCTTAGAATTAAGCCATTTGTAATTGTAATTTCCATGTTTCAGAACACAGAGGTTGGCCAATAAAAAGAAGCTCGTTATTGTTTAGTGATCAAATAACTATACTCAAGTAATTAGAAGCTCTAATTTTGGCATGTGACTGTAACCTGTGTTAGTATTGAGAACGAAAACAGAATCCCTGCTTCTTGGTAAGCTGGATGATCGTACAGTGTTAGTCTCTATATATACACCATTAGTACCACTTGGACTTAAAGCAAACTACAATTTAGGGAGTTTTTACTAACCTGCATGCTATTAAAAGCCTTTAATAAAAATTAGACTCTTATTTTTGTGCTAATACTAATTACTGATAATACATGCTTGTATTTGTCATTCATTACGTGGAACTGTACCAATCAGTGGATGACTGAGTCTCAGGCACTTACACATGTAAATTAACTATTAGTCTAGTGTTTTTTCTTTTTTTCTTTTTTTTCTTTTTTTCTTTTTTTTTTTTTTTTTTTATGTGAGTCATAATGGGAAGCAGCACTAGGTCATAAAAATCTTTTCTCTTAAATGCTAATGAAGTTTCTTCATTCTCTCTATTAGCAGGCTCTCCTTATTGGTAATTTGTAGCCTTTGCTTTTGTTCCCTGTTGGCAATGAATGCTGGATACAGTAAAAAAACATGAGAAATGACAATGCTTTAGTTACTGTCTTCTACCTGCTTTACCTTGTAGAAATTTTTTGTCTTTCCCAAGCTGTATTAGATAAAAAGAGCTTATATTTACAGTTCTCATAATGGCTCTTGCTTTTTGACAGAACTTTCAAGAGGTTTGGTTTTTTTTTTTTGTAATGGAGTTGAAAACATCAGAATTCCACATCAGATGACGGTTCTGATTAATAAGAGGTTGTTATTGTTTTCTTTTATGTGAGCATTAATATTCTTTCCCTCCCTGTTTTCTAAAGTATGTCTTACAGTATTTTTAAAGAAAAAAGTTTGTATCAAAATGATTTGTATAATAAATTTTTAAAACTTGGCTATTAGGTTTGCTTTTTGATACAAGAAATTCAGTTGTGCCTAAAGTGCACATACATAGTGATTCCTTCTGTGTCTTGTTTTTTAGGAACAGGGAAAGTTCCTAAATTTTAGTATTCAGAAAAAATAAATTATCAATAGGTAGGTGCATAAGCAGATGATATATTAGAGATATAGTACAGTCGTGGATTGCTACATACATAATATCGGATCTTAGTGATCAGACATGTGCAAATCTGAGGGTTGTGTTACTGACTGAGTAAAAGTTTGTTTTTGAAAAAGGAGAAAAAATTCCATATTAATGCATTCCATAGAACTAATTAGAAGAAATCTTTGGAAGAAGGAAACTGGTGTGTTCCTCATGAACATTATTGCTTCCAAACTAGCTTTCGGAAATGTAACCTAAGTTTTTTACTCTCTCTAGTGTAGCGTTAATTTTTTTTGCTGCCCAGAAAGATCATTTAGAAATGGGGGAATGATGGAGGGTGGGGTGGTGGTGCAGTAGGGAAAAAAATCATACTGGTTAAAGTCTTTCTGTAGATTTATTACTATCAATCACAACATACATATCTAAACAGGCAAAGCGTAGCAATCTGTCAGTCTGTTGTGTAATGAGTGCGTGTAACTCTCAGGATGCCACCACTGTTTTATTTCCTCAGAACTGGGGTCTGTTTTGGTAAGTCAAAATGCCACTTGACTATGTAATAATCAAAGGGAATGCAGGAGGAACAAGTGTAATAATAATAAAGTTGGTTTACTTATTAGGATTGGTGATCTCAGCTGGTGAACTCCTGCAAAATATAAATTGCTGTTGTAACAACGGGGGCTTTTTGTTCTGAAAAAATTATTACTTTCTTTTCATTTGTACAGAGTGGTTTCTGTTTTGCTTTCCTCTTATTTCTTGGTACTGTAAAGCAAGTTAGTTAAGCTAAACTTCGATAATTAAAGAAATTTTACTCTATGGCTTATTTTTTAGTCTTTTTTTCTTTTTTTTCCTCCCTCCCCAGTATCACTTGTCCCACCCATTTTTATTTTTTGTTAGTGTTTTGGGCCTGAAGGTTAGAAGAGGCTGACTGTGCTGGAAGTGACTGCCGTGCCTTTTGATTATTCATGGACAGTAATAGAAGGCACTTAAAAAGAACAATGAAATTGCTTATTTTTGTGATGGGCCATCTGTTGAATTGTTTTTTGCAACAATCACACAATAGTATCTATGTCATATCATTCTGTTTTCAACAGCAGCTGATTGTGTATAGTTGGCTACTTGTCTTTATTTCTGAAGTCCCATGACCATTTAAATTCACCTCTGCAAACCTTTGCCTCAAAGGTAATAGAAATGTAAAACAGCTGGTGTGTATTTTCTCTCTGTCTTCTGTTTTTTTTTTCATGTTGTTTCTAATTAATTAGGCCTCTTAAATGTTTGGGTCTGTTTTCTGTGTCTCCCACCTGTAGTTTTATAATAGAAGTTAACATGGAATCATTTAGTGATTGGTAAAGAAATTATGGAGTTCGGCAATAAAGAGCGAGCAAGTTTTGAAAGACCATGGTACATTCACTGCTTATTAATTATCCCTTTTATTTTTTTTCTCACCAAGCAATAATTAGAATCTTTCTCCATGGCTTTCACTAACAAGCATTTTTTCCTAGCTGTAAAGCCACTTGCAGATCTATTGCGGCAGAAGCTGAAAGCAAGATAAAACAAATGTGTTGTCTCCTACAGGTCACTGACATTGCTGATGCCATGATTCTGAAGCAGCTTTTTGAAAATCTGTTCCAACATGGGGTTGTCGTTGTGGCAACATCTAACAGGCCGCCAGAAGGTAAAAACAAACATGTTGTTAGTATTATCAAAATATAATAAATCTCAGTATCTTACAAAACAATCCCATTAAAATCATACAGTATTTAATACTAATAAACTCTCTCGTCTTCAAGAATCTGAGATACTCCAATTTGTCCTGTTTTTTCATGTTCTTAAGGAAGAAAGGTTTTTCACTAAATCTTACTTCTCTCTTCCTTCAAACTCAAGGTGTTCCTCCCCTCACCTCCCCCCAAATCCCTCTGTGTTTTCTGATCTTCTCTACTCTGTCCAAACCAGTGGGATGGTATCTGGGGACAGGGGAGTTGAGGAAGAGTGAAATATTGCCTCTGTTTTGAATGTATTCCAGGATAGGAAAAGGTCATATTCTGCAGAAGAGAGGGCAAATGAGAGTACATTCTTTCCTGGTTTCTAACTCGGGAACTTGCAGACTTGATCCACCAATTCAAAGGAGAACCCCTTACCAAGATGCCATTCTCACAGCCTGGTTTCAGGTCACTCATTGGGAATTACTTAAGTGGAGAATTGTTTCCATTTCTAACAATATTTTTTTTAGAAATAGAGTGATAGAGAGTGACTAGCTAGGTACATCCTTCTACAAAGTTCCTAAATCTGTATGGGTTTTAACCAAGCAATAATTGCAATTTTTTGTAGAGGAGAAACATGTTATAGTATAGCATTAGCAGTTAGCATAATGCATGCTTTCTGTGCAACTTTTATGACACTTCAGATTAATTAATTTCAAATGCTTGCAAAAAATACTGAAGCGTTACAGTATTAACTGTAACTACCAGTTAATTTTTCTACCCAAGTTAATTGAGTAAAAGAGAATCACTAAAGATTTACAATGGACTTTATCTTAAAAAAAAAGAAGAAAACCCTCAAATGTTTTTACCAGAAGGGGAAATAATTTCCCGTTGGTTTATTTTACTTGTTTGAGCAAACGAGATGGAATCACAACTACTGTAGTTGGGTTGACTACAGATAAACTAGACACTAGTGCCTTACTCAGTTGGGAACCATCCTTGTGTTTTTTGAAGCACTGTTCTGTAGGACAGATTTTTATCATAACTTGGGGATTGTATCCCACATCTTAGAGATGTCAATTTGTGACCACTATCATCGCACAGGTTTTTAAATACATATTAAGTCACTGTGTCAACCTGAAAGCTACCCTTGTACTAGCTACCCAACAGAGAATGTCAATGGCATCTCCAGAACTGAACTATGTTGCAGTCCAGATGTTGGTCAACGCCTGTCTCTTCTTCCCTTCTCACTACTCCTGGGTGCTCACAGTGTGTGTCTGAAATCCTCCCACAGGAAAGAGAGTTGGGTTAGCGTAGTATGCTGCATCAAGGTTTAAGACTGAATCGAGAGATTTGTTTCTTGTGGATATGAAGGGGAAAAGTGGCTTTTTCATTAGAGCAGATGTACCCAGCTGCTGACCATTAGTGGTACGCTTAACCGTGTTAAACTGCCGCCGCAGGGGAATATGAAGGGAAATACTCAGATGCAGTGTTTGAGGAATCCTGGCTTCATTTCTCCACTAAAATTACTGTTTATTTTTCTCATTCTCACAAAATAGAGACATAATACAAAACTCACAGCCTTATTAACTAGAAGAACTAACAGGAGTAGCTGTCTCATGGTACTGTTACATGTTCACTAATTTTTGCAAATAAATATGCAATTGGTTGCTGTTTTAACAAGTGTGTAGCTGTTGTGGTTTGCAGAGTTATGAGTGAGAATGATACATGGCTTCGTACAACTTTGTTAGTAATCAGAATGCGGAATCACCTTCACTGATAATTTTCCTAAATGTTTCTGTGTATGTATCCAATTTTGTGAAAACCATTTTGTAGGTGTCCTGTTGGTTTCTCATGCATACTGTATCTTCGGTCCACCATGAGTTGTTGGCAGAGCATAAAAGCTTTAGCCTAGTTGTAGCCTTCAGACATGGTGGGGGAATATAGATGGTATTGATAACCTGACATGGTCTTCGTGGGGAATTTTGGTGACATCTCTGCCAGGTGTCTGTATTCTGTTATTTATTCCTCCTGTCAGTCATAGCTGCTATACTGCCTTTTTATAAGGCTTCCTGATATTAATGATAAAGAGCAGCCCATCGTACAGTTTAAATGATAACATTTTCAATTAACAAGTCATTCTGTTATGATCGTGTTGGGCAGTTGGATAGTTTCCAGAGAAGATAACTATGCTGTATAAAATACAGAGATGAATAAGATATAAAATGCTGCTTTGCAGTTTGCTTTCATAATTGGTCATTTCTTTGAGTGCAGATTTGCATTTTGTTACATAAGTTTTTTTTTAATTCAGTTGTATTTTTAGCAACTTTGCATAAGTTTACATATATTTTTTTTTTTTAATCTTAGGGATGACCCTTTTTTTTTGCTTTGGAAAAGGGAGTGTACCTGGTAGAATTGCTAGAAGATAAAGTGTACCACAGTACGCTGAATAAGAATTGATACTAACTTTGTAAACTTAAATAGCATATTTTTAGTTTATGTTGGGTTTTTCCCCTCTGCCAAATACTTGGGACTTAGCAGTTGCATAATTTTGGCCTTATAATCATACCAATGTACACCCAGCATTACAAATCCTTTTTTATATCCTTACTTTAAAACAGATGCTGGTGTTATTTCTTATGCTAAAATAGGTTATATGTCGTTAGAGATTTAAGTCATCTTTCAGTCCCTGCCTTTTTCAGACTTTGTAAGGATGTTCCTTTCATCCTTAAGAATGTATTGAATTTTCATCCAGCAAGAGAAATCAATTTCAGCTCTCCTTTTCCGCCTTCTATTCCTCCTCTCTCTAGCCACACTGAGTTTTATTTGCCAGGCTAAAAGACAAGCTGACATTGTTATTAAGACTAAGTAGCAAAATGGTACTGATTTCCTTTCTTTCAGATCTCTATAAAAATGGTCTTCAGAGAGCTAATTTTGTGCCATTCATTGCTGTGCTGAAGGTAAGGAGAGTCACTTGTTAAATGCTTTTCAGTTTCGCTTGCTGTATTAATAGATTAGAGATTTGTATAGGATTGCTTTAATACTAGTTTCCAGATAAGATGTATATGCTTTAACTGTTTGGGGCAAAAATAATTGAAGGTAAGGCAAAAAGGAACTCTTCCTCTCTAGAATTAACATGTCTTGAAAGATGGGCTTTTTTAGTATGACAAAAGATTACCTTTTTGACTAAGGTAGCAGAATTTGTTTGTTTGGATAGGACTTTCTTCCTGGTGTATATATTCCGTGTAATAGAGTATTCCTCTAACAGTTACACTGTGTTCTACTTGTGGACATCTTACATTTATTATGCTGCAAAAACTTGTTGTTCCTTTGGTGTAAGGAAAGTAGTATTCGGTATATAACCCTCAATTACCTTGTTTCTGGGGGGTTTTTCTTGTGTGTAAGTGGTTTTCTGAATGGGTATTTGTGAGGCTTCATGTAATGTTCAACATGCACCAGTTCTGAAGCAAGCTTCCTGGAGTCTGCGTGTTGCGGTGTGGCAGGCCATAAACTATAATTGCTTCATTTACGTTAAAAAGCGGAGCATCCTTTCTCAATGTGAATAATAATCAGCGCTTATTTTACTATTAAAAAAGAACATATGCTGAACTCAAACTTTCAATTCTGGGCAAGTCACAGATATTTTTAGTTCATAAGCTATGACTGTATTGTTTCGTTATTGAGGGCTAGCATAGCGCTCCTGTGTCCTGCTCTGCCTGAATTGACATAACACGTAACATGGAAATAACAGCACTTCCCTACTTCACAACACAATTACCAGCATAAATACATAAATAATGTTAACTATATCAACATCTAAGGGAAAAGAAAGGTAAGGTAGAATTTAGGGTGGGTTTGGCTTAGTGAGAATTGCTGAATAGATACCTTGGTTGGATGTTTCTGTTAAGGTGGTCAGCCGTAAAGCAGTTGGCAGTGCCTTGGGTTTTCAGTGGGACATTTTGGAATCATAAGATTGCTTAATTGCCTAAGCACCTTTGAAAGTCCCATCTAATGTTCACATTTGAGCAATTACCAGGTTTGATAAGTGTAAGGCTCTTTAATTTCACTGATGATCAGACTTAAAGAATGTCTATCATGTATGCTTATTTGTAGTTTCCTTTTTTCTCTTTTTTTGGCTAGCTGAACAAAAAAAGTAAACTGTAGTTTATGCATACAGAATACCTCATCAGGACTGGGAAAATAATCTAAATTTTTAGAAGGGACCTTGTGGATAGAATGCTGAGAGAAGCCCTAAAGGTGGATTGGTGTAGAGTTGGGACAGAGGATGGAGTAGTGCAAAAAGAAACAAGTAGCACAACCCAGACTAGAGGTAGACAAACGTTACTATAGTAATGAATGAAGGGAGAAGAAAGGTTTCACTCAACGCTTCATTCACAAGGTCCTTACTAAAATTCTGGATTACTTGTCATTGTTTTTCCCCTACATCGTTGTGTTTTAACACTGCTCTAAATATATCTGCCTTTAATGTCACTTCAATAAATGTTACCAATACAACACGGTTCTTACCCAAAAACTTAATGCCTGAAAGGTGAATCAGAGGAAGCTTATCAACAAATGCTTCTCTGACCTTAGTTGGAAAATGGAAGAGTAATGGCAAGACATTAAAAATAATAACTAAAAAATTCCCAAATCTACATTTTGAATTCAACACATCAGAAGTAGGCATTAAAAAACCCACATTGGAACGTATTTTAAAGTAAGATTTTAACAAGTGACCTTTATATTACGAAAGAGTGGATAGAACTAAATTGGTATTCTGGCTGTGGTCGTGTGAGAAATGCAGATTTAGGCCTCCCAACGTGTGTGTAATCTGTGTCACAGCATTGGTGTTAATGGGTGGAGTAGCTTCTGCCTCAGCTGTTTATAATTCCATGTGTGACTTTAGGAAGTGTAAAGATGATATCTTCCAGGGTTTTTGCATGGAAATATAAAGGATAAATGTTACATTGGATGCTTGCAAATGTTTGATTTACTGTCTCCTCTGCCTTTACCTCGCTCCAAGCCATGTGTGTCTGTGGTAGTGTTAGTCTGATGTCACCTATTCCCTGGCAGTGGCTTTGACAGCTCGGATGAACTCCTGTCTTTGGGCTCAGAGCCTCCTGTGGGGCTGTTGTTTGGGGTTTAGTGGGGGTGATGGGGTGGGTTGGGTTTTTTTTGTTTGTTTCAGAAATTAACTTTTATGATGATTAATCTTAAAATAAGGCTTTAGCACTAAAAGTAGTTCAAGTTCAAGACAGGATCTTCGAATTCCTTTAAATATTCTTGGGAAGATGGGGTGAATGGAAAGTATTGACAGTACATTTCTGTGAAGGGATGCTTCACTTGAATTAGACTTCAGGCTGTTTCCATTCCTTATAAATGGAATGCATAGTTCCTAGATACCCTGGTAACTCTTACACAAAAATATTTCCCTGTCTTCACATGATCAAAAGAAATAGTTTCTTTCCTGGAACTAGAATTATCCATGTTCATCCTTGATTTTTTTTGTTGTTTTTATTTTCTTCAGACTATATAATTCCAGTTTCTGTATTTGGGTTTATATTTCTTAGAAAGATAACTACAAACCAATTTCTGTGGAATAAGCAAAAAGGTGAAACAGTGCTCGATTCTGAACTTATCCCAGTACTCTGATCTTTTGAAACCTTAAATAGTTTGAGATCTAATTTTTCCTCAATTCTTTAATCCTGTAACTTAAATTGGTAGTTTTCATAAACAGGGAAAAACTCTCAATTGATTAGTTTGTTGTGGCTAAAATTCTTTGGGACACAATATTCTTTATGGAAGGGCTTAGTTTCTGCAACAGATAAGAGTGCTTCTTCAGTCCACAACATTTTATAAAGATAGAGCTTTACAGAGATAAGAAGTATTAGGAAGGAAAATCTTTTAATTCTATAATTGCAATTAGATTCAGTCCCTTCTGATTGAGCTTTTAATCTTGCAGCATCTCTTACCAAGCATTTTAAAGTGCATGGAACTCCTAAGGGATTTTTTTTTTTTTTGCAAAGGCAGTTTTTGAAAAGAAAAACATTTGTTGCTCACAGTTACTTTGTTGAAATGCTTAGAGCAGAAATACTGCAAAAATTGCTAATCTAAACCAATAAGAAATATAAAAATTTTTTAAAACTGGTTTACAAATAAAGCTATGCATCTTTAACAACTTGATAGAAGATCTGAAGTGAGGTTCTTAAAAAAAAAAAGAGAGAAAGAACGTTTTATTTACTGGCTTGGCAGTAATTTTAGTAACACTGATTTTTGCAGACATTTAATGAAGACATTTACATCAGCCCTCAACTGTTCTGGAATCCTAATTCTAATGCAGTGACTAGTTCAATGCTTAATTCTTCAGACAAACCCTAAGGAAAGCTCCTCAAATAGTTTGTTGTGTATAATCTTTAACTTAAATGAGCAGTTCTTGAGTTTCCAAAGGTTTCCTGGAACCATAGCGTGAAGTTTTAAAAAGTCAAGCCAAGTCAAAATACCAAATATGTAACTTCTGCATTTTGTCAGGTTTTCTTCATGCAGTAGACCTGCAATGCACTAAATTCTAACAGAAAGTCAGGAGGTTTTAGGGCCTTTCATAGCCTGAGTATACCTTTAAAAGGTACAGTTTGAAAATAAAATGTTTGGCTACTTGCATTTTGCTTTAACTGAAGAGAAAGAATCAACCAGAAACCTGTTGTCAGTAGGACATGAAATTACTGTAAGCTTCCTATAGTGAACTTTTTTTTTCCTTCTGCTATTAGGGACCAAATAATTATTTATTTTAAAACTATTTGGTTAAAATGACTCTTAACAGTAAGCGTTGTACACTCCTCTCAAATAGAAAGCATTGCATTTTTATACGTTGTCTTGTTCACTGTCTTTCTCGAAATTGGTTAATGATTATTTATTGACATTGTTGCCTACTCTGGTTTTAATTAAAATATATCCTTTCTTTCAAAGCAAGAAATGGAGGAATTTAAAAGTAATTTTGCTTTTCTATAACTTAGTTTGAATATGCGAAAAGTATTCGTTTAAAACATTCAGAGCTGTCCATAAGGAAATTGTGGGAGTTAGTTTTGTACAAAGGCATTTGGTAGATATAAAATGTCTTTGATGGTGCACTCAGCTTTTGTCCAACCACCTGTGTGAGAAATGCAGGGATTTGTTGATTGGCGGATCTGCCTCTTTCCTCCCCCCCAAAAAAGTCATCTCCTTGATGAAATTGATTTGTCAGTTTGTTCCAGTCTAATGGTGTGATAGCCCAGCAGCTTTCAGTGTGTTGAATAGTTAAAACCTGCTTTTGAGGTCAGTGTCAGCCACTCTGACCCCTGTGAACTGTCACCTGAGTCAGAATTGCAGGGATTAGGCCTTTGATATTGTGATGGCTTCGCCTATCAATTGACTTTTTCATTACTGAAGATGTTGGGCCTTTTGTTTCCCTTCTTAGTATGTAACCAAGCAAACTCCTAAGTAGAAGGAGCATTTGTTCTTGTTCTCTCTCTCCGCAAGTAACAGAGGTACTCATCTTTTGTGAAGCGTACCTAATTAAACATAGAAAAAATTAAAAATTGAAAATATAGCATGATTGCAAGTGTTTTTGCGCTGAGCGTCAGTATCATTTCTGTGTAGTTTTAGTTTGACAAATTTGTAAGACTGTTAACTAACAAAATGTTGTATTTAGAAAGCAAGGTGTCAGATGAGAAGTTACCAGCTCTCTCTGCGTTCAGCCTTCTAAGCCTCTGTGTGTGTTAAATTTAAGCAGAAGGATTATTTGAATTCTGTAGTTCAGAGCACTTAACTGTTGCAATATTTTATAATGTACCTGTTGCTTTAGTGTGTTCTCTAGCTACTAAGCTGTTCAGTTTGTTTACTTTCTATGTCTGTCTTACACACACATGCTTGCTCCTAGGGAGTTTGTTTAGATGCAGATCAAAACTTTATCTAAGGATAAAATAGTTGTTACTGTAGCTCAGTGTTGGGCTCCCTGCCTTCTCACTTCCTTTAATTGTTAGGATTTCCTGAGTTCTTGCTTGGTTTATTTACTCCTTGATTAAAATGAGTAAATCAAAGCCTATCATAGATATGGAATAGTTGATTCCTGCTCTATCAGGGTAAATTAGTCTAATTACACGTGGCAGTTTTATTTGCTTGTGATGTAATGTGAAATGAGGTCCTGCCTCCCTCCAAAAAGCCCGAGCCAATTAATAAAGCTTTTAAGCTCTTTGTCACAGGCCACCGTGGAGGTCTGCAGAGAAGAACTTTAATCCAATAAACATTTCATTTAGATCATGAAAAGAAAGCATGAGGAGAAGCTCCTACAAGAGAGGGTGTTACCAGCAATTCTAGCCATGAAGAGATGTGAGGAATTTGCCAAATTAACCAAGAGGCCTTCATATTTAACACAAAAATGTGTCAAAACTAATAATAGAATAATTTAATTTGAGTTGAACCTGATATTGTTAAAATTCTAAGAAGCCACAACTGTTTTCTTCAAAGACTTTACTGTTGAGCTGGATGGACAGGGCAAGGGGAGGTTGTGAGAAACCCAGATAGCAAATAACACTGGCTGAAGCTGGTGGAAAAAAAAAAAAAAAGGAATAGATAATTAGGTGTAATTAGCGTGTATGAATTGTTGTCTCTCTGCCCTTGGCTTGAATAAATTTCGGAGAAAAAAAACCCTAGTGGTGAAACCACTTTGATGTAAGAAGAGTCATTGTGGTTTGTCAGCATAAAGGCAGTGTTTTATGCTTCTTACATAATGGTGGTGATACAGAAAGAGTGAATGGACCCTGCACCCCCCAGCCTGCTTTACAGCAAGGACTTTTGGATTCCCTTGAAACAAAATGCATCAGAAGTTTTCACTTGTTGGTAATGAGGTAGTGGACCTCAACAGGGCTAAGCGTAAGCCATCTTTAGCCTTTGTTTAGATCTTAAGCACATTTTTTTTTTATTCTGGGAAATTCAGTTTCGTAAATCAATACTACTTTTTTTTTCCCTTTTTTTTTTTCCCCTGCCTGCCAACAGTTCTGGCAGGAGCAAAGGCTAATTCTGGGAAAAGAAATACAAATCAAATGTTAAAAAGAAAAACAACAGCAAAAAAGAAATCTAGACAAATAACTTAATCCAGGGTGTAATTCCAATGAAATACATGAATTTGACCCTTAGCTTACGAAACATGATGTTATAAATTCGGAGTGAACTCTTGGCATTTGTTTTTCACAGAGCACTGCAGCTTGTTTATTAGGAAATTGAAAGTTACTGTCATTATTGGTTCGTTAGCAAAACTGAATGTTATACAGTGGTTAGTGGGTTGGTTTTGGGTTGGTGGTTTCTTTTTTTATTTATACTTATTCTGCAAGGAAGATTTCTTCTTAAGTGATGTGAAATGGGGAGAGCTGTTCAGTGTAATTCTTACTGCATGAAAGTTTACTCTGCCATTCTCTGCTCCCTGCCTGGAAAAAGGAGAGGCTGCTTGTCCCCTACCCAGCACAACCACATCTGTACCTCCTGAATTCTTTCACTTTCATCTGAATATCTGAAATACTATTCACAGAACAATACATTTTAGAGAGTCTCTGTCTTTATTCACGCACCATTATTTTACAAGTTAATTGTCTATTTTTCCTCTTCTTAGGGGGTAGCTGATTTGTAGCTAGACATTAAAATAAGTTATTGAAAAGTTGTACAATAGTTCGTATGTTCCTTGTGGTAGCAAGAATAGTGGGGTTTCTTAGTGGTTAAAGTTTTGAAGGCTGTAATGTAAACTTGTGCAACTTCCATTGAATTAATTTTACCTCTAAATTTATTTCTGCTAAACTAGTTTTAGAGTTTAAAGTGTTCATCACAAATGTAAGACAAAGAATAGTTTTAAAAATTATATTTGACAGTATTTGACGTCCCAGATTTCTGTGCTGTAAGTCCATTTAAAAATAATTCACAAATAAAATGTTTGTCATCCAAAATTAACCTGAGCGTGATTAGTTTCATTGATATTGTACTGTATACTTGGATGACATTTTGGAAGTTTTCTTAAAAATTCATTTGTGGGTTTTTTTGTACGTTTAAAATTGGAACAAGCATGAAGTGTCTCAGGCTATTGTAGCAATTTCCCATATTTTGTTACTGCAAGTAATGAAGAATATGGGGAAAAGCACCATAAAAAATAATTAGTTAACCCCTTAAAGCATAGCACTATTTTGTAGAACAAATAGCCTTTTGTACTTGAAGTTGATTTGATCTGTGAAAGGCCACACCTGAATATCATGCAAGACTAAGTAATTATGCCTGATTGTAAGGGTTTTTTTCCAGGTATAGGTCACAAGAAATTCAGTTAGGGTAGAGTATGTACAAAGCTAAGAAATATGCAGATTTTCTGTTGTAAGATTGTGTAAAAATTATTTACAGATAATACTTGCATAAAGGTTAGAAAGGTTGATGAAGTGATATTTAGTTTTGCTTTACTATTCACTGCGTGTCAGAATGTAATTATGACTGATTCATGAAACTGTCTTAGCAATGAACCATCTTTATTAAAATGCTGATCAAGACAAGAGCTGACAGTAATAAAGAATAGAGCATTTTAGTCTTGTTGCTTTTGAATGATTGCTAATTACCCCAGAGGTCATGTATAGTGCTTATGAGGATTCATTGACATTTTCTTTAAAGTCTACTGTTTCAACAACATCTGAACAGGGAGACAAAAACTGTATGCACACCCAACAACTGTTGGACCAAGTTTTTATCCACCACCAAATACCTAATAATTCCCTTTTTCCTTCTCCCTCCCCCTGAATACATCTTGTTCCCATGGATTGGTGTAGCAGAAAGTTAGGAGTGTTACAGACTTGATTTACTCTCTCTCTTTTTTTTTTTTTTAAACAAAGCCAAGGTTAAGCATTGATAGAAGGAGCAGCCCCTTTGAAGGTCCTGCACCTGTACCGTGCTTGCTCGTGACTAATGATCTGGTTGGTCTCCTTTTAGAGCTGCACCAGAGAGGAAACACTGCGCTTAACTTCGTACACTTCTCTCAGCAGGCTGTGGACAGACCTGCTCAGCTTGTGAGTCCCAGTTGGACCAGTTTCACACTCTGAAACACACTGGTGATTGTCACTTGCTGATGACTTTGAGAATACGCCAAAGTTAAAAACTGTGGGTATGCTTTGTAGGTCAGAAGTAATTTTTTCGTGACACACTGCATTTTTGCTTGAGAGGATTCTTGTTCTACCACAGTTATGAATCATTTGGGAAAATGCCAATTTTAATAGTATCCTTTGGATGAAGAAACCTTTTCTTGAAATCACTTAAGAAATAATTTTAACAAAGAAGAAACAATATTCTAGTTGATAATCTAACACTACATGGAGTCAAATAATGAAAAATAAAAATTGTTAAGTCTAGTGAGCTCTGTTTACCTGAGGAACTCTTCCTCTGTTGCTGGCTGAGGGTTCTTATCATGTGTCTACATGTTGTGTGATGCGAGAGAATTTTTCTCTCTTACACTGGATGTAAATGTATGAGAAGAATGATGGCCAATGAACAATCTCATTATTTTCTCATTTTCTGGAGGGAAGAAGTATTAGTGATCCTGTGTATTGTTAATGGAGACCAATTCAGCAGGACAGGTGTGCTGTGTTTTTTAGTGGGATAGGGGTTTTTTTGGGTATAAGCTAATACAAAGAGTTAGATGCTGAGGATGCATTTGAAAAGGGAAGATGATACCTGTGTGGAAATTATGATTCCTTTTGCTTAGAAAGAGTGGTTAGAAGTTGCACTTCTCAGTTAGGCATGGCTTGGTTATTAATAGCAGGTCATCTAATGTGTTGTTAAGAACTACAGCAGAGGCCAAGAGTATTAATAGTGCAGCTTTGCATGCCTGGAGATCACAGAATCACGGAAACACAGAATGTTAGGGATTGGAAGGGACCTCGAAAGATCATCTAGTCCAATCCCCCTGCCGGAGCAGGATTACCTAGATCATGTCACACAGGAACGCGTCCAGGCGGGTTTTGTATGTCTCCAGAGAAGGAGACTCCACAACCTCTCTGGGCAGCCTGTTCCAGTGTTCGGTCACCCTCACCGTAAAGAAGTTTTTCCTCAAATTTAAGTGGAACCTCCTGTGTTCCAGCTTGCACCCATTGCCCCTTGTCCTGTCAAGGGATGTCACTGAGAAGAGCCTGGCTCCATCCTCATGACACTTGCCCTTTACATATTTATAAACATTAATGAGGTCACCCCTCAGTCTCCTCTTCTCTAAGCTAAAGAGACCCAGCTCCCTCAGCCTCTCCTCATAAGGGAGATGTTCCACCCCCTTAATCATCTTTGTGGCTCTGCACTGGACTCTCTCTAGCAGTTCCCTGTCCTTCTTGAACTGAGGGGCCCAGAACTGGACACAATATTCCAGATGTGGCCTCACCAGGGCAGAGTAGAGGGGGAGGAGAACCTCTCTTGACAGAGATAGAACTATGCTCTTCTTTGCTCATACAGAAAGTGTATTTGATACTGCAGCTGCAGTGCTACCACTGCATTTCCAGGTGTCTGGTTTGACCCCAGTGTGAAAGGCTGAGGAAACTCAGCAGGTGTGGGAATTAAGGTGATGATCATCCCAAGGTGAAGCACTCTCACATCTCTGTTCCCCTACACCTTCTCTCCAGGTCCTCAGGTGGGATTTGTCTGATCCTGTGGGCCGACAGGATGATGTGTATGATTTTGTATGTTGGTTTTGGGGTTTTATTTTAATGCTGTTGAAACTTGGAACAGAGAATGACAGTGGCATTGACTCATGATGGTCTTCAGTAAGGTTAAGGGAGATCTACTCACCTGCATTATCAAGCGTCATGAGCTGATCACAATATTTGAGCTCACAGGGACACATGGTATTTAGTACAGTATTTAATGTGGACCACAAGGCCATCTATTAGCTTTTCAGGGGGTTTTGTGACACATGGGAAACACACATCTTGAGAACTTGCAGGTTATCCAATTAGCTTTGACTGCCTTTTGAAATTTTCTGAAACATTTGTTCCTCTACTTAAGGATCTATCATGTAGTGTACTTTAATTTCTTGAGCAGTTAAACATTTTAATAGCTACCGTTCTCGATTGCAGCAACAAAAGAATATTAGAGGTGCTTTCAGGAAGAAAAATGTATTTCTATTAGTCTATATTTAATAACTTTCTACAGTGAGTATACTGAAAGTCTAATTTTATCTATTCTGTCTGAAGATTGTTGTTTTAGGTGTTCTGTCTTGAGTTGAGCCTTGAAGCTTTGTCTTTTTTCCTTCTGGAATAACAAGTTTTTCTGCCACTTCAGTGGAAATGAGTGCATGATCATGATGTATTTTTAACTTACTAATTGCGTTTCCAATTCTGTAATTGTATTTGTTCTTTGTATACATAAATACATAAATGACTTCAAAATAAATTGTATGACTAATTAATTTTATGCATTTGAATTGAATAGGGTAAGTCAGACTTGAAATATCTCAATAGAATAGAAAATCTGTTGGAAACTGTAGATGGTTCCACAAGAACAGACTAGACTAACTGTAGCTTCAACTTTAAGTATTTATTTCAAAAGAAAAGTAGTTTAGCCCAAGTAAATGAAATTTGACAGTTTAAATCTCCATCTTAAAAAATGGAAACCAATAGTTACAGTCGTGGCTTTGACAATTAAGTACTAACAATCTGAGCACTCCGGTTCATTCTTTGGCTGTTGATTAGGATTCCGTGGTGGTGATTAGTGTGAGGATGCAATCACATCTGTAGGGTTTAATCAGTCCAGTGCTGGAGATGTTAGTCCAAAGATGGAGAGAGGAACTAGAACTTCTATATGTAATCTTAGTAGGGTTTTTCCCTATGCTTCAAAAAGATGATGAAGGGTAAAAAGTGGAGAAGCCTACCTTCCCCCCCACCACCCCGAATTTGCAGGGTTTGTAAATGATAGTATTGATTTTCTAGTTCTGTGATGCAGGAGTATAATGTCATTGACACCTGTGAAAGGCAGAGAAGATGCATGGTGGTACTCACCTATGCACCCTCTCTGAGGTTCAGTATTTTGTTCTTACAGTTGTGAGCAGTATTTGTTTTTCCATACCATGCAACCATGTACCTGGTTTTCATTTTTGTAAATCTAGTATTTTAAGTGTTTAGCTTGGACGTATACAATATTTTGGGGTGCTTTATTTTCTTCTGTTATACATTTTGATTACATGCTGTCTTTTTAACATTTAAAGCATTTATCTTGAAAAAAATATTTACAAATATGAACATTTTGCCCTCTGCATTCCTGTGAAGCAGATAAGTGAACATTTGTGTGTGTAGAAACAAAGCACTGTAGTGGGTACCCTTGTCTACAAAGGAAACCCCAAAAGGAAAAACTTTTGGATCTCTGCTTAGCATGTAGCTTCTCTGTGACCTTTCCGAGTCTGGCTTCGAGTAAAGGTGACCATGTGCTGAATCCCTCCTTAGAACTGTCCCCACTGGTACATTCTTAACTTGGAGGAGAAATGCTGCTGTTGTTGCCTGGCAGTGAAAGTAATCCTCCCATTACTGCCCTTCCGTTCACTGGTACTGCTGTCACACCCTTTCTCCTTTCCCTTTCCCCTTCCCCTTCCCCTTCCCCATAGAGCTCAGTTTGTGTAAATAGCATTGCCCACACCAGTGCATGTTTGTATGCTGTTTTGTTGGCATTAATTTCTTCCACATTATCATTTAATGATTGGTTTCTTTATTCACACTTCTGTTTGGTGGTTTTTTTAGTTATTTTCCAGTAGCACCTATAGATCTGTACTCTAATGTCATATACTCACATAAGGAGAAGGTTGTTCCTACCCTACAAAGGTTATCTAACAACAGCAGTCATGTTTTACAGAATGTTTTCTGGGAGCATGTTGCTACACAGATGATAATGTTTTATTTTAATGGCAGGGGCCATCATTTTGTGTATATTTGTACAGTGCCTAACAGAATAGGTGTGAGTCAGCTTTGAAGAGCCTCGGTAAAAATAATTAATGGCAAACAGTGGTAGGTAGTTATTCAGATGAACATATAGAAGGGTTAGGAAATTCTTGTGGTTGTTTTATTTTTATTTAGAACATGGGCTCTAAATGGCTGGCATACTGTGCTGAAGAGAGCATCAGTCTGGAGAGGACGGGGCGGGAAGAAAGAAACTGGCCCCAAGGTCCAAGTCAGTGGTTCTTGAGACAGTAATGGGTGGAAAATATGCTAGAGATTCAAAATAAAATATAAACCAGAATTTGACTGGGAATGCTGGTTTGAAAAATAGGAGACAGAACTGTATTTGACAGATAGGACAGAATTAAGCCGAAAAAAACCTAAACCAAAACCAGAAATTAAGTAGGAACATCCAAGGAGCAGGATAGTAAAATGCCAAATGTTTTCCAAAGGACTAAGTATCTTTCTGTTCCTGTTAGCTGGCCCCTACTTCTATGCTTATATCATGTGTTAGAGAAAACTGCTTTATATCAGAATTCTCTTTTTCCATTTTGTTTATGTTTGGTGCAGTTGACTTTCATCTCCTAAGGAAGCAAAAAATCAGTAGGACTATAGTAACTGTATTTTATACGTCTCTGAACGCGATGCTGTTATTGCCTTTCTGGCTGAAAGGTCCTATAGCCCAGAATATCTAACAGATATTTTTGAAATATACTGTGTAATGTTCTATCACATTAGAATCAATAGTAGTATGTTATTGTAAACATTCAGGACAAGGTTTATAGGGAAGAGAAATATCTTTCATTTAGACAACTGTTTGTAGCTTAAAAAGGGCCCAAAAACATAAATAAGCTTTTGAGCACACAAGCTCTTCTTAACTAGTGTCACTAATGATAGCGATTTTTCCTGAATAGTGATAATACTAATCACTTTGAAGAAAGAGAAAAGGGAAGGAAGACAGAGAAATGCATCTACTTCATAGCTGTATCAGTAGCATTTACATCTACAGTTCTTACCTCCAAAACTTGTTCACTCTCAGGTGAAATCATGGAGTCATAAAAGACTGTCAGTGCATGTAAGGAGTGATAAGTTTGTAAGCAGAACACAAGTGGACAAAAATACTGTTGCACCAAGTGCTGATTGATATTTCAGCAAGCTGCAGTGACCTGCATAATCTAGCCTTGTATCAGTCTGTATTTGAGTACACAGAATGTCTGCCCTACTCAGCAGTCATTAGCAGCTGAGCCACAAGCACTGCTGTAAATATCAGCACAATAAATTTACACCAGCTACAGTGTTCAGGTCCTCTTTTTTCTTTCAGCCATACCATAACCATGCCACAATCTTAAGTATATGTAGTTCTGTGTTCACTCTTCACTTCACATTCAACACAACATCCTGAGAGAGCGGCAGAGTTTGTAAACCCATCCTGAAGGCCAAAGAGGTGAGGCTGAATTCATGCAAAATTTCCTGTCTCTTGTTTCCAGGAAAAACCCTCAAAATTATGAACAGCGTTACTAAATATCCGAGTATCTAAAGTTAATTTAAATAATCTCATAGTCGGCATAGCTGTAGTAATGTGATTTTTTTCCCCCCTACTACCATGAAGAAAGTAATACTTGAGCTAATCTGCTACTTTGGAACAATAAAACAATAGGCAGAAAGATGCTGAATATCAGTGCCTTGCAAAGAAAAGCTAAGCACAACAGCTTTGCTGTGAAATTTCAGGAATCTTCCTTCTAGCCTTGACTGCCAGACTGATGCTGAAGAAAAGCTTAAACATCCTCCCTCGCTTGTGCATATTATTACATGCCTCTGGAACTTTTTTCTTCTGCTCTGTTATTCTCTTTCTTTGTAAGCTTTCATGAAAAGAAAGGGAATAGATTATAATAATATTGTAGCACCAATGCTATTGTGTTTGCAGTAGCCTTAGCCCAAGATATAATGATTTGATTAGCATGGCTTTTTCACTTACCGGAATTAAAGCCACATGGATTTTCCTGGGATTCTGTGCTTCCAGGATGATTTTTTTTCACCTTCTTTCTTCAGCTGTATATCTTTGCAGAGAAGTTGCGGGTTTAAAATAGGTATAGAGCCTTCAGTAATAGCCAAGGGCAAAAAATTAGTGCCATGAGTCATCACAGTCACTGCTGCAGATATTTGTAATCTATAAGTCCTATGCAATGCATTTGTGCAAAAGGGCCATTGTTCCTTAAATCACTGATGATAGTTCTTCTAAAATGTAAGGGGTTTTTTTTCCCTGCAATGTATTTGCTATAAATGAGATTTGACATTTCCAATTTTGATATTTGAATGGCCTCAAGGAGGCTTTGAAAAAGTTGACACACAGAATATGAAATGCTCAACGAGAGTATTAAAGATAAACTAATAGTTCATAGTGCAGGGAAGCAGCAGAGTAATTTAGTGGGTTCTAGCAATCCAAAGAATTTTAATGGTGTTGAATTACTTACAAAAAAAAAGTTTTATTGCTTTAATTAAATTGTTGATAGAGGTATATTTTCTAAAATATTATAACTTTTCCTCCCTTTCTTTTATAGCTTCTTTTGCTTCTAGCTATATAACACCCAGAAGTTGTGTATGTCGGCAGTAGTAATAACAGATAAGCAGAGCTATTCCCCTTGCCAGAGGGTGTAAAATCTTGATCCCGCTGAGGTTAGTGAGAATTTTGCTCTCAGCCTCAGGCCTTGAGTCAAAAAAGCACCCTTTAGTACAGCTGGTTTTGAGTTTTCTAACAGAAGCAATTATTGTGACTACTCAGGGACATCTGTACCACACTTGGAATCTTACAGGTTGTTTAAAGGGGGGGGAGGAGATGATCCTTTTCTGAGTAATTTCAGACATTACAAAAATGAAACAAAATGTTTTTGATATAGAGCTTTGTTTACTCCCCTTTATTCCCCTTCAGTCCATGTTGCAGCAAGACTTGGTGATGTTCATATATTTGATGTTTGACTCATAAAATTTTTAATCTTCTTAGAAGAAGGAAAAGATAAAAATATTTTTAGCTTATAAAGTAGAAGTGGTTTCAGTTGTCTCTGTTGATAGAATTTGATTATGCTCTGTTAAACTTTTATTGCTCCTAATTTTCTAAACGTGCGTTATTTAATGTGAAAATAATTATTTTTACACACTCAACAAAGCACTACCCAGAGAAAGTGAGTAATATCCACCCTCATTTCTTTCCCCGTGCTTCCAATCTATATTAATTTTCTAGTTGATGGACTTTTGAAAATGGTTACTTTTTTGTTTTGAATAAGTGAATGATTTCCAGCTTATTCCTTTGCTTTGATAATTGTAAAGGAGACTTCAATTTAGTAATCTTGAATTTCAGTTTTGCAGATCTTATTCAGGCTGATGGTTTATCACAACAGTGCGTCTTCTCTAACACAGACAACAGTAAATATAGCTTTGGCTTGAGGAAAGCTATTCTTTTTTTTTTGTCTCTGTAGAAATACTGCACCACAGTCCAGCTTGATTCTGGAATAGACTACAGGAAACGAGCGCTTCCTGCTGCTGGAAAACTTTACTACCTGTAAGTTTATCTATGACATGGTATTTACCCTCTTTTTCCTTCTTATTACCCAATAATTTCCTAGTAAATGGGACATTAAAAATGTATAGTAGAATTAGCAGAGTGTGACTTTTCCTTTCTTTGCCTTCTGGTCCATTTTGTTCAGCAAACCGCCTTCCATTATGCCTTGATATTAACTTCATTAAACTACATTTTCAGTATCCACACTAGCATCATTTATAATGTTTGACTGAATAAAAACTAATTAGATTTTTTGGGGAGGTGTGGTGTTTGGAGAACTGAAGTGACAGATGGTTAGAAAGTAATGAATATCCTCTTGTAAGAGATTGCACAATTCTCTTATAATAGAAGAACATCCTTATTGTATTTAAGTAATTAAGTATTTATAGAGATCCAATGATGAGGATTCATTTATGTTGGGTGTTTCCAGTGCTGTGGATTAAACAAAACCCAACACACTCCTATTTCGACAGATTGTTTCTGTTTATCATGACAAAATTTTTTGAGCACTTTATTCTGTATTTGCAAATAAATATATTTAAAAATACATTCACAGTTCTGCTTGTGGTTGCAGCATATATGTGCCTAATAGAAACATCCTCTCTTTTTTTTAAATACTTTGAAACCTTTGCATTGCAGACATTTTTCTATCTTGTATTTGCTCTGATAGTATTATTTAATCAATGACAACCTGAGCAAGGCAGACAACAATAACTTAAAATGAGATTTATAACCATTGTATCATAGAATCATAGAATGGGTTGGGTTGGAAGGGACCTTAAAGATCATCTAGTTCCAACCCCCCTGCCGTGGGCAGGGTCACCTTCCAGTAGACCAAGTTGCTCAAGGCCCCATCCAACGTGGCCTTGAACACTACCAGGGAGGGGGCATCCACAGATTCTCTGGGCAACCTGTGCCAGTGTCTCACCACCCTCACCACCAAAATCTAAATCTACCCTCTTTCAGTTTAAAACCATTACCCCTCGTCCTATCACTACATGCTCTTGTAAAAAGTCCCTCTCTGGGTATCTTTCAACTCAACATACAATATTGATTTAAAAATCATGTTTCCGTTAAGAAAGGTGCAGCTTTTTCATCGATGTGACAGATATATGAAACGAAGTATGTCTGTATCACTTTATTATAAAGTTAGAAATTGTAGTTGTTTGGCCGGAAGGAGGAGTACTGCTTAGTAGAATTACAGTGGTAACTTCTTCTGCTTCTGGAAGAAAATGACAGAATTTTATATATAGAAAACAGGTCAAATGCAGGTTCTATATCTTCAAACAAAGTGTGACTGTATGAACTCAAGAAAAGTAACTTTTGTTCTATACTCTTGCATGACTCCACTTTCTTTATGTTTTGCGGTGTCTGCTTGGAAGTATGGTTTGAAGCCGCCACTGTTATCCCAGCATTGCTCATCGTGGCTCTTGTTCCGATGTCTACATGGCTGTCCCTGCTTATGGCTCTGCTTATTGTGCCCATTGCACTCTGTGACTTTCTGTTTGATAGTTGCGGAGAGCACCTACCATGTTCTTTTCTCATGGTCTACACTCTGAAGAAAGGAAGAGCTTGTATGTGGTTTCTAGCAGGTAATAGGCTAAACATGGTGCCTATGGCATCAGCTCTCAGAGGAGAACTACGAACAAGCCCCAGGAGCAGTACCCAGCTGAAGCATTTCATGGTGTTCTGCTGCAAAACTTGTGATCAAGTGAACGGCAGAGATTGGTGATAAGTCTGTCTCACATGCTCTCATTGGAAGGATGTCGGTTACCTCTAGAACTTGTGTAAATCATTAAGAAGCAGTGAAGAGGGGGGAGAAATCCTGTAGCTGCCAATGGAACTAAGATACTTATTTCATCGTACTTTCTTTTTCTGAGGGAATTTCATTCATTCTTCTATTCAAACCTGTTCACTGGAGCTTTCAACCCTGCAGAACTAGCATAGTATGTGGGGATATTTTTGGTTTGTTTTAAAATTAGGTACTATACAGTATTTTGCTACAAATTTTTGAAATTTATTTAGCAGTTTTGCCCCCAGAAGAACATGTTCTTGTCCAACATGTTTGCATTCCCCTATTAATGTTTATAGTATTATCATGACATTTTTTTCAAATCCTCTTTATGCTTCATAATCTGTGTAGTCTTTTCTTCATTTAAAATACACAACTAAGGGTTGCGTAAAGCTTTTTCGTGCTCATCTGAAAGCAATCAGTGTAACACAATTACAAGATTCCTGATCAAAGCAACTTCCTTGATCTCAGACTCAGGTGTCTATTTTCAAAACAAACTTCCTTGGCAGTTAGGTGCAAATATCCACCGAGGCATCATATTTGGCTGTTTCTTCTTGTAGCCTTTACATCAAACTTTTGGATAGTGATATGCACACAAGTGTGCATACTCTCCGATATATATGCACTCTTTCCTCCCGTTTATGGCTTTTTTTCTGGTTTTGTCTGTTCCTTTTCATTTGTTGTTTTGTCAGAGGAAAGCAGCACACAAATAGCAATGTTGAGAGAAATTTCTTTTTATGAAGTTACAATTTTATGTAGTCTCCTATTCAGAAAAGGTTTTTTCAAGTGTTTGCAATGGCAGTTGCAGAAGTTTGTGGGTTTTTTTCCAAATTCTTTGTAACTACAAGGTTTGCTATTGTTAAGCTTGAGCTAAAAAGAGTTATTTCAGTTCTGCTGTTAACATTTTTAAGGTGCTTAAGGCCTAATGATCAGGGAAGTAATTGTGTAACATGCTGATCGTCACTTGTCATTTAGAGGAGGTCTAGAACTGTGTGAAGCAATGCAACTTGAGTGCTTCCACGATCTGTAAAAGTAGACTTTTCACACCAAATGAGATTATACAAACTTCAGTGAAGCGTCCTATATCCTAGTTCTAATTTATTGTCTACCATAGCATTAATTTATTATTCTCAGCTTTCAAACTGAGAAAAAACAAACAGCCAGAAATATTATCTATCTTCTTTAAGAATGAAACACAGAAAGGCTGACCCTCTAACCCATTCAGTGACAAAAAATAATTCTCTGATCAAACTGATTTATAATTCTTGTGGCAGCCAGAAGACGAATATAGACTTTACTTCAGCTCTCAGCACAGATACTTTGCCTTTTCCCTATCTGTGATTGATCTTTTCCCAAATAGTATTGGGGACAGAGCAGGGAAACTGAGAACATTACTAATGTGGAGATCATGCTGGTGTTATGAATTTCATCGTTTAATTTTGCAAATTTTCTGATCAATACAATCGGTTGACTTGATCCCCCCCAACCCAAAAGCTGCTCCAATATTTTATTTCACGAAGTCCCCTCTCAGAAATTTCAAAGGATACTTCTTTAGGTGCTTGACTGCCTTGCCTTGTCTATTTGCTCTTATTTTGCATGCAAGATAGAGCCAGAAGCCTTTTTTCTCATTGTGTACACATAGTGTTAATGGATCTGCTCTGCCTGTATTGCCTCATTACTGGAAACAGCTCAAAACACAGAAGTCTTTCAGTGTATGCAAATAAGGCAGAATCATCTACCTGAGAGTTAATATTCTCTACTTTTAAGTGTATTCTAAATCTAATGTTTGTATTTAGAGCATAACATCCTGTTCTCTTTTTTATGGGCAAAAAGCTAAGCAGGCTCAGGCAGCTGTTTGATGTTGGCTTCAAGTGTTATTAATTTCATATTCTATTATTCTTTTCACTGTAGCACAAGTGAAGCTGATGTGGAGGCTGTCATGGATAAGTTGTTTGATGAGCTGGCTCAGAAACAAAATGATTGTACGTAAGTTAATTTCTCTTGAAAGAGAATACATTTAGAACACAATGCCCAATCTCCACTGACCAATTAATAAGTTCCATTGCTGTATATGGGTTGATGCCACACTCAAGTGGCAGTCATTGTATCAGCATTTTGTCTAATTTATGTGTTGAATCATGTGCTATTATTCATCAAGCTATGCATTTCCTATCTGTAAGAGATGAATTTTATAGTAATTATCCAGAGAAGATTGAGTCTTTGTTCATGTTCCCATAGTAACTAGACCAAGGATTCTGAAAGTGCAAGGCAGAGAGCTGAGGCTGAATAAAGCATGTGGAACCATTGCAGACTTCACGTTTGAAGAGCTGTGCGACAGAGTGAGTACCCAGTCAAATCTAGATCAGTTAACGCTCAGACTTTTCACAGTTAAAAAACCAAACCCAAACCTCAAACACAAAAACTTGCTATTTTCCCAAGTTGTACTAAATTAAAAGGACTCCTCAAAAGAACAATAATTTTCTTTTTAATGATACAGTAAATTCACTCTTAAGTATATCACAGATTGTGCCTGGGCTAACATCTTTGCTGGAATATTAGTAATCACAACGTATCAATACATAAGTAGCATTCAAATCTGGGGTTTATGTTGATACTCAAGCAAAGGAGTAGCAATCCTGGCAGCACTAGAGTAAAGCTGCTGTTGCATGCCTTAGTTGTGATGATCTGTACAGGGTCCCAGGCCTTCTCAAAATTTGCCACATTTTGCTAAATACTGCCAAATTCTCTGCTAAATATGTGGGGTGTAATTCCTGGAAAGCTCTATTTGTATATGACCCCCAGTGGTTTTGCAGACAGTCTCCTGGAGTTGCATTGTACTTCAGTGACCTCTCTGCTGACACCTGAGGTTATTGTTAGATGATCACAACTCTAAACTCAGCCGATAGCACCTTTGATTCAGGATGCTGACCAGTCCTTTGGTTATAACATGTTTTCACTTCCTTGTAGCTAGCAAGTGGATAACTATTTGGACAGAAATTTCACTGGTTATATTTCAGACTGTAGATTTTAGGCTTTGTTGGTTTTTAGTTTCAGACAAAACCAGTTAGCCATCGGTGAGAATGGAGGTATGTCATGGGTAGAACAGTTTGCATTTCACTAAAAGTTTTGAGACTTTTTCTTCCTTGTGCCTCTTAGTGTATCAGGAAACTATGCTGTCAGCGAATGCTTGTAGAATTCTTTAGTCCAGTAAATTCCTTATGTACTTAAATGGGATGATAAATTGCTTCTAAGGAGAAGTGCTCTGTTAGCTCACATGGCAGTGGCCACTACTTTGGGTCTGAAAGTTCTGATCCTGTTGAAGAATCATGTAGGGTTCAGACCATCTCGCCGTAACGTAGCTGAGGTGCTTGGTTTGTGCTCAGAATAAGTAGATAATCCTTGTGAAATGATACACATCATTTAACAGTATTGTTCTTACGTTGACCACCCAGGACTTGGGACGTCATGCTGTCTCAATTCAGACACCTTCTGCAGATATGATAGTCTCTAATGGAATAATCACATGCTTAAAACTAAAACAACACAGCAGACAGTAAATGTTTTTCTTTAACAGCTTCCTTGGTCTTCACTTGTTTGCTTTGCATATGCCTGCATTTATTTCTGCCTTTAATTGTTATATACAAATATTTATTTTGTTGTGATTTTTCTCTTCAGATCACTGATGTACCTTCATAAATATTACGTTAGTGTATTGGTAAGGTGGTATCACCATGCTCACTTCATAGGTAGAGAAGTATAGTCATGAACTTCAGAATTGTCCATTCAATTTGGATGAATGGCTTGAGTTGCCTCTAATATCATTTTTTCCATGAATGTAAACTTTTATAGGGCTTCATAGCAATAGTAAAAAATTCCCATGGGTATAAGCTACATTTAACACCTTGCCTGCCCTGTTGCTCAGTTTGCGGGCCCTGTTGCCTTTAAAATCTGCTAAAATGCAAAAGAAAAATTCAGTTGTCAAATCATGAAACCATGCTCCTTTTTTTCACGAAATCTTTTCACTCTTCAATGGAAAAATTTATACATGCAGTATCTTTTTTTAACAGTCAGAATGAGAAGGCATTTCCACTGATGCCACAGAAGAAAAGAAAAAATAGGTAGAATCCGGAAGAGTGCACTGATGATTCATAGCCAAAAAAAAACCCAAACTCAGGAGACATTCAACATGACAGGAAGTATAAAGTTATTCATATATATTCAAATATGCTGGCTAATAGTGGGAACTATTTGTGGAGGGATAAAGCAGAAGGCTGTAGGAGACATAACTACAAGGTATTTGGTATTGCGTGTGGTACCAAAAGGTAGATAAGTTAGCAGGCATCATGAGTACAACTATTAAGAAGGAGGAAACTAGGAGGCTGAGAAAGATGTAATGGGAAGGAAGATCCACAAAAGAAAATACTGGAGGGGAATTTGTTGGATTTGGCTAGAGTGAATTTGTAGGTTTCTTTGTGCAGAAAAGGGGGACCAAGTCCCGTGGGAAAGCAGACTATGTGAAGGGACATGGGGCAGGCAGTCTTCCTAGCTGGAGCCTGTAGCAACCAGGGAAGGGGCTTAACTGACAGCCCAAGCAAAGCGTCCTAGGTAGATAAATGCAATTTAAAGTTGGTGTTGTAGGAGCCAATGAAACTTGTAGCAGAATTGAAAACAAGATTTGCAGTTGGTTTTATATCAGTGATAAGACCTGGTGACAAGTATGATAAATGGGAAATTCTCATTAATGGGGAAAAATGAGATATAATTGGTATTAGTGAAACCTTGTGGGAGAATTAATAAAATAAGAATGTGAAATCAGTACTTACATCCTACTTAAGGACAGAGTGGCTAAAAGAGGTGGAGAACAGTATGCAACATTAAAGACACTGGTACCTGCCTTAAAGTTAATTAATACGAGGATCTTGAATACATATCAATCAGTGTACTAATTAACGAACCCAAGAGGGTACTACTCATAGGGGTCTGTTGCAAGTGGAGAATGAGGTGCGTTGCTTCTTGAGCACTTGGCTATAAAAAGCATATAAAGAAAAAATACCGTTGTATGGGAAGCTTATGCTGTAGATGAAATGCACAAAATAGTGAAATGTAATTAGCCTGAAAATTGCAAATGATAATCTTCTAGCATAAAATGTACTGCATCCAGTACAAGGTCGTTTGGTTTGAGCAGCTTTATGGGAGATTACAGTGATGAATTCATCTAGAAATTTGTGTTGCGCATGGACAATCTTCTCCATGATTTTCTAACGTTCAGTGTGACCAAAAGGTACTTCCAAACAGTGAAATTACATATTTGAGTGTTCAGGAAGAGTAATTTTCAAAAGCAAAAGGGAAATATGACCAAAACTGACCAGAAATGGAAGCGTAAACCACAACAACAAAAAAGAACAAGAAGGACTTTTTGAGGAAGAAGATAGTAGAAGTATGTCACTGTTGAGACAGAATCAAATAGTATAGGATGAGTGGCAGCTAGCTATGAACTGTGGGAAAATTAAAGAGAAACTAAAGGTCATGGGCAAATACCATGTCTGCTCAGCTATGAGACTTTCTGTTGTTTTTGTTAAGTAAAATGGGAGTTTTGATATGGTTTATATTTGAACGTTACTGGCTTATTCTTAGATGGAAATGGATGAACTTTTAATAATGATATGGAAAAAGGAAAAGGTTTTGCAAAAAATACTTGTTCTAGGTGAAGCAGAGTGAAATGTTTGTTTCACTAAAGGATAATAAAATAACTCAGTCTGTTAATAGTTAGCATATGTTAAAAATAGCCTGCAAATTCATTTTGAATCATTGGAGTCCTGGAAAATTAGACTGAGGTGTCTGACTAGCTTTTTATTTTTCATAAATGTTGGAGTGCAAGAGAAATTCCACGGCACTAGAAGAATACTATTATGTGCCAATATTAAAAAATAAACAAGTCAAATTCACACAAGCATGATGACCGTATAACTTCAGGCTGTCAGTCAGATTTTAGTACAGAAAGGGTAACGGAACAGAAGCTGGTTCTGGATTCACGCAGTGGATAACTAAAGAATGGAAATGAAATGAATTGCAGTCTCCCTGATTTTGTGGAAAAGGTTGAGTTTCGTAAATGCTGTTCTTACTAAGAAATTGGCATTATGCAGTGTCAAGAAAGTATTTGTTAAATGTATTGATAAGTTAGTTAACTAACATAAAAATAATTATTACTGAAGGATTGTTTTTGAGTGTAGCATTTCTAATGAGCACATTTTTATACTAAGCCCAGTACAACAGGTTTTTTTCCCCAGCAGTTTTGAATATACCATAAATGCTAATACAAATTTGCTGTAAATACAAAGAGTGGTGTATGGGGCGGGAGCAATGAAAACAAGGACTCTGTGTGCAATTTATTTCTCAGCAGAACTGAGATTTTTGAGGAGGAGGGAGAGGGTATGTTTTGTTTTGGCATTTCTAAATCTAGGCAAACACAAAATTTTACATCTAGAAATCGGGAACACAAGTCATACCTGCAGGAGATTGTGTCCTAGGCATGGTGACTTGGAAATAGATTTAAGCATTGTAATGGACAAGCAGCTCAAAAGGAGCTTCTGGTCCAGTGTTAGAGCATTTAGACCTAACTTTGTCTGGGATGGGTAGGGTGGAAATAAGCAGGACGGTAGAAAGATTATTTTAATTTTGAAACCATCTGAGATTGATGGCAGAATGTTAGGTGTGGTTATGATGTCCGAATTTTAGAAAAGACACTGAAAAACCTGAAGAGGCTGTTGAAAAAGCCACAAATCATTTGAGCTGGAGAATTTGTGCCCTCAGATGACAGACTTACAGTTCAACTTGTTCAGCTTATCAAAAAGAGGACTGGAAGATTATTTTATAGCCGTTTGTACAGCCGTTTTCACAGGAAAAAAAATACAGGTATTAATGGTCTCCTACATCTAGCAGAAGAATGCGTAATGAAAACCAGAGACTACACAGAGATTGAGATTTTTTAAAAAAAAAAGAAAAGGAGAAGCAGCACCCATTCACACATTTGAAACAGTGAAGGAAGAGGTAGAGCCTCTTTGTAATGTGTTTTGGGTCAAAACCAGGTGTCATTTTAGGAAGAAGTGTTTGTGTTTGAGCTAAGTACTAGTTCTTAGGCGTGGCTGTCTCTAAAATTCAGGCAGTTGGAGGATCTCATGATCTCTGGTCTTAAATTGTTTGAAACTAGGGATGTGAGAGAGACAGGGTCCCTGCTGCCTGTTGGCAACTGTCTCACTGCACCTGTACGTGCAGTAGAAGAGTTCAGCAGCCAGCAGGGGAACGTGCCCAGTCCATCTTGAGGGGGTAACCTGCACTCAGCCCCCTTATGCTTTTAGGAGTAGACAATGCTTAGTCTACTGTCAATCTGTGCAGTGAGTTCAGACTGTGTTTTTCCGAGGCTTGTAACTTCCTTGGATTTGAGTGGGGTTTCATAGGATGTGTGTAAGACATTTCCCTGATACCAAGCAACCTTTCTTCCAAATTTGACGTTCCTGGTCCACAGCATGATTGCACTACAACTTCTCACTGAGCCACTGCTAAAGAAAAGTCTAACTTGAGGAGCAAGGTCTATAATAGCATTACTCTTATAAATACAGTAATTGGATGAAACTTTTACAAATAAATATTAATTCACGCACACAGATGCATGTTCATATGAAGTCAGTGTGAGGCATTCAATCAGAATGGGAAAGTTTTAAGAAGAAAACTAGTTTTATAATGGAAGGTGGATGTCAGCTCTGTTTAGACTTTTGTTTACATGTTTCCCATCTAGTAGATATAAAATAGCAATATTTTTGTGTGTGGAGAGGTTTACAGTGTCAACACCTTCTGACAGAACAACTCAAAATATCATATAATTTGATTTAGTTAATGCAGTTAACTTTGGTTAAACTTATTTCCTGTGTTAAATTTGGTTCATAATTCAAAAAACATTATTTAATTTAAAGTAGAGGGATAGGTGAGTGTAACGAAGGGAATCAGTTGTTTTGGGAAGTTCTTTTTCATTATACTGAATATTATCTTGGAGGATTTTTTTTTGAGTTTTCTGAAACTGGCATATACCAGTGCTCGTGCGGTTCTTGATCATCATTGTGGCGTGAGCAGACAATGTTATGCTCCAAATTTGATGAATTGATTCCTTTGGCTCTCCATAACCTTTAATGGTTCCAGAAAGAAGAATTTAAGTTTTGCAAGAGTCAGTGTGTGAAAGGATGGATGCTTTTCTTATGTTGGAGAAATAGCTGATCACCCAAATGGCTCTGCTTTCACATCATTGCGACAATATGTCTCCTGGTCTGGTCTTGGATAACTGTTAGAGTGCAGTCCAGAGGGATAAACGTCCAGACCTAAAAACTCTATTTACATTCGTTGGTGTAGGATTAAGGAGATAGTTTGAAATTGCTCAGACCATTACTTATTTAGACAGTAACTTTTGTAATACGATATTTCATCCGAACAGTCTGTAGAACTTTTCAAATTCAGTGATGTTTCCTTTGAAATAAAATCTAAATGTGGTTTTAAAGGGAAATATTAAAACATTTTCCACTTCGATATCATGTGATTTCATGGAATGTCAGCCAATACGTAATAGATGAAAATAGCAAATCAGCAATTGGTAACTTTATACCATTTGAAACATCTTCTAGCTTTAAGTGGAATTTTCAAAATAGCTGCTTTTGTAATTAATACCCGAAGACCTTGGCAGATAGAGTTGGTGCCCTTAGTATTATGGTCTTTCTTTTCTTGTTTCATGTGTTAGCATCGAATTTTTTCATGTCAAGAATATAAGGAGTTATTTCTGTCTAAAATAATGCATCAGATATTGGTAATTACTAGTTGTCCATTAAGGTTTATAAAAATAAAACGCAGAGCATATGTTGTATGCAGTGCTGATGTGACATGCAGTTGACTTGGTAGAAAACATTTTGTTACATTATTGCGTGCATCAAGTTTTAAATCATAGTTTCCCAGCTGAGGAAAATTCCAAGTGTAGTTAATTTAATTAAGATCAAATCCATACACTTAGCTTTTTTGCTTTACTGGCTTATGTGAACACATGGAAAACTAAAAAATGCTGGATGAGAGGATATTGACCTATTTTATTTGCTTTAGAGCAAAATGAGAAGCAGATTTTCCGATCTGACACACTGGGGCTTATGTGGCAGTATGGCACATGGCAGCGTTTGTTGTGGCTTGAAAGTAGTTACCTGCTCACTAGAATGGAGTCCTGTAAATGTGCTTCTCCAGTGTAATCATCCAGGGGAACTATGCTTGGTTTTCATCGAAGTGTTTGTTATCATACCATCTTTCCTAAGGCCCCATAAAATGAACAAATGCAGACAGAGAAGGCTGGGAGGGGCACCAAGCAGAGTACCAACATACAGTTCCTGAATTTTAATTCTAATGTTACCTTCCCCCATTCTTTGTGGCCTTTAATTAATTTCTTCCTATCAGTTTCTCCATCTATAAAATGAGGGATACGTTTACCAGTGGAGCTAGACTGTTGAAAAACATCATTAGTTAATTTTTTTTATTTAGTGCGTGAGTGGAAAATGGCCACGATAGTGGATTCTAAGGAGCTGGTTCTTGACAAGCAAATACAGTTTATGATTGTCCTTGACAAATTCTAGAAGGCTTTCTTGGATGGTCAGATCTGATAACTTGAACTCAACAACATGTTTATAAAAATTTTTTTTCCTTACCCCTTTTCTCAGCAGTTGTATGTATATCCAAAGTTCACATGAAAATACTTTTTAAAATAAACCGGACATATTAACTGGATTTTAAAATCTCAATATCCGAAACTAGCAATCATGCAAATGTAAGTCTTACTACCCCATCAGAGTGGTTTCATTTCTCTGTGCTTACACGTAAAGGTCAGTGTTCATTATGCCTTAGAAAAATCACCTTCTGCCAGTCCTCTTTCTTCACTTCCCTTTTAAAATTTTGCTTAAAAACTGGTAATTGTGACAGTTTGCCTTGAATCTTGATCTGGTATAAATAATTTAGACAACAGTGTACCTTATATATAATCTTCCAAGGCCCTAAGGGAGTAAGGAGATAGAGTCTTCCTCACAATATTATCTTTCAAAGTCCTCCTCTCACTTCTGCGTAGCAACCACTGCCCTCTGCTGGGGATACTGACTTTGCAGTGGGCTCAACACATTTTAGCGTTTTTAGCCTTTTCTTGACAAAGGTTGAATAACTTTGTTTCATGTATCCTGTACTCTTTTCATTAGGTAATTAAATATATCCTTTCATCCAGCTGCCAAGTACCAATGAACACAGTGTCTTAACACGGTAGGAAAGTATATCTATAAAACCGATTTTGTGGATGGGTAAACTAAAGAGCAAGCAGTCACGTTAAATGCAAAAGGTTTAATACAGAAATGCACAGAAGTTCATGAGCAAGTAGTCACTGGTACCTGGGAAAGTATATCAGCAAAGTATTGCCGTAGGCATATCCTGTTCCTATATTCACCTTAGACAACTGCTTCTGGCCACTATTAGAGGATATGGGGCTAGATGAATCTATGCAGTTTATTATTTTCAAAGTAATTTAAATAAAGTCATGTTTTCAGTTTGAGCTAGAAAAGAGAGCATGGGAATTTGGGTTACTAAGCATTAGCAAACATACTACAGCATAACAAAGCTAAGAAAAGAAATGTAATATCTATGTTATAAAAGTTACCTTGCTGTGGGTTTTTTTTTCCTAGAAGTTGTTTAGTGTTTCTGTAATTGGCAAAATACAGATTTGTGTAGATTAACACAACAAAGTGGCAAACAGTTTCTGTTAGATGGTTGGTCCATGGCCATAGGCGCATTCTACAGACCAGGAGGAAGACGTGGTTCCTCACTTGAATAGCTTGCACTTCAAAATGAAAGATGTAACTAACCTTTAAAAAAAAAAAATTCACCATTTTCAAAGGCAACAAGTGATTTAGGAATGCAGGTGTCTGCCTTTAAGTCTCCCCTACATGATGACACAACTCAGCTGCATTTGCAGTTCAATGATTCTGAATCATTTTGAGGGAATTACCTTCATTAAAAACTGCTAAATGTATCCACTGTATAATTTAGTGTCATCTTTAGGATTGTGGGATTGTCGGGTGTAGTTGTAAATAAACATATCACAGAGTTGTTCAGAAGTGAGCACTATTTTCAGTAACTTTCTTAGAATCATAGTTTTCCTTAGTTGATTTTCATCTTAGTTTTATTCCCAGCAGATCAGCTTTTGTAGCTTAAGCTCTGGACTGAGTGTCTTTCATTAGCTACATTTGCTTTAAGAACTTAATCAGTTTCTACACCCATAAAAAAAAGTTGCCTTATCTAACTCACAAGTATGTTTTATAAAATACACTTAAGAAACTCATTTCAGGTGGAAATACTGTAATGTAGTAATATTGTTAGTCAAACCTGCTTTCTGTTTTATACCTTATTTTATGTGTATCAGGGCTTAATTTTAGAAATCCCTCACTTCAGTGAAAGCTGCATAAACCTTGAGGCTTTAGATCCTATACTTTACAGACCAGGGAACACACAAAGACAAGATTTTTGAAGCTAATTGTAGTTTTAAGGGTTTGCCTTTTTAATTCAGTTTTTTGTTTCTTTAATGCCTGAATGTACTTTTTTTTTAAAGCTTTGTTGACCATCGTTTTGAAATCTTAACAGTAAGTGCCAATTTTTAAATAGACCTATAAATAGAATGACCTATAAACCTAATTCCCATAGTTTCTAGGTTCTTTTGAAAGCTTAAAAAATCACAAGATCATTTGAATTATGATCTAATGGCTTATTTAAGGTGACATTACATGTACTTTTTATGTATATACATTTCTTTCTTATGGCCTTTGGTGTCTTACATGCTTATACACGTTGAAATTGTTTGTAGGCTTGTTTGCTTACTGTGCAAAGCAACAGAAACCTTTTTTTTTCAGCCTTAACTATTTTTTGAGACCTTTTTGTTGACAAATGCCATACTTCGGAGCTGGAACAGGAAGTTTGGCAGTGAGGGCTTTGGGAGCAGAAACATGCCTTTTGCTGTTCTGCCAGTCTGTAGCCAGCTTTGACCAGCTGATAGGTCTTTGAGAGATCTCGCTTCTTGTAGGTTCAGTATGGATGTCTGTCGCTGTTTAGCAGATAAGCTCTTCTAAGGCAGGAGTGATTGTGCTGAATGATGAATGAACATAGGAGCGTGCTCTAGTGAGACTGACATTTCAACTCAATTGGGATAAAATGGGGAGATGGGCAAATACCAGTGACTGAAGCAGTATTCATCTGTGCGCAAGAAAATGAACTCAAGCAGAACAGGTGCAGAAAAGATGTACTTGGGAGAGTCTAGGCTGAATGGCATGCATGTTCTCCCCACAGGATGAAAAAGAAAAATAGAAATGTGAGAACCTCATCCACATCAGTCATCTCAAATAAAGACCAAGAATGAAAAAGCAGTATTTCAGATAGTAGATAGCACTGTCATACATGAATATAAAATTGTTTATGAATTTAAAAAAAAAAAGCTGGAAGTTACAGGCATCTTCTTAATCAGCAGAAGAGCAAAGGTTAGAAACAACTTTCCACTATGAGAAATGTGATTAAAAGACTTTTGCTGTAAGGTCAAGCAAAATCAGTTCTTACCGGGATTCCGTGATGAGGTAACCTGAGATAGCAGGGGGCTGTACTTGATCCAGAAAATATCTTCTACCCCAGAGTTTACAGATCTCGGACTCCTTCTCTACTGGTCATGCATGTGAGTGTCAAAGCTGGACAACAACTTACAGAAAGGATGTGCAGTAGGTATAAGATAAGGTGCTGTCAATACCAACATGCAGGTAGGAAATTCCAGAATGACTGTTGCTTGTGTTACCTGAGTTTGTCCCTCTTTCTGCATAGGCACTACAGTAATAATCATTGTTATGTGATATTGTAATTACATGATCACATACAGCTGAATGCTGCCTTGCATAATTGGCTTCTGTCATAGTCTGCACCAGAGTTAGTGTGTGATACTAGTCTTATTTAAAAAACAAAAAAAACCCACAACACCCCCCCCCAAAAAAACCCCAAAACAAAACAAAACAAAACCAACAGAAAAACCCAAGAAAAAAACCACCTTTTCACTGCTGGCAATTGAAATCTTAATTTTCTGGACAGTCTTCTTGAGACACTGAGTCCTAGACTGCCATAGTCATGGCTCTAACTGAAGTCAGTGGGCATTGGACTTCGAATTGGTAGCGTTCCATGAAACCTGAAAAAACAGCTTACGCTTTTAACTTTAATTTCTCTGTCCTCTGTTTGTAAAAGAGAGATACTATCACTTTCTTGAATCACAGCTATAGTTGTGGAGATAAATTCATTACTGCAGGTGAAGTACCTAGCTGTTGTGATAACAAAAGCTGAAGAATAAAGGCATAATTCTTCTTCACAAAAGCATTTGAAAAGTCCATGAAAAATGAGATCTTGTGACTCACCAGAAGTGAGGGCAAAACACTTATTGCAAAGTTGCATTATATGAGAACCACTGTTCTGCATACTGGTAGGTCAGGGGTCCTGGGAGACGAGGAAACATCACTTAATGTAAGTCAAGACTATAGCATATATCCAAGAGATAAAGATTAAGAGTGTGCAGGCAACTGCTGTCTAACATCTGTGTCTGACTTTTCAGCTTTAATAATGTTTTTAAAATGTAGCTTTCATTTGTGTAATTACTGCTGGAAACATCATTGTTCTGTTTATTTTTAGTGTCTTCCCTCTTAGTAATTAAAACACACATTAAGGGATATTTTAAAAGAAAGAATAAGGAATCATTTAGTGAATATTTTAACAAACAAGTTGTATAGCCTCATGTCAAGTAGTGTTCAAACAAGTTAAAATAATGATTTTAAAGTTGCAAGCCAACTCATAGTGCTTAGTTAGGAAGCTCCAAAACAAAACTGCATGTTATTTTAATCTATCCTCAGTATGCCCTCTGATGTGATCTTTAATTACACAATGACATGCTTCTTTTTTTTTTGCCATTAGAAACGTTCAGTAAAACTTGATATGAAATTGCCGCCTTAATTAAATTCTCAGTTTATTAATAATGCTTCAAATGAACTTCTCATCTTTGCCTGTAACTTGCAGAGTTTTCCAATAGATTTGCATTGCCATTAGTGTCTTTAAATTTTTTAACCAAGTTAGCTGTGCCCTATCTTATGTTTTTATTTATTTTTCAGCATGTAGCTGCATCGCAGATCATACCTTAGGTTTTTCTGTTCCTTTCTTGAATTATGATCTTGAAATATTACTCAGTGCTCTATTTTATCAGGCCTACTAGTGATAGAGTGTGGCTCCTTTGAAAACAACAGAAAGAGCTCTATAATTTTTTGTTATTGCTTAATGTCTAAGTTGTAAATATTACCTAGTCTTAAACTGTATTTTGGTTTTAGGAAGTTTTGGAGCGTTGGGAGTGTCTGCACTAAATTGTAGTTATTGTCAGTCACAGCTCTTCAGGATGTTATTGGAAGTGGCCCTGGAATATCTTCCAACATCAACAAAAATAAATTTTCTCTTGAGATAAAATAACTTTGTCTAACGTATGTAAAGCATTCTGTATTCTTCAGACAATCTCTAAAAGATGAGTTACTTTGTCGTCGATGAGTCAACAAAGAAGGATGCTTTATACTTTAATTAAATGGAGTATATAATAGAAACAGGAGACTACTAACTCTTAAAACAGTCCACAGAGAGCTTCAAATAATAAACATCCTACTTGAACTGAGATGATGATAGCTGAAAATGCATTAAGTAGGCAGAGAAACAAAAACAAATGAAGGTGAGAACTCAGTCAAGCAGACTGAAGTGGAGTAAACACTTTGTCAGCAAGGTAGCCCATGTTAGTGCTAATGCGTTTTGCATTAGTATGATGCCTATAAAATGCTGACTCCTGGCATCAGAGTTAATGACAAAAATCTGCAACAGTTTTACCTTATATACACATGCAGGAACAATAATACTGTAAGAAAGATTCTTAATGCTTTTAAAAAAAATAATATTGCAGCATGTGAAAGAGCTGGTAACAAATGATGACAATTGTTACATCAATGTGTTATGGCTCTGAAGTTGAGTTTTGATCGATAATTGATGAATCAAAAAAAGATCAGACAGTACCAGAAACACACACCAATCAAGTTGTTATTTTTAGAATGTTGTTCAGAGGACCAGATTAATCAAGCTAAACTTTTAATAAAAGGATTACATATATATGTGTCAATAATAGGAGGATTTGTAGCTTATTTAGCAACTTCAGAGGAAGTAATACCTTCATGTATGCTACTGACTAAAATGGAACACTTTCTGTGACTGGTTGAGGTTCATAAAACAAATTTCAGCCCTAGAGGGTTATACAGACAACTGGTAAGTGTCTAAGCTCATTTGCCCCTAGTCTTGTCATCTTGTCCCAAGCCTGTACTGTTGGCAGTCAGGATCCAGCCAGTACTTGCTGCAAGGTGAGGAAAAAGAGCCTGTCGGCAATAATGTGAAGTTGAGGGGAGGGCTGTTGGTTGCTGAAACAGCAGAAATCTGCTCCTCAGTGGAGCTTCTGTATATGGACTGTACAGCCAGAATCTCTAGCAGTGGTGTAATCTGGGCTTGAGCCCATTTTCCCTGGCTTTTTTGTGTGTGGCACAGAGTTCGTACGTGGGTGCTTGTGCCAGCCTCATGCCAGTTTTGCAGGTGCAATAGGCCAGTGAGAATGTGACTTGAGAAGCTGTCGGGGTGCCCCTGCATCATGGTCTCCTGCATATGGAGCATTTTGAGCGTAGCTGGTGAGTTAGAAAAGCTTTGAAGCAATTGCAGGCAGCATGGAAATTCAGCCAATACCAAGGTTAAAGGAATACAAGAAAGGCTTTAAGCTGCCCTTGGAGCATTTGCTAATTTGCTGTGTTTTCCTTCTTTTTACAGTAATGAGTAAGGCAGAAGGAAATTAAAGGACTTGTCCAGTATGAGAGTAAGTCATGTTGAGAACAAGATCAAAAGCTTTGTCTCCATCTCCATGTCTTTCTAAACTCTAAAAGGAGAGAGTTTGAGAACTTTTCTATGTAAAGAACTACAGCTGATGCCAGCTGAGCCATATATAACAAAAGACTGGCTGGCTCGGAGTTTCAGTTGCATCTCACCAGACTTGAGTCTTGGCAGGGAGGTACAAACTTACTCTATTAGAATACTCATGGCTGCTAGGCTCGGATTTTTCTGATCATAAGATTTTGGAGTCTCCAAAGGCACCGAATATTATCACTTAGCGCTGGCATAGGTGTTTCAGAAATTCTTGTAAACAGCTTGAAATGATCTGCCTTTTATGTCCTTAATTAGAGGAATTTTTGAATTGCCTGCTTTTTGCACTGCTGAAGTAGATTGAATTCTTGTTTGACTGTGGTTTTATGTCTGTATAAAAAGCAAAAGAAGTATTGCATCTTCCTTTCTTCCCATTTGAAATGCATTAGCATGATGTTTGTCCTCCACCTGTTTCCTCCCTTGGACTCCCCAGGTTTTTCATTTTGGTGTCTGGATATCCACCAAGGTGCCCACCAAGTTCTTAGATGTATAGCTCAGCGATTGGGCACTTCAGACTGTGGGTTTTGCAAAAGTTTGAAGCCTTTAATTTTTGTTTATTAATCTACTTATTTTAGGAATCAGCTTTTAGTATTTGATACTTTGTATTTGAAATGAGGAGGGTGTCTTCATAAGGTTTGGATGAGAAAGTATATCACATTGGGGCAAGACAGAATAATTCCTCAGGGTCTGGGGCTTCAGCAGAAGAGTACTTGGGCTCTTTACGTGATAAAAGAAAAAACCTGAGTAGCAGTGATGTCTGTAATTTCTTACCTAGAGACATGAGAAATTATTTCCTTTCTCACGTGGAATTAGATCTCTGCTATTGTCCCTTTCAGGTACTCGGCACACAGGCGCACTTGATCTTTTCTATACTTAACAGTTCTTCAGTCCTAAGTATGGAACAAAAATTACCATTGTCTAAACCGTTTGCTTACCACCAATCTTAAAATCTCCAGCAGCACCCTAGTACGTGTTGCTTTTAGTGCTTCCATTGTTTTCTTTTGCACTTGATATGACTGTTGTCCAGCTGGCTATTACTTGTGTCTGATGGTGAGGTATGCAGTGGGCTAGCTCTGTAATATTTCCATCCACCAGTTCCTTTCACTTTCTTTAACCTTTTCATGCTTGATTTTATCAAAACGTTTCAAGTTCAGGTGCTCTTTGTCCAGATGAGATTTTTTCAGAGGTGATGCATGAAGCTGTTTCTGGTGGCCCTCATGATGATTAGTTTCTTGGTTTCTGGTTAGGAAGTCCATAATAGTGGCTGGGGGACTGAAAGGGAGGGAGAAAATAAACAGTATATATAACTTTGAGGAGAGGATATAGTATATACTGCTCTTAAACACTGCTAAAAACATGTGAAAGTTTTTGTAATAATTCTTTTGCATAGATGCCACAGGGCAGTTGTGTGGTTGTGAATGGGAAAGCAGGGTGATTCATGAGACTGCAAATGGGAGGACTGGCTTTGAGTTAGAGACTTTAATACCTGCTGGCGGGGGGCGGGGTTAGCTGGTGGGAAGCTCTAGCTTATTCCCATCAATTTTCAGAAGAATTTTTGAAATGCCATCAGGGCTTCACTCTCCTGTGCTCACGTATAGACCATTTTTACGTGTTTTTCATTCTTGCGTCTAAATAAAACCAAAAGTCCTGGTCATGGACAGCCAGTAATAATTTCTCAAAATAACTTCTGGCAGAAGGGTTCTACTTAAGCAGTTATGCTTGGCCTACAGCAAATTTGTCCAGTAATTTCAGTTAGAGAAAATATTTTTTATTTCCTGTTTTTAAGATATTAGCAGTATTGCAGTGCTTTATAACCATATTATACTGTTGGTACAGCACATTTCATTAGCTAGGAAGGGAGTTGTGACGTTATTGTGCAAAATGCTGCTGGTCTTGCTCTGTGGAATAGTTACATCCAAGATACTGAAGTATTCACACAAGTAAAACTAATGGGATGAGCTTCAGGAGTATGATGTTTTTCTCCTAAATACGATGACTTAATAGCTCAAGATAAAGTACTACCTGCAGTACTAATAGGGTAGATCTTGCAGAAAAAAAATTAACTTCCATGTAATGAAAAAGTGATTTTAAATGAATCTATTTGTGTACCTGAATGAGCTACTACTATTTGTGCATATCTTCTGTTGATGGTTTAGATACACAAATAGAAACTACTAAGTTCTTATTATAGATTTTTATTTCATCATTACAGGTGAAACTATGAACAAAGGAACTGCTACAAAATTGTATTTTTGTCTGTTTCCTGTTGCTTTCAGTACTTAGAACATAAGATTTTTATTCAATGTGGGTTAGTCTTGGGTGAACTAAATGCGGGTCTACTTATGATTTAGTAACTGGCCTATGCATTTGCGTTCAAAAATTTTGCTGCTGGAAAGTATCCTAATAGCTGTCAGATTATTTATGCTTTAGGTTGACTTCGTAGCGTAACCATGTTTTTTCTTTTCTTCTACAGATTATGGTTTTTAGTGATTATTTTGTTTGAGGTTGTCAGAGAGATCATAACATTGTCAAGATGCAGTAGAGCCACATTTTTAACTATTGAACAGTGTTCAGGTGTAAGCTGACAGCATGAATGAGCACCCATATATACCTATGTCAGTAAGGGCAAACAAGCATTCCTGAAGCAAGACATGAAGAAACAAAAATAAGAATATGATAAGGACTTTATACACTTTCTTCTGTGATTGTAGTATTTCAAGATACAGTGTTTATGTATCATTCTGTCATGGGTTTTCATTTCTTATGGCTTATTTTGTTTCAGCCTCTTGGGGCCAGTGACTATTTGGAAATATCAAAGCATTTTGACATGGTCTTTGTTCGTGACATACCACTTCTTACAATGGCAAAAAGGACACAAGCTCGTCGTTTCATTACTCTTATTGATACCTTTTATGAGCATAAGGTGAGAACCAAGCCTTTCCTATATGTATAGGAATAATATTGGGACCCCTAAAACCTGTTATAATTGGTTTGCAGTATGACTTTCTGTAGTAATGATTTGGAAAACATAAGCAGAATGAACTAGCACTGCAAAGAAACACCATTCCAGCTTCACAAAAAAGGCCTCATTGCAATAAAGGCAAATAAGCAGGTATTTATTTTTTTGATTTCTGTATTAAGCATGACCATAAATACAAGCCTGAGCTCATTTGCCTGTCTTGAATAGGGATGTTATTTCTTTCCTAACCCAGGAAAACCACAGAAGCCTTGTCAATCATTTTAATAATGAAAGATTGTGCTGCCAACTCTGCAGGAGTAAATTTAAATTTTTAAAATTTTAATCTGTATGGGCAGTTGGTTGGGAATCAGTGCCTTCCTGAACAGGGTACTGAGGAGTTAATAGTATAGTTACATTATTAAGTTTAAAGGAAACAGTCACTGTAGGCTTTACATTAGGTTGCAGAACTGCTAATGGAACAGTAAGACAAATGCAGCACTTCATGTGGATTTACAGAGGTTTCAATCATGGAAGCAAAATCATCACTACTAAAACAAAGAGTTGTTCATGTTTAAGATGAGTTTTTAAAAGTAATACGAGATATGAAACCCTATCTTATGTGTGATTATATATGCACACACTTAAATATTTATGCAATCAGGAAATATCAATTGAGATTTTGTTTCAAGAATGTCCTGCCAAGAGGATCAGAAAGGTCCTAATTCAGCAAGGTATTGAACTAACTAAGCGTATGAGTCGTCTCATTTAAGTCAGCCAGATTCTTTGTGCTTTATGATTTGGACACGGACAGTTTCTAAGAGGATATGCTAATATTTATAAACTAATAATAGTGTGTTAGAAATTGGGGCCGGGGGGTGATCTGCTCTATCTACGTGCTGTCATTAAGAATCGCAAGCAAACAGCCGCTTTCTATTACTTCCTCCATAGGAAATAAACAAGTGTTAAACTCCCGTCGCAAATAGTTGTTTGGAAAAACTGCCTGAGAGGATATTTGTGGAGACTTGTCCAGAATGCATTTTGCCTGCATGGTCTCAACAAGTGTCTCCTTCTGTAATATTTCAGTCTGTCTTTATTGCAGGCCCCTAGAGATACTGTATCTCACTGAGCAGTGTATCTCCTCTAAGCAGACAAGAAAACAGCATCATTATTGTTATCATAGGTGAAAACAAGAGTGGCTCAATTCAGCCTTCTAGGAAATTTGGAATTTAAACATTATTTAGATGGAAATACGTGTGCAGTGCACTTACCTACTCAGAGGAATCTGACTGTGGGGGGAAAGAATTGGTCACTAATACTTTATAGCTGTTATTTTGGAAAGTAAACTTGATTGTGAACTCATTGCCTGTGTAGCAGATATTCTGAGTATTTAATAGCACAGTTATGCTGTTCTCTGAGTAAAAGTTACATGAGTTGTTATTGAGAAAAAAGATCCTGTAAGGTTAATATTCCAAACGACTAAGTCAGGTAAATCTGTAACAGCAGTGCTAATAAGAGAAAGGGAAAATAGCTGGAAAAAAACGAAGGTCGTAATCTGAAGTTTGCTTTTCATAAAACATGTATTTTATCGCTTTTCTGTAAAGCCCAAGTGATGATATTGTTGCCTGTTTTCCTTCTCTCAGGTGCGTATTATTTGTTCTGCAGTGACTCCTCTCCAAAGCTTGTTCCTGGTAGAACATGACAATGGTGAGCCAGAGGACAACAGAGTGTTGATGGATGATTTGGACTTGAGCCAGGTACATGATACTAACATCGTCTCCCTTTTGTAACAAAATTGGTTTTCGTCTCATAATTACAGCAGCATTTTAGGAAGAGGAATCGAGTAAACGTTTAACTAGTGATTTGCTGCTTTTTCTGCAGTGTATCTGTCGCTCTCATAATTGCATGTTATGTTATTTATTCATAGTCAAAATGTCACAATATATAGAACCATTTTGCGTAAGTTTTAGGGTCATTTTGATTGTTATTCATTATATCTGTTCATCCATGTATGAAAATACTGATTTAAGCTTAGCTCCTGCATTTAAAATGCAGAAATAAAAGATGCTCTGTTCTGTCTCTGCATAGACTATACAGGGCTGCCTCACAAATAATACTAAGTTGCATGTTGCTTATTCTGTTTTTCCTTTTCCCTATGACTTAGTTATTGTTAATGAATTTTCAAATTATTTGTCGAAATCAGTATGCAATTAGTCATCTCCCCCCATGGCAGGGGGGTTGGAACTAGATGATCTTTAAGGTCCCTTCCAACCCAAACCATTCTATGATTCTATAGATGGTTAACATGTCATCATGTTGTTCGAAATCCAAATTATTGCTTTGCTGTGTTCCATTAGAGGATTATCTAGCTGAAATAGGTATTTTTCTTTAATTTCTGGAGGTTAATTTTCTTTTCCCTTGCCATGCTGCTGTCTTGTATTGTCCAAGCCTGTAAAGCATTCAGCCTTAGGAGTTAGACAGGATACGCTTCAATACAGGTATGTCTCTCACAGTTTTGTGGTACTGTTTTTGTCTATTAATGTAGGATGCCGCCAAAGGACTCTCCATGTTTACAGGAGAAGAGGAGATCTTTGCCTTCCAGCGTACTGTCTCACGGCTTACAGAAATGCAAACTGAACAGTACTGGAAAGATGGGGACAGAAGCAAAAAAAGTTATAATTAAAAGTTGAATAAAGCCATCAAGAAGTAAAACTACAGAATGGGAAAGCTTTTTAGCACAACTGAAATAATAATTGCACTTTATCGTCTGGACCATGTTTTCTTTCATCAGTTAGTTTTTGAGCTTAAGACATGAGGACTTGGTAATTTTTCTGTACCAGCAATGTGTGAACACATGAAATTTTGCCTTCATTTTCTTTTCTGTAAAACATCACTTTGATGTTCAGGAAGTCTAACAGGATTAGATTTTTTCTGGAGAATTGGTCTAGAGGCAAAGTTAATGGCCCATGCAGGGTTCAACAGTAGATTTATAATGTCACGTGAAGAGGACACTTTGTGGTTCATGCCCTGCTTCTGTCATGTACAATGCAGTTTGCACAAAAGAAACATCAAATGCTTTCTTTATGAAATTCCTGATACGGTACAGGTCCCTGCTAGAATCCTGGAACTCCTTTGTAGTGTATTCTGGTTTTTTTTTCCTCTTTTCTGTGGGTAGGCATCTGCTGACTTTCAGGCTCTAAGATTTTCTTGTAATCAGATTGTTGCGCAGTCTGGTTCGGTTTGAACCAAGAGAGAAGCCTGAGGAGGAGCTTGAAGGTACTTGAAACCGCAGAGGATTAAGATCTAAGTAATCATGGATGGGAAAAGAACCTATAAGGCAGGGTATACTGTAACATACAAGTGCAAGTTAATACTCTTCCTAAATTTTGTGGTTCTTGCAAGCCTGGATATGCTGCCCCTGCACCAGTGACGTATTTCTACACTGAATTTTCTCAGGCTTTATCTATACCAAACCTTCCACTGCTGTTGGCACACCTGCACAGATCTAAGGAGAGTAGTACACGGTAGTGCTGAGGCAATTCATCACGTTACAATAGGAATGTGTTTTATGGAAAAGATGGGATATTAACTGATTCCCCAAAGCACATTGCCCGTCCTCGTGTTTGTAGTTGGAAACTTTCTTTTAGTTAAAAATGCAATTGTGTCATTCTTGGTTTTAATCTAACTGAAACAAAATATGGTATTGTGCATATTGGCTTATATTGTACTTTTATTAAAAGTAATTTTAAGAGTATATTTGGAAACCCTGAATAGGGAAGAATATTATGCAAATGGACTGAAAAGCTTGCCGTAATTTCTTAGGGAGGAGATAGATAACAAACTGTGCCCAAATTTGAGGGGTTGTCTTGGAGGGATCTTTTGCAACATGACCTTTTCCTTGTACTGTATCTGTTACCAAAAATATTCTTCTCTGCCTTTGTTAAGCCTGATTAAATTGCTTCAATTGTAATCCCCTGTTACAATTACAGAAAGCTTTCAAAAGGGACTTTTGGGGGGCGAAGAGGACTGGAGAGGTCCTGTGCGTTTGCACGTGTTACGGCAATACAGGTGTTTTGGAGCCATGTGCTCAAGTCTGGTTTTCTGTTCTGATCACTTCTGTTTGCCCTGGAGGTTACTTATTCTGGCTATACCTGTTCTTCAAAGAATTTTTAAAGCCTATATTTATAGTTTACAACTTATGCAACTGTGTTGTTATTCCCACAAGGGTGACTACCATGGAGAATTTTAATGCATATTTATGAAAAGCCCAATCAGAATACATTGCCTATATTAAGAATATCCAAATAAATGATGTATATTTTCAGAGATTTTTATTAGGTTTCTCAACAGAGGGACTATTGAGATTCATGCGTGTGTGTCTGTATATACACACACATATGTGTACTTAACTTATACATATATATAAATATAGGTAAGACTAATATATATAATTTAAGTGTGTGTGGTTCTATATTTATACTCATCAGCCTGGGCCTGCGCTGGTAACTCTCCTGAGGCTTCAGCCTTGACTTTTTTTCTAGTAGCATTCAAATGCCTCCTGCCTTGTCTGACCCAGAATGTATTGTGGGAAAATGGGTGGTGGTGGTAGATACCCTAAAGCATCTTGCATCTGGATATTTATTTGCATTGTTTTAAAGACTGACTGTGTATTTAGCCTGTATGTCCTCCTCCATCAAGTGGTCCAGGGGAAATGCACAATCTTGCAGAACACAGGTGAGACGCTTGGGATGTGTGAGAGAGGAGGTTCTGGCAGGTTCTGCATTCCCACGGAGACTGTCTTGGGCCGGGGGAGTGAGCTGTTTCTCCACAGTCTGTGTGGGTGATGACCAACGTCATTTAACCAGGAGATCCCTGGAACCCCCTGGGCAGATCTGTTTGTGTTCAAACTGGTGCAGCTTTGCCTGTTGGTATTTGAGGCTTTTCTGCAATCTGAGTGCCCATCCCAAACTCAGATACTCCAGGTTTTTGGAAGCTCCTAGATGCAGTGGAACTCAGGAATCATTGCAAGCCTCCTGGGATGTAGGAGAGCTCTGTCAAACCATAGGAGAGAAGTTCCCAAAAGCCTCCAGAGCCAGTGCTGCTTCCAGGGCATATCATTAAATAAAACCATAGTGCAGTCTTTCATTGGCTAGCAAGGAAGCTGTGTGTGGGGAGTCATTGGTAGGCACTGGCAGTAATCAAGGAGAAGAAATGTGGAATATTCCAGAAGGGTTTTGGGGCTGAAAGAGGCTGTAAACAAGAAAAGCTGCTTAAATCACTGTGCAGTGTTTGTGGTTGCACTGCATGGTGTGGATTGCCACTTTTAGGTCAGGACCACAAGGAGAGATTGATGGGACCAATTTGTGAGCCAGCCCAGACACCAGGGCAGAGATCCCCACAGGAACCACAGAAGCAGCATACTTACGCCCATCCGCTTCCCTAAAGAAAGTGAGGCCCTACGTGCTTATTTTATGATGCTGCTAATAATGCTGTAGCATGCATCAAGTCTCTTTCCAATAGGGCATTTGGAGGGGCTTCTTCTGAGGCCAAACAACTTCCAGGCAACTGGCACCGGCCAGAATCTGTCACTGGGGCATGATGGACAACACTGGGTATGTCCTGCCCCAGGGCCCTGGGTCACCTGTGCTCCCAGCAGTCCTGTCCCCTGCGGCCTCGCCTGCTCCTTGCTGCTGTCGGACAGCAGCAGTCCATGACTTTTTATTCCCACTTTAAGATGTTTTAGTTGCCAAAACGTAAACTGTGAGATGCCTGTGAATAAATGATGCACACTCCTTAATGGCCTTAAAATTGCTGGATTTTTGCTGGATGCTTCTATTCCAAGTTCAAGTATTGGCTTCTTAGGTTTTTCTTAACTTGCAACTTCATGTAATCTCAGATCTGCAACATGTTTTTATTTCCCTTTTAGTCATTCAGCAAACATTATTGCGAAGTTATTTTTAAAGGTCTTTTAGAGTAACCTTATTCATGTGGTATGATATTTTGCTGTCACAGGAAGTAAAATCCTTGTGATTCTGGACTACGTGAAACATTTCAAGTCAGTTTAGAAAGGCCAAATCCTGACTGAGAATCTGTCAGCTACCTTGTTTCAAGTACTTGATTGATGAAGGGGAATGTTCCCAATGCCCAAAAATTTAAATTGCAGCTTCTGTGAGCATAGTTACTCTTGCCATATAGACATTTTATCTCTAAAGCTGTATTTTCATTTCATATTCTTGTGCAGTAGCTCTTACTTATCTTTTTTTATAAATAATGCAATTCTGTCTTTCAAAGCTACTGGGTTTCTGTACTTACCTTTGCACAAATCAATGGAATAATTGCATTATTTTGGGTATAACGAGACAGTCTTCGAAAGGTCTTTGCAGGGATTGAAGATGCACTTCTTGCTGTTGTCGTTTTTTGGTCTAAAAAGGAAAACCATTAATGGCTTTTTTGAGTAAAGGTGAGCGTAATGCCACTATAGCTGGATAGATGTCACTTATTTTGCAGCAATTTAAACATGAAAAAATAAAAAGACCTGGTTTCAAACAGTGCTCAGCTCGATCACCAGCCATCTAACAAGGAGGAAGACTAGTATCTCCGTCAAGACCTGTCTAAGAGGATCAAGATCCAGGAGTTTTCTTTCTGCAAGTACCTGGATCTGAATAATGCCGGTGCCTCAGTTTCCCCATTGCTAAAACAGGGATGATGTTACTTTCTTATTTGCTGACACTGGAGTGCTGCCAGGCTTCACTCATTAGTATTCTAAGATGCTTGCTGAGGCTCTGGGATGAAAATACTTCAGTGAAGTACGTAAATAGTGCAAAAAATAATTTAGCTACTCAAAGTGGATTAGTTTCCTTGTTTGGGTTACAGAATTAATGCCATCAACTAAACACCACGTGCCTCTTTGTAGTGATCATTTTTTTTGGTATAATGCAAAAGAAGAAAAAAATTGCCAAATTGCAAACACTTATCCACAATTCCCCTTACTCAGCTTTAAGCTAATTTTTCCAGCAGGCAACAATAGCCATAAAAGTATAGGGAACTTTTTTTATTTTTTAAAGAAGAAAAAATATCTGAGGTTTGTGATTAAAACCCTAACCAATTCATGTAGTTTATCTTCTACCTGTAATGAGAAATTTCCTATATGATTCATTACAACCTTAGCTCCTGTACTTGAGAACTATGGTGGCTTTGTAAATTCTGTTGGGATTTTCCTTGTATTATATACTGAGAATTTTTAAAAAAAATACGTAATTTTGAGTCTAATTTATAACAAACTGAACACTGTTAAATCCTTCTGTTACTTGAGAAGAACGTATGTTGTAATAAAGAAAAATTAATAAATCCTGAGTTTATAAACATTTCACTTATTATTCATGCTGTTTTGAGGTATAGAATATTGTTCTGAATTGATTGGCCTTGTGCTAATTACTTTGTGAGATAGTTTTTTTTTTTTTACATCTCTGTCTCCAAGGGGCAACCGTGGACTGGCAGCACTGCCAGTTTCTGGGCACTTGGTTGACTGGATGAGCTGTAGCACCACAGGCCATTGCTGTACACGTGGCTCAGCTTTTGGGAGGTGTATCCAGGGCTTGTCAGAAAGGTCCTCCTCCAGAGGCAGTTTAGACTTGTCCTTCTCAGTTACTGCTGCCAGCATCCCTAATTTTTGGTTTTGGAACCTTTTTTCCACCTCTCTGACTCTTTTCTCTGGTAACGAACATGAGGGTGGGGTGCTCCAGGTGAGTGCAAACCCCAATTAAGTGCTCTTTTTTCCTGTTAATTTGGGATTCTTACTGTTCAAGACCTGCTTTCCCTGTCAGCCCATTAGACCCCTGGGTTTGGAGTTTCCTGCTGCTTGGCTTTGGGCCTCGAGAGCTCTGGCACATATGAAATAAGGGGTGTGGGGTCTGGGGTCACATCCATGCCCCTGCAGAATGGGAGACATTTCTGCCCCTCAGGTTGGGGCAGCGCCTGTGTTTGCCTTTCTGTCTGCCGAGAAGGAGGACTCACAGCGGCAGTTCTTGCGTGAGAGTAGAGGGAGGATGGAGCAGATGGAGGATGCAGGCCACTTGCTCCCTCTCCAGCCTTCTGCATTCTCCACATATTTGTAAAACAACTTTTGTTTTAAACTGAATTGAATTCTAAGAGCGCCATTAAAATACAGAAATGCTTCTCACTGACCTATTACTCTGCATTCATGTTGGTAAAGTTTTGGATGAGTTTCTATAGTCCTCCCGCCAGTTCTTTGTCAGGGTGAAGGGTTTAGTTGGCTCTGTTAATCCACTCTCTAGCTGAAATTGTTCATTTAAATCGTTATAAAAATCCACTCTTTTCCAATGTGAATCCTATATTCCCAGATTCGAGTACTGCTGCCAGTGCAAAGACTGTGTCAGTCCAAAGCCAAATTGCACTTATCCACAATTCCCCTTACTCAGCTTTAAGCTAATTTTTCCAGCAGGCAACAATAGCCATAAAAGTATAGGGAATGATTATTAGAAGAGCTTAAGAAATGGTTGATCAATTCCTTCACAAGCTGGAGTTTCATGCTATCATATCCTCTTCTTGCAAGAAGCAAAACCTTTTGTTCTGTTACTTAATATATTTTTAGCGCGTGGTTCTTCAGTGTCACAGTAATTAAGAGCGCTCACAGCTGCTGAAAGATGAAGCACAGAACAAAAGATCAAGTGATTGTTTAAGCTGAAGTTAACTGAACCAGGAAAAGTAAGCGCAATGACATGAAGAAAAAGCTTTCTTTGTATCCTCCAGTCTTTTACAAGTAGTAAAGCCAAACACAGTTGTGTAACTTTTTCTGCCTGCAGTGGTGGATAATGTTCAGGTCACAACATGACGTGTTGGGCAGCGAGTTTTTTTCCTGCAGGCTTGTTAAGAGCATCACTCACGTCAGGTCTTTCCTGTAGCTGAGGCACGAAGGACCCGAGAACACTTCCCTGTTAGTTGAGGTTCAAACACGCTGCAAACAGCTAACAGTTGGGGTGGGGCAGACAAAGTTTGTTGAAAACACAGGCAGGGGACTGGAGGCAGTTGTGGTTGGTATCTCCTGAAAAGTAACATTTCAGAGACTAATAAAGAAAGGAGCAATTACTGTCCAGCAAAATTACAGTCTGAATGGGCTGCCATTTTCAGTGCTTCGCTAGGATGGCCGTGATTGCTATAGAAACTTCTGAGAGTGAGACAGCGAGGTTTTCCAGCACTGGAAATTGCGAATGGAGAAGGTTAGACTGGGTGCAAAGCCCATTTAGTCAGGCAGCTGCCAGTTGAGCCTCTTTGCCAAGTAGATTGTAGGAAATGCTGATTAAAATGTCCACAGAACGCACCAGGCAAATTAAATTTCAGTCACAGCCGCCTGGCGAGTATCGGTGGGAAGATGGCTCCAGCGTGTGGTGCACCTGGGCTCGCTCTCCCCCCCACTCAGCCTCTCCCGCAGGCGCTTGCCCCCAGCTCACAGGTATGGCAGTGATGCTGTGGCAGTGATGCTGCAGCCATGGCAGCCTAAGGATGAGGTTTGTGGGGAAAGGTGGTAGCGTCTAGTCTAATAAAGTATGTCTGTGGGGGAAAAAAAAGCCAGACATCATTCCAGGTGGGGGAGCAGTGTCCCTCCCCAGCCCAGCTTTGCCATCTCTCCCAGGGCACAAGCTCAGTAGATGAGGGCTGCTGTCACGTTCAACTGGGCTGGCAGCTCCATTTTGTGTCCCCCCCCCCTCCACTCCCTGTGTTGCTATATAAACAGGATTGCTCTCTTTGAATGCATTGCCTGCCAGCCCCTTCCCCTCCAAAAGCCTACGATGGACAGCTGAAACTCTCCCTTCAGGACAGAATGGCTGGGGGTACGGCCGAAAGCCCACCGCAAACCAGGAGACAGGGCTAAGCCTGCGGGAGGTCTTGGTGCTCAGGGCTTCCCCTCATCACCTCTCCAGCAGCTTAGATGAGCCCCTGAAAATGCCCCCACGGCCCATCGGTCCCCAGCTCTGGTTGCACACCCAGGTGCATCTGCAACTGCACTAATGCCTCCCCTTAAGAGGCTTCTCTTCCCTCCTTTCCGTACCCCTGCTCCCCTGGTCCTTTCATCTGTGCTGGGGCAGGGTTTAATATCTTTTTCTGTTCATCGCTGACCTTGGAAAAACAGCTTGTCACCCTTCCAGCAGCAGTTATTCCAGTACCTCACTGCCCACCCTGAAGGACCCTCAGTATTATTAGGCTTTATCGCCTTCATTGTTTCATTTCCTCCTCTGTCCTGTCTCTCCTCGGCCTCCTTTGATTTAACTTCAGGCAGTCAGCCAGAGGAGTTTCAGGCAGGTAAGCTCAGACACATGTAACACTGTGACACAGTAACACGGCCATGTCCCTTCTCCTCCACAAGCTGGGTGCAGCTGGTGTGCCAGCTTGGGCAGCAAACCCTTCAGCGCTGCTCCCCTTTACCACAGCTCTGCTTAGGGCAGTTGCTCGTACAGTCGTGCTTGTGGTAGTAAATATAATTGGTGTTTTGGTCTGATTGTGATTCTGTTCATTTACAATTTTTCAATACACAGTTCTTTAAAAGTCAGACTGACTTCATCCTCTGCTCTCAGAGCACCTGCAGACAGTGCTCAAGCAATGTCTGTCCTTGTCTACTTAGGCGTTTTATATGCATTGGTTATTTATTTTACTAATGGCTAACACCAAGCTCTTACAGGAGTGTGTGTGTGTGTGTACACAAGGACCTATGAATGGGTTTTGTAGTCCTCATGGCCTGTAACTGCTCCCAGAGCCATGAGTTAAGGCTTGATTATTGGATGCCAATCTGTCAATTCTTGACCAATTTAGGAAATTAGTTATTGACATAATGGAGAAATTATCTGAGTGTATCACAGGAACCCATACTTAAGGACACCTCCATCTGCTAAGGTTAACTCTAATAATTAACAGCCTTATCAACTGCCCCAGAGGTTCTTTATAAGGCACAAGGCTGAAGGTTAAATAGCTTCTGTGCATCAGATGTGCTCATTACACCTGTATGTCTATTACGGCCTTCCCGAAGCCACAGCAGCTTGTTAATTGGTTGTTCTCGTTCTACAGTCTTTCCAGGGGTCCTCTGTACCATTACAAAGCTGTGCCCTTGTCTTTGCCAGATGATTGCCTTCTTCTGTTCACCTGGCGAACTAGAGTTCCCTTGCTGAATGGGGACCTGCTTGCCATCCCTTTGCTTGCCCTTAGCTGGCTGTATGGTGCTGCTTGGGCACCCTCTGTTCCTCTTTCCCCAGACCCAGTTGTTCACCTCAGCTTTTCCTTCTGTGAAACTCAAAGGCTTGATAGCCAGCTGTCTCCTGTTTAACTGTCCACCACTGCGGTTTAGCATCCAGGCAACCCTGCAGTTCTCTTCTGTTTGGTCCAGGGTTTAACTTTTCCAAAATGCGACGTGATAATGAATCAAAGGCTGGGTGTCATAAGTGACTTGGTGTGGAAGAGGAACAAGGTTTGCAAGGAGAGCACGACCACCTGGTAAACCCCCTGCTGATCAACTGCTACAGCTGGAAAGAAAACAGAAAAGATATCTGGGCTGAGAACGCCTTTGCCACCTCATTTGGAGCTGAAGCCACTGGAGCTGTTAATGCCACATGCTCCTGCCTATGTCCCAAGCGAGAAAAGAGCCGCAAAAGCCTCCGCCCTTGGGTCTAAATCCTCCAATGTACTTGGGTACTGGCTAGAGCGGAAGGTAGGTCCCTACAAAGGAGAAGCTGGGATTTAGCACCTCCTGTCTTTTAAACAGGAAGATGACTGAATTTTTGTCTTGTGTATAACAGGGTAAGCAGAGGCTAAAAGCAGGGGGAAGTGTGTTTCAGCAGAGGTTCTTGTTTCTTCGCTTAAACCCAGACACAAGCTCCTGTCTTATTGCCTTCACTCCACAGCTCTCCCATGGTCGTGCAAGGGGATGCACAAAGCCCTGTTGTGCTACGTCTCTTGGGGAGATTTTTACAATTTCACTTGGGCTGAGATGCTCCTGATGAAGGGAGAGGCTAGACACGCAGTCAGGGTTTGTGGCACAGTCAGGGTTTGTGGCTCCCTCTCCCCTACTTTGGTGCATTTACCATCAGTGGCAACAGGAAGTTCAATGCTCTGTCTTCAAGTGACTTGAGGCACCACCATTCCATGATCTAGGCAAATGGAGAAGTCAGGCTAATACAGGATAAGCAGTAAATTAGCATGAAAGGCTGACTCTGAGAAGAAAAAGCTAGTCCCTAATCCTGTTTGGTAGTAGTATCGGTGTACTTACGCGCATTATACGCCATCATCTAGCTCCACCGTGTGTTGGGATCGCTCCTCTTGTCACAGAGAACAGAATTTTTTCCCTCACCCTTTCCCCCACCAACGAGCAAGCACTAGCAATGCTCTCTCTTCAGCGAGGTGTTTCGATAGTACCAAGCAGGCAATTCCACACAAATTGCACCCATTATTTGTGCGGTTCGATAGCACTTCCAGCTGAAATGCATTCCCTGTTCTCCTTCGCTCGTCTTCTGCAGAGCACGCGCACGCTGGCCTCTCCGATGGTAAAAAATTAGCTGGCCAGGGCTATAAAATTCCAGATTGGCAAAGATGTGTCAGGATATTTGTCCTTAGGATAATGGAAGGAGACATCTGGACAGCCCGTGATGCCCACAAAGCTCGCAGCCATGGGGGCTCTGACAACAGGTCCACTTGCTCTGCGGTCAGCCACTTCCCTCATGATCAAATGGACCGTGTACCCCAGGATGGTGCTTGCTCCCGCTCTTCTTTTCAAAAATACCTTTCAGATTTTAAAACTGATTGGGAAAACTGATGAAAAAAACAGCCCCACGCTACATGCCCGTCTCTTGTTGCGCTCTGCGAGGGCCGCACCGTGGCAGCCTGCGAGGCGGGCGCGGCCCACAAGATGGCAGCGCGGCTCCGCGGCACAGGCCCCGCGGTGGCACACGGTGTCAGCTGCTGCTGCAGAGGTGCTTCTCAAAAGAAATGCATAAAACATACTCACTTTCACCTTGACGTCCCACTGAGAACAAAGTAAAATAAATGATCAGAGGGCTGGAGCACTGGGAGAATCGGGGCTGTTCAGCCTGGAGAAGAGAAGGCTCCGGGGAGACCTTCTAGCAGCCTTCCAGTACCTGAAGGGGGCCTACAGGGAAGCAGGAGAGGGGCTTTTTACAAGGGCATGTAGTGAGAGAACGAGGGGGAATGGTTTTAAACTGAAAGAGGGTAGATTTAGATTAGAGTTTAGGAAGAAATTCTTTACTGTGAGGGTGGTGAGACACTGGCACAGGTTGCCCAGAGAAGCTGTGGCTGCCCCCTCCCTGGCAGTGTTTACAGCCAGGTTGGATGGGGCTTTGAGCAACCTGGTCTAGTGGAAGGTGTCCCTGCCCACGGCAGGGGGGTTGGAACTAGATGATCTTTAAGGTCTCTTCCAACCCAAACCATTCTATGATTCTACAAAATAGACCGTACTAGCTTGGGTAGAGATTCATTTCAGAAAGTGCTGGGAAAAAACAGAGACTCCAAATACCCACAACTCCTGTCATGGTATAAAACCTCAGGTGCCTCCATAGTGCCCTTTGGCAGCAGCTCTGGGGCAAGTTGCATGGCCAGACGGAGGCAGAAGCCATGCGTGTTGTCGCACTGGGTGCTTTGGGGGCACCCTTTATCGCATGTCAGGCAGGGCGATCACAAAAAAGGGGGGCAGAGGAGGTCGCATGGGGCTGCGGAGAGGCTGTTGTATAGGGCGGGTGGGCAGTGGAGTCTTGTGCAGGACTGGGATGACTTGACCCTCACCAGGACACAGAAGATTTATGTTTCTAATACACAACCAGTGAATTATTACTCAGTTTTGGTTTTGGGAAGCTAGGGCTTCCTTGGAAGTGGGGCTGCCTTATATTCAGGTAAATACAGTATTTCACATTGCTTGATCCTATCCCAGCCTTTCCCCCACGGCCAGATTCTGCTATGCGATGGCTCCAGCAAAATTCTCCCAGCCCCACCACCATGCAGGACCCCTCCATGCAGGGTACAAGGCATGTGTGCTCCTGCAACAGGCAGGCCCTCAAAAGCATTTGGAAAGCCCAGAGCTTCTGCACAGCTACCTTGTGACTTCTCAGGCAGGCACATCCCTGCCTGGATCGCTGGCTCCAGCCAACCCTTTTTAGCACATGTTGGCACCCCATTGGCTTGGTGCTGGGAGGCCTTCTTCACCCTGGGCTGCAGAAACTCTTGGGCGGAGTCATTGCTGCTCCTGCACGTGGGGACTTTTGGGCAAGTAGAACTGGTGAGTAGTGCCATCCATGCCTGGGATTTCTTTTTAATTCTGGAGTGCTCATTGCACGTACAAGTGGCCTTATGACAAAGGGAGAATCACCCAACTGCGAATTACCCAACTTCAAGGGCAGCTGAGATGATGAGATGCTCTCTGTATCCCAGTGAAGAAATCTCCCTAGTGTCATGTGTCTTCTCCTTCATCTGCTGGGATCCTGACATTTTTCTCAAAAGATCACGACACCTGGAACAGATTTGGAGCCAATACAGCCCCATTTCTTCCCCAATAGTACAAGCCAGTGCCTTTCCAGCTGGGAGGAGCCCGGTTTTTGAACAAGCCTGAAACCCCGATGCTCTGAGATCCAGAGCACTCGTAGGATTTGGCTTATGGTGGACTCCTCAAAGAAAACCCCATCCATGACTACGCCTCTATAAAAAGAGATGGCTTTTGCTTGGGCTTGCTGTAGTAAGAGCTTCAGGAAACTCCCCAGTACTGTTCTGCCACCCCTTCATCACCACAGTCTTTCCACTCCTTCTCCTTCCACAAGGTTCAGCTTGCAGCAATCCTGTCCATTGCCAGTATCCTGAGAATGTGCAGGCCTGTATCCTCTCCAAAACATGGGCAAAGAAGCGAGGAAGATACCAAAGGAGAGAGGTCAACCTCTGGTTAACATTTCATGTTTAGGGTTTCTTTTTATTATTATTATTTTTTAAGTGTAAGCAGCTCTTGACTGCATGGGCTTCCCTGTATGACTTCCCCTTCCAGGCACATATTCCCTGCTGGCTGGTGAAAGCAGCTCCTTGTGCAGTCACGTTCCATTCTTTTGAGGCACCTGACTCTCCCCATACAAAGTGCAAGCACCCCACATAGCATTCAATGAACCAGGCATTTGAATGCTCAGTGTTGTGGCATATTTAAGTATGTTTTAGGCTTTATCTCTTAATCCTCAAGCTCTAAAAAATGCTAAATTCAAGTGGAAAGTATAGATGAACTTGATATGCATTGGTCCCTCTGCAGCTTGCCTATAGGCAGAAATTATCTTGAGACTTTTTCAAGTCAAAGGGAGGCATGTAAGAAGAGACTTTAACCAGAAAACTTCACTCCTATAGAGAACCTGCTGGAACAGAAGCCTGGTAATATGTAGAAAAACTGCCCCAGTGTTTCAAGAAACAAGAAAGATGATCTGTGCAGCTCAAGTGAAGAAGAAACAAGGAGAAAAAATATCAGCTCAAATCAAGCATGCCAGGGCATAGCCCTCTCTGCAGATATCTTCCCATAAGGGTCCAAGCCCATGAAAGAACCTGCAATCAATGGATGCTGAAGTCTACTGAAGGAGCAAGCAGGCCATTAATGTAACAAGTCAATGAACTTTTATGGACCTGACTTTTCTGGAAAATTAGCTGGATTGCCAGGGTAACCAAATCACAAAAGGACGCAGGACACAATCACCACGTGGAAGGGTACAGACTTTTGCTGAGAAGTTCTATGGGCACAACGGAAATAAATGAAACTGGATGTCCTAGAAAAGAGTTTTCACTTTCATCATGTGTCTTGGCTGGATTCCACAGTATTGCAGAAACGTTTCTGTAAGAACTGATTACTTGTCACATTCTGGGCCCTGAAGAGCTTCCCATGTCATTCAGAATAGGTAGGTCTTTTTGACTACAGGCATAGAGGTGAGATCTAAGCCAGCTGGGCAAAGCTATCACCCTTCAGTTACACATTACTCTGCATATGACTGAATCCTGCAATCAACAAGCTGAAAGGAAAGAGAGTAAACGGACTAGCCACTTATTTTACCCACATTTAGCAGCAGGATGTGCATATAAAAGCAGACAAACTGTCAGGGGGACGACAGTAAATTAATCTGAGCCAGAGAGCAAAGGCAGATCTTTTCCTGACACAGAATAATCTTCAGCTGGCTAGTGACTAACCAAATGGATCCAAGCTAGAGAGTGAGGTCAAAAGCAACATCTCCCCAGAGTTTTGAAGAAGTTTAGACTCATGGGTTCAGTTTGGCTTAAAACATGGGTCATTCAGTTCCAAAACTGAATGTTCCCCACAGGCTGGGAATAGTCTGGATCAGCTCCTGCTTGGGTCTGTTTTCACCTGCAGTCTTTGCAAATAAGATCAGCCATCGCAGAACTTCACCTGGTGCCCCAACTAAGCCATTTCCATCTCTCCAGCCACATTCTTCTTCTTACACCCTCTGTACCTTCCTGGGCTGGAGCTTTTTGCTCATGCAGATACTTCTGCTTTCCAGAGGCACGTGGGCCTCTAGGAAACTGCATGGAAGACTGCTTGCATTTCCTCAAAAAAAAAATATTTTAAAACATTTTGTATTCTTAAAAAGTCGTCCCCCCCCGCCAAAAAAAAAAAAGCTCAGGGCTCTCAGTTACTATTTTGAGATCTCAGTTCAAACCCTGCTCTACCTCTAACTTTCCATGTTCCAGAGAGTCCATGCACCAGATTAATGGTTTGTAGGTATTGATGACACCTGGACGATAACTGGACAACAATTCCACCCCTTCATCTGCCTTATTTCAGCTCTGACTTTTTGTACAAAATTACCCTCTGGAGCAGGGGGAAGCCAGCAGACTTGACTTAGGGTTTGAGAAAATAAAATTCTTCCATCATCCTGAGCAGACAGGGAGGAAGTGGGAAAGCACTGGGACCCTGGAAAAGCCAACACGGAATGAGAAATTCTCGATTTCCACCACCAAGTCGTTTTCCAGGAGAGAAGTCTTGTTTTTAAAATGAGATTAGAGCACTCTTCTAGATACAGATTGCAGGTATTTTGCAGACACCTTAGTGCGTTTATGTCAATAACTACAAATCTTCACTTCTGGATGAAAAGGCACTTTATCAAAAAGTTCCTGACAAGCTCTTATCTACACAGCACATCACTGACATACCCATCCCATGTGAAATCTGTGCAAGAAAGACAGGGTTATCTTTGTCAAATTATGAGGAACCAGACTGAGTAAGCAGCAGCCTCCAAGTTCTACCGCACCAGAGATTACCAACGCAGCACAGTGTCCTGAGCCCGGTGGCAAAGGCAATACAAGGAAATGGATGCTAGGGAAACTGGGAGGCAGGGACAACAGGCGAGTCCAAAGCTCCAGAAGATGAAATAACAACAAACAAAAAGGAAACTAATCCGAGCTACCACATGAGCCGCTGAGCATCATGAATTTTTACTCATGCTCTCCTAAGATGAAAGACACTGATGCCAATCCGTACAGAGGGCTTGTGGACCGGAGAAAGATCAGTCTTGCGATGGGTGTTGAGAATACAAGAGTACAGCCCTGAGCAGGTGAAAGATACAGTCCTTGCAGAAACAGAGGACACATTAGTGTGCCAGTGACAGGGCTGTCATTTTGATTCTTCCCTTCCGCTTTCTGCTCTGTGCTGTTTTTCTCAGTCTCTCAGAGGTTAAGGACAGATGGGAACCATTAGATCTTCACGGCTCCTTTGGGAACTGTTAGTCAGACCTCTTGTATATCACAGCCTTCCAAACCTCACCTGCTTCCCTTGCCTGAGACTTGACTACAGTGTCACTCACATTCTTAACTGCGGTTAGAGCACATCCATCAGAAACATGCCCGTTTTGGCTCGGACACATCTGGAAAAGGCACCAACTGCCTTAACAGCTTGTTACAGTGATTAATCACCTTCATTCCAATAAATTAGTGCCCAGTTTTTCATATGAATTTATCAGTTTGCTGCTACACTTTCCCATAATTTACTAGATTAAAGAGCCTTTCAGTACCTGATATTTTTCTCCCAAGGAAGTCCCTTCACCATCATAATCAATTCCCTGCTCAGTCTTTTTTGATAAGCTAGAGAGAGCGAGTGCTTCACCTCTCCCATTGCAAAGCATTTTCTTCAGGTTCTGAATCATTTTGTGTGGCTCTAATGTTCCACCACCCATTTTTCAACATCAATTTAAAACATGCAAGCCATCCCAGTGCCAGTCTCACAGTATGTGCTCATATCCAGTTGCTTGTCCCTTAGGACTCTTAAAAAAAAAAAAAAGTCTGTTCAGAGTCTTAGGCAGATGCAAGCCGGCTTCCTTCTGGCTGGCATTTGGAGCAACTGAAAACCAGTCATCAGTCACCTTCGCTGGTGCTGCCATCTCAGCAGGTAAAGAGAAAGCACGGCAAGGCTGTCCCCCCATTTGGTCACTGTGATGTGATTCAACATTGGCAAGCAAGGCTGCCCCTGCGCAGGGAACCACTCTGAGCACAGATCGCCCCAGGCACACCCAGACCACATCCATTGGGATAAACTACCCAATGGGCACAGAGCAGCCGTGTTGAGGCTGTTAAACCCTCTTACCCATCAAAGTGGAGTGGCTGCAGCCAGACTTTTTACGTCCATGCATGGGAATTGTTTGGGAAAGTGCTAGCAGCCTGGGCCAATGCTGTGCCAGGGACCATTTTGCAGTCTCGCCGTGGACTCAGCTGAGCTGCAGTACCTGGGAGTGCTCCCCACCACCACCCCCTTTACCAAGAGACATAAACGCTGTCTTAACACAGAACCAGCCTCCAAGGAGGGAGAAGGATGAAATGACTCCCTCGCTTTCTCCTTCTGAACCCTCTTTCCTGACAGGTCAGCAGGGCTTCAGATCAGAGAGGCGGCAAGAGGCTGGGGCATCCTTTTCCTGCCCAGTGTCTGCCTAAGGGCTCACACTGACACTGGAGAGGCAAGATTTCCATCACAGCAGGGCCTCCGGCAGGCACATCAGGCTTCTCAGCGCAGCCTCGTGTGTCTCAGCAAGAGAAAGGACACAGGAAGAAAAGGCAAGAAATAAGGAAGAAAAGGTAGTAAAGGCACTTACATAAGCTCAGAGAGGAGGGCTTGTGTCTGAAGTCTTGCATCACTGTGGAGCTGGGACCTAACCCAGGCTGGCAACCTCAAGTGGGCTGATGCTTCAGCCCTGGGGGGAGTCCCTGAGCTACCCGTCCTGTATCAAACATCTGCCCAGCACTGGCACCCCGACGCTTTCACACAGCAGGCCTGTCCTGCTGGCGCTTGTCAGAGTCGAAACAGCAGTACCCCAGGTATCCAACGCCAACAAAGGTGGTGGCTCTTCACACCCATTATAGGTAGATGAATCATCCAGGCCGAGCCTAAATACCACTTTTTCTAGCATTCCAGAGTTCTCAGATCAGGACGTTGAGGGAAAAGTGATCTGAGGAAAAGACAACCCCTCCCATCTCAACAGAAGGCAACAAAAATACTTGATGGCTAGTATTTTATTAGATTTTGACTAGAACAATAGGAATTTCTCTTTTTCCACAGAATTTTCCCCTTTCTTATATTATGTTAGTGGCAGAAAATGCTGAATCACAAACCTTGAGCTTTAAAAAAGCATTTAATACGCAAAGAAACATATCTTACATCATTTCATGCTTCCTGCTCTGCTCTCTGGTGCCATGTTCCTCATTTTCAGGCTGTTCTAAAGGTCAGCCTCACAGAACAAATCCTGACCTCAGACATGGGAAATATGCTGCCTCATCACTCTAGGATCTTTTCTCACATGATTAGTCCCAACATTCCGGCAAGTAGAACAGTCCCCATCACCACTGCTGGAGCCAAAAAAAAAAAAAAAAGCAAGATAGGGTTTTTTTTACCCGTTCCCCAAGTTAATATTTACCACCATCGAAGTCTCTTTTCATAGGCTGGGGGCTACTTCAGCAGTGTAACGCTATTGCCATCTATGGGCAAGTAATAGTCTTACCAGTCCTATGTACAAGTTGAAGTCAGAATACATACCTAAACTGACAACTACTCTCAGGAAAATTTTAAAGGACTTTAAAGAGATTTTATTTAAGATTTTCCAACAGCTAAAATACAGGATCTGGATAAAAGTTAATCAAAGAGCAATTACTTCTCACAGCATTTGTTATAATCCTTATCATGTATTCATTCAACTGGCTTCATTTTGCCTGAAGAATTTTATTTTGATGCTATAATTTGAGCAGGTGGGAGAGGTCACATTAAGGTCTCTATTCAGAATAAGTATGCATACTCTATATATTTTAAACAAAAGATATTAACTTATTTGAAATGACTACTATTGATTATCAAACGTTTAAAGAATGATGGAAGGCACAACAGTGATGAACAAGCTTCAGCACTACAGGAAAGCTGAAGATTAATTTACTTGCTTAATAACTCTTCTAAAAATATAAGACTTCAACCTTAATAGAAGAATGAGTCAATTACCCTACTGGTTATAAATGACAAATATATACTGACAAAATGGTTTCATTGAGGTACAAAAGTTATTTCAAACTCTTTTTAGCTTGCTTATGCCTGAATCTGTCTCTTTTTCAGCAACTTAGTGGATCATGTTCTTGTGAAAAAGTTTTTGTCAGTATCTGTAAGAAATACAAAGCAAAACTGAAGCTTCCACTCACTGGGAGACTCCACAGCTGACATTTAAAAGAAAGCACAACACCACAGCAAGATGAAAAACGGGGTTTCTGTTAAATTATAACTAGCCAGATGGTTATACTGCTCTCAGGTTCATGATAAAGGCACAAAGACTGCCTCCCATGCCTGCAGAACTCATTGCCAGGTGGCACGAACCATGCATGGTTAACTTGTGAGCCTTGGCTTCTTCTTGTTGGTCCCTGCTGAACCAGCGAAAGGAAAATGTCCAGTCCCTGAGAGCAAAGATTGCCTCACAGCTTGTCACGCAGCAAAAAAAAAAAAAAGCGGCTAAGGCATTGGACCTATCTCAGCCCCTTGCCAGAGGACGGTCACCGTAAGGCTGAACCTTGTAGAAGTTGTACGAAAAGAACTGAAGCACAAAGTCCTCTTCTGACAAAGTCAGAACAAAAACGTTTGGATAGGATTTCTGGAAGAAAGAGACAGAGGTGTTTGTGATTAAGCACAAGAATATGCATTTCCAGTGACTGCAGAACTATAAACAAAAACACTTTTGTGCACTCCCAGATTACTTGCTCTTATTTTCTCTTACAGTCACGTGCTTATGTGGGCCTGCACTGTTTGAAAGCATGATTCATTAAGACGTCTTAAATTGGAACCAAGTATTGCACTATTAAAACTGACTTTGTTTTAACTTTCCTGTTAACTTAGTATAATTTGTTTCATAAATGCATCTCTTACATGACCAAATCCCCACTGAATCTTTTAAAAGTTTTTGTTGATATGTGCACTATATTTCCAAAGTGTTTCAGATTTATGGGCTTCCCCCCCCTCCCCATCATTGTTTCCTTGGTTCAGGGACATCCCCTTCTTTTCAGCAGATTGAAACATCCAGTAATCTGAAACAGATTTGGTGACCCTATAGCATTAAATCATGCTTTGTGGTGCTTTATCCTGGCTCCAAAAGTCTTTATGCATTAGCAAGTACATAAAATGGCACCAGAGACTGAATACATATCGAAAAGTAATAAATGATTCCATATGGTCTTAATTTTTCAAAGCAGTGCACCACTGTTTTAAAGCAATAGTGTTTTATTTTCCAATTAAGAAGATTTTTAAATAGCCCACAGATATGGGAACACTCTCACTTCAGATATTCTCCCCAGATGAGAGATTTGGGTGCACCAACAATTTTCACAGTCAAATGGTGTCCTTGGTTAGCTAGCTAGCAAGGGTACAATTAGCCAAGGCAGTTAATTTCTTCCTTTTATTCAAAAAAGCTTGTGTCATCATTACTGTGATGACACAGGTCACAAAGCCTCTGTGAGCAAACTGAATAGCATACGTTCCTCTTTAAGCTTCACGTACTTGAACATCTGTCAGACCTCAGCTACAGTTCCTCTCCAGCCTTCCCTGTTTACTTCCAAGGAAAAAAATCCATTTTGGTAAAAAAAGGCTTATAATACCTCTACCTAGATATATGTTAAGCTTAATATGCCTATTATGAAGAGGAGCTGCTGTATTTAGAAACAGCAGGCTCTTCAGCAGATCAGTTCTCAGTGTGTGTTCAATTATGTATGCTCACTTAAATGGTATCCCCAAAAAATAATAATTAAAATCAGGTCTCATGCTTGCTGTCATTGGCTCTCCACAGGTAACACAGCAGTGAGCGACTTCAGATGCACAGCTTTAACACAGTGGTTTGCTAGACTGAAGGGAGTGATTTTGCAGAGCAGGTGAGGGTGCGTATGAATGGAAGAATTCAACTTTTCAGATTCCAGGAGGAGTTTGCAGGGCAGTTAGCTATAACTGCATGCCCCAAGCACGTTTAAGTGACATTCACATGAGCTGCAAGGAATGTAAGGCCTTCTATACCAGAAGCAAGACCGGGGCAGAACTGAGGCATTAAAGTTCAGAACCGCCTTCCCAAAAGTTCCTGCTCAACTGATGCCTAATCCCGGAGGATCTGGAGTCCTATTTTTAGGCTGTCAGCATCCCAAGATACAGGACATTCTGCTTTTGGCATACCGAGAACCACCCCGCATTGGGCAGCTCCACGCCTCTCTTCCCCCTGTGCCCAGCGCTGGAATTCTGAGCTCAGACACGTCTCCGTGCAAGACGAGACCCATGGCCCCAGCTGTGCAGCCTCCTCAGAGCACATCCAACACATACCAGTGGGCTCCAGCTCCTTACAGCACGCTGCTCTGATCGCTCTTCCAAGACGGGACAGCAGGTAGGAGGTGCCCGTTGCTATCCCATCGCTCGCTGCAGCATGTCTGAGGCACTCAGGAAATGTGACTCCCTTCCTATTCCTCCAACTTGATGCAGCTCCTGAGTCAGCAGCCACACAGTTCCTCTGGGGTGGGACAGAGAGAGAACCAGCTGCAAATGCTTATCATTGACTTCCCCACCATGTGCTGAGCTGCTGACTGCTTTTGCTTAACACTTCACCAGCCCCTTTGAACCCTTTCTCGACCCCCCAGGGGGAACTTCCTTCCCCCTATGTGCCTTGCAGTGTTCCCCACACCAGGAGACCCGAGGTCAACTTCTCCCCACTTCTGCCCGATGGGGTTCAGATGCTTCCCTCTGACCTTCCTGAAGAGTATCTTACCCATCAGGAGGGAGGCAGGCTAGCCCAACACATACTCCATTTTCAACCAGCCTGTTGGACCCGTCCACACTGCTGCCTGGGGAGAGGGTGGGGATTCAGGATTCATGGGAGCAATCAAGCAGAGGCCATGACCTAGCAATAACAACATTGCCATGGGGAAGGGAGGGGAACAGCCTTGGATTTCAGTCCCCTTTTCTAATGCTCTATGTACTTTACATTGAACATTTGACAAGAGGACAAAACACAAAGTTCTGGGAAAAGGACCAGGAGCTGCATCTCCTAAGCAAGCGCTCTGATCACTGGAAATACAGACAGACAGAGGGAAGGAGGTGCTTGGACTTCTTCCTCCAGGGGCCACATACAGGAGAAAATAATTAATTCTTTGAAGGAACTGAAACAGGCTGTATGTAGGCACTGGCTCTCAAAAGGAGAGGCCAGGCTGTGAGTCTCAGCAGAGGGAAATCCTTTCCTGTAATCCTCATTCTCTTCACCTGATCCCTGATTAAAGCCTCTGCTATACAAGCGTGCCTTATGTTTGCAGGTGGAGGGAAGCAGGCCTGTGAAAGGAGGTTATTTTAGGGCTGTGGTGTGTAAGCACTGCTACAACAAAGCATGGATCGAGGCTGCATCTCTCTGCACAGCACCGTGCGGACAGGACAGCCACCTCGGGAATGTTTTTTGTCCCATGAAGACAACCAACAATGCCACAGTTCCAGAGGTGTAGCTTTCAGGCCTCCCCCATCGGTGCCCTGCCTCTAGGCACTTGGCACACTGGATCATACTACCAGGCACCCAGTCCCTTTCCCTCGTGTCACATGCAGACCTCCACTGCCTCACACAGGGCTGCGAGTCCCCTCCAGAGGTGGGCTTCAACTTCGCTTTGAGACAAGGAGAACCGGGAAAACAGAGAGACCGCTTTGCCTGACCCCCGGTGCGGCCCTAGCTTCTGGCTGAAGGGAGCTTTTAGCACGACTGTCACGGTACCTCCAGGAAAGGCTTTTCCCAGCCTCCCCGCACTGCCCTACTGAACTAGGAGCTGGCTTCACGGGACGGGGCCCGGGCAGGGCTTGTAGGGGCCCCGCCGGAGCCCCCCCCCGCCCCGTCCACACCGCGCACCAGCGGCCGCCTCCCCGCCATCCTCACGCCAGCCAGGGCCTGGCGACCGGCGCTCACCCCGGGCCCGGCCAGGCCAGCAGCCAGCCGCGCAGCAGGCCTGGCGCCCAGCCAGCCCTCCCGGCCCGTCGCCACCGCCTCCCGGGAGCGGCCCCGGCCAAGGCCATGGCGGGAATAGGGGGGTGGTGACACACCACTCGCTACACACCGGAGCAGCGCCCGACCGCCCCAGGACCCCTCCCCCCGCCTCGCGCCCCCCTCGCCGCACCGCATTTACTCGATTGTTTATTATTTTCCAAGGGGTGGTGGCGGGGTGGCGGCGCCGACCAATGGGAAGCGCCGCTGCCCTGACGGGCGACGTGCGCTAGCCAATGGGCGGCGAGGGCGGGCCCCGGCGGTCACGCGCGGCTCTTAGAGCATGACATCATCTGTTTGCACGGCGCAGCCTAGCTTGGTGCGGGCGGGGCGGTGGAAGAGGGCGGGGCCTCCGCGGGGGGGCGGGGCCCCCGCGAAGGGGCGGGGCGGCCGCGAGGGGGCGGGGCGGGGGCGGGGCGGGGGCGGGCGGGCAGCCGCCGCGGTAGTGCTCGGCGGGGCTAGCGGCCGTGGCCTGGCCGTGGGCTCCCGGTGGGCGGTGGCCGGCGGGGCGGAGGCTGTCCGTGACCCCCAGCTCGCCAGGCGGCTCGTCCCACCGGCGGGGAGTAGCTGCCGGCCGTTGGGCTGGCGGCGTGCAGCGCCTCAAGGGCGGCTCTCCCCGCCCAACCGCCGGTTAAACACCCCGCTGAGGTAACCCCGCCGCGGGTCCTCGGGCTGGGCCGGTGCCCTCCGGTGTGTGGGCAAAGGAAGGTGTTAAATGATAATAATGGAGTAATTAAGTGATAAGTGGGTATAATTAAGCTCGTATGGGGTAACCGAGACGGGTTAAGTGACATGCCCGGGTTGCACAACGAGTCGGTGGCCGGGCAGACCGGCATTTGGCCGCTCGGAGCAGCCCAGAGCCGAGCGGGAGAGCTATCTGTCTGTCTGTCTTCACTGGTATTGAAGAGGTCCGTGAAGGTGTCCTGGTGGGGCAGGAGGCAAGGGGAGGTGATTAAATCTCTCCTTGAATCCTTAACAGAAACTGCTGTGGTGAAGATTAAATCCTTGCTAAGATGAATTTTTTTTTAAAAAAAGGTGGATTTTCTTGCCCGATCTGAGCAGTTTGACTCATTTCACCCTAATGATATAAACTCAGTAACTGCATGTACTCCCAAGTATTCAAAAATTATGATGCAAGCTTTTGAGTAGCGTAATGTCATCTTAAAAATCAGGTTTTAAAAGGTTTTAAAATATGCAATTAGGGTTTTTTTTTTTCTACTTTCTTCCTGGCCCTGAAAGTATACTTGGGTCACATCCATGGTGCATCAGGAACTTGGCTATTGGTTTAAAATGGATGCTGAGATGCTCCTTTAATGGGACTTTTAAGAATAGGGATTTCAGAAAAACACCAGTATTGCAGGACTCATAAATACAGCTGAGAGAGCTGGCAACACTGCTATGCGCTGCTATTTGTGTCTGTTATTAAATGTACGAAACACTGTTAGAATCCTACTGCTTCGATCCACGAGAAGCTGAGAGTCATGGCCTACAAGGCACAGCTTGGCAACGCAGCTTCAGCAGACATGAGGCCGCTTTAATGACAATTTGAAGCTATAGGGCTGAATTTTCCCACTTCTTCAGCTTCACAGCTTCTTACTCCACCAGTTTTTTTGGAGGTTTCATTGTAAACATTGTTTCTTCCAGAAAGGTGATCCTGTTTTTTAATGTGGATGACTGCAGTCACCATACTCCATGCAGTGCAGAAATAGGTCAAGAATTCCTCAGCAGTGGGTGCTCAAGTTTAGGTGTATGCAGAGCTGAATGCTTCCAGCCTTAGGGTTTGGCCCCCAAACTGTCAAGATCACTTGAGGAAAGAGTTCTTCTCTCCACAGTAGTAATGTCACCGTTTCCTTCTGCTACTGCACTTCTCTTCCTTCTCCTCCCTTCTGTTACAGCTGTCAGTCAGCCAGTTCACAGGCTGAAGTCCAACTTCAATTGGTCTCTAAATTGCTGTTCATCACGTCGAGGAAAATTTTATAGTCAGAACTCTGTAGCCATCTTTGGCAAACCCTTCATGTCTCCATGGCACAATTTGGACCCTTGCTCTGTGTCTAGCTGCCAGTCACCCGATCTCTCCTTAATAACGGTGGAACCCATTAGCCAGTTTTAGCCAAAGTGGGCAGAAAGGTTAAAGTCTCAAAGTATGAAGTTGGCTGGCTTATAGACAACATTTCTTTCTAATCAGCACACAGGTTGCTCTGAAGCAGCCACAAAACCTACTGCCCTTTGCCCAGTCTGTGTTTGAAGGATGTAGTAGGGAACCGTGGGAAGAACAAAAACTACACTGAGGGAGCCGCTCTCTCATGGGGTGGATGGGAGGGGTAAACAGGGTTATTGCGGTGAACTCAAAGCTGTCGGAGACCGGGCTGCAGGTGGCTTACAAAACAACCCTTCATATGCTTTTGTGTGTGAAGTCCACAAAGACAATGCAGCCATTGTTTAATGTAATTGCAATATAACATTGTTTTATTGAGCAGCAGTACACTTTACGGTAGGTTTCTATAAAGATGTAATGATGAGGAGAAATTCCAGGTCCCCCACCCCTCATGCAACTCCAACCATGCTCCTGCGGTGAGAGGTTTGTGTAAGAGAGGTAAAGCCAGAGATGTGACCTGTACTTCTCTAGCTACCAGCCTGGGAAAATGTAGGTTATGGCAGAATGAAGGACTGATCACTTCTGGGTTACCACTGTGGACTGGTACGCTCTTATCTTATGGGGAGCTGACGCTCCGAATTGACAAAACAGAAGAACAAGAATGAAAACTGAGCTGATGATGGCCTTCTGTAGTTGAACGTAGCAGCTCAAAGGAGTTAATCTCAATGCAAAAATCACTTATGAGGATTCCCACCCAGAGCGCTGCCATACAAATGTTACTTTCGCAGAAGCAGTACGCCACAGGCCTCACGTCTCATGGGTCTTGCGTGGTCCATGTATGGCTGAGATCACCCACAGAGATGACTTGGAGCTGCAAAGTAACTGTGACCTCGCCAGATCCATATAATCAGATACCGTGATGGGTACACATCTTCTCAAGATAAACTTGAGCGGGGATAGTAGATAAAAGGAGATGCAGCGGAAGACGCAGCACTGCCCTGAAACACTCGCAGTCTAAGTAGGCACAATAAGTGAGCGAGGCTTTCAAATGGCCTCGGGGCTGGCCTAACTTTATTCCTGTTGAAGTCAGTGATAAAACTCCCACAAACGGAGCCTTTTTGAAAATCCCACCCTTGGGGCACTAAAGTACTTAAAGGAAGAAACTGGAAATTGTGCAGGCTTTAGATTCAATTTTGATCAGTTTTTATACGTATTTCAGTGGGCCCAGCCACAGAGTGACGATAAGGGCTCCTCTGTCTTTCTCTTTTGAGAGATTTTTATACTGTGGTTTTAGTTCCGCCACTAAACTGCAGTATTGTAGGCACGCACGTGCTGTGCGGAGCTGTGAAGAAGTGGTACCGTGACTTATATGATAACGGCTGTATGGCTGATATACCCGTGAATTCTGAAGAGGGCAGGTAATCCTGCAGTAAAGGCCCAGGGCTGGCACTCAGGAGATCTGGTTTTATTTCTCAGTTCTGACACGGGCTTCCTGTATGACCTCAGCAGAGTCATGTAATTGCTCGGTGCCTCCATCCATCATCCCTTTAATAGGGTTACTACTTACTTATTTCCTTTCTCCCACCCTGGCCTGCCTTACTCAGACTGCAGTTCTGTCAGGGAGAGCAGCATTTCTTACCACGTGTCGGGGCCTTCACCCCATACAATGAGACCTAATGGCAATGCTGGTAGAGTAATGCAATGTCAATTAAAGAAATAAATGAAGATAATAATATCATTTAGGACTAAATTTGCAGCTTGTAATAATCAGCCCAAGGTCCAAGTGCTACACTTCTCTGGAACCTTGGGACCTAAGGAAGCGCTTCACAAGGAGGTTCCTGCACTGGTCAAAATCAGCCCCAAGCAGCAGCAGGTTTTGGGAAGGGGCTGAGCATCAGTCACAGCTTCACAGCTGGCCTTCCCTGGCTAACTGCTGAAAGCCGCAAGTAGAGGCTCCTCGGAGACGCAGCGTTGGACTAAGCGTCCTCTCATCATGCATGGCCTTGTCTGATCTCAGTTCCTGGCTCTTCAAGGCTACTGCTGTTCTCCTCTGCTACCAACTGCTAGATCATACACACAAATGCCAGTATCACAGTTGCAGAGTAGCTGGTGTCTTTTTGAGCTGCCTTGCATTCCCATAAGGGGCCACGATACCACAAAACCCATGGCAGGGCACACGTTGTGACCCAAAATGGAGCTGCAGTGAAAATTATTTCCATTACTCGAACCTGCATTCATTCTGATTAATTCAGTGTCTCCTGCTATATTTAGATAACCGAGGATTAATTGTATGCACGCTGAAATGCTGTCCCTTGTAATAAAATCATGCCGAACTATTCCTAACTTGAGTGCCACTTGAATTTGAAACCTAACTAGACCCTGAAGGCCTTACCCCTTACTTAGCAGGACGTGTAAGGCATGCAGGATCAGGGCCTTGCTGTTTTCTAATCAAACTGAATGGTTTTCAAACCTCACTGCTTGTCTATAATGCTAAATAAATCAGGAATAATTTAATGTATCTGCTATTTCTGCCCAGCAATGCTTCAGATCCACATCTACTTCTCAACACATGCAGTTGTCTATATCTGGTATCGGAGACAACACTACTTTTGTACTAAACCTAGTCCATAGTTTAGGTTGATACAAAGTCAGGCGAGAACTGATACATATACGTTGCTATGTAATGTATTTATAACTCCATCTATATTAGTAGCTTTATGTTCCTTGGCTTTGTGGGTCACCTCTTTATCCACCCCATAATTAACTACGTCTTCAAGTGAGCTGCTTTGGAGGGCTTTCTGCTAGGGCATGGCCTTCGAGGAGGAAGTACAGCGGGATTATATTCACGTGCAGACATGTCTGAACGTGCTCCCGTATCACCTGCAGGCAGAACATAAGTTTTCAAAAAATGACTAAATTGGATTCAAAATTTAAAGATTACCAGAATAACTCGTGCACCAATAATTTATGACCAAGGGCAGCAAGTCAAAAAAGAATCGGCGCGCTAGTCCTCCGCCGTGACTGGCAGCCGGAGCTGGTTTTATGGCGAAGTACAGGCAGCGAGTGCCGAAGCTGCGCTCCTCCCCGGCCGGGTGGGCCTGACACGGGTCAGAGGTACGGAAGAGTGAGACGGTTCGTCTGGTTTTGCCGTTTAAATTCTCGTCAGCGCAGAGAGCCAGGGCTAACGCAACCCTCGGAAAGAGTCACCGTATGCTCCGAGAGCCCTGAGCGCTTCCCGCCGCCGCCTTCCCGCGGTCAGGCCCCGGGCCGGCGGGGGACGCGCTACCGCGCCGGCTCGGAGGTGCCGCTCCGCAGCCGCCGGGAAGGCGAGCAGACAGCCGCTCTCCCAGCCGGGTCCCAGCAGACCTCTCCAGCCCGCCCAGCCCCGGCTGCTCCCCTCCGGCCCGGCGCTCCCGCCCCGTCGGGGCGGCCCCTGCGCGGCACCGCCCGCCCTCCTCCGCCCGTGGGCGGGCCGTGCCGTGCCGTGCGGTTAGGTTGAGGCTCCCTGCGTGTGTCTATAACTTTGTGTTGCTGCCGGTGGTTGTTAGGAGGAGGGATGTGGAAGTCGGCGGCGAGCAGGGTGACAGGCTGCTCGGGCGGGCTGCGGCGGCAGGCTGGGCGCGGGCGGATCGCTCGCCTCTCGCCGGCTGCTCGCTGAGGGAGCGGGCGGTTCGCCGCTTTCCCTTCATTCGCTTTTAAAGGGAAGGCTCCTCGGAGCTGAAGGCGCAGGAGCAGGAGGAGCAGGAACCATGCAGCAGCGCTGCTTCGCCTTCCTCCCGTGAATTTGGATCTCGATTTCTGCCGGTGTGGAGGTGGCTGTTGATTCCCCCTCCCGGCCCCGGCTCCCTTCTCTCCCGGTGTGGCTCTCCCTGCCTCTTCTGCCTGCGCTTTTTAAATGACTTGAGTGAAGGGGGGGAAAAAAACTGTCAAGATGGCAGCAGCAGGAGCAAGGAGGTTATGAATGTGGTGTTGATGCTGGAACAAAACCTATTCTCTTTGGCAGCCCTAGGGAGGGCTTAAAGCTTCTGGACCTGTTGGAAGACTGGCGATTTGATTTTTTCCCGTTGTGTTTGCTTTTTCCCTGCGAGAAGAAGGATTTATTATTATTTTTTTTTTAACCGACCAGCCCCCGGAGTGGCCTTCTCCCGCCCCCTGCTCCGTCGGCTGTGAGATTTTGGGGGGTTGCTTGCGTGTGGCTTGGAGGGGCACCGCAAAGTGACAGGCTTACGGTAGTATGCAGTTGGATGTATGCTAAGACTTCGGCTCCCTTTAGGGCGTTTTGAAGAAGGAAAAAGTCTTCGGTGTAATCTGAAGGACCCCTCTCCCTGCCCTCCTGCCGAGGGAGGGGGCAAAGGACCACCCCCCCCCCCCCCCCCCCCCCCCCGCCCCCAAAAGGGAAGATATCTGCGGAAGGGACGAGGAGCGAGCTCGGAGGCACCGGGGGCCGGGGGGTCCTCTCCCGGGTGGATACAGCGCGGTTCCCGCTGGAGCTACTTCTGCATCCGCATGGAGTGAAACGTAAACAAACGCACACACGCACCGCGGGAGCGGCCGCTGCTCCGCCGGCGCGGAGGGCAGCGCCGCGGGCTCCTCCGGCCCCGCCCGGCCCCGCGCTGCCGCTCCGGCTCCTAATCTGATTTTTTTTTTTTTTCCCCCTCCTTCCCTCCCCTTCCCCCCCTCCCCGCTCCGGCGTGCGCATCGCCCGTGGGCAGCGGGGCTCGGGGTGCAGCGGAGAGCTTGCCAGCCCTTAACGGAGAGCGGCATGCCCGCCCGGCGGCCCCCCGCCTGCTAGGCTCCCGTCGGCACCGAGGAGGCGGCGCAGGAGGAGCGGGGTCGGCGGCCGCCCGCCCGCCCGCCCCGTCGCAGCGCCCCGCTGCCACCGCCGCAGCCGCCCGCGGGGGAGGCCAAAATGGCAGAGGCGTCGCCTCCCGCCCCGCTCTCGCCCCTGGACGTGGAGCTGGACCCCGAGTTCGAGCCGCAGAGCCGCCCCCGCTCCTGCACCTGGCCCCTGCAGAGGCCCGAGCTGCAGGCCAGCCCCGCCAAGCCCGCCGGCGAGCCGCCCGCCGACGCCGCCTCCATGATCCCCGAGGAGGAGGACGACGAGGAGGACGGGGGCGGCTCGGCCATGGCCGTTGGCAGCGCGGCCCCCGCGGGCGGAGAAGCGGCGGCGGCGGCCACCGCCGTCCCGGAGGAGGCGGCGCGGCTGCTGGCCCCGCTGCCCGGGGGCGGCCCGGAGGGGCCGAGCCTCTCGCCGGGGGGAGCGGCGGCGGCGGGCGGCGGGGGGCTGAGCGGGGGCCCGGCGGCGGCGGCGCCGAGGAAGTGTTCGTCGCGGCGCAACGCGTGGGGCAACCTCTCCTACGCCGACCTCATCACCCGCGCCATCGAGAGCTCCCCGGAGAAGCGCCTCACCCTCTCCCAGATCTACGACTGGATGGTCCGCTGCGTGCCCTACTTCAAGGACAAGGGCGACAGCAACAGCTCGGCCGGCTGGAAGGTGAGGCGGGGTCCCGGGGCTGCGGCGGACCCGCCGCGTCGCCCCGACGGGCGGGCTGCCCGCGGGGGAGGCGGCCGCGGAGGGGGGGTGCCGGCGGCTTTCCCCGATGGCAGCCGGCCGGGCGCTGCTGCTGGGCGTGCTGGTGGTCGCGCTGTCGCTTTTGCTTATATAGGTATTATTTTAAGGGAGGGGGGAAGAAAAGTTTTGGCTCTTTCCTGTTACTGTGTGCAAGCGGTGAGGGCTTCTCTCTCTGGGAGCAGGGGAGACGCTGGAGGGGAGCTAGCTTCTCTGGTGCACGAGCACATAAGCAGGGAAAGAAAAAGGAAAAAAAAAAAGGAAAAAAAATTCAAGGGTGGGGTTTGGTTTTGTTTTTTAAGTTATAGGTATCTTTGGTGTAACTTGTACTGGAAATAAGAGTTGCTTTTCTGCAGGCTCAGTCTGAGTCTCAAAGCTCCAATACATAAAGACTGTTATTTGTGTCAAGAAATACCCCTGTGGTTTCCCACATGTTCCTCAAAGGCAATAGAGGGAAATTCGGGTCTTGACATTTCTTCATAAAGTTAATCAAAGCGTGGAGTTATTGGCTGCTCAGCCACGGGAATGCTTCGTTCGCGTTTCCTGCGGTGCCAATGTATGAGGGCACCGTCTGTTGATAAATCCCGTATATCTGAGCATTTTCTGTCCAGCATTGCGACAGTTAGCAGCTAAGCTTGCTACCGTTCCAGTAAGTAAGGAAAAAAAGTAATCTGGTTTTGTGGCTTGTTTACTGAGCGCGTGCAAAAGCACGTTGCAGGCAGGCAGGGTTTTGCTCTCAAAGACGGAGTCTAATAAGGCCTACCAGGAGCCGGTGCTGCATGTAAAGCACGTTTGAAATGATTTCCAGAACTGCATTTTCCTCCTCATTTTCCATGTCCATCTATTAGTGTCTGTCGGATGCAGAAATGTCACGTACTTGCGGCTATACAGAAATGCAGGTGCTGCTCGATGCCGATGCTGTTTGCAGAAGTAAATCCTGGTACAGTTCAGCTGCTGCAGAGGGCCGATGCTGGCGGCATCCGAGACTGACTTTTTGAATGGATGGCTGAAGGTGAATTTGCCGGGAAGTTTTATTGTGTTACAGAGAAATTAAATTCCCTCTTTGAATCTCTCTAGCTTTGGATCATACCGTATGGATGAAACATTTCTGGCAGTTTTTGCATTAGCAGCCAGTCTCATGTTTTGGTGCCTGAGTAAGGCTTGCTGCTAGGAATTGAAGTGCATCTGTATGATTTTTACCTTCCAAATGGAGCACTGTAGAGGAAGCATTTCACTGACAGACTTGACTCTCAGGCTGGGGAAAATATAAACAAAAAGTTTATTGGTGGCATAGCTAATTCAAGACAAGGCTTTTAAAAACACGGATCCTTTTTACAGCTTTTGTCTCTGTATTAGGTGTTGAATTTTGATCTGACTTTACAAGTGCGACAGGGAGTGTGATAAAGGGTTACATCTTCTGATGACAGCCCATGCCTTTATAAGTTGTTTGGTTTCATGCAGAAGCAGTGGCTTTAGATGTCAGCTGCTGTGACAAATCCAGCCTTTTTATCTGATACTTTGAATTTTCAGTAAATTCTAGATACCCGATTCAAACGAAGACTTACCAAACAACGGTGCTGATACTGTTTTGGCTGAATTTGGTGGCAAAACTCCCATTCGCTTCAGCAGAAGCAGGATCTGGGCCATAAGGCAAAGTGCTTACATTGATTAGTATGCTTAATACAGTCACAATTTTTCTGACAATTTATACTGTTAATTTGATATTGATTCGTTTGCTGAGCAGCATTAACTGGTACTTGGAGCTAATTAAAATGTTAAAAACTTGGATCCCTTGAGATTCCTCTGATAAAATTTAGTTCGGAAGTTTCTCACAAGCCTTTAAGATGACCTTTCTCAGGAGATGCAAGCACACTGGTAGCAGAAAATTCTACCTCTTTAATGCCTGGGAGCGGTCTCTGGAAGTTAGGGTAAGGCATTCGATCGCGTTAAGGGTGGGTGCAGCTGTGCGTGGGTGGTGGGGGCATACTGAAGGGGGCACAGGAGAGGTCAGGAGCTAATAATTTGCCAGGCATCCAAAACTGAAAAATTTAATTCCTTAGCAGGGCTAGAGTTTCTTTTAATGTATGCACATACATTCAGAGGAGGACTATTTCAGAGGAGGACTATTTCAGTTTCTTGGCTGGAACGTAAATTAGTTTGTGCAGAGGCAACACTCTTAAATAGAGACTCCATCTTAGTCTCTTGATGCTAAAACACATTATATGTTATTATCATCTTTGTTTCTCTCACAGGTAATGAATACAGCTCTTCAGGAACTAATGTCAGCTTTTCACATCAGACTTTTTCAGATTGCTAGTTACACTGAGATTTTAAATGAACAGAAGATAGTTCTGTATCAGGAGGCTTTTATCTTAATTTAGAATATTTTTACACAGCTAAGTTCGTCTTTGAAGGCAGCAAGCCCATTTAACAATATTCTGCTCTGGCACTGAGTGGGAAAATTGTCACTTTAAACAAAGGGAAGAAGAGAACTTGGTTTTATTATCTTATGTATTATTATATATGAAATATTAATACCGTTTCTAGTGAGACGTGCTGAATACCATAATCCGTAAACATAGCTGGGATTATACTCCTCAAAACAATTATTTTAAGAGCTATAAATTAAAGTTACAACTATCACTTTTCTTTCTTCTTTTTTTTTTTTTTGCCTAGGGCATTAAAGCAGAAGTGAATATTTCAGATGTGGTCAGGAAGGCATAGATTACGTTTCCGCTAATTCAGATAAGGTTTGCCCAATACAACTCCCCCCGCAACAATCTCCTTTGTTCCCCCCAACACCCCGGCCCCGGTGGGACGGTAGCTAACCTAATACTGCCTGAGAGCTAACTAGGGCAGTAGCGCACGGTGCATCGCTGTAGAGCCGGCACGCTGCAGACACTGTCGTGTGCCACGGGCAGTCTGGGTTGATACAATCCCGTACGCTTCCGAATCACCGGGAAGGGTTTAGGTGCATGCTTAAATATCTGCTTACTGTCTTGAATACCTATGGAGGGTCGGTATTTATTTTTATCATCACTGGAGGGGAAAAAAGGTCTGAGAGTGAGCTGGTTTCACGCTTGTGAAGTGCAGTGTGCCAGGCAGCTGTTGCAGGTACTTCCACAGAGCTCCTCAATGACCAGCTCTACCCATCTTCCCAAATTCAGGTATCTGTTACCCTGTCGATGTCCTGCAGTCACAAAAATAGTGTGCTGACTTAAAAACCAAGCTTTTTCCCCCAGGTATTTGGGATGCGGTAACTCTCTTCACTCAATAATCCTGAAACAGAAAACTGAAACACTTTTGTGTCCGTGTATATAGTAGAGGTGCCTGGTTTCACTATAGCTTAAGTACTTCCATATCTCTTCCAATAATGCTATTTTGTAATTTCTTGCAGCGCTATCTTGTGAAACAGCCTTTTCTACATGAAGAGTACACTAGGGGGACTATTTTCCTCTTTGTTGAGCTGTATGGAAAGACTATGAACCTGGTCCTTTGTACAGAGATACCAGCAATTCCCAAATTTAAATGCAGCTGATTTGCTTTGATTTGTTTTTTATATGAGAAGCCTATTTGTTTTACACCTGCTGCATTCATCTTCCTCATCAAAGAGAAATACTAGCTGCTGGGATATTTACTTTGAAGGGGAGATCTTTGTAAACTTTGTACATGGACATTTCATCATTCCTTACTGTGTTTTATTGACCAATATGTACCGAAGGGCTGCAGTCCCTTCAGCGTAGCAAACTCATGAGTCTCTTCTCTAATTATTGAGACTTGAAAAGACTTGAGAAATTTGCCAGTGATGTAGACAGATGTCTAAATCTGTTAGCCAGATGCTGATAGGCAAGATGTGTCGGACTTTTTTTATCCTCTTTTTGCAAAGGATGTGGGAAGGAAGCAACACCACTCTCTGTTCTTATTTCTCCTTCCTCAGAGTGGCACACAGTGTCTTTATCAGGAGTGGCAGCGTAATACTGGAGTTTGCATCATTTTCATTTCTTCTCTGCTGTCTTTTTTTTTCTTTTTTTTTTTTTAAAGACTGTGTTTCCCAGTTAACTGCTAGCATGAATATTTATTCCACCTTTCTATTATATTCTTACTTTTTTTTTCCTAATTTTTAACTGCCTTGTTCATCTGTACAGAAGGGTTTGCGTTACAAAGTGTAGCCTGATCATTTTAAGTTTTGATCTACTGAAGCGAGCACGGGTTTAAGCATGTGAATGGATCCTTGGGACTTCACTAGGATTACTTGTGCGCTTAAACTTACCGCTTAAGCATCTTACCTGATCAAAGCCTTACTATGTTGTGCTTTAACAAAATACTCAGTAACATTTGTAAGTGAATTTTGTGCTGAGCAATGTAGAGAGATGTGCAGTTCCAGCCCGAGTCAAAACCACTAGGTAACAAGCTTCTTGCGTAAAAGAGGAGTATACTGCAGTATCAAAGTAACAAATGACTTTTTAAACTTTCCAGTAGAAACCATATGTAGATATTAGCGCACATTATTATTTTATATCTGTAACATACATCAAAGATCTCACTTTTCCCCAGCTCATGCAGGCAAGTGACAGCTATTAGAGGGGAGAGAGAGAGACCGAGTAGCTCTCGCAGAATCATAGACATTGTTTGATCCACAGTGTGACAGTGAGAAGCACCTCCACTGAAGGACTTGTTAAATGCAGATAGAAATGCATTGCCTTGGTGAATGTCGTCAGCTGCAAAGAGTCACAGGCTGTGATAAACTTAACTTTTGATGTGAATGAGAAACCTCCACTGAATGATGCCGGATAACATCGCTGTCAGGTAGACCTGCGTGATAAATACCGGAATCAACGTTCCCCAGTTCATTAGAGACGGAAGGTTACCTAAACCAGTCATGCAACATCGGTGTTGTCTGTAATAGCTTATTAGTGTCAATATTTGAGCATATTTAAAATAGGAAGCTTGAAAGTCAGAGGTTGGCTCCTACACTTACCTGTGTTTTTGAAAGTACACAGTTAATGCTAATAAAAATTAAATCACCTTAGCGGCATTTATATCCGCTGTATTGTATTGGCTTGAACAAACACTGTCTGAGACTATCAGGCTGGGGCAGAGAGGTGTCCTGGCGCTCCTGCCCCAGGACCTCCTGCTTCTGCTTGGTTTTGTCGCTGGGAAAGCGAGTGGTGTCTTACACGCGAGGCTGTTTTGTATTCGGGTCATTTTGGTGGTGCTACACCACTTTGCTGTAATCCTGGGAGATTAGGGGAGGCTGGGCACGTGCTGGCGCATTTAGAAAGGCGAGTGATTAGGGTTAGCCCAGTGGTTTTGTGAAAGCTCTTTGTGCTGACGTGGACAAAGTAGGAACCCGGAGCCGGTGGCGTCCCTCGCAGAAGGCAGGCAGCGCTGGGGCGGGTGCAGCCACCCCCCGGCACAGCGGCCGGGCCATTTTCAGCCAGCTTGTGTGGGGTGGATGGGGAGAGCAAGCATGAAATCACCCCAGAAAATTACAGTGGGTTCAAAGGGAGGCCAAAGGAATTGCCTTGGACATAAGGGAAAGCTGAGGGTAAACGGCCAAAGCGTTTCTCTAGGTGGCAGCCTCCTAAAGGTGCCCTGCAAGATTTTGGCAGCCAGCTGTTTTGCGTGGAAGTATGGAAAATCTTTTGTGAGGATTGTTTCTGATTTGCAGTGCAATTACAGTGGGTCTTAGTGTAGTGGTGGCTCGCCAAGGGAGAAACTGAGAGTGTTTCCTAACGCAAGTTGTTACTTAGGCTAAAATCTTTGTGTGTTCTTGTTTCCCTCCCACTTTTTTAGAAGCCTGACTGCTATCTCTGTCACAGAAAACGTGCCCACGGGCAGGGTTATAAAATGGCAGTGTTAGTTTCTTTTAAAGGCACGAGGCCCTCCGTGTTTCGAGGCCGGCTCTCTCTGGAGGAGGGCGAGCTCTGAGCATCTTCCTGCTGCTGTTTCCTTCCCCTTGCCACGAAAAACTGCGGTTCCCGAGTCGGCGCTGGAAAGGGGCCACCGCCTCGCCAGGTGCCGGGGCAGGAGGCGCATCCAGGTCCCGCAGCACGTAGTGAGCGTCCCGGTAAAGGCCTGCCTGATAACACAGCGCTCGGGGAGCTGCAGGGTTTTTTTTGATGTGGCTTTTCTTGGGGCGACGATACGTGCGTAGCGCAGTGGTTCAGGAGCAAAATAAAGCGTTCAATGCGCGCAGTCATTCAGCTTTTGGTAGTGCTGGCTCAGCACACCACGAGTTAAGTGAAGATTATGTTTAACCTTTTATTTGCTTTTTTTTTGTGCTTCTGCAAACTTAGACTGTTGTTTTCTGTTACAATTTCCTGAGCATCGCCACACACTAAGCTTGGAAAATGAGGTGCATTTAGCCAATTTATGGCCTGACATATGTTAATTAACATTAATTACCTGCTTGAATAGTCCATTTAGCACTTATTATTAAAAAGTGGCTTGTCTACAGAAGGGGATTTTCCTTCAGAGTGAGATGTTTTGTTCTAACTTGCTTCAGACAAAGTCAGGATGGGGTATCCCGTGCTTCTCTGCACGGCTACGCCAGTTTCCTGATGTTCCAGTTGTGCGTGTGGGTTACCATTGCACCACTGACAGGCACCAACCCCTTACCCATGTGTATTTGACATCGACTTGGCTTTCCCAAGCAAACCAGCGAGTTCCCAAGTGGTTTTTGCTAGCGGTGGATACAGCTCTTGCTCCTCTGATTGAGGCAGCTGGAGAAAAAGCCATTCTTCTCAGCTTGCCAGGAACTGCAGGGAGATCTGGAAGCCTACAGTGATGTGGCCCCCAGCCCCTGTTTGGGATGGAGGGGTGGGAAAAGCTCAGGTGTGCAAGGCTGGAGGGGGTGCGTAGTAGTTGCTGGGGCGACCTGTGGTGCCCTGCAGGGAGTGCGTCTTCAGCTCTACGTGGCCAATAGTGATGGACGTTGAGGCTCCCACAGCCATTCAGAGCAGGCCACCTCTGGAGTGGAGCGTGGTCTCCAACAACAGCAGGTTATGTTTTGCTGTGTTTATCAGCTGAATATTTAAGTTATCTCCTGGGCAATGCGTTGGGCAAGGGTTGTCACAGGTCATTGGTCTAAAACATGCGAGGTGAGGGGAGGGACAAGCAGAAAGCACTCATTCGATTTCCAAATACCAATATTAAAAAAAAAATCCATTCCTCAATTCCCCATCTCCCAATTTCTTATTCCTATCTTGGCAGACTCCAGGGACATTATGTCCTACTTCACCTTCTCCATCCTTCCCTTCCTGACACTAGCCGGGGGGGTTGCAGGGTGCATGGGGTGCCTCTGTGGGAAATGGAACGCTGGCTCGTAACTGTGCAGGGCATGTTGCAGAGTAAAGCTGCATTTCAGCTGGGGATACAGCCTGGAGACAATTAGGCTACAGGACTGACGAAGAGGAATTCCAGGGCAGTGTAAGGGGTTGGGAAGAAGCGAGTGATTGCAGTAGTGCTCTGCCTCATCCCCGTGGTGAAATAGCAAGAGAGCTGCCTTTCAGTGGGGCTGGAGAAGAGCATCACTGTGTCTCCGTTGCTGTTTGCCAGAGTGGTTCCTCCCGATGCTGCGCCTAGCTGTGAGGTCCGGGAGGAGCTGGTCTTGCCCTGCAAAGCCAGAGTCCTTTCTCTGGGCCACCCCCCTTGCCCATTTGATCGAGGTCTGATGTGCTCGTAACGCTGCTTTGCAGGGAGTTTGAGGCAGGTCAAGAGTTAGCAGCATTGGTGCCTTGTTAATAAATCTGTGTGCGTGTCCTACCTGGACTTTGCTTATTGGGGCAATTTTCTTTTATCTTTACACTGGTACCTATTAAAAATAAAGGCTATTTAAAGACTTCTACTGATATGAAACACCTTTGTAAGATTTCACTGACAGAGAAATGCCTTTCTGGGGATTTGTACTGGTAAAGAAATGCCTTGTGAAAATTACCTCCTGTAACAGACTTGTGCTGACGAATTGAATGGATTGCTTGCTCGATCGCAACATGCTATGTACTTAAGAGCTGAATTATGAAATGCTGGGTTCTCACTTGAATGTGTTTATTTGGCAAGGTATTATTTTTCTTTTCTTTATTATTTTTCCCCTGCTGGTGAAGTTGCCGCTCGCTACGTGTAAAGGGACGTGCGAGGGAGGTGCGTGCTGGGACAGGAGGGCAGAGGCAGCCTGCGGATCGTTGCCAGAGGAAGATCCACTTGAAGCGAGGAGAAGGGCGTGCGGGACCGACAGCTTGTTGTCAGGGCCTTTGCAGCTTGTGCCGCTGGGTCTCCAGGAGAGTGCTGCCTGCCAGTTTTGGGGGGCAGGAGGCTGCTGGCAGTGGGGCTGAGCCTGTGCAGTCTCTGGCTGCTGTACACCTGAGTGCTGCCGGCGGTCGGGTGCGTTTCTGTGGGGTGAGTCACTGGATCGTGCCACTTCTGCGTCCCTTCACCCACTGCCCGCGCCGAGGTGAAGGGTGGGTCTGTGCTGACGTCTTCATGCCGAAATCCTGTCGAGAGCTCCGGAATGAGGGCAGGAGGCAGGAGCGCTGCCAAAGGTGCTGTTTTTCTCCTTTGACACCTGCCTCTGAGGCTGCCTTCACACTTTTTGTTGTGCTGTGCCTCTGCCTGGAGGCTGCTCGTAACCCAGCCCTCAGCCTTGCAGTGCCTTCAGGCCTGCCCACCTCCCCATCCCTGGCTCTCTGAGACCTTCAGTTCTTCCTAGGGAGCAGCGGAGGTCATGGGGATTGTGAGCAGTGGGTGGGATGGAATCCTAGGAAAAAAGTTTTCGGTAGCTTTGCTGGCTCCTGAGTCGTGTGAGCAGAAAAGGGCAGGTCCGGGCTGGGTGCCAGCACTCGAGCAGGGAGGTAACATCTGTTTATCCCGACCCCAGAGGAGTGGGAGGCAGCAGATAAGTCGGACAGAGAGCATTCTGCTGGGGGAGAACAGATAGAGGAGCACCCAAACACATCAGCACGTGTCACTTGGGCTTCGCTCTGCCTCCTGGCTGCTGCAACTGCTCAGTCTGAAGCAGCTCATAGTGGGAGTGAAAACTGGTTTGCGTGGATGCAGCCCAGTTTATGACGGTGCAACTTTCATGGGTACATGAAGTAAAGAGAGCAGGGTCTGACTCTTGTCCCTGCTAAAGGCCACGTTAAAGCAGCAGAGTGGGGCTCCCCTGCAGTGCTGCAGCAGCGTGCATTTGCATTAGTGTCAGTAAGACTCAAGCCAGCAGTGCTTAAAATCCTGGTGGCAGCAGAGCCTGGACTCCCAGTGAGGACTGAGCATTAACAGGGAGTGTTAGTAACAGTGTTGCACTTAAGTAAACAAAGCTTTGTTTAAAAACATGTTAATTACCTAATAATATTCTAATACAAATGGTGTGCCTAGTCTAGGCAGCCAGCACATCTGACATTGTAGATGATTTGCCTTTATAACTTAGTGTTTTCTTATGCTATACCATATTGGTTTCTGTGTTTTTTCCAAAATAGGATGAAGAAGAATAAATACATTATTCTAAAGAAACCATTTTGGGACATGACTTCCAGGGTCGTATTTGTTTTATGTAGAATGTGGATTGAATTATCTTGATATATACTCCAGTTATGTCAGCACTCTTAAAACCTGCTGTATTTGTTTTCTCTCCATGCTAGCTCTTCAAGCAGGTATTTCAGCTCTCCAAAGACATGTCATGACCAAAGTTAGCCGTACTTTCTCACATGAAATTTGTGGTGTAAACATACCTTAAAATGTGAGACTTAATCCAGATCAAAAGTTTCTGACTTTGCAGGTATTTGTGAAGTTAGGCAGTAAACCCCTATCTTGTGTAAATATATTTGCTAATACTTCAGGGAGGATTTATTGGTTTCATATATAAAGTTCTAGATATGCTTAGTACATAAAATTCGGCGTCTGATAAGTGAGAACAGTGCTCAACAAAGAATGTCTTTGTGTGCGACTCTCACAGGCTCCCACATTATCACCTTTATTACTGATTGGTTTTGCGCTGAGAGCAGTGATGTGGTTTCCTGAAAGCCTATAACCTACTGTTTGTTCTGCAAAACTGCTCTGGACCTTAACTAATTCGCAGAGAATGTTTTTTTCCAGGAATTCATAGGAGAAGGTGATGCCAGTTCAAGTCGTGTCCTGAGATGCTTGTAAGCTGAGACATGTAGAGCTGCTGTCCCTGGTTTTGTGCAACACGATCTGTTGTGTTTAGAAGTTTCACTGTATGGGGGAACTCAAAACCATTTGTCTGAGATGTCAGGTTTCAGAGTGAATGGTGCTTCTTTAAGTATTCATCAAGACCTACAATGGGAGGCTGCTGGCCCTATGATGCCTTTGTAGGACAACAGCGTTGGCACCAAGAATGATGCTACCACTGAGGAGCTGTAAAAACTCTGAAGCATTTTGTGACTCTTGTGCAAGCAGCTTCTGCATTTGCGTACCCTGAGCCATGCGTATGGCCCAGATAAATGGGCCACATCTAAAATCTTTGATTTTCAAATGGAAATAATGTCAGAGCTCTGCATGGATTGGGCCAGAGGTTTCCAGCCCAGTTTGCATAGCAACCAAAAGCTCCAAACCTAATATTATTATTTTCGTCATGATGTTGACAGTGCGATTCTCGCTTCGCATCACATGTTGAGATTTATTTCTTGCCCCATTGCTCTTACAGCCTGATTCATGCACAGCAAAATACTTCTGATTAAAATGTACTAGAAGGTTTGCACACTTGGGATAGGAGAGAAATCTTTTATGAGGAGCTGTTTTTCAGAAGGCTCTGGGAAAGGGAGCTGTCTGCTTAAGAAGGTATTTGAAAATCAATAGTGAGGCCATTTTACATACAAAAAAAAGAGAGAAAGCGTGTAGGCCATGAGGTAGTGGCATACGGGGCAGGGAGGAGGAAGGATTCTGTGAACTAGCAGTAGGGAGTAAATCAACGTGATATATGTTCATAGACATCTGATGTCTACTGGGCCTAGTGGGGTAGCTTGGAGCAGGTGGAAGCAGCATACTGTTTACCTAATTAGAAACATAAATAAAATCTTTCCAACATTTTTTTCCTAAATTAAAATGCATTTGAAGCATATGTCAGACTTCTCACATCCACGAAAGAGCTCTAAAACCCTGCCATTCCCCAGGGAGGCTGTTTCTAGCCCACGTTCTTCAGGGCTCTGCCAGGTAGCAGGTCCTCCTGGTCGGAGGATGGAGTGGGACATGCCTTAGTAGTTGGAGATGTTGGGGTTATTCCTGAGCGCATCCGTACTCTTTAATCAGTGGGAAGAGGTCTGTCATTTGAGGTGATAGACCATGGAATTGGAAAAAACAAAGAAACTGATGGTAATTGAAATCCTTGAAGACAGGATTTCACCTCTGTGTATTTATTGAGAAGTTGGTGATGGTGGGGAGCAGGGCCTGGGCTTCTGTACAGTCAGAGCAGCTCCATATCTCCAGTGTATTTTAGACACCGAGGAGACAAAGATGATGCTAATTGCAAGAGAAACTACTTAATTGCTTTGTATTATGTTCGAAATGAACGGGGAATAACTCTGATTGAATGACCTATTTTAACTTTCTCAGTATAATATGTTTAATGTTTTAGTCTTTTTCTGGACAGTGAATTACAATTTTATCAAATCCTGATGGAAATAAGTATGTTGCTGGGCGAAGTATTTTATCCTTGCAGTTTTAACCGCAGTTACCTCTTGCCGCTCCAAGTTTTCTCTTTCGGCTGGGAAGGTCTTTTGCTATGCAACACGGCGACAGCAGGGTTTTTTTAATACAAAATAGGGACCTGTCAGGAAGAATATAAAATAGGGCACTGAAGGAGTCTAATTTAGAAGCAGAAAGGGCATAAATCTCCACCTCTCTATGATGACAGGAGGCCAAAGTAGAGCAGAAACGTTTCCCTGCTGTAAAATGCTGGTCCCGATACCGGAGGAGTTGTTCTGTTAAAGGCACAGCCGTATCTAACCTCCTCACAAGTTTTTTGACACTATTTTCGGTCCATAACTGGACGTTGCATAAGGGGATTCTTAGATGATGAAGCGCCTCCGTTAGGGTCTGCTCTGCTTATTGTGTCATTACAGAAATTGTTTGCTGTTTTGGACTGGTGTCAGGCAGAATAATACTGTGTAAGTCCCAGATGAGTGTGGGTGGTGAAAGGAGAAAAATAACTTCAAACAAAGAGGGGCATTATCAACTGAACAGCCAGTGTTGATCCGATGGTGCTGAAAAATGGAAGCAGGAAAAATAATCCTTTTTTTTCTTTTTTTTTTTTTTAAAGATGGAAAATCTTGGCTGAAAAACCTGTTCTCACCCGAGTTTGGTACCCAACTTAAGCTCCCAGCAAGTTGGCTTTGGTGCAGCAGTGCTGCGAAGTATTGAGAGGGAGAACAGAAGTACAAACAAGCCTTCAAAACTTGAGAGGATCCTCAGATTCTTTGTCCATTTAGGACAACGTGACCTGTAGCGTCACTTGCAGATGCTGGATCCAAGAGTATAAATAGTGAAAAGAACACTGATTTGGCCAGGATAAAATGTTCATTTTGGGTTTTTCCAACAGCTGTGTCGGGACTTAACCCTGGCAAAAGCTTCTCACGTGTCATTTTTTATTCAGACTCATTCTAAGCCTGTGGAATGACAATGTTTTCTAATTGAAGGGGAAAAAAAAAGGAAAAAAGTAGTAAATTGAGAAATAGTATGGATTTGGCATCTCTTCAGTCCGAAGGAAAAACATTTTGCTTGAACAGTATGATAGCAGTTGTTTGAGAAATTAAGTATGGATTTCCTTCGATTGTAGTTGGATCATGACATCTTACTAAATTTATCCAGTCTTGAGTGCGTGGTTTCTGGTTTGACATTTTTGTTGGGTGGTTGTTGGTTGGGATTTTTTTGGGTGTTTGTTTTTTTTTTCTTCCCCCGAAGCTCTGCATGGGCCAAGAGATGATAGTTTCCTTGTTTTCTGCAGGAAACTCTATCAGGTATCAAACCACCGATTCTTCTAGGTGGGTATGGGCGTGTGGGGGGCAGCAGATTTCTCCCTAGAAGCACCACAATACAGCGTATGGGTTCAAGCAGTGCCAGTGATGGCCCTTTCCCCTTTGCCAGGAGCAGACAAGAGTAGGAAAGTTGGATTTCACGTGGCTTGACCATTAACTGTAGATCGCTGGGGTATCTCTGTGGATAGAGAACACTGTTCAGTGAAGTGCTGAGCAGAAGTACTAAGTAAGAGTGTACTTCATTTATACAAAAATTCACACCAAAAAATGTTTCTATATAAAAGCCAAGTGCTCAGGAAGTACAAAATGTCAGAATTAAAGTTGTCTCTAACACTTGAAATTACTTCTCATGCTGGCTATGACACCATCATTAGTAACCCACTCACACACTCTATCCACCCCCTTGTCGGGCTGGATGCTTCAAGGGGTATTCAGGGTTTCGGTTTATCCCTCGTGATCTCTGTGTGGGCCCTGTGCCATATTTGTTGTACTCAGCTCTGAGTAAAGAAATACGCCCTTCCCAGTGCGCTCGGCTGTGTCATTCACCTCCCCAGTGTCCGTGGCCTTTCCTGATGGGCACCGTCCCAGCCCTGCATCTTTCTCTCCCCTCCCTGAGCCCCTCACCCCGCACTGTCTCCTGTCCCAGTCTCCCTCCCCGCGATTCCCAGTCCTGCTCCATTCATCCCTCCTTCCTTTTCCTGTGATCTCCCACCCCTATGCCCACCTCCCCTGTTTTCCAGATCTGCTCTCCTTGACCATCTTGCCTTTTTTTTTTTGTCCAGCTCCCCCTTCCACATTTTCCCCCTGCTCCAGGATTCCCTGTTTCCCACATCTTCCATATCCCAGGCACTTACTCTGTGTCTAATCCCAGTTCCAGTTCAGGTTTGCAAACTTAATAGCAACGGGGAACAGGGTTTTATAATAGGAAGTATTGGACAATATGAGGTGTAGGTGGGGCTCACAGCACCACCTATAATTTACAGCATTGTTTATTTTTTTTAACTAATCCACCCTTAGGTAAGCAGTCCTGGTGCTGTCAGTGTGCAAATCCTTAGTCATTTGGGTAGTCCTATTCCTTCTGCTGATGCTGTGTACAGAGGGGTTGCTCATTTGTGTAAGAGGTGGAGGATCCCGCCTTAGAGCCACTTCGATCTCTGTTTTTGTGTGGCCTGAACTAGGCAGCAGTGTCTGAGATCATACAGTTCATAGGGCTATTGAGCTGTCCCTAAAATATTTAATGGTACTTGTAGTAATTGCTCTCATTTCCATGGTGAGGGACTTCCTTCCCTATCGGTGAGAAGAGAGGAGACATACAAGTGCCTCACTGATAACATATAGGACATGAAAGTAAACAATCCGTAGTCACACCATATTCTGCATCCTCTAGTAGATGCCCTCTGACGTGGTGTATTTAGACTAGAAAATAGAAAGAACCCTTTTCTTACATAGCTCCCCAGTTTTCTTCTGTCTTCTGCCTCTGCTGATTACTTCATGCCTGGTCTTTAATGATTCTGGTAGATGTCTCCACATCTAGGTGGGAAGCTGATCACAGGGTTTTTTTGTTATCATCAGATTAGACTGAGAAACTCATACTGAATTGTTGCTTAAAACTGCAAGGTGATACCTTGGCGTATGGGAGGATGGACACCTTTGCTGCTTTCACTGTGTGGGACCTAGCTTCTGTCATAGTCAGTAGGCAGTTTCCAATGCACTTGGTGCTAGATCAAGTCATTTAATGGTGTGACTAACCTTATATTGACCTTTTAAAGAGCTTATGCATAGGGCGTGCAGTTTATGAGTCCCTTGTTCCTTCGTGATAAAAGTTCAAAACTTTAATCAGGTAACAGGGTGACCTGTCTTCTTTCCATCGCAATAAAGTGCATGCGAACTGGCGTTGCAACAAATAGCGCAACAGCAAATCTGGCGTGCCCTGCTTCCTCTCCCGCAAGAGAAATCTGTGGTTTGTTCGCCGCCGCTTCTCCCCAGGCTGTTTCAGCAGCTTGGTCGGCTGAGGGGTTCACTGGTGGTGGCTGATGCCTTCCAGATACCGTGCTTCGGTTTCCCAGGCTATTGATAACAGCTGCTTAGTCACAGCTCTCTGGGTCAAGATGTACGGGGATTTTCTGATGGTTGTGGTGACCTTGGGGGGGAATTAGACTGGATGTAATGTTTCCAAGAATTGGAGGCGCCTATGCCGTTGAGCTGGTGCACGTTGCCGAATCAATTACTAGCATTGGCAGGATTTTGCTGTAGGGGAATTTCACAGCTACATCACAGTCTTGTTACTAGTAGATTATTGTTAATTGGTTTTAATACAGAGCCAGATATTTGCAGAGAGGAGGGACCTTAAATAGTTGGTTTCTGTGAAGTATTTTTCCTGTACGTGGCACTGCTTCAGGGCACACCCTGGCACTATATCTCACTTCTGGTTTTGGGAAATTTTTATCAGCTCCTGTGTGGAAATACACATTTGGTGTAGAATTGTCATCCTCGGGTGAGGAATTGCTGCGTGGTGCCTCGACCTTCTCCGGAGCTGGTGGTGACAACTGAAACTCTCCGCATGGAGATTTTGTAACTTTTTTTGTAATGTGTTGAATCACGATAAGGGGACTCGGCACCTTGGTAACTCGGGCTGCTGCGGCATAGACCCCTGGCGAGCTTTTGCAGAGGGGCTTCCTGGTGAACCCGTCGTTTTTTCTGTGCAGCCCCTGGTCTAAATCCAGGTCTCCATCCTCCCCCGCACCCGTCACAGTCATGCACAGAGCAGTCATGATGCAATGTGCTCAGACACCTTTAATTTACGACCTGACAGATTGTGAATGTGCCTCTTCGCAGGTGACAAAGGTGCCACGACCCCACTTCACCAGCACAAGTTTTGAGCTGCATGGTTTCACTCTGCGAGATCGGGGTCAGGCTTAGGGCTGTTTCCTCTTCTGCTTTTCAGTTTGGTGCCGGTGCCAGAGCGGTGTTTTCGCAGGCCGGCTCCGCCGAAGCCCCCCTTGGATTAGTCCTCGCTCACACAGTTGCTGAAGTCACCGGGAGCCCTCTGTGGAAGTGCAGCCCCCCTAGTTCAGCCAGTCCTTTGTTTACTGTGTTCGTAATTGACTGTCAAAGTGTTGTGTTTAATTCAAGCGCTGGTAGGGTTTTCCTCAAAACGCCTGTGTAGCGTTAAGCCAGTTAGGAGTTACAAATGTAAATATGTTTACACAAAAGCGAGGAATGCATGAAAGCTGGCGTTGCTTAAGCAGCCAAAAGCAGCGTGATTGCATGCTAGAGGGACACTGAAAATGTAGGTTGCTGGAGCGAGCCTCCAGAAGTAAATCCCAACCAGAAGCGCTTGCAGCCCCTGGCTTCTAATGCACTGTCTGCTCTGGCTGCCAAGGCGATGTTGGGGAGAGGGCTCAGGAGTCCGTGGGCATCCTTGTGGAGTTTTATAGGAAAGTTTGAAATGCCGAAGAGAAGCGTCGGCTGTATCTGAACGGGTCCTTGTTTTAGATTTTCCCGGGCAGTAGCGATATAGTCAGCAACTGGGGGACCTCTGACACTAGTGTTTCATAACTGAAAGTTAGGCATTTTTCACAAGCTGTCCTGTTTCGGGTTGTGAGCGCGGGCACACGCACACGCACACCCCTCGCACACCCCCCGCACGCCCCCCCAGCACATTGTTTACTTCCTCTGTAAGTTCTGGGACATTCAGTACTAAGGAGCATGATACGCTTGCATAAACACCCCAGCCAGATTTATCTCTCAAGCCTATCTTTCCTTTCCCATCTTGGAAAGTGATTAATCTGCAGCACACGTTTTGTTCTTTGATTGCAGGGCATTATTCTGTAATCATTTACAGTTTTGCAGAGCCGTAGTGCTGGCTTGATGGAGTATTTCTGTCGTGTAGCCAGCGCTGTCGGCTGAAGCTTTAGCTGTGTAACGCGGCGGGAGCATTACGGTGCAGCTCTGTGTCATGTTAAAATTTATTTCCTTTTACATCATGTGCTTTCTGTGCATTAAAAATTTCAAATGTGCATATTAATGTGCAGGTAAGTGCGCAGCAATACATGCTGAGGGCTGGTTTTTAAGTTTTGGAAACAGTGTCAGTACTGCAGCGCGCTGGCTGCCGGCTGAGGCTTTGCTATGCGTTCGTGGGGGGTGGAGGAGTTTAAATAACTTTTGTTTTTCATGCTGCACATTGTGCATTGGAGCCTACACCAGTTAGAAACTGGCAACCTATGTAGAAGAACCTGTACGTATCACCTAGTGTCTGAGGAAGACAGAAAAGTGAAGAGATTGAAGGTGAATCTCAAACTCTGCCCTGTCTGTACTGCATCGAGGCTTTTCCGTGTGCCCTTTGTGGTTTGTGCTTGTTTTCCACGTTTTCCAGTGTGTGAGGAAAGGAGAGGTAACAACCTTGATTTAACATGCCATGGGTTGAGATTAGGCTATCAAGCAGAGTTTTGTTTGATGCAAGTGTCCAAGCTGTAAACCACTTCTTCTTTGAGTTAAAAGATGTGAAAAGTAGCTAGAAAAAATTAAAAGAAAACCATATGACTTTGGGTTCTGACGTGTAAGTTAGTTTATTTTTTTCATATCTGTGCACCTTTCTCTCCTACAAAGAAAGAAGTTTTAATGGAGCTGAAGTTGGTGGGTCTGGACCAGTCACCGACATTGCTAAGCCCAGTCCCTGATAGCAGACAAGCAATAAGCATCTTGTTCCAAAGGGTGCACAGAGATCTGGCTCAGTAATCCTACACACCATGTCAGACAAAACGCTTTTCTGTCGCCTCAAGACAAACCAAAGCCCCATAGTTAAAATACAGAAGCCACAACACTAACGTACTGCCTGCAAAGACCAGGGGAAACTGAGGGCATTGCAGGTGCAGAGTGTCTGTTAAATGAGATGTCCAGAGGATCCCATGCCAGAAGTCAGGACAAAAAAATCTTCCAACAGCCTTCCCTGTCAGTCTGATCTTGAGGGCAGAGCAGGGCAAAGGAGGGGGCTTTCCTCTGACTACAAATCCAGCAGTTGTTTTAAATGGGCTGGTGTCAGAAGAGTACCCTTCTCTGCTTCGGGGACCTGAGAGCACTGGTCCAGGAGAAACACCAGCCTCACATCTTCAGACGTGGACTTTGGAGCAGGAAGAACAGGCAGCAGAGACAAGTAGTGACATAGTATTTTTCTTTTAACCCCTACCCCCTGATTTGCTGACGTATGGAGGTATCTAGAGCATCTGATCACAAATTTCACTTCTCCATCCAAGAAGTGCAAATTTCTGTAAAGTCTTCATGCAGATTCCTTAATTATAAATAAAGGGGAACTTAAAAGCAAGGAGAAGGAAGACTAAGGCTCTTGTGAAACAACAGCTGTTTAGGAAAACTACCAAATTGTCTAAGGAAGCAACAGGTTCAGAATGTGTGTGTGTTTATGGGGTATCCAGCTGCTTGGTTGGGCTCAGCCCTAGGATTAAGGTAGCTGTCCTGTGGTTGTTGGAGGGGGACGTGCCTCTTGGGATTGTGAATTTGCACCGTTGCCACTCCAGTGGGAAGAGGCCCTTGGTTAGATCTTGTTTGAGGAAGGGGCCAGGTAAATAACATTTTTCTGTGGTTGTGAATTAGTGGCAGCAGCAAGACTCTTGGCAATCAGCAACTTTTCTTGGCATCGGAGAAAGACCGAAAGTACACGAACCAGTGCCAGCCACTTCCCATACTCTGCGTTCCCCTGAAACCAAATGGAGCTGCTGCTTGTCTCCCGATGCGACTTCACTCGTGAAACCAATTTTAAGCACTGGTGAATGGGTGGAAGTGACTCCGCAGAGGGGGCAGAGCGGAGTGCGGTGCTGCCGAAACGCAACCTTGTGGCACTAGTGCCTGTGTGCGCGGCTGGGACCTGCTGGGGTGGGTTGTGGCTCAGCGTCAGGAGCTGAATAATTCATTTCCAGTGCCCTGCGGTGGGAGCTTCCTCTTGCTGCGCTTGGACATGTGCCATGGGATCACAGAGTCCGGGTTCAGCATCGCTCACCCCAAATCCCTTATCATCTCAAAATGTTTTGTAACAGTTGTATTTGTTTTCCTTTAACAGCGAGAGATGAACCTCATTAACCTCTGTTGTTTATGTCACTCTTCATACAGAGTACAGCTGCCCACAGAAAGGCTTGTAGGATGTACTGGGTTCAGTACAAAGGAGCTTCACGCTGAAAACTTGAGGCCCCATCTCACCAGGCAGAAAGGAGCCCTTGCCTCTGTGTGGGTTAATTATTTGTTAATAGCTGGCCGAGTAGGCAGGATGGTCATGGACAAGGCATGAGGCTGCTCAACTATGTCCAGAGTAACGTTTCTGAGAGTTAGGAGGGGTTTTCCTTAGCCCTCCGGAAGTGTCAGAGCTAATGTCATGCTGAAGTTATGAATTGTGCAAAAACTTTGTGAGGAAAAGAAGCTTTGGGCTTGAACATACTTGATGATGGAAGAATACATGCACTGAGAGCAGCATCCTCTTGAGTAGAATGGGTACCTCTAAGGGAGGTTTTGGATAAGAGCCAGGTGCTGGGAACATCTGCCTGACCATCCTGACCTCTTGCTGGCTGAGTGTAGTAGAGAGCTGCTGCTTGGAGGTCAGCTAAAAATTTAGTGTGGCCGGGGAGGTGGAGGTGTCCGTTCCTGTGTACGGCACCCTCAGCCCTGTAGCTATGGTGTTAATACTTTTACCTCCACACTTGCCTGGTGCAAGGGGGGATGGAAACAAGATATGTTTCAGCTTTCATGACACCGGGCCTGCTTATGCCGTATGGGGAACAGCTGAATCAGAAGGGGAAAAGGGTTATGGCCCAGAAGTTGGCAGGGCTGATCAAGAGGTCTTTAAACTAGGTTCGATGGGGGAGGGGGATAAGACCAGGGCAGCCACAAATGAACCTAGGGGTGACAGGCCTGTGTTGGGGGCAAGGCCGCTAGCCCAGCTGAAGTGCGTTTACACCAATGCACGCAGTATGGGCAACAAACAGGAAGAGCTAGAAGCCACTGTACAGCAGGAAGGTTATGATGTGGTTGCCATCACAGAAACGTGGTGGGATGACTCTCATGACTGGAGTGCAGCTATGGATGGCTATAAGCTCTTTAAGAGGGACAGGCGAAGCAGGAGAGGCGGTGGGGTAGCGCTGTATGTTAGGGAGTGCTTGGACTGTGTTGAAATTGAGGAAGATGGTGAGGATGACAAGGTTGAATGTCTATGGGTGAAGATCAGGGGGAAGGTCGGCAGGGCGGACGTTACGGTGGGAGTCTGTTATAGACCACCCAACCAGGATGAGCAGGCGGATGAGGCGTTTTACAAGCGGCTGTCAGAAGCCGCCCGGTCGCCGGCCCTTGTACTCGTGGGCGACTTCAACTTGCCGGATGTCTGCTGGAAATACAACATGGCAGAGAGGAAGCAATCTAGGAGATTTCTCGAATGTGTGGAGGACAACTTCCTCATGCAAGTGGTAAATGAGCCCACTAGAGGAGGGGCCCTGCTTGACCTGTTGTTTGTGAACAGAGAAGGACTAGTGGGAGATGTGAGGGTCGGTGGCCGTCTTGGGAATAGTGACCATGAAATGTTAGAGTTTTCGATAGCGGGGGAAGTAAGGAGGGGCAAGAGTAGAACTTCTGCCTTAGATTTCTGGCGGGCTAACTTTAGCCTGTTTAAGAGGCTGGTGGACCGAGTCCCTTGGGAATCGGTCCTGGAGGGCAAAGGAGTCCAGGAAGGCTGGACATGCTTCAAAAGGGAATTGCTAAATATTCAGGAGCAGGCTGTCCCAGTCTGTAGGAAGACAAGCCGTCCGGGAAAAAGACCGGCCTGGTTAAACAGAGAACTTAGACTAGAACTTAAGGAAAAAAAGAGAGCCTACTTGCTCTGGAAGAAGGGTCGGGTAACTTGGGAGGTCTATAGGGATGTGGCCAGGTCGTGTAGGGAGAAGATTAGAAGGGCCAAAGCTCAATTAGAGCTCGATTTGGCTGCTACAGTCAAAGACAACAAAAAAAGCTTTTACAAATACATCGACAGCAAAAGGAGGGTCAAGGAGAGCCTCCACTGCTTGCTGAATGAGGAGGGTAGTGTAGTGTCAGGGGATGAGGAAAAGGCAGAGGTGCTCAATGCCTTCTTTGCCTCGGTCTTTAATGTCAAGATCGGTTGTCCTCAGGAGACTCGGCCCCCAGAGCCTGAAGTTAGGGACGGGGAGCTGTGTGAACCTCCCATGATCCAGGAGGAGATGGTTAGTGACCTGCTGTGCCAATTGGACACCCGCAAGGCTATGGGCCCGGATGGGATTCACCCCAGAGTAATGAAGGAACTGGCAAATGAACTTGCCAAACCACTCTCTATTATCTACCGGCAGTCCTGGTTAACTGGAGAAGTTCCAGCTGACTGGAAATTAGCAAACGTAACGCCCATCTACAAGAAGGGTCGGAAGGATGATCCAGGGAACTATAGGCCTGTCAGCCTGACCTCGGTGCCAGGCAAGGTGATGGAACAGATCATCCTGAGTGCCATTACACGGCACATGCAGGACAATGGGGGCATCGGGGCCAGCCAACATGGATTCATGAAAGGCAGGTCCTGCTCGACCAACCTGGTCTCCTTCTATGACCAAGTGACCCGCTTAGTAGATGAGGGCAGGGCTGTGGATGTAGTCTATCTAGACTTCAGTAAGGCATTTGACACCGTCTCCCACAGCATCCTCCTAGACAAACTGTCTGCCCGGGGCTTGGATGGGTGGACTCTTAAATGGGTTAAAAACTGGCTGGATGGCCGAGCCCAGAGAGTGGTGGTGCATGGGGCAAAGTCCAACTGTCGGCCGGTCACTAGCGGTGTTCCCCAGGGCTCAGTTCTGGGGCCGGTGCTGTTCAATATCTTTATAGATGATCTAGACGTAGGGATTGAGTGCACCCTCAGCAAATTTGCAGATAACACCAAGCTGGGTGGCAGTGTTGATCTGCTGGAGGGTAGGAAGGCCCTACAGAGGGATTTGGACAGGTTAGATAGATGGGCCGAGACCAACGGCATGAGGTTCAACAAGAACAAGTGCCGGGTCTTACACTTCGGCCACAACAACCCCATGCAGCTCTACAGGCTGGGGGAAGAGTGGTTAGAAAGCGGCCCGGTGGAAAGAGACCTGGGGGTGCTGATCGACAGCCGGCTAAACATGAGCCAGCAGTGTGCCCAGGTGGCCAAGAAGGCCAATGGCATCCTGGCCTCTATTAGGAATAGTGTAGCCAGCCGGTCTAGGGAAGTGATCGTCCCTCTGTACTCGGCACTGGTGAGGCCGCATCTTGAATACTGTGTCCAGTTCTGGGCCCCGCACTTCAAGAAAGATGTTGAGGTGTTGGAGCGAGTCCAGAGGAGGGCGACCAAGCTGGTGAAGGGTCTGGAGGGTCTGACCTACAAGGAACGGCTGAGGGAGCTGGGGTTGTTTAGCCTGGAGAAGAGGAGGCTCAGAGGTGACCTTATTGCAGTCTACAACTACCTGAAGGGAGGTTGTAGTGAAGCGGGAGTCGGCCTCTTCTCCCGGGCAACTAGCGATAGGACAAGAGGGCACAGCCTCAAGCTTCGCCAGGGGAGGTTCAGGTTGGACATCAGGAAGAATTTCTTTTCAGAAAGGGTTATTAGACATTGGAATGGGCTGCCCAGGGAGGTGGTGGAGTCACCATCTCTGGATGTGTTTAAGAAAAGACTGGACATGGCACTTAGTGCCATGGTCTAGTTGACAGGGTGGTGTAAGGGCAACGGTTGGACTCGATGATCCCTGAGGTCTCTTCCAACCTGATAGATTCTGTGATTCTGTGTTTGCTTGAGGAAGACCCTTTGCCAAGCTGGACAGGCGAGTTTAGGAGGTGATGCTGTGGGTTTCAATGCAGAGGAGCCATCTTCCAGATGCAGAGGAGCCACTGGCTCCTTGTCATGCCTCACATCAGTGGAGAGAAACCCTGAACTGTGAAAGTGTCACAGTGGAAGAGCCTGTTAAACTGCACACTACCATTTTATCCTCTTCCAGTGTAGCCAAAAAGCATGTGTGTTCTTCTTCACCCAAGGAGTTTCAGACAGAGCAAGATCCACCACTGCTAAGTGTAGCTGTTGTGCAACTGCACAATTTTTGGCCATGATAGCTGCAGTTGGGTCAGGTCTTTAGAGAGGATGAGTCCTGTGCAAGCCCCAGTCAGATACGAAGTAAGCCCAGCAGAGACTGGAACCGACACTGGTGGTACCTGAGGGAAGAGCAGACAGGCAGCTCCCCTCCACCACCACCCGTAGCTTACTGCTCATGTTCAATCCTTTCTTTTCCCTAAACCATGAAGCGTTGGAGATCAAGTCCTGCTTGTAGGTCACCCATAAGGGAAACTGGACATTAAATTCTAAACTTCTAACTAGGCTAACATTTTATTTCTTTATTTCATGGTAAGGGTCGGTTCTGAGTGCAGTCTTGAAAGGACCTCCTGTGCAACGTAGAACGGGGCCTGACAAGAGGAAGTGAAATCAGAAATGGAGAAGTTATTTTAATCATAAATAGCTGTGGTAGGAAGGTAGATGTTTATATATGCAATAGTACAGTACCTACTGTGTGTATTTTAGGAGAACCTGAGAATAGCAGCTGTGCTGAAATACTTGACAGCGAAGTCAAATATAGTTTAGGGTAAAAAAAAAAAAGTTGCTGGGGAGGGTGGATTTGCAGCGTGAAGCCTGTCGGTGTTATCTCCACCACACCGCACAGAACAGCCTGTGACTCTGGCGCTTGTTTGCGAACGCGCAGTTCCCATAACGGGATACGTCCTGCTCCTGTCAGCGTGGTATTGTGCCCGGGTAGATGCTCCCCTGCCTCCCAAATTTCCCCGAGAACCGCAGGAGGCTGACAGCTTTATTTCTCCGAAGGCTGCCTTTTCTGAAGCATCACTGGTTTTGCAGCTGATGGACCTGTTGAGTTTTAGATCTATAGAGCTTGGAAGCAGCAAAGCCGCAGGCACTAAAACCGGAGCTCTTGCTAACATGCCGAGGTCAAAAGGATCAAAACCTAAATTAAACTTGTCCCTGAAATTTGGCTCTGAATCACAAGTTCAGGAAGTTGCACATGAAAATCGGTCTGGTCACTGTTTCTTAAGAGTTCTTCAGCTAAAAATAATGTCTTGCGCTATAGTTATAAATAATACGGGCTTTTTTTTTTCTTTTCCCCCATCTAATTAAATTGTTACTGTTGCCACAAGGAAGGGAAAGGGAAAAGATAATAACATGAATCTGGTTGAACAAGTACGTAGCTTGCAGGTTTCAGCTAGAGTGCTTGCAGCTGCAGCCAATGCTGAACCTTACGCTAATGCATTTAATTGTCAAAATTAAAAGAAGGTGCTCTGGAGAGATCAGCAATGGTTTCTCTGTGTCCATCATTTGGGAAGCCCTCATGAAGGCTCATCTGAAGTGTTTTTTTCCTCTGCTGTCAAAATATAGAAGAAAGGGATCTTTATCTTACGCATTTTTTTTGAAGGAAACTGCAGGTTTTTTCTAAAATTGTGGTTGAACAATATGGTGAGATGTTTTCATGGTCGCTGGTATCCTTTGCTAACTTACTAAAATGACAAGCAGTGGCCACGGATAGCTCTGCCATTATAAAGAGCAGCACTTGGTGGGTTTGCCACAGGTAAATAGTGGGTAAAACTGGAAAAAGGAACTTCCTGCACCGCAATCGTGGCACCGAGATGCTCTTTGAAAGCCACGTGGGCAACCTGGCTGTGGCTGTGGCCATTGGCCCGCTGAACAGTAACGAAGGGCAGCAGCCTGACGAGGTGGTACTTATCACACCTATTGCAGTTTTTGTGTGAGTGCCAAGAAAAGTTTCATCTGTTTTGCTGCTGGGATTTGTCAGCGGCTGCTGGAGCCTTTTAGCAGTGTTCGGGGTTTGCAGGGGCTTGCAGGGACCATCAGAGAGGCCATTTAACGTGGCGCAGCTCCGGGGAGCGCGCCGATAATGGTCAGTGAAAGCAGTAATCCCAGAGGCCTAAGGGGATAATGACAGGCAATAACATGGCTGCCAATCTTTAAGCTTAATCATGACATCTTTCAGGTGGCGAGAGGGTTATTTTTCCCAAATGAGGCCATGATGCGGAAAAAAAGAAGGGTCCTAAAAAGCAGGGTGAAGCCGCGGTGAAGCTGGCCTACGTGGGCGATAGAGCCGGGCAAGGGCTCAGAGATTTATTGTGTTGAAATTCACTGTCACTTAAAAAAGTCGAGGCAGCTGCGTTATTTCACTGGCAGTGATGCAATGCTGGTGACACACCAGGACGGGAGGGACCAGCACACTCCGTGACAGCACGGCGTGTACATGGTGTCAGCCCAGCAGCTCCCTGCCAGCCGACAGCTTTAACTAGTGCAGGCGCTTCGTCTAGGTCTCAATTTTCAAGCCAGTATTTGTACATAACAGCTGGAAGTATGTTTTTGGAAGTAACACATAGTTACTGCACGTGTACAATTTCCAAAACACCCCCTTTGCCCCTCCTATTTGCTGTGCTTTAAGGAGTTTAAGACTTTTAAAAGAAAGTATTTAATTGCAATGCAGACAAGGCATTTACTAATTTCTCATTCACTTGTCAACGGCTCTGCAAGAGTGAAAACCTCACAGGAAAACGCCATGTTCTGATAAGGTGGTAAACAGAAAGTAGAAATCCTAGTATTCATTTTAATGGCTTACTGCATCGTCCTGAAGTCTGCTGCCCTCTGAAAGTTAGTGATGGCACAGGCAAAAAGTATACTGTAATATTGAAATGAAAGACCCAAAAAGAAGAAACTTAAGGATTTTTTTTTAAGAAAAAAATGCAAAGAGGGTGAGGGAGAAAGCTGGTAAGTGCGTGTGTTTGTTTAAGGAATTGAATGGGTAGCAAATACTTTTCCCTGTGTGTGGAAAATATGAGTTCGCTTTTGCAATAGCATTTTATGGGAAGAAAGATCAAGGGTTCAGGAGCTGAAATACTTATTCATAAAATGTAGGGAGCAGAGACAAGCTACTTGTTGTGCTTCTGCCTGTTTGCTGTAAGTCCAATCTAGCTGAATCATTTCTAGGAATGGAGTGGGTAACTGCATTTCCAGCCTCCTCTCCATCCTTGGCTTCTCTCCTGCATGGCTGCTGCTGATAAGTACTGGTTGTACTGAGCTTTATGTGGAGGGTATGTGCCTGTCCACTTGATTCCTAAAGCTTTTACCACCTTGAGATCTAAGCGCAATCCACTTGAAACTGGATTAAAACAGCCAACTCGTTTAGGGAGGCTTTTTAACAGCTATCAGGCAGCAAGCAGAAGCTGACTCGGGTGGGATTTTGATCTGACGCTGGGGAAATGAAAGGCCCTTCCCCATCACCGGTCCCATCGCCGCACTCTGTGTGTGGTTTCCGACAAAAGCAAACCCAGCCCAAGCATTTCCCGCGGCGCCTGAGGTCTTCCGAAAGGCTGAAGACATACGGTCTGCCGCGTGAAGCCAAGCTGTGCCACCGGTGTAACGTTGATTAGTTTGGCGAATGTGATCTTTTATTTGTATCTCCAAAGAAATTCATGTTTGGGCTGCACGGGCTGCTCACCTGCAGGTTTTCGCTGGCTGTTTCACCCACCCCGTGCTGACCAGATGATTTGAGCCCTGCTCAGCTGCCGGGGCGTGAATATAGGTCAGTACAGCAACCTGGGCTCGGCTGCCACGCCGTCCTGCGCCCGGCTTTTGTTTAATCTGGCGCCTTCCCAGCTTGTCATAAGTATTGCTGTATGCCTGAAGTTGGTGGAGCTCGGCAAGGCTGAGCTGCAGAGGGGCCAGGTTTCACGTTTTGTCTTCTTTTAAATGAGTGTAACGGGGTTGAGGGGGGATTAAAGCAAGTAAAAGAACGTTTTTGAGACCTCCAACGTGAGGCTAGTGGCATACACATGAGGAGTTCAATACTATTATCAAAAACTGTTCAAATGTGCTGAAGTTTTGGGTTTTATTTATCGGTAGTAGAAAAGCAGAAAGCTCGGGATGTGCTTTTGGGAGGGAGTGAGCCCCTGTGCCATCCGTGGGTTTCAGGAGGGGTTGATGCCGCATCCAAGGGGTTGGTTTATCCATCTGTCAGGAGGCAAAGGGGCCGGGCTGGTGCCGCGCAGGCTGCGTTTGGCTGTGGTTAGAGAAGGCAGCCTCGGTTACCTTCCTGATGAATATAAACCCTCTGGGTGTTAGCTAGCAAGTTGTAGTATTTAGTATTTTTGAAATTTGGTTCTGAAAGAGTCACAGTTTGGAGCTTCTGTTCTTTTCTCCCAAAAGAGAGGGAAGTGGTTTTTTAAGGGCAGTCTCAGTCGGAAGTGCAAATTGTTCTTTAGCAACAAGTGAAGGAGCTTTCTAGAGGAAAAAGGTTCTCCGTAAAACTGTCATCTCTGCGTTCTGCAGTTACCCTGCATTTAACAGATGACTTGGGAGGGCTAACGAAGTTCGTTAAAAGCTATTTCTTTACCTAAACAAAGCCTGTGAGAAAATGCCATGACTGAAGGGCCTCAAAACCCCCTAATGATTTTATGGGGAGGAAAGAAAGTATTTTTCATTGTTGTTGTTTTTAATCCGTTAATGTGATTCCCCTTCGCCCCTGGCTTTTCTAGCTCTGTGCCCGTTTGTGTGTGCATGCTTGTGTGCTTATCAGCCCAAATGCGGTTCTAGGTCCCTTGGGGCAGCAGCCTTGCCTTGCCTTATGGCTCTGAAAGGGCTCTGCACAGCCAAAAAGATCCTGGCGATTTACGGTTACCACCCTGTTTTTATTGCAGGCCTCTCGCAGGGTTCTCTGCCGAGATGATGCTCACCAGATAAGAGATTTTTCTCCTGTTTTGAAGCAGCTGTTGTGCCTCGGGGGTATTCCTGCTGCTGGGGACTGTGGGGCAGAATGCCAACAGGCTGGGCAAAGCAGGTTTAGCTGGGATGCTCGCAGCTTTCCACCCTCTCTTCTGGGGTCTTCCTGCTTCTGCTTGGAGCAACCAAAGAAAAAGGGTCTGTACTCCAGTATGCTATTGCAAACATAAATAGGGGCATGCCAGGGGTCAGCATATGCTCACTCCTATATGTACTGCTCTGTCATGGTGGCGTTTGAAATATCCACCCTCATTCCCCTTTCCATAGGTGCTTCCCTCCCTTGCTGGCTGCCTCCTGACTAGCCCAGTCAGCCGGGTATTTTGGGTCTCGGCAACCTGCTGTTGCTTCCAGCAGCACGGTGCGTAGGCATAGCTTCAGCAAGGTTAGGGGGGCACTTGCCAAGGCTGAGGGTCTGGCTGTTGCTGCAGGGTGGAGGGTGAATTGTAAAGGGGAGACAATGACCAGCCTTTGGGGTGTGAGGACAGAGGCATCGTGGGCTGGCACTCTCCCGACGCGGTTTCTTGCAAGGCCAGGCTTCTTCTCCAGATGTTGGCACTACAAGTTATTAGCTGAAGCCGAGGAAGTATTTCACCCTGCCCTTACTGCACACCTCAGTGAACTTGAGTCCTTCCCTGTTTCCTTCACTGTTTAAAACAGCATGAATTAATGTGAAAATCAGCCAAATCAATGCCAGAAGGTTTATGATGGCAAAATGATAGTTAGTGGCTGCTATCTCCTTCCTTCTTGTGGATAAAGGCCCCCCTACCCTGAGCTGCCAGGACAACCTGGCCCCAGCATGTAAAACGTGTCGGTGCTGGTACACTGGAGTTGGGGTGGATGCTGAGGATGTGAGTGCTATGTCCACCAGGACTTCTGCAGCCTTTTGGGAGACCAGGTGGTGGGGACTTCCATCTTCCTCAGGATTCCCCTCTTCCCATGGGAAGATCTCTGAGGCAGGGACTGGAGAGCCATAAAGAAAAGATTGTATATGTATGTGATACTTCAGTCGGATAGCATGTCTGCGTTTAAATACCGTTTTGGCTGCAGGAACTAGCCTCTCGTATCTAACGCTGTCATTTAAGGCAATAAATAGCAAGAGATGGGACTGAATTGTTTTTTAAGTATTTTAAAGCTAGCCAAGATATAGATGCTCCCCAGACCTCTGGCAAAAATAAATTAAACTGGTTTTAATCTAGTATATTAAGAGGATCAAAGGCTACCTGTCTTTTAGGAGCTTTCTGTCTCTTTTTTTCCCCAGCAACCTGGGGAAAGCAGACCTCTTCCTTTAGAAATAAGTATTTCTTCATGGGGCTGGGACAGAGTTGGTCTTCCCACCTTTGCCTGCCTTTGCCGCCTCCAGTTAATATTGTATTTAGGCAGTTGTGTTTATTCTTTTCAGCCTGAGAGTTTGTTTCAAATTAGTACTGTGCTTCCCCATAGAGTAAAATCAGATCCTTCATTATTATCTGCAATACATGAAGCAATTAAGATCGCTCAGTATTCTGCAAGACGAGCAAAACTGAAGACGTTCCTCTTTCCTCCCAGCCTCTTCCACATTGTGCGAGTGGTTCTGCTCGGAGGCCGTGCATTTTGGGAGGTTTTCTGACTTCCTTGCATGTTGGGCCAGCAAAATTTAAATCCTAGAGGTTGAGAGGCAACTGCGTACGTGATCTTGCAAGCGTTGCCAGGTATGGGGTGATCCTGCCAGGCCATTTGAAGATGGAGGATGTTGACACGGTCTCGCAGGGTGTGATTTACAGCTGTCCTCCCTCAGGCGGGAGGTGCCGGGGTCAGGCCGAGCCAAGTGACCAAGAGGCTCCGTTCATTGCAGAGTCCAGGCAGATAACTCAAAAACCCAAACGTTTCCTTTGCAATATGTTAAAAGTTTTGTTCTGTTGTAGGCAATTAGGTGTATTCAGAACAAACATACAACTGGCCACATATTTCATGCATCATTTTCCTATAGCAAATATTAGTAGGTTGCTGTTACCATGGATCACTGTTTTGGTCAGGAGCTACTTTTCCATACCAGAATGAAGATGTATTAATAATTATATCAGTGTGTTCCTCCTCAGCAGAAGTAATTTCAGAATTCAGATTCAATGGAACAGACTTGAGAACAGTTTTGTAAATTCCTTGCTTATTTTAGGTACTTCTCAGTGGTTAGGTTTGTTTGCCCTCCAAGTAACCTCTCCTTTTGCTTTGTCTCCAGTGATTATTTTTTGGGGGCATTGTTTCATTAGCCCTGTGCATGTGGTGGTTATAGTTTGCTGCCTGACAGGAGTTACTTGGATTCTAAGCAGGAAAAAGGGAAAATGAATTTGTAATTGCCTACTTGTCATTTTGATTTTATGCAAATACAGATGCAGGATTATGCCAGAGAAGTCTTACACGTACCTGATATTCCATGTATTTTTGGTTTAATGCAGGATGTTCTTCTGTGTCTTCTGACTCAGAAAGGACGGAATGAAAATTGAGTTAATGTCATAACATGACATTAATTTTGGACCACAATTCTGTTTTTCCGCAGACTCTTAAGGAACAGTGTCAACAACTTTCCCAGACAATAAAAGAACATACTGAGAAACATTTTTTTTTTCCAGTTACCACATTTAGGCATCATGTTACAAACTCTTGCTTCAGCACGATAGTTGCTTTTTCAGAGTCAGTGCGACGGAGTACGGAGAGAGGGTTTAGGCTGTGCTTAAAACAAGTTCTGTCCAAGAAGTTGGGTGCTTTCCCAGAAGCATCCTCTTCTCGAGATGGGAAGGGACAAGGCAAGGGGATATCACTGTGTCTTAGGACGGTTCTGCAGTCAAGCAGGACATGTTTGTGCATGGATGAGGGTCACGTGAAGGCAGCACAAAAGCCGGCTCGTTCGGTGTCCAAAGGCTCTGCCGCCTGCCTTTCTCCATTGGGAGCCTCTGTGCTCGAGAAGAACATCGTTTGGGAGTCGGACTTTATTATTATCGTTTTCAGTCTGGCTCCATGTGTGGTTGGAAAGTAGCTCAGACCTTCAGTGTGTAATGACAAGCCGACTGAAATTAATACCATATTTTACTTGGTTTTAGAGAGTGACCTCTCCTCACTTGGGAAACATAAAGGAGCTCATCTTATTTCCCTAGCACCTCTTTCTAAATCTGTGTTTATTTCTCCTCAGTTGAGCTGAATTTGTGACTCTGGAAACAAAGTCAAATGCAGAAGATTTAAAAGAGCTGGTTCTTGAACTTTAAAAGTTCCCTTCAATAGACTGGGCAATTCTAAATGTCTCCTTACTTACAGCTTTTTTTTTTTTTCTTTTCCTTTCTGGAATTCCTGAATCAGATGAAGGAGATTTCCAGTATTAGTGTGCTGGAAATTTATCTGTGCTTTCCATGATACTTCAACAAAAAAGATCACCAAAAAAAGCCACTCCACACCAAAGCTGTGTTTCTTTCCTTTTGCATTGCTAATCTGATTATTTTAATATAATCTTAAGACACCTGATAATCAGAGTATGCAAACTCTTTTTGTTGAATTTTTTGAATTGCATTGCATTTCCCAATCACAAATTTGGCACCTGGATGAAGGACAACGTGGCTGGCTCCACAGCAGTTGCCTTCCATCTTCCTTTGCTTAAAAGATGGAGGATAATTGTAACCTTGTACCCTGAACCCTCTTCTCTAGGCACTTGTTACGATAAATTTGCAAAGTGTTCTTTATTTTCTGTTTTTTAGAAATTACAAGCAGCAGAGTATAATTTAATTCAAGATCTGGTGTATTTTATCATGGTGATTACCTATAGATGTGAGGGTGTTGAACAGCAATGAGGGAGGTGCTTGTATTTACCACTCAGTTGCTTCTCTCAGAGCTTGGGTTAAACGTGTTAGGGAGACACATTAGTAGATTTTTCTTACCAAAAGCACATTGTTTATTTCTAAAATTGAAGGACCTGGTATCTTCTCTCATCAGCGACCTGACCGGCAAATTTTCTCAGTTAGAACTTGTGATGGACTCATTGGATAATTGCATTTTTTCTCTAACAAGGTTGACACAGTTGAGACGAGAGCTGCTTGGAGATTTTTCCCAGAGCCGGCCGATCTTTTGGACCTAAATCATCTCGGTACTGAGGTGCTTTCCGAGATTCAAATGCGGGGGTCCTGGGAGGCTTTCAGGATTCCTGAGAGACCTCAGCTGTCTTTTAGATGCCCATGCCCCTCGCAGTGTGTTGTACCCATATTTATGGGATTCTAAGCGCTGTGAACCCCGGCTCTGATGGACAGAAAGGTGAACTCTTGACTGATTTATGTGGTCTTCAAGCAAAGGGTTCGGTGGAGAGCTGAGATCTTCATGTAGCTGGTCTAGCAGCTTTTTGAACATAGTCAACCTTTGCCTTTATTAGCAGTTTGGTGGTTATTGCCTTAGGGTACCTTTCGCACTGTATTTTGTAGTTTATGTTCAGTGGGAGGACGTGTTAGGCACAGCCCCAGTCTGCTGTTGTCTTGCTGTACCCATTGCTCTAGCAATACTGAAGGACATTCCCCGGTCTGGACCACATGCTCCTACACATCCCTTCTAGCTTCAGGGAGTTCTCTGAGTACTTTGAGTGACTGGACTTTTTACTTTTTTACGTCTTCCTGATGTTCTCAAAATTTCCCAGCTTCCTGAGCTTTTGATTTTCCCATCTTTCAGTAATTCAGATTAGAGGCAAGTGAGCAGCAGTTATTGCAGGCTGTGGACCCAGGTTCCTAGTCTCAGAAGAAACTTGAGCAGTAATCGCATTTCGTCAGAGAAAACAAAACCTGTGCTTTCCTCGCCGGACAGCAAAATGGCTGAGCTGAGCAAATCTGCTCATCAGGTCTGTGACTTGCTTCATCTCCCTCCCATGCAATTATTCGCAGAGAGAAAAACTCCCTTCGCATATTTTCATTCACATCATCCAAGCTTGAGGACTTGGTCTAGGAAGATTAAACTTGCCTTCTGTGTTTGCTGCCAAGACGCTGCAATATACTGGAGAAGAAATTAATTCCTTTTTGCTGAGTGAGAATTCAAAGCTGTTAATTAATAAGGACAAGAAAGTGCCAGATCTTTCTCCTTCCTGTCTCCTATGTGTGGGCATGTGAAGGGTACTGGTCCTGCTTTTGACCCTCCATCCCCCTTTTCCAAGGGACGTTTCGTATAAATCAGCATTAGAATTGTAGAATCATAGAATCAGCTTGGCTGGAAGGGACCTTTAAGATCATCAACTCCAACCGTTAACCTAGCACTGCCAAGTCTTAGTAGGTTTCTGAAACACAGTGTGACAGAAATGGCTTCAATTTAAATGCCTTTTAATTTAAAGTCATTCCTGCTTTCCCATGTTACCATTTGAACAGTAAGGAGGAGACTTTCAGGTGTACTAGAAGAGTTAATCTCTCATGTTGGCTTTCACTGGGATATGAAGAAAAAGCTGTTGCTGCTGTCCTTGAAAGATCTCTCTGTAAATGCCTACCATTTTGTGATGAGTTGGTGTTTCTCTCTACGAGTCTTTGAAGCTGGTATTTTCCTGAACTAGAAATTTTACCAGAATTACCAAGCAAAGCTTTATATTCAAATATTTAAAAGATTGTAATTGCTTTAATTAAAGAAAAAGCATGCACACACCTGTATTTGATTTATATTACAAATACCTGTATTATCAGGTTGTATTTGCCAGAGTAAATACCTGAAAGGTTTTAAGAAACTCATTATGTTGAAGCTCATGGACTGAGCTGGCCTGTTTCTCAGGTTTCACAAGGTTTTGTCCTATCTTCCTATGCATATGCATGTTTATATGGGTGTATATGTGTCCTTGCATTTACCCTACCAATACGCAAGCATCCTGAAGAGCTGTAATCATCCTTGGTTGTGATAAATACACATTGCCGTGTTTTCTAGAACTACCGCAAACACTGGTGAAATTGTCTTGAACTGCAAGAAAACGTGTGGTTTGCTGCCACGTAGGCAGTCTGAGTCTCTCTGCCATGCAAACTAAAGCAAAGTGGAAAAGCTTTGCTGCAAGCAAGAGCCAGGCCTGGAGTCACCAACCCTTTCTTCCTAGGAGCCTGTGTTCCCCTCGGTAGCGTCACACACAGCCACGTGAGGATTGCTGGCACGACTAAGAGGTGCGAAGGTGATCTTCTGCTACCTTGAAATTTTATTTTATTTTTTTTCCCTTTGTTGAGTTATATTGGTTGCTTCTGCTCCTACATGTTGGAAGGAAACACTAGGTAGGAGACAAAATTTTTTAACCTGTTCTGTAAAGGATTTAATCTGTACTTTGTTGAACAGTGTATCTTACCACTTATATATTTTAGGATATATTTAGCATATATTTCTACAGCTGTATGTAATGATGCATCAGAACATGTCATGTAGGGAGTTTCAGCTTGTGTCTCCACATGAGTTGGGGACCAGTTACCCCCAAGTTATCCTTGCAGAAGCTGAGGTCAAGGCAGGGATTCTTGCACTAAGCTAAACTTCAGGAAATTTCAGGAATTCAGAAGTTAAATGTCACTGAGAAGTAAGTAATTTCAGTCAAATAAAGGGCAAACATATTTTTTTCCCCAGAACAATACAATAGTCTGGTTGTATGTGCCTTAAGTATGAAAATAGCAGGAAAAGCTCTAAATAACAGGGATGGAGGGTCTCCACCCTGTAGTGGAGGGTCTCCCTGGATGCGTGATGGGGTTGGAAGACACACATGCAAAATCTGGAATGAGCTTTCAGTTTTTGATGCCAAAAAGCCATCTTTGTTTGAAAGTGGTCTTGGGAAGGAGCAGCACAAACAACACTATCATAATGCATCTTCTCTTCCTTGGTGTGCAGTTGTCACGAGAGATTTGTAACTCTTTTCTTGGTTCATTGTTCCCTGGCTAGTGTGTACTCTCCATTCAGCAGTGCCAGAATTAAGATGAAGCCTGCCCGTTTCAATAAGGCGGCTTTGTTGTCCAAATGGCAGCACTTGTATAGAAATTGGATTGACTCCAACAGAGCTTGCACGATACACTGCAAAACTGTTGTCATATGATCCTTTTTATTACTAAGAAAAAGCCTGTTCTCAAAAAAAGACAGACTAGTCCTTTTTTTTTCTGTTTTGTTAGGGAAAAAAAAATCACCAGAAAATTCTTTCTGTTAATAAATAGCTGCAAATTTGAAAACTGTGCCTAATGGTTGAGTATAATAAAGAGATTGGATTAAGTGAAGTGACATTAATGTAGAAATATGGTGGAGCCCTGTCTACTTCATTTTATGTAGCAGCAGCCTTGATTAATCAACTCACAAATATAAGTAAGCACGTACCGTTCAACCTTAGAGCAAGAAGGGATGGATGGGAGGTGGTGACATGGAGGGGAAGGGAGAGACGTTGGAGTGATGCAAAGTGCCGCTGTGGCTTCTGAAAAGTGTGTTTCTCTCAGCTACCTGCATTTCCTCAAGACGTGGAAAAGAGGCAGCTTGCTCTAAGTAAGCTGTTTGAGAGAGCGAGTGTCTCTTGGTGTTCTGCATTCATATCGCACCTGCCACTACGAGTCCCTCATCCAGGCCAGGCACGAAGTAGGATGCACCCTTATGAGAAAGACATTAGTGCTAGTGCTAATAATGGAAATTGCTGTTTCAACTCAAAGTATTTCATTCTCTTAAGAATTTTTTTCTCCATGCTGGAATAAAGCATCTGTAAAGAGAGCGGTTCTTATCAACTAAGGTCCAGGTGGTGCATTTGAATAGACAATTCTTTTTTTTTTCCATTCACATGCAGAAAATAGGTGAACGTGTTTTGTTATAATTATTGATATTAATCGTTAACCAAGAAATGTTATTTAAAATGTTGTGTGTTACCACTGGAGTAATGTGAGGAGAAATTGCCTTTGATCTAGATGAGTTTTATAAAGTGTCTTTTTTATTTTTTGAAATTTATTAGTCCACTTTTGTCTTAAGGTGCACTAAGAAGCCTCCTTTTGCGATGCTTTGGGACTTTTAAACTGTTTTTTCTTTAGCTTGTGTTTTGCAGCAATGTGATAATATTTGTATAGGTTTTGCTAGCTACAAAGTGTAATTAAGTTCCTAGCACACACAGAGTACAATTCATAGATTTTAAAGTTGGAGGGACCCATTATGCTCATTGTCTGAGGTCTCTCTGACATACAGGACATCGAACTTCATCTAATAATTCCTGCATCAGGCCCCTAAATTCTGGCTGAGCATGAGGATACTTTAAAGGCATTCAGTCCTGGTTTAAAGACTTGAGATGATAAAGCTCTTGGGATTTTTTCCAGTGGTTAATTACCTTTTTTTTTTAACAATAAGTTTGGTATTGCTTTTCCACTCTGAATTTTTCAAGCCACTGTTTGGTTTTTTTAAATTCCATTTTCGTGTGCTAACTTCAGCTGATGTGTGTTATCAGAGATCTCACATAGTCAGAAGGTACATATGACCAGGTCACCTCTCAGTCTTCTCTGAGATAATCTGAATCAGTCAGACTCCACCTGTCCTTCCTGAAAGATGTGTCTTTTAGGGCTTTACTGTAATAGTCCTTTACTTGTCTTAATATCACTTATGTAAGTATTGCTCATTATGTTTTTTTTTTCCTATTATGGACACGCTAAGCTTGTTGAAGAAATGGAATTCTCTAAAACCCTACTTGTTGTTCCATCAAGTACTAGTTCCACATCTATCTGTAGCCACTACAAAGTATTATTTGTATTTGGTAGGTGTGGAGGGTACGTGTTGGTGACTATTTGTGCATTGAGTCACTGTAGGATTGTCTATTTTTAGCTGCTCCAGGAGTAGGGAGGGTTATATGCGAGATAGGTGTGCCAGGTGATGTGATGAGACACAAATATGACATGTTTTAGAAAATTCTCTCCCTCATTCCTTCCTTGGCAAATAATAGTTATCTGGAGATTAACACCAGGCTCCGGACTTGGGATGTTCCTGTGCAGGTCAGTGGGTGAAGCAGTGGAAGGAGCCTTGTTGTGCGACGGGGGGGGAGCATCCTGCCGCTGTGCTTGTCCTGGGGTGTTTTCTAGCCTTGAGGGGTGACGGGGAAAATAAACTTGCATTTCACAGAGAGCTTTGGGTTTTACGTTTTTGGGCTGAATCTGGAAAAAAGTGGAAGCACTAAAATTTTCAGTCCAGTGAAAGGAGCAAAAGCTGCTGTTGTAAAATGTTTCAGTATTTTTCACCAAACTAAAATGCTGGGGAGCTCAGTTCAGTTAAAATGAAGATACTATGGGGGGCTGTAGGAGGAAACCAGGGTCTTGATCTGATCTCCCAGAGCAAGAGAAAGCAGAAGTGGACCTTCACTTACCAAACGATGGGGGAGAAGTTTCACAGAGTACTGATCTCTTAGAAACAGCTGAGCATTCATCTTTAGCTGGGTAACTTTCCTATGGCCGTTACAGTGATTGTAAGCAGTGTAGTGAGGGTTTTTCACACATGAGGAATTTCTTTGGGAAGAAAATATTCAAAAGGAGTAGATGAAGATAAGAAATAAGCTAGTTCAGCATAAAGTGTAGGTCTAACAAGTAGTGATTATGTATTCTGAAGGCCAGTCAAGTTGCCCTCTGCAGCGTCAAGTGTTGTGTACACCAGACGATGAGTAAGTTGCTTCTCACAGCTAGGGACTCAGGATCTTTGAATTCACTTTCATGGTGAAGCTAAAGGTATGAACGTGCTTTCCTTTTGCTCAGTAGCCTGAAGTGCTGCTACTCCACAGCTTAGTGTCTGCTCCAGAGTATTTCTGCAGTCTTGATGGGAAAATTAGTATCTAACGGAATTTGTAACGGAAGCCTCCATGAAAGTTCATTTCTATTAGAAATTTTATTTTAATAATAATTTTTGTAGTCACTGTTAGGTTTGTTGTTTTTTTTTTAAAATTGAATTTGCTTTGTGGATTTTTGTTTGCTTGGCATTGTAATTGAATCTATGTCTTATGTCAGAGTTCCAAAATCTCCGCTTCCCTCTCTAGGTCTCTCTGTAAGGAAAGATAGATTTCTTTACCTATCCAGATATGCTGTGTTTTGTTTTGATTTAAGTGGAAATAATGTGGATCTTCCATTCCTTTTTCTGTATTCTTGATCCACTTTCCTGCTCTGCTGTGCATGCGCTGGAAAAATTAGCTTTTTCTTATGTTATAGGTTGGCCACTGCATGTGTAAAGGATTGACCCTTTCCAAAATCGCCTCAAACACACACATCACTGACAGTTTCCTGTCAGGAAGATTGATGCCGCATGATGGTTTGTAAGATGCAGGATCTGCAGGTCTTCTAAAACCATTGAAGCTCCAGCCTCCATTTCCTATGGCTTCTTATTCACCTGTTACCTTGCATGGCAGTTTGTACAGGGACGTAGCGCTGAAGCTCTTGAAGTGAAGAAGGGAAATGATGAGCTCTGGCATAGCTGAGCCAGTTGCAGGAGGCTGCAAGCCCTTTAACCAGCAAGGTCAGCAGCATGTTGGGAGCCTCTTCTGCCTGCACGAGGGTGTAAAAAAGTCAGAGGAGACAGAATGTAGTATAATGTGATTTTTTTCAGATGCTGAAGAGGGAGCTGCTGTTTGTGTCATGTCTGGCTTCTGTTCCTTGAAGGTTAGCCATGCACAGGGAGGTGCTTGCATCCGCTGGTGGTTCCAGTGCTGCCTCCACGCAGGCAAAGGCGTAGACATCTTCTCTTATTGACAGGCCACGTGAAGCTCCATGACAGTTTTGGTTTGCTTCTGTCTTAATCCAGATCTGCAGCTTTCCAAGTACATGGCACAGGGGAGGTTACTACAGGTCACTTAGCAGTTTCCGAGTTCTGTGAAGCTGCCGCGTAGCGCTTATTCAGGGGATGGGAGTATAACAGGTAAGCTGAGTAAATGGATTAGCCGTAAGCAGTCCTATTGTTGGCACCGCCTGGAGATGGGTTGTGAACCAAGCAGTCGTGTCGTGCAAGCGATATTCTTTCATCCCCCGATCACAGAAGAGCAGCATAAATAGAGTGGCCTACATTGAAATGATTCCTGGAGGAAAGAGGCATTTAAAGCCAGTGACGGTTACTGGTACTTGGAGCAGAGTGTTCAACCATAATACCCTTTCCAAGAAGGAGGGGAGGGGAGAGGGGAAGGAGCATTAAGCCAAGCGTCTCTGTGTCCATCTCTGTCTGAATGCTTGAGATGTTATGGACAAACGATTCCTTCGAGGCACGCAGCGGTGCTTTCGTCTTCAGGACCTTCATGGAACAGCTTTTACCTTTAACTATTTTTAGTGGTTGGCTACTGTTGGCTTGAGGGGGAGTTACACGAGGAAGGTCGCCTAAGAGGATGCCTTTGTGTTTTATGAACAAGACTGGTTGGGAGAGGTAGAAGCATTGTACGCTTTTAATGGTGCGCGATGACATTTTTAGAGAAAGCGTCAGTCTGCAGCACAGGAATTGCTAATAAAAATCATGGTTTGTCCCTGTAGTCCCTGTCCAGGAAGGATATTTAGCCTTGGAGTCCCCTCTGCCCTAAACACAAGAGAAAGTGGCTTGCCCGTGCTGGCTGGGCAGGTGGGACGCCCGCCCACGCTGTGCGGTGGCAGCCGGGGTGTGCGTGGGATGGGAGTGCCGGCTGGCCGGTGTTTGTCCCCAGGCAGGGCACCGTCTCTGGGGGATGATCTGTCCTTTCCCCCTCTCTGTTCCTTACTTTTCAGCAGAGCAGCTAGCGCAGATCAGTTTTCATGGCGGTACGGCATGGTGTGCTTGGTGGTCTGTTTGTGGTGTCTTCCCCCAGCCTCCTGGCAGGGTCTGCAGCATTGCAAGTGTCTGACCATGTGGCTCGCCATGATGAAAGGAGCTCAGGAGGCTTAGGGCTGGATATGGATGCATTTGTTTATTACCTACTATTGTCACTCATGTAAGATTACTCTTAACTGAAAGAGCTCGGGCAAAATACAGTCACCTCCGCAGTATTCCCTGTCGTGTCCTCTGCACTCCCGGCCTCACTGGGGGGAAGCGGTGTCACCTGGAGCTGCCTCCCCCCCATCAGCTCCTCTGAGTGCTGCTGCACCCCCTGACATGTCAGCACCCAACAAGGGCTGTGTGTGCCCTCTGTGCGGGCGAGGGAAGAGAGGGACCTCCACATCACAGCTCACATCTCCTCCAGGTTGAATCACGCTCTTGAGGAAACTCGCTCCACTACCTGCCTTTCCCATTCTGGCACTTAGGTACCATTTAAGTACCACAGGTATCTAAATCTGGTCTTTTCAGGTCAGAAAAAGGCTCTTTCCCAATCCTAGCAGCAGTCTCAGCTTTCCACCTGGGTATAAACAAGCCTTTCAGGTGGGCTGAATGGGAAGGACTATAAATACACAAGAGGTGCTGGGCAGTTCCTGTCCCATCCCCCCCAACCCCACCCTCTCTCTTTTTTTTTTCCTTTTTCTATTTTACTAACTAATGGGATTTTGAGCTGATAGCAGGTCTTTGATGAAGATAAAAAGACATTGGCTATTGTGTTCATTAAAGCCCCACGTAAGGTAAATGTCTTCCATGCAAATCCCATAGTCTGAAGTGTCCTGCTGTTTCTGCCAGGTGGTGCTGCAGGAACTAACGCAGTTTTGTCACCTAGAAACAATCTTTCTCGATCTGCAGGCAAAAAAGATTCTGGGAGATAGAATAAAAACTCAGGCGCTTTGTATGTGGAGACTAAGGCTGTTGAGAGAACACATTAAGCATTAAAGGATCGCAGGGACAGCTTCCCTCTGGGCCTTGTCCTCCTCAGTGTAACCCCTGTTCTGCAAAGACTTAGGCATAGGCATCTGTGAGTCGCTTGGGGAGCTGGGGGGAAGCGCGCATCCAGAAAACGTGCACATTTGGGATCAGCTCTTCCTCTCCTTCACCTCACCCACCGTTCGTATCTGTTGTCGGGGACTCCAGAGCGATCCGGGTCTGCGGCAGATTTGTTTCCACATGTAAGTGGAACAAATTTTGCAATTTCTTCAAATGTGTATCTGTCTTTTGATGTTTCTTCCGCTGAGTAATAGGATTGAAAGTCACAGCAGCGATTGAAACCAAGTTAGAAACAGATCCCTCTTCTGACACCTCTCTGTCCCAGCCCTGGCACGGTGGGCAGCCCGCAGCATTGCTCTGACACTAAGAGGGCCCACTGGTGTGTCGTTGGAGGCTGTGTCTTCCACACCCACTGCCGTGGGAGGTAACAAGCTCCTTCAGCAACTCGTGTTCATGAGACTCCTAACAAAGCTCTCTGATGGTGCAAGGGAGATGGAAACAGGCTAGGTGTTTTCCAGTTTAGCTGTTATCACAGACAGATGTTGCACAGAATCACAGAATCACAAAATCAACCAGGTTGGAAGAGACCTCAGGGATCATTGAGTCCAACCGTTGCCCTGACACCACCCTGTCAACTAGATCATGGCACTAAGTGCCATGTCCAGTCTTTTCTTAAACACATCCAGAGATGGTTACAATCAGAAGGAACCGTGTAGCCATGTACCGTATCAATTTATCCAAACTTTCCTATGTCAGGTTGGAGTCTGTTGAAAATACAGCACGTTTTTTAGAAAGACATCGACTTTAAACAATTGGTCTAATAGGATTACTCATTTTCTGATGCATTTGATTTTAAATCTTTGTAAATCTCCACATGGCTCATTTCCCCCTCAAAATTATTTTTTTTTCCGCGTGAAATATTCTGCAGTTATACTGAACAGAATTAATATTTAACATAGCATGAAAATAATGTAATTTGAGTATGTCCAATTTTAATTTGATTTTTTTTATTTAAAGGATTTCTATTAATGCAGATCTTAAAATACCATGCAACATTGTCTGCAAATACAGGCGTGAAATGACTGTGCTGCTGAGCTCCCTGCAATTCACCAGCGAGGCTGAAGAGCTTTCTCAGTGCCTTGCAGCAGGTCAGAGGAACTACTTCAGCTGCATTCTTCCACAGCCATTTCTGTGATTGCACGTTGCTTCCACTGTAGGAATGATGAAGTGGTATTTCACATAATTTTGCTCCTTTGGCAGTTCTTCACAGAGAACTTTGTGAAGCTGCAGTGATCCATTTGAACTCCACTTCAAGCGTTGAGCGTGTCAAAGAGTGGGTACGTGCCATCAGTTTTGGCCTCATTTTACGTGGAGAATTGGTGAGTTTCATTTCAGGAATGTTAATCGAGCCATTTGAGTTCAGGTATGCACTCTTCGCATAACTGCTTTTCGTCGAGGGAGTGAATTCATGTGACCCTGGCCTGTCCCTCCGCACTTGACTCATTTCTTTTCCTCACCGCAGCCCTGCTCCTAGCTTATTCCTTAACCTAGATAATGGCTGAAGGCAAGACCTACATAAGCATATGGTGCACGTTGCGTGTTGCATTATCTGCAGTCATGAGGGTGTGATTAATGGGCTTAGAGTTTTAATTTGGCCTGTCTTACTCTCCAGTGAGGTTGCAAAGCCTGACTGGTGACTGCTGGGTGCGCACACCGAGTGGTGAGGTGGCACTAATTTCCTTGAAGTGCTGGGCAGCTGCCGGAGGTAAACCTCTGAGAGGAGGAGGAGGGGGGGCTTGCTTCAAACTGGCCACCCGGTTTTAGATGGCATTGTTTTGTCAGATCCTAGTGTCTCAAAGCAGCTCAGTCTCTGCCTTCTGTGCTGCAGTGGAGAGAGCGCGTGGTCTCATTAATGGGTCACTTCAAATGATGGCAGTTCCCTTTCAGGTGTCGCTTGGCCCTGTGGAGCGGTGTAGGTGCCGCAGGTTTGTAGGAGGGAACTGCTCCCAGTGTACTTGCTATGATGGGGTTCAACGGATGTACAAGTCCTGACAAAGAAGAGCACATATGAGCTGGAGCAGGGGATAAAATCCTCCCTGCATTGTCAACACCATTGAACCAGAAGTCCAGTCTGCCTTGTGAATTTGTCATCTGGAATTTGAAGAAGGTCAGTTGTACCTTCTTCAACAAATTGAGTGCATAAAATGATTTGTAGTGCAATACATGGCTGTCCAGGAAAAATATGCTAGGCGTCTGTCCTGCACAAATAGCAAGAGGCACTGGCTGGCCTGGCAGCTCTCTGTGCTGGAGACAGGGGCTTTATTGTGCTGTTTGGCACAGTGGGAGAAGATGAGTAGATCAGAGCAGCAGGTGCTGAGGCTCCTGTATCTACACTATATTCAAACTGAGCATTTTATTCCAGGCTAGATTTATTCTGGTTCTTTGGACCAAATGTCCCCACCGCATATGTATGTTGAATCTTTCTGAGGAGGGGAAGTGAAGAGGGAGGTGCTGATCTCCCTGGGATCCAGTGATAGGACACATGGGAATGGTTCAAAGCTGTGCTGGGGGAGGTTTAGACTGGGCATTAGAAAGCATTTCTTTACCGAGAGGGCATTTGGACAATGCCCTTAATAACATGCTTTAACTCTTGGTCAGCCCTGAATTGCTCAGGCAGTTGCACTAGATGATCATTGTAGGTCCCTTCCAACTGAAATAGTCTATTCTATTCTACTGTAATCTGTCCAAGCAACCACTTGTTTCAGATCCTTCGGTCTCTGTTAAAAGATGGGAGGGCATTTGATGCATCCCCAGGGCTGAACTTCACATTTAGTTTTCTCTGAAAGAAATCTAGTTTGAGCCCAGCAGAGCTGCCCTGTGAACGAAACCAGGATGCAATAGGAGGGATGGCCAAGGGGATTTGCTTCAAAACTGCTCCAGACCACCCGCTTGTGTGGACACAGCCAGGTGATCCTAGCTGGAGGCTTAGGAAGTCTAGGTTTCCTTTGCATCTCTGGCACCGATGGGTGCTGTGTGGCTGGTGGGAGGCCACTGCCCCGTCTGCTTCAAGTAGGGTGGTGTGAGCTCTCCAGGTGAAAACTGGTTCATTCTATATAAACTGTTCTCATCATATTTCGTAGCTGCTGGGGTAGAGGTTGCATGGGTTGTGGTTGTCTTTCACATTGTCGTCTTCGCTACTTTCACAAAAAAAAAAACCCGCTTCATTCATAAAATCTCGAAAGTGTAGCCCTGAGTATGAGACATACTTGTCAAGGTATGGTTTGCTGTCAGCCATGCTACCTTGATGATATTTCAACGGCAATAGAAAGATTTGTGTTTACTTGTAGTAACTCATCTTAGAAGGAAGAAAAGGTGAAGCGTCAATTTCCAGCCAGCTTGCTTAAGGTAGTGAAATTAGCTTTAGAGATATAGAAATTGAAGTTGTATCTATTTTATCCGTGGTGCAGTGTTCAAACAAACTAAATTAGGAGCTTTGTTTGTGGACTGATAGTCAAAATTCTAAGTTTTTATTTATCTTGGAAAGATCTAATGGTTTGTTTTTAGTAATAACAATTCTGCTAATTTTTATGTTAGGCAGCCAAATTTTGTTGGCTTAGATATCTGTGTCCCTCAGAACTGCTGTTTTTAATTTTTGGATTTGGAACAAACCCAGCATCGTAAGTTAAAAGCAAAACTTTTCTCAGCAGGTTGAGACAAAAAAGAAAGTGATTGTATCACAGAATATATGCACTTAACAGCCGAGGTTTTTGATTCCATGGTTACAACAACAAAACGAAAAAAAACACGCATATAGCCAGTTGGTGATTTTATTGTTCGAGTCGGATGGCCTTTCTTAAAATGAATTTTAATGGACAAGCAAGAAAGAATGTATTGCTGTACTTGTGCAACTGAAGTTTATGAAATAGGATTGGAAAAATACACAGAATAATTGGGCACATCCTGTACTTAGTGAATCACCGAGCTAGTGCAATAAACATTGCTGCGTTCGGGAATTTAGATCTGTACCCTGCTTTTGCCAAGAACATTGGGAATTGCTTGGGATCGCAGATGATCTGCAGCATGGGCTACCTGAACTCTGCTCTGTGCCAAGTTTTTCTTCTTTGCTATTTCACATTCTAAGGTAATTTTTGGTTTTGTGTCACAGGTGATAGTCCAATTCTGTGACACCTCGCATCTGCTTAGACTAACTCGGTGGAACCTAGGAGACAAACCAGGAGCCGTACGTAGCAGAACCTCTTCAGGCATTGGTATGGTGAGGGAAAAAGGTTCCTGAGCACCAACATACGTGGTCTAACCAACATCTTTCTTCAGAGAAACAGTCTTTTGTCTTCAAACGTAAAAACAAAAGCTACAGACATTTGATAGCTTCAGTATTGTTTGCCAGATAAGAGGGATAAACTTGTGAACATGATTAAGAAATCAGTGAATTTCCAGAAAACAGGCTGTTATTTAAGGGAGATGAGAACCATTTACGAAGCCAGAAACAAACACAACATCCTAATCTGCTTTTGAATACACACGTGGCTCTTGCAAATTCTGAGCGAGCTGCACATGCCCAGGCTTAATGGGATCCTGATGGAAACCATCCAGGGCTGGAGTCTGGCTCCCGATGAAACTAGAACTGCTGTCTGGCTAGGACTGACGTTTGGGTCTTAGGCAAACTGATGGAGATGTTTTCTTCCCTCAGGGAAAGCTGCGTTTAATAGTCAGCCAGAAAGATAGGATGGCTTGTGTGCAAGGCTTCAGCAGCGTTGCTTAGTGTTAGTTCTGGGCTTCTTCCATCTTCTTTACTTCCCCAAATCATGATAGTCCTTTTAAGGGGAAACTTTACTGTTTTTCCCAGTAGCAGAGGGAGTGAGCCAGGTGTAAACTGAAGGCCACGCTCCTGTTCTTTCAGCCTGCGAGGACAGCTGCCATCCAGGAGATGCAAACGTCATGCATTTCTGGTACCATTGAAGTGAATTGCAGAATTTAGGTTTTCAGTCAAAGCAAACAGTAGTTTCCTCAAGTGTCTTCAAACATGGATTGATAAGTCCCCAAAGGGTCTTTTACAGTTCTGCTTCATGTAGGGAACAAGAGCCAAGAAAGCAGGAATAGGTTGGAAAAATCTCACTAGCCCCAGAAAAGTGCTTCTGTTCAGAGTAGCGGGACAGACAAGAAAGAAACGGTATCACCAAAATTTCTACGTTAGCAGAATTTCTGGAGGGTAAACTTTAAAAGTGTAGCCTTTTTTTGTTGAAGATGTAGCCTCTTTTGGGGGAAGAGAGAAATGGATTCAACCAGCAGAAAGCGCCTGCTGGTCTTCTCACCCTCCTGGATAAAAGCCATAACAGTTCAGGACGTTCCTGGGGAGGGAAATCAATTTTCTGCACTCCTCAATGCAACGCAGATGCAGCCGTGGCCGTACAGTAAGTGACTCATTCTGTGGCCATCTTTTTAATGATGAAACTATTATGTGCTACATCACCCATTCAGGCATTTTGTTTTCTAATTCTCTATCCCTGGTTCCCAGAAATGTGAATGATGAAGCTTTTAGCAGAGAGGTGGAAATGCTCCCTGAGACACACTGCCAGGGCAGGGCATGCTGTTGGTTGATGCTGTGGATAATATTAGGGATATGGGGGCATAATTGGCTTGAACTTTTGCTCACCCCTAAAATGAAATCCAAAGCTTTTTTTTTATCAAGTTCAGGTAAGGTCCCTGCCTCTATTTGACTCCCGTTAGAGCTCCGTCCTTCTGTATCACTCCTGGTGCTGTCTCTTTCCATCTGCTTGGAGTTTCAGCTGGGAATAGCAGCGCGTTGTGGATGCAGTAGTTGAACCCCAGCCTGCAAAACCCAGCGAGCTCAGATGATAAAGAAAGGAGGTTTATTACTCCAAGAGCTGCCTTTCCCACATCAAGTAGATTTGCATCAGGCAATTGCATGAATCAGATCTTGATCTTCATTACCATAAAATACATCAAGGAAAATCCCATTTCTGAGAGTCTTTCTACTGTACACAGATCCAGATGTAAAGCACCGCTCTGTGCACAGCAAACGAGACTTGTATGTATTTTATTAATGTAAGTGTAATGTAATTATTCTCTTGTCCATCTGGCAGGTGGTGTTTTCATTAAGAAGTGAATAATCTAAGCTATAGGCTCTGTAGAGGGGGATGAGTATGGAGGAGATTCAGGTCATCTGCTGTGGGACCATAAATAGAAGCTAACAAGGGAGCCCTTGCTGTCCTTGTCCACTAAAACTGAAAATCTGTTGCTTTTATTTTTCCTTTAGCAGACTGCTCGCAAGCTTAGAAGCTACTCTATTAATGAAATCTTTTCACCACCGCGCAGTTTAACTCCTCATTTATGGTAGTGGCTGAAGGCACTGTGTGAAAAAATAGGTGTTATACAAGAGAACGAAAATTAAGTCCTTACATAAACGACTATGCATAGGAAGATAAGATTAAAATCGGGCTTCCAGAGGTGCCTGGTACGTCTCTGGGTGCAAAGTACTGTTTGAAAAAAAACATGGATTACTTAAAAGTTTTTATTCACATAGAAGGTCCTGATTAAAAAAAAACAAAACAAAACAAAACCAAAACACACACACAGAAGAACAAGCCTGAACCGTCCTCCAAAAAAATTGTGAGAAGTGTGGTGTGCGGAGCTTTCCAAAGGAAATCTGTTTGCTCTCTGACTGTCTGTGTGGCATCTTCTGTTTCCAGGCAAAGTTTTCTGATGTCCACATGGAAACGGGAGCAATTTCCTCTTTCCACGTCCTAGCAAGACTTTTCTTGGCACGAGTGGCAGCACAAGGCCTAGTTTGAGTTTTGCCCTGGAAAGATATAAATATCCTGGCCCTGTCCCAGGAACATTCAAGCAAGGATTAGGTTTTATTTTTTATCTGGTAACACTCAGGGAAACCTATCAGGGTGACCAGGCTGGGAGGGGTGTTCATTTAGTAAAGCCTGTAAGTCAAGAAGAAAACTGAGCTTTTTAAAAATTATTATTCTTTTTTATTCTATCATTTTAAATTTAGGAGGGGATGCCGAAATGATGCTGAGCCTTGTTTCTTTCTGTATGGTGTAGGTATCACCAGGCAGAAGGTTGGAGATTGTTGTTGCCCTTTTGTAAAGGCACAGGTTTTCATTCAGACGGGCTTGCTCTTTCCCAGAGGATCCTGGTTATTTTCCTTCCCAGCAGAGCTCAGGTTCAGTTGCAGTTCACCACCACTTCCAAGGAAACACCTCCAAGGGTGCTCATCACCCTGGCTGCAGATAATGGGAAACTGAAGCTAAACCTGAGCAATGGCCCCTTGAAAACAGCTTTAAAGGCTGGGCGCCAAGCAGTTTAACACTGTCTGGAGGTGCTAGTGTGATCCCTTCTCATTAAGGATGCTGCTGAGCCGCTTTCTTTTGTGGGTGCTGAGAATACTTGAAAGGAGATACGTAACTACTGCACGACTCGCTCAGTACAAGGAGTGATGGGAGTAGGAACAGTAAATAGAGCATCCCAGGCAAATGGTGAGCTAGAGCTTCGCGAGGCTGTAATAAAGCATGGGTGACCCTTTGCCAGACATGCTCTTTCCTCTCTATTTAAAGACATTATTTATCCCCCAGCCTTCATGAGGTGTTTTCTGGAAAGGCTCGCTGTGCAGATCAGTCTTTGCCCTAAGCCTCCTTTGATATGCTTTGCTTAGAGGGGGTTCCTTGTTTTCTGCAGACGTCAGTGATCTCAGTGTTTAACAGTTTTATTGTTTTAAGTGAGAATCCGCTTCTCTGAATGCATCAAGCCTCAGTCATTTGTATGTATGTGTGAAGGTCAGTGGGCTTGTCAGATACCCTATTGTAAATCCTGTCACTAAATCAATTTCTTCTAATTAAAAAAAATGCGCTGCTTTTCAGAAGAATTGCGGCCTTTCATCTGGACAAAAACCATTATATCCCAACACAAATAAGATAGCCGTGGCTCTCTGCTAGTGTCACGTTGGCTGCTCGTCCTAGCTGGCAAGTTTGTGGTTTGGAAATCTTGGTGGTCAGAGGGGGCTGCGTTTTCCCTTCCTCTGAAGGAAATGGCTAGTGTTATTACTCTGTCATCATCTAACTTTGCAACATCAGAAGCAGAAAAAGTCAATAGTGGAAAACAGGTAGCCAACAGGTGAGAGACGTTCAAGCCCCCTCCTCTCTCCCCCCTTGCCTGCAACAGCAGCACGCAGAAGTCTGACACAACAGCTAAGAGCAGCACAGGATTTTGCATTCATTTAGTAATTCCCTTGGGGTTATACTCTTAGATGACTTAATGACTTAGTGTATACCCCGTCTGGAAGATAAGCAGGCATAATTCATTGCAGACAGGTCATTCATCCTTTGAGATAACCAGCAACTACATGCCATAGGGAGCAGGGAGATAAAGATACTATACATCAGCAGCAGTAGTTCAAGGTTTCAACCTCTCCGCCTCCTTCTGTGACCCAGAAGTCATTTGCAGTTGATTATTCAGCCATTTGTTTTCTTCATACACTGGCAGCAGTTGGTTGAAGTGAATACATTTTTCGTTCTGCCCATGCCTTTCAACACGGCCATAGCATATCTCTAACTGGAAGTATGCATGCTCGTGTTGCTTTGTAGCTGCATTAAATGCTGGTTTTGAAAACTTACTGTAAATTGATTCCAGTTTTTCTGGTGTTATTTAAATGGGTCTGTTGTTCACCTACTGCTTGGGATGCTTGTACATTGTTAATTTTTAGTTTCAGTCCACGAGAAGCTTTTAGGGGTCCAGTTTATGTGTTAGCAACATATATGGTCCAAATTGAGGCACACAGAGAGGAAGAGCATGTATATAACATAGTATATTATATTTCCTGATTTTCTTGTAAAAATAAAATTACTTTCAATGTCAGCAGGTACATCTTAAAACTGAACAATTCACACAAAACCGTGCTGCTCCTAAGCCAACAAATATTAGGATCAAACATATGACATGACCTCTCCCTAGTTAATATTCCCTCCTCCAAAAATCTACAGTCCAGAAATAGAAATCTTGAGATATCCTACATTGCAAAGATAAATGATTGCCTTGGCAGGTACTTTATGATGACTAATTCTCAGTGAAACATTTTGCTCTTGTCTACATGCACAGCAGAAGAAATAGCAAGTACGAGCCTTTTGATACAGCCGTATGATGGCCGCAGTGTGATTCACGGTATGTGGTGTTGCTTTATTTGAGGAGGAGGAGAGGGAGAGAAAGAAAAGTCTATTTTTGTTTGTTTGTTTTCTAATTACTTGAGCTATTTTTTCTTTGACTCAGCAACTCTGAACAGTACATACTGTACTACTGTAACCAGCAGTCAGGGCTGGGAAGTCAGACGATGGTGATGATAAAAGTAAATATCCTGCATTCTCAGAGGGATTAGGAGGAGATGGAAGAATTAGTCTCGTTATGGTCTTGTGTGGTGTCACAGTCCCTTTCTGCATCAGTGCTATCCTGTATGTAACCTTTAGACCTATATTTCTCAAGTGAAGTACTAAAAACAAACGAGAAATCGGAATAGTTTTGTTTTCACATATTTTTTCAGTTATGAAACCCACTTGTGTAGATGATGAGAACGTTCACCTTGCACAAGAAACCATGCTGCAAAGAAAATAAAGGAGTCTTGTTGTTTTCAGTAGTGCTTATGGCATGTTTGAAGAGTGTCTTAAGAAAGGAGTGGAGAGTGATTTTGATTAACATGAAATAATTTGATAATTGACATGAAAAAATTTGTTTGACATGAAATACCCCGTACCTCATGATGCTTTCCTGTCAGTCTGCATGCTGCACAGTAAGAGGTGTACTCGTCATGGCCCACCTTCACTTGGTTGTCCCATTCAAAATGGTTTGAATCCCAACTTCCAAGGTGAGCCCTTACTACTTTTAAAGATGTTAAGTTACATTTGTGTTTTCACGTAAGGAAACACTCAAGCCTGTAATGGATTGCAAGGGATTCTGTCTGCAAGGGGAAGAAATGCAGCCTGTGGAATGCTTTGTGCAAGAAGGGATGCTCACTAATGCACTTGTCATCTTCGAGTTCTATGCCAACCTGCATCATTAATGCAAGACATTCACATGTCAGCATATGTTTAATACAAGACTTTCTGGCTTGCTGGGGGGAGAGCCTCACTTTAGTGAGAGTTGTTCACTAGAGGTAGTTGGGTGTGAATTTTAAGCAGGATATACAGGCGAAAGAGTTGGTTTTGATGGTCACCGAGGAGCAGATTCTAGAGACCTTCTTTCAAAGATGCATGGCCCCTCAAGAACTGAGGATTGAAAACTGTTTCTTACTCTATCTTACAGGCTAAAAGCCCTGCAAAGCACATTATTCCCCTTTCCAGCGTGCCCTTCTGAGAAGTTTCAAGTGATGAGGAAGCTTTGTGGAAAGACAGTGGAGTTCATGGGAAGGATGGGCTTTCCCACCCAGGTTCTTGCATGGGTGGCAGCTCCCATCTGGTTCCTTTCTAGAAGCTGCTGTTACAGATTTTTAATGCTTTATTCCATGCTCCTGCTTCCGATGTTCATCACAGTACTAGAAAACCTAAATGTGTCCTCTTGCGGCCTTTAATTACATGGTAACAGCCATGTCCGTTTTAAAGCCTATTCTTTTTCCAGACAGGGTGACCTGTGGATGGCATTCTCTAGCAAAGGAATAGGACTTCACATTTGCTATTGCTGGTTTTCCCTTCTCTTCTGTTCCTTACCATATTTTTTTCAGTTCAGAACGCTTCTTTGTGATTGTAATTGCACTAAGTACATTCGATAATGCAGAAGTGACCTATTTTGTGCACAGTTTAGCTGATTCTGCAGTTGCCTGTAGGGTTTCCTAGCAATGTTCTTCAGCTGCTCTTTGGCTTATAAAAGCCCAACAAGTTAAGCATGGCCAGCACAACGTACTGGAGGCAAGGAAAGTTCAAGGTAACGGAGGAGGATGAGCCATACAGGCGTGAATGGGTTGGACAGAGTGTTTATAAGGCAAGGTGGAGGCCTCTGGAACAGACTGGGAGGACTAGAATAGATGTCATTAAATGTGCTAAACTGTTGGAGGTCCTTTGTACAAGTTTGTAATACTCCAATTAGCATGGTCCGATATTGTGCCCTTGTAGGCTCAGCAGTTAGTGCATGATACCTCTGGCATCTGAGGTGCGTACTCAACTATAAAAAAAATAGATGAGCTGGGACCCATTACCATAAACACTGTCTGCAGTGCTAGTCCTGATAACAGATGGTTCTGTGCCTCATTAAAAAGGAGGTAGCACTGTCAGAGGAGTCAGTTCTTCATTTTGCCGTGTTTGCTACATAATCAGTTAATTTTGCTTAATAGTGCCTTGCATCGCAGATGTGCAAAAGGGCAGAGTCGTTTCACTTTCTGCGTAAAACCTCCACTCTGGTGCAGTTGAAATTTTCATGGAGTACGTTCGCAGGCGAGCTGACCTCAGCTGGTGTCCCTGCCTTACCCCTGTCCTGCGTTCTCCTGACAGTGCTCTGGCCAAGCTCTGTGCTGGGAAGGATTCAAGGTACAAGTTCCTCAGGCTATAAGTTAGACGTAGATGTATATGAAGGTGGTCATTCAGTGTCTGCTGTGCTTGTGCTTTTTTGTTTTTAATAAAATCTTGCAGAAGGCATTGTCAAGGACTTCCCCGCTTTTCATTGGGAAGTACTTTAGTGCCTGTCTTTCATCTAAGCATTACTTAGAATATGAAAGTTAGCATTACTGATTTCTAACGAGATGAATCCAAATATGTCTATCCTAACGTAGATCTTTACATTTTACTGCCCTTTGCGTGCAGCTTTTGGGAAGATTATTAACAAGTCAAATACGGTAAGACAAAATATATGGAGAAGCCAAGTGCAGACTGCTGTTTAGGGACAGATTATTAAAGATTACAACTCAAGGTTTTAGAAGATCAGCATATTACACAGTAATATGGCATATCCAACAATTAGTGCTAATCGTATACTACTTAAATTTGTAGTGAAACTGGGTATGTGTAAATGATTTTCTTCAGATGAAAATTAATATATTCAAAATAAGTAAGTATATTCCGTACTCACATATCCCAGTCTGAGAGTATTACAGGGATAAAAAAATAACTGAGTTTATAAACTCTGTAGTGTGGTGTGAACATCTTGTTTAAAAAAAAAAAGAATAAACAGGCAAAAAGTAATAGTAGGTGTGTGAAGGGCTCCTGTTTATAAAAATAGGTAGACGTGTGATTTAGTTCATCTTTCTTCAGAAAAGCAGGTAAGCACCAGCTTAAACCTAAATGTGCTTAAGTTGTGTTTACTTCAAGAAATACTTAAGCAGGTTTGAAGTTAATCATCCACACAGAAGATTTTCCCCAGTAAAGACTTGCATACACACAAAGGGAGAAATGCACTTCAAAACTTAAGTATGATTATAGGTGTAAACAATGGGTTTGATTTTAGAAGAACCTGAAGGAAGTTAAGTGCACAAACCTAATTTAAATTCAATGAGTCTAGAGCATCTAATTGTCTTGGGTCCCTCTGAAAGCCTCGACCTCTTTTAAATGCTAACAACTGAGCAAGGTGCTGGCTCTTACGATCTGATTTCACATTAGCATACCACCACTTTGCTGGGTGTATCTCCCCAGATGCTCAGTGTGAGAACGTAACTCTCTGTGTATGGTTCCTCCAGTATTGCAAAATACTGGTGTCGCTTTGAATATTTTTGTGAACTAAAAAAACCACATCAAAATCCCAGTGTGTTTACAAACTTTAGTATTTATCACTCCGGGAGAATTGCAGAAGATAAAGGTGGGGGGGGTGGTGGTGATTCAATTGCAGTGCTATGAAGTTATGAGCAGAAGAGCCTTTTGGAAGCTAGGCAGGGTCAAGATGAGGTTTTTAATTAATAGGTGCCTGACCTGGCCCCCTACCCTAGTCCAGGCATCCTACACAGGAAGATTTGGATCTAAATTTTGTATTTTGATCTTTCTACTCTTTTGAAAGATGAACCAAAACTTTAAAGAAAATCCTTGAATTTGGGGTGCTTGGTCAGACTGATTCCATCTGAAGCAATGGCTGCAGCTTCCCAGGAGATGTTCCCAGGCTCACTGAGGCTAGCTTCATCTTAAGGCACAGAGAGGAGCGGTGCTTCTGATAGCCACGTCTTCCACGGCAATGTAAGCTGACCCTAAGAAGGCCTTTGGTTGTCCTGCATCCTCCCTCTTCTCCCCACGTGCCCCATGGTTTCCTGTTTCCTCTCTTTCTCCACCAACGTCAATTCTTCTGCTGTTTAGCAGGCCAGTTCAGAGAGCTGATCTTGCCAAAATCTGTGAGGAAGAAGAAGAAAAAAAAAGAGGACTATGGAAACCTTGTTTGGACCAGTGCCACCTGACATGAGCCTGCACTCACCTTGTGGTGGTGGAGCTGCGTGTAGGCAGGCAGCTCTCTAGATGGAGGAACTGCTGAGGGTGGCAAATGATACACCAGGGGAAAATCAAGAGTATTTTTACGTTGGACTGGTTACCCACTCGTGCAACCACCTAAGCATCTCCAAAAAATCCCAAGGGCCACTGCAGGGACAGGCCTGGGCAGTGGGAGAAGAGACCTGGCTGAGGCAGCATTGCCTCTGAAGGATGTGGTCCTCAAAGCACGGCTTTCGCCTTGCTTGGTGGGTACATGTTTCATGGCTATAGCAGCAGAGATGTGATGCTGCTGCAAGCGTGCATTGGGATGTGAAGATGAATCCCTTTAAAGAGAAGGAGGAAGGTTTGGGGGTGACTGGTGTTAGCTCTTAGGATAGTAGGACGGGACTCTCATTAGTACACTGTGCCTGGCAAGGTCAGCCAGCCCTGATGCTTGAGCTGTGTGGCCTGTGGGGTCCGTGGCCATGGGTAGGCAGGGGCACATGCTACTTACAAATTGCACGTTGATCCAATCAAGGGGTCTTGCGTAACGGGGCCTACAGGACATCTGGGATGCCATTTATTTATTTATTTTAATTAAAAATGACTGGCAGCAATATGCCCTTCTAGAGTTGGCATACTTCATTCGCTCTTCCAATTGCACGTAGACACATGCAGTCAAACTCGCGCAGCAGCCTGTCACATGCAATTTGTATTCTTTGTTTGAGGAGCAGCCTATAGACAAAACCCGTTTGCTTCTCCCTTTTGTTGCATTAAGCTAATACTGAGGGGATTTTGGAGACGCGGATGGGTTGGGCATCTGATTTCTGCTGACTTGAGTAGGAATCAAGGCACCTACTACTGCCTCTGGTGACTGAAAACCTACCCACAGGTTTTGGCTCGCTGAAAGCTTCTTCATTTTGTTTGGAAAAGGATGAATTAAGTCTTTAAATAAAGCGTGTGTGCTCTTTGGGGGTGAAGGCCTGGCCTTGTTAAAGCTCTTAGTATGCAAGCTAAAGAAAATGAAGCCTTAAATGCTAGAGCTAGTAGCAGCTTCGTTACGTGGGTTTTTTTAGTCACATTTCCACTGCAGGGACTGAGGCAGACGGCCAGGACTTTGTGCTGCCCTGTCTGGTTCCTTCTTTTGTTAAACTGGGTGGTGATGGACCGTGTCTCCATGGGGCTGCTACACCAGGCTGGCTTGTAAGTGTGGGTAGTGTTCACCAGAGCCTGGGGAGAGGGGCTTGCAGGCAGGAGTTTGCTTAGGGGACTTTGTAAGCTGGGTCATACCTGTGCTCCGTGTGTGATGGCTGTTCTTGGGATCTCTTTTGGAGCCTCACAGCTTTTCCCAGGTTGTCTCCTGCAACACCAAAGTGCAGTTTCTCAGTTACTTTTTGTTTTGATTAACGGAGTTGACCCTGGTTATTTTGTTTATTGGGGAGGGCACGGACTGTTAGATGAGCGAGGAGTTTGCAAGTGGTGGAGAAATAACATCACACAGGTAGTGGCAGGTTTTGCATAGTTAGTAGGATTCAAAAGCTCACACCAAAGCCTGTTTTTAAACAGGGAACCACTTTGAAGGAAACCAAAAACATCTCACGTAGTGCAGTCTGCACTTTCTATCTCAAATCCTTTCCTGTCTCTTTATAGTAGCCAGTCCTTGATATAGCATAAGCACCATAAAAACTTAATTTTCCCTAGATGCTGTTATGTTTAAATCCGAGTAAGTTAAAACATTTAATAATTTAAAATTGCACATGCAGTATAATTGCATTTCTGTTTCACTGTCTGCGGCTGGGTTTAACACCCAGGCATTTACAAGTGTCCTCTGTGTCATGGGGCATGTTCTGCTCTCGCCTCACTTGCCAAGCTCCCACCAGCGTGAGACAGAGGTCCTGTTAGAGCCGCAGGAGAGACCAGGATTGTACCTTTTACTTTTTTTTTTAAGAGCTGCTTATTTTCTGAGGTGCAAGTTTGGATTTCCCAGCGCTGACACGGACGTTAATGGTCAGGATCCCATCAGTGCTGCGTGCCCGTTCCTGCACCGGCTGCCTGGGGTGGTGGGGTGGGAACGGTGGGTTCTGCCCGCTTCGCTCCCGCACAACACCTACAAAGTTAATCTGCTTGTAAGCTTGTTTGCACTCACTTCTTGAACAATGTATGCTGTGTGCATTGCATGTTTTTCAGGCTTTTAGTCAAGCAGAAGGGCAACTTTTTGCACTTTATGGGAAAAGCAATGGAAGTATTTTCCTCATGTTCATAATTGGACTCAGTAATGAGTTTAACCATTTAATTCCTGTTGTAAAGTAAACTCAGGGGAAGGGTTTAAAATCGTTGTAGTTCAGGCATATACTGAAATATATTTACTTCAGCTTTACTGGGAGGTGCACAGGTATTCTAGGCAGTAAGAAGTACGGGGGAACTTGCAGTGAAATCTTAGGCAATCATTAACGTGGATGATTTTGGCATGTAGATGAATATACAACAAATAATACATGTTCTAGTTTTTGAACCAAGGCTGTAATTCAGCTAAGAGGCTTGATACAGTACAAATAAAGGTAAGATCAAAACTAGCTCTCTTCTCCTTTATTCCTACAACTTTTCTGACCTTTCTTCCAGTTCTTTGTTGGGCTCTCTAACAAAGCCGGTGGAAAAATATAAAAGGCTAGTGGGCATAACCTCTGATTTTCATGTCATTCTACCTATTTATATATGGTTTTTTTCACCAATTCTGTATGTCTTCAGTGGAAAGGAGCTAGCAGAAATACTGTGAGGCCCAGGAAAGGTGCTTCCATTTTTGAGTTGAGAGGGCAATGCAGTACTGCAGAGTATGTTACAGGCTTGGAATATCCCTGATTACAATCATGAGTATTAAGATTAATGTCATGACATGTGAATTATTATTTTGCAGTGCCAGTCAATGCAAGCATCCTCTGTTGCACTAAATGTAAGGAGCAGCATATTTGCTTGGGACAATAGATTATCTAAGGGGGGAAAAAAATGTAGACTGCAGTGTTTCCTGTAACATAGTGTTTATTTTCATTGCTTACCCAGGCTGACTTTTTCTGGTGGAGGCCCAGCACTTACACCTGAGAGCTCTGTGCCAAGCTTGGTAGGTCTGACTAAAACAGTAGAACAATGCTGATTTTTTGCAGAGATTTCTTTCTGTAGGAAAGGGCAGCATGAAGGCTCTTCACCAGGATTGCTAATGACAGGGCACAAGATCCTCACCGCTGCCTTATTAGTGCAGTATTAAGAACGTGTTTCATGGTGTCAATAGCGTTGCCAGCTTTCAATATGTAGGAGGAGGAACAAGGTCTCCATTAAGACCTTGACTCACGGGGCGGTGGGGTGAAGCTCACACCTTCTCCGTGCTGGGCAACCGTGCTGTGCTGGTGGAGGCTCGTCCCGGAGGGAAGGCAGGCGACGTGGGTCCCGCCAGCCCTGCCCCAAGGGCTGTGTCGGGGATAAACTGCTTCATCCTGTGGATAAAGCAGGAGACATAGCCTGATCCCATGGGTGGGGATTACAGCCAGAGGCTGCCGGGGAAGCATACCAAATGAGTTTATATCCTGGCCATGCACCTTGCTGGCCAGTGGCACCCTTTTGGGAAGCGCTGGTGAGCCTCCAATCCCGACTGTCCTGGGCTGCACTTGTGGGGTGCTGTCTGCTCTGCTCCAGGCAGCCTTTCCCTGCCCTCTGCATGCAGCTGGTGCCACTGGACCTGGGGTCTTTCCCCAACCCCAACCCTTATGCAGGCATTGACAAGGCCTTTTCCCTGCGTCCCATGAGAGAGGCGAGTTTCAGCATCGCCCTCCCCCTGCCACAGCAGCCCCGAGAAGCGAGCCCTTGGGGGGCTGGGGTACCACCAGGGCAGCGGGTACAGAGCTGAGCCCTGGCTGCTTGGGCAGCCTGCCGGCACGGCGTGAGCATGGTCGGGTGCCGGTGTTGTGGCTCACATGCCTGCTTGCATCCCCTTGGGTCAGGGCGCTAATCCTGGTTTGAAATTTTAAATATTGACACAGTTAATTCCTGACTGCTTCAGACTGCAGAAACTGGTCCCTGATAAGGCTGTGTTTAATAAGGATATTCGTGGTAAAGAGCTTTGTTGGCTAGACAGAGCTTTACCTTGCCAAGCTCTGCTCTGGCGGGCGAGGAAAAGGAGGTCCCCTCCCCGCGGCGCTCCCTCCTTGCAGCCTGGCAGCGTGGTGCAGTATGAGACACAGGGAGGTGATATCTCTTTGTTCCCCCCAAGAATTAGCCCACAAAATACCTTTACACAGTTGGCTGCAAGCAGCATGAGGAGCCAGAATAAATATACTGCTGCAGTAAGCCTAAACTCTTAAACAAATGCCAAAAATAAACGCAGCCTACCTTACTTTTTCCACCTTGCATAGCAGTTTCCAGCCACATCAAGTAAAAAGTCTAGGTGGGTGTATAGTGTTTATCATCACTGAGTAATACGCATTACATTAGCTGGAACGTTTGTTTTGTTCCTGACTACTGGTTTTAAAATGGTTTTAGTGAGGGCAGGAAAAATGATTTAAATTTATATTGTCGCCTAAGAGATAGGAGGGTGTACCTGATTTGGGGAGGAAAGCTGGGAATGAAAGTAATACTTTTCCCTTCCGCTACAGCTGCAAGTAGGTTGAAAGGCAGACGGTGGAAGTGCAGAATCCAGTGAAGCAGGATTGCTTTCTGTAGGAGATGGTGTCGGAGTGGTTTCTGTGCCGCATTCGTCTGCAGCAGTTGTGTCCTCCAGTATTTGAAAATTGCTTACATAGGTGGCAGCAAAATTTTCTGTCCAAAGCAACAAAAAATTGGAAAGAGATCCACAACCAAAATGGTACTTTTTTTTCCCCTGTAATATCTCTTGTGTAAAATATTGCAAGCCTCTTTCCAGGGAGACTTGACCCTGGCTAAATTGCACATGAAGGTGAGCGCTAACCAGTGCCCGGAGGAGAGCTCACTGCAGTGCGGGAAGCAGGCGATGGTGCAGCATCTCTGACCTGGGGATGGTGCCGGGGGAGTGCGGAGATCACCGAGGCAGCAGCAGACATGATGCATGTCGTAGTGATACTTTGCAAGTGAAGAGGGCAGGTTTTGTCAGCCGTACTTGGGTAAGGTCTGCACCGAAAGCGCTCGAAACAGCAAGAAGGCGAATCATGGTGTGCAAAAGTTTTTGGCCCTATGTGTTCTGCAAATGGTGGTGGTGCGATGCTGGGGCTGAGTGGGGTGCGGGGGGATGTCGCCGGTACATGGGGAGGGATGGATTGAGGAGGTCTCTGAAAGCAGGATGAGAGGCAAAGTCTGAGTCTACCAGTTTTTTACAGGCTCTGAAAGTCAGAAATGTGACAAATATAGACCCGGAGGATACGTAAGAGCTAGAGTAAGGGGAATGCTGGTGCATCTGGAAGTGCTGGACAAAGAAAACCTTGTTACCTTGCAGGTCTTTAGTCTTTGATGCATTCATTTCAATCACAGGATGTTCAAGTTTAGCCAGGAGTTTGCAGAGAGATGGACCGCGAGGCAGTTCACAGAGTTGACTCAGTCTAGGCAAGCGTGAAGAGTCATCCACATAAAGGTAACCTGTTACAGTATTGTCGCAGAAACTTCTTTTTTTTTTCCTCCAGGTTTTTGTGTTTTTGTAGTAATGCTTGGGTTTTCATTCATGGTCGTTTTCCAGTTGATAACGTTGCATCCTGCCTGCTCTACCACCCGGTCATGCCTCCACCTCCGCAGAACAGAGATACAGGGGTTTTGTTTGCCTGACCCATTGCCTGGCCATTGTTGGTGGCCAGGTGGTCTTGCCTTTTCGAGGAGCTGTCAGGCAGAAGTACAGTCAGCGTAAAAATTGTGGCAGCGTCCCTGTGTTTCCTCACCACCTCCCCGCTCTCCTTTGCCAGCTGCAGCAGTTGCGGATCCTGGAGGACCGAGAAGCATGTGTGATGTGTGATTTAAGGCACTCGTCCGGCTGCTCATTGCTTGGTGTGACCCTATTTATACAGTCAGGCAGACTCTTTAGGAACAACTGTGTCGATTGGCCTTTCTTTCTAGAAAGCTGTGGCCTTGAGGCCACATCATGTCGTGGTGGTGGTGTTTTTTCCCTGAATGAAGAGAGTAGGAAAAGCACTGTATTTATTTTTGCTGGATCTTCTCAGAGGGAGCTGAATAGGAAAGTTTCTGCTCTGAATGAGGGTAGAGAGATTTCTCCTTTGGATTGAGGTTTATCAGTTTATTATGTTGTCATTTGGTGCTTGTTAAATTGTGGTTGAATCACCAGAGTGAGAAGCTAGTGATCTCTTCAGAAGTAAAAGAAATTAAAAAATGAAGGATTAAATAGTTTACTCTCTGAGGCTAAAATTACAGGTATTAAGTGCTTTGTCTCTTTTATTGGTAGAGAAACCTTTATTGTTTTTTACAAGTTATTTAATTGAGAAGGGCAAGAAGAAAGTCTGTAGCCCCTTTCTGTTGGTTCGGATGAATTATCGCGTGTCTCGCTAGTACTAATTTCTCTTCCCATACCTCCCTGCCTGCTTGCCTTCCCCTTGTTTTGTGGCATGAGCGTTGTGCCTCTGGTCACTTTAATAGAAACACTATGGTCTTGAGACAAATTTCCCCTTTTTCGTATGCTATTATTGTCATTTGGTTTATTTCTCTGGGCATGCAAAGGTGAGAACAGCTTGCACAGAGCTTGCAATCTTAGTGATGAAAAGGGAGAAGCTAAAAGAAAAAATAACTTTGGGGAGAGCAAAGAGGAGAAAATAGTCACAGTCTAACTTCAGGTGCCTCTGTGTCTCATATGAGCAGTAGGGCAGTTTTGATCTCGGATCTCAGGATGCCTCAGGAGGCTCAACTCCCAGCTTGGACATCCAAGATGCCTAAAGGTGGGAAGTGGGGCTTGTCCTGCTCTTCTTCGCCCTCTGTCCCCAGCGTGGTGCGCATCTCCTGCCGGGGATGGAGAGGGTGTACGCCCCAGTATTGGGATGTTTTCTGTAGGGCTGTGTGGAGTTGGTTTAATATCAAAGTAGTTTTAAAAAAAAACAGGCAGGCAAGACAGTGGCTCCTGGTAAAATGACTCTGGGAAGATGCCTCAGGGGGGATTAAGATACAATGCTGAAGCTATTAACTGGGAAGATCCTACCTCCTCAGCTCCAGTTTGTTTTGCCAGTGTTAAGAAGGAACAGATCAAAGGAACTATAAACAGTTAAAAAAACTTCTCCAGACAGAAAGGAGGCAGTTTTTTGGGAGCTACTCACTGGAAGCAGACGCCTACCTGCGAGTTCGCAGGAATCTCGGCTTCTCAGCAGCTCCCGAAACATGTGGTGGCACAGGACTGAGCTAGGGGAGACGTATGTCCTTTTTTTGTATCAATTTTAGAAAACATTATGCTGCTTACCTTCTGTTAGGAGTAAACCATATTTTGATTTGAGAAAGCTGTTCTGTGGGGCTGCTGGTGCCAGCGGCCGACAGGCCCCAGGGGTCCCCGAGTGTCGCCCTGCAGAGCTGCGGTCCCCAAGCCCCGGCGGGTGCTTTTGGAGAGGGAGAAGGGATGCAGCCGTGCTGGGGAGCACATCCATTGATGCTTGCTGCTGTGTTTTACACTGACCCCTGCACACCCCAGGGGTGGCAGTAAATCCTTGCTGGCCCTTGAGGAGGAGGGTATGATGGAGACTTGGGCAGGTAAGGTCTGGCACTGTCCAGCCCTCCAGCAGCAGTGCCGCATCCTTTGCGGGAGGCAGTTATGGCCACAGATACCGGCACAGCTTTCAGCTCAAGGCATATAGCTCCAGGAAGCCTGAGCTTTTTGAGCAGTCTCCTTTTCAGTCTGTCCTGCCTTCTCTGAGGGTTTTAAAAATCTGCTTTTCCAGTAAACAAGAGTTTCAGTCTTTCCCCTTGCACTTCCTTGCCTATCCCACTCCAGAAAAAGGAGTTGCTTGGCCTCGCTGGCAGACAGCCTCCCATAAATCTCTGCAGGCCAGATGGTTTGTAATTTATTGCCCACCTACCCCACCAAATATTTTCAAATTACTCATGTTACTTGCTGGCCTGCCTTTTACCATCCATTTTCCCCTTCTTTCCCTTCTAGCAAAGTATTTATCCAAGGCCTTTCACCCATGTAAAAATCTTCAATTTAGATGCATCAGTTTCAAAGAAGTCCATCTTCTCTGCTTTGGGTACGGTTTGTCCCTCTTGACTTTGACTTCTCCGTAATAGGAACCTGTCTCGCGGAGGAATCTGTGGCTATTGGGTTGCCTCCTGCGTCTGCTAGAGGCATTACCTGAAGCAACAACCTCTGAATTTAGGAGGCTTAAACCGTGTCCTTTCCTGGATCTCTCCTGCCACATGTCATTTCTTGTATGTGAAGTTGTTTATTTGGCTAGATGATGGCAGTCTCTGTCTTGTGCTATCTCTGGAGGCGCATATGGTCCTGCTGATAGAGAGTCCTGGGTGTTTGCCTCAGATTTGCGGGTGACAGTGGCATGTGCAGAAAGAAGCGGGTGGAGTTGGCCGCACTGTACAGCGTGCAAGGCTCTGCAAAATCCCTATCTGTGGGAATTGCTAGTCAGCTCTTATCGGTCACGTCCCGACGCAGTGAGTTGTAGAAATCAAATTAGCAGACAAGTCAATTGCTTACGTCAGTCAGAAGTTTTGCACTGGGAATGATGTGATAGTCCAGGGCCCCTCGCTGGGTAGCGTTCCTGGGTTTGATTACGAGGGCTGTAACAAAATGAAAACCTGACAGTGCAGTTTTGTTTCTGTCTTGCTTTTTTTTCCCCCCTTCTTTCTTGCTCAAAACATTTTTTCTGTCTGTCATTTGGGACAAGCAGAGCAGAGAATCTGTCCTTGCTGTAAAAGTAGAGAAAGCTTTGCCCTGCTATTTTATAAAACAAGTTGTTGTGACATACCACACGGTTCCTCACGTCACTCAGTAGTTCATTAATCTGTCACTGTACAAGCATATTAAATGACAAGCTAAAAAATGCAAGACAGTACAACGGTCCATTAAAATTCATAAAGGATATCAAATATTCAAAGTAAGAGCTGTAAAAAGAAGCTGTTTGCTGTAAATACTAATACCTGTAGTTGCAGAAACATAATGAAGAGGTGCTGTGCACCACCAAGCAGCAGGCCGCTGCTGACAAACCCCCGGCTGCCTGGGAATCCCTGCAGTTATTTATTTCCAGAGAGCTGCTACTGCTTCAGCAAAAGGTCTCCTTCAGAAGCTCCAGCCTGTCATGTGAACCTCTTCTCCTAAACAAATACCACGGCTAACTTGAAATCAGAGGCAAGATCAATTACTTTCAAGCTTTCAGTGGCACGGAGTAACAAGAAATGATGTTATTCATTTCTCATGTCTGAGGCAAAAGCAATGGACCGCTGGCTTAACGTTTTGGAGGGCTTTTATTTTTTTTTTCCTGTACTGCTTTCCCTGGAGTATTTATATCATATGTCATGATATCCTCTAGTCATTCTTAACTTTCTTCATAACTTCAAATGCCTGTATTAGCAAAGTGGATCTGAACTTCCCAAGTACAGGCAGCAGGCAAACCTGAAGATTTTAAGGGCAGGCGTTCTGAATAAAAGCTTCTTCAGAGCTCCCATCAGTTCTTTCAACATCAAATCCCAAATTCAGTTTCAGCTTCATCCCATCTTTTGGAAGAATATCTAGCCTTAAATGCAAAAACTTCAAGCAATGGAGAATCCACCCTGCCTTTAAGTGTGTTTTTCAGAAGGTTAATTACCACTGATAATACGTACATGTTATTTCTGCTGTGGTTTCGGTTTCCAAATACTTGGGCCTTGTTAAGGCTTTGTCTGTGAGTAATACAGTCCCCAGCCTCCTCTACCCAAATCTGTAATAAATGACTTTTCGAGGCTTTTGTCTGTAGAGATTCTAAAAATAATTTCTTATTGGAATCTGATTGTATCCGAGGGAAGCGAGGTGATAATCAAATGATGTCACCCTCACGTCTTGCGCTGTATCTCGCCGCCTGCCAGAACTGGCAACTGTTGCTGTGTACCCAGGGGAAGGTGATACTCCCAGCCTTTTCTTGGTGCTGGAAAGCACCCCTTTCCAGTGCTTGTCAGGCCCCTGAGAGCTGCTGACGTCTGTCCCAGGCTTTTCATGTTACCCTTACTTGTTGGAATAGCCATGGAGGAATATGGATCGTGTCCTGTAGGATGCTTCGAATGATTCCTGTGCCTGAAGAAGACCATCTCTCAAAACCACTGCCAGTCTGGAGGACTGATGTGATTTAGCCCGTCAAGTGCCTGTATTGCAGTGCTTGGGCTCTGGGGCAGAGATTTCACTGCAGCATGTATGGTGATGTCCGAAAACCCATGCATCAGGACAACGGTGTGACACCATGATGTTTCCCAGCCAGTTTATTTTCTTTTCTCTGTAGCACCCCTGCAAACTTGGCTGATGGTGGGACTCTCCCCCCAGCTTTTCTCTGGATACTTCCAAAAGATCAAAAAAACCCACCAAAACAGCAAAGCCCTTTGTCATTTGTCATGTGGGGCTCCACAAGTTCTGCAGTAGTGAATCCAGTCCGGTTGTCATCAGTAGGCAGGTGATGTAGCAGGTTGCTTTTCTCTCAGGAAGGGTCAGCATGAACTGGGGGATTCAGTACCTGGCAGACAACATTCAGCATGTTGTAGGGACCAGTCATCCACAAGACTAGAGTTGTGGATTATTTTTTTTCCCATTCTCTCCTAGCAAAACATGCTGTTGGGGTGTCCCAGATCTGCTGTTGATAAGACTTCTTATTGGCAGTGTGTGCTCACGAAAGGGTAGCTGCCCCTCCTGATGAGCATGTGATGACTATTAATACTCGCAGGAGCTGGGCTCTGGCACTGTTACCTCCTTCCCGCTGGCGCTGCTCCTCTGCAAGGCAGAGCCCTGGCTTGGCAGAGACCTCTCCAACATGACCAGCGTCACACTGACCTCTCTTGCTCCGTGCCTGGGACCGAGCAGACAGGCCTGGCCTTACTCCCCCTCCGTTGGCCAGGTTGTTTGCCTGGAGCCACCGAATGTTGTGCCTTGCTGTGGCCCTGCCAGCTGGCCCCTTCCCTGGTGGGAGGGGAGCTGCAGGTGCAGGGCTCTCCCATGCCCGCCTGTGTCCCCAGATGACTTCCACCCACCCAGGACTCAGGGTGGAACCTGGGAGTGAAACAAGTCAAATGTTCATAAGGCCCCAGTTTGCGCCAGCGCGTCTTGGCAGCCGCTCCCTGCCCTGTCTGCATTTTAAAGGGATTGCCTACAGTTTTTGTCCTCGTTTTGCTATGATTGTTATCTAAACGTGCAAGCTCCATCTTTGTGGTTTTGGGCAGCATAAGGGTGCTGGATTGCAGGCAGCCTGAGATACGATCCTGGTTTTGTACAGGACTTTTTTATTTTAAACATGCATGGTTGCAAACAGCATTGTACCCGATTCCAGCCATGTGCTAATTCTGGGGAGGGAGCAGGGACAGAGAAGGGGCACGGCAGAAGAAAGCGCCCTGTGTTCACTGGCTGTCATACCAGAGTGGTGGGTTAAGGTTGAAGCATCGAGGCATTTTATGGCATTGTAATTCCCAGGGACTCTTTTCCAAGCATGTATGCTGTCCTAATACATAGCAGCAATCCAGAGCTGATTGACATGTAAGTGCCCATAAATGGTGGAGTAAAGTTATTTAAGGTTATTAAAGTTATTTTGCCTTTCACCAAGTGAAAAAAACAAAGTTATCTAGGTGGAAAAAAGGAAGGGAGGAAAAAAACGGCCGAGTACCAAACTGTGACTCGTTCAAAGTAGCTTGTGAAAGTATCTCGAGGTCGTCTTTCCTGAAAGCCCTTGAAATTCAAAGACTATGGACTCTTGCCTCTTGGCACACAGGCCAATTCCTTCTCCTTCTGGCAGATTCTGCTTAACAGTTGCCCTTTTTTCCCTCTTTTAAATACCCCTGAATCACAGAGCTTGCTCATTCTGCTTTTCTTCATTCAGGTCTAAAGCCTTAAGGACTGTGTTGAAGTAGCAAAGAGGACAGTATGTACTGGATGCTAGAGCCAAGGGAGAGGGGGTGGGCAGAGGGAAGAGATGACCCTGTCTTCAGGCTTCGGTCCTAATCCTGCAAACTTTTTCTCCAACAAAGAGTCCTGCAGAGGTCAGCCAGGCTTCTTGCACAAATGGCGATTACTTGCTATTCAGCATCATGCTCGGATTATGCTTAAAGTACTCATAACAACATGGCCAGAGTTTGTGATAAGGCATGGGTGGGCTGCTTTAAGCCAGTTGAAGGGAGAGGCTGCTGAAGACATGCATGGGATTAGTTAAACAGAAATTTTGCTTGTTTGGCAGGCAGGGCCGAGTTAGGCCAAACTCTGGAACTCAGAGAAAGTGGCTCCCTAAAAAGCACATATAAATGCAGTACCACCAGTGTCCAGCATGTGCTCCCTGGCATCAGCCCCAAGGAGGAAAGTTAGTCCAAGCACGCGTGATGTTTCCAGGAGTTATCTGCCCAGGTGGCCCAGTTCCCTGCGTGCTGGTATCTTGTGTGCTCGCGTATGTGGCACTGCTGTCAAATGAGGAGGCAGTGTTTCAGACCACCCCATACTCCCGCTACGTTTGTGATGACGTTGTTGGCTCTTGCAGCAGGAACCATTTGTTGAGGCCTGGAGCTGCAGAGCCGCTCACCCAGTGCAGCCCCAAGCCAGGACCGTTGCTCACAAGTGTGGCACTGGAGCAGCAGGAGGGAGGTGAAAATGAGCAAAAGTTTCATCCTGTTATGCCATAATGTCTTATGGGTACATTTAGGGTCTCCTAGTACATAAGGCCTGTCAGGTAGCTTCGGTTGGTTTCCTGGAAAATCAGCTTCAGTCCTTACTGTTATGCTGGACAGGTATTTTCTGGCCTATGCCTATATTAAGCTACTTCACTAAAATGCAACTTATTAAAGTGCAACTTATGAGCGACATGGAGTCCAGAGTGCCCAACACTTCTTCAGCGTTGGAAAAGAGACGCTACTCTATGCATGTAGCTTTAAGGTTTCTCGCCGTCCTGACTTTGATTGCTTTTGACACACTCATTTAAGGGCAGTGGGGGGGAGGACACGACTCTTCAGCCTGAGTTAAACAAGAGGAACCCAAGTGCTGCCTGCTCCTGCCCATGCAGGCAGAGTGCCACAGGGGCAACAGCTGACAAAGATGGCAACTGCTGCAGATGCAGGGAAAGACAAGTACCCCATCTGCTCCCTCCCGCTGTCTTCCCCCTCGGTTGACAGCATTGCTGTTTGTCCTGCCGAATCCCAGTGTGGCTATCACTACCCATCTCCCTGAACGCCTAGAGTAAGGTGAAAAGCTGGGCTGCCTCCCAGCCTCTTCCTCCTTATTTATGTGTCACAGGAGGAAAAAACCTAGATAGAGATAGGTCGCAGAATCACAGAATCAGCTAGGTTGGGGTCATCGAGTTCAACCTTTGACCTAACACCACTGTGTCAGCTAGACCATGACACTTAAGTGACACATCTGGTCTTTTCTTAAACATCTCCAGGGATGGTGACTCCACCACCTCCCTGAGTAGCCCATTCCAATGCCTAATAACTCTTTCTGTGAAGAAATTTTTCCTAATGTCTAACCTGAACCTCCCCTGGCGGAGCTTGAGGCTATGTCCTCTAGTCCTGTTGCTAGTTGCCTGGGAGAAGAGGCTGACCCCCACTCCACTACAACCTTTTTCAAGTAGTTGTAGAGAGCAATAAGGTCTCCCCTCAGCCTTTTCTCCAGGCTAAACAATCCCAGTTCCGTCAGCCGCTCCTCATAGGGCATACCCTCTAGACCCTTCACCAGCTTTGTTGCCTTCCTCTGGACTCTCTCCAGCACCTCAATGTCTTTCTTGTAGTGAGGGGCCCAGAACTGGACACAGTTCTCGAGGTGTGGCCTCACCAGTGCTGAGTACAGGGGGACAATTACTTCCCTAGTCCTGCTGACCACACTATTCCTGATACACGCCAGGATGCTGTTGGCCTTCTTGGCCACCTGGGCACACTGCTGGCTCATGTTCAGACGGCTGTCCACCAGTATCCCCAGGTCTTTTTCCACCGGGCCACTTTCCAACCACTCTTCCCCCAGCCTGTAGCGCTGCATGGGGTTGTTGTGGCCAAACTGTAGGACCTAGCACTTGGCCTTGTTGAACTTCATGCCATTGGTCTTGGCCCATCTATCTGACCTGTCCAGATCCCTCTGCAGAGCCTTCCTACCCTCAGGCAGATCAACACTTCCACCCAACTTAATGTAGTCCGTGAATTTACTGAGGGTGCACTCGATCCCCTCATCCAGATCATCAATAAAGATATTAAACAGGACTGGGCCCAGTACCGAGCCCTGGAGGACACCACTAGTGACCGGACGCCAAGTGGATGCGGTACCGTTCACCACCACACTCTGGGCCCGGCCATCCAGCCAGTTCTTAACCCAGCGAAGAGTGTACCTGTCCGAGCCGTGGGCTGACAGCTTATGCAGGAGAATACTGTGGGAGACAGTATCAAAGGCTTTGCTGAAGTCCAAGTATACTACATCCATAGCCTTTCCCTCATCCACTAGGCGGGTCACCTGGTCATAAAAAGAGATCAGGTTGGTCAGGCAGGACCCATGCTGAATGGGCCTGATCCCCTGGTTGTCCTCTGTGTGCTGTGTGCCCTGTGACCCTGGTCGTCCAGGGTCATCCTGTTGTAGTTATGATGATGGCAACAATTCACAGCTGAAGCATTTGATTTGTTAACCTTATACAAAGATGCCATTAAATACTGTATTTAGCTCCTCAGGGGAAGTAGCCTAGTTTCTTTTTCATTTTCCTTCTCTCATCCCTGTTTCAGCATTAGTGACTCAGCTGTCACTCTGCTTCAGAAAGGCCACTGGGGTTATAGCTGTGATTGGATGGCACCAAGAACCCATTTCTGCTGAAAATAATTAATATGGTGCATTTTCACCTTAAAAAGAGCCAGATACAAAACTACTAGAAGGTTTCCATTAACTTTTGCAAGCTTTGAAACTTGCCTGTGAACAAAATTAGGAATTTCTGTGTGTTGCCTCTTGTTTATCCTTGTCAACAAGACAAATTCTGGCAAAGACTGGTGCATATCTAACCCTACACATTGAGGGTATTCCTGTTCAAGTCCACAAAGCAGCTCACAGCGTATGCATTTAGATACATTCAAAAGCCTTTGCAGGTGAGAATCTCACGTTGCAACAGGGCACATGGTAAGATCCTATGAACAAAGTAAGTTTCCACCAGCTCTGAAAAAAGTCTGACTAGAGACAAGTGTGGACTCTTCCATCTCCTTAATTTTTTCATTCCCCACTTTGCTAATCTTAACCAAAAGAACCCCAGTTCATTTCTGTTTTTCTAGATACCCCATCTCCTGGAAGCTTTAATCACAGGAAAAAAGAAGAAAAAAAAGCATAAAGCTAGTTTGTGTTAGCCTGTTTTATATTTTACATATCAGCTCATATTATAAAAGTATTAGCAGAGCTGTCGTAAGATATACTCATACACATCGCTCAGGGTACTTGGTAGTGGGTCCCCTCCCTTTGCCAGAAGGAGAGTAAATATCCCCATGAACATTTGCCAGTGCTCCTTTCTTTGTGTCCCCCTCTGTTCAGCTGCAACTTGAAGGTGCTTGTTTCTTGTGTACCTTTGTTATGAAACTGATACCTGGCATACTCAGGAGGCCTGACATTCTTGGGCTATGAATACTGTGAACAGTGTCATAAAAAAAGATGATGTACAAAGGCACCATCATTCTTAGCATCGTCCTTTGAAATTTGCCCTATGCTTAGGCCATGTAGGTGTTGAAAAATGACTTATTTCAAGTGGTGTACTTCCATTAATATGACTCAACGTTTTCCCCCTAAAAGCAGGAAGTAACACCTGTCCACCCAACCCACCTGGGGTCTGGGACCAGTTTCTCTGAGGAGCAGAAATTCATCTGTCTGTCTGGTGCTGTAAGAGAGCACATATCTGCAGGGATTGTGGGGCCATCTCAGAGTACATAGAGCTACTGCAGCTCCAAGATGCATAGATTTTGATTCAGCAAGTCAATAATTATAATTCTTCAGAGCAGGAGATGGTGTCTGTGAAGTGACACCGTCTCAGGGTACCAAGAAGTTGCCTCGATGCTTGTCCTGAAGGGCAGGTAAGGCAAGTCTGGTTTGTGCTAGCAAATGAAACCGAAGCAAGCCTCTCGATGTTATGTTCTGTAGCATATTATTGCATTTAGGCTGCTTTGTCTGCCTGTTGAGGCTGTAAACTTTCAGATGTGTCTTCTACTTGTGCAGTCCTTCCCACAATGGGAGTTCAACCAGTCTGCAACCTACAGGGTAGGTAATTCTTATCCTAGTACATGGTGATGACCTTGGCTGTTGGCACAATCAAGGTCCTGAAACCCATCACCCTTGTGGCTCTGCAGATGCCTCTGAAATATGTCCCAGTCTATGTACTAAGTGATACAAGGGCCCCTCCATGGCCCAAGTGTTGGCTTCAGGAGGGATTACTCACGTGTACAGGTTCAAACCAGAACATGAAAGGTCTCCACCACTCATCGTTCTGCTATGTGGGCTCTGGTGTCAGGGTGGGGTCCTAACAAAGCACTGGGAAGTGCCAAAGCGTTTTGACACGGCCTAGCTTTAGGCTCAACATTTAGCACTTGTGAATGCGATTGTATCGATGGCAGTGACCTTAGTTTCTCCGATTAGGTAAATAGCTTTAAAAAAAAAAATTACTTTCATACTTGTGCATTTACCTGGGTTGTGAGGTTTCTGGAATGGTGCTGCTGCCAGTTGCATGTGAAACAGGAATGTCCTGCTTGCTGTAGCAAAGGGGTGATTCATTGGCAGTGTAATAGGTGTCATCTTCCCTTTTGTCAGGTCTGAGGTGTATTTTACCCTTGCAGTGAACAGAAAATAAATTGAAAAAAAATCCAGTAAAACCAGTAACATGCAAGTCATCCGAGTGAGGTGAGGTTCGATGAAAATTACAACAGTTTGTAAATGGGGTTAGGTGAGGCTGAGGTTAATCTGGAGGGGTAGAGGGGGAGTTTGGTGAGTCCCAGTGAGGGTGAACTCTCTGAAGCCGACAGGTCCTGGGAGGTGCTGGGACCGACTGTCCCAAAGCAGCCACAGTCCCAGAGGCTCCCTCTGCAAAGGATGAGACCCACCTCCACCAGCGGAGAGGGTCAGGCACTTGCAGAGGAAAACGGGAAGGTGGGCTGGTGGGCTCATTTGCTGGAGGCACCCATTTCTCACCACCGACTGCCAAGGCGGGGCTGGCGTCACTAGCTCAGACGTCGAGGTCTGACCTGGAGCTGCCCAGGCTGGGTGAGGAGAGTTAAATTTTAATGCTCTATAAAGCTTTCTCCATAGAAAAAAAAAAAATCAAATGCTGTCACCTTGGAGATTACAGCCAGGGCATCACAGCATGGAGGCTAAAGCCACGTGCCTTGATGGTGAGTTTGTGGGCAGGGCTGGTTTTGGGGCTGCGTGTCCCAATGCAATGCGCCCCGTGGAAGTGAGATTAAAGAATGGGCTGAGGAAAGAAGTAAACCCAACTTGTTGCTGTTATGTAAAAAAGGTGAGGAGATGGATGTTTTTTCCACCCATGTCATCTGGCATGGTGTGAGCTTGGTTTGTGTATACAGAAAGCAAGTCTGTACAATTTTTCAAGTATATTCCTAAATGCAGTGTTTCCCAACGCAGAGGGAAAATGTAAGAAACTATAAGAGAGAGGGGAAAGGCTAGGAGGACCCATGTGTTACTCTCAGGACGAAAGCATAATGCGCATCAGAATACATCAAAAGGAAAACTGATCACTTTCTACTTTCAAAAGGCATTAATATTTTACAGCTACCATTACGTTTTGAAGAGCACACAGGTATTCATTCCTAGTGCCATAGCTGCCCGAGTTGTGAAGGAAGAGATACCTGTTTTTCACACTGTTGTGTTTGCTCATCCCTAATTCACACCCTGTACCCACCAGCACTGCAGTAACTTGGTGAATACCGGGAGTCACGGTTGCGCGTGCCCACCCTGGCTGCCCTAGCATGAGGCTCACAAGGGTTTTTTGGCCCTAAAAGCCAGCGGGTCAGACCCACTGACAGTCACGCTCAGGGGTGTCCCCAGGGCTCAGGTCCATGGAGCAGGACCATCCCCTTTGCCACGTCAGGTGCCGACTGAAGCGCATCATATTTTAAAATGCACTTATTTATTTTTTTAAATCAGATAATATCTTCTGGTTCAATAATAAACTGATTATGTGCTTAAAATAGCAGAGGAGAGGGGTCCTGTTTCAGATTAGTCTACATAGCAGAAATGCCGGGGGCTGTTTTGGAGGTTGTTCGAAGGCTTTCTCGCGACAAGGTCTCGGGTGCCTGTGCCGGCTTTTGAAGGGCTTGCTCAGGCCTGATCAAACTCGGTCTGGCGACAGCGTATCAGATCTGTTCCTCTCATCGGTCACATGTCAGCCATAACTGTCACCAGATTTGCAATTTAATGTGTGCAGCTCAACACTTCCAATTAATCCAACCCGAGTATTTAACAATCTATCGTTTCAGAGCTAGCACTCTACAGAGCCGCGTGCAAGGCAGCCTTGCACTTCGGTGAGGCAGGAGCCCTGGGAGGCTTTCTTCATGCGCACGGATTTTACTCTTTCCCTGCCACTGTGTGGTGGAAGTTATTGCTGCTTTAGTTGCATTTCACAGGCTTAGGCAGTGTTAAAAAAAAATCAACACATGACCACAAAAAATTTTCAGAATGTAAGGATTTATAATAGGTGATTCAGCAATGAGAGGCTTTTGTAATCTTCCATGGGAAGCTGCTATTTTTAGTGAATTATTATAAGCAGTAGCATCACTCACATTTATTCATAAAGGCATGAAAGAACACCCATACGTGTTTCTAAATAGTCGATGTATAGTAACGGCCATATGCTGAGAATGAGCAAAAATAGAATTGAGCACTCTTGTTTCCACAACGCTGTGTGAGGGTTGTGCTGGGATCTTTGCATCTAAGAAACGAAAAACAGAGGGAAGTAGGTTTTTTTTTTTTCCCCTTCTAGTTCTTCTTTCTAGCAAAACAAACCCAAAGCCTTCAGGGTGAAAGTCTGCCTCGCAGTAAAGTTGCATTGTTTTCATTGAGGTCTAACTGGGTGACCACTGAGGGTTTGTGAGGACTCTTCCAGTAGCTTCAGCAGCTGGTGGATTGGGGCTGTGCTGACAGGGGCAGCTATTTTGATGAGAGTTACTGTACATATAATATTCGGGTTGGTTAGGTGTGTGTGCCTGCACTTCTCTTGGGACTCCCTGGCACGGAGGAGGAGCAATGCAGCGATGCCCTGCTGAAGGGGCTCCACAAATACAGCGTGGTGTCATTTCCAAAGTTCCTACAGTGGAAACGCTTTAAATGCTGGAGCTTGCTGCTAAAAAAAAGTGAAAAAAAAAAAAGATGTTATTTGCTGGTGACACCACTCCTGAACAGAAATTAGAACTGTTTTGATCTGGCTCTGCAAAGGTCCAGCCATGTGTGTCCATTGCAGCTTTTTTGTGTGCAACTCCTTGGGTTTAAGTTCAGTAAGAGGCAACATCTTCCTTTCTCTTGCTGACTGTGTTCGTGTCCCAGTCAAGCCTGCGCTGAGGTGCCTTGGGATTTTCACGCATTCAGCACCTTGCAAAAGCAATGCTTTAAAGTAAATTCCTACTCGTAATTAAGTAAAATCCTTTGATTGAAATTAATTGTGTTCTTGAATTTTGAGCAGCTGTGATATGAAGCCCATGGAAGGGAGTGAAAAAGGCAGCTCTCGACAAGGTGCCTTTAGCAACCTCCCGGTGACAGTGCCTGCCTCCTGATTCCCAAATCCCGTTTTAATGTGGAAAAGCATCGGCATAGCACGCAGAGGCTAACACTTTATTTTTTAGGGTGCTTCCTATAGCAAAGGGTGCCAGGGTACATGGCTCCTGACACTGGGAGGAGTTGCTGGAGAGCTCGACCTTGTTCTTGCTCCGCAGCTGCATTAGTTAAAGTATCAGCACTTTCCTCACTCTCTGCTTCCCGTCTCCCAACACCCAGTGGAAAAAAATAAGCGACAACTGGCATGCTCTACTCACAGCAAAACAAATGTTATTTATTAGAGTCCTCCTGTGGTCAGAAGATGTCTGACTGTAAAATAACTGGAGATTTTTCTGCTAACTGGAAGCGTGATGCTCTGAGACAATTTCCAGGCAGTGTATATTTTCAGCTAAGTTTTATTTACGTCAGCATAGCGATTTGCAGTATCACTGTTTGCAAAGAGTGAGGCAGCAGTTGTTTTAGCTAGAATTAATTTTAAAATTTTTTTTTAATGGAAAAACTTTTAAGTTGTGACTCAGTTCCCGTAGCTCTATGCGTTGAGATGCTTTTCTTTTCAAAAGGGAGGGCATGAACCTCCTTGGTGGGCACATCGCTCGCTGCCTGCCCTTGTGGCGAGGAGCAGCCGGGGTGAGGGGGAGCGAGGGGCGCGTCATCAGGGAGGGTTTGTTTTCCCTGCGCTAATCACCTTCTCCTGTCGTAATTTGGCACGGCACGGCACCCTGCGTGCAGGACCGGGGCAAATCCGCGTGCTGCTCTCCTCTCTGAGCCAGCACATTCTGGAGGATAAATCTTCGCTGGACGTAACGTTCTCCTGAGTAGCTTTAATGTCACTCAAGGCTTTCTGCTTTTCCTAGGGGTGGGGGACAACGGGCAGAGGTGCAGGCAGAGTGCTAATTGCAGGGGGGGCCTCTTCTAGCCGTTCCCCTACCACTAAGGTCAGAAATACTCCTTTGAAGAGAGGATGAAGAGGAGAATCCACAGAGCCACCCTTCAGGTGCTGAGCTGACTTTTCCCCCCAAAATCTGTGGGTGTTTTTTTCCCCTTTTCCTGCAGGAGGGCATGCTTGGGTAGGGCTGAGCCTGTGTCACCCCACTGATCCTTTCTGGGGCTGTGAGAATGGTGGCCTTTGCCAGCCGAGTGCGAAGGGATGTGACCTGCGGGACCCTGGTGTGCCCTCGCTGCTTGCTTCTGCTGAACATCTGGTGGAATTTGTGGGAGCTGCCTTAGGAACTTGCAGATGATACCAAACATCAACCGTTCAAAACGTTTGGGTGTCAGGAAAGATTTCTTTTTCTGTGTGTAATTTGCTTAATGCTTTTTTTTTTCCCCTGCAACTTCCATAATTTAGGGAATATATAACAATCTGGAATACATAATGTTTGGTTTTGTATGGAAAAACGTGTATCGGTACAACGTGGCTGGATAGGTGTTATGGGAAGACTTTCCTTATGTTTTAGTTCTTGCTTTTTCTGCATCTCCAGAGCACTCTCACTACTTACTCAATTTCATATTTTTTTCTGGTTTGCAAAAACTCATGGGAAAGAGGAAGAAATTCTGAGACGTCTTTGGGTTGGGGATTTCAGAGTTCCTTGAGAAGAGCAGCACTGCAGCCTTACAGAGCTAGGCAGAAAATGACTCTGTGGAACCAACAGACTGGTATTTCCTAAAGATCTCCTTGCCTAGACTCGCAAATGCCTTTCACCAGAAATTCCTAAATACATGCACACAGTTGGCAACTTCAATGATTTGTAATTTTGAAGTCACTGTATCTGTTTTCTTCTTCACTTGCAGTTGAATCTCATTGGGGACTTTAAAGCAAACAAAATGTAAAACTAGTATTGGAAGCAAATTTTGAGTTACTTCATGAGAAGGCACAGACACTGGTCTGGACAGGTGCGCAAAATGCGTTGGATTATTCACAACCTGCTGTTTCAGCAACAACTGCAAAGAGTGTAGTTTGTTTCATTTTGCTTTTCCTAAATAATTTTTGATGGAGGCCCTCTGTAGGTGTGTTCATCCCAAAGGAGATTTGTGCTACAACATTTTGAGCAAGGTGACACAGGCTGGAAGCTGAAATTGAAGTGAGCAAGCAGAGCCACGGAGAAGCGGGGCTCCCTCTGGTCAGCTGGAGGCTGATAAGCTGGAGTTACTTTCATGGCTTCTTTTCAGTGGTGTTAGATCTGATGCCTTTCTCTACTGCGTGGCTACCTGACAGCTTCATATGGTGAAGTTGGAATGTTAAATATGGTAATACAGTATAAAATAAAGTGTAATTCTCCCAAGTGAGCATTAGCAGCATTTATGGGTCTGCAGATAGCGTTTGTTTTTCTCCCCATCATGTCCTAGTATTCCAGTTGTTAAAATAAACAACTGCTTTTGATTTGTAGCCATAACTTTACAGTTTAGGAGCCTGTATCTGAAATAACAAATTAGCCACTCACTGCAAAACACTGAAATAAAAACAGACCAGTGTGTAACTTGGACTCCGCAGCCACCAGCTGCACCTCATCTTGCTAATCTTTAGGCTTTTTTTTTTTTTTTAAAGCGGGGGCTTTTAAGAGTTAAGTTACACAACTCTTTATTTTTAAAGCGAGTGGATTCCTTGTTGCGTTGTTGAGGATGATAAATTGATACCACATGTTGCTTCCAGACAAAAAAGACTCTGTACTGCAGTGGAAGCACTTGCAGCTGGTGTCTGAGTTAATGGACAGGCTCCACAAGGTAAACATGGGTTGGAAGAGGCCAAAACAGGCACAGGGAGGAGGAATTTTCTGCGTTTAAAGGCTTGAGCATTTGCTGCTGTTGTCTGACCAGGACGGAGTGTTGAAATCACACACAGTCCAGCCTTTCTGGGAGGTTTCACTCAGTTGTTTGTATCAGATACAGGTATACAGCACTTTGGAAATGTTTGAGTGTCCTCTCTGGGAGCTTACCTGTCTGCAGTCTTACCAAAATATCAAGAGACACACATGTAATTAGGACATGGTAGCCAATTTCATTGTTTTTTTGTGAGCAAAATGTGGCTGGTTCCCTCGAGGAGTATTAACTGAACAAAATGTGGTGCAGTGGATCGACCTTTATGCAAGCTGAGAGCATGGCCCTGAGTTTGGGGAAAGTCCTGTCACCCCACGTGTTGCTGCCCTGGCCACTCGCAGGCACCCAGCTGCACCCCTTCTCCTGATGCTGTCAGCCTAAGCCAAGGTAGAGGAGCAGCGCTGCTTGTCTGTGACACTGTACCACCCTCTGCTCACAGCAAATCTGACCTGCCTCATGTGTTCCTCCGCCCTGGGTCTTCCTCGTCTCCAGGGCTGGTCATTCTTCCCTGCAGGGCCACTTCCCTGGGGTACTGGGACCCAGCTGGGCTGGGCTCAATGCCATATGGGATGCTCTTGATCTTATCTGCAGGAACCTCGGTCTTCTGGCTCTTAGCAGAGTGCACAGCGTTCTTCAAGTCCGGTATAAATAGTAACGCTAATCAAGGAGGAAGGTCATTGTATTTCTCTTCTACTCTGCTCTTGTACAATCCGTATGTTGTACCCATCGGTGGTATCTGAGCTCTTTCCAAGGTGTCTGCAGCCTGGCTAGCATCTGTCCCTGCTACATATGGTCTCCAGGACAGATTGATGGAAGTTCTTTTAAAGTTTCTCATTGCATTTTGGCATGGAAAGATCTGTTATGTTTCCATCATCATGGCCTAATCCGTCTCCCACATAAGTCAAAGTCCCATTAATTTTATCAGCAGTGGGTTCAAATGATAAACTGTATTTTCTTTGCTTCCCCACCTCCTTTGCAGTTTGTCACGTGGTCATATATTACTACCGCACATGGTTGCAAGCAAAGATTGTCCAACAGTATTTTCCTATATTTTAAGCAGATGGTAACGTTCTTTGACAGCTCAGAAACCAGGTAGAAAATACAGTTATTTCCATCCAGATTGCAGCCTGGTAGCATGGCACAACAGCCTTTACTGATGTGAGTTGTCAATCCTGGTGACTTCTGTAGGAAAACTTGCACGTGAAAGGATAAAAGTATCCAGTCCTAATTTGATTTGACAGAGTATCCAACACAAGGAGAAACCAAGAAACTTAAATACTGTTGCTGGAGAGGTTAATGGGGGAGGTTATGTGAAAGAAGTGGGTTTTAAGGCGGTGTTTGAACAGAGGGTGGAGATGGGGTACACAAAAATAAATTGGCCCATAATTATGCTTAAGAAAACAATCTTCCTACAGAAGTAAAGGAAAACAGAAGCCAGAACATAAGTGGCATATTGCATAATGTAAAGGAAAACAAACTGCTAGGATTTTTTATAACCACCAATTTTCAATGCAAAAGTATTATTACATTCTTTTATTATTTGTGTAATACCAACACTGAGCAAAAAGATGTAATAAGAAGAAAATTACACATGTGCACACACACATCCACACACGCAGGAGCCCTCATCCTGAAAGGTGCCTCAGTTTAACAATTTTACCATTTAGGATTTTTCATGGTTTAAGGCCAGATAGTTTCATACTACAGCTACCACCAGCAGAAATAAGCCATTTTATGAGAATACCATAGGTTGTAAACTGTTAGTTGCTGGCACTTTGGCTGAGTGTTTTTATATCTGAAGCTATGTGGCACGCTGCATATGCCACCGTGGGTGTTTCTTTTCTGTGTTTTCTAAGATTTCTTTCATTAGCAAGAGTCACGGTGCTGTGTATTCTTATATCCAGCATTTTTAAGTGGGGGACAGTGTGGTTTGTATGGATGGCTCTTGTAGCCTGTCTTGGTGTGGTGGTCTAGCTCTGGTTGTCCTTGTCCTGCCGCCGGCTCTTTGTGAGGAGAGATCCCCATGCAGATGTTCTCACAAGTGGTTGTCCATGAAAGTCACAGGGGATGAATGGGAGAGCTACCTGCACTGATGCAGTATAAGCTGGAATATCAACAAATGTTACTTTTCATAAAAACAGCAGTTCTCCAGCCAGTTGGGAGAAACCTGAGGAAGTTAAGCAGTGGCGCCTAGTTATTAGAAGTTAGAAACAGACTGTTGCCAGACTCAAAATATAGTTAAAATTGTCATCAGGTTTAATAAAAAGCTCTTCCTTCCTTAGACTGAGAACTATTATGCTGCAACTCAATCCACCATATATTGATGGCATGATAGTCCCTTAGAAATGGGACAAGTTTATAGCTGAGGCACTGACCCCAAACTTCTCTGAGTATGTCTGCAAAGTCTGGTCTGCAGTTTTGTGCAAATTGTTTAAAACATAACAGTTGCTATTTTGAACCGAAGTCCATATGATTTCTCTTTTCATTAAGTGATAATCACCACCGTGTCTGCTGTCTGCGTGCGAGGAGAACTTCAGGCATGTTTTCCATTTCAGAATCTGACAAAAACCACAGCACTTAAGCGGGGGGAAAAGGCATTTTATACTGAAAAGCATTGTTTAAAAAGAGCTGGGCTGTATTTCTTTATACAGCAAATGTGTCTCCAGTTCACTTATGTCAAACATCCATTTATCCTAAGGATGCAAATGTCAAGATGCTTGTGAATGATTTGTTGATTGATTCATTCTTTGCCCGTTTAAATCTGGAATTTCTTCAGTGCTCTGTAAATGAAGGACTCTTATCCTGGATGGTTTGATTATGCTGTGATCCTGTTGACTTTGTGTTTTTAAAGTATGCTGGTAGAGCAACTGTGGTTTTATCCTCTTTATAGATATACCTGGTAATCGCCAACATTTAGAAAAAAGAACTCATGCAACTTTTTAAACTTTATCATCTTTAACCTGAAGGAATAGCACAACTGTTTTGTCAAAGGAATATGGAATAGCTCCAAAAATCTTTTGACTTGCCCATGGGGGAAAAAAAAAACAAACCTGGAAGCACTCTCACTGACAAATACTACTTGCTTGTCCTTTCTTTGAGCCATATTTTAAGCCCAAGATCAGCAGGATGTGGAGCGGGATTTTCATCTCGGTTATTTTGGTATAAATCTGGAATTGTTTCACTAGGGGTACAGTGGGCTGGTTTTCTCAGCCGCTTTCCTGTTCTGAGGTGATTATCATCAGTTTGAGCCAATGTGGTTTTTGGATGGTACATATTGCTGACTAGCGCAAGTGGGTAATACGCAAGAGCAGCCAGTGCACGGGCTCCCCTGAAAGTACTGTATTTCATAGCATCCTATGCAGCACGGGGCATCTCACTGTGTACAGCAGCTTTACACAACTCCGTATCTAGCCACTTACAGGGACAGGGATATCGTCGTGTGCTGTGTCACATCATGATTTGAAGACTGTGAGGATACCATAGCAAGGGGACAGCTGGCCAGCTACTGCAGCACGGGTGTAATTCTGGTGCCTCTAATCAAGAGAGAAAGTACAGCTTAGTCATGCACAAGAGTGCCTGTGGGAGAGGAGCAACAGCACTTGCAGTTTTCTCAAGAATTATTATAACAAAGACACAACACACATGGCCATGAAGAATTAAAAAGACATTTGCAGAGGCTGCGATGAGTGTGACTACCCCTCCAGTCAGATTTTTGCAGTGCCTTTGCAGTTTTTATTTCAAGGAACTGATGGCAAGATTGCTGATAGTATAGAGGTTTGTCCTGAGCCAAAAGTAAGGGAGAAATGTCTAGCTCCTTGCTAGCAGGAATGGAGCTGTGTCACACTCCTTTCCTTAGGATGCAGCTTTTGGGGGCGTAGCAAGCACGGGGCTTGCTTTACAGCAGCATGCTGGCACACTGCAGTCACGCTCCAGCCCTCCCGTATCCACCACCTGAGAAACCTGTGGTGATGTCGACGAGGGCCCAATGCTTTTATTCATGTTGCTGTTTTCATGTGATGTTGGTTTAATGATTGAGATTTCAGTAGCAAAAGAAGTGGGGTGCTGGTCTTGACGTTTTGTTTTATTCCTTTCCTGCAGAATTCGATCCGGCACAACTTGTCACTCCACAGCCGATTCGTCAGGGTGCAGAACGAAGGCACCGGGAAAAGCTCTTGGTGGATGATCAATCCAGACGGTGGAAAAGGTGGCAAGGCGCCCCGGAGACGTGCTGTGTCGATGGACAACAGCAACAAGTACACGAAGAGCAGAGGACGGGCGGCTAAGAAGAAGGCAGCCCTGCAGACCGCCCAGGAGACGAGCGAGGACAGCCCTTCCCAGCTCTCCAAGTGGCCAGGGAGTCCCACCTCCCGCAGCAGCGATGAGCTGGATGCATGGACAGATTTTCGCTCCCGTACAAATTCGAACGCCAGTACGATCAGTGGCCGCTTGTCACCGATTTTGGCAAGCACCGAACTAGATGATGTTCAAGATGATGACGCTCCACTTTCTCCCATGCTGTACAGTAGTCCATCGAGCTTGTCCCCATCAGTAAACAAACCGTGTACTGTGGAGTTGCCTAGGTTGACTGATATGGCTGGGACAATGAATTTGAACGATGGACTGACAGATAACCTCATGGATGATCTCTTGGACAATATAACACTCCCTCCCTCCCAGCAGTCGCCCACAGGAGGGATAATGCAGAGAAGCTCCAGTTTTCCGTATGGTTCCAAAGGTTCGGGGCTGGGTTCCCCGTCAAGTAGTTTCAACAACGCTGTGTTCGGGCCGTCGTCCCTGAATTCCCTCCGCCAGTCGCCCATGCAGACCATTCAGGAGAACAAGCAGACCACCTTCTCTTCCATTTCTCATTACAACAACCAGACGCTGCAGGATCTCCTCGCCTCTGATGCACTTAGTCACAGCGATGTCATGATGACACAGTCTGACCCACTCATGTCACAAGCCAGCACAGCTGTGTCCGCCCAGAATTCCCGCAGGAATATAATGCTCCGCAACGACCCCATGATGTCGTTCGCCGCACAGTCCAGCCAGGGCGGACTGGTCAATCAGAGCCTGCCTCATCACCAGCACCAGTCCCACAACTCCTCTCTTAGTGGCAGCCGTGCCTTGTCCAATTCCATCAGTAACATAGGCTTGAGTGACTCGAACAGCTTGGGATCCTCCAAACATCAGCAGTCACCTGTCAATCAGTCTATGCAAACACTTTCTGACCCGCTCTCAGGCTCCTCTTTGTACTCTTCTAGCATGAACCTCCCGGTCATGGGACACGAGAAATTCCCAAGTGACTTGGACCTGGATATTTTCAATGGGAGCTTGGAGTGTGACATGGAGTCCATTATCCGCAGTGAACTCATGGATGCAGATGGGCTGGATTTTAACTTTGATTCCCTCATCTCAGCTCAGAATGTTGTCAGTCTGAATGTGGGGAACTTCACTGGTGCTAAACAGGCTTCATCACAGAGTTGGGTACCAGGCTGAAGGACCTTTGAGAACAGGGAAAATGGGCAAACAGGTCAGTGCCCTGTAGATGTGGTAAAATACTTGGTTCCTTAGTTTTATTGGAGTTTCCACCAAACACTTAATAGCGCACACTAATAATATTAATTTGGCTTGTGATGGTTTGCTATGTGTTGGTATGCAACCGGCGCAACCAGGGAACATTTGGAGGTGTGGAGGGAAACGAGGCTAAGCTATAAAAGCTGTTCAGCTGCAACACTGTCAGCACGCATCTGATGCTACGTGTCCTTCTTAATTTAGGCATGAGAAATGTTAATGACAAATCAGGCAAACCAAGATGGAATATTTGTGGGTTTTAGGAATTACAGAGTTCCAGCTTGTCGTCTTTGAAGTCGCAACAGATGGATTCTTCTCTGCAGCCGATGCTGCACGTAGCCAAGCTGTGTTACGTAGGGATGGGGCGAGGGGCTTTGCAGTCAGTGGAGCAATAGTACTGCAGGGGAGGTGGAAGAGCATCTTTGCAAGATCAATGCACGCACTGAGGATTGGGTGTGTGGGACAGATCTGGAGTGAATTAGAGTTGTATTGCTGCTGTGGTACAGCAACACTAGCAAAGTTGTTTGGGTTTTTTTTAAGTTGTACTTCTGGGCAAAAAAAAATGTAGCAAATGGAGGAATTATATATTGAAATAGCAAAGGTAGGATCCTGGTCCCAGGAATTGCCTGGGTTTAATGTTTTAAATATGCAAAAATTGTTGTTTCCCCCCAGGACTGGGGTGGGTATCATTTTCTTTTGGACTTCACCAAGAGAATATCTGTAGGTTTGGGTTTTGACATAGGTGCTTTTCCAATGTTAGCCTCTTCAGATTAATTTTTTCCAGATTGATGTGTTTTTTTCCATTGCTTCTTTTCCACAGCTGGGGGCATTTGAACTTATAAACATTGTTTCTGTCATCCTTTTGTGATTCTGCAGGCTCCTGCCCGTACCTCTGCCTGCTCACACGTACATAGTCACTGACTCATAGGGTAGGTGCCACACAAAGTGCCCTTTCTCCTTTGTTTATTTATTAGTATAAGGGAGTAGATTTCAAAATATAGTAGGATAAAAGGTTAGCTATAAATTATTGAAAGTGTTCTATTATCTTCAGAATAGTGTGTGGAGTATCCCAGTGGTGAGGGTTGCAGCTTACTTCTAACTTTCTTACTTTCTGGATGAAGGATGAAACGAAGGAGTCAGTGGTGTTTGTCTTTACGGTGCATAATTTGCCTCTTTCATCTTCAATTGAGTTTTCATTCTCTGTTTCACAGTTAGATGTTCAAGGGGAAGCTTTGCAGTAGGTGAGCAGCAGTGGTGAACCTCCTGAATGTCTTCCCCTGTGTGTATGGAGTACCACAGGAGACATGTGCTGTGGTCTGCTGTCTGTGAGGGAGAACAAGACTGCACAGGAGTCCTCCTTTCAGGCATTCTGCAAAGCTGCCTCGCTCCGGTGGAGTGGTTGGTTTGCACAGTCATTTCTCTGTCGATGGGAGGATTTCCTCTGGTTCTTTCACATCTTCTCAAAGTGAGAGCGCTGCAGTACACAGCCAGGAGACAGGCTGTGGAGGTGGGATGTGGAGGGTCCTGCTGACCCTGCATGAGGTGGCAGCTTGGCAAGGCCAGTGCCACAGCTGAATTCTGTTTTTCCTTCCGTTCCAGTGCTGGATAATTTAAGAAAGGAAAGGGGGAAAAAAAGAATTGACTCGTGAACCAGGAAGCAAAAAACTTGGAGAAGGTCATGCTTGTTGGTCAGTTCTCTCTTCTTCCAGGTGTGTGTAGCTGTTTGGATCTAGAAACCCTTTTTGCATGAGGTGAAAAAAAAAGGCCGTAGGAACTTTATCTCTGTGAACCATCCGACAGTACAATCTGCTGAGTGGGGCCTAAAAAATAGATGTTATTGACAGGTTTGCTTGGCACAGGCAAACAGGGCAGCCTCCCACTTTCCTGTCTTCGTTTGCTGTGTATAGGTAGAAGATGCCTGCAGGGAGACCTGCCTAGGCAGCACGGAGGAGGCACACCGCACCACACCACCTCCTCACCCATGCTCGCCGCTGCCTCTTCACCCCGGCCTGTGCCATTCACGGAAACCGTAGCCACCGTGATCTTTTTCAGGCTGCTCCCTCTGAATAAAGGAACTGACACATCTGTGTGAGCAGAGTCTCATTGCAGAGGACAGATTTATTAACGAGACAGCTCTCCTCGGCGGATTACTGTCCAGTCATCTGTGGAAGCCTCTTTTCCTCTCTCTGACAAGTGGACTGGCTGTTGCGGGGTGCCTCCGGTGTCAGGTGCAAGCGCAGATGATTTCTGCTGAGCTGGTTCATCACGCACCCTTCCTCGTCTGTTAAGCAGCACTGTTTGACAGTTTGCCTCTCTGTGAGCATCTCGTGTTTTGGTAGGGGCGCCTTGCGTGACATCGGATGCAATCGTTCTGAATTGCTTTCTCGGTTACTTCTCTGCTTTGCTGTAGCAATAGGGACCCCTGAATTAAAATCTTCTCTCTGCAGTGTTCGTGATCCCAATAATGAATCTTTACAGGCTTGAAGACTGGGGAACGCTTTCAGCAGAGCAGCCTGGCACTTGCTCCCTCTAAATCCATTTCATGAGGGCAGCCAGGTGCATTTTGCAGGCAGGCAGAAGCAGTTACAATGGGTTATTGGCATACCTCGGAATAGTGAGTGCTGTGTTTCCTATGAAAAATAAGAGGAACGTTAGAGTCAGTTTTCGTGAAGAAAAGAAAGAAGCCAAATACATAGGTATTTAGTTTATACATACTCTAGGTATAGAGGAGGGTTTACTTTGGAAGAAAATCAACTACAGTTTCTTCAGAGGGGAAGTGAAAAAAACCCTTGCAGGAGACGCCACCATTGCGGGTTTAGTGGCTGTGCACGTTTGCTGCATGTAAGCCTGTGCACAGTCCCTGGAGAGAGCCTTGCTCGGTCTTACCGCGCTGGCCCTGTGCTCCTGAGGCTGGCCATGCCCAGCCTTTCAGAGGGCCATAATTAGGGCATATAAATGAATTTGGGTTTGTTTTGTTTTTTTTTTCTCTTACAAGAAAGAAAGAAGAAAATCAATATGCTTTTTTCTTGCTTTATTCACTCAGCCATAATTGTCCCCTCTTAAGCTGGCTGGGGCCTCTGTTCTTCTGTCTCTGCATGCTTCCCAAGAGCACTGGATATGCCCTCCACCCACTTGGATAATCATCACCTTGGTTTTTCAGCTTGTTTATCAATAAATAAAGACATCACTATTCCCTTGCCTGTCTCTAGAATACCTTTTATTTTGAAATTAATGGGTCCTCTCTCAGCCTGGGGTTCCCACAACTCTGCACTTCGCTCCGTGGTCCTTCTCAGCCGGCAAGTCCCAAGGGACTTGGCATTCACCAAACAGACCATCAGGGGAGACTATTCAGGACATTTACTGCTGCCTGGAAGGTCAGGAGCTAGTGATCAACTACCACTTGGGCAAACATTTCCTCTGGCATCAAAACTCATCCAAGAAGTTGTTTTTACCTCGATTGTTTCAGTGATCCAGTTTACAACGGTGCTGCGCAGGCGGCGATGCTGGCAGGGCTTGGGCAGGGGATGGAGGATGGCTCAGCGCAAGCAGGGCAGGAGTTTCTTGAGCTGGTTTCACCGTCTGAAAAACTCATCTAACTGCCATCTTCTGAGAGAGACTTCAATGTGCTGTTTAGCAGGATGCTTCCGGGCTCTGTAACAAGAGCTGTGCTGGAGTCACGTTGACTTGTTCGAAAATTACAAGTAAAATACTTCACAGATCAGTTAAAGTCACTCATTTTGCCGTAGCATCATCTAGGTCCCACATCATCTCACTGTGGCAGTAGAGTGCACAAGCTACTAATAGCAACGTCACGTAATGTTCGCACAATTTGATGATTAACATCTCTGATAAAGCAAAATCCTGGGAAATGTAACAAAATGCCTGTTGGTATTTCATTAGCCCATGTCAGTTTGGACTACTTGCCGATTTGTTAATTGGTGTTCAACCTGTTTCTGAGTGAATTCATACTAAAGATGAACGTGTAGGTCTGAGGGTGACTTACTATCCACTACACCACCACCTTAAAAGTTGAAGTAGACAGAATCAGAGACCTCTGGACAATATGCCACGAGGAAGATGGTTTTCATTCGTTACCAGAAAGCTTATTTTCTGCTCATTAAAGCTGAAATGTGGAAACCAGAATCGGTGGACCTCTTGCCTGAGGATGCTGACAGCCTCAGGACCATAGCTGTGCTTCCTGCTCTCTTATTTTCAAAAATGAGGTCTTAGGGATAGGGCTGGCAGGTTTCTTACACGGAGCCAAGATGGGGCTGGCTGCCTTTAAAAAATCTAAAGGAAATTCAGGAGCAGCAAATTCTTCTGCTCCATTTCTAACAGGTTAGTGGTTAAGGCGGTGGCGTGATTCTACATCTAAGTGTTGTTTCAGCCAGCCGGAGTTTTGAAAGGTGGTTTTGTGACTAGCTGAACATCACGCGTGCCAAGTTTAATCTTTAAACAAAAATATCTATGTAGAAAATGCGTTTCGCTGGGAACAGGGATCCCACTAACTCGAAGGAGGGACTGCCTCGAGCAGGCTCCTTGCTCCTGGGCACACACCAGCAGCATGGGAGCAAACTTGGTGCCGAAGGCCACTGGGGCAGAGGAGAGGGGACAACCAGGCAAACCCTGCTGGGGCTGCCCCCTGTGCGGTCCCGCTGGCCGCCGTGCCCCTCGAAGCCCCTTGCTCTCAGGGGCCAGTCCTACGCTTGCAGGGGTGCCATGGCTTTTGCTGCGTGAAGGCAGCAGAAGCTGACACACTAACATGATGAATTGTTCACTCCTTCTGGGAGTAGGGCTTTTTGGTTTTGATGTTTTTTTAATCTGGGTTTATGTTTTGGGGTTTTATTAACCAAGGAAAAAGATCTGTAAAAAACAGGATTGCCTCTGCAGGCTCGTGTTGGGAGTGTACAGCAGCTGAAGCCAGGACAGTGGTCTGATCCTGTGGTTTGGGTGTTCTTCTGTTGGTGTTTTATATAGATATATTTTTTAGTACCTCATGCTTTGTCATGTGATTCAGCAGCAATAATTAGGCAGAAACTTGCTGTCCCTGCAGATGCCAAGATTACAGGATGACATACTCTCACCAGATGACAGCACAAACTGATATTTTTAGAACAGCCCGCATCAACTGGTCTCCCCAGTGCTTTCCTCCCTGGATCGGCAGCACGCAGGTTTTATTACAGAATGAGTCTTCACAAGTCATCTTTTTCATGTGAATGAACCGTAATGATTGTTTAGAGCGGCAGATCAGTGTTGGTCCCCAGACGTGCTGTTGCCTGATAGCTGGGATGGTTACAGGTGGTTTTTCTTTTTTCTTTCCTTCTTTTGAGCGAGACTGTTAAATAGCCCCCCCCAAAAGCATATTTTCTTGAAGAAGTGCATAATAAGAGATTCATTTTAGAAACATAGCGTCATGCACCTGAGGAAAGGTCAAGATCTGCGTTAGGTGAACGTGTTAGGTTAATGGTTGGACTCAATGATCTTAAAGGTCCTTTCCAACCAAAATAATTCTATGATTCTATGATCTTTTTTCATAGCAATTCAGCATGCACCCAAGGTGATGAACTGACAGCCGGAGAGGTTTGAGTCTTGGGTTGATGGCAGCCAAAGAGCACAGGTATAGCGTAGGCAGCAGGAGTGCACATATTTGAGTAGTACTGTACGTGAATAGCTGGCCTTTCTCTCCTGGCCTGGGGAGGGAGGGTGAAGGAAGGATGCTCACGCAGTGCCCCCCTGGAGTCCTGGTGCCGCTGGTGGAGAGTCTCCAGCAGGATGCTCCCATCAGCACTGCCCCTGATCAAGTCCCACACAGTGCATGGGGACACTGACCCCATTAAATCAGGTACTTGTGGCTGGGCACTGGGAACTCTCTGCTCTGGTCCAGTCTACAAGGGCCATTTAATCAGCTTTTCCGCTCAGATTACTGCACAAGGTGGCAGTTGCTGGAGTCTGGCAGAGTGGGCATCTGCTGAGTGGTAATGGGACGGAGACATGGCTCAACTAGCGGAGGCTGCTGGGTAGCCATGGTTGTCTGTGGTTACTCCAGGAAAAGGAAAGAAGCCACTTTTGATGCCATGGAGAATGGCTTGCGTTTATGCACTTTTACAGCTGAGCTGAATATCTTGCCCATTGTTTTTCCGTTGTACTGCCTGCTTTTGCACACTGCTTCTCCTGGCTCTCATGGGTAATTTATTTCATACAAATGTAGAGAAAATCTGATTTTGAGGAAGGACCTTTCCTCTCTTGCCTTTTCTGCCACTCGTAAGGTAGAGGATGTCCTGCCTTATATCAGCATGGTGGAAATCCTTTTGTGTGACCTGTGTGAGCATTATTGGCCTGTCATTTTCAACTTACTGCAGAGGAAAATGAGAAGACTCCATAGCAGGGAGGATGTTTTTAAAATAGGCTTGGTACCTGGCAGAGAAAAATAAATTCTCTATGAGGACATTGAGAATAAAGAGTACATAGCACGTTTCCATAGCGCTATAAACCCATAATTCAGGATGTTTCCAGCCATGCAGGTACCTTTTACTCTAAAAAGTGGCTCTTACTCTTCAGATTCAAAAGTGCAAGCAAAACCCTTCTCTGATCTTGCACAAGTGCAGTAGTTATCCATCCTTTTGTGATCCACAGTAGAAGTCTCCTCCCCAGTGCTCCTGAGCACCTAAAGAAAGCACCATGATTCCAACCAATGTACTTTACCCCTAACAGCAGATGTATTTTGCAACCATTTTTGGCCTTCTTCCTCCAGTCCAGCAGCATCCTGCCTAAAAGGTGCTGTGTTGAACACCCAGGCTGATGTCTGTCAGTCAATGGCAGTGTCATCCATAACTGGCAGGATTTGTACTCCACTCCTCAGGCCCCTGAACAAAAGGCAGGGGATAAAATTTACCATAAGGTTGTCAAGTAAGAAGCCTGGAGACCTTGTAGAGAGATTATGTCCTGTATCTAAACTCTTCTCTGTTGGCCAGGGCAGAGGATTGAACTCAGCCAGATGTGATGGTTCTCAACAGCAATTGGGTATCGGCAGTGCTTGTGCTGGAAAGCCGGCATAACTGCACACTGACATGTCCATAGGTGTAAAAACAAGTGTGGCAGCATATGGTCTTCTTGTATGGGCAACAACACAGTGACATATGTAGTGGAGTCTGCATGTGCCTGCTCTTCTTGCAAGCAAGCGCAGAATTCCCTGTGAATTTGGTTGTTCAGTATCAGGTCCTGATACATTAGGAAAACCTGATCTACTTTTAAGTGTGTGAGCATGGGTGGACCAGTTTCTCCCTGGGTGTCTCCTTTTCCTCTGTAAAATGGGTAGAAGGGACCTTACCCACCTTTGAGGGTAAAGTGAACTGCCCAGAGGAGTGGTGGACTCTGCCTTGCTGGAAATATTCCAGACTTGGCTTGACAGGGCCCTGAATAACCTAACCTAAGGCCCTGCCTGCAATAGAAGGTTGGACCAGAGGATGCTGAGTCCCTTCCAGCCTGGACTTTTCTATGCTTCTGTAGGCAACTGGGATATCAGAACAACACGTAAATCAGTAGTCGTGGCGTGCCTCAACACAGTTTTGGGCAAGCCTTTCATCCCAGGGAGCTGATACAGGGTGAGAGAATGATCTGCTGTCTTTAGTTACATTTACTTCCAAAATACTTGGTTGTCTGCTATGGTTTGCAATGTTTCTTGGAGTGGAAGAGCAGCAACAGACGGAAAAGAGACACTTCGGTGCTTTACGTGCTTGTGCGAGTACCAGCACAGCTCCCATAAGTCTTAGTTCTGTGCTGGTGTTCTTCCTCTTTCCATTGTTCTCCCTCACTGTCTGCCCCAGATTCTGTGCTGGAAAAGATCTATTTTTATGAGTAGAATTTAAAGAGAAAAAGTGAAGTTGCAACACGCCTGAAATTTCAGGCCTTAGAAAGAAAATATGTCATGGCCAGCTCTTTTTTCCCCTTGGGCTTCACACCCTGACCTCAGCGCTGTCTCTCAGCGCAGGGCCGTCCTACTGCGGCGTACGCTAAGCCTGTACGGTGTCACTGTGGCGTACCTGACGTGGCATCGGGATTCCTCATTTTTATTTTGCTTGCAAAAAAATCTCATGCTGCAGTTTTGTCATTATAGAAGGATTGGCCACAATAGTTATCGGCCTTATTTGTTTCTAAACAAATACAGTGTATTCTTCAGTCTTGGGCAGAATATTAACTTGTACCCATACCTAATCAAGTCTTGCTTTTTGAACCTGCCCCCACTTTGGAGTAGAAGCTGTACTGCTGGCAGCGATGACAAATCAAGGGACAGAGGCACTAGATCGAATGTGCATCTGTCACTAAAGGATGCAGGTTTCCTTCAAAATGTTTGCATCCCCAGTCTTTGGACAGTAAAAGTAGTTTCCTGGGATTTCCTGTCCCTGGGGAGTTGTTACGGAGTGGTACCCAGGGAAAACACTTATTTTACAGACCTCTAAGTGGTGATATTTTTCCAAAATGCGATCCACTCGACAAGCCTTCCAGCCAATTCAGGAGGTCCTTGGTAGGCTGCCGTACAGAGGAGCTGTGTGTTAGTAGTGCGGTTTCTCATACCATAATTATGGAAAGGAGCACGTAACTTTTAACAGAAAACTGTGTGTGCTGATTGTTATGTTAGCTTACTGATAAAGTTACCACCAGTGCACGTTATCTGTGCCTCGCTCTGGGGAGCATCTATACGTCACCTTTCTATTCTGAAGAAATTTCCAGTGCTGCGTAATTGGCACCATTGGGAATCAAAGGGAGAAAGCAACAGACGGCAGGTGATCCTTCAGAGCTGCTCTGATGGTGCACGAGCTGGTGTGGGGCTTGGGAGATGGCCATCTGGTTAAGTGGTGGAACGATGTGAGAGAGAGGTGAGGAAACGTTGTTGCTGGAGGGAAATCACAACCAACAGCTCGGCCACAGAGTAAAGGAGGAGTAGCATTTGTAACTGGTCAGTAGCAAGGTAGAGGATGGGAGGGCAGAGAAAAGGACAGAAGAAAGGGGCATCTCATCTCCCACATAATTGCTTGGAAGCTGAAGAATTAGAAAATAGAGAAATAATTGCTTTTTGTTTTACACTCTTCCACCAAACAGGATAAACAGATTTATAACTGAGGGTTCAAAATGTCTGTGGGACGTGACAAAGCAGGAGCTTGTCCTCACCCCTCACTTAATGCTGTTTCTGTTTCTGTTTTAAAGTCATTATTTTCACCAGCTACATGCATATATACTTGCATAAGCTGTAGCTTGATATAGTACTATGGATTCTTCTAACGTCCAGCAGATGTATCTTGTTCCAGCCTTCTGTACCCAGGGGGTCAAAACAGCCATAGTGGAATTGCCTCTACTTTCAGTGCGTGCGTGCATGCGTGTGTGACAGAGCATAGATATCACAGAATCACAGAATCTACCAGGTTGGAAGAGACCTCTGGGATCATCGAGTCCAACCGTTGCCCTGACACCACCCTGTCAACTAGACCATGGCACTAAGTGCCATGTCCAGTCTTTTCTTAAACACATCCAGAGATGGTGACTCCACCACCTCCCTAGGCAGCCATCGATGCAGTTGTGAAGTCTGCACTCCAAAAGAAATCCTTTGCTTTCTTCAGAAGACAGTCTTAAAAATAAGGAAGTCTAAGAAGCTTCGGGAGAAAGTCTAAAACTCCTCCTTCCTTTCTACTCCCCGATGCTTGGAAATGGGCTTCAGGTTTGGCAGAGGAGCTTCTCAAGGAGAAATGAATTTTCCAGGATGCGGCTTAAGAAGTACAGGCAGATGTTGTTTTCCAGTAGTGCCCTTTTTGGAAGTTCCCTTCAGCCTAAGAAACAAGAAACTATGCCACACGTAAAGGGAGCTCTACGTCTTTGCTGTGGCAAGTTGGCAAACTCTGCTCTAACCCACTAGCCCTGGTAGACTTCACCTTTCTTATATCCCTCCTTGACCTGTGTTCTATGTATTTTTTTCATCATCCTGGCTCACCAGAGGAGAAACCCCATCTGCCTTTGCAAATTCCGGGTGACACTCCAGAGGATGAGCTTTTCCCATGGCTGTCGGGAATGGGAGAAAACCTTGTGGTGGCTCAGGATGCAGCTGGAGATACTTGGGGGCAGGGAGAGAGGAACACTGGGGAGTTGTGGTTGAGGACCACTGATAAATGGAGATGTAACTGGAGTGCTTGGTTCCCTGCCTGATGATACACTTTTCATTGCTATGAAGCAGCAGGCTGCTAACTCAGGGTTAACAGAGGCTTTTTGTGGCGAGACTGAAAGCGAGAGCGTGGGGGTCTATTACAGACTTTAATGGGGTAGTTTGTAGGCAGATAGGTTAAGACTTTGATCTGCTTCTTTTCATTTTTTAATCCATTTGCAAAGTCCATGTAAACAGAGCTGTGAAAATGGTGTGTGGTTTGGTTCTGCTATGAGCAGATTTCACCTCAGCTGTGCGTCGGTCTCCAAAACGTTGGCACTGTCTGAAGGACAGGTGTCCTCAGCAAAAAGTATTGGGCAGCACCACTTCCACAAATGATGCTCATCATCATCCATCCTCCAGTTTTTTCTCTTGTCACCTTGTTTCATAGTATAATATTTAGCATACCTTTTTAATTTAAATGTTAAACAATCTTCTGGTAGTTCATTGGGAGTTTCTGTACTCGTTTACTTCTAATTAATAGCTCCATTCAAAGTCAGCAGGACTTCTCACACAGGCCGAAGTTAAGCCCATGCTCAGCGTAACCGGCGGCTGCACAGGAACAAGCCAGCTTGCTGGGCTGCAGCACGTGGGACCCAAGCTTTGCCTTCGGATGAGGTTGCACTTCGGGAAGTCACCCTTCTCCATCCCCCCTGGTGCTAAGGCTTTGAGCAGAAGTAGAGAAAAGGGCATGTGCTCGTTTGAGCTGTATAGCAATTACTAGCCAGGTTTTACTGGGGGCTACCAGTCTGGCTATCTTCTGCTGACCTTGTTACGGCCATCAGGACACGCTTACCAAATGGAGTCGTTGCCAGGCAGTCACATTAACGAACGGCTAGCGTTAATTTGCCCTTTGAAAATGAAGAAATCAATATGTTGATCCAGTCGGAAATCCCTTTATTCACAAAAAAGTCTACCCCAAACGCCTCCACGTAATTAAGGCTAAAGCCAAATTTTGTTTGGGTGAAACACGCAATCTGTCTGCTCCCTAAGCTGTGCTGAATGAAGTTCTCCCCTAATGGTGCAGGGAGCAGCTGTCACGCTGTTGCTCTAATAACCATGAGACAAAATGATTAAATTTCCATCAATCACTTAGTATTATCAGAGTAGGTCACTTTAATAAAATGTTATCATAGGATCAGTGCCTGGCACCTTAGAAAGGAGAGAGGCAGTGATGGAGAGTCATCTCTTGACAGCCTTTGGGTGACCCCCCTTGCAGGAGATGCTGGTCCAGATTAATCCAGCAGTCCCTCTAAATCCACCATTTTTTCATGAAGATGCCGTATACCAGGATCTTTTGAGAGTAAAGACATCACTGTAATCAACTCAAATGGATTTTTGGTTTCAGCAGGTGTCTCTGTGTTCTTGCAGTGTATAAAAAAATCACCAATCATTCATCTTGGGGAAAATCCTCAACAGGTTGTAAGTGGTGTAGGGGACTAAGCCCTGGTTTCAGAAGCTATTTCAGAGCCAGAAGTTACATTCCCAGCAACGTGGATGGGTACCAACTGGGCTTTCTGAAGATGTGAAAGGATTTCATGAGAACATTTAAATGTACATACATTCCAAAACCCTGCTTGGTACCTGCCTATGTCTTTAAGCCACTGAGTACCTTTAAAAACCTGGCCCCTTGGCCCCCTTCGTTGAAATGTTCATCTGTTTTCAATGTCTTGCCTACTTACCATGTCTCTTTGTAGTCATCTCCATGCTGCATCCAAGGTGTCCTTCCAGTGTCTTTCCCTCTGCAGAGAAGTTTCGTGGCTACAGAATAAGCTGAGCCGTAACCCCATTTTTAAAGCTGGGTGGACCCTGTCTGTTGACAGTGTGTTGCATGAGCAGGAGAATGGAGAACTCCAAAGTCCGAACCAAAATTCATGGCTCCTCGCTGCTTCTCTTGAGCAGGCTCCTTCAGCTGTCCTTCAGGGGTGGTGGTCGATGTCAAATGCTGACGGAATATTTGTCTAGCCTTTTGGTGATGAAGAGAAAGGGTGATGGTGAAAAATGGAGAAAAGGTGGAGGATCCTTTCATGCTTCACCTGGAAATATGCTTAACAAATAGGTGATGCACTGGGTTTCTGTAAATCCGACTTGGCCATTGTTTTTCTTTGGAGAGAGGTTTTTTTTTTTCCTGCTTGGGAGCAGCTAAGCCAGCAAAGAAGCACACTCAAACCTTGGCAAGGGAGAAGCATTTTCAGGCAGAGTCACAGTGCAACTTATTACTTGCTTTAAGTTTGAAGCTTCTGGGTGCAAACAAATCAGAATTGCTTGTCCGTGTAAGTTGTTGTTGGGTTTGGAGGTTTGCTTGGTTGCCTTTTTTGTTGTGGTTTTTTTCCTACGTGCAGCAGTCTCACTGTCTTTTCTTCTTTTTCTTCTTCCTTTCCAGGCCCTCAAACTGACATGAGATGTAGAGAGAGAACCCTTTGCCAAATCTGCTGTCAGCAAGTGGACGGTGATACTGTTTACAGCTTACAACCTTTGTGAACCCTGCATTATTTTCCTAACAAAGCAGACTGTTAATAGGCCCCTTACTGGAGTGAAGATCCTCCTTTTTTTTTTTTTTTTCTTTTTTTTTTCCTCTTTTTTTTGGGAATTGAACTCATTCTGAAGTATGCAAAATCTTCCTTTTCTGGGATGGCTAAGCACCTGCTGTGGAGACAATGTTCAGCACCATCCTGTTGAGAACACACTGTGTAGCCTTTACAGTAGTTACTTGTCAATGAGTACGTGGTGTTTCAATATATTAATGGTTTATGGGATGTTTTAAGTTGGCTTTTCTTTTTGGAGGTTTTCCCTGTCTGCCCACCCTCCCCCCTACAACCTCCAGTTTGATTTCCTTAGATTTTTGACCATTTTTGCTTTCTCTCCCTGGGGAATCTGAAGTACTGCGCACGTGCAAGGAAATGATCATAACCCAACACTGCTCAGACGTCAGGGTTTTCCGAATACACAGCATTGGTTATACCCATCAACTGGCTGAATTCCAGAGAGAGGTGATGTGTGGTCTGTTTGTTTGTTGGGTTGGTTTGTTTCTTTCTTATTCTTTCCTTGAATTGAATGGTACACCCCTGTTTTCCATAAGCGTCAAACCAGGGTTGATTGCGAAGCAAGGGAAGCTGGCGCGTTTGCCTCTTGGCTCGTGAGGACGGACTGACAGTGGGTGCCATTGCCCGCATGTGCACTGGGGCAGGAGCCCGTTCGCTGCCCGCCAGAGCAGGCTCCCTTCCTGCCTTGTGTTAGCAGGGCTGCCCCTACTGCCGCAGCGAGCTGGGAAGGAGTTATAAGCTGAGCTGCCAGACAAGTTGAACACAGCCACCTGTAAAGATGTGTTTGAAAGAGCGAAAAGTAAGGGCAAGACGCCACTTCGCAGAAGAGCTAAGTGTAGAGGCTGGGCATCGGCGGGTGACTTGCAGTGGCAACGCCCGGAGTTGAGGCACAGGTCGTTGCAGGGTGTGTTACTGCATCAGTGATCCTTTTTTTTTGTTTGTTTTGGATGTATCCTTGATTGTTTTTTCCTTCTCATCATGTATAAACCATTGTGGCAGGAGAAGCAGGAGAGGGAATGGTAAGGTGATAGTATCATACAAATGGCTTTTCATATGAGCATAGATCGTAACGGGATAAATGACACTGAAAGACAAGGCAGTTTTATATATTTTGCTTCTGAGGTTTTCTTTTGTAAAATGAATAATAATAATAATAATGAATAAAAGGTATGGTGCTGTACAGATCCTCTCTATAATCTGGAAAGTTTGATTACTTTTTATTAGTATCTTGGGGAGGGAGGGATACAAAAAAAGAGGGGAAAACACCAATGGTACACAGGATCTCAGTATGAGGAGGTTCTGAATAGGACAGTGTATACATAATTCTCCAAAGCGATATATGAAGTTTTTTTTCTTTGCATAAAAGCATTATGCATATAAATATATAAATATATTTTATTATGTACAGAAATGGATCATTATGCATGGATGTTAGGAAAACAAACTAGCATTTTAACCCAAAGTCTCAGTGCATGAGATCCCACCAACCCATGTCCATGCAATGTGGAGTGACTCCCTCTCGCCACTGCCACCACACACGCACAGTCATGCACACACACAAGCATTCGTGGGCCCTTCCTCGCTCCTTACTTTCCAGGTCCCTGAGGTGATATTGGTGAAACAAGAGCTCCTAGTGTGATGGAAGTTTGGTTTTGTATCATAGCCCCCACGCTGTTCTCTCGTAAGGATGCACCTCTTGGTTTCTCCCTGCAGTTATGACTGTGTAGACTCTGTGCAGTTGTGGTTGTTGTAGCCCTGTAGCATATCAGCTCTTCCAAGCAGCCAAGGGTTTATCATTTGCGTTTTAAAAAAAAACTTCTCTTTTTACACCGAGGTGGTCTATTTGTCAGCGTGGGGACTAGTTTATTACATTTATTGGAGTTAGCTGATGCTCATTGCCCATCTCTGTCAGCAGCCAGCTGCCCAGGACACATGTGTGGCACAGTGGTCACCTGGGCTAGAGGTTGTTTACTTATCAGAGCCCAGTTGCAGGCACCTTTTACCAAAATCAGTCGAGAGCTTTATCACCAGCCTCCTCTGAGCGTGTAGCGTTAGTTTTCAGCTTCCTGGTACACCCCGAAATGTGAGTGTACACTGAAGGACATCTCTCTGGTGCTCCTTTCCCTGAGGCTCCTCCATGGCTGCTGCCCTGTGGCTGGGCTTGTCCCCTTGCCCCATGGTTTCGGCCACTGGTAGAGCTCACTCAGTGGCTCCCCGTGCCGGGGTGCAGCATTTGGCCCCTGCATAGGTGACCCCTCTGGTGAGACCTGGGGTGCCTGCCCAAAGACCACCGACCAGGTCGCTGACAGCACCAGTCAGGCCTGACTTGATGGTATCGCCAGGGTGTCCAAAATCCATCATTTTATTCTTTTTTCTTGGTGCAGATGCAGTTTTCTTGTCAAAGGCAAGGGAAGGCCCGTTAGCTTAAACCAAATGGGGACAACTTCTGCTCTGCTACAGCAGCCCAGCCCCCTTGAGTTCAACGGAGCTAGCTCCCGCTGGCGGAACTGAGAGAGAAAACTATGGTCCGCTCTGTTCAGAAAATGGAGAAAAAACATTTGATTTAGAGACAGCCCATCAATGGCAGAGAAAGTTGGTGGTTTTTTTTTAAATAAAAGCATTAGCAGCTGAAAGGCTTAACTTGCCTCTCAGCAATGTCAAGGAAAGCATTTCCATTGGCATGACAGGGACACTTGGGCCCCTGCTTTGGAGAACATCCCAGCACTCGCTGAAGAGGGGTGGACTTGGCCAACCTCTTCGGTTTGGTTTGGTTTCTGTTGCTCATTTTTGGGGCCAAAATTTTCAAACAGAAGTGCCTGGTGTCAGGCACCGAATGCTGGGGACTCCAGTGTGGTCGCAGGGGGTGAGCTGCTCTGCCCTCGTCACTTCTTGAAGGAGAGGTGCCAGGTCCCCCCAGGCACAGGGGAAGGTCACCACCCTCTACGCCTGCCGAGGTGCCCAGCAAACGCCCTCCTCTCCAGAGGTGCTAAATAAATCCTGCTGAATTCAAAGGGCCACTTATTTAGGTGTCAAAATACAGACTTGAATGGCTAATTTTGGGAGCCAACCTTTTGAAAATTTGGCCTTTGAGTCTTTGATTATGCCTAGAAGTTTTCCTTCTGAAACCGTGTAAAACAGATAAAGGTCCAGAACAATTATGTAGTTATCGTTTAATCACTTGGTCTAAACAAAAAGTCTAAAAAGGTGACATTTATGCAGTTCCTGGTCACAGGTTTGGGGCTTGATTTAATGATTTTGTAAAAAAATTTTGTCTTGAGAATAATCGGGTAGTTGACCACTGCTTAACTCTGGAAATTTTTGTGCCACCACTTCAAAAAGTTACCTTTTAGGTCATGTATTTCTCTAAAATGATTTCATTGCTTGGCAATCGGTGTCCTGTAAGTGTTTCTAGTACACGATATACCTTAGGAATTGCCAACAGACGTGAAGGGGGACCAGATACATTTCGTTACTATGGGTTGGAAAAAATGGATTGTACATTTGGCTTCACATGTTTAACTTTTTTTTAAAAAAAGTTGCATGATTGGAAAAAATAATGTATACAGTATCTGTAAAACTGTTTTATCTGTTTTTGTTTCAAGCCATGTAAATTGGAAGAATATTAAATCCACAGCCTTATCGCGCATGGCCGTCTTTACATACCGAAGAGCTGAACAGTTTATACTTTTCATTTGGGCTATCTTGTACTTTCATTTGAAAGCAGACACTCTCATGTTGCAGTCTTACTGAGGATTTTATATTAAAAAAAAAAGAAAAAAGATGCTGCCCTGGAGGAATATACTACCTTACTACACAGAGGTTGGAAGGAAGTTTGTTTTGGAGCAAAACCTGTCCCTTTCCAAACGAAGTAGAGATGCAGTGCTTACTCCACTTGGTGTTAGTAGATACTGCCTTGTGTATTCCATTTTAAATTGTAATCTAGTTTGTAAAAGAGATGGTGACGCATGTAAATAAAGCATAATGGATCTCTACATTGCACATTTGCCTTCGCTCTGTTTTATTCTGTCATGGACAGACATCTAAACGCAGGACCTGAAAAAGGGGTGACTTCTGAGCAGCGGGTGAAATTGGCTGGTGGGGGGATTGGGGCCGGAGAGGGGGCCTGATCCTGCATCTACTGGAGCCTGTAAACACGTATTCATGTGAGCCTCTGCACTTCAACCCGTCAGCAAAGCTAGCATAGTTTCGGTGGTCAGATAACCCCCAGTGGGATCATTTACTGCTGCTAGAAATCACTTAACTTGATTTTGGGGGCGGGAGTGGTTGTCCCCTGGGATGGCGGCTGCAGCCGGCAGCTGCAGCCCAGCTCGCTTGTCCTGAGAGACAACCAGCCCAACTGCAAACTGGTCAGGAGAAGAGTTACACCCCCCGTGGGTTTGGCTGGGTTTCAAACTGTCTTTGAAAAATGCCTGGAGGACTTAAACCACCCGTTTGGGATTTGGGATAAGAAAACCAGCAGCCTGACTCGGCAGAAAGTCACACCGCGGGCTCTGGCCAAGGCACAGGAGAGCACGCTGAGAAACATGAGACGTGTCGACAAAAAAATCTTCTCCCACCCTGATGCGAATCCACAGATGTGTCTGGTTTTCTGGAGTCATTTTTCAAGAGCAAATGATGTTTTCAAGAGAGAGGAGCCTTTATTCGCACCAGGGAGGGGTTTCCCATGACTCCGGGGGGACGACCACAGTATACTGCAGTATAAAGAGCAGCTTGGGGATATCACTTGTTTAACATAGCAACAGCTATTCGGGCTTTGTCCTAACTAGAGATAGCCTGAAATATTACGAGATCCAGTCAGAAAACAGCCTTTGACCAGGATTAACTGAGCGTTTGCCTTCCCACAGAGTGAGAGTGTGCTTGTCCTGCAGCAATTGCAGTGTCTCCTCGGAAGTGGAGCTGTTTTGCTGGATTTTTCTGAAGGCTCCTCCAGCAGTGCTCTGGCAGGGAAGGACCCGTGTCCTCCACCTCGGTGGCATCGCCCCGCTGGTATTTAGGACAAACGATGCGAGTGTTTGGCCCAGTGAGGTGCCAGGTGGAAGGGCCTCAGCTTTGACCTGAATAATAGGCAGAGGCAGCAGCAGTGACGATGAGCTGATTGAATCCTGTGTGAGTTTTGTGCTGAAACCTACTTGGTTGTGTTGTGCAATGCCTTAGCTGTGACCTTCAGTTCACCCGGCCTTGGAATAGACCATTCTTATCTTTCAGAGTACTTTCAGAATAAGTCCAAACATTTTAAACTTCTCCAAGTTGTCCCAGAAGGCAAAAGGCTCTTTGAGCTGCCTCTGAGACTGGTGAGGCAACCGAGAGCTATTTTGGGAGCTCCCCACACATATGCTGAGTTGCGAGTTCAACCAGACCAGGGAAAACAGTGTTTTACAGCTCTTGTTTGTCTGCCGCTGCCAAGGAAGTTAGGGGTGCTTTCCAGAAGGTTGAGATAAACAAATCTGGGAGGCTACCTCTTTTTCTGGTGGAGTCATCGTGCCTGGTATCTCCCTGTTCAAAAGGAGGACTTCTTGGGTGAAGCGGAGCCCAAGCCAGATGGAGCAGATACGGCTCTCACCAGCACACAGATTAATCTTGCTGCCAGTGACTCCTGCAGTGTCTCATCGCTTCTCTGTTTGCCCGACCCAGCCCACAGAGCTTTTTTCCCACTGGCTCTGCCTGTGGAATTATTTTAAATGTAAATACTTTTATCATGTAAACACAAAACACAGAAAATTCCATTAGAACAACCAAAAAATTAAGCTGCCTTTTTTTTTTTTTTTTTTTTAACTGCTGTTTAAATCTTTAGAAAACTTTGTAATTGTCTGATAAAATCCAGAAACTCTGGTTTGGATTTTTTATTTTTGCACTTGGATTTTCTTTTCGTACTAATGACACCAGTAGTTTTGCATGTGCCACAACATTTACTTATTAGAACAAAGCGTCTCCTGCGTCTTTTGTTTGATGCTTTGATGGAATACCAAGGAACCGATTTAATCTAGAAAATTAGATAAAATGCCTTGATTCGGTAGAAGCAATTGGCCTAAATGAGGTAACTGTTGTAACATTCTTTTAATGTTACATTATGCCATGCAGATTTAAAGATACCTATATCCTATGAATGACGTGATGAAATGGGGGGAAACAGTAAAAATATATGACATCTCATAAAAGTCTTTCCAACTTCCAAGACAAATACGATCCTGATCAGGATTCTCCCCCCACCTCTATTTTCACTCTTTTTTAGGTGATACCTTAAAGCTTTGGTTTTGCTGAAATTCAAAGCACAAGGCAATTCCTAAGTGCTGCCCTTCGCCGGGGATCAGCGTTGCAGCATGCCGCCCTGCTTCGCACACCCTGATGGGCACTGAGGCTGCTGCCAGCACTCGTGTTGCGTGGCACCACATGGATGTCAGGCTTTGGCTCTGTTTCACGCCCTGGGGGCCACTGTAAGCCCTGTAAGACCCTGTGGCTGGTGCAGTGAGGTGCCAAGGCAGGAGGATGGGGAGGACATCAGTGGGAGTGAAGCATGGCAGATGCCAGCACCCTGCTCTGGTATTCATGGGTCGTGTGGGACCTCCTCTGCTGCATGGACAGTGGATGCTGCTTTTGTTTGTAACCACCTTGGAAAAGGATGGCATTGATTAGAAAGTGCTAATTAAGAAATATGGTTGTACTCTGACATTCAAAGCAAAAGATGGAGGAAAACTGTGCATTGACACGGCCACCTCGGAGGTCCTCCCTGGGGAGTGGCAAAGGATGCTGCTCCTGACGCCTTCCCCTCCAGGAGAGTGAGGTCCAGCCTTTCCAAGCCCCCACTGTGAGCGAAGGGCCTGGTGTCTGGGCAGCTTCTCATGTAGCATTTGTTGTTTCAGTACAAAATTCATACTTCACCAGCACTTTATTTTAAATCTCTATAGGCTCCTCTTACTTAAGGCTATCCAGGCTTGTACACCATTAACTAGTTCATGGATGAATGTCCCAAAGAAAAGTCAGTGCTTAGAAAGCAATTGATAAAAGACATAAAAAAACCCAACCCTTAGTCCTTTTACTCATTAAATGAAACCCATTGTCATTCACACTTCTCTTGAGAGTTGCACTTGCAATATCAAACTGCGTTATCAACCTCAGTGTGCATCTGTTAAGCAAAATTTATGGCAAGGCTGTCTCATTTATACAGAAGTTTTTGCTATGCACTGTCACTCTGCCTAGCAGACTCCTATGGAAAAGGCACAATTTAAGTCAAAACTCTACTGTGCCTGAGCGGTTATAAAATTATAGTGGCTTTCAGGGCTAGGAGCTATCAAAGTCTCTTCCTGGGGAAGGCAGCTACCTTCAGGTGTCTGCTCTGAAGCTTCTGCCTCTAGGACTACAGCTAGAAGGAGAAGGTAGCACAGGGGAAGGTCAGGTGTGGAGGTACAGGGGGTCTTCACTTGACAGTCAAGTTGTGTTTGCTCTGCAGTCTGGGTAAGGTGGGCTACCTTGTTGTCACCAAAGGGTCAGTGCAAACTAGCTTACCACAGGGTAAGAGCAGGTATGTGGGAAGTTACCCTGGAGTAGTTAATACAGGTAAACACAAAGCCTCGCTTCCCTTTCTCCATCTTGTCCGTAACTAGCACTTCATGGTGAGCCCATTTCACTGTTTTTCACTAGAGGACATCAAGGTGACAAGTCATCTGCAGACAGTGCCCTGAATTGCTGCGTCTTGGGGGACTTGGCTGAGGCTCTGTCGCTACATTTCCAGCCTCTTAAAGCTCCTGCCTGAATATCTTTGCTTTTCCACAATCTCTTCGCCTTGCCTCGCCAAAGCTTTGTTCTCTTCTTGAGAAAGGGCCCCAGGGACGATGACGTGATGTTGCTGTTAGCGGGAACCTCTCTCGATTTGGCTCTCCCTCACAAATGCATGTGTGAGGAGTGGGGTGGGCAGCTCCCACCTTACCCGTCTCACGGGCTGTGTCTCCGAGTGGGCTCCTCTGCGTGTGCAGAGAAAACTGCAAGAGATGTGGAACTGCAAGCGTGTAGGAATGGCAAATAGGGCGGCATATGAAAAGGGCTTAATAAAATGCTGCCCTTTAAGTGACAAGTTGCCATGGGGGCACCTGAACCACTCCTTCATGCCCTTCAATCGTTCTTCAATACACGTCTGAAGTCACCAGTGTTTCCCATTGCTGCCAGCAATGGTCTTCCTAAATTTGATCCCCATGAGCCTTTCTTTGAAAAGAAGTCTTTTTTTTTTCTTTTATTCTCTCACTTTTTTATATTCTCTGTTTTTCTAAGGCCAGGTATTAAAATGTTTGTGGGGTCCGTAATGTCAGTTGTGGACATGATTATTTTTAATGATGTTTTTATACAAGCAAGAAGCCCAGGTAACACAATTCTTTGGCAAGAGCTCATTGCCAGTACTACTCACTCCATTCCAGCTACGCTGGCAAGAAGCAGTCTTTTTTTTTGCTGCTTCAAGCTACGTCTGAGTCTGAACACACAGTTTGCTGGTCTAGCTACGTCAGCCACCTTTTCCTGACACAGGCTAAGCCTTGAACATGGTTTCACGTGGAATAGCAAGTTTGCAGCCGAATGTGAACTGCTGGTTGTATTCAAAGATCTGCTAAGGTTAGGAGATGGGGAGCTGAGAGTGAGTGCAAACGGTTTGTGGACCTCTTACCAGGTATGGCTGCTCAAAGGGTCATGAGGACACTGCTTCAGAGCAAACCGGTATGGCCAAAGGAATGGGGAAAAAAAAATGAATGCCTCACTCCTTTAAAAAGTGTCTCTGTTTGTGCTCTGCTGAGTCTTTCTGTGAGAAATGGATATTGTGAAGTAGCTTCCTACAGCCTAGATGCAGCCTAGAACAACCATCTACAGAATCAGCCGTGGTGCCCGGCCTCCGGCAGTGCTGGCACTTGAGCCCTGTAATACTTCCCTGGGCCATAATCGGCAAAATAAAATTGACAAACTCTGATCCTCTCTATTTCAGTGAGATAAGAATCCAGCTAACTTTTCCTCTTGAAGGTTAACAGAATTTGAACATTTTATGCTGATCACCTCATCCGTAAGCTAACAAAAGGCTTATCTGTTTCGTTTCCACTATAATTGACAGTCCTCTGTAGATGCATGTTCAGCATTTCAAGACTAACTTAAAGGTCAAATTTATCATACAGGCAGATTGGATGAGCTCATGGTTGAAGAAAGACCATCTAAAGGTGACTTGTCTAACATATCTGTACACACACAGAACCCACGCACATTTATTTTTGGTCTAGCCTTGTCTCAAACATCACCCATGTGCCAAGAGTCTCAGGATGAAGCTGTACTAGGAATGTTACAGGTGGATTGAATTTGGCACCTGGAATATAAGATAATAATAGGAGTCTGAACAAAGGAGATGTATTCAGAAATGAACAGAGCAGAATTTCAGTCTTCTGATCCCTCCTATCTGAAATCTTAATTATGCCAAACTGCTGAAGTGCCCTGTTTGCATTTAAGCAGTTTACTCTCAAATTTTGTGTATCCAAGCATGGGTCTGTGCCTCACCAGAAGAAGTGTACAGACCCCTACCTCTCACTGCACACGCCTGCCCGTGTTCAGCACCGGCGCTGCAACAGCCGATAACGGTACCCGAAACAAACCCTGGGGACCCTCGTACCCTGCACATGGGATAGTCGTGAGCAAACGATGGCCTGTAACACCAAGCACCCTGGGCACGTGCTAAGCCTTACTCAGAGCACAGCTCCTGGTGTAAGTACTGCATGTGCTCAGCTTCTTCACACAAAATTAATGTATGAAACTCAAAATATGATAGAGCTGTAGTCATGGCTGAAGGAGTGAACTGAGTAGGGGAGGTGGATAACTTCCCCCAGTTAAAATCAGTATCCTCAGCAGCATGCCCTCCACCCTGTTTGGTAGGGCACTATGGGATGCACTCTTCTGCTGGGAAATGGTGATCAGCTAAATGTCCCTTTCCCCTGGGGATTTCTCTGCTGTATCCCACAGGCTTTTTGGCCAAGTGTCAGTTTTCAGCCTCTCCCTCCTCCTCCTCCTGGCAGAACCACAGGTGGTGGCCAGAGAAGAGGAATTTGGAAGTAGAAACCAGTTCTCCACCAGACACTTCAGCAACTATCAGCTCTTGCACGTGCATTTCCAAAGCAGGACCTGCACACTATCTCCCCTCCCACCTGTCCCATCCTCCTCCTGTGAGCCTAATCTTGTGCCACACGTCCCCTAGTCCCCATGCCACCTACCCCACCCAGCCTTGGCTGGATGCCCATGGCCACAGGGCCCTGGAAACTTGAAAGCTATCAGCAGCCTCTGACTGCTGGTGTGTCAGCCAGACCAGCGGCTGGAGGACACATGTCCTGCAATCTAGGCAAGGCCCTCGTGCAGAACGAGGAGTGCCACTATGTGCCACCGAGGAACTGGGAGGGAAAATCAACCAGACTAAATTCAGTAGACAAAGGTACACAGCATCGTGCTAAGGAAGGAGAGATGAACTACGCATATGCCAAGTGGGGTGCAGGCAGCAGCACTGGAAAAAATGTTGCTGTGAGCAGTAATGAGCTAGAAACTGTCCGAGCTCCTGCTGCACTGTTGTGGCACTGGGGCAGTCCTGCATACTGGAGCCAGCCTGGAGAAGAGCAAGAAGAAAGAGCAGAGTCAACAAGAATGGGGACCAACAGGAGAAGGGTGATTTTATTTGTTAGAACAGGTTGAAGTGGGACACAAACTGCCCTTTACATAGAAGATTACTAAAAATAAACCAAAAAAAACCCAGCCCCTCCTGCCCACTAAGGAGGGGGCATAGCTGTGTTTCATCTGCAGCAAATGTAGGTTTTGTTCTCTTAGCTACGAGGGTAATGAACTTATTTCCTAGCGGTGTGGACTTTTCTTCATTAAGGGTGTTTTGGGGAGCAAAATGTTTGCCTGGATTTTCCTTGGCTCTGCCTCGGAGCAGGAGGATGATCTCCTGAGGTCTCTTCTAACCTCATGCTCCTATGAGTTACCTTAAAGAGTTAAAACAGCTTTAAAAAGAAAACAACAAAAAAAAAGCGCAGAGGCTTCTGCCCTTTCCTACCTGAGGCACAGGTCTCTTTGTACAGTAGCAAATTGTTATCTTTTCTCCCGGTTTGAGAGTAACAGGTATTGGGTAATGTTGTCCCGGTGTGTTGACTCATGAGCCAGGGTGTGCCCCAGTCCCCACAGAGGTATTGATGTAGCACAACCGCCTGCTAAAAGTCTGGTGTTTGGCTTCCTTCTGCTCTCTAACATCTCCCTTTGCCCTTGGAGAAGCTTCATGGTGTCCTGATTCGTTCTCCAGGCACGTCTTGCTGCAAACAGAAGTTGCTCTCTCCTGTTCCTGGTGAGACTTGAAGTTCTGAGAAGATGCCCTGCCCCATAGGTTTTCTTTCCCTGATGAAAACCAGTGCAGAATGTGCCCTTCTTGGGGCACCACATGCTCCAGCATCTGTCGACCCCTTTCATGGCTGGATGCCTGCAAATCTGAAGGACCAGAAGTATAAATACAGGTGAAAAAGCAGATATTGCTGCAATGGGTAAGGTTTGTTTCGGAGGTGGCCATCTTCCCCCGGTGAGGGCACGTGTTGGCCCTCCCAGCAGAGAGGACAGGTTGGACCAGGAGAAGATGCAAACAGCAAAGTCCCACTGACCGTGAGCATCAGGGCTGGCATAGGCAGGGACATGGGAGGCATGGCACGGAGAGGCAGCTTTGGGTGAGCACTTGCTCATCAGAAAACCCAGGCCCTGGAGAATGACGCAGCCTGAAGCCATTTCGGGTGTCCCCGTCGCTGCTGCCAGGCCACCAAGGCTGGTGGCTGGGAGGGCATCCCTCTGGGTCAGCAGGAGCCAGGCAGCCTGTCCTGACAACCATGGGCAAAGCTCAGGCACCCGAGCCAGCGCGTGATGGGCTGTGCCAGAGGACATCAGGGATCCTCATGGCGGGATCAGCCTTCTCTCCTGCCAACAAGGAAAAGCGGCCGCTGCCTCCTTGCCCTGCAATGGGGCCAGCAGTAACCCCTCCTCCCCAACAGGGTCCCAGCATAGTCAGCCAGTAACTTGAACCAGACTTGAGCTCCCAGACAGAAAAAACAAACCACTGCGTGTTCGATGTTTACATTAGATGTTTATTTTACAGTTCATTTCACAATCCGTTTCTCTTCTCCCTTTGCCATGAGTTGATTTCTGGTGCTGCAGATCCTATCTGCCTGCCCTGCCCAGAGCATGGACTCAAGAGAAAAACCTGTCAGGGGCTTCTCCTTGCTGTTGTTACTGTTTTGTCCACAGCTGCCCTTACCTATGAGTTAAACTAGAGCAGTTTCTTCCAAACTGCAATAAATTAGTCTCTTGCTCCCTTGTGCTTGAGGGGTGGGCAGCAAAAGGTCTCTGAAGAAAGCAAGAGCAAACAAGCATGGTGCAAAGGCAGCCCTGAACTTCCCTCTGGCTGACTTCTCCCCTGGCTGGACCGGTGGGGCATTGAGGACTCCTGGCATGCTGTGAGACCATGGACCCTGTGCCCCATCTGCTGCGTCCCCCCTGATGACAAGGCGCCGTATCTGGCCGCAGGGCAAGTCCCTGGGCTGTGGGGATGGTCAGTGACCACAGGAGATAGCTGGTCCCTTCCTGCCCTGCTCTATAAGGCACTGTCAGGGGCTGCTGGGATTAACAGGGATTACTTGCTCCATGCTACATTTAAATTCTGATTTTTATGCCGCTATGTCTTAGTGGCATTTGGGGAGGTGGTTTAGCTTCACCAGTTTAATCAAGGCCTTTCCTCCACAGCTGAACATGCAAAAAAAGATGCGTGGCATTTTACTGAGAAAATAAGAGATCTGATCTGAAGATTTGGTGGGAAATCCCTGAGTAAAACTTGGCCTTGCTTGCTGGCTGCATGCTTTGGAGAAGGAGAGGGATTCATCGCTTCCTTGTACAGAGCCAGGTGCTCCCCATGGGCGCATGCACTGGACCCAACCTAAAAGCAGAAGGAAGTGTATTTAAAAAAACAGAGGTGTGGTAATGACACTATTGCACTTTATGTGCATTGTGTAATCCATGACGTGTGTGGCTCCTGAAGAGCCAGCTTCCCCAGTCACGGTTAAATCACTCCTTGAAAAAAACAATAAAATCCTAATAAGTTTGTTGGCTAGAGGGGTTTGTTCCTTTTCCCCAGGAAAATTATATTTACGACAAGCAAATGTGTATTTTTGTGGACTGAATGCTCATGTGACAGACACAGTGGCTTGTACACATCCAAGCCAAAAGTTTTGAAAGAAGTTTTCTTTTCCAGTTTTCGTTATCCCCGCTAATTGCCCTGACAATGCCTTTGTGAATGGATGGTAAGAAACAGAATGGTTTCACACAGAGGGCACTGAGAACCTATGGTTACCTAAATTAATATCTAAATAAGTGTCTCCCCACAAACTTGTTTAGCAATTTAGACCTTTCAAATTGCAGTTGTACCAAGTGGGGGGTTTAATGTTAAGAAATTTCTTTCATGTTCAACTTGATGCAAACTAGACTCAAGAAGGGAATCGATTTGGCAATAAATGTTTTCTTTGAGCAACCTGATCTAGTGGAAGGTGTCCCTGCCCATGGCAGGGGGGTTGGAACTAGATGATCCTTAAGGTCCCTTCCAACCCAAACCATTCTATGATTTATGGTTTTTGAGCTCTAGCTCACTGGTCCAAATTTAGCCCATTCCTGCAGTGGTAAAAGTTCTTAAAGGCAGTATGAAAATACCTGCTTTTTCCTCCTTTCCTACAAAAAGCATATGTACTTTTATTTACCTGTGGAATGATTCTTTCTTATCTGTAATAATTCTGCAGGCGTTGGAGAATGATGTCGGAAATAAAGGGAAGTATGAACTTCTCTGCTTTTGTGCACATGGGGATTAAATACTTAAAAGGAAGATCTGCTACTTTTCAACATTTTATATGTCAGTAACACCTCCAAACTGTACATTAAAGAACAATAATGCAACACTGTGAGTATAAAAACTGACTCTAGATTAGCCAAAATTATGTCTGGTAAGCCCCAGTAAAACCCAAACCATTTGCATCGATGCTGTGAAGCTGGGGGAGGGTTTGGGGGTTTCTTTTCCTCTAATTGAAGCTGGGCATTTTAGGGCAGGCAACAAGGGTAACACTGCTTGGCAGCCTGGCATGGAGACATTCCTAAAAGCTTCTAAAAAGTCAAAGGTAGAAATGAAAAGCTGAGGGGTGGCTGCACTAGCGAGGGCGAGGATGGTTTCTGCAGGATGATCAGGAGGTGCATGTCGTAAGAGAGAAACCTCCTCTCTGGATAATTTTTCATAGCTAGCAACCATGCCTTGCAGTTTCTGTCTTGCAACAGAAGTTGTATGTGGAGATTTTGTCTCCTTACCTGACCTGGCTGCCCTGCAAGAGGTCCATGAAGCCTCAGGGGAAAAACCTGGCTCCTGGGGACTCCTACTGACACCTCCCTGCCTGCCTCTTGTCCCCCACAGGCCATGGTTGATGGGGCTGCAGAAGAGGGGGGGCTGCTGAGGGTGGGTCAAAGGCAGGGTAACCAGAGGAATGGCAGAGGGACTTGCCTGGGCTGGAGTCCCCCAGGTGTGGACCAGTGATGGGGCCTCCCAGGGCTTGGTCCTGAGCTCAGCCTGGCACCCTGACATTGCAGAGGTGCTGGGGGTACCGGCATTGCAGAGATGCCAAAGGTGCCCTGGCTTTGCAGAGGCACCGTGGGTGCCCCAAAAACTGCCTGTAACCTCTCATGCCCGGTGTAAACTCTGCCCAAAAGGCATTTGCAGAACACAGGCTTCCTCCTCACAAGCCTGCCTTCATGTGGAGCAAAAGAGGAGAGGTCGTCCCCCTCAACTCCTGCCAGCCTCGCCTGCCCAACCAAACTCAAAATCCCAAGGGAAAAGATTTCACTGGTGTTTTGCTATATCATTTCTCTGTTTGTGCCGACCCTGTTTCTCAGTCTGTGGCTAAAATCAAGTATAGTATCTCAAGGACACCCCGGTCCCATCCTCCTCTGTTCCTCAGGAGGGAACAAGGGGAGATGCAATCAGTTTTGAAAACACTTGTTTACATTATTTTGTAATTTCTTGGGCATCTTAAATGAAGTACAGCAACCCATGAACCGAAAATAACCCCAGGAAAGCAGTTAGTAAAGGGGTTGTCAATATATACAATGAGGACTGAAAAATGGCAAACTCTACTAAAAAGGATGGCGATATAGTTGCTGGGGTCTGGGTGTCTCTCGTTTGGAAGTCAAATTTAGTGCCCAGTGAGGATGTCCAGCTTCCATCTCCTGAACAATATGACTCCTGAAGCCCTGCTCCTTGCAGTAGGCTCTGTAGGGTTTGGTCTCTGCAGGATTTTTTTCTACAAAAATTCTGGCAGTTTGTGAGGAATGGTTTGCCAGCACTTTATTCCACCACGTCTCCTGAGAATGCAGTATAGGATTAAGGCAAATCTACGATATCTCCTCGGAGCTGTTTGTACTTAGCAGTGCGGTGCGTGTAATATTTGTCCAGGTAAACCTTCCCCTAAATGTACGTGCTCGACATAGAGCACGAGCACAGGGCTGTCCCAGCCTCACTGTAGGAAGGTACCTGTTGTGACAGCAACAGGGCAGCCAGCAGCCGCATCCCAGGGAAGGGCAGCTTCGTGCTAGATCGGCAGGTCAGGGGTCTGCCATGGGGCGAGCAATGAGAGCTCTGGACCACAGGCACACAGAACAGATGTAATGGAGCAAACTGTTGGCATGAAAAGAGCTCCTGCTCTTTATTCAGCATCCAGAAATGGCCTCTGATATTGTGAAGGGACAGATCAGAGATCTACGGAGTGCTGCTTTTTCTCGCTGATTGCAGGGGACTGCATTAATAGGGCTGCTGAGTGTTGATAAGGGCTGCTATAGCGAGAGAAGCCAACCGATATGATAAGGCATGTATTTTTGTGTCATGTTTCAAGCCATTTAATAGCATTGGGTGGGGGTAGGGTGAACCGGAGCAAAAGCTGGGTTAAAAGATATCCTTTATGTTAAAGGAACCTCCTTGAACTCACTTTCCTGTAGTTTGTATGAGAAAGTGGATTAAATTACTTCTGATAAAGCGTTAACTGCACTAATTATGTTCAGGCAGGAAAAGTGCAAATTTCTATCACAATTCTGTCCCTGCAGCCTTTTGGGTTTGGGGTGGGTTTTTATGACGCCCCGTAGGACTGTACTCGAGGCCTTTCCCAAATAATAGCATCAATTGTAGGAAACGGTGTGACAATTCTGCATTACTGCTAACCCGGGGACAGGGATACCAAACTTGCTTTCATTGCGGATGATTTGATTAACCTTTCACTGAGTACATGAAAGGCTATTGAACTGACTCGGACACCTTTTCTGTGTTTCAAAGACCTGAGGTGTTTTTTTTATCCAGTCCCTCCCCTTTCTCTCAGCGCACAGAAAGCCTGCAATTATGGGCAGCTTTCAAGGCTGGCAGCTCTCTCTAACAGCCAGGACTTGTTGGGGCGCAGAGTGGAGGAGCTGAATTGCACTTGGACCAGAATGAAAGCCATTTCAACCTGTGCCACCCAACCCCCCGGGGCTGGGACCTCCCCTCATTTCTGGATGTGCACACATGGAGGCCAGGATTTGGCCTTGGAGCAGGTGTAGCCCACCATTCAGGTTGTAATAGGCTGCTCCTCTGCCGTGGGGAACAAATACCCAGTGAACCTACGCAGCACCATGTCCTCTGCTGGCATCCCTGACCCCTCTGGTCATGCCTCCCTGTGCAAACCAGGAAAGGGCAAAGTTTGCATGAAAACTCCCAGGAACTGGGTGATCATGGAGATTCTCAGGTCCTGCCGTGCTTGACCAAAACCAGCCAATCGTTTCAAGAGCTTCTGTACAGGGAGTGTCTGACCTCATATGACTTGTTTCTGTAGAAAACCAAGCTGGAACAAATCCTGAGCTGACCTGAATGCCTTTGCAGAAGATGAAATTTCTTTACTTGTCTCCTATTTCCTGAAGCTCTTCAGAGACGATCTGGGTCTTTCCATGGCCTTTTTCAAGCCCCCCCCAAGCTGTACCTGAAACACTTGAGTACGCTTGCAAGCTGGTGTTTTTCATCAAGAGGCTATGGTACCATTAGCATGTGGCAACATCTAGGTGAAGAGTGTACAAAAGGCATCGCTGGAGGAAAGGGGAAAGGCATCGTGTATGAGCTCCAGTCTTCTTGGTGAACCTCAGGGCTTTGCATTAGAGGACGGTGACTTGTTCTTAAAATTTTACTGTGATGAAGTGGCTTGCTTTTGTAGAACTCACCACTCTGGTCTGATGTACCTGGATTTACGTTTAAACGTAGATGTCCTGGTGGGTGCTTCACAGTGTCAGATTTGTCTCCGGAAGGGATTGCCTCTGGCACTGCAGGCAGCTCTGCCCCTTCAGCCTGCAAGTTAGGCAGTTAGCTAATTTTTACAACACTGCAGTATGTTTGTGGAGGGAGGGGGACTTTTTCCTCCTTGCAGAGGTAATTCTGGGGCTTTCTGCGGCACGAGGGCTGGCGGTTTTTTGTCTTGGCTCACAGGGTCGTTAATGTTGTTAATGGTCATAAAATTATTGCACCCTGTCCTAATATCAGTTGACTTTGGACTCGAGAGCCAGTGCTACCCTTTACATTTTAGCATTTCACAAAGACTTTACATGTTGGCTGTGAGAGCTGGGTATGAACTAATCTGGGCAGCAAATTACAGCTGTGGCGTTGCTTCACTTCAGCTTTTCCACGTGTTGACTTCAGAATCAGAGTCTCTGTGTGACTCCACCATATGTAAATGGAAGAGTTCATTTTTTCCTCTGCCCTTGTTATGACTGAGCTTGAAAAATTAGTTCATCTGAAAGCCAGTCTCTTTTAGGCTATGCTAAAGGGAACTTCTCTTTCCAGACAAGTGGAGTACTGGGCTAAGATTAAACTTTGTGATTCAATCCTTCAGCTTGCAACCACTTCTCTCCCTTTGGACGAGGCTGAGGTCACACAAGGTAGAGATAATTTCCTTCAAAGAAAAAGCAAAAAGTTTTTCTAAGAAGGCCTGAAATACCCATAGCCTGAAAGCTCCTTCAGGAATGTAATTTATGGTGCATGTTTTGACGGGGGTGAAATATCAGGTAGATGTATCTCATACATTTTTATCTGTCCAATGTGCATGCCTCTTTCTATGATCCTTCACCCAGAATTATATTTTAATATTACAACTGAGGACACGTATTTAATTGTTGCGGTGCCTATAAGAAACTACAGGCTCCTCTGAAGTCCTCTGAAACTGTGAAGTGTTTCACAATGTATGAAGAGGTAATTTGCATTGAGAATCAATATGCTAATTATCGTGTCAACACTTATTGTTTTGGCCTGTTTCTTGGCTTCTTGTCCCAGCCACGTACGGTCCCAGTTCATCTGCGAGACGTAAGGTGTGCCTCGGCTCTGTGACAGTCACAGGACTTGTTAAAAGAGATGAAAACCAAAGAAGAAGACAGGCACAGTTTGTACTGTCTTATCTGGTCTAGCTTCATTCTGTCAGGGAACATCAATTAAATCAGATGAAGAAATTAGGGAGCTTTTGTCTAGCCGTAAGTTAAATAAATATTGATTAAAATAAAATGATTGTTAAACAGATGAGTAAAAATAACTACCATACTGTATGGTTTATATAATGTCAAGTGGTGTTGGAATACAAGTGTCAAATATGGGCCCAAAGATGTTCTCCTTCTTCATTTTATTTATTTCAAAGATGGTTGTGCCCTGAGTCAGGGACCAGGAATAGCAGTGCCAGGCGCTGCGCTACCTCAGGAAAAAGAGGTGAACTTTGCCCCTTGGCTTCTTCTGCAGCCCGACGGCTCCTTGGGATGCCGGGGCGATGCACACAGGAGGAGCATGAGAAGCAGGTGGACGGTACGGCTTTTAACATTGTGGCTCCCTGCATGAAACAGTATAAACATGGGATGCACACAATGTGTCACTGCAGAATAGTTGTCTGCAGCGTTTCTGACATATAATACTCTGTGATGGGGCTTAGAGCCATCCAGAAGGAGATCAGCTGAAATGGTCCTGAGAGCTTGGAGAAAGCAACCAGAAAACACTGGTTGTCTCTGCTAGACCTGTTAGTTCTTAATTGCTCCACAGTAACTAATGCAAACTTGGATTGTGCTTCCAGTCTTTTAAGTGCTTGCTTTAGGGGCTATGTATATGTGCGAGGCATGGGGAAGGCTGGTGAAGTGGAAAGGTGCCATGGGTTGGGATATGTAGTTATATGAGGAGAATGTGTCTCTTCACTCTCCCTCGGTGTCCCCACATAAATGAAAACACAGTGCAGGCAAAAGGGACAGGTACACGCCTGAGAGCTCCTCTCTTTCCAGGTGTTCACAGCACAAATGAGAACAGGCAGACCTCCTGCGGTTGCCCAAATGGCCACTGCAAACTTTCTGGCAGGTAACTTTGCTTCCTATTGTTTCTCCCTCACCTGGGAAAAAGGCTACTGGATTATCGCTTTTCCAGCCAGCTGCGAACCCAGTAGCACACAACAAAGTCTGACACCCCATTGGGCTCAAATATGCTTACCAAATCCTTGTGCTCGTCCCCACAGCAACAAAATGGCTCTTAAACCCATCCTGTATACGGCTTCCCCGGGACACATGTATCTGCTGTGGATCCCAGTCACAGGGGTCCAGGGGCTGGTGGTAGGGTGGGTGATGCTGGGTCAATCATGCACCCTCTCCAGGTTTGCTCCTCACCTCCAGCACGAGGAAAATAGTTGTTTTCTCTCTCTACCACAAAGACAGATAAAAAGCAAAAGCTAGGAAAAGTTTATTATCTATTTATATTTACAAATAATTTTCAGATAAAATTTTAATAAGTGTCTATGATCAAGAGCTAGGAAAAAAATAATTTGTAAGTGGTGCTACACCCCACCCCAGGCAACCATCAGAGTCTTTATTTTTTTTCACAAGTAGATCTAGTTTTGCTTTATCAAGGCTGCCAAGGACCTTCAGAGCCTTATGACAAGCCTTTTCATTTGAACAAGCACATTTTTAGGTAGGTTTTCTGCCAAAGGTGAGAGACGGTACACGTGCAGGGTGAAACTAACCTAGAGATGAACTGCCTTGCTGCTGGCTCATCTCTTTTTTTTTTTTCTGTTTTGTTTTGGTTTTGTTTTACTGACAAATTTCTGGGCTACATTTGTTAGGCTTATGTTCTAACGCCTTGCCTAATATTTTTGCTTTACATTTGCTTTTCGTTTTCAAGTTGCTAACTACTATCAGGTAACTGAGGTTAACAGAGGTTTCTTTCTTTAGCTGTAACTTAGCTGAGAAAAAAGAGTACTTCGCTGAATCCCAGGTATCCTTGACAAGTCCCACTCAGCGGCGGGGGGGGGGGTACTTTTCCTGATTTACCTGCAGTAATTAAGCTCGCCCTCCCAAAGCCCCCCCATAAGCAGCTCTGCCAGCGGGACACCTCCAGCAGCTGCTCTCCCAGGTGAGCACAAAGGCTCACAGAGCAGAAATGCCTTCGGGCCCCGGGGGTGTCAATAGGTCTGCTCAGCTATGCCGAGTTTAGTCATGCATTTTAAGTTTCTTCCTGAGCCGGGGTCTTAATGCTTGTGCCATTTTACTGGAACAAAGAGGTCGGATTATTTATAGCTCGGTCGCCTTTGTGTGCGTGCAGCTAGCAATGCCTTCGGTGCTCCATTTCCTGGGACTCCTTTTCCCTCCGGCTCTTAAGTCTCAGCTATTCTCTCCTAATGAAATAACAGTAATTATCCTATCGCTGGCCACGGCAGCACCTTCCATTAGCACCTGCCTTACCTAGCGTACAGCCCAGGCTGGGAGCCAGATAAAGCCCGTGTAATTTATAGCTCATCAGAGAAGCCAACCAGCCCACGGTCTTCCTGTTGTGTAAAGAGACGGACTTATCACCTGATGCTGCTGCGATGGGTGCGCTGGAAAGGCAGGAAGATAAAAGTAGTGCACAGGCAAGCTCTGGCCCTGACTCTCTTTGGTTTTGTTCTCTCGTTTCATCCAGGCATGCAGTCAAGCAAAATTATCATGACATGATGCAACCAGAAGACAATATTGACATGTTTGGAGCTCCAGTAGACCCACGACATTTCACAATGTAATTGTTGTTTCGCATCCGGCTGCCAAGTGCGGAACAAGAGACGTGGAGCTGGCCCTGCTAAGGTTTCTCTGCTACAGCCACAATTCAGCGCAATGACAACCTCTTACATTTTTTTATTTGACTGCTGTTCTATAGCATCCTATAGGGCATGCTGAATGGTGCATCGACTGACTTCACAGCCCCTTCAGTCCTCAAACATTTTCAGGGTGCATCTGTGGCCCCTTTGGGCTGAAATCACAATACAGTCCTCTGATATGTAGCTTTGTCTCAAAATAGCAGAAAAGGGGACAAAAGAGGAGGAAAAAAAACTGCTCTGAAGAGACAGGGATGTTTGTCTCCCATCTGTCCTTCTGCCACCAAACCCCTTGGCCTGGGGCAGCCTGGGACTACCCATGAGTCTGTCTGAAAATAACACCCTGCTTGTGTTTTTGCCTGAAAACCTGCTCTTTCTATGGCCAAACTCTTTTTCTCACTCTCCTTGCCCCAGGAAGTGCTGCGCCAGGCAGGGAGCTGCCCATAGGGGATTTCTGTGCATCCCCCCCAAACTGAGCAGGGATGGTCTGTTGAGTTGTTGGTGACCCAAACAATCAGTGGCCGCCCTAACAGCCCAGCTTCCTATCTCAGGCACCAAAGAAATGCTGTCGCTGTCAAAAAAGTTTTCAAAAGTGTAACCAAATAGAAAACAAGAATCTATAAATTCTCCTTCATGACAGCACTTGTGGTGTGTCTGCTCTTGGGAGGAGAAATTATTTTTCCTTAACTGCTAAGCTGACCAGCAGGATTTGGAGGGCAGAGGTAATTGATGAAGTTAGATGAAATGAAAAGCAAATCTTGAGAGTCACTACTGACACCGATCCCAGCCTCATGCAGGCAAGGCCAGATAGTCCTTTGTTCTGAGGGTGCAACATGCACACATCTGCGCTGGAGAGATTGGTCAAGGAAAATCTTCTCTGACATCATTTGGACTTGGCCTGCTTCTGTCCTCCAGGTAGTGAGGAGCATTTTCCGCTGTGCCTTTGAAAACCTTGGGCTGGTAACTGCGTGCTTCCCAGCGTAAAAGTTTCCGGCAACATTTTGCTGAGAAGCTTTGGCACTTCTGATGGTCACACATGGCCTCTGAAACTCAGCAGGAGCAAAGCTGTGGAGTCAGAAATACGCTTTGTCTTTGTTCCTTTAGCTGCTGCTCAAGTTTTTGGCTGAAATAAAAACTCTTTTGGAAATTATTCATATCTTCATTCAGTGCTTTGACAATGTGAGGAGAATGCATTACTCAATGATGCTTCAAGCTAGCAATGGTAGGGCCCAGATATTCTTGGATTTGACAACCAAAAACCATCTTCATCAGTGAACTTGTACAAGGTGCTGTTGTTTTGATGTGCAATTAAGTTACTAGGGATCTAGTTACAGAGCAGAGCTTTGAACTCACTGTTTGAAGCAAATGGAGGGATAAACACAAATATGTATGCATCTGAGACTCTGTTTTCCAATGGGCAAACTGATGAAGTGGGGTGATGCTCCTCAGCAAAGCCAGCTCGAGCAGAGAAGGTGGAGACTTGCGTGCAGGAGAGGCATGGGCAGAGGCAGGGATGTGAGGGATCCCACACCCTGCCTGCTCACTCCACATGACCGTGGTGCTCAGTTCTCCTGTTAGTCCTGGGGAGCCTCGGGAAGGTTGTTGGGAAGACACAAGGGTTCACAGGCTGCAGAAAGAGGACTTGATCATTTAGAGGTCAAGAATTGCCAGTATAACTGTCAAAAGCAAAGCTGAGCTGAAACTTGCAAGTATTCCAGAAAAAAATGGGAAAAACTTCTTCAAATCCCAATGTAAGAGAGGAAGAAAAGCAGAGTCAGGCTGCTGTGCAGTAAATGAGATTAAAGAAAATCTAGGCATGGCCTAAAATCAAAGGAGTAGTTTACCTCTGTTCTCGTTTAAGGAAGACAAATCCTAGGGGCAAAAGCAGGCTGGTTAATGGGAACAAGGATATGGAAATGGAATCACTACTGTGGGGAAGCAAAGCTCAAAGAGCAGGCTGCGTTCCTCTTGGGGGGCAGGTCATGCCTGTCCAGGAGTTCTGGAAAGACCAGTATGTGAGGTGGCATGTCTAATAGCAACTGGTTTTGTACATCTGTCAAGTCAGTGAGGGACCCCGTGACTGCCGAATATCCATTACAATGCATTTGGTTGCACAGGGTTAAATAATAATCCAGCCAACCGTCGTCCTTGTAACTCTGACCTCACTGGTATGCGAGGCTTTGGAACATGCCTTGGAGGTTAATTAAGAATGCAAAGGCACATCAAAAATGGGATGAAATGCAACCAAAGGTACATCCTGCCAGACTAACCCGATGGTTCTCTTTGATAAAACAATTATTTTTCCAGACAGGTGATATCTGCCAGATTTCCTTTATCTAGACTACTTTAATGTATTTGCTATGATGTCAAGTGTGAAACAACTGATGTTGCTGGAAACAAAATAGATTAGCAGGGGAAATGCATTGTTGCTAAGAAGAGGAGGCAATGAGTGCTGAGGGTGGACATCTCAGGCCAGGAGGAGTTATCTGGGAGAGTTCTTCAAATAGGAGTTTTGGGACCAATTCTGTTTTAATGTTCGCATTAATGGCACACTCCTGGCCCAGGCGAGCATTACGCTGATGAAATGTGCTGCACAAAGCTGTGACGCATCACTGGCACAGAGGTGGTTTGGAGGCCAGGCAGGACAAGCAAGGTACCTCAAGAACGGCTGTAATAAAAGCAAGATGACATTCAAGTAAAAGACAAAGAGTCATGCAGGTGAAAACCGGTGTCAGAGGCGGCTTTTGCTATTAACAGGGAGTGAATCAGTTGGGAAAATAACTGAGGAGAAAGAAAAATCAGCATTAGGTAGTCATAGAAGAGTTGTATGCTGCCAGCTTGATCCTTATGTTGCATCTGTTTCCAGTTGAGATGAGGAAATATTAGTGCCAACACGCGTGGCCCAGATCAACTCTCCTCCCTTCCCACCCCTCCTTTTGGGGAAGATGCATTAACAGCAGAGCAGCTGCAGAGAAGAGCTGCAAGTGAGACCAAGGAACTAGAGACCCCCTCTCCCAGGAGGCCACGGGAAGGTCCTGGAGCACATGCATGTGGTGATGGGGATGGAGTTTGATGGAGCAGGCACCCTCCTGCCGTCTTGGGCTCAAGTATCCAAACGCTGCTTGCACAGGGCTGCTCCAGCCTAAGGCCAGCCTACATTGCTGCCAGCTGCTAGCACACACACATTTATTTTCTTTGGATCTGGGGCAAAAGCAATCCCTGGGGCAAGTGGCGTAGGCAGGGGTAGGGTAGAAGAAGGAGGAAAGGCCAGGCCGGACCAGCTCAGTGTGTCTCCCAGTGCTTTGGTACCAAATGAAGCCCCAGTGCAATGTTTCACCCTCCGTCCTGGGAGTTACCAGCCCTTCCACCAGTGCCTCACGCTGCAGCTCGGCTCAAGCTGTGCCAGAGGTTGGGGTCCAAGGATGGCGTGTGGTGAGGAGCGGTTGCAGTTGCATGCAGTTACATTTGTTTTAATATTTTTCCTCAAAGCTTGGAAAAGCAATGGAAAAATGAATAAAAACAACTGCCTGCCTGCGTGATTCACAGCCAGAGCGATAAAGTACAAATTGCTCTGCTTAGCAATTACCAGAAGAGAAGTTTTTCTGCATGTGTTGTGGAGGGCCCCAGATGAAACCTAAACAAACAGGTATGAACAGAGTCCAACCCTCTGGCTGTGCCTCAAGCTAGTCAGACATGGAGCAGCCCGGGTCTGGAAGCTGTATTGCCACCTTTGTCAGAGATGCTGTCTGTCGGAGACGGGCTGTTGCTGGGGGCTATCAGCTAAGACCCAGCAAGATGATGCAAAATGGCTTCCAGCCCAGGTTTGTCGCCCAAATATTCAGCTCAGCAAGAGGAGCAGAGACGCTCGGGGCTGTCGAAGCCGGGCTGCAGGGACGTGCCCTTTGCGGAGGGACTGCGTGGTTATGTTTCTGAGTTTCTTCAGCTTCCCTAGGAGCTAATGTTGTCCTGTCACGGCTACCTTTCTAAAGAGAGGGATGAGAGGGAAAGGCAGAGTGTGAGAGAAGAGTACATAAGAAAGAGAAGAGCTGGATGCACAATGCAAAATCACAAGAACTAAAACTGGAGGCTCTTAAAGCTTGTGTAAGACCCACGCAGCACTTGCAGTTTTGGCAAAGCAGCCAGGAGGGCTCCTGCTCCTCTCGCAAGAGCAACCGGGACTCTCCCACCAGGGAACCCTGGCAGCCTGTTAATAAGCATGTTGGTGTTGAGAAGCTAAGTCAAATACAACTATTAAACTGATTATTCATATTCCATTCTGTTCACTGTGGGAAGATACTCCTTTTGGGGTTAGGTTTATGGGCCATATAGATTGTTGGAGTGAATCTAATTAGCAAGAGAAATCCAAATGGAACAATGACTGGTAATTGTTGTTAATGATGCAAGTGTATTATACCAGCTACAATGAAATCTGGGGTTACAAGCAGCGCTGAAAGGCAAATGAACATTAACAGTCGTACGTTAAAACTCTACGAGTCCCTACCTGGCTGCTGTTAGGTGTGGTTAAGCTGAGCTGCCACCCGTAAAACAGCAGGGACTTGCCAAATGCTTCCCAGTGGCCACTGGAATAAAATGCTGCAAGAAACGAATGACCTGCAGAGCTTTGGTAGGAGAGGTGGTCTGGAACTGGCATATGGGCTGAAAGCTAGCCCCTGCTTTGCTTTCACCAAAGCAAACTTCTGCTGCCTCCAGAGCTGATTGAAAAAAACAGGATCCTTTTCACTCACACAGTCCATGCATTGTGCCTCTGTGCAGGTGCAGGGCCTCCAGCCTGGGAGTCAGATCATCCTGGGCTCCCCAGCTGCTGGTGCTGCTCCTGGCATGCCTCTCCAGCTCCACCGAGCAAGCGTGGGGTGGGCCGCCATCCAAATATTTTGGATTAAATTTGGATCGTGAATTATGCAATATATACAGACGCACACACACTAACCCTATTTTGTTGCTTCTGCCACCCAGACCTTTCCAACTGTACCGCGAGCTGTGCATCTGAATTAATTGGAAAGATCTGGTCCAGAGCCTGCATTTTGGTTAGCAGCCCCTAAACCAGAGTGCTGATGACTGGCACTCTCCGTCTATGGAAACTGCCATGCTTAAACAGTCAGTGGAGCTGGGACAACTTGTAGCAGTCATGGATTTGGTCCAGCACTGAGCTTCAGCTCTCACATGGGATGGCCCTGATCCCATGCCTTGTTTCTCTCTTTTTAGCCTTCAGAATATTTTGGACTGGTCTTCAGTTCAAGATCTACTTATTCCTCTGTGGGTTTTGGGTAGGATGGGTTTGTAAGAGGTGAATTGTATAGAAAAGTTGTTGGGAAAGGTGGTGCAAACTGCATAATTTTGTTTTTCAGAGGTTAAATGCAAGTTAGCTAGTTTTTTGGCAATACTGTAAATGTAAATGTGATGGGAAGCCTGGACAGTTGAAGCATTTTCTACTTACTAATCCTTCCAAACGTGTGTGGCAAGACAACCTGGTACAGACAAAAATGTAGACTTGCCCCTATGTTACTTACTTTACATTTTCTGTGGCTTAAAAGATGAGAGTTTTAACTGCCAAGGGTGGGAAGGAAAGAGGAAGGAAGAACGTGAGAGTGAGAGTTTTAAGACCACGGGATTGGATAAGACCTCCATGCCTGCAGACCACTCCGGCCTTGAGCAGAGCATGCAAGCTGGCTGTTCAATACCACTTCATTGATATTGTGAGTGTTGAAGATAAAGCTGGGCACTCAGCTAAAACAAAAATGTTTTAGTTAAAAAAGAAATAAAAGTTTATATTAACAGTTGTAGAACTTGAATAAAAACAAATGAAAGGGCCGGCTAAATCTAATCCAGATTATTTTGTTTGAAAAAGCATTTAAGAGTGGTCTGAGATTACTGGTTTCTTATAAAACCCCTCAAAAGTTCAACAATCATTTTCAATTATTTTTTTCTTAAATAGGTTTGTCAAAATTTTTAAAAACATAGAGAAAATAAACTTTTCTTCTGTGTAGTCCTTCTCTTCTCGATGCAGGTTTGAGTCATTATAATGAGTCCATTGATAGGCACTCAGTTTTCCCAAGGACGTGTAAGGTTAAAAATTAAAAAGCTGTGAAAGTACTCAGTATAGATTTTAAGGACTTTTGTTCGAGTTTTTCCATTGACTGGCATGGAAGTTTTTTTCATACATCCAAACTCATACCTAGAAATGTATTTTCCACAGCTAAAAGTGTCATCATAACTTTTTTGTCTCTTAAATATAATGATGAGCTTTGACTTTTTCTATGCTTTTATTTCTACAGGAGTTTAAATGATTAATTTTTTATTTCTCTTTGCTATTCAGATGTGTCAAGGAATTTCAAAGAAAAACCAAAATTTGCCATTGAGAACAAAATTCCTACACTGTCAGGCAACCCTTGTTTTAAACATCAGGAGTGAATTTTTTCTTTGCAAATTATTTCAAAGAAAGAATGCATAAAACAAAATTTCAATTTTTGGAGATATTAAAAACCCAGTTGAACAAGGCGCTGAGGAGCCTGAACTAGAGTAGAAGCTGGTCCAGCTCCGAGCAGGGGGTTGGGCCATATGAGCTCCAGAGGTCCTTTCCAACCCAAACTATTCCACAATACTAAAATCAAGTTTTCTTACTTCACAATTTTTAGTATATTATTTCTACTTTTATTTGAATCTAGAGTTATTCCAGATTTGAACACATTTTTTAAATCCAAACCTGGGTCCAAGTTCATTTATCTCTTCGTTATTATCAATTACCATAAATAAATCTGTTACCTTCAAGCAGAAGGCTAGAGAATGATTAAATATTACAAAGAGACGTCTTGGTATCTCTTTAGTGAGAGTGAACAAATGCTCAAGAGGAATCTTCACAAACCATTTTGCTAATTCACTTACAAATATTGTGTAAGAAGGCATAACAGAACCAGCAAGATATCGCTGATCATATTATAACCAAGGTTTATTCTGTAACAGCTTCAATACACTAACAAAAACCTTATGTCTTTATTACCAAAAACCATCACTCTGTATCTAACTTAAATTGCCTGGTGTTTTAAATGTACTTTTACAGACAAATCTCTGTAATACAAGTTTCTCACATATATGCCTCGAAATTATCAATCAATGGAGCATTTAAGAATACAAGAACGGGTGAAGCATGGGGTACGGGTCATGATGGGCTCCCCAGTATGGAGATGGGCTCTCTCTATTTCAGTAACTTAGGGAACACGTCATACCTCACATAGAGTCCCCAGAGCAGCCAAGAAGGATGTAAGTCTTATTTGTTCTAGAATCCATGAACCTGCATAGGTGGAAATAGTTTATTTTGTTAAGCCTCAGATGAATCTTCTCTTAGCACGGCCGCTGCAGGTTTTCAGGAACTAGAACTGTCCCACCTGTGAGATGGTGACTCTAGTGGCTGAGAGTGGCTGTCAGTAGCACAAAGACTTGTTATCAGAAGTTTAAAGGACAAAAATTGCAATTACATTTATTGATTTAAAAGGCATCAACACTTTTTTCCTTGATGTACACTCAATGCTATCCCAAAATGTTGTCTAATGTCAGTGTCCACTCCTCCCTTTTGTCCACATGACTACTTCTCCATTCATTTGCTTTCCTATGGGTTGATGTTTTGTCTTGTCTATTAATACAGAACCAGAGGAGGCAGCAGCAGGAGGTGAATAACCAGCAGCTATCCAGCCGGGATGGTAGAAAATGTGCTCCCAACCTGTGAACATGGAAGCATGAGAGGAGATCTGCATCAGAGCAGGGTGAGGTTTATGGCATCTAAATTCCACCTCAGTCCCAAAACCTAATGTTTGCTGTTGGACATTCGTTCATCTCCTGAAAAACACTGTTTAAAAACCCCAACGTTTTTTAACCTCATCTTCCTAACGCAATAAACCTTCTTAACCTTATAAAATGTGATTATCAAAGAACAAAGAAATCCCCCTACTTACTTTATTATGTACAATTTACATACTACTTCATCCTTCCAGTGCAGGTTGGTAATATTTAAAGGGCACTGAAATATGATAATAACAAGTGCTGTAATTGCTGATGTATTATGAAATGTATGCCATTAGTCACTTTATATCTAAAAGGCAGAAAAATTTCCACCTAGCAACAGAAAGGCTTTTAGGATTAAAAAAAAAATATCTGGCAGGCAGTAGGTGTATTAAACTACAGCAGGAGAAACCCAATCAGAGGTTTCTAGAGACAACAGAAGTGTAAATAAGTTGCCATCAGTGTTGCCTACCACAGAGCTGGAAGACAGTTCAAAGCTCTGTAACCTGAAGGAGCAAAAGATAAATGAAGGGCAGCCCGATGGCAGCCGTGTGCTGGCTGTGTATGTAGATCTCTGGGAGGAACCATGGCCCTCCAAAACTGCAGAGAGAAACATGGCAGCAGATGCTCCAGCTCACCTGATCCCCATTGTGCTGCACACACAATTGTTGTTGGGCTGAGGAGCTGCCACAAAGAAAATACCTCACTTTCTTAGCTTAGACAAATGGATCCACTACCAAAAATGTTCTACTAATGATGGTGCTGGTGAGAGAGACTGAGTCTTGACAAGACTTCTTGTTTTCCTCCTGCATTAAAAAACATAAAGAAGAACATAAGTGGTGCAAGGGATCTTACCACTGGAATCCAGAGCAAGCAGAACTATTCAATTTTGGACACAAAGCAAGCCATGGACAAAGGACAAGGACTTTTCCTGTTGTGTATATCATTAACTACATAGAAAAGGTTTTTCCTGTAATCTGTAATTTATCCTGAAGCAGAAATGTTCTTGATAGGCCAGGCAAAGGCTTTTTCCAAGGGCACCATGTTTTAATACATTACAATTTCCATTCAACTATTTTCCTTTGGAGAAGGAACTCTTTTAGCAGAAGAGGAGCATGCAGAAGAGGGTGGAGTCTTCAATGGGTTAAAAACTGTCTGGATGGCCGAGCCCAGAGAGTGGTGGTGAATGGGGCAAAGTCCAACTGGCAGCCGGTCACTAGCAGTGTTCCCCAGGGCTCAGTTCTGGGGCCGGTGCTGTTCAATATCTTTATAGATGATCTAGACGTAGGGATTGAGTGCACCCTCAGTAAATTTGCAGATAACACCAAGATGGGTGGGAGTGTCGATCTGCTGGAGGGTAGGAAGGCCCTACAGAGGGATCTGGACAGGTTAGATAGATGGGCGGAGACCAACGGCATGAGGTTCAACAAGAACAAGTGCCGGGTCTTACACTTCGACCACAACAACCCCATGCAGCGCTACAGGCTGGGAGAAGAGTGGTTAGAAAGTGGCCTGGCGGAAAGAGACCTGGGGGTGCTGATCGACAGCCGGCTAAACATGAGCCAGCAGTGTGCCCAGGTGGCCAAGAAGGCCAATGGCATCCTGGCCTCTATTAAGAATAGTGTAGCCAGCCGGTCTAGGGAAGCGATCGTCCCTCTGTACTCAGCACTGGTGAGGCCGCACCTTGAGTACTGTGTCCAGTTCTGGGCCCTGCACTTCAAGAAAGATGTTGAGGTGTTGGAGCGAGTCCAGAGGAGGGCGACCAAGCTGGTGAAGGGTCTGGAGGGTCTGACCTACGAGGAATGGCTGAGGGAGCTGGGGTTGTTTAGCCTGGAGAAGAGGAGGCTCCGAGGTGACCCTATTGCAGTCTACAACTACCTGAACGTAAGTTGTAGTGGAGTGGGAGTCGGCCTCTTCTCCCAGGCAACTAGCGATAGGACAAGGGGACATAGCCCCAAGCTTCGCCAGGGGAGGTTCAGGCTGGACATTAGGAAGTATTTCTCCTCATAAAGGGTCATTAGACATTGGAACGGGCTGCCCAGGGAGGTGGTGGAGTCACCATCTCTGGATGTGTTTAAGAAAAGACTGAACATGGCACTTAGTGCCACGGTCTAGTTGACAGGGTGGTGTCAGGGCAATAGTTGGACTCAGTGATCCCAGAGGTCTCTTCCAACCTGATTGATTCTGTGATTCTGTGTGATTCTACGCAACCAGCAAGCCTCCTTGCATAGCTCAAGAGTGGCACGCTGAAGAGAAATAGGCAGCAATACTTTATTTCCCATCAGGTGTGTCCAAGCCCAGGACCGGGGATTTCAGAAGGCACCCAGGGAACTTCTACAGGCTTCAGTGAAGATCAGAAATCTTCTCCTGCCTCAGAAGGACAAGTGCCTCCGCCTCACAGCACTACGTTCCCAGAAAGTCATCCTCAAATGAGATGGAGGAATTGCTTTTTCCACCTGTGAAGTGACACTGCTTTTGTATCTGACTACAATGAGCAAAATTAATATAAATGAGCATAGTGAATGCATGTGACCCCTCAGTCTGGTTTCTGGTCCTGGAGGGAGCTGGTTTATTTACAGGACAATCTTTCTGCTGCACAGGAAAGATCACCAGAGGAAAGAGGCCTGAGAAACAGCAAGCTTTGTCAGCCCCAGCCTTGTTAAAGAGGCAGGAGATACACCTGCAGGAGTCGATGCTCCTGCCCTCTCCCTGCGAGCCATTACATGGTTATTGCTGGGTGTCTCTGGCCATTTGTCAGGAGGAATGGACCACATCCTCAGCTGGTACCCACCAACATCCTCCCCTGATGGGAAGGGGAGATGTTTGCCTTATTTTAGTAGTGGTGAGTTACAGTATTTGTGCCAAACCTTCAGGAAAGGCTCCACACTACCCAAGACAGCAGCAGGGTTGCTCTGAACCACGTTTGGCAACATTGAAGAACAAAGAAACATCATCCATTTCCCCTGCAACCTGCCACCTAAATGCCTTCCGGCACCAAAGGCTCGGTGTCCATCCCACAGAAGATGCCAGTGAGCGAAACAGTGCTGGACAGTGGAAAGTGGTCTGCTGCTGGTTATCTAAGAAGCCTTTGGATGCTTGGTTTCTTATTCCCACCTACTGGAGATGGTGATGGGGCTGATAAACTCTGCCTGGAGTAGAACTCTTCCCACTCTATGTTAAACAGAAGTCACTTTACTCTAGTTTGGGGACAAGTCGTAAGCCGTAATTTGAGGACAGCTAAAATGGCTGTGCACTTCCCTTCTGTTCGGGCGACTCTTTGTGCTTCCTATCGTGTATTAGGTAGGGCAAACAGAGCCAGACAAAACAAGGGCTGAAACCTGCCATCAGAGCTCGGCCCCATCACACAACCAGTGCCTGAGGCTGGAATTCGATCATGGGGGAGCTAATAATAACAACACACAGCAAAGAGCAGAGTACTTTGCTGCTGTTGCTGAAAGCATGAAAAATACCATCTTAATTTAGAGACTTATTATGGCATATTATAGCAGGGCATGCCAATAAATGCGAAGCAAGGTAGAAGTGCTGTGCTATGGTATGTACTCTTATTGCAATAATAAAAATAATTACCTGCTGGAAATACAGTTTCAAAAAAAGAAAGGATGTTCTGCTGTTCATTCAACAATAAAAACAAAACAGCTATGGCATCCACAAACTACTCTCTCTTTAAAATGGGCAAAAATAAACTAAACCGAACCAAGCTACTTTTCTGCCTCTGAAAACCTGTTAAATGCCCCTGTGGCCCGCAGAATATTCCGCACAAGTGTTTTGTATATTTTTCAGATTTGTTTTTCATCATACTTAATATGTCCATTTTATTGAATTTTATTCTTAAAAATAACAAAACTCACAGCCAAAGAAACACAGGCACTTTGAAAGCCTCGTGGCACTTTGTGGCTTTCATTGTCCGTGGATGTGAGAAAAAAGCTAAAAACCGTTAAGACATTGCAGTGATCTCAGTTAGGACACAGCACTTGCATACGTGTACCAAAGGCAGTGGCACGCGTGCAGGGCCCCACGAGTCTGCTCTACCACCTACTTGTGCTGCTCCAGCTGGGAAAGCAGAGGTGGGATGCAGACCTTGCTGGAGGTTCCCCTGGTTGAAGGAGGATTTCAGCTTCAGAAGGATTGAAATCCCTTGCTCCTTGCTGCCCTCGGCTTCTCGGCAGACCGGGAACAGGAGAGGCGGAGAAACTTAGGCATACAGTGGGGTTGCTGTTGACCGACATCCCTCAGGGCTGTCACCGGTACTCTGATGGCATCAGGGCTCCCCAATGACAAGCCGGAGTCAGGCTGCTCTTTGCTGTTCCACGGTGTCTCCTGTAGCACCGTGGATAAAGCCGCTGCGGTATGGGACAGCCTACACCACCACCACCAGCACTGTCAGAGCTTTCCACCTGCACCCGGGAAGGTGACCTGCATTTCATTTAACAGTAGCTTATCACAGAATCACAGAATGGTTGGGGTTGGAAGGGACCTCTAGAGATCATCTAGTCCAACCCCCTGCCAAAGCAGGTTCCCCTAGAGCATGTTGCACAGAGTCATTTCCAGGTGGGTTTTGAATATCTCCAGAGAAGGAGACTCCACAACCTCCCTGGGCAGCCTGTTCCAGTGCTCTGTCACCCTCAAAGTAAAGAAGTTTTTCCTCATATTGAGAAGGAATTTCCCATGTTTCAGTTTGTGCCCATTGCCCCTTATAATAATAATTATATAATTATTATTATCCAGTAATTGTAGGAGGGTTTCTTAGTGAAATACTAGAGGAAACCTAAATTTGGTTGGAAAATGATCAGCCTTTTCTATTTGCAGCTACTTGCTGGAGAGATTATTCTCAGGAGTTATAAACCATTCTCCAGCAAGGAAGGAGTGTTTGGGATTTCCCACATTAATGCTAGTAAGAAATCATTTGGCTGCCACTATCGTTATGTAAATAGATGGTTCATGTTTATACTCTACAAAATGCATTTACAAGAAAAAGGCTGACTAATTCAGAGGTCAGCTTCTAACTCAAGGTTAGTGCTCAACATTTTTTTTCCCTGCCAAATAAAACCACTAAAGGCTAAATTAAAACCATGTGTTCTAACCTACCTTTATGTAGTTACTGATATAAAGAGGGTGGAAGCAGTTTTGCTATAAAATTTAATGCCAGTGTCTAAGGAGTGAAGCAAAACATTGTCGTACAAAAGCTTTTGCACAAGGATGCCTGACCTAGAAGGTGTGAAGTGCTCGAGTACATGAAAGCCACCCTTCAGTGATCTGTCACTGTTACGGACTAGAGGCTTGATTTCCCAGGAATGGGTTGAAATAAATAGCAATTTAATCAATAAATCATCCTCTTCATTAGGAAGAGCAATTGGCTACAGGAAAAAACAAAGTGATCATCATGATGACATTTGAGCCTCTTTTAGATGTTTGGCTATCCCAGTCATGATGAAAGAGGTTAAGTCCGTTAACTCCCTTAGACCCACACTAGATGGTGATGTTGAAGATGGCTGCCAAATTTCTGAAAACTATCAGCTGCCAAAATTCGTACCAGCTTTTTATTCTCCCTTCTAGCTATTGTTCATCACTGCTTAAAAATTATCTAGTCTTTAATGTTTCACTTAAAACTGAAATGAAAACTAAACCCCACTGTTCTTTATTAGCTTCTCAGGTGTAAGTAAAACCTGAAAGTGGCCTGGCATCTTCTTAAAATGTTTTGCCAGGAGAGAGTGAGAGCATTCACCTGAAGACTGGGAAGAAGGTCAGTGATGCTACTCAACCTGTGCCAGACCAGAAGATGCTTCTGTTCAGCTCCATGAGCATGCTCCCAAAGAGTTTGAAGACTGAGGTCTATCTGGCCCCATCTCTCAATCCCCCTGCATCTGAGAAACCTTTGGCCCAGGTCTGTGAATGTGTGTCAGGCTGATAAAAGCCTGAGGAGATGCAGTGCTGTTGAGTGGTGGGACCGTGGCATGCAGGCCACTAGCTCCCATGCAGAGCCAGCCCAGCCAGGAGCTTCCCAACTCCTCAGCCACTGAGCTACGGACCTTGCTGGGGTGATGTAGCCTCTCCCACAGATCCCAAACAACTCTTATAGTGCTTACAGCTGCAGAAGAAAACGTTCAGTTTATGAAAGGAGAATTCATTTGTGCAGCATTCGTCTGTAGAGCCAGCCAGCTCAGAAAGTAGATTTCTTTCTGGCAAAATCATTGCGGTTATCTGAAGTAATCTGCTAACTTTGCAGTGTAACATACAAGTTGTATTATGAAATAAATAACAAATGTTTGCACTTCATTGCCCCAGTAAAAACAGCCACTTAATTTGTATTACAGGTGTTTGCACCCATTGCACCCCTTTGCACAGCATCAAATATTTCACCTGTCCGAGAGCTCAAATGTCCTGTTTCTCACAATGTCCAGCTTCTGTAATACACTTACTTACACATGACAGTGGCTGATGTGCATAACGCAGACTACTAGTGATGCAAGGAAATACAAATAACAGCCAACTGTAGGATGTGTCTTCAATTCAGTGAAGGTAAGGAAATAAAGATCATCCATTTATTTACCTGCCACAGGCAGGGACAGCATGGGGGTAGGGCGGCTGTGTGCAGGGCTGGGTTTGCCGTGCTGGCTGCCTGCTTCCACCCGGGTTGGGAAGGCTCCTCTGCCCTGCACGGGACTGGAAGGGCAGTGAGAGGACCAAGCACATGTCTACAGCCCACAGCTGGTGCCGGGTGGATGTGGCAAACGAGTCTCCCACGTGCTGGGTATTTGTGTTACCTGTAGATGCACCCTGCCCAAAATAGAAATAACAGGTAGGGCTACGGGGTCGAGGCACCAGCTCAGACATTAAACTGACACTATAGCTTGAAAAGTACTGAATCTGTCCAGAGCAAAACAAAGGTCTCACAACTACTATGAAAAGTGCTACATACTCACTCTCCCAGCAGGATTTCCCAGACGCTGAACCTCAGCCATCTCTGCTGAAATTGCTCTTATTTCCCAAACCGTCTTCTGATTTCAGGTGTTACATACATACGGTACCTTTAAACCCAATAGGTCCTCAGTTTCTTTGCCAACTGAATCATCATCAAAACACAAAAAGATAAATTTTAATTGCGTGCCCAGACTAGAGGTGATGACACTAGAAGAACTGCAGTTAGGGTCATCTCATACTCAGTGTTTCGGTACCTAAAAATAGTGACCACGTGCTTTTATAATAGACACAATACTGTCCATATGTCTAGCACAGTATCCAGAGGTGTATTGACCAAGCGGAGAGTGGGAATAACCAGAGTGATTATAACCTAACATTGAGCCTATGTAACTTTAATCGATCACATTGCATCTGTACCTGGATTCTGACCATGACCATAGTGGTAACATGCTTTCCACAAGGCAAGATATGCAGCCTGAAAAGGAAGAGCTTTAGGATTAAGTGGAGAAATGGTTTTGAATGGATCAGCCAAGATAGCGATAATTGCCATGAGGCTTAATGTAGCTTGTGCAGAAAATGTTTCTCAATTGCTTATGGTGGCTTGTCAGAGGTAAGAGCAGACAAATTGAGCAGATTGTGAAAATAATCCTAGCATAGCTTCCAACAACAGAAGTTCAACTTTTTTGTTGCTAAGAAATGTGAAATTACAAAAAAAAAAAGTAATACTGGTTGCTGTAGAACCAGCAAAAGCATACAATATCGTTAGCTGCAATCATTCATTATATATCATCTGATTAAGAGAATTTGCTAAGTAGCATTTTCCCAGACTTGTCCTTAGATAAAATGATACATTTTGGCAGAAAAGGTCTTCTGTATTGACACGTACATAGTGAAGTTCTTTGTAAACTGAGAAAACAGTTTTAAAAACTTTGCTGAAAAAAGCATATTTTTCCCTCTGCTCACTAGAGAATCAAATCATATTAAAACACTTCCAGAGGTTCTTCATTATATGAAAAGGGACTAATCAGTTGTTTGTCTGAGTGTTTTCAATATGATAATGAAGAAATGTTAAAAACTTTGGAAAAGAAATCCAAACCAAACTAGATTACAACTGAATTATTTGATTTTCAATACTATCCTTATTTGAAGATGCCAGTATTAACTTTGGGAGATGCTATTTTCTAAAATCTAATGAAAAATGAGAATGAATGATTGCTGCCAGCTAACTGTTGAAATCATATATAGCATATGTCCATAATAGATGATCATTTAATCTTCATTTAATCTTGAGGGTTATGCATAGCTTTCAATCATTTAGGGGGTTTAATCATCTCCCCAACTGTCAGAATTACCAACTCTTGTCAAACTTCAATTCATGGGAATGATAAGGCATGCCCTCACATGGCAATTTATCTCTATACCCTAAAGTTGAAAGATCTTAAAATGTTTTCCAGCTAATGGAGGTTATTTTTGTCCAGTAGTTAAGAATTGCTCAATTACAATTTTAAAATTCCTTAAGGATGAGAAAGACAGTGATGAAGGAAAGATGTTTTCAGTGACTGAATACTCTTTATCTTCATCTCATTCTGCGCTAATAGTTTGACTGCTCTAATTTTAAAGTTTTCTAATCTTTTATGTGCTAAAGCATACAAAATCATGCGTTATTAGAAGTATGAATTACAAGAGTTCATTTATTTGGTGTTATATATAACCTTTATCTAAAATGCATTATGTGGTTAAAAAAATTTCATTTAGTAATATTAAATCTCAAACTTTCTTTTCAGAGAACAAAATTGTTTCAACCTGATTGAGATATTTTATCTGGGAAAAAAGAGCGGATCTTTTACAAAGTCTGTAAGCATCAGTGAATGTTTGGACGCTTGACAGTGAATTGGATGTGAATCCTGCATATAAAGGATGTTCTTTACTGGGAGATCCAGTCAAGCGAGTGTACAGGCCTCCAGACTCTCACGTTGGAAAACAAGTCACATATTCTTTCTCTAGAAATGCGAGTTTTTCAATTTCTTAGAACATGTGGAATGTGTTATATTCATTTCACTGTTACATCTGAGGTGTGTATGAATATTTTCTTTGTACACACATAGTTGGAAAGATTGCAGAAATCTATTAAAGGCAAACTCTGCTTAAGGTTGAGCTTCCAATTCGAAGTGATTTTAATCGTAGAAGTAAGGAGTTCTATCAATTGATTTTTTTAAGATGTGCTTAAATGTACTAAAACAACGCTTATCAGTTTACCAATAAACTGAAGCTTATCAGAGTGGAATGCTGCACTTGAGAGCAGCGGAATTATCCACCTTGGAGAAAATCAGACATTATTTGAAAGGCAAAATAGCGTTTCTCTGAAATGTGGCTTAAAATAATGTTTCTAATTCCTACCCGAAAAGGTAGCCAACCTGCCCAAGAACGATGCTTACAGGACAGACGATTTGTTCCATGATGAAAACATGGTGCGAGCCTGCACCCATGCCTTTAGTTTAGTCCTAGGACTTGGGGGTTTGTTTTTTGTTTTCAAGTGTCACTAAATCTTTATCCCGGCCCCTCTGCTGCTAGATTAATTATTTTCCATGCAAGGGCCCTTCTTTCAAAGTCCTCCATTATTCTGTTTTGACCATACTGGGGAACTTATCCAAGTCAACAAAAAGGCAGCCTTTCTCACAGAAAGGCTGTTCATGAAGTGGATGGTTTCATACATTACTGGGGGAGAATTGCCTTAACATCGCCTATTCACGCTGATGTGCCAGGTGCATCCACTTACACGGCTCGAAACGCTGCTACCACCACATCCTCTGCTGCCAAGACCATTATGTACTCTGAGTGATGGAGCAAGAGGCAGGACTTAGATCTTCTCTGCTGGGAAGTGGAGGGAGAGAGACCAATCTTTGTGCCTCAAAAAAAAAAAATCTGCTGTAGGCAGCCTTTTAACTCTCTGCGGCTCTGCGACTGCGAAAGCTTTGGAAGAAGATGGGGAGGAAAATAGCATGAGTTTAGAGCAAGACTCTGCTCTGCATCACTGCCCCAAGATACTGTAAAGAGGACAAAGGGAAACCGGGATATAAATAGAGAATGACATTTTCCTTGCGTTGTCCACAATGAATACATTTGTACATGAACAAAATCATTGGAACGAGACAACATGCATGCCTGATGTTGAAGAAAAGCCTGTTTGTGCTTAGTACATTGGAGACATTGTTCAAAAATAGTTCATCCTTTTGTAAATATTGCCTCGGCATTGGTGCCAGGGTCACTGTTGCTTTGCGCTATCAGCTGAGTAAGTATTAGTCATGCACGTGCTGCTGGGAGAAATTTTAATATGGGCATCAGATTTAAAAGGAGAAAATTATCCTCCTAAAGACTGTCCTGTTCATTTGTAGTTAATACTCCCTGCTTTCCTCTTCTTCTTGTTTCTTCCAGACTTACCCTGTTTTCTTGCACCTAAAGGGTGTTTCATATGTGTCACTGGGAAATAAAACTTGCCACATCCCTCAGGTGCTGCTAGTATGTGTACAGAAAGCAGATGTCCTTTTCAGACAAAACCCTGGTCAGTGGAAACCTTGCCTTTGCTTTTCATCTGCAGTGACACAGCTACAGCAGGTCCAGGCTATGTTCCCTCCTTGTGTGAAGCAGCTGATGTCAGCTGAGTGGCGCCGAGTTGGAGATCTTGGCTCTTCAGTTTGTTTGCTTGTTTTCTGGAAAGACATTTATGTGGCAACGTTTCTTTTTTTTCTCCAGAAGTTTTGAGAATCCAGCAAAAGAAATACTTGTATCACATGCAAAATAAAATCTATGAAATGAATAAAATATGTTCTGCACCCAGTGAAAGTCTCCTTGTATCCCTGAGCAGAAGGCAAATCCGGTGAAAAAGATTCTTTTATATTCGTCCCCATACCCATTTTTTTTGGCATAAAAATATAGGAAAAAAAATCAGAGTTCGTTAACATACCGAAATAACGGACCACAACTTGTCTTTACGTATGCTTGTGCAGCTCCACTGTTATTAATGAGAAAGACTGGGTGCAAATGAGGCAGAATTTAACCATCAAATGAAAAAAAAAAACCTTCCTGTGATGTATCACATCAAAACACTTGGGATCCCCACAAATCGTGCAGCCTCCCTTTAGTCAATGGAAAAAAAATGGGCTTTCTGGAGCACATCTCCCGTGACCTACTTCAGATCCCTAGTTCTGATTGAGGTGACCTGGTACTTATTTCTCTCCCACAAATATAAGAGGAGTTTGGTGAAGAAGAGGCACACGCTGTGGAGGTTTAAAGATGGGTGCGGTGAATCTAAAGGCTTTTGTTAATGGATCTGTATGAACAGCTTTTAGCAGCAGCTGTAGTCTTGCATGAATACTTAAATAAAATTGAGAGCAATACTAAGAGGTTGCTCCAAACAAGGATGTATCTGTTGGGATTTCCAACAGGCCGTGGTTAGTCTGGGAGGTAATTCTTACTGCCAGGCTATTCATTTAAAAAGCATTTAACCGATGTGTTGGGTTTGGCAACCCAGGAATCGTGCAGGTGTGGGGGAGTGCAAGTATGGCAGAGTTAGTCCGGGCCCTGGCTGTGCCAGCTGAGACCTGGTTTCAGAAAAGGTCTTTGGAAATGAAAAGGTTTTAACTGAACAGTCTTTTGAGTTACCCTCAGGAGATGAATCCCAGTTCTACATGGCCTTCGCCTCTCCTTAAATCCCGGCTATCCGTACCCAGTGGGACTGGTTTAACTCTTACACAAAATAGAATTTTGTATAATTTGAGTCAAATAATATTACCAATTTTCGTATTTCCTTGTCCTCCAAAAAGCAGAGTCAACACACTTACATGTGCATCTTATATTAAAATTGCAAATATTTTGTCTCATTTTGGATATGCCATGCTGCCCTCACTGTCCTGCCTGATTAGGAATGGGCTTTTATTTCCTGAAATCCTTCTGCTCCAGGAAAAAAATTAATATATTTCTAATGTGAGGATACTGTTCCCCATCAAGATAAACCACAACCTGAAACTACAGAAATTGCAGGACCCTCCAGCATTTCACGTTAGCAGGCAAATACAGTTATCCCTATAATGCAGACAAATAAATCGGGAAAGTGAATGACTGACTTGCCCAAAAAGTACTCAAGAAGAGCTGAAAATTATACCTTTAAAAAATGCTGTGACGTTCAGGCAATTTTGAAAATGTTTCTCTGCCCTGAAGAAGGTATAGTTCAAGTTCAAACAAGACGCGGTAGGAGCTATTGTAGCCGGCTTATGCAGCGTCTGAGGATAATGATGCCACACATCCTGACGATTACTATACTCTGCCACTCTGCTTTTATCTCTACGGCCATGCCCTGAGGTTAAAAAGTGGCACCCTTCAAATCGGGCCTCCAGAGTTTGCAGTTGGCAGTGGGAGTTTCATTAAGCTCCCTGACAGAGCAGGGACGTCGCAAGTATTTTTCTCTCAGCTTGCATCGCACCCAGTTTGAAGTTAAGTCATGTCGCACCCACCCACCTTCACCTGGGCAAAAGGGCCAGGCACAAAATCTGCTCCTGGTGGGCAGGACAGGGCTCAGGGGACACAAGTCCCGCTGCTGGCCTGCTGGGTGACAGAAGACAACTTCTCTGAGAGCCTTCAGGAAGGAAAAGGACCATGGCATAGGTAGGTACCACAGGAATGCCAGTTCCTTGGGATTTGCTTTTTCTGTGTTCCATGTGCTTCAGTCCAACGCCTGATTTTGTGCATTTGACCTCTGCTTTGTGGCACAGAAGATGTGCTCTTCTGGGTATCTGCTGCTCAAATAGACTTGTCATATTGCCACCTGGATTGCAGTTGCTTAACTGAGTCCTTTTATTTTTTGCCATGTTGTGACAATAGTAAAGGTTTCACATCCTGCTGTCTCTTAAAAGAAGTAAAATAATCTATAGGTCAAGGATGAATGTCCAAAGACTGCAGTAATTAATTAATGGAAAATGTACTTCATATCTGATAATAACGATTTACTGGAAATTAGTCCATTATATGTCGCTTCAGGCTTTTCTGATAAATACCTTCATGCTGTCAATTTTTATGTCTTCTAACTCAGGTCTGCCGTTCAGGAGCTATTTGGAGCTTGTGAAATAATAGATAATTGTCTGCAAAACTGTTGCACCTATTTTTTTTCCAGAAGCAATGCCATAACCCCCCAAACTAAAACATATGTATGCTTTCACACATGTAAGAGTCAACTAACAATGGTAATAAGTATAGAATTGAAAAAAAAAAAGGCAGATCACTAAAACTCAAAATTCAACCTTTTTTCTATTATTACTCAAACCCTTTGTGGCTACACCGCACAAGGTGATAAATGGATTTTTTTTTTTTCCTAGATTGGTTATGTACTTTTCTGAACTAAAATGTTGAGAAGACTGCTCAAAGCCAATTACACTAACCAAACACCTTTCACTTGAGCTTTGAACACCTTGGGCCCTCATTTCACTGTAGTTCTCTGCACGTTTTCCAGCACTGCAATGGGGCCAGGATTCCATCCTTCCCATTTCAATGGTTCAAAAAGAATAAGAAAAATCTATGTTCAACAGAAACCAAAATGCTTTCATAGTAAAATGAAAGGGGGACATGGTTTAGTGGTGGACTTGGCAGTGCTAGGTTAACGGTTGGACTCAATGATCTTAAAGGTCCTTTCCAACCAAAACTATTCTGTGATTCTATGAAAATCAGGTTGACTAGAAATGTGAATCTCAATGAGAATTAGAATCCACTTCTGTAGCACATGCTGCTATGATTGACTTTCATATATGGTAGAACTCAGCAGACTTTTTTGCTCCAATTTTTTTGAGTAAAATTTACAAATTTTACTCCAAAAAACGTTCCTGCAACCCAGCAGAAAACAGATCAAAAAGTTGCCATTGTAGGAGTGTGGATTGATTACTCAAAGAACGAGAGAACTGAGTAGTCAAGCAGACAGTATACTAATCCTAAGTAGATACATCTTTCTTCCCTAGTTGCGCTCTGCAATGGGTATAGTCTTGACGTTGTGCCATATTTCTGGTAAGTAGAAAGGAAGTTTATCTGTATCTACACAGGACAGAATGATAACAAAAACATTGCAATACAATGGAGTTATTTCAAAATACAGTTTCTCTCAGTGTTCTCTCTTGATAGTCCATAAATAGGGAGTTAAATATAAACATTCAAGAGAAAGCACTGTGAACAAAGGAACATCCTACCTTACACCTTGGGAGTGATTTAAAGTAAGCGATTTTATTAATAGGATTCTAGCAGTAGCCTATACTACAAGGTTTTACCACTGTCTTTAGATGACAATCTGACATCATAAACACAATGCATTATTAATTTTAATTTGCTTTTATCACCCAGATGCCCCACTTCAGACCAGGGACCTTTCCTCTAGGCGCAGAAAAAATTCATTAGAAATATGTCTAGAGAGATTAAGATGAGTATCTGGCTACATCTTGGCCTTGATTGCAGAAGAGCACACTGTCAAGCATCTTAATAACATATTTACTGATGTTCAATTAGATGCTAGAGAACAAAATTGATCACCACGTTTAAAAATATTTGCTGCCGCCTTACAGTGGTGAAAAATGTTACCATCCATCATGCATATGGCAGACCCATTGGCTGAACACCAGTTCCCACAACCACTCTCCATGCCTTGCAGAGAAGCTGGTAAGTGCATCCAGCCTTGCTTCCTCCCTGCCTTCAGTTTTCCACATGTTCAGAGCACTGGAACAGGCTGCCCAGGGAGGCTGTGGAGTCTCCTTCTCTGGAGATATTCAAAACCTGCCTGGATGTGACTCTGTGCAACATGCTCTAGGGGAACCTGCTTTGGCAGGGGGTTGGACTAGATGATCTCCAGAGGTCCCTTCCAACCCCAACCATTCTGTGATTCTGTGATACCTGAGCAGCATGGACAAGCAAGGCTGTGGGAGTCAGAGAACAAATGCCCTTCCAAAAAAAAAAATCCCCTCCCTGTCCATCTTTGGTTAATGAACACAACCCTTTTTAGCCAGTTCTCACAAGACAAGCTTCATCTTCTCCTGAACAGCTTTCTGCATGTGGTTATGTTTCACAGTGCCTGAGCACAGGTGGCCCGAATCACGAATGGTATCGCAGACACAATTTGGTCTGGAAAGCGGTACTGATACTGGAAATCCCTCACACGCACTTGCTATGCCCTACACCTGCATTTGCTTCTTTTCCAGCTGCATCACTCCAGTACCCCATAGGGTCATCCCATGACCTTCGTGGACCCTCATGTCTGTCCTGGAGAGTTTAACTTGTAAGCAAGCTCCCAGCTGTAGCTGAAACTCCTAATAGTTCGTTAGCATGCAGACGTGGTTTTTAATTACATTTTTACCTGCTTTTATTAACGCAGTGGACACAGTCGTTCGCTTCCACTGTAGCAGCGTAGTCTTCTTCTGTACTGACAGCAACTCCCAGCTCTCATCTTGTTCGCAGATCTCACCAGTACAGTTGATACATGGGTTGTGGTGTTGGTACAGGGTCATTAATGAAAATTTAAATAACCCTGATCTCTGAGGTACTCCCAGTCACCTCATCTAGGAAACCATGTCAACAGAGTCTGCCGTCACATCTCTTTTGCCCAGTGTCTTGTGTGTGTGTGTGTTACAGTCCTGGCCATAATGCTGTCCCCTGCTTACTAATGATTTTTAGCGCGGCATTGTAAGAACAGCTTTACCATTATTAATAGATTTGACCTAGGAGGATAAAATAGGGGAAGAGAGGTGCAAATAAGGGTCAAAGTATAATCAGACTATTCTACATACTCACTTTCGTCACTCCTTAGCATGTTACCAGCAGTGCCATGGCTACCCTCTTATGTTGCTTCTTTTCCTCTTGGCCTTTGGTGGGGGAGAAGCCTGTGAAGCAAACTGTTGTTTTCTTTTAGTACAGCAGGTTTTGGTTTTTTTGTCTGATATTGGCTTTCTAGCTTTGATCTTGCAATGTTTTTTACACACGTGCATTGCTATGCGTTTATGTTAAAAGCAGCCAGGCCAAAGAAACACGTGCAAGACTTGGAAAGTGGTAGAAAAGTTTCACGCAGCATCATAATTATAGATTTTTTTTTAGTCTTGTTCCCTGTCCCTTTCTTTGTAATTCCTGACATTTTGCTTGCTTTTTGAATGACTGCCAAGTGTATTGATGTTTTCGTGGAAGTGTCTATTACAGCCCCACAATGCTGCTCCGGAGGGGTAACAGCCACCTGAGACGCCATCATTTCCCCCTGGGTATCACAGCACAGTTACCTACGCCGAGGTTCATCTGCTGGTTTGTTGCTCAGTCACTCAGCTTCCCATCTTCTCATGTGTTATTTGTCCATGTGAGAAGATGCCTCTTTGCCCATGCAGCTTAATTTCTTTGAGAGCCTTTGGTAAAAGATGTCAAATGTCTTTTTTTAATTCCTTGTAGGTGTATCAACCGTATCTCCTTTCCCAGTACAGAGGGACTTGCGAGGCATCACTTCCCTTCACAAAAGCTGCCCGTTTCTTTCCCTAAGTCACACTTACTTACCCATTTGTTCACTAATTCTTTTCTGTAACTAGTTCACCTGGCTTAGTCATCAGGCCTAATGTCTGATGTAGTTATCTGTACCTTTCTCTAAAGCCATTGCTAAAAACTAGTGCCATGTCAGCCAGTGAGTTTTTCCTTGAACTCATTTTTTGATACACTTAATAGTGTTTTTACATATATAACCTGCCAGATAGATAGACATTCTTTTGTGTTTTCTTCATTTGGGTATAACTTTAGGTTTTTAAAGGATGCCTTTTAACTTGTAGCAACCTTAACCAAGTTGTTTAGCTATGCTCAGTTTCTTTTTAAGACTTTATAAAACCTCTAAGATATAACCAGCCCTTGGCTGGACTAGAAGTGAAGTGTGGAAGTCTTGGAGCAGTAAACTGCAGGATTTAGAGGCTCTTATGTCTATGGTCTTCTCAGCTACATGCTAAAGACTTCAAGAAAATCAATGTTTCACCACCATCTCTGTGAGTGAGCTTCTCCATGAATCGTTTAGATGGAGGTGAAATGGCAAAAAAAAAATTAGTTTCCTTCTGGCTTTCTTAATTTCTGGGTGGGATAACTTGTACAGATTGGTCCTTGAATCCAAGTAGAAGGCCAGCCACCTCAAATAGGATTTAAGAAGTAATCAGAGTTTAAAAGGGGGAAAATTGAGGCTGCCCACCAAGAACTTGGATGCAAGGAAGTGTAGGATAAAATTGGATAAATAGAAAATAAGGAAAACACCACAAAGTTTTCCTAAGAATAGACTATGGCACACTAGCCAGACACTTAAAAAACCACCATACCCTACTTTCCTACATGAAGGAAATGAGTTGACCTAATCTGACTGGATTTCAGGAAAACATTTGTTAGTACACTACTTGAAAAAAAAAATTAAACTAAGGAAGACAGTAATTACTAAATTAACTCTTAATATGAATAAAAGCTTGCAAGTAGTTTTGAAGGGGAAGTCTCAGGCTAGAGGAAAGTTGCTAGTGGACTTCCTTAAAGAACAATCTCAGATAGATGTTAGTAATTATTTTCACTGACTACCCTAACCTAGGAATTAAAGTGTATGACCAGCCGATGACACAAAGCTGGGGCACTCTTTGCACAAAGGGGGCCTGGAATATTGTATAACAAAGGGCACGAAAGTCATTTTACATGATGGGCTTGACTCAGGATCCAGGAACTCAGCATACACCAAACCTAGCAGAAGTTCTCCAGTACAGTATTTTCACTATAAAGATAAACCACAGTGGTCAAGTTTCGTAGTTGTCCCAAGGCACAGAAGTAAAATGTATCAAATAAAATTGCTATATAAAAATGCCACAATACAAATTTCATACAGCAAGTTCCAAGGGAAGACAAAGAGAAGAAAGAAAAATAGGTTTTTGCTTAATTAGAGACAGTCATCATGTTACTTAACTTCCAGAAACACAACCGCTAAAATCCTCCAGTTTCTTCCATAAAAAAAACAATTCTTATTTTTACATGTCATTCAAGAGTGCCACACAACTCTTGTACATCCCACTCTCCCTTCAATCTCACAGGCATAACCTGTAAACTGGAGATTAACCTACAAGATCAATAGAAACAATATAATGTGACACTCAGTCCATCTCCTCTGTTGATCCTGGAAAAATATTTCAGAATTCAGTCTCTTGCTCCCAGAGCTGTCAAGTGAAGCCAGTGCAGGACACCGAATCAGAAGTGCTGTATGACTTTCTGAAGGCTTACCTGAAATAACATACCGTGATGTGCCCAAGGTAACATAATACTAGAGACAACTCTCTTTCATGAGTCAAGGTAGCTCACCTGTAAAGCCCTATCATGTGCGTGTGCCAGCTCACATTTATAGTCGTGCAAAGCGTAGAGATTCCTGAACAAATCTGGACACGTCAGAAAATTCATGGGGAGCCCGTGGCTTGGATGAAACTGATGACACCCTTCTTAGAAAAAGCCTTTTGACACCCTTGTCGTGCAATACCAGTACAACAGTGCAAAGTTCAAGGTCGTAAACTAGGAACGAATAACAAGAACTTTTGCTATCAGCATCCATAAAAAAGGGTAAGTTGGGTACTTCAGTTAGTCCTCAAGGCCTGTGAGATGTTGATAGCAGCTACCTCTGAATATAAAAGTTAAAAATTATCAAAATACTAGTTGCTGTATATCTAGCAGGGACAGGAAGGTATTAATGCCACCATGAGAGGCCCTGATGACATCTTACCTGGAGTACTGTGTCTACTTCTAACCCTGCACGTTAAAAGAGATTTAGCGAAAATGGAAAAGGTGCAAAGGAGGGTTAGAAGAACGGTGGGGGAAAGGCATCCTCCTCCACAACAGGTATGGCATGGCTGTTTTGGCAGAACTGAGGCTGAGCAGGTTTTAGCAGTAACCTATGAAAGCTCAAGGGGTGACAGATTGGAAGGGACTTTATACTGGGAGAGAGAAATGCTCTTTAAACTGAAGTCAAAGACCCCACAGAACATGAGGGGGTCAGCTGGTGCTGAACACACGTTATCTGAAATCTTCAACCATTCAGAGGAACACAAAACGAGGAGCAACCTCACGACAAGGGTAGCTTCAAGATGGAGTCTGGTATCTCTGCAAGTAAGTGGAATAGCACAACATGGCTGCCTGCGATAGCTGGGATTGGGCGCTAGGACTGAGAAGGTCTTCTCCAGTCTTGCCTACTTCAAGGTCAGAGCTGAGTATGAAAGCTTTGATTTTCAAAACACATATCAAATTTACACATTTGTCACCAGCAAGTTTACCACCACCTGCTATCTTGCATTCAGTAGCGTTACACAAGAGTGTAAATTAATGTGGAGTGCAATCCTCGTAATTATTACAGTTGGGGAATAAATGGGTCTGTGCATATGCAAGTATCTAATTAGTCATGTCGTGGTTGCATATATGTGGAAATACCCTGTTTGACTCCGAAATCATACTGACTGCTTTGCCTTATACAATGATGTGTGGTGCTGTGACTCTTGCATAAGGAGAATTAGGCCTTCTGTTTTAATAATACTGCACCATTCTGAGCCCTTAATCTTGCATCACAGTAAAACATTGTAGTAACAACACATAATTGTGCATTTTTCCAATTTTCCATTTTGTAAAATGCTAGTTCCTGACCTCTGCTAAATGTGTACAGTGGCCTACCTTGACACAATATTAGATTAGTCTTAACTGAAGAGAGTCCCAGTGTAACTGTAATAGTAAAAAGAATATGACTTTACCTACTCATTAATTTCAGGTTTTGGTCTTCTTATAAGAGCTCTATCGTCTTAGTATGTCACGTATGTAGTTTCACAAGTTCTGTTTGTTTTAGACTGAGATGACTTGGTCTTATTAGCTACTTCTATCCCCTCCAGTTTTGGTGGGGTCCCAAGTGCCTCCTTAGCAATATTGCAAAAGGAAATCCCTGTAAACCTCATAAAGCCCTAAAAAAGCTGAGGACAAAACTGAACAGATCTCTGCTCTCACAGGCAGCGTCCTCTCCTTGCACAGCACTGCCACGGGTGTCAATGCCAGCTCTGCAAAGAGAAATAGAACTGCAGCCCACAGGTTCTGCTCGCTTTCCACATCTGAAAGGACACTCTCACCCCGTGCACCTTTTCTGTATTTGCTCGATGTTTAAGGGAGCTTATTGCTGGGATTTCCAGGACAGAGTGTCGGCACTGCAGCGCTTCTGTAATTTATAGATAATGGGTGACAAAACAGAAATGTAGTTTGGAGGATTGGGCACAGTACGGGGTTGTGTTCTCTAAGGCTGGCAAGATACTTGCCTTTCTGCTCAATTTCTAGGGGCACCTGCGTGTTTCTGAATTATCACTACTTATTTTAGATGAGCATCAGCAATGGACAGATAAAAAATTGTTTGTGTGTTTTTAAAAATTAATACCTGGATCTTTTCTCCAGAATACGATAATTTCTTTTGCTTATATATAGCAATTCAGAATCCTCCTGATTACTAATTACCCTAATATTTTAGGGTAAATTTTACCTCTTCCCTCTCCCAACACACAGACATGTATATACTTATATACATACCCCATCAACATTATTCCAGCATAAGTATGAATACCATGACCCAAAAGTTTGGCATCCCTACTACAGTGAAAGCTGACTGCCACCTATGGGTAAGAGTTCATGTTAACATATTTAGATAAAATTTTACTATTATTCTTTGCAATTAATTCAATTTGTAATTATCTAGCAGGACAGAGTTTTGATTCATTTGCTATATATTTGGTCAACAACCCTCTGAAAGCTGGATATTAAAATCAACTCCCTTACAAAGGAGCATCAGCTTTACGACGAGCAAAAAAAATGGGGTATGACGTTCTTATTTTTCTTATTCTGAATAAGGAATACATAGAAGTACCCTAATTCCCCATGCAAAGAAAAAAGACTCAATGCTACATAGCTAGGTACAATGCTGTATTTAATGATTATTATAATTTTAAAGTTTATAGCCATCGCAAGGTTTTAATATTTTGTTTATTGCTTTCTTTTACTAAATACATACAAATACATTAGCTATGCAGTCTCATGAAAATGTGTATATAAACAGTACCCCACAGCAATTTTCTATTCAAAAGTTTTCATTTTTCGGAGTAAAATGAAAGCTAAGTGGGGGAAGGGAGGCAGCAGAAAAACGTATGGCTTGATTATGTAAGCCTCGATTTTTCTGATAATAAGTCTATGCAGCATTTACTTAGAAAACTCAAAAGGAAGTACAGACTGAAAAGCCAAACTTGTTGTATCAAAAATATTTCTTCCGATTCAGCTTTCAGGTACTTAAAAGCAAACAGGCTGACAATTCTGTGTATCCGACTACCAAAGAGAAAAATGCTAGATTACAGCTGCTACACTGCAGTAAGCTGCATTAAAATGGACATCACTATCCATTTCTCAGAAATAACATCGGTAAAAATAGCTGGAAGTCTTGCAAATTAATGCATATATTTCAGTTTGGGAAAAAAATCTTTTTTGCTCCAGTAAAGAGAAGCTAATTGCAGCCATCGTATTTCTCCTTTTTGGGGCAGGGACATAGTATTTCTGAAGGAAGAGAGACAGAAAGGAACTTACAAAAGGGAAAATTATATTAAAAGAGATAGCAACTAATAAAAACTACGAATGAGTCTGGTATTAATTTTTTAAAATCCCCCTTTTAAAATAATCTTAGTCCTGGGCCTTCTCATTCGTATTCTACTTTATTAAATGTGATAATCAGCCTATCTAAAAAACCTGAAATAAATATTACACTAGTGCTTACCTCATGCATTTTCACTAAGTTGTATTACTAAACTTATGTTATAAACTTATGAAATACTGTAACAGCAGTCAGTAAATGCCGCTTAAGTATCAGACGTTATCACAGCAACATTTCATGCTTGCTGTCCGACAGCATCAGTACCCTTTGTAATCTACGTAATTCAGATGTTTGTGGTAAAATCTTTGTGCTTTATAGACAAAAATATCTTGCAGCTAAAGTAACTCTGCTCCATAGTAATACATTTGTGATGCATTTTCCTTCTTACTTCTGAATTGACATATTTCAGACACTGCAAAAATCACATTCTCCACTTTACTTCCTTGTGCCCACTTTGGCTACCAAATCAAGCTGTCAACTGTCCAGTGACATTTCCCTGTATTTTCAAACCACAGTTTAAACTTAACCCACTTAGTCTCCTTGGAACTTCATATCAGACAGAAATTACTCCTTATCATGTTTGATGAATCCAGCTTAAAACACAGAACTGCATGAACATCTGTGACAAATGACTTGTCTCAGCCACTCTGCTCTTTTTTATTTAATTTCCCACTGCAGTACAATTTACTAGGTACACTATTTTACAGTGCAGACCTCCTCCCACCAACCTACTGCTTGCAAAAGGAATAAAAAAAATATTTTCCATGTATCATACCAAAACCTGAACAGAATATAGTTGAACCTTTTAAAATAATTACTAGTACGAGAAGGGAAGTAAATAAATAAGCTAGCATCCCAAATTTATAACAGCAACAAAAAGGTAAAAAAAGGTAAAAATGCAATAGAGGTTTGTTAAACTAATACATCTATTAATAGAACATGAAACAAACCCCTCCTTTCCTGGTGACACATCATTGAGTTACTACTTGTATACTTGTACAAGTATAAACTGAGAGCAAAATTTTTCTTTATATAGTCAGTATTATCAATTTTGAGATATTCCTATTTCAGTATCTTTAAAACCGAGGCCTTGTTAAAGGACAGGCTACTTGGAAAGATCTCCATGATATTGGAAAACCCAGACAGATTTCTCCTCATTTTTTTCCACCAATGACCTCTATGTTTGATAGAGGAAAAAAACCCTCACATCAGGCAGTGCACCTAATTCTCTGAAGGGCTTGTTGTTAATTTTATGCCTTTAAGAAGAGACAAGGAAAATTCCACTTCTCAAGTAAAGAAATACAGAAAGTCATAACATCATAGCTTTAAAAAATTATTCTTTCTGTTTTATACAGATGGCTCATCAATTTCACTTGAATGCTGCTTATACTGTGCAACACAGATTTTACTTTAAATAGTAGTACTTAATGCCTATATGGATTTTTTGTTATCTAATAACTTTGCTAGATTGCTCATGGATTTTTACTATGCTACATATTTTTTCAGTGCTTAGTTATATGCCTGCATTTTTCAACATTCAAAATATTACTGTATTCTGGTCTATTCCACTGTATTTTGACACTGGAGAACTGCATTCAGATACTCACAATCTAATATGCTTATAGACGCAACTAAACAAAAAAACAGATTACCTTGTGATACAGTGGAATGAATGGGACTTTCTCCTAATGGGGAAAAACTGTTTGTTCATAATAATTTCATTTATAGTTGAGAAAGGGAGCAAAGCACCTGGAAATGACTCATTCTAAATTCCAGAAATTCAAGGAGCTTCACAAAAAGTCTGCGGTTACCTTGGTTTTTAAGTAACCACGCCGAGCTGCAGCTATTAACAGGAGCAAGGACTTGCATAACGAGGACTTGAAGGAAGGGTTAGTACTACCCATGCCGGAGTGATTTAAAGAGAATGAAGGCACGTATTTCTTTATGATGCATTATGTAACTACACAGAGGGCAATCCGAGGCATTCAAAAAAAACACAGGACCCACATTTGATTTTATACTTGTTATTTATCACACAAATATTTTATAGTGCTTATAGCTTAAGGCTTATGAAACACCTAACTTAGGAATGTTATCCAGTACAAATGAGTTTAAAATGTTTTAGATGACATATTTTATGTTTTGTACATCTTTAGGAAAATATAATAGGTCCTATAATCAATTTTCTTCAAACTTCTGCAATACATGCAATCTCAGATAAAATAAAATTGTCAAAATCAGTGATAGCTGGATCTTCTGGTTCACATTAGTGTGAAGAGAAAACTGCTGTTGAGCTGACACATTGATAGATTATGAGTTCTGCTGAAGAATAGCTAAAAATGGTGATTCAATCTTGTCGCTACTATATAAGAAGAATAACAGAAGTGGAGACGTTACTCATGATATCATGTCTTTTATCAAAACCCTAAAGGGATCTGGTGCATCTCTTCCTGGGAGCTTCCGGCTTTAAAAAATACCAGTGTAAGTAAATGAAACTAAATTGGCCTACTAAAAAAAATAGGATGAGCTTGTGCCCTAAATTTATTTAAACATGAAAATAAAGATCAGATTGTAAAAAGACTATCTTTTAGGGGTTTTTTTTCCTCCATTTTTAAAAATTTTATTACAATAGAGATGCTGGTCTTGTAACGATGAAATGGAGGGCTAGGAGGATTGTGAAACACATGTAACACGAAGGGCAAATTTGACTGAAAGAGAGGGAGAATATTATTCCAATTATTTAAAACTTAGCTGGGTTAGTTCCTTAACTAACTTCAATCAATACAGCTCCTCTGAAATCAGTAAGGTGATACAGATTCACCCAAGATTTATCTAGCATGTAAGATAACGTGGACCATCGTCTTCTATTAGGACACGTAAACATAAACACATGTGGAGAGTCATCTTTTCTAAATAGCTCCTTAATACTTAAACACTCAAAAGAGAACTTTTAAAAGAGGCACCTTAGGTGTTTCTGCTATTCTGCCCTTGGTCCTCTGTGGATCTGAACCTTGCGTGGTCATTTATGCTGAAGTGAAGTCAGGTTTAAACACTGACTTCCATCCCTCAGTGCTTCATACTTCCCTGTGCTGCTGCAAATCACCACGGAAGGCTCAAGATGGAGGGAACGGGGCCTTGGTGGCTTGTGCTTTCCTCCCACGGACATCACCGAATACTGCCGGCACTTACTTCCGATTCATCCAAGGAGTCCTGCAACAACAGAAGGGGAAAGAAGGCTTCACAGTCCTCATCCTTCACGGACAGGGATAACAAGTAAGGAAAAGTAGGGAATAGAAACATAGTGGGGGGTGGGGAAGGATTTTGTGTTACAGGCTCCCCTCTCCCAAAGGGAAAGAAACCTTGACACAAACTTAATCATATCATAAAGACATAAATAGGCATGCACCTGAGATTTCTGATAACTCAGTGGTTTTGTTTAGGAGAAGGATAAAGTATTCTTTTGATTTTTATTTTTACTTTTACCAGGGCCTCTATAGTACATATCTGCAGCTTCTCCTACAATAATTAATATTTCATGTTGCATAGGAATTTATCTTAAAAAAAAAAAAATCTCCCCAGAAAAACTGTGACATAAGTTTTCTTCTCAATTTGGGGATGAATGGCGAAGAGACGAAAAGCAGCAAGGCAGTAAGTTCATCACCTTGCCTTAAACCGTAGGCAGGGCCAGAAACCGAGATCAAATCCAAGAAATGTCTCAACGCTGTTCTGTGTTTCGCCTACAGTTCTTACACACACATTTTCCTTTTGAGTATGTACACTGACATCTTTAGGATATTCAGGCAATGTATTAACACAATGTGGATAAGGGAAAGAAACGAGTCAGGAATATTTGGAGGGTGTGAAGCAGTAAACAGTAAGCAGAAATGTTTTAAGCAATGTTATTACCCTTGACGGCAAAGCAGATTTACACATTCTCCTTTCAAGCCTGTAAGCTTGGTAACAAGTGAAATGAGTTAAATTTTATCAGTTTAGAATGCAATTGATTTTTGTTGTTCCACAATGCTGTACAGCTCTTAAGATATAAGAGCTCTCACAGACGAAAGTCTGCTTTTAGGACAGGCCCAGTAGTGCCAGGCTGCGGCAAGGCAGGAGGAGACCCAGGTTAATCCTGGCGGGGCAGCGGCTGGCGATGCGCGGCCCAGCAGGTACCCGGCCCGCCTTATGTAAGGATTTCATTTTCGTCAACAACATCTCGCTGCTGCACAAGGCAAAGGAGAAGAGGCTACTCCATCTCCCTGCGCAGCGCCAGTCCCCCGTGCCAGGCCTAATATCCCCATCCTCATATTTTTTTATTATTTTTTCTTTCTCCAGACAGCAGATCTACACAGGGGCGTTTACCTATTTGCTCGAGCCGTGGCTGCCATGCAACCTATGCGGGCGGCCGGCTGCGGAGCCTACGTTCAGCGGCGCGTTGCCCAAGAGGAAAACCCCCGTCCCTCTTCGGCGCCGGGCGAGGGGCGCGCTGCGGGCCGGCTCCGGGCGAGCAGCTCTCCCTCGGCGGCGGCGGCGGCGCTGGCGGCGGCGGGGCAGCTCCGCTCTGCGGCCACGGCGGGCAGCGTCCATTGCAGCTCGGCGGGGAGCCTCCCCGCGCGGTGCAAACGTCCACGGGCTCCGGCAGCGTGCGGGGACACCCAGCCCCTCTCCGTCTCCTTCCCGCCCCCTCTCTCCTCACACCGCTGCCAGGTGCGTTTATTTCTCATCCCGTCCGTCTTCCCGCAAGTCCACCGTCTGTGGCCGCCAAGCCCCAGCAGCCTGGCCAGCTCCCCGTCACCACTGATCGCTCGCTCTCTCTAAGCTCTGCCTGAGGAAGCGGCGCGGCGCAGCCGCTCCCCGCCCGACTCTCGCTCCGCATTTCGCCGCCCCACGGACGCTGCCGCCGGAGCCCTTAAAAACAAAGGCGCAAACTGCTCCTTTCCACACTCCCTCACCCTCCCCACGCCGGCACCGCGGCTGCAGGAGCTCGCCTAGTACGGATAAAAAAAAACAAACGGGGTGTAAAGGAAAGAAAACCCACCCAGCCCCACCGCTCGGCCTCGGCCCCGGCCCCGGCCCCGGCCCCGGCCGGCGGCGCGGCAGGGCGCAGCACGGCGCACCACAGCCCAGCGCACCTGACAGCCCGCCGCGCCGCGCTGTATTTCCCTCCCTTAGCGACAGGGGAGGCGCGCGGCGGCGGCGGCCCCGCCATTGGCGGAGGGGAGCGGCGCGGCGCGGCCATAGGCTGGCGCCGCCGCCAATGGGACGCGCTGTATCCGGGAGGCAGGGGGCTGTGGAGCTATTTAAATCCAGCTCGGTGATGTCAGCGGGGGCGGTGGTTGACGGGGGCGGCGGGGGATGGGGGGAGCGGGGCGGTTGGCGGTGAGGCGGGAGCGGTGGCCGCGCCTGTCAGGCCGCGTTAGGCACGGGGCGGCCGCTGCCTCTGAGGGGAGGTGAGCGGGAGTGGCCCGGCGAACCTGCGCGTCCTGCCGAAACATCCCCGCGTTACGGGATGCGGCAGCCCCCCCCGCCCCGTGCTCACCCGGAGCACTGCGCTTGTCCTGGTGCTGGAATAGGGGGGTTAATTTCGGGGTGCTGGCATGGCGCACGCTGAGGCTGAGCGCAGCCAGGTTGGCTCGCTAGTTGTGCGAGTTACACGCTAAGCCCTGTCTAGAAGGCAAGAGGGCCACTGTTTGCATTAAAAATACTTCTGCAACTGTTCGGGGGGAGGGGTTACCTCACATCACCTCTCTGCGCCACTGTGATTCGCGTCCAGTGCCTCCCCATGGCCTCAGTGCTACTGCAGAAGCAATCAAGTGTGGTGACTTTCATCTCCTGAACCGTGCCTTCAGGAACGCACGTCTGACCCCTTGGGGTTTCCAGGGTTGCCTGGTTTTCATCCCGAAGGACTGCCACAGGCGGGAAATCCCCAAGTGCCAACACCGGTGTAAAGGTGCACACGGAGTCCATGAAGTGCCATGGCAGGATACAGCCACCTGGCCGATTTTCCTGTTGCATTTCTGATTCCTGTTAATGGCGGGTCCTGTTCTGTGAGTCGCAGACTTCTAGATGCTAAAACTTGATAGATGCTTCTAGCTGCATGTGTGCTGTTTCTTATTGTCTTCCCAGCACAGCAATCGCAGATGGAGTTGAAATGGTGTTATGTTACAACAGAAGATAAGTGAAAACAAGATCCAATTTGTTCCGTGCTTCAATATGCTGGAGACCTGTCCTGGAGCTCATCTTGTTTAGCCTAATAAAGGCTGAAAAGTAGGATTAACATAGGGTTGTTTGACTTGAGGCATGTAATCATCCTGCCTGCAGTCTGTGATAGTTGCACAGCTTTCTCCCTTCTGTGTGACCTGAACTTACCTATGATGTGACCAAAATGCAGGCATCTCCCATCATACAATGGTGTGTCGCTCGTCATGGGAGTGCACATAAACATCAATAACAGACTGCAAGCTTTTCTCGGTTTGCAGATGGATGTATGCTGTGACCATAGATTTTGGCTGGTAACTACAGGCGTTTTGGTTGCCTAAAGATCTGTGTTCAGCTATGTGACTGCAGAAGGACATATGGTGTGGTGACCTGTGGAAGTGGTTCCCTAAAAGTAACGCTGGGTTGTGGTGAGCTGAACACGCAGGGTATTACTGAGCTGAACATTGCTGGTCCCTGAGAAGATTTATCATGAGGAAATTGGGACTGGAAACCAGGAGGAAGGAGCTTGATGACAACCAGGGGACTGAAGGTCTCAACAGCCTCAAAACAGGACAGCAGGAACAAACAGCCTATGCAATTTCATGGTGGAACTTCATAAATTCACAGTCACGATTAGTATGAGAGGGTAGGTTTGACCTAGGGCTTAGCAATTAGAGCTGGAGTGGGCAGATGGTATTCGCAAGGAAGGATGAAAAGCCCTTACTGTTATGTGTGAAGGAGCTGCCACTGAAAGGATATTTCTTCACTATGACACGATATGGCAACAGAGGGTAGGGGACAGCAGGGGAAGGCTGACAATGGAGGTGGCTTCTCCAAGGGGAGGGGAAAGCCACATGGAAAAGAAGGAGGCGGTTGGTGACAGCCAGCATGGTTTCACTGAGGGCAAATTGTGCCTGACAAATTCGGTGGCATTCTACGATGGGGTTACAGTGTTGGTGGATAAGGGAAGAGCAATTGATGTCATCTGCCTGGACTTGTGCGAAGCATTTGACACTGTCCCGCATGACATCCTTGTCTCTAAACTGGAGAGACATGGGCTTGATGGACAGAGCACTTGGTGGATAAGGAACTGGCTGGATGGTCGCACTCAAAAAGTTGCAGTCAACAGCTCCATGTCTGAGTGGAGACCAGTGATGAATGGCATTCCTCAGAGGTTGGTACTGGGACAAGAGATGTTTAACATCTTTGCTGGCGACATGGATAGTGGGATCAAGTGCGCCCTCAGCAAGTTTGCTGACAACACCAAGCTGTATGGTGTGGTCGACATGCTGGAGGGAAGGGATGCCATCCAGAGGGACCTTGACAGGCTTGAGAGGTGGGCCCGTGCGAACCGCATGAAATTCAACAAGGCCAAGTGCAAGGTCCTTTGGTTGCACGTGGATCGGGGCAATCCCAAGCACAAATACAGGCTGGGTGGAGAATGGATTGAGAGCAGCCCTGAGGAGAAGGATTTGGGGGTGATGGTTGATGAGGAGCTCAACATGAGCCAGCAACGTGCGCCTCCAGTCTTCTTTTTTTTTTTTAGGCTAACCAAACTCTGTTAGGCTAACCAAAATCTGTTCAATTTTTGATCATCATTTCTAGTGCTCTTCATGGAGACTGCAATCCCTGACCCCTCCTCCTCACTTTCAGTCCTACATACCTGTTTAAGGAAGGTCCAGAGAAAGAAGGCAAGTAGCAATGACAACATTTCCTCATAGTCCTTTTTTTTGTCTTAAACAACCATGGTGAATGAATAAAATTAATGGAAGGTGAAATTTGCAGCCCCTAGGAGAGGAGCACACACTGCAGGGGAAGATGGATGGATGGTGCTGAAGTGGTGACATCAGCTCAAAGGAGGGATATAGGGACAACTGGCTGATAAACTGATGTGTGCAGCTCCATTGAAAAGGAAAAAACAAACCCCAACAAACCCCAAATTTTAGGATGCTTAAGCAAAGGCGATGCTGAATGATGAACAATAAAATGTTACTGTGAATGACACTCACTGGAAATTACTGTGCGTTGCAGCACCTCAACTCCAGAGTTTCACAGGGTGTACAAAGATTGCTGCTAAGGCTGAGTAAACTGAGGCACGGAGAAACTAGGAGGCAGGTGAGTAACTGAAATTCAGACAAGGCAGAACTGGAAATCCTCTCCCAGTCTTGACACTGCTTTTTCCTGGCCAGTCTTTAGAAATCATTTCTGCTTCAGACTAGTGACATGTGATACTGTCTTTTTTCCTGTTAAGAACACATTTTGCAGAAGGGTCTGTAATACTGTGTAGGATTCAGCTGAATTCAGGCTGCAAGATGGGGTCAGTTGCAGCCCTCTTCTTTAAAATATCGTTGATAAAAATCTATTTTAAATGTTCTGGCCAGGACTACTGAAGCTTTTCAATTTTTACGTGTGTTTTGTGTGGGAAATCCCTCTGTTAAATAATTAGCAAGTGCTCTAAGCATTACTGCATATTTTATATTTCATCTGCCTGGAAGAAATGGACAGTTCTGTCTGCAATTTGTTTGGCGATACTCTGACTGCTGGAAGAGAGACTTCATAGTTTATTTCTTTTACATCCAATTATTCACGGAATGGGGCTGGACAGAAAAAGGGTTTAACCACAACTTTTCTTCTACTCCCAGTCCCAGCAGACATTTGAGTTTACAAAGAAAAAATCTGCACAAGCTGAAAATGGGAAAACCAGAGAGTGAGTGGTTCAACAGTACAAAGGATTGCAGTGCTGGATCTTATTTTCCTGGCCGATGTTGGCTATGATGGTGTGTTTATTTTACCTTTGACATAGCCTTATTCCACATTTCAGTGTAAATTTTTCTCAGGCGGCAAAAAAAAATCATTGCTGCAGCTGCTCTTGCATGAATTAGTCTTAGGTACCAATGGACACTAATTGTGTTCAAAATAAAGAATTTGGCACAAAAAGCTGTTCAGATTAACCCTTTTCTCACAGAAATGGAGTTACTAATGATTCTTTTTATGTAATGAAGGATAAGTTCACCTTTTGATTTGTTTTGATGATCAGGTCTTTGTTCCTGAGGCTCTTTGAACAGTAGGTTGTGTCAGAAGCGTGTCCCTGGCTCTGCTGTGGGCAATTTGGGACATCTCGGTGCTGTTAGCAGGCTACACCAGCAGGCCTCAGAAAGCAACACAGAATGGTAACTGTCAATCTATTTTCCTAGAAAGTTGTTTTGTCCTGTCTTCGAGACATGCTATGAATTCTGAGATGGTTTTGTATTCCTAGCACTGCAGTTGGCAGCACCATTCCTGAAGGAATAAAATGCTTCAATCTTCATGTGTGTTAGACCTAATAGCCCTCCTGGCAGTCAGCGGGAGGCTTTAGTATGCCAAAAAATGCAGACATGGGCTCTTCAGCCTGAAGAAATTTCCCAGGATTAGAGAGTACAGACAAATGTTGATTAACTGAATGTGCCTACAACACACAAAAGATCTCTTAGAGTATAAGCTAACTTCCAAGTTTTCTCGTCAGGTAGCTCATGGCTCTAAGCAGTCCTCTGCTTAATTTCATAGCCATTGCTCAGGTAGCCAATCCAGTTTGTTTTCTAAGCTATGTTATACAGAAGATCATTGTCTGTGCACACTATCTCTGAATGCACTCGGGCTCAGTTGTATACTTTGCCCATATCAGCTTCTTCCATAGTGTTGCCTGGCTAGCACTTGCAACAAGCATCTTGTGAAGCTTTTAGAAAAGTCTCTTCCAGCTTGCCAGAGGCAAACACGTAGGATGCTGGTGACCATCTGAGATTATAAAGAGGATGGTTGCAGCAGTACTCGCTGGTCTGTTAAGGGCCAGATCCCCAATCAGGCCAACGAGGATTGCAGGGAAAAGATCAAGGACTTGAATAAAGCTAATTCTCCATTCTGGCAATCAAACTGGGGAAATGCGTGTTTTCTTGCAGCCCCGCTGAGGCTTACAAAAGCTCTTCCATCTCCAAAACATTGCTGAGACTGATGCCAATGAAAATAACACGCGGAAACATTTTTAACATTTGTGCCGCTCATTTGCAATTCAAGTATGGTGAACTTTTGTGTGCTGAAGTGCAGGGAGCAGAATAGAACAGACCAATCTGTCTATGAAGACTGGAAGGGTTATTTACCATCACTGAGACCTAGAGGATTTTTTAAATTTAATGATCAGTATTTCCAAAACTCTACTGAATTGTAGTTTCCCTGTTGCGATAAAGCTGTATGACTAGTATTTTGGTATTTTGTTTGTTAGTAGCTTGGGACCACATATCAGAAGGTAGGGGACACCAAAGAATGCTATAAAAATGTGCTCAAAATAGCACAAGGAGGAATTTTATGTAGTATTTCCTAGGTACCATGTTCCTAAGGCAGTGTAAAATGTTATTCTTTCATGAAACTTATCTATACATATATAACGAAGTCTGTTTCTTAAGTACTGGCCTGTTTGGGAAACTACTCTTAGATTTGGGACAAAGTATAGCATAATGTGATATCATGTCAGTAGGTAATACTAATCTCTCTATAATTTTCTATAAAGGGCAGGGAACTTGAGAGGAATGTCCTTTTACAGTCCCATATGATGAAGGGATTGTCAGCTGCATTTTCCAGTATGTGGATTATTTTTGTTTTTAAAAGTTAGCTCTCACATTTCACTGTTGTCTTCCTTTTCCCCACAATGCTGAAGAACAGCCTATTCAATAGCTACCATAGAATTTAAGTCCAGAGATGACTGTTACAGTAAATATCAGCACGACATTTCATATAAATTCTTGCCTAAAATATCTGTGATAAAGCCTAGATCCTACAGGTGTGCATATGTGTGTATTGGTACTAGAGTATGATCTAGGTGGGGTTTAAGCATCACGTTCCAAAAAACAAATCCATGTAAACCACTCATCACCTCCTCATCATCTGGGCCTATGCAGACATCTACCATCTTTGTGACACTGGGTTAATCCTATGACGAATGGCTTTACGAAGACAGCTGCATCTTTAGCATACATAGAGCTTACTGAGTTCGGTACAGAGCTATTTCCACTCAAGAATGCAAACCAGCAGAGATGGTTATTGTCTGTCTCTTGCCTTATGGTCAGCCATTAGTGGACTTGTTGAGAGAATCAGACTTTCAGCACCCTCAGACAACAATTCCCACTTACTAGATGAGAGATCTCACCTTAGTGTCATGAGTGGAATCATGACACAGCCTCTTCCATGGTTTTCAGAGTTGATTTATATTCTCTGCCATGCTTACATGGGACTGTTTTCCTTTCTATAACCACTTAAAATGCTATATTCCTCTGGTTTCTGTGGAATTCCTGGTTTGGAGTAAGGAAAGGGATAACTTTAACACAAGAACTGAAATTATGTCTGACTCCCAAGTAGACAGAAAGAGGAAAATGTCTCTAGTGCCATTTCTATAGGTTTTCTTTAATTTCTGAGATAAAAAAACGTACATCTTTGTTCTGGTACACGTACCTCAACTTCTCTTGCATCCTTTGAATAATTATTCTGTTAGGAGTTGTAAGTCACGCAGTGCTTTTCAATTTATATAATTCAGCATGCAGGAGAAGTGCATATCAAATTTATGGGCTGAAATGGAATAACGAACCATTCACGAGACAACACCTGCAAGAAGGTGCACTCACAGCTTCTTGTCCTGAGCAACAGAGAACTCTGAGCAGCTACTGGGTTAACTTGTCCTAACAGAGAGAAAAAGCCCCTGGAGTGAATCCAGCATTACTTATCTGTTTAAGAGCTGTGTCCATGTGTTTGATTGGTGTCTTGTTTTGGTTTTGTTTTTCCAAGGGAATCATAACTCATTTGCGCAAACAATCCCTAGTCCATAATGAATACACACACTAGGATTTATAACAGATAAATTAAAGGAGTTATGGTCATCAGACAGCAAAGCATGCAGCAGTAGAAAGGATAAGAAGTACCCTTTTCATGCTGTCTGCTAAGAATGATCACTTAGAGCAGAATATCATTTTAATTTGTAAGTTATCCAAATACCTGTGTCAAAAAAAAGAAAACAAAGAGAGAAAACAGGTATTTATGGGCACACTGGTGTCACCAGTGCTTTGGTATCCTGCTTTTGTGCATTGCATTCAATATCTTATAGGTAATATATAGCACTAAAGCACACAGCATTTATAAAGACATCATTGAAGAATGTGAGAGTCTAGGCTGCAGGAGAAAATAAGAAAAAACATGGTTCCACTTAATCATTTGCCTGCATCTTACATGCCTTTTTTCAGGGTAAGAAAAGCAAGGACTGTTCAGCAGAAACTGTCTGGTGGCAAATCAGCTGCTGCTCAGAAAAAGGGGTGAAACTCTGTATGGCATCCTCAAAAAAATGAGAGCCAAGAAGAAGTTGCGATCTGCTGCAGAGAGCTGAGGGCACATGTTACTCTTTAAATTAATTTAAGTAAATTTAATTTACAAGTAAAACAGCTATGATAAGATGCTGGAGAGAGATAACCATGTTGTAGGTGTGGGTGGAAATAATATGCACAGCAAAACAAGCTGGTTGGGTATGTGGAGAAGTGTATTGCTGGAAAGTCTTGTGAGACACTTCATACCAGCTGCAGTATTATACGTAAACTCGTGTCACGTGCTGTTGATCGGGCAGAATTCAAATGCTGAAAAGACTGATCTGTGGCAGAGTCTCTGGCTCTATGTGATTGCTGGACAGCCCTGTGTGGAACACTTGGTATCATCTTAACTTCTACTTTCTGCTTGTTACGACTAGGTAGTGCTGTTTCATGGCAATTTTGAGGTTATCAGAAAGACTCTAGGGAAGGGAGTCTGAATGGCATACAGCACTGGAATGGACACAACAACAGCTGGAAGATGCAAGAGGATTCATAGGGGAGGAGAAGAGCAGAGGGCAACAGAGAGAAGCAGAAGTGAACAAGCATGGAGTACAAAGATGGAACAGAGGTGTACCATTATGGTATAGTTTAAGACTGTACCTAGGGATGCTAGGACCTGTGGGAAGCTGGAGAGTGTTATCAGTGCTGTTTCCTTAGCATGGCAGATCTGCTTATCTAATTATTTCATATGTCGTATTTCTGGAATACAAGTAACGTGCAAGCTGTACTTCAACGTGGAGACGAGCAATAAAGGCAGTTCAGCTGATGGGATCTGCAGATGCTGATGCCTGTGGTCCCTCATAATCTGGTATGTGGCTGGTAGGAGGAGAGGAAGCTTAGTAAGTAAAGAAGATGAGAGCCACAATACACTTGGTTATGTGGTTCAAACAGCTATGGCTGTCAAACAATAGTGTTTCTTGTTTGGGAGTTAGCTTGGGTTTATGCTTTTCAGACCTACCTGCCTGGGGCAAGCCTCCAGGCTGGAAGCTGTTAGAAATTTGCAGCTTAAAGCTCCTTGGCAGCAGTTGCCATTTTTCAGCTTTTGTGGCAGCGGAGCAGGTTCCTGGGAGTGGGAAGGGAAATCTCAGGGGGTATTTGTGAGACATCTGGGAGATGCGTGTAGGGATGGAGAGGGAATCTGGGAGAAGCCAGCAGGGTGTTGTGGGTCTGTGGCAGACCTGGCAAGAAGTGGGAGGTTGCACTCAGTCTCTCTCCCTTCTCTCAACCTGCCCCCATGTCTTCCTCCCAAGGCATGGCTCCTCATGTTCTTGGAGTATTCAGCTTGCTTCCAAAGCCCACACTGTCTCTTTGCCACCTTATAGCTGTCTTCATCTATCAACTCAATTCTGCCTAGAAAAAACCCTCCTCATGGCTTTGCTGTAGCCTCTAATTATTCCCTGCTGAAAAGACGAGGATGCCGGTGTGACTCCTGTTACAAAGCAAAGAGGGGGCAGAAGGTGGGTGAGGATAACTTAGACTGGAACAGGAGGTTCTGTCTCCCAGGGCACAGGCAAAGTCCCTTGCAGTCTTCAGCTTCCCCTACCTTGTCTTGGCCTACTGAGCTGACGTCACTCAAGTAGTCATGTTGATGTCAGAGGCCCGCAGTTTGACCTTCATTATGTTTCTATGTAGTTGTTAGGGATGTAACTTTTCTTAGGTAAGGCATGATCAGGCAAGTGTTATGAAGAAAACATAACTGGTAGAAGTAGCAGAACTGACCTAATACAAGAATATTTGCCCAGTGACTTGCTACACCCATCATTAAGTAACACTTCAGAGCAGACCATCAACCAGTAAAGGTGCTCTCCACCTGATAAAACTCATCTACCTCAGCCTGAACACAGTGCTACCTCCAAGGACTCCTGATCATGGAGGACGTTCAGGAACATCTGGGACCAAGCTTGCGTAGCTGGAACCAGCACACTTAACACTACTCCGCCTGACTACTGACAACTGCTGGTCCTGTCAGCAAGGAAAGGGGAAGTAGAGATAACGACTCTTCTGTAACTTTGTACTGTTCTTTGCATTATTAATCACTCTTTCACAGAGGTAATGAATATCCACACTCCTTCACACAGATCCAATTATTGCATAATAATTAATGCGTGCATTTAGCCCATCCTGACCTAAACCACAAGATGCTGAAGTCTCTCGAGTCAGTTCAAGCCTGCCTTGTAGGTTTCTAAACCAGGATCAATTAATAACAGGTGTTTCCTGCACACTCTCTGCAAGCTTCTCTCCCAGTTTCTGCCCTTTCCCTTCAAAGCCTGGTTCCCAGTGCAGTGGTAGTCAGGAAGGGGTGACTTGGATACATCAGGATCATAGCTCAGTGGGAAGAGACCTAATGGGCACAGTAGCCTCTTTTGTTTCTGTACCTTTGAGTGTATGTACAGGCTACCTGTACGCAGCTTTTTGTCTAGCCTAAATGAGCAACTGAATTAATGCTACCTGAATATGCATGGATGCAGTAAAACATTTTCCTCTTCATTCCAGATCTGTTTTCGATCCAAACTAAAATCTTCGCTAGTTGACTTATCCACCTCATTGATAACGACATCTGTCTCCCAGCATAAATAAAACACAGCTCTATGTGTTTCTTGCAAGCTATCCTGACTTAGATGACTAATCATCTCTTCATTCAGGTGTTGCCTTTGGTCTCCTCAGAGTCCTCATATCCATGCAGTGCGCAAAACTGGCTAATTATTCCCCTAAGTTATTCCTAAAATCAGTCTTCTGGAACAATTGAATCTTATCTGGACTTTCTTAATCTCATAGCTTTATAAATTAAATATACATTTCAGTGGGTTGAGAAGACTGTTTTCCTAGCCCTTTGCTCTCTCTGCTGGTTTTCAAAGAAGCTGGTTCCTATCTTTGCTCAGCCAAGGCTTCCATACTGCTTTGCCTACCTGAGTTTCAGCTCACACTTCAAAATGTTTTCTTCCTCACTGGTCTTGAAGTCTGAGAAGAGTAGTCCTTTACAAACATGTACGGTAGACTGTTTTAAATGTTATCCTTCTTCCAGTCACTCTCCAAAACTGTCTGTCATGATAGGCACCAAAACATGGCCAGAATCTAGTTGCAGACATGCAGGGATTTACACTCACCATTGTAGCCACTCCTTCACAAATACCATCTCTCTCTCTCTCTGCATCCACCTCTCTTTTTCCTAATAATTCGATTGCAAAATCTTTGTGACCAAGAATGTAATCATTTTGCTCTGTAATTAGAGAAACATTTAATACGATTGGCTTATTCATGACTGGAATTCCTAGGCATTACAGAAATACAGATATTTTTTATTTTATTCATGTATTCATTTAAAAATAGCATGTGATTTTAGGAAGAATTTTAGGATACTTTTGTGGAATATTCCTGAGAGAAAATACAAACTGTCAGTGATTCAGGATTTTATCCACAAAATGTTTCTCCATTGCTCAAATCCCATGGAGTCCTTCTTCTTACCTCATTTGTAAAACCAATATTCAGCACTTTTATTGTCTATCTGGACCCTCACAAGACCATAAACTGGATCAACCTTCACTGCAGCAATGCTGTGATGTTAGGACGGAGCAGTTTCAAAACCTCAGCAACTGTGTATTCTTTTAGATACTCAAAGTAATAGACTTTCTAAGCTATATAATCTCATCAGATTCTTATAGGACACCAGCTGGCTGTACCATCACAAAAGTCTAAGTATACCCTCCCCCTCCCAAAAAATACAAGACTTTTTTTTTGAAGTGTGTTGACTATATTTTTACAATTAAAGAAATATAACAATGTATTTGAAGATGAAAGAGCATCAACAACACCAAGAAAGCAGATTGTGGGACTTTCCTCCCTAGAAATACTTGAAAATCACAGACCTGATGGGAATGTGGAATTTGAGCAATGTTTGTCCTTTGTTTCCCCAGCTCAGGAGCACCATTCTTCCTGCACTAGTGACAAAAACCATAACACAGATCTCTGGATGTACCATGGGAATTATAGGGCAGGATACAGACATTAAATGTTTCCTTGTGACGAAGTCCCGCTCTGTTTAGTGCTTTCCCTGATTATAAAGATGAGCTTTCTCATCAACCTTCTTTCTACTGAACTATGGCTTTCTGTTATCCTGCAAGCCCAAAAATCACAGCCCAAGTTCTAGCCATCCTGTATCGGGGGCCTGGCATATATTAACATCCCTAATAGATGAGGAAAGAGCTCAGTCTGCAGAGGAATCTGAGGCTCCATTAAAGCCTCATTGCATGTTACTGTACATTTAAGATCATCTGCAACACTCCATCATCTGGATGAGGTATGCTACATCCCACCTGTATATGGGCTTGTTTTGCCAATGAAACCCCTTTTATTCTTGTGTACTCCCATTATTGTCTATCAAAGAAATTTTGCTAGTATACTCAGAAGTGTTCCTCTCTGCAAGAATCACTCACACTTCTGTGTACATAATTTAAAAGTATTCGTTTACATACATGTATTAAAAAAGACAGGCTTATATGTACACACCTGTAAGAAGAGCAAATGAGAGATGAACTGATATTTACAGATAGTCCTAGGCCAATGATCAAAATGCAGAGTCCCTGTGTAGGCAGGTGGGAAGAGTAGTATATCTTTTCATAACTGAAATCACAGGAACATTAAAAAAGTAGAATGAGACTTCTGTTTGAATGCCTACTCTCTGTATCCATAGAACCCCTGAAAGCTCTGCTAAGGTGAATTTCAGTTCTCATTATGGATTTCAGGAAGATGCAAAGGAAAAAAATTACCATTCAAAATGTGTCGTCTGATCCTGCTTGAACTGATAGTTGAATGGGCAGAGTTCCCACTTTTCTCAGCTGTTGGCTAAGTGTATTGCTTTTTTACCTGTGATAGCAAAGGGAGACATTATATGTGGTGTTGCTGGTCAGAGAGGTTTCCCACACTCTTGGAGACCATCACTCCATCTCCTTTCTCAACAGTATCATTAAATCTTATGTTGGCATAGGCTTCTGTGAAAATCCCTCATGCACGTAAATGAGTAAAACTATAATGACAGCAAACTGCTTCAAGCTGAAGTATCAGGATGCATTTTCACAATTAGCCTGGGCTGCTTTCTGGCCATTTTGCTGCATCCTTCCACTGTGCCCCACACCTGACAGCAGCACAAGTGGTCCTACAGTTACGTACTTACGGATCAGCCACCTGATTTGGCAAAACCAGCTGCTTTTGGAGAAGGGATAGGGTTTGTTTTCAGCTTAGGTAGATCCCTTCCCCGACTGCACAATGCCATGACAGCCTGTCCAAACACAGAGCAAGGAGAAGACTGTGTGAGTGGGGCAGGATGTAAGGTTGTCTGTATCTTCAGCAGCAATGCAGATGACTTAAACTGGTAAAATCTCTCACTAAAAAAGGTATTAGAACAGACCGATAAAAATGAATTGTTCAAATTGCCAGGACTTGACAGTATCTATTCTTGAATTCCAGCATAGCTAAAATATGAAATTGCTGTATTGCTTTTTGTAGTGTGCCACCTGAATTGGCCTGAGTAACAGAAGAATAAAAGGTGGGGGGTTTGGAATTTTTTGAAGGCTCTGCCATGTGTTTGGTAAGCATAAGCCAGTATGTCTGATTTCTGTACCGAGAAAATAAAGTAAAACTGTAACCAAAACTTGAACTAGTGTATACAGTAAGTGGACAGAATATGGCTTTGTCAGAGGGAAGTTGTACTTCAAAAATCTATTAGTGTTCTTTATGATGAGTGTATGAAAGTGAACAAGGAACTGAGAGGGATCCAGTTAGATTTCCAACATACTTTTGACCAGGTCGCTCAGTAAAGACTCATTAAAAAAAAAAAAAGAGTTTCTGATGAGGTAAGAGACAAAATGTTCTGTGGGTTAGTAACTATTCAAAAGCTACACAGCAGTGGATAAAAATACAAGATTTTTCACAGCAGAGATTTGTTACAATTTCACTGGGGATCTGTGCAGGTCTCTTATTACTAAGTGATGTCAAAAAGGTGAAGAATACGGTGATAAGGTTTACTGATGATACTAAATTCTTTAGGATTAGAAAATCAAAAGCCAGCTATAAAGTGTTGCAGAAGGACCCCATGAATAGCTGAATGAGAAAAGAGATGACAAAATTAGGTTAATTTTAGAAGCCCCTATCTTTTCAATACAGACTAATGGTTTCTCAACTAACATTACTACCATTCAAGAAAGAGGCCATGGAATCATTTTGACCAGTTTGATGAAAATACTCAGTCACAGTTAAAAGGCAACCCCCAAGAAAAGAAACTGAGAACAATGGAAACATTGGTATAGCGCTCTTACTTTTCTCTCTCTCATATTTCTCTAGGTTACAAGGAAGAGCAAGAAGAATGATCAAAGGTGTAGAACATTTTCTGTGTGAGGAGACAGTAAATGAAAAGTAAGCAGGCTAAGACATTTCTGTTTGGAGCAAGGATGACTGAGGGGATACTATGAAAGAAATATTTGAAAATGGTGACTGGTATGGAGAAGGGCAGATAGAGAGCAGTCATGTACAGCTTCTTACAATAAGAGAACTGAATGGGAGTCTATAAAACTCTCATTTGTAGGTTCAAAACACAAGGAAGTAATTTTTCCCATAATGTAGAATTCAATGTAGAATACACATACTGTTATGGTAACAAAACCGGGAATGGGTTAAAAAAGGAGTCGGAGCAATCTGAGAGACAGACCCACTGAAGACTATTATACAGTGGTCTAGAAAGAAACCTCCAGCTTGGAATTACTGGGGGCTACAGGATATGCCCTGGAAAGAATCAATTTATATGTCTAATGAGCTTTTCATAAGCACCCACAACTGGCCACTGTGGGGAAGAGGGAACCAAGCTACGAAGACCATTGGTCTGCTGAAGTACAGACGTTTTAACTTCTACTTTCCAAACAGAATTAATGACTTTAATGAGGCTTCTAATATCAACCACATAATGTGAGGTCAGCACAGGTAAAGGATATTTCAAATATTACATTTAGTTCGGTATTGCCTCGATAGCAGCAATGAAATACCCAAAGGGCATCATTCAAGTGGCATTGGTTATATGCCATGAATGCAACAAGTCTATATATGACACCAGAGCTCTTTCCCCTGGTAAACACCATGCCATATGTTTTCATCAGGCACTAATTTTGGGGAGAATTAATCTTTATAAAGTTATTATGTTAGAGTGTCCTAGTTATGTCAAAGTATAGAGCTGGGGGCTTCTTCATTTATACAAATATTGCTGAACATTTAATTTCAGATTCTCAGTCTGGTGGATAATAAAAAATGACTACCCACTAAACTTGTAGCATTAAATGGAGACTATATTTTTGGCAGCTCATTGGAGAGGGATTAATATTACTGGAATTGCTTTGTTTCTCAGCAATGCCTCCTTAAAAACAGCTTCCTCTGAACACATATTTCTATTTTATTGAGAAAAGGAAATACGGTATTAGAAATCAATGTTTTTAAAGGGTAATTTAAAGAAATCTAATCTTGGTAGATGCTGAAATATTTTAAATTTAAAACAAATAGTATTTCTGTCATCCAGTTGGCTTTTTAAAATTAGACCATTACTCCTTGATAAGTTAATTACCAAACAGAAAGAGACTCAACCAATCTAAAAAAGCGTATTAATGAAAGTATAGAGCACATGTCTAAAAGCTGCTTTTACTGATTTATTGGTGAAATTTTACTTTTTATATGAAAAACCTTGTCTCCAACGTCTTAAATCATAGGAAAAATTGCTCAATTTTTCACCCAATCACAACTAATTTTTTTACATTGGTACACTGATGGACTATTGTTTTTCTGTGCTATCATCTGTTATAAAAAGTGACAGCATCATAATTGAAATTATTTAAAACATGGTGCATTTAGATAATTCTTTATTTCAGTATAAATATGACTACGTAAGAAATGCTGCTACTGGAAATTGCTGGGATGAGCTACCAAAATGGAATTACTGCTCAGCAGGCCGTATTCCTCTGGGGTTAGGAAATGAAAAATACCATAAATTCTTTTGAAATGCAAAAAGATAAGAGAAATAGAAGGAAATTTTTTTTTTATGTCTGAGGCCTGGTGATCTTTAGTCAAATCGTTATGCCGCAGGGCAGATACCCAGTGTCAAACGCTGCAGAAGTTTCACACTGCACAGGCACGTAGGCTCCACGCAGACATGGGAAACATGGAATATGTTGCAGCCGTGGGTTGAAACATCTCCAGGTCCATCAGCTGAATCCTGGTCTCACTGAAATCTCTGGCAAGTCTTTCAGCCTAGTGAAGTCAATTTCACCTCAAGTATTTTGGGTAAATACAAGCAAAAGTCACAAAAAAATTGCATTGGGTGATTAACTTTGTAGTACCTGCCCACGGATGTCTCTGTAACTGTGCTGAATGGCTGCTTCTTACAGTAAGAACCAGCCAAACAGCCCAGTGGGCATCCTTCCTGCTTAGTGCTGGGGTCTCAGCTGTGCCTGAGCCAAAGTCATGGCAGGTATCCGTCTCACAACAGTTGGACAGTATGAATAGTGGCATGCCAGAACCCAGACTAAATGCCCTGCCCCTGGATTAGTTTACCAGTATAGAAATTGTCCCACAGAGCCAACTGGTTTGGCATTCTCTTTGGGAGCCTATCACTTAGCGGTGTGCACTGACTGGTAAACCCACTTTACCTAAAACACTGTTTAACCTCAAACAACAGGAATAAAAATATAATGGAAGAGGAAAAGGTTCTAAACCTTAACAAAAATATCAATACACATCTTCCTTACCCCAAAATGTTGCTGTCCTAAAGTGGACAGGCAGGTTTAGCCTTTTCAGATATGGTACAGTTTCATAGAAACAACACCCCCAATAACCCAAATTTGTTATCATCTCTGCCATTTTTCTGCAGTCCCACACCAGTTGGCACACACAACAGAGGCTGATCATATCTCCTTACGGCTGTTAATTGCATACCTAGTCCCACAACGGGCCTCTGACAATTCACGAACAATGATCTTACCTCAAGTCAGTGTTTCATTTTCCTGCCCTTATTTCAGCAAAAGGTATTTCAGCCCAATATATTCATCTCTGAGTGCTTCTGTACTGCACATCTCTCCCCCTTGACTGTAGCCAGAACTAGAACATCAGGTACATCATGCTGCTGATTTTTTATTCAGCACTTGCCATGGCCCAGTTGGCCAAGAGGTGGCCAGAGTTTCACGTAGACAAGGTTGTGTGACCCTAACAAGGGCGAGCCAAGATAAATGGCAGCTGCTGCTGATGCATCGGCTGTACCTGGTGACGTCCAGCACCAGTTAAAATCGTAAGAAATTTTAAGGAAAAAATGTTTGTAGACAATTTTTATACTTCAAATACAGGAAAAAGAAAGCACAGGATACAGTCAAAAAACCCAACCTTCAATATATACTGTCCAGTGTTAATTTTAAGAACGCAGAACTTTTTAAAAAAAAGGTCATTTTTTAATTACATGTGAAGTGTCCTTTATACAAGGTTTTCTGTACTACTCCTCATGTCAGTACTATCTCAGAAATAACAACCACCTATAAACAGCAATATTGCTCATTTTCCTAAATGTGGAGCAAAATTTAGTTGGACACTAGGCCTTAGGCTGTACCCTCCCCTTCCTTTCCATGAACAGCAATACAGGTACCACTGCAAAGTTTGTAACTTCGTACTGTTAAATGAGAATAAGCAAGGGAAACAATTATGTCCATTATCAGGAAGTACATGAGCACAGTGTCCAGCATCATCTCCAGATATTTAGCTACATCTCAGTAGACACTGTAATGGGAGATCTCAGATTGACCAGTCTGACTATTTCTTTAAAAGTGGTATAGCAGGTGAACATCTTTTACCATGTACTCCTGCAATCATGCAGGTAATTAAATAGCACATCCCAGGTGAGCCCAAGGAGCCCCTAAAATTAAATCCAAGCCTCACAATGTTATTGTAATTAACTGTCTGTCTTATTAGGTTTTTTTTGTTTTATTGCATCTGTCCTGTGCAATAGGGATGACAAACCACAATTTGACACAAAATATTTAGAATTGTTTATTACTAAGATGAGGGCAGATGATGACTTATTTTAATTTTCCCAGACTATATGCTCTTTCTTTCCTTTGCTTTTAATCACAAATATTCATGGCAGTGAGAGACACAGTAATGATGTTCACCCCTTCTATTTAGAGGGAAAAGCTGTCTGGTGATGTTTAGTTTACCTTTATCTTACAAAGTGACACAGTCTAAGTACCCTGAAAGACAGGTGTGTTAGCTCTGCAGTTTTGATTTGGGCTTGTTCTGGGTTAGACCATTTTTCAAACACCACTAATTACCACTGTCAAACAGTTTGTATTTTGATATAAATGAAATTACTTTCTTTAAGTGCAAACTTCTAATTTTCACAAGGAAAAATGGAAGTCAGAAGTTCTGTACAAAAAATAGATATAAGCTGCACTGAAAATTGGACTTCGGATTATTACTCCTGAGTTCACATTAACATGCATTAGGGAGGTTACTGTTAGCATGACAGCAGAGGTCTGATCTCAAGTTCCAGTTCTGTCGTTTGCTTGTGCCTTTTTAGCAGAGGTTTCTTGAGTTGCTCCATGGTCAAGCAATGTGCAAGGTCAAGTGGGGAGTGTCATTCAAGACTTGTATTAGAGACTGTCTGGTGTGGGAGAATGTAGCCTCCCAAGGTAAGTCCATCATCAGGAACTGTATTTGACTCTTGTGATATTTGTCATAGTTATTAATGCAGCAGCTCAAAAGGTCAAGTGGCTTGCAGGAGATTCTCAGTTTTTGTTTGAGGAAAAATGCATCTCTAGCCTTATACTTCTGGCGAAACAATGAAAATATAAATGTACAAAGGCTTAAGAAGTAGAAGGATACTTAAAAATTCATTAAAAGACACAATAAACATGAAGAATTTTTGATCTGATGCTATGATCTGGGGAACGAATTAATGATTTTTGAATGTCAGGGATAGGAAAGATTAGGACAGACAATAGAAAAAGGAATTGAGGAATCTTCCAAAATATTGATTATTTAAAGAGCTGTTGCCACAAGTTTAAAACATGAGATGATATTTTATTGTCTGTTACTTACAAAAAAACCCCAACTATATTAAGTCAACTCAAGATGAAGAATCCATGCAGTGTTGTAGGCTATGACCTTTCTGGTTGTTATCTAAATTTTACTAACCAAAAACCTGACCCCTGTTGTTGCAAAGTAGATCCACAAAAGCCACATCTGCTCATCTAGCACAGAATTTCTCTTCCGCAAGGGCCTCAAGACCTGTTTCAGGGCTGACGCTTCCCATCCATCAGTTAAATATGTTTAATTTTATTTAAAAAATGAAACCAGATTTTACATGAAATATGGTAGGGTTCTGCTGACTACAGTTTGTTGTGGGATGATTAACAATGGCCAGGCCTGAAATACTGTTTTGATTAGTGTTTGTTCAGAATAGTGAAAGGCTGGAAAAAAAAGTAAGGCAGTTTAGCAAGCTTCCAACTGCTATGAAAGCATACGTATAACAGCAGTAAGATCTAATAGTAAGAAAGAAAAGAGTTTGGGTTGAAGCATTGAGAACTCTTTGGGGAAGATTTTTGCACCTGCCTCAGCTCCAGCTTTGTGCAAGCACTGCGTCCCTCGCTAGCTGGGGAGAAGTCTTTTGCTGCAAGCATCGCCCGTTCCATCTATGAGTATCCTGTAAAGGGCTTCACGCAGGCTTGGTGGTGGAAGCACAGGGTAGAAATCACGGCATATTGCACAGTGAAGTGGGAGAGGAACGGCTCTGCTGCCTGCATGGACTGCCATAACCCAGAGGATCTCTATCTATCAGCCTTTACTGGAGGAAGGTTTCAGTCCTCACATTCAACTGCAATGAAGATGACACAGCGGGGGATCAAAACTGCTGTTGTGCACCCCACTTCTGGCTTTGAGTTATGGTACTGGCCTTCCAGAGATGGGACACAGAATCTCTTTCTATCTTCTACTATCAGCTCTAACAAATACTTACTGCGTGATGATGCCTTGTAAGTGGTTAATTTATTTTTTCAAGTTTCACCATTGGACTGATTTATAAAATTAATTTAAAATCTGTAAAGTATCTTTCATTTTTTTAATACTCCTGTGTGAGAATAAGGTGGGAGGTTGGGTTTGTTTTGTTTTGTTTTGTTTTAATTCCCGTACATTTTTTTTGTTAGCTTCCACATTTAAATTTGCAATGCATCCTTTTCTTGGAAACACATGCCCTTAACAAAGTGAATTCTTATCTCATTCAGGGATCAGGATCCCCACAGAACTTCCTGGGACTAGAACATGTATTTTCTTATTAGCATTTGACATTGCTGCCAGAGTATGAAGAGAGAACTTTTCTATTGAACTTGATGGCTCCAAAATTCTCTTTTGATTAGCTAGGCAGTAGTCAAATATTCAAAGGATGGGCACAGCTGTTTCAGAAGTGAAATCTACCAGTTCTTCATAAATGTCTTTCCTTTCATATTCCCTGACAAAGGCAAAACCTCAATATCTGAGAAGTTTCAATAATTGTCTTCTAAAAATTTTAGAATTAGAAAATTTGCTTTAGATGACCACTACATTCTTAAGTTTTCACTTTGAACCTATTCTCTGTGGTTCAACTTCATTTGTTTGGTTCATCTATTGCTTGCAGACTGATAACACCCTAGAGTCCAGTCATCGCCAGGTCTTCATAATGTGAGATATTTTATAAACATACTAGCAAAAAGGTGCTCCATCCCAGAGATAACCTAGATTTCTTGTTGAACAGAATCTTAAAGAGGACCAGACACCTGAGGAAACAGGAGGATCACTGGTCAATGCACTATGTTACCATAAAATGTGACAGGCTGGTTTTAGCTTGGCAATAACTTATCTTCTGTCACACGTTTGTAGTCTTCAGGTTGCAGCTGTACAATAAGAGAACCTTACTCACTTTTCACATTTATTAATATTATGTTTTTCTGCTTGTATCACAGCTGGAGACTGTTAGAAAGTATTTGGGAGCCTACTGAACAAAACTACTTCTGTTTTTCCCTTGTGCAAGCTTGCTCCAGGAGCAGTGAGTGGAAAGCTGAAAGGTAGAAAAGAACTGTCTAAAAAAGTGACGTGATAAAAGAAGACAGCTAAAAGAAATACCAGGTTTTTTAAACCCCTCCTACCTATCAGTGCTGTTTCTTGTACCTTCAGTTTCATCTGCTTCTCGGAGTCTATTCTACCAAATGTGCCCACCTTTCAAAATTACCCCAGCTTTGGAATGAGGGTATCAGCAGCTGCAAGACCCCATAGATTGTGATTATCTTATTCCTGTCTCTTGACTATGTTTATACATATGCCAAACTGGAAAGGTCATTTTTCTTGCGTGCTGTGGAGTACACTTAATGATAGTCTTGTTACTGACTGACCTCCTGTACCTACAGAGATTAAACATCTTGGACAAATTTTCATTGCTCAAATCTGTGCCAAATCCTTTTAATGTGTGAAGGACTTGATCACTTTTAAATCAGTGGTGTAGAGTAAACAAGCTTCAGTAGTTTGATGCTAAGGGGCCAGCATGATTTTTGCAGGAAAGAAACAGAAATCATAACCACAGTGGGAATAGCAAAAGAAAATGTATCTGCACGGATCTTTGTCGACAGTCTGATCTGATTGCTAGGTACGTCCTGCCTGGACCAGGCTGCATGACGCTGCAGCAGCGAGCACTACTACAGCCATGCTACCTTGCATGATGAGAACATGTTATCTGTGTCCAGGGCTTACCTTAGCTTTCAAAATAAGGGATTTATTTTTTAAATATTTATATTGTGGAAATTAAAGTAAATTAGATCATGTTGTAGTGTTGGTTTTAGCAGCTTGCACTTACTCTACTTCCATCATATTTAGTCTTTAAATGTAGCTGAAAAATCTTACTTCATCTAGAACGGGGCTATTTTTAGGGCTCTTTATGCAACAGTGGCTATTAACATTTCACAGCATCTGGCAGCTCTGGCTTTTCTGATTATATTGAACCTTGCTGAACAGGAATTTTTGTATCATTTAAGAGCAATTCTTTGTACTGCCTGTATTCTATGTCTTCTCCTCAGAAGCAAGGATGATGACAGGTGATGTCTCAAAAGATAAGTAATCTTCCACTACATACCCTCTGTCTACAGTAAGTTCTCTAGATGTTGTACATGAGGTTCACCAGGAAAATTCATCACGGCATGCTACCTACTTTATTTATCCATTCCACTTGATACAGCTACTAAAAATAGCTGTTCTTAGATAAGTGAGTCTTTTCCTCTCACATGTGTCAGTCTGCAGGATCTAATTCTGTAATTAATTTTATGAAACTGAAGACTCATAAGATGAATGGGCTGCATTCACCTACTAACAAAATGTGAAATTGTGTCCTCCAAGAATATTTTGATGATTTAAAAAATCCTTAGGATAAATGTCAATGAGAAGAAAAAGGAGGGATTCCATTCACCCTTTCACACTTATTTCCTCTTCTTCTTCACTGTGTTTCCCTTTTATTGCTTCTAACCTCAGATAAGCTTTCTGTTACCAAATTAATTTTGCCATTTTGTATGTCTTTTTTCCCCCTCTTCTTTACTTTTGCATTTTGTAGGTCACACTGCCACTATGTGAGAATATTTCTACTTATTTCCAGGCGTTTTCTGTATTTTTATTATTAATCAGCATGTACCTATTACACATGCATTGATATTTAAATGAATATTTAAACCTATTCATCATTAATATGATTGGAACCAAGTTCAGCATCAATCAATGGCTGATTAGTGGTCTTAGTACTTGTGGTAAGAATGGGTAGACAACAGTCCAGTTTTGGAGGAGAGGGTAACTATTAAAAAATTTTGTGCACACCCTGGGCTTTTGTTGATACTTTCAGTAGAAAAAGTAGATGACTGAATGTAACCTAGCTTCTCACCACTAGAAATGGTTTTCTTTACATCGTGACTGAAGCCTGCACTGACAGGAGACCACAGAAAAGCTTGCAAAACCTGAGCTTGTGGTTTTACATTGACAATACATCTCCAAGGCAGTTCTCCTGTGCACTAAGACAGGATGGGCCAGGTTGTAGTTTGGTGGGCAAATACGCATATGGACAAGGACAGAAGGAAAAAAATAATTCTTTCACCCAATCCTTCCTTTCTGTGCTCAGAGGCAGGTTGTAGAATACAAACAAGTGTTGAAAAACAGCAGCTGCAAAAATACAGAGCAGCCCAACCTTTCTTCAGAGGTGGTGCTGAGCAGGCCAGCAGGGTTGCAAAAGGAGGTGGGCTTGGCACACAAATATCACTCCAATGTCTATGAATATTTGAGCTGCAGGTGCTGCCAGAAATTAAAGTGCTTTTTTGCCAATGCAATTCTACAGGTAGAATTATATTTTTGTACGTAGGATACTATCACTCCCCACGTGGAGGTTCTTGTTCCGAGATAACAAAGAATGCCTTTTCCCTTAATTTATTTATCATGGAATAAAAGTGTCCACACAGGGAGCCTTACATTCATAAATATATTGCTAGATTTTTACTGTTTCATTTCTCAGTGTAGACAAGTCCTAAAACTAGTATTGATAAAAAAAACTGAGTAAGAACAGGAATAGTTGATGCTGGGATGTTCTGGGGATGTTACCCTCATACGCAGAATCCATTGCTGACTCAGGACGAATCTGGACCATTACACAAAACACTGTCAGCCACAGAGCACCATGTTTAGCAATTTAAGGAAAGATATGCAAGGCAGTAGAAAGGAATTCAAAAAAGCAACAAAGATGGTTAGACACGTGGTTGTGCATTTCACAAGCACTGAGCTCTCTTAAAATAACATGGAAGGAAGAAAGAAAAGTCAGAAAATTATATATCAGCAGTACTATTTCTAAAAATAATGGTTTTCAAACTTTTCCATGAGGCATTAACAGCTCTTTAAGGGATATTCTTTACTGCTTTGTAATGTACAAAGCAATAAACAGCTGCTGAGATTGATTAATAGCCAAAGCAAAGTTGAGGCATGTAATCAATCTAAAAAGCCAATTATTGTGAGTATACTACAAAAGCAATAGAGATTATTGCTGTTGCGCAACAAACCATGACAGAGAAAACACACACACACGCACACAAAGCGAAACCAGTTTTCTTTTCAAGGCTTGCAGTGCTACACTGCCTTTTTCCTGAGCTTTCAAATGGCAATCTCGTTGACTACAGCAGGTGACTGGCCTTACAGCAAGCGACCTGCTGGAAAAAGGAATGCTCTGAGAACTTCAGTGTTACCTGAGGGAGAAATAATATTTGGTTTTTTAGTTCTGTAACTAGAAATACAAAATTCCACATGTATTCATCTTGTCCTTGGAACTGGTACTGCTATTCATATTACCAAGAAAAAAAAAGAATTGGCTCACCAATTGAAAAATGATCTAGTTTGTGCTAATGCAGAGCTCACTTAGAAATAAAGGCTCTTCACTTTTGCTTTTTTTATCAATGACTACTAAATAACTTCAAAGGTTTCCCCAGGAATACTGAATGGGACAACTGGATCTAGCTCCAGCTATTCCGGGGAACTACCTGACCCCATTCTTTTTATACAACTTTAATACAGCTCTTAATACAGTTAGGTTTTTGCCTCCTCCAGTCTTCCTGGGAGGCTGTTTCAGAATCTTACGTCTCCAATGGTTTTAAACCCTTTTAAAAATTTCCATTTTGAATTGTCCAGGTCAGTTAATGCCCATTTGTTCCTGAATCAACATTGTCTTTTAGCATCAATTGCTCTTTATCTTTAAAGAGATGACACAGGGAGAGTCTCTCACCCTTCACTTTGGCAGAATAAACAAGCCATGCCATTGTAGTCTCCCTATGCTGGAGATCATATTCTCCATGAATACCTGTTCTCTGTGGGTCTGAAATTTCAAATTTCCTCATTTTCCCACTTTGGGCAGCTGTACCATTCTTCTCACAGGAAACACTGGGCCTAGATTCACACATTCTTAGCCCTTCCGTACTTTTTGTCTTTTTTTCCAGTTGGAGAGTTCAATGTCAGCAAAATCAATTAAAATATTTCAGTAATTATCAGTGCTATTTCTTTTTTTCCTGTCAGTATTTTATTTGCAAAATGATTGTCACTGCAGTACATGATCTTTTGTCAAAAATTTTAAAGAAAAGTTCCATTTGCAGCAGTCAAACCGAAGCTCATACCCATTTCAGCTGCGTCTGACGCTACATTTGTGTTGCTGATCAATCTGAGAAGAGTGAAAGAGATCTTGTTTTTACCAGCAGAGTGTAGACGGCCTCTTGTTATCATTTAGCAGAGAATGACCTACTGGAAGCTCTGTTTGCTGCATCGGCACAGTACTGCAGAGAGGGGACTGTGGGTGGTACAGGGGCAGTACGCAAAGTAAGATGGACAGTTGCACTGCAGCCTAGTGAGAAGTGCTATGTAACACCAGTGTAAGTGGACCCACGAAGAAGTCCTCTGCAGATCAACCGTTGAATGTCAAGAGCTCATGCTAGCAGAACTTCTGCCAGTAAAACTGCCACGTTCAAACAAGGCCAGCAACAGGAGCATACAGAAGAGGAGATACAGGTTTCTGGGGACATACAGTGGCCTGGGTGTTGGCAAGGAGAAGGGCAGCTGGGCTCTCCCCTCACCTCTTCCACTGCTGCCACAGTGCGAGCAGCCACCAGGATGCCCACTCATGAGGCGCCCCAAGGCTGCAAACACTGCTGTTGCTGCTGCTCCTGGCCTTGTTTGAACTAGAAAGTTCTACTGGCAGAAGTTGTGCTGGCATGTGCTACTGACATAGCTGTTTTGGCAGGATGTGTTCACATTTGGCTGTTTCTAAAAGATGCAGTATGTATGTCCTCAGAGCATCAGGCTGTTATCAGCAAAAGACGTCTGGCATTATGGGAGGCTAACCCAGAATACCTTGTGCTGTGTTTGGTAGATTACCTTCTGGTAATTTTTTGCGGCATATTGTGGAGCCACCATTGTATACTGTGAGGTACAATGTCACATCATAAAATCTGTGTAAATATTGCATCAGATTTTCAAAAACTCTTCTATCTTGTGTGATAACCTATTTTTATATGTGTTGTTTCTCCATATTGCAGATTTCTCACTGCCAGAGACCCAGACTGTGTCAAACAACAGAGCTCTCTTGTTCATTTAGGGCAGATGAAAGGATTCTTTCATATCTAAAGAGCAGCCTAAAATGTGGACAAGTGGAACAGAGACAATGAATGGTAGCTAACTATTTGCAGTAAGTATTTGCTAAAATACAAGAACAAATTGTAGTTTTGAGTCATACTGTGAACACCGGATGAGAAATATTTCAGGGTTGGATGTCAAGTTCGTGCCAGTCTTACAGCACATTCACTCTGAGTTAAGAGCTGCTTAAAGAGGAGACAGCGGAGAAATAGGTAGTGCCAGCTTTCTGGAAAGCTGTGCAGATCTGGGCATCTTGGCATTATTTGGGATGCTCTGTCTCCAGTGAGCTACGCAAAATTCAGTATTTCCTGCTGCATGGTCTTTTCATGCTGGGTAATGTACTGGAAATAAGAGATGAACCTGATACAATGGGCTTTGCTAACTGTGGTGGAACAGTAAATAAGGTTTATGTCCAATTCAGTCCCATCTTGTTTTGAATACATAAAATGAAAGCAGTGCTTCTCCATGGTGATCTCTCTAGGCAGTATTTTACATCACTGTGGTTTGGGAGAAAGCCCATACTTGCCTCCCCATCTATCCTGTTTTCATTAATGGAGTTACAAAGCCAGCTCTGGCAAGAGAGACAAGGCAGCTCTGGTTGGAAATGTCTAGGTAAAAACAAAACCCTGTAACTGGAAAAAATAACACTAATATCCACCAAACCACAAAACTCTGTAATTTAGCAGTCTCCTGCAAAAAACATGAAGGGTCTCATACGGTCACTTCATTTGCTGAATGCAATTTCATCCTGTTTCCCAAATTCAGTATAAAGTCAGCGGCAGTGCTTTGTTTTTTTCCATGACATTTCCACATATTAGACAAGTGTGTTCCTTAGATAGCTGTCACACATGTAGAATATATGCATGGTTAGAAAATACATAGAGCTTAGAGACCACATGCATGCATGGAACCTGATGGACTTCTGCATAGACAACCACATGTGTAACGTGAGTTCCCAAATAATGAGTCTGACATGTTATGGACGTGCAGCACCTGTGGTCTGCAGGCAGCCTGTACACGTGCAGTAAGTGCAATGTGTTCTGGACATGTCCAGCTAATTATGTACTCACAGATCTCCTGCTTAACACATGCACAGAAGGTCTGGCATGACTGCATGTGCTGTGCTGCACATGGACTGAGATGACTGTCTTAGATTTCCTGGATAAAAATCAGGAAGACCAAGTTCTATAGAACAATTTCTTGAAAATATATACTCAGTCATTTGGTTCCACTGTCACTAAAAATCATCTAAAGGAATTTGGTTTTGTTCCAATCATACTGCATGTTATTGGTTTAAAGTAAGTGTGTTCTGCAAATGATGGATGTGCTCACTCACGACTTTGCAATAGCTTTATTTCTGCTTTGTGAAAGTTTTGGTTTTGACTTTTTGGACTTTTGCCAAATACTGACATTTCAGTACTCTTAATGTACTCTTAATATTCCCTCCCACCAGCAGCTGGTAGATATAATTTGACAGGAGAATGTGTTAGGAGGAAAGGCAAAGAATGCTGATGTAGAAACCTTGAGAAAGTAAACAAGATCACCGTGTTAACGCAACAGTCCTATTACAGTGAATTCCCTTCCTAAATTAGCCACATATGTACAGTGAGCTCCCTCAGGCGTTCTGTATTTCAATGGTTTTGACTCTATCCATGTCTCTGTTCCCAAAAAATCTCTTCTGATGTAGCCAGTTCTTGGTATCATTCACCACAGGCTTATGTGAATGACAAAAGCAGTATCCCAGCTCGGTATGCTGTCTGTAATGAGTGCACAACCATCATAAGGAGTGCATAACAAGCTGCTTATAAAAGGAACATCTTTGGACCGCTAAACTGAAGGCTGTGTCTTGTGAGAAAACAAACTGCCTCTTCTTCTTCTTCTTCTTCGCCCGGCACTGGCTCTTCTCTTGGCTTTTAGGTTTACATTGGATTGTAGCCTCCATGATCTTCACATTTTCCTTCCATATCTATTTATTCTTAAAAAATGCTGTCTCCCCAAGTATCCCTCCCTGCTCTGGCTGTAGAAATTCTGGTCTTAAACTGAGTAGCAGCACCAAAGTCATGTGGAGTCCTGTCCATCTAGTTGGGCCAAAAGGCAGACTAGAAGAAAAGCAGGCGTTTCGCTAACACACCAGGGATTTCCAGTCACTGGCAGAAGGCAGCAGAATTAACAGCAAATCACTGAAAGCAGTCATTGCTGTAGGGACAATCGCATAGCAGGTGTGCGGCTCACAACGCTTAGTTGGTACAAGAAGTCCTTGCATGCCGCGTGTCAGCAGAAACACACCAACTGAAGGGTGTTTCACTTGGAAAGCTAGCGTACTTCACCAGGAAAGCTCAGGTTTTTATTCACAGGACTGAACAGCGAGCATGGAGGGAATCAATTGCTGACCAGAGTGAGGGCAAGGTGCAGAGTTTGCAGGATGCTGTCACAGTGACCAAATCACACTGAGCAATGCAAGCTAGAGATTGATCATGGCAATTTGCAAAATCTTAAATTTCTGCCAAATCTGAGTCAGATTTTAAGGAATTAAAGAAAAAAATACATCTACCACAGAATATTTAAGGTTGGAAGGGACCTCTGGAGATCATCTAGTACAACCCCCCTGCTCAAAGCAGTCAACTACAACAGGTTACTCAGGGTCTTTTTCAATCAGGTTTTGAATATCTCCAAAGATGGAGGCCACACAACCTCTATGAGCAACCTGTTCCAGTGTTTGACCATTCTCACCATAGAAAGTGGTTCTTATGTTTAAATGGAGTTTCCTGTATTTCAGTTTGTGCCCCCTGTCTCTTGTCCTTTCACTGGGCACCACCAAGAAGTCTGGTTCCATCCTCTTTGCACCCTCCCTTCAGATATTTATACACACTAGCAAGACACCCACTCCCCTTCTCCTCCGCCCCGGAGCCTTCTCTTCTCCAGGTTGAACAATCCCATCTCTCCCAGCCCCTCCTCACATGAATGATGCTCCAGTCACTTTGTCATCTTAGTGGCCCTTCACTGGGTTTACTCCAGTATGTCCATGCCTCTGTTGTAGTGGGGAGCCCATGACTGGATGCGATACTCCAGTTGTGGCCTCACCAGTGCTGCGCAGATGAAAAGGATCACCTCCCTCTACCTGCTGGCAATGCTCTTCCTAACACAGCCCAGGAGGCTGTTTGCTGCCTTTGCAGCAAGGGGACATTGCTGGCTCCTGTTCAACTTCGTGTCAGCTGAGATCCCCAGCTCTTTTTCTGCCAAGCTCCTTTCCAGCCAGTTGGCCCCCAGCATGTACTGGAGCATGGGGTTATTCCTCCCCAGGCGCAGGACTTTACATCTCCCTTTGTTGAACTTCTTGAGATCCCTCTCAGCCCAGTTCTCCAGCCTGCCAAGGTCCCTCTGAATGGCAGCACAACCATCGGGTATACCTGTTACTCCTCCCAGTTTTGCATTGTCAGCAAACTTGCTGAGGGTGCACTCTGCTGATGACCAGCCTCCAGCTGCATTTTGTGCTGCTGATCTCAACCCTTTGAGCTCCACAGTTAAGCCAAATTTCAGTCCATCTCACTAACCACTTAAATGGCCCACACTTCATCAGTTTGTCTGTGAGGGCATAATGGGAGACAGTCAAAAGCCTTACTTAAGATAACATACACTGCTCTCCCCTTATCCACCAAGCTAGTCATCTCATCATATAACCAGTGCTCTTTTCCCATGACAGATTTCCCTGCTGCATATAATGGAGATCTTCATAAACCTGTTTGATTAAAATTTCTTAGGCCACCTAGTACAGGGGTTGTTTCTAACTGCCATAAAATGAACTGCTTCACCTGCCTTTGTAATGAGCTACAAGTGATATGAAACACAGAGCTTATTTAACAGCACGTACCAGATGGTCTATGCAAAGTTGAACATGAGAGGAAGATTTTCGACCAGATTGGAGGTGGGACTGTTGTTTTGTTTTGAAAAAAAGAGGAAAGAAATGGGGAAATGGGGATTGCGTTGGCACTTGTGTTGCTTAAGTTGCACTAAAGGCTGCTCTGTCAGATCAACAACAAGAAGCAACGAATATGATCAATGAACACTCGGCAGGCAAAGTGTTTAACACTGTTAACTAATTCTGAATTGCATTGAAATATAGGTCTTGTATGCTTGGATATCCAGATAAGTTTCATTTCTAGACTAATTTAAGTCAGCCAAACTGAAAACTGAGATTGGATACCAGCACAAAATCTCTTTCATGATTTTCAAATCTAAAAAATAAAGTAATTTGAATGAATATGACATAATTGAATACTTTGTGGTTTTGGTTAATTAGGCAGAACTGCTCAGAACACATTGCTTTTACCTCAGCAATCTTTTGAGCAAATACTGGCTCGCCTAGACCAGATCAGTTTACATGTTTTGATGATACTTCCATCCTAAAGCAGTGTTATTGCAAACAAGGAGATTTAATTAAGTGACTGCATTTAAAATAGGTGCTGAGAGAGTTCATTCAATAAAAAGCACGAGAAAAGGGATTTAAGTGAGAAAGTTGTAACAGTTGAGACATAGCAGAGAGACATCACAAAAGAAATATTTGCTATAATTGCCAAAGCTCAGAAAACAAGTAAAAAATTAACTCTTCAATTTGATGACCTAGAAAATACAAAATGGAGAAATAACGTGCATATGAAAAGGATTAAAGAAGCCAAGAAGGAAGGCTTAGTGAGTTTAACTGAGTGGATTTAAAAACTGTTTAAAGAATGATGAGATGGTAACAGTAAAAAGAGATTCAAACTGGCTTTACCAGGAACCAGATCCACACATTTTTATGTGAAACTTGCCTTGTATTATCTCAATAAAAGAAAGGTTCAGAAGAAAATAAGAAAATGAGCTAAGTGTGAATGATCTGAAAATAGTGTGCATGCACATGCACACACACACACACACGTTCTTTTGGCTTTTAAGGAAGAATATACAAAGAAAAGAAAGTACAATACTAACAAGCTTTTCATTACTTCCAGGTATTGAACTTGGCTGCAGAAGAAAGAGGACTAGATGTCCAATAATTAGAGATAAAGTAGAAGCTAGCAGAGATAATGGCGTGTGTTATGTAAACCAGGTAGAGTTACACATGGAGATCTTTTTACTGCTATTATAATGTCTGTCAGAATCGAAATAGGAACAGGAAGAGGATGTTCTTCTAGAAGAAAAGGGCATAACAGGCTTGTAACATTATTCAGAAAGACAAATTAAATTTAAAATCTCCACAGGGTTCTTGTCTAACAAACATGAGGATGTAAAAGTAATGATGTTAGTAAGCAATTAGTAAAAGGAACTTTAAGACAGTAAGATATATAGATCTATATTTACATATAAATACATATACAAGATTAATTTATTCGGAGAGTGCTTTCAGATATATCTGAAGTATGTTACAAAGGAACCAAGGAAGAAGCTTAGTCAGATGGAGCTGTACTTGTTGCGTTTTTCTATTATTCACAGAGATAATAACCACACTCCTATAGCAGCTTTTAGATAAATTTCAAAATGCATTCAGAGATAGCAAACAAAGGCTGCCCTTGTCAGTCATGAACAACCCACTTGCTGCAACAGGCCTGTCTTTGTTGTTGTTACATGTCTGGAGATTTTCTGATACGGGCCGTGATCACATTACCCATCCCGGCAGCGGGAGGCATGAGAGGGAGCTGTGCAGCGAGTGTCCGGTGCACCTGGCCAACGGGGTCCCAGAACCTGGAGGTGGCTTCACCTTTGCTGTGGCCTCGCCTGGGAGGCAGCTTGTGGGGGGACACTGCAAGTGACCCCCTCATGCCACTCCAACAAAGCTCTCCAGCCTGTGGGACCGATTTGTGTGAAGCTCTGCTACAGACAATGTGAGAATTTTTTGGCCCCCCAGAGAACAGGAAGGGAGCAGGACGTGTGATAGTGCTGCTCGCCTGGCAGGAAGCTGCCGAGATGAGCGATCTGGCCCTCAGTGCCTGACCAGGGTGTCCCAGGGAAGCGGTTTTGTGGCTGCTGCTACACTGTGCCCAAGTCATAGAATCATAGAATGGTTTGGGTTGGAAGGGACCTTAAAGATCAAGTAGTTTCAATCCCCCTTGCCATGGGCAGGGACACCTTTCCACTAGACCAGGTTGCTCAAAGCCTCATCCAACCTGGCCTTAAACACTGCCAGTGAGGTGGCACCCACAGCTTCTCTGCGCAACTTGTACCAGTGTCTCACCACCCTCACAGTAAAGAATTTCCTGCACAGTAAAGAAAGTCCCCCCGTTTTATTTTACTGTGGAAAACTTTCAATGTCTTCGTGTCCAATCTGTAAACCTGAGTTAAGCGCCCTCCACCAGAAAACCACCATCCTACGGGCCAACGCTGCAGCAGGACCCCTCACTGCCCCTGCCCCTGCGGTGCGAGGACGCCGGCCCGGGCAGGCGGCAGCCACGACCACCACGGGCCTGTCACAGCGCTGCACCTGCCCCGTGCGCTCCGCTGCTGCTTCCCTGGGCCGCGCTACGCATGCGCCTGCAGGTGCCCACGCAGGCGCCTTGGCGTCTCCGGGCTCCCCGACCCCCGCAGGTGCGGCTGAGGGGGGCGTGCGGGCCGTAACGGTACTGGCGCGGCGGCGGGGCCGCGGTCTCCCTCGGCAGAGGTGAGTGAGAGTCCCGCCCGGCCCCAGCGCGCTGCCGGGCGGCTGCACCTCGCTCGCGGCCATGGTGTGTACTGTTGCCATGGGAACAGTGGGCGCCGATGCCGCCCGTGGCAGAGAAGGGAGAGGGGGACTGGGACCGGCGCCCTGCGGAGGTGGTGAGAAGGGTGGGTCGGCGGGGCCGTTAGGTAGGGAGAGCGCCGCGACCAGCGCCCGGTGCCGGCGACAGCCGTGCCCCGCCTGGCCGTGATGCTCGTCCCCGGGGCCTGCCGCCTGGCTGCGGGGGCGAAGGGCGCGGGTGGGCGGTAGGCCGGGCGGGAGGCTTTGCAAAAGTGGCCGGAGAGGGAGAACCTCCGTCTCGGTTCCCGGCAGATGGCTGCCCACCGTGTCCGGGGGAGAGCCTTGTTTGCCGGGTTTGGGTTCGTTTCCCCGCAAAGCCCGGGTCAGCTTTTGCTCCACAGGTGCTGCTTATTTGGGGAGTTCATCTTGGACACGTTCTCTGACGGCTGCACTGAAAATCTTGCTCTGTTGAGGGCTGCAGGCTCAATTCTTGTAACTTTGTTCTCATTTCTTTTTGATAGTGCTTTCTCTGCTTCAGAATTTCACCAAGCTGAAAGCGTATCAGCTGTGATTGGTAAGTTGCTGATGTTTAAAATTATATCTAATAACACCCGTTATTAATTCACTCTTACTAAACCTGTATTTGGGTGCTAACTGTTCTAGAGATTTGCTTGGGCAGACAGAACCTGGATTCAGATGTCGGAGAGCAGAGTGTTCACGGCTTGAGTACAGGGTTTCTCCTCACTGTTCTTAGTCATGGCAAGTGTACTCACTCTGTACGCTGGCAATTCAGTGGCACTGGTTGTGAGATGGGAGATAGGATGGATGGCAGTGTCAGTATGGTGCCACATCTGATGTAGTCAGCCATGCTTCTCTCGTGCTGATTGACCCAGGATAAGGGTGCAGCTGTCTCGCTTCTGGAGATAGCTAGGACTAATCTGGGATTCTCTGATCCTGTACTGCTATCTACTGCTTTCAAATCTTCCTGTACAGCAAAGACCAGACCTCTGTAGTAAACAGCTGGGGAAAAAAGACAAGAGCCCAAGGATGGCTTTTCAGACACTGGTGTAACACTCTTCTGCCTTCCAGTTGAGAGTCAGAGGAGCTCTTCATTTGTGGAAGTTAAAGGCTACCTGCGAAATGGTGAGAGCAGTGGAGGACAAGATCTCTGCATACCAGTTTTATTGTCCCCATTGACACTGCGACGTTCCCTTTATCTGTCCCCTGCTGGGATTGGGGAGCAAAATGGGAATGCTGCCGGGTTTCAGAAAGAAGCACTAATAGTTAGAGTTGTTTCATATTTGCAGCTAAGATACTTTATTTTAAAAAGGGTATAGAGTAGACTTTGTGGAAAAATAGAAATTCTTACAAATAAATACAAAACCAGACAGAGCTAATCTTGTATAAACAATGAAAACCAACGGTAAAACCAGATTGTACGTTGTGCAGCCAGTGCAGTCATTCCCCTTCCACTCTTATGCTGCTCCTTCATCCCATACTTCCACTTTCTGCTTGGTGCATTCATTTGTTGCACCGTATTTTAAATTAGTCTCTGGCATTGCAATTGAATGATTCAGGTACCTTTTTCTCATCAAAGTCAAGAAAGCTTCTGGTGACTGGGAGAGTTTTTCCCTTATGCACAGATCTAGGTAGTAGTTTTCTAGGAAGAGAACTGTTGTAATATAGCTGAAGGTGCTTCCTCAAAGCTTCTGGGGTGTGGGACACTGGAGAGCAGATGAAACTTTCTTCTTGAGTGCTGCTGCAGCAGAGGAATTGCTTGATGCTTAAATGTTTCAGCCTTAGGCATTATAAAATAGAGAGTGTAAATTGTCTCTCTTTCTTTTGAGAAAGAGGTGGTGGTTGTACTGTGATGACACAGCAGCCAAATTTATTCAGATAAAGAATTACTCATGGTTCTTAAATGCTTGCAAGAAAGAGTAAGCTGCTTCTGTCATATATATATGTCTCATTTTATACCACTGCTTACTTGTTTCTCTGTGTTCTGTTACATTTTCTGGCTAATAATTATGGGATATCAATTAATAATATATTGGTATCTTATCACTAACACAATTCTGAACGTGTATGATACTACCTTATGCCAAAATGAAGAAGTGTTAATGCTCTCATTGGGTCAGTGGTAAGTCCTACGTTCTGCTCTGTGCCGCCCCTCCGTGACAGCTCCCGGCTGCTCCGCTCACTGCCTCTCAGTGCCTGGAAGCGGAGACTGCCACCCATCAGCCTTGCTGCTCCAGCAGTAGGGAAAGGCCATGCTCTCCCCCTCTCCACTGAAGTAGAAATGCAGCAGTGAGCTCCGTCAAGCATTCAAACTAAGTCATAGGTTCCCTTTGCAACATTAATTATTAAAACTTTGTTTTTAATGAATTCAAAGAGCGACCAAGAGTGCCCAAATAGTAGGACTTAACTAATTAAGCTTATGGTAGAAAATTTCCTTTGCCAGTTAAAAAGAAGTTGCTAAGAGGTGAAGGCTTCAACAAAAAGTTATTATAATGGAACTGTGGCAAATAAATGTGCTTCTAGGATAGAAAATGTGCAGATGACATTAGAATTAACAAATCCTTAAACTGATTGTATCAGAGCTGGTGCTGTTCCACAGAAACACATATCTCTCAGGTTGCTTCTTAGTTTAACTATGAAGAACATATACGTAAATCCCATAAAATACACATTTCAATGTCAGACCACAGAGATCTTAAGAATTAAAGAAAACTGTCCTTCAGAGATTACATGTAAGACATTAGATTATTTGAGAAGACTGATTTAAAATTTAGCAAGGTGGATGAAATATATAGACCAGAAAGGAAGAAATGTGAATTAATTCAAATTTCTGATTTGTAGAATCATGTTGATTATGTTTTAGTATTTATTCACAGCTATTTTTTCCATGTATCCTGGGTAACAACTATATCAGACATATGGCCTATGCAGAAGACCTTACACTTAAAGGTCAAAATCTTGACTCTGAGTAGCTGGGAGAATAGGGAATGATAATCTACCCTCCCTATTCAGTGAGGAATGGCTGTATAATTGCTCCAAACTGACCTGCTGCAGTGGAATTCCTTACTTGACTCTCTTGAATCATGTTGTAATAGAGGAAAGAGTAGGGAGCACAGAGACCCAAATTCAGTAACGGTGAAGAAAAGTAATGTATTAATGCTAATCAGAAGGATTAAAAACACTGACAGGCCCAGGCTCCTGATCTGTTCCTGTGTTTTGTAATTATGCATCTTTTAGTGAAAGAGGTTGGTGTACTGCTCCTCTGCATCCCATTTTATCTTGTGTAGTTCAGCTGAAGGGGTTGGGTTGTGTGTTAATTAAAGAAACTTTGCCAGAATGTACAGGCTCTGAAAGAAATAAGAGGCAGTGGGAAATGCAAAAATACAGAACAGGAAGAAGTGAACTAAGAAACTAGAGAAATAGAATTTTTGCTTCATAGTTTAGAAATAACCAAGATGGCAGCATCTGGTCTACTGTCGGTTCATTGTCATAAACTATGAGAGAGAATAGAAGTTACCAGATGGTCTGAGTCAAAGACAGTGGAGGAACATGTTTTTCATTTTAGGTAAGTTTGAAAAGCAAAAGAGGAATTTTGGATGGTTTAAGGCTCATAAGGAGTTTGCTGTAAAATGACAAGGATGATATCTACAGAGAACTGCACCAGGATAGTGATTGATTTGGGGGGGCTCGAGAGATGGTAAAACAAGTCTTCCACTGCATTTACTAGAAGATGCAGCAGGACAGAACATTGATTGAAAGTTTGGGTTGATAAATTATCTTCTGTCAGTGTTATCTTTGCTTGCATGTGCTTGGGGGTGGCTTGGGAGGCATTTCTCTCAGATGAAAAAAAATGGATTGCCTGTTCGTCCTTGTCTCTGCTTATCAATTACTGATAACTGAGCTTCAGTTACTCATAATAATACCTCTTTGACTTACTGGAAAGTTGCCCTGGGAAAGATCGATAACTTACATTGGGTATGTCCTAAGTTCATTGGAAAGAAAGTGTCTCTTTACAGCATATTATTGAACTCCTGTTTTGGTTATGATGTTTTATAAATAATCAGATGATAAGAAATAGATTTTCTGTAGTATTGTAGAGTACCACATTTGGCCCAGAGAGCACTGTGATACTGAGTGTGGTGTACTTTAACTCCCTCTAAAAAAATAAAGGTCCTCCGTGTCAGATGCTTTCTGCTCTTCAGTATTGTCCTACAGAATTGAGAAATAGCGAGGGAAATGCAATATCAATGAGACGTATTTTCTACTACTTTACCAATGTGTAGGATTTTGTTATAGTATCCTTTTTTAGTACATTACAGTAGCATACTACTTTGCAGGGGAATGCAACTGGCAAAGAATGAAAATACAGAAAAGGCAGAACCATTCTACAGGCTTTCAGTGCCAAAGCAGAAGACCACTTCTGAGATTATAAATGAAGCCAGAAATGGTCTACGAACACTGAGAACTCGGAGGCCGTTTACACCTACAGAGGATCAAAGGAAACTTTTTGGATCTGGATCCTCACGAGCTCCTCAAAATAGACCCGCTTCAGTTTTTAGGTACTGTGGCTTTAAGATTTTTTCAGATATCCTTTAGCAGCAAGAGATTTGATTCTGTAATTATGTTTCTGGTGATTTTTTTTTCCCCTATGTTAATCTGTATTCCTAATCACATCCTTTGCCTTCTTCTAATGATCCTTACTGGTGGTGTTAATCTACATGTCCAGGAAGTTCCTGTGGATTAGAGCTACCAGAGGCAGTCATTACATTCATTTTGCATGTGGAGAATAGTATAGGAAAATGGTCTGTAACTCACCTTTTTCTTAAGACAGTGTATGCTTTTAATTGAGATAGTCTCCAACTTTTCCCTAGAAACTGTGAAAGCTTGCTTGTGTCCGCATAAACTGTATGCTAGATCTTTTTTCAGAGCTTTCTCAGATATTTTTAAATATAAAATTGTAGATCTTGAAGTTTGAAACGCTCATTTTTAAACAAAATTTATACTACTTCAGAATTATTTCTTTGTAGGGTTTTGCTACATAGCGTAATTCACAGAGCTCAATAGATCTCTATCGTGACAAAAGAGAAAAAAAATTTGTATATTTGTTTTTTTACATCGATTTTTCCCAGTAATTTTTTAGCTCTATTTATATGCCAATTCTGTAATGACTGTAGGAAGGAGGTATGAGCTGTATTTGTAATGTTAGGTGTCAGGCACACCAGAGCAGATGCTGAAACGTGTTTGAATGGCCATATGAGTAAGACAGTGTCCATGCTGTTTTCACGGCAGCATGACTTCAGGCACTGTACGTATCTGATATTCCTTGCTGCGTAGAGTTGTGCCCCTACAGAAGGCGGGAGCCTGAGAGTGACTTGGCTGTTTGTTGGTGACCAGGTAATGAGGTCATTCTGGTTGACATCCATGCTTCTTCTGTCTGTGCTTCTCCTGCGTACAGGCAGGAGCATGCTCATGCCTGCACAAACTTCGGTTTCCTGCCCTGCAGTGTTCCGCACCTTGTGTCAGATAGCTTGGACACTAACCGCAGTTGGGTTTGTGCCTGAATTTAGGCTTATATTAGAGAACTGTTATAGATGTGTATGAAATAAACTGTATCATGGCAGGTGTGGGGGTGATCTTGTACTTCTTCTCCCTTGATGCTGCTGAATACCCAGATATCAAAGTTAAATAGCATTCATGGAAGAAGAGTGATAGTGTAAAAGTACTCTGTCACTCTTGCTTTCTTTCTCCTTTCCCCCATATTCATTGGCAAAGGGAAGAAGCATGCAATTAAAAAAACCCAACACCGCAAAACATTGGGTCTGCTTTATTCATGTTATGTTTAATTTCTTCATACTAGTCTTCACGCATCCAGTTTTGATTTGGCTGAATCAAGACCAGTGTCTGGTGTTCGTCTTAGACCACTGGATCATGTGAGTACTCTGGAAATAACTCATGCAATACTGACATAAAAGTATGTGTATCAGTAGTGTTAGGAAAAGATGTGGTTTAAATAGGTTGGGGAGAAATCGAAGTCTGTTGTAATGTTAGTCTGAGACTTACAAAGTTGGTTTTGCCATTTTTTTCCCCGAAAGAAACCTGAAAATAATTTAAACTATTTAAATATTGCTGTATTGCATTATAATTCTAAGTGACATTAACAAGAATCAGAAGACGTATACTTGAGGCAGCTTTCTTGTGTAAGATTACTAAAATAGAAAAAGGTCATGAGCATCAACACGAGTCAGCCATGTGCCCTTGCTACTAAGAAGGTGGCTAATGGTATTCTGGGCTGCATTAGGAGGCGTGTTGCCAGCAGGTTGAGGGAGGTGATCCTTCCCCTCTACTCAGCACTGGTAAGGCCATACCTGGGGTGCTGGGCCCAGTTCTGGGCTCCCCAGTATAAGAGAGACATGGAGCAACTGGAGAGAGTCTAATGAAGGGCCACTACAATGATGAAGGGACTGGAGCAAGGCTGATGAGAGAGCTGGGACCATGCAGCCTGGAAAAGAAAAGGCTCAGCGGGGATCTTATCCATGTATATAAATACCTGAAGGGAGGGTGCAAAGAGGGTGGGGCAAGGCTCTTCTCAGTGATGGGATGAGAGGCAATGGGCACAGACTGAAACACAGGAGGTTCCATCTGAACTTCAGGAAACACCTTTTGCCCTGTGAGGGTGATGAAGCCCTGGCACAGGCTGCCCAGAGAGGTTGTGGAGTCTCCATCCTTGGAGATCTTCAAAAGCTGCCTGGACATGGTCCTGGGCAACTGTCCGTAGGTGGCCCTACTTGAGCATGGGGGTTGGGCAAAATGACCTCCAGAGGTCCCTTCCAACCTCAACCATTCTGTGGTTCTGTGATCAGTAACTTGAAAGTAACTAGGCTGATTGTGCTTTCTATTTGACTTACGCATCTATAAAATGTAATGATTGTAGTTTATTTAAAAAACAGATAGAGGTACTTGTAAGAACTCCTTTTTCCCCTCTGTGAAAATTTTGAATTGTTTCAATTTATGAGTGTATCTGCTCTTTCGTGTTTTTTATATTTAGTCTTTAAATATAAGATTAAGTCATGATCATTTGTTTAATACCTGAGAGAACAGAGCATGCTGAAACAGTTAAGTATGCTTGTTCTATATATTGTTTCTTCAAGACAGTAATCTCAATGGAGCATTCTTTAGGAAATTAGTGGGAGAAAAAAACATCCAAGAACTGTTATACTTCAGTAATTTTGATAAGGTAATGTATTTAAATTAAAAAATTCTGGCCATACTTATATTTAGATCAAATATATCTGCAGTTGGATTAAAATACTGCTGTTAAGTTTTCATTTATGTTTGGATAATGGAAAAAAAACTAGAGAAAACTGCTGTTAAGACCAATGCAAAAACTACCTTTTCTGCTTTACCAATGGAGGTAAGTTAGTACACTGTAAATGTAGATCTTGTATTAGTCATGGTGGTTGTGGGGAGTGGGTCTCATCTTTTGGCTATCTTCAACTAATAGCAGGGAGAGCTGTGAAGAATTGGACTGGAGACTTTCTAGTGGATTCTTTATTGTAAGGAAATTGGTAGAGAACCTTGATCTTAGAGGGCAATGCGTTTAATGTAGGGCACAACAAGTGTTTTGTACCAGAGGTTCAGGGGGTTGCTCACATCCTCTAAGACGCAAGATACTGACATAAATAAAAGTAGAACTTGCATGTTTCTGGGTCTGCATGATCTGTCTCAGTGTGATAGGAAGTGGTACATATGATATGAACACATTTGAAGTGTTTTGGAAATTCTACTTTAGTGCTCAGAAACAAATCATAAAGAATAGATGCGCCTCTAGAATTGTTAGCGCAGGTCTTTGGCACAACGTTTTTTTTGACGAATAAGCATACTGCAGATGATGTTAAACAAGTATTTATGAGGGAAATAAATAATTCTGAGTTTCAGTTGCTCTACTCAGACTAGTTTTTGTTTGTTTTCTGCACCCCTGAATGTTTGCTTTTAAATGGCTTTCTGTGGTGATAGTGGTATAGATATCTGGCTCGTTCAGTGGAATGGTATAATTAGATTCTGGATATGAAAATGAAAATTTCTTAATGAGCAAACCTATGTAACTTTTATCTATTCTAAACTTAACCCTTTGTATAAAGTGCTGGGTTTTCTATTTTTTTTAAATTTTTGCTTATAAGAAAATGAAATTATCTGTACTTTTATTAAGACATCTTCTTTATCTTTGTCACAGAAACCACTAGTCACTTTTGCAAAAGATGAAGATTCTTCCATTTACCTTCCAAAGCCTCCTGCCAATGCTGCACAGATTAGAAAAGTCAGCAGTGCTCGGGCACGCTTATTTGGAAGAACTTCCCAGGGAAATTTCCTTTCTGCTAAAATGGTTCCTCCTGATCAGAGTAAGAATATTTTGATGCATATTATTTTCTAGAAAAATAACTGCATGATGGGTTTCAATATTATTAATTACATGAATTGTTATGTTATATTAAAGGACCTGCATGTCCTTTGAGATTGAATTTTAAAAATATTTAAATAGCTTTAAGGCAGTTTTGAAAATGTGATTTCCAAAAATGATACTGGCTTTCACTTCTGAAAGTGAGTTGAAAGCTACTCAGGTGCCTTTTTTTTCATATAGGTTTTGAAGTAATGAAATTTTTACTGAAAGTTTTCTTCAATGGGTAAAATTAACATTATGAAGTGATTAAAGACATAATGAGATGGCATCATCTAAGGAGATTCCATGATGGATTATTGAGCATAAAAGGAGGAGTAAAAGGGAATGATATGTCTTGACAGGCCTCTAACTATATTATATTTGTTGTTAAGAGTTTCATTAGTGGAGACTTAATAAAGGTCGCTAAACATGGGATTTAAAAGTAATTTTCTTGCAGATGGGAAATGACTTGACATCTTGGTTTCCAGCACACTGGCTCATAACAAAATGTGCTGGAACTTTGTCTTTAATGAAGACTCATTTGTAATAATGACAATTCTTACATTGCCTGGGATTGTTACTTTACATGATAAACTGAATATCTCACTTTTTACCTTATCACAAAATAAATCTTATACAAAAAGTACTAAACTTTACTTCATTATTATGTACATATTCTATAAATATATATTTACATCATGTACCTGTATATGTAGTTTAATCCATTAGCCTTAATAAGTTGATGTTACTAACTGGAGAAGTTGAGAAGCTAATGTAGTTATAGCCTGAGTTTGCTGCTTCTTCCCTTTGGGGATCATGCGAACGTTTACATAAGTTTTTTGTGCAGGTTCTTATCACATGTACGTACCAAGGTGCAGGATTAACAGCTACCTTTTGCTTGAGTTCCTTCATAATATTCAGATCCTGAAATGTAATCACTTCTTTCACAAGGTACAATCCACCTATCCGTAAAAGGGAAATAAAAAAACAATAGATGAAAGATTAAAATGTTAAAACACAAAACCAAAAGACTTTAAGAAATGATGTTCATAAGAAGACTTTGACTACTTTGCTCTAAATAGTTTTAAGCTTTCTTACCTTTTAAATTGGTACAAGCAAATTTTGATAATATAACATGACAAACAGTAATTCATTTTGAGCTCTGTCGCGTGTATTTATTGTGTAGGAACACTTCTACAAAATGTATTCTATTTGGCTATTTCAGATGAAGAGAAGCTAAATTCTGAAGAACCAGCTATGATGAATAATCTTTGCAGAAGTGATAATAACTGCTTAGCAGAGCAAAGGTCGTACACACCATTTAATGCTGAAAGTAGACTATTAATTTGTAATGAGCGTATCAGCAGATTGGAGAGGGAAGACTTCCTAAAAGGGACAGCAGGAAAATTTTTATTTCAACTGAGAGGAGAAAGGTCGGTATTGCTAAAGTATGGTAATGTGCACCTTCCACACAACCCTCTTCCTAGATATTCAATTGTGCAAGTATCAAAATGTTTAAAATTGATGGAATTTTGAAGGTAGCACTATTTACGCATTAAAACAAAACATGTTTAGATTCTTAGGAAAAAAAATCTTTACACTTCTATTCTTAGGAATTTTCTACACTCAAAAGACTAATTTGTCTAAAAATTGTTGGTAGGAAGTTGCTTGATATGAAATAACTTCTATTTTGTTTGATCATTAACGTTTCAAAACTAAGTCTTCTAATAATTGCATATAGAATACTCAAGTTTAAATTCCATGTGCTTGCTTTTACAGTTCAAGCCTGTTGTTTTAAGGTGCTATACATTCTTCCCTTAGCTCCACAGATGAGTAGAGATGTGTTTTCTGTTCTGGTATTGGGGAGATACGTGATCATACACAAAAAACAGGCTTAAACTCATTGGCAATAGAGGCAGAATTTTTTTTGTGGCTCTGAATTTTTTTTTAGTTCTTTTTTTTTTTTTTGATGACCAAACAGATGTAAGAGATTAATGAGACTTATATGCGTGCAGTCTGTTTTTACTGAACGTAGATCATTACATCCATTCTGTAATTCACAATTAAGTATTTTTTTTTTCTTTTGATTCAGGTCTGAATTCTTGCACAGGGAGGAATAGTCTGTGGCACTATGTTCAGTAGGTGTATCAGTTGCTGTGTTAGTAGTTGAAGAAGCAACCGTTTTGTGCTAGTAACATTGACAGATCTAACAATCTCTATGACAAAGAATGAATAACAGTTTATTTTCAACACACATCCTAGAAACACTTGATCACTATTAAATATAAACGTTTGCCAGTAGATATCTTCTTTCTAGCATGTTTTCATGCTTATTGAAAAATTATTTCCCTGGATATTCTTAAGCACCTTTGATATTAAGGAGTATGTTCTTAATTTTATAAAGTGAAACACCTTTCGTTTACTAACTTGGTGATAGTACTGAATGGTTTAGAGGATCTTGTCCATTGAGGCTGTTACAGCAAATGATAAATAGCAGAGCTATTGTAGCACTCTTTTATACTAAACTGAAAGCAGGATTTAAAAAAAAAAAAAAAAAAGAGACAGATTCTGAAAAACTGGAGGCTTGTGGGAGCAAAGAAAGAGTTTCATGAGTATGGAGGGAGGGAAAATGAGAAAATAAGCCCAGCGATGAAAAAAATTGTGGGTGAAGGAAACTAAAGCACCAAGGAGACTGCTTCAGTGCAAGATCATTTTCTCACATTAAAATGTGACCCAAAAGACTTTTTAGGTAAAGACTCTGTGGATTATCATACTACATAAGTTACTGTAATTTGACTTTAATTTAGTAAAGGTGTGGTGTGAAGTACTTTAGTGTTGCAATTGAAACAGATAGTTAGTTAATGGTATCCAAGTGTCTCAAATAAGAAAGGGTCAGTTGATACTTTTACTAATTGGACAGAATGACCTTCCATCTGAGTCATAACTTTGAAACTTGCAGGTATGATTGAACAGTTAACCCATTATACATCCTTACTATCTGTTCAAAAGTATATGCTTCTCCTTTCTAAGCTTGGGAGCTCTGCAAGTTTTTGATTTTGGGTTTTTGTTACTGGTGCTTTTCACAATCACTCATTCATAGGGCATTGTGTACCATAATCATTGAGTTTTCTGGTAGCCTGGACCACAGAATGTCATGATTTACTTTGATTACCGTGATATTTTTTGAGAATGACGGGCTTCTCTACTGAAATATTCTTAGGAACAGGCAAAAAAAAAAAAAACTATTAGCGAAAAGATTGCTTGTTGCAACATGAAGTCTTATAGGACATTTTCAGTTTGGTTTCTCCATGTAAGAGGAGTTTTAGAAAATACAAAAAGTTGAAAGGGGAAAATTATATATTTTCAACTTAATATTCTTTAAACATCATTATGCTTATTTGAAGAATAGGTTGTCAAGGTTCATTTTGTATAAGCTCTGCTGGCTTAATTTCTTTATGACCTGTTACTTATTTTTCTGATTCTTAACATGATAGCTAAGATACTAATGATTCTAACCATAAAAGTTGGAATGTGAATGCATGTGCTTGTCATATCCATGTTTGAACTAGGGAGAATAATACTAGAGGTAGTTGAGTCTCACCCATCACTTAAATTATATTTCAAATTACTGGCCTTAAGATAAATGTTTTCCAATCTTGTTTGGACTACTTTTCTCCAAAATAGAAGAGTAACATTGTTGAATGCAAGATCTGTATTTTTGAATGGTGCATCTTTACCTTCTCCTGTGGGTTGTGCATGCTTTCTGTGTACTTGAGACAGAGATGATTTTTGCCAGTGCTGCCTGTGCTGCTTTATACCCTTGCACCAAGGATCACTAACAACATTTAGGTGCTCATACGGCTTAGAGTACCAGACATACCTGCAGTGCTGCAGTATGCACAAAAATAATACAACATGCTTTCCCTTTAGTAAAGGACAAAGATCCCTCATCTATATCGGCCCAAGCAGTTCATGCCATCGTATGAGGGAATGGCTCTAGGTAATCTCAGCTGCTCTCATACATTCTAACTCATTGCTAAGACTTATGCTGGTAAACACATTGGTTCAGTATTTGCATATGATACTATGCAAGTCAGGCAGACATTCATCTATATCCTTTTCTGAGTTCAGACATGTCATTCTTCATCTGACAAGGTGGTTGAAAGGTATCACAAACCTATCCTTCAGTATAGTTCGTTGAGTTTGGTCTTGATAGGAGTTGTATATAAAAGGCCATGTATGGCCCATAGAGGGGTCATTGGAATAACAGAGTTTTGGAATTCTTTCTCAGTAGGACATGTTTACAGGTACTATATGATTGCTATGATTAGATTGCATCTGCTTCTATGTCATAAATACTTGAGGCTTCTTGTATGAAATTAAAAGATATTTTCTATTTAAAGTACATTGTATTCAGGAATAATAGGATGAAGGCTCAAAGGAATGTGAAAACTTTTATTACCTGGAGTCTTGTCATTCTCCATGTGAAGCAGTTGTGTCAGCCTCAATTCTGTATCCCAGTGATTTAAAACCCTTGCAGGAATTGAGAGGATTATAGAAATAGTACACTTCGTACAGGAGAAGGTGCATGAGACTCTACTCCCTTTTCCCCACAGTTCCTATATATGTAACAAAATAACTTTTCTAGTAAAGCTCTGCTTCTGATAATGATGAAACTGTAGAGCATGCCAAAATAGCATGGCAGATTCCTGCCATTAATGCTATTACGTTTATTTCAAAGAGAACAGAAGGGAAGTATTTTATTCCAGTGAGAGACTTGCTCACTTTCCATCTCAAATTCTTTTGTTCTCTCAAGGGCTGATGAAAAGAATGAACAGCGCTAATGAAATCACTGCTGCTTTATAAAGATACTGGGGGAAAAAAAGAGAAAAGGACCTCTTGAGGGGAAGAGGTATTTGCAATTTGTTTGCAATTCTGTTTTTCAGATCACCGTCTAGTTATAATAGAATAGGTATGTTAATTGAAGCAGATTGAATTTATTGACATGTTGTCTCAGGAAAGCAAGGAGCAATTTCTGACAATCATAAAGAAGCTAAGTTTTGTTTACATCTTCATCCAGCCATTGTGCCTTGCCATCTATTGTGATTGCTATAGAAATGAAACTTCTAAAATGTTTTCTGCATTCATATATTTCAACAGAAGTGTCAGCAGCGATGGCAGATTTGCTGATGAAGAGCAACAGTTTCCCTGGTGAGAAAAGATGAATTTTGGGTTTTTTTTCTCCTCCTTCAATTTCTCAATATTCTGAAAGCTTAGATGTCATTTCAGGACTCCTTAGAAACATAGGTGCCTTCAATGAGGAAAAGCTTGATGGCACCCAGTTGATTCCCAGGTGGCCTGCTCTACACTTCTTTTAATCCGTGATTTCTATAAATAGCTACAAAAGGATTAGAAGGTGCTGTAAAGAAGATACACTATGGCCTATTTTCTATCACCATTGCTGTCTTTATTAAATGCCTGTTTGACAGAATCCTTGAGAGGTATTCATCAACTGCTTCCATAAGACTAGTTTCTCTTTCTTGTGCTTTTTAGAGTTTTGGAATGCTTCAATAGAAAATGATAAAAGCAGGGGACAGGTGAATACTGGAAATCACTTCTGTCTGATTGCTTAAACTAGATTCACATCTGTGCCCAAAATATTCATTCCTTTTCTCCTCAAACAAAAGGATTCCTACAGAGGAGATAGATTTCTTTCCTGAAGGGAACACCCATTCTGTTTTGCTTTGGATGAATTTTTGAAATGAATGACATGGTGTGAATATCAATTTGTTGTATGATTTAGCTGATACTGCTGCAGATTCTCCAGACTTCTTTCAGGATTTGTCTTTTCTTGTTAAGTATATTCACAACTTCTGGAGTTCTCATAAACACATGGAAACAGGAAATTAATCTACTCCTAACTAATATTTCTCTATTTCTGCCTCAGTTCCACTAGCTATTGAGACCACTAATTTAAGAAACAATCGAGTGGTGAAAAAGCTTTCACAGGGAGAGCTTTTTACAGTGTTTTCCAAAGAAAGTATGACACCTGCCCTTCCAAGAAGGTGCCTATTTTTGTATAGGATTAGGAGATACCGAGAGAAAATTTGGAATGAAGAATTCTTTTTTCAGAATTTTTTACAGACTTCTGAAGGAAAAGAGCAACAAGAAGCTGTTACCTCTGGTCTCTTCAATTGTGAAAGAGAGAGTGGAGTTTAGGCTCATTTTTGCTGCCTGTTCCAAAGGGAGTCTTTCCACTCTAGTCATTAGTTTCAGACTAAGGTCATTGGTCTCAAATCTGGGAGATCTAAGTCTTGAGAGTCCTTATTACCAATTGAATGGCAATTCTAGAATGGGAAAGTGTGCCATGCAAGGGGTAAAGAAGGAATGACAATTCAGTCTAGGTAGGACTATAGTAAAAAAGGATTTAGATTTAATTTTTTTAGAATGAGAATGCTTATGCAAGATTCAAGTTAGGAAGATGAAGATGCTGTGGTTTTCAGACTCAGATATATTTTGGCTAGTATTTAGGTGTTTTTTATGGTTACAGTTAGGCTGTCAGTTGTCTGCTTGCTTAAAGATACCCTGCCACAAATAGATATTGTTAATATTTTCTGTACTAGGCAGAAGATGCAAAGACTGTGAAGAATAAAAAGAGTAAGGATATAGGTTTTTCATCAACCTCTATTATTCTTTTAAGCCATACTATTTAACATGTGCATGAAGTTCTTCATCAACAGCCTGTATAAATAGAATACTATATTCTTTTTATCGCTGGAGCTGTCATAAGTAATGGACTATGCCCATGATTGTGTTTATAAAGGAATTGTTATTTGCTCATCTTCAGGATGACTCAGAATGCATGGCCTATTTGTCACCATATTTTTGCAAATTATGTTGCCTTTCTACTATTTATCGTTTCTCATATCAGTGGTATCAGTTATAGTCTCAGTTATAGTTTTCACTCCCTTTATTTTTGTCTTTTCTGGTGATGTTACTTATGATATAATCCTCTACAAATCCTGAAATAATTTCAGGACATCTATATTATCGGTTTTTCAATTATTTGCATGCTTTTGAAAAGCTTTGTAGCTGAGAAACAGGACTGACTAGAGGTTTGTGTAATTGGTTTAATACTTTAATTTATATTTCTTTTAGTTGTCAGCAAGTAATTTGCTGTGTTTCCGTTATGTTTTCTAAAAGGAAAATAGTCTTTAAAAATTAGAGCTGTTGTACTAATTCTCTTTCCTTTGAGGCACATCTGTTACATTGTGTTTGTATGTATCTTGTTTGTCCCTGAGATGACATCATGAAAAGGAATGTTCAGTTGTAGTTGAGCAAAACAGGGACACATTCGCTTTAGTAGCTTAGTGAAGGTCAATTCTTTGTCTAAAAAGATAGAGTGCCTTTCAAGTGCAAAGTTATGGGTCAGGAAGAAATCACCTGGTTTATCATAGAATCATAGAATGGTTTGGGTTGGGAGGGACCTTAAAGATCATCTAGTTCCAACCCCCCTGCCATGGGTAGGGTCACCTTTCCACTAGACCAGGTTGCTCAAAGCCCCATCCAACCTGGCCTTGAATACTTCCAATCCACGACTTCTCTGGGCAACCTGTTCCAGTGTCTCACCACCCTCACAGTAAAGAATTTCTTCCTAATATCTAATCTAAATCTACCCTCTTTCAGTTTAAAACCATTCCCCCTCATCCTATCACTTCATGCCTGTGTCAAAAGTTCCTCTCCCGCTTTCCTGTAGGCCCCCTTTAGGTACTGGGAGGCTGCTAGAAGGTCTCCCCGGAGCCTTCTCTTCTCCAGGCTGAAGAGCCCCAACTCTCTCAGCCTGTCTTCATAGGAGGGGTGCTCCAGCCCCCTGATGATCTTTGTGGCCCTCTTCTAGACTCACTCTAACAGGTCCATGTCTTCCTTATGTTGGGGGCCCCAGAGCAGGACACAGTACTCCAGGTGTGGTCTCACAAGAGCGAAGTAGAGGGGCAGAATCACCTCCCTCGACCTGGAGGGGTCCTGGTGGACATCAGGTTCATAGAACCGCTCAGGTTGGAAGGGATCTCGGAAGATCATCTGGTCCAACCTTTTGTGGAAAACAGAGCCTAGATGAGATTATTTAGCACCCTGTTCAGTCACGTCTTGAAAACCTCCACCACACCTGGAGTGCTGGGTCCAGTTCTGGGCTCCCCAGTGCAATAGAGATACGGAGCAGCTGGAGAGTCCAGCTACTAAGATGATTGAGGGAGTCCTTCATATGAGGAAAGGCTGAGATAGCTGGGACTGTTTAGCCTGGAGAAGAGAAGGCTTGGGAGAGACCTCATCAATGCATATAAATACCTGAAGGAAGGGTGCGTTGTGACACCCTCATTGGTTGTGTGACAAGAGCTCTTCCTCCTCCCCCATGGCAGGCACTCAAAAGAGGAAAAACTAGTTATTTACCTGTGACTGTTCTTTTAAAGTCTTATTGGTTGTATGTACTTTCACAACACATCCTTGCAGCTTTTCCCTTTGTAGTCCATATAGAATTTGTGAGTTTTTGATTGAAAGGAAAACACACAGTTACTTAAATAGCCAAATGATCCTTTCCAATGGAAGGCATGCCATCCTGGATACTGCTAGCATTAAAAATAAACCCAGATTACAGTGTAGATGTAGTCACACTCTGAATGTACATGTCAGTAACATCTCAAAGAACAGTCTTTCTAAATGGCATATCTGTTTCCAGATTACCCACAATCGGAGGGGACTGAGCTCTGATCTAGTCTGAAAGAACACCTTTGTGCCTAGTAGTCCTTTTGATACACCTGGCTTGTTTGAGCTGGCCTCCAGGATCTGCTTAGCACTGCTTTAAATCTGTTCTTCTTACCACTTAGTGAAATGTCTTGATTTTTGGATGTAGATGCATCATGTCTGGCTTTCCAATGCACACAATATATGTTTGTAAAATCAGATGTTCAGTGCTTGTATTTATGTATAAACAGTCTGCATCTTTTACTTATTGCGGTGCTTAGGCTGTTTTTAGAGCCTTGTGAAAAACTGGAAATTGCTCTCCTAGATGTTTGAAGACCTGAAAACATTGATATATCAAGGATCCAAAATAAAATTTGTGAACATTTGAGTCACATTTTTTGGTTTTAAATTAACTAGAAGAAAGGAAGTTTGCAGGGGATGAAGGGGGTGGAATGAAGGAAAGCACATTAGGGAGAAATTAAGTGACTATTGGGTGGAAATGGAAGAAAAAAGAAGAGGGGGATGGAATGCATTGGGGTGAAAAACATGAAGGCAGAAACTGAAGGAGAACTGCAGGCAGATCACCCCAACAGCACCCTCTATTTGCTGAAAGCATCTAAGAAGCTTTTTGGTCACTGTTAGAAGACAGTGAGCAAGGTGGACTTTCAGCATGACCTATTATGGCTTTTGTATATTTTTGTTACATAAATCGCTAGTGTACTTTTAGATTAAGTATGACTGGTTTTGTTTACCTTATCAAGATAAAGACAAAAATAAAAGGGTTCTAAGGACAAACAATGAAAACTCTCAGGGGCTTAGATTTGCTTACGAGGAAGGAACTTAGAAGATTAGAATTGTGGTTCTATAGATATAGAAAATGCTCCGCAGATATAGATGTGTAGAAATTGTATGCTCATAATTACAGTTTTCTGACTTAAGAAAAAGGGCATCAAAGAAATAAAAGGAAATTGTGAGGCAATAATCTCAAATGCCTTAGAAATTTATTTAAAAATAAACTGAATCCCACCCCACAGCTAAATATTACTTTACTTTAGAAAGTAATGCTACTAGAAGTTAGCAATGAGGCCAACATTTTATTGAGAGCACATGGATGATAAAAGATCTTTCATGTGGTGGCAACACAGACTAAGGCTTCTTATCAGGAAGGAACTTCTGAAGAGGTTTTACTCTGAGTGTCTGTACTTAACCAGTTTTATGTCGTCTTCTGATACACTAAAAAGAGGTAGCTGAAGACAAGCCTTTGGACTAACTAGACCATGTTCTGTTTCATATTTTGTAAAATGTATGTAAACGTATGTTCTGTTAATTTTAGTATTGCTGTAGTTTATGCAGGTGACACCTTCAGTAGGCGGTGTGCTGTGTGTTTTTCCAAGTACCTTCCTAGTTACCTTTCAGGGTTTAAATGTTGCTGATGTTTGAGATTTACCTCTATTTGGAAAGTTTTGTGTGGAGCTGACTGAGAGAAAATGGTGTTTTGTTAGTCAGTCTCCATAAAGTCCTTGGATGTTAAGCCTAATATTCCTTCTATTTCTGTCAATGCAAACCAGGTTGGTGGTTCTGATGTCTTCAATCAGCTCCACACCCCAAAGAAGTTGCCTTAAGCAGTCACATAGAATTTGCCAACAAAAGATACCTTAAATACAAAGTTAAGGGTGCTCTGCAGAATCTTGTTATCTTCCAGATCACGAAGTTGGTAATTAATTTTCATTTCCTTGTTTAAAAATGTAAAATAAATGTATTTCCAGACAGCAGCTAGTGTCTGCTGTGTATGGCTTCCTCACAGCGTTTACTCGGGGCGTACTATGCAGTGTCTGCATGTGAGTAGCTCACTGCCTTTGTAAGACTCTGTTCAGATTCCGCTTTACGTGGGGTAGTCTCAGTTCCCGTCTCTACTTCAAGAGAGTCCACAGATTCAGTTTACATGGGTGCAAGAGAAGAGGCTCATAATCTCTGGAGGAGGAAAGTTGTGTGAGATTTTGGCACCTGCGGAAGCAGATAGTATGGGACTTATGGCCTTTTCCATACCCACTGCCCTTATCGTTTGCTCATTCTCTGGTTATTCCTGCTCTCCTCTTTGAGAACTAACCCTTATATTCTTCATCCTTTGTTGCACTATCTCAGTTACTGTGCTCCTTTGTTCTTCTCCCACTTCTATATTTTCTAGTTTTGCCTCCCGAAGTTGTAAGAATATGTAGGTAGGTTACAAAAACCTTACCATGAGGAGAGGAGAGGGTAGTGCCTTCAAGTTCGACAATTCAGAAAAGATTATCATGTTCTCTTTTCTTTCTAATTAAGCTTTGCTACCTCACTGATCAAAGGTGCTTGTTAGAGACAATTCTGTAGAGAAGCATTAACTTGTTAGTATATGTCCCTCTTAACTGGTAACTAAATAATCGGTGGGGCACCAGGGCTACATCTGTACTAATAATTAATGAAAGTTAAACAAAGGCGTTGGTCTCTGGCTTGGTGGCCACCTGCTGTGTCATGGGTTATGTTAATACAATGAAAGTATTTTTAACCTCTTCCCTACCACACACAAAGTATTGACTGGGAATGTCCCTACCTCTGCTTGTCTGTTCCTCATGCCCAGGCATTTATTGAGGGAAGTACAGCCTTTCTTGGGCCAGAACTGTAGCAGGGACCATGCTAAGGGTCTAACTGTATGGAAAGGTGTGGCCCAAAATTCAGGCCCATTGCCAGACACTGTTTTACAAGTAAAGAGGTAGCCAGACTCTCAGATGTTTAAGGTTCCACAGCATGAGGAAAGAGCCCAAGCATTATTCCTCTATTAGGATCTCACACTCACATTTGTGAATCAGACCTTGCTGTTGTGTGCAGCTTCTTTAGAGAGAACTAGACCAATTCTTTGCCTCTGGGATGCAGTTCTTAGAAATGTACTTTTCCCTGGAATACCACTGAAGGTGAGAGTTTGCAGATTTACCGTTAACAAGAGGCTCATGGCAAGAGCAAGCAAGTAAACATCTAAACATGCAGAGTTTCTGAATAAATGCTGCTTTCTCTTAATTATGCATTCTTTCACCAGGGAAAAATAGTGAACACACTACTGGGGTGCTGGCTCACCTTCCTTTTGGAAGTCCTCATAGTCTGTGTACATCCAAGAAAGCAATGTTCCTCATAGGGGCTACTATGATCTCCCTTACATGAGAGGGACAGAGATGATCCAGTTGCCAAGTTCTTTTTTCCTCTGTAAGTCATCAGAGCCTCTGTCAGTTGATTTCTTGATGAGTCCCTTATCAGATGATCAGATTTCTGCCAATTGACTTTGTTTCCAAGGCAACCATGTTCTTGACAAGCCAGTTCCCTTCAATAGTAGGTAACTTATTTTTTAGAGTAGGTTGATTCATTTAACTGCATAGTTCTTAACAAGATATTGCTGCTTAAGTTTCAACCCTACATGAAAGTGAAAAGCTAACAGAGAAGCAAAAGTCTCTGTAAGTAAAATGGAGTTGGCAGTATGGTAAAGATACGTAAAGGGTTTTATAATCTCTCACAAAATTCATAAATTGTACATACTCCCGAAAGATAAGCCTGCCCACCACCAGTCATTCTCATTTATGTACGTATTCAGTGTATTCTTTTTCTGAAAATAATGAGAGTTCCAGTTAAGCTGTTTAACTTATGTTTCCCAAAAGTACAGATAGTTCTGTGAATACCAGCAGTACAGCGATCTGCTTTCCTGCTCACATAGGTCTCTAAACTGGTTGATACTGGTGTTTAAGAAATCATAGGTTCCAAGCAAACTTTTTTTTTTACACAGTTCAAACTTTGACATGGTCTTACCCTTCATCTTGCATATGTGGTGTTTCTATCTGATAAGTGTTGAGGTTACTGCATCCTTTGTTTGAGTGTCTTTTCTATTCAGCTGCTTGTGTTTTCTACAAAACTTGTAGGATTGTCTTTGTTGAGGCTTCTTGGATTCATCCTGTGGATTTACATTTTAGGGGAAGAGGCACAGACAGGATATAGTTACAAAACTCTTTTTCTGAGGAAAGCAAACTCAAACATCCATATTCATATAGGCAGATAGTGTCATCATGCCTACAAATAATTCTGAAGATACTGATTTCTGAATATAGCTGGGTTAGTATTAAGTGACCGAAGTTATTATTCTGTTACTTATCCAGTGTCCTTTCAGGTTATAGTATTGATTTCAGGGGTGGCTGAACCTTGTAGAATCATTTCTTAAACTTTTAAAGTTTATAGGACGAGGTATTCACATAAATGGAAACAAATTTTGATTTCTGTTAATACACTGAACTGTATTTAATGTGTGCTGTAGAAACCCTCTTTCTTAGGGATGTCAGTCTGTTTTAGAGTAGAGATGCAAGCACTTGTCTATATTTTTTTTTAAAGCCTTGCTTCCCCAGAGGAGTAGGAATTGCCATATGTGAGCTGAAGTAATTTCAAGATATTTTGTGTAAGTATTTAGATTTTGGAGCACTTAGATCCTTACGCTGTAAAAAGACAGCATTATTCACTGTTAGCCATAATGAAGCAAGCGTTCCTCTGTAATGTGATTGCTTGGGAAAGTTTTGACTGATCACAGTGAGCTATCCAGTCCCTTTTGTAGGGAAGTGATCTTACAAGAGCTTTGTCTTCTATTCTGTCTCCATCTGTTGACAGGATGACTTACATCTTCTGTCTGGACTGGCAGACAGGGTTTAGGCGCCAGTCCAGCAAACCACTTAAACAACAGTTTAGCTTTAAGCTTTATAGCAACTAAATTAACAGGTTAAAAAAATTGCAATAACATTGCTAAGACACTACTGTTATCTTTAGAAGGAAATTTAGGAGGTTGGGTTGTATTGGTACACGAACTATAAGTGCAATAAGAAGTGTTAAGTTAAACATACACCGAAAATAGAAAACATAAAGACCTCTGTCCTTAGTACAGAATTTAAAGTATGAAAGATTTCTGTTTAATAGCAAAGAGAGTCTATATCTTGTATATTTCTTTTAGATCAGCGCTGCTTGAGTGTGTAGCTAGGCAAACAGAATAGATTTATCACAGATATATGTAGTAGTTTCCTCTGCCCAAAGAAAGACTAATCATACAATCAGTAGGAATTATGGCATTACTCACTGTTGTTTTACAAAGAAATGACAACATACATGATTCTTGTACTAACAGAACTAGTGACCACCTAGTGACCGCTACGCAGTTAGCAATAGTTCACAGGCAGACCTGAAAATTCTAATATTTACATTAAAGGTTACTAAAATGTTTGTTTCTTTGAAAATAAGAATAATTAAATCTTTTAAAAGTGTTAATTCTATCAGAAGAAATCACTGTCCTTGGGAATGAATGAACTTACAGTTTTAAGCTAGTTGAGTTTATATTCAGTTAATGAAACTGGTGATAAAATAAAAATTGGATCTTTCTGAGTTTAGTTTGGTTCAGCTTTCAGCTTTACTGTGGAAGTGGAAATGCTTTAGGTTTTGTGTTCCATGCTGGTGACATCTTGTGGTGTAAATATGTCAGTGTTTCTGAAGGAGCTTTCTGTAATACATACTGGAGGAAGTTGTATTTATATGTCGTTTTTAATGAGCAGATAACCTACTGACTTAGTAAAATGGCTTATAATCTTTTCCAATTAGTTATTAATATGCAGATCTCATACTGAGTGCATGTGAAGAAAGAAGCATTTTAGGCATTATATTCTGATATACTTTGTGTGTTTCTATACTGTATCTTTTAGTGACCAGATAAAAAAGCCTGGCACAAGTTCATCATGGCCAAGGAGTACAGGCTGGAAAAGAAGAGTAACAGGTACTTCATAAAGCATCTCAATCTCCAGTCAAAAAATGTGAAATACAGTCAAATAGAAATAATCTAATTTTTGTGATTTGAAGATCTTTTCCTTCTTTATTCACTGAACAATATTTTTGATTTTCTAGATACATTGTTTTTTTTTTACTGATGTTGGTAAAGAGAAACAATATTCAAGAGATCTTCACTTTAAAAGTCTGTTGATATTTTCTCTCTTGTTTTTCCCATATGTAGGCTTAAGAATTTGCCAATCCACTAACACCTTGTTTGTCCATTGCTTTTTGTAAACTGGCATAGTTGCACAGAAACTAATAAAGTTATGCCAGGCTATATTAGCTGAAGATACAGATTCTGGATTGCCCTGTAGGGATGTATTTTGCTAATTTTACATAACAGATTTTAATTAGTATTTCCTGATAGCTGGCACATTTCATACATGGCAAGTACATATTTGAGAGTCTAGTATGAAAATCTGAAGTTTCTACTCTGCTGTTGTTATGCTTTAATACTATTTTTCTAGAACTGAGAAGTTGCGTTATTCTGGATCATTCTGGCAAAGGGTGTAATGTGCTCTGCTTTCATTTCTTTCAGACGAGCTGAGAGTATTTACTATGTCATGGGAGTTAGTATTCTGTGGGACTGTATTTTCTCTGTTTATAAGCTTTTTAATTTATTTGTGCTATTTTATTGGTGCTATTGAAAAAAACGTCTGTTACTAGGATTGTTTCTTTTTATATCTACTTTTTTTAACATTATGTAGCTTCCCTAGTTTGTGCATACTTCATCTTTAATCCCAGAATAAACTGTATGATAGCAGCAGAAATTCTCAATCATTTCTTCTCTATAATGGGGTCCTGGGGGGAGTGTTCATTTACAGATTATTTCTGTTTTCTGATACGATTTGTGTCTATACTTTCACATTTTAGAGAGGAGGTAGACTTTTTAAAATATTGATATGTTCTTAGCCACTCAGTATTCTGTGAAAAGGCTAAACATGATAAGTCAGGCAGTACACAGCTTTTGAAAGCTCAGTGTTGCTAAGGCTCTTGTATTTACATGCTAAAAACAGCAACCAATAAATGTAGACTGATTAGTCTACATTTTTTTTTGACCAGAATGCAAAGCTGTGGTTAAGACCTATGAAAAACTGAGACAACAAACTTCAACTTGCTGAATTCTTTTGCTTGAGTATTTTTGCTGTTGAATTGTGATTCGCTCAATTAGAAGGTTCAAGACAGCTTCTGCAATATTTTAAATACAATTAGTGCCATAACTTTTCATCAGCACCTTAAAAATCTCCCAGGACTGAGACATATGCAAGTTTACAATTTATTAATGTTGCTTTTCTTTATAATCATGTATTTCCTGTTCATTCTTAATGCTAGGTTTAATATTTTTTCGTAAAAGCTGATTATCTTTTTTTTTTTCCTAGTTACAAGAGATATTTGTTTAAAAAATTATGCCATTATAACTTTTAGATTGCTATATTTTTCTGATGAATGTGAGACAGCTGCAGCAGAGTGGCACAAAAAATCAGTTCTTTTTGTTCTGAACTAAAAATTGAATTACTTTATTTTTTTTCCTAGTGAGAGGTTTGGTCATATCTGCAAATGCATACGTGAACTATTCTATTTCTTGCTTTATAAAGTTAAACATGTACATGATTAGAAAGTCAGTCCCATCTTTCAGTTTAAGAGAGGTAGCTACAAATTGGAAAGAAAAGAAATAATTGAGTCAATATGTGGGTTTTGTGGCAGGAAGGAACAGTGCAAAGCATTCTAGTGTTCTCATTTCAGCTGTGCTCTTACATTATCCGGAGCAGAACTTTCACTTTGTTGCAAATGCTTCATAGTGTTTTATTAATTAAGCTACTCATCAAGCTAAATAAGACTATTAACTCATTTAATCTAGAAAATAAAAAAGGTCTGCAAAATAAGTAATAATAATATTACTTAATAACATCTACTGATATGTATATATGCACACACCAACAATATGTAGTTATTGTAATAACTTACTTACCGGTGTATTACATATGAAACAGCAGCATTTTTGTATAATCTGTTGAAATAGATATAATTGATAGATTCATTCTGTGTAAAATATAGGTAGACAGTTAAAGTTAATCCAGATACACAAAAAGAGTCTGGATTTATTTTTAAGGAGGAAGCTTTTAAAATAGTCAGGAAGTTTTTAATTGTTTCACTGTTCCAAGCACTGCTTAGTAGACTAATTTTTTTTAAGGTCTGAGATACTGTTCTTATGATGCAAACCTCTTAATATCAGTGTTCTCATGTAGTACAATATTTTTTGTGTTTGATAATGATTATGTTAAGAATTTACATTGTCATTTGAATGCAAGAGCTAGTAATGAACAGTAGGAGATAGTTTCTGACAAATCTCACAAAAAATGTATATATTCTAGTCTTAATGGCTTTATTCATGTTATTTAGTGGAGTTGTGTTACTTCTATTTCCCTATTCAAAAAAAAAAAGAAAACAACAAGCCAAACTCCATCTTCATAACAACAACTTTGGTTGCCTACAAGATAAGGAGCTTAACCTAATCTTGAACTCCAAAAATATGCTTACATGCACCTTGTAAGCAATTGTTAGATCCTTTGAAACTCAAGTTGCACAGAAACTCTGTCTCTCCAGCTGTAGTGGGCCAACGTCAAGACCAGAATTCTGTCACTTTCACGTAGTGCCAGGTGAATGTGAAAAGGATGTTCAGCAAGTTGGAATAATTCCCGGTGATATTGCATCCATATGAAAGTCAATCCTGGAATCAATTTTTTAATAAACTGTGTTTCACCAACTCCCTTGTCCAATCTGAAAACAGATCCACACTCCCAGTCTTGTTTCCAGAAGAATTCCAGACCACTGATTTTTTGGTCTACCAATTTTTAACTTGATGTCTGCTGGTAAACTTTTTTTGTATCTTCTTTATCAAAGCAAAAAATAAAAAAAAGCTGAAATATTTTTTTAAGCTTCACTTTGTGAAGTGGACAAGGTTTCTGCTAATGAGCAGTAGCTCTTTCTCAGTCACTGTGAAGGAAATTGGTTGAGGGTGGCCCAGAAAACTGGGAATTAGTTGCCTTTGAGGTTTCTGATGTGTTTATTGGAGACAAAACATCTTTCAGATGTTCATGTAGTTTGCTCTTCATTTCCCAAGATGCTGTGTGAGAAATTGTTTAACATAACAAAGAACAGGAGGGAAACATGCATTTTACAAAAATTTAATCGAAACTTTTGTTTTTGAGAAAATGTAAATAAAAACAAAAGCTTGAATAGGTAGAATAACCCAGAATACAGCAAAATGTGAGATTTTTAGATTTTTTTTTTGACTGATGAATAAAGTATTTGTAGCTATTTATTTGTGTAAAAATTGAAAGCTTCACTGAATATATGCTTTTGTTTTGAATGTATTTTGAAGGCCTAGAGGATGAAACGAGAATAAATGAATCAGAAGAGGAACTAATCTTTTGGCATATAAAGATTCTACCAATTCTGCATGAGCTGAAAAAAGGTGGGTAACACTGTTCTTGAAAGGGTGTATTTTCTGTACTGTTTCCTGCAGAAAGTATGAGACTCAGTTGTGTTTACTACAAAAGAATAACAGTAGTTGGACTGTGTAGCCTTTTATGCTTTCATATGTTCAATGACTTTGCAGTGTAAAACTGGCCTGGGCAACTGTCTCTAGGTGGCCCTGCTTGAGCAGAGGGGTGGGACCAGATGACCTCTAGAGGTCCCTGCCAACCTCCACCATTCTGTGATTCTGTAAAAAAAATACTGGTTTAGAGAAGATCTTGTCTGATTAAGCTACCTTATTTTAGACAACATAGCTCTGCCAGCTTAGCAGTCAGTGATGAGGTAGAAATTTTAAGAATCAAGTATTGCACAGATTCGCTGTTTTAAGCATAGACTCTATTAAAGGTCTCAATTAATTTTAGAAAAGTAGGGAAATCTTAATGAAAATTTCCATTTGTGCTTAAAGTGTTAGATGTCTCAGAAAAGTACGTAATGACCCAGAACATTGAAACAAAACTAAGTAAATTAAGCATAGCTTGAAAGATTGAACTCTGAAATCCATTTTAATGTTTAATTCAAAAGGCTGTTTAGGTGACTTCTATAGACATATTTATTTGAATGGTGGCAATATAGAAAGTGGATTTGTTTTTACAAGGGGTTAAACGTGAGTGTCAAATTAGGGGATTGATTCTGTTTTACGGGATCTTTTGCAGTGTTAATTATAGCATGGTACAGATTAGAAATTTTTTTGCATAATTTTGCAGATGTTGATGAGTATGAAACACCTGTACAGTACTGAGTGATTCCCAAAATATATCATTATTTTAAAAAGACAAAATTCTTATTCCCACATCTGTCACTTGTGTAGCGAAACACTGATCAGGAAATTTGAAAACAGCTATGTAACTTCACATTTTCCTTGCTTAATGCTGAGATTGTCAAATATGAGCCACTGAGTTAAAGTTTTGCATAGTGAGTTTTCTTTATTGGTAAGCAAAATATTATTTAGAGGTAAAATCTAAACATGTCTTTCCCTTGTCATGAATGTAACTAAGGCAAATAAATTTTCATGCTCCTTTTTCTCAGTCTTTACTTGATTTGGTTAGTGTGTTGGGTTTTTTTAGCTTTCTTTTAAAACTTGATTATGGTTCAGTTTTTCTAATAGTAGATGAAATTATCTAATGATACTTTCTCACCAGCTGATTGAATGTAGTACTACCAAAACCTTAAAGTTAAGAGTTTTGATGCTTCTTGAATATTCACGCAGATTGTAACTGAATTGCATCAATGCTTCCTGCAGCTGTGTGTTATATTGCTTTACTTAGGCTGTTTACTGCACAATTGCAGTTTTTCCTATCAAAATGAATATTAGAATTCCATAATATTAATGTTTTTGTGGGTCTATTGGTAATTCAATATTTTTTAATTTTGTCTGCAGTCACTTGCTTCATACCTTTCAGCTAATTCCTTGTACATGCATTTAGGTCACACTGAGTTTTTTATATATTAATAGAAAAGCCTTTTTCTTCCCCTTTCACCCCCAAAATATTTGCAGAAAACTTTCCATTCAAAAACAAATCTGAAGTTTAACCTGGAACTTAATTATTGTCTAAAAGCTTATGAATATCATGTGCTTGAGATGATTGTTATATGACAAAAACAAATAGAACCACAAAGTCTCTTTTTTCTAGAGGAGCAAACACTTGATTTTGTTACATTCCAGTACTCAAGGGAGGATAAGCTTCAAAAATGCCCAGTGGGATGAGTGATGAATATTTTTTTGTTGTTGTTAATTTTGATGAAATGGAGTGGAGACCTTTCAGTGTTGGTTCCTTGCCGCTCCTGTTTTACAGCTTACTGGAGCAAAGGGTTTAGGATCATGCTAAATTTTGTTAAATTTTCTGTCATGAGGAGAGTAGAAATGGAATAGTCGTTGCTGTTCCTTGAGTATGATGATTGCAAATTGAGAACTTCCAGGCACTTCTCAGCATGAGAGGTGGGTCCTTGAATCTCCCTACAGGTTTGGGGCCTTAGATATAATGTTTTTTGTTGTAATTTCCTGTCTATATATATTTCATCACAAGTGCTTTGCCTCCTTGAATATGACTCTATTTCAGCTGTGAATTACATCTTGAGTAAATGCAGAGTTTATACAGGCAGTTTAAGTGAGTTTATATGGTGCTTTAGTAGTGTCACCTTATAGACAAAAGCAAATGTAAGAAAAGAAAAAAACACCCTCACTCTTGAATTTTAAAAATAGGCAAGACTTTTCCTTTTCCCTCTAAAGTAAACATGTACGTGATTCATTGTGTTGAGATGCAGATTTTTTAATAGTTTACTGCATGTTTTATTTTTGTACTTTTAAAACAGTGCCTGTGGGACTCAGGTTAGGAGACAGGTAAGTTTTTTGTCAACAGGCCAACAGTCCACTCAAATATATCTTGCACCTCTACTATGCATTGGAGAGTTCTGACGAGTTTTTACATTCACGTGTTCTTAATCCCAGCAAGGTCTGATATGTTAAGTTTGTATATAGGCAGAAAAATATTCCCTAACTGTCTCTTTTTCACATGTAATATTTGGTGAAGCTCTCCAAAGAATATATTCAGATTCACAGTTTCCTGGTAGACATTTGGTCAATCTGATTATTAAGCATTAAAGGTGAGTTTCATTTTAGCTTTAGGTGTTATTTTGGCACTGTGATTGTTTGGCTTGAGTCTCTTTTTGAAAGAGCAGCATAAAACTGTTTCTGAAGATCGCGTTATCATTTTAAGGGATTTATTGGGCGCCTTATTTTTGTTGTTGTGCAACCCATTCTTCATTTTGTTCTCCTGTGTCTTTGTCTGTTGAGATGCTCTGGAAAAGGTGGCACTGATAATTATTTTTTATTTTTCTGTCTCTTTCTACCCCCTTCAAGTAGAAGACAATATAGAAAACCTTTGTCTGGCTTGCACCAAGCTCTATCAAACCTTGAATGAAGGAAATATGCTTGGAAAAAGATTTAAAAGAAGAAGTGTGCTTCTGAACATATTATATAAACTTGTAGATATTAATTCAGATCCACTTTGCCTGAAGCTAGCAAAGATTATTCTGGCTGTAAGTGTTTTAAATTGTTGTTTGGTAGAATGTGAAGCTCAAAATCGTGAATTACAACTTGCATTTAATTTTTGATTTCATACTTTTAAACTGTGTCTAAACTAACCCTTTCCTAAGCACAATTTCTTGCCATACAGATATTAATCTCCCTTTCATTCAGATTGAGTCTTATTGGAGCCTATTTTTTGCAGAGAAGTTACGTCTGAGGAAGGAAGGAGGGACACAAAATAGGATAGCTGGTTATATGGTGGCAAGAATGTTGCTTAGGCATGCAAAAGAGGCAGTGTCCTAAGCTGGGATACACAGGCAGGGATTTAAACAAAACAGTAATTTAAAAAATTACACATGGAAGTTAAGCTTAGTTTTTGAATAATATCTTGACTGTATTAAACACTTTTATCTGAAAAAACAGTTTTTTTGGAAAGTGTGTAAGTGTAATTTTCTATTTCTCTGGTATTTCTTGTTAAAACTCTCAATTAAGTTGGTGCTTTTGAACCTATTGGTTCAGCTACTACTAAGTATGTATGGGCAGTCACTGGTGAAAGAATACCAGGTCGCATTGTGCTGTAGACATTTTAGTAGTGTGTGTGTTGGGGAGAGGGCGCATCTCCTTTAAGGTAGCATGTGTTATTTTAATCAGAAGATATAACTGCATATTCAGATACTACATAGATGTTAAGTGGTGCTTATAAAAAAGAAAAAAGTTCTGTTACAGACATTTTTCTGTGGAATCTTTTAAAAAACAAGAGAAGAAATTGCCTTGAAATGCAGAGGAAAGGAAGAGATTTGTCATTGTATTTTTAACACTTTTACTTCCCTTTCATGATCTCTCAATGACCATTAGTACATCATAAGATCTTGTTTTCTGATATTTGAGAATAACTTTCAATACGACATGTACTGTTGTACTGGAGTTCTTTGTGGTATGGCCATAGATGCCAAACAGAATCACAGAATCAGTCAGGTTGGAAGAGACCTCTGGGATCATCGAGTCCACCTATTGTTCTGACACCACCATGTCAACTAGACCATGGCACTAAGTGCCATGTCCAGTCTTTTCTTAAACACATCCAGAGATGGTGCCTCTACCACCTCCCTGGGCAGCCAGTTCCAATGTCTAATGACCCTTTCTGAGAAGAAATTCTTCCTAATGTCCAACCTGAACCTCCCCTGGCGAAGCTTGAGGCTATGTCCTTTTGTCCTATCGCTAGTTGCCCGGGAGAAGAGGCCGACTCCCACTCCACTACAGCCTCCCTTCAGGTAGCTGTAGACTGCAATAAGGTCACCTCTGAGTCTCCTCTTCTCCAGGCTAAACAACCCCAGCTCCCTCAGTGAATCCTTGAAAACCAGTGAATCCTTGCAAAATTTCTTTATAGGAGTTAATTAGAGAAAAAAATATGCAAGTTATTGATATACTACCTGTAGAAAACACATAAAAAGTTTATATATAATGTTATTTTAAAGTCAATCATCACAGTTTGCTAAATAGAGCTTAAACCAGCTATGTTTTAGTCGTTTAATTCTGCAAACTTTTCTGTTTGACTCAGTGTACTGTCAGGGTTTCAGCTGGAATGTAATAGTTCTGTGAGAATACAAGTTTGCCATGGTGTCTGAACTGGTAAAATGTTACAGTGCATTTTTATATGTAGATTTTAGTTGTGATTTTTATGTCTTTGACTTTCTTTGCAGATGAAAGTGAATGGAAAAAATCTTCTCAGTGTTTGCAAGCTTGCATTTAAAATTTGCAGGAATGAAAAAAATGATTACATCATTCAAAATGATAGATTATTGGGTATGTATTCTGTTCTTGTATACAAGTTAGATGTTGAAATTCAATAGTTACATTGATCATCTTTCAAGAAACACTCTCAGAGTCAACTTAATCACGCACTAAAAATTGGCTACTAGGTCAAACTAACAGTCCATCTAGTCCAGTATTCTCTGTCTAACGATGGCAATAGGGGATGCTGCTTAGGGACAGCATGGAAGCCTACTTGTTTTCTGTGATCCATTTCCCCTGTACTACCCCAGCATCCAGAATTGTTACATTCTATCAGGGCCATTAGATGGTGCCTCCCTGCCAAATCCTTTTTAGTCTCTGTTTCTAGATCTTTTGTTCATTAAAACATAAGAAAGACATCGACCTGTTGGAGTGAGTCCAGAAGAGGGCCACGAAGATGATCAGAGGGCTGGAGCACCCCTCCTATGAAGACAGGCTGAGAGAGTTGGGGCTCTTCAGCCTGGAGAAGAGAAGGCTCCGGGGAGACCTTCTAGCAGCCTTCCAGTACCTGAAGGGGGCCTACAGGAAAGCGGGAGAGGGGCTTTTGACAAGGGCATGTAGTGATAGGACGAGGAGTAACGATTTTAAACTGAAAGAGGATAGATTTAGATTAGATATTAGGAAGAAATTTTTTACTGTGAGGGTGGTGAGATACTGGCACATGTTGCACAGGGAAGTTGTGGATGCCCCCTTCCTGGCAGTGTTCAAGGCCAAGGTTGGATGGGGCTTTGAGCAGCCTGGTCTAGTGGAAAGGTGTCCCTGCCTGTGGCATGGGGGTTGGAACTAGATGATCTTTAAGGTCCCTTCCAACCCAAACCATTCTGTGAATTTGCCTAATTCCTTTTTGAACTTTCTGATTCTGTCTGCCTCTACAATTTCATAGAGCAACAGGTTCCAGAAGTTCTCTGCTGTTTTAAACCTATTTACTTTTCATTATGCCCCTGCTTGTAGTTTTGCAGGATTTGTAGGAGTTTCTACAGTCAGCTTACTCTCCACCTTCATGATTTTTTAAACTGCAGTCACATGGCATATCTCTGCCTTGTCCTCTTCAGACTGAGAGATCTCAGCCTTTTAGCTCTCTCTTTGAAAGGATATTGTATCATTCTCTCAGCTTTTTTAGTAGCGCTTCTCTATACCTTCTCTTGATATGTACAGAACAAAACTGTCTATAGAAGTCAAGATGTGTCTGCACTAAATTTTATAGAAGTGAAATAATGCTGTCCGTGTTATTTGTCATCAACAGGAAGGATATTGAGAATAATCATTGGCTTTTTTAGCTGCTGCTCCACATTGAGCCAGTGATTTTGGAAAATTGTCAGCAATGGCTCTAAGATCTCTTTCATGATTGTAACTGTATTTGTGTCATCCACACACATTCTTGCAAATATGAGAAATACGAAGAAAATGACAGTGTATGAATGATACTCAGTATCGATTGATGGTCATTCCTTTCATTAAAACTTCATTCTGTTTTGTTAACATAGGCCTTGACCTTGCAAGCATTTATTGCATGTGCATAAGTTAAAGCATATGTGTGTATCTGCTTAAATAGATGAGAGTATTCATGGTCTTAAAGTTTAGTATATGAGTGTTGTCAGAAATAAAGACCAGATAAGCCTTTCCAGTAGTAATATCAACAGGAAAGGACTCAGAAGAGATAACAGCTCAGATTGGTCAACTGACTTTGGATACTGAAAAGTACACTTTTGTAGATATTAGCATCACACAAAAATCTGGACAAGTTGAGTGGCTGTGGCTGTGTAAGCATTGTTTTTTTTTTTTCTCTCATTTCCATTTTCACTCACTTTTCTTTCACTTGCTTTTCTTTCCCTCTGTTTTAAAAACTAGTGAAGGGAAGAATGGTTTTGGTAGGGTTTTGTTTGTTTATTTGTTTATTCACTCTTTATGTTTTAGACCCACCTTATCCAGGCCGAAGACATGAACCTGGGTTATCATCATAAACACGCAGATTCCTGTTTCACTCACTGGGTTATAGATTCAGTTTCTTTTTCTGCCTCTGGCCCTGTGAACTATTTATGTGCAGTGGAGTAGCTCTAGTAGAAGAAAGAAATTAACCATTCATCCCAAAATAGACAATTACTGTTCAAGACGCTGTTTGATACTGAGCAGAGCAGGGATCCGAAACTGATTTCTCACATTGCCACAACCCAAGTGATTTAGCTGACCTCTAGGCAGTTAGTGAGGGTGAGAGTTTGGGCGAGAGCCTGGAGTGTCTGTATTTCATCCACATACACCCATATACTTGGAGAGAGTTTCAACTTGAGTTGAGACAGAAAAAACTTTAGAAATCTCTTAAGTTTGATGAGATGGGGAAATGTTTTTATTCAACTGGATGGAACACAGGAAGCAGAAGTAAATATCAGTTTCAATCAGTTACTAGAAATTCAAAAGTATAAAATTGGTTAGGATTACTTATTTATTTAAGATACACCCACCAAATTCAGAATGTCTCAATTTGACTGTGACAGATACATTGGGCTTGTGCTAACAACTGTTAATTTTCACATTTCAGATATCTGACAGTGGTAGCATAAAGCAAAACTTTTACAGTAGTTTTACCTACTTAAAAAGTAAATCTAAAAAGGCTACAAACAGACTTCAAATGTGAGATTTGAATTAGGCACCTGTGCTTTTTACTGCTCCATTTGAGATGCTTTAAGACATTTGATTTTTAAGGAAGTAGAGGGAATGGAATAAACCTCTTTAGAAAGTCTCAAGTTTAGTACACAAAATTCCAGGCACACACAGTTACTTTTGCAAATCTTGACTGAGGATTTCAATGATTACTGCTATGTGTTTAAAACTGGTGCTGCTTCTTGAAGCCTGGAAGAACAAAAGACAGGCCCATTCTCTTATTCATCAATAACTGTTTCTTGGTTTCAATCCAAATACCCAATTTTTCTAGCCCATTATTAGAAAAGTATTATAAAGAGTTCAATCTGTTTTTTTTCCCAATTGTTAATCTCTTCAATGACTGGACTATATCAAACATAAATATTAATATTAGGCTTTCTGAATAATGATTTTCCTTTTAGATTGTTTGTTGGAGGTCCTGAGAACTGAAGATCTACACAAAAACAATGAAGCTCTCCTGTATTGCATGGGAGCTATAAAATTCATGTCTGGAAATGCAGTACTCCTTAATGAAATGGTCAACAAAGGAGCTATTGAAATGTTGCTGCAATTAATGAAGCAGATTAATAACATAAAAGAAAATGACACTTATTTCTCCAACTTGGGCCACCTATTAGTCCAGGTTAGCATTTACTTTTATTTCTAAAAGTACACACTTCAAGGACAAATTAAAAATTTAATTAGATGAGATAAGGTAACCCTGTGTGCCACTGACAGAGTTGTACCTATATTTGAATAGACTTCTTTTTAAGAGGTTTAAATGAAGTTGTTCAGGACCTGAATTTAATTATTGTAGATATTTTTGTATAGTCCATTTTAAAGGCTTTAGAAATTCTGAAGTTAATATTTTTAGGTACCTAATCAGAACAGTTTCTTATTATTACTTTGTGGTGCTGACAATGTTCTGGATATTATACTAAACAGATAAAATTGTGTTCCCTGTCTAAATTCTTTAAACTGAAATAATAAATACAAACTGGTTCTGCAATACTCTAGGAGATTACAAAACGCTTTTTATTACAAGAATAATGCATTTTAAAAAATACATAGGAAAATGTAGCTACATTTCTTTGACAAAGTGTTTTTGAAGAACTGTAATTTAAGTAAAAGGTAGTTGTAAAAGCCAACACTTTTTGAAGGCAGCAGGCTCAAAACTGTCTTTTCACATATGAAGTACCTTGATGAGTGATGGCTACGAAAACTGATCCTTTGCACTAAAACTGTTTAAACCATAGTGTTTTAGAAAGACATGGTTATGTAGCTAAATCTTAAGTTATTGCATACGTTGTGGGATTTTTGTATTTGTCAAGGGTTTGGCAGGTAGATTCCTGGCATTTGTCTTGGAAATTATTTATGTAAAGATTAGTGAATGGTATAATTGTAAGTTTTGGGGACTTCATAGGAAAATGAATCAGACAATTTTCTGAGGTAGTATTTACAATAAATTTCTCTACTAATTATGCCAGCTTTCTTTAGTTCTCTACTAACTTACAAACAAGGGATTTTATACTACTTGAAATTATATGAGAAAATAGCTTACATCATCGTGTTACTACTACTGATTTTTGTCTGTTTATTTTAGTGGAGCTATGAGGTATGTCTCTCCAGAATAGTGTGTACAATCTTAATACAAACATAAACAGATTGGGAGATACTACGAAGCACTGAATGATGTGGCTTAATACTTACATTTGGCTAAGGAAGTCCCAAAGTGGCAAATTGCTGAAGACTGGGAGAATATATGATGAAACTGGAAATTTTGTGCTCACCGTGTTCCTATTTTCTTTCCTATCTGGTCCTGTCATCATTAAGTTCCTATATGAATCACAAAATTCTCTTTTATACGCTTCTGACTTTAGAATTAGGAATGTTAACTTTGGAACTCTAAATTTCCAAACAATTCTAAAATCATCTGTGCCATTTTGTTGATATCATACCTTGTATTCTATACAAAATTGTGTATGGTTTTTCCAGGCCTTCTTTTTCAAGAGAAGGTGTACAAACTTCAGATCTACATGTAATCAAGATTTTAATGACCATATTTTCCTTGAATGCTACTAGTTAGACTTTGTAAGTCCCGATACTACTGCAGTGCTGCCTTAGGCTATCAGTTTAGTTAGAAACCCCCTTTTGAAAAGTATTGAGGAGGGATTGCGGGTCCAGAATAGATTCTGTTCTCAGTGTAATTTGCAAGGTAATAGACAGTGATTTAAAACAACTGAACTATAAGAAAAGTAAGCTTAGATGAAGAAGTAGAGTATGATGCCTCGCATACGGAAGCTGTGCAGTGATTTCAGTGAGTGGAAATGGAGGTTGTAGTTTTGTGTAGGCATTTTGAAACCTAAATTAGAGATACGTATCCTGTCTCTCTTTTCACATCTATATAGTTTAAAAATAGTTATCCTTCTGGGAGCAGGAAGGAGATAGTTAAAAGCAAAGCATAGTACTTACTGATGTTTGCTGGCTGCTGTTGGCATTAATTACATAATACATATAATGGGAGTCTTGTTGGGTAGGAAGAGATGGAAATTTTTGTTAAATAGATATGAAAAGAAGCTTTTGCCAGTTGGGGCATTTAAAAATAACAAATTATGTCCAAGTAATAAAACTAATGAATCAGATTATTTTCAGCTGTTTGACTAGCAGTCTGAACTTCCCCACAACTTTGCAGAACTGTTTCTTCTTCCATTATTTGTATGTGGATAAATTTAGGTTTTTAAATCAAGGGTTTAATTTGCAAATGTGTGAAAGTAAGATGTTACATTTGACACTTTTTTTTTTGTCATTATCATCTCTGCTGTTTTCAGCATGGTTGGAAGTGCAGCAGAACTATTTTGTACATTTGAATAGACTGGCTGTTCCTAAGAAGGCCTTGAGTATTTTGTGGAAAAGTCAGTTCTGACAGCTGTCTCTTATTGAGGTTGCTGCTTCACTTGTTTGTGTTCTCTTCTATAGTAGTACAGATACTTCATTTTTCTTTTCCTCTTGTGAGAAAAGTAGTGATTCCTGCTGCTATGGAATTCCTGTGTGACTTTCTTGTATCAGTTTCTTCAACAAATCTACATTAATGTGCACCATTTCTGTCATGTGAGTTAATTGTTCAGTCATCATAGACAGATGTAGGAATAGTTCTGTTTTCAGGGATATAGAATTGAAGAAAGTTTCTTTGGTGATTCATGTCTTCAGAATAAACAAAGTTTTTGTGGCATACTTGTAGCAAAAGATCAAATATCCAGTGACATACAGAAATAAGGAATAAATACCAGTCTTCAAGAAAAGAAAGCGTATTATATTGGAGGAGAAAAACACCTTAAATAGTCACAGTGGTCTCTGAGGGAGACTCTGCTGTCTCTTAATCCTGGTAACTGAAATATCTCAGTTAACTGGGACCAACTCTTCACATTTTAACCATATAATTGCAGAATCACCAGATGGCAGTGTTATACATAGTCTTTCCAGGTCCTTTTTTGTGGGGATAAAGTCCCTCTCTGATTTCCTCATTGTTACACAATGGATTTTATGCGGAAGTCCCACAATATAAGAATAAAAATGTATGTAATAATAATTATTTTTCCTTAATAGAGGACATGAAACCAAGATCATCTTTGACTCATTTTATTTTGCTTCACCTATTCTGATCATATAAATATGAAATATGGTAATGCTTATTCAAAAGCCAAGGCTTTTGAAGTGTTACTGACAAGTCTTAACAAGCACTCCATGTTCCTTAATTGAAAAGCTCTTAAATGTCTCCTCCTTTAAAAATAGCATTTGCGTGCTGTTAAATTTTCTGTTTGGGTGAATTTGATCTTTCACATGGCAACATAAGGATTAGGGCTGGTGGGGATTGCCAGAGCCAATTGTTAGGCATTTCTCTCTGAATCATGGTGTCTGCTTAAAGCAATCACAATATCTCTTGAATCCATCTGCTGTCTGGCTAGCTTCTATTACTTTTTAATTTGTACTGTTCAAATTTCACTTCCATGCTAACTGTTCTGTTGTGGATATATACTTCTATGAACTTCTGAATTTAATTGTCTCGCACATTTAAGTGTATATGTTATTTTGCATTGCTTTTCCTTTCCAACCTGTCTTTGCGTGAGGATGCCTCTTGATAGAATTTGCTGCTGGAGGATTTTGAACAATCTGTCTCAGGCAGTGAAAAATTTTACTCTCTTTTTGGAGACCTCTGTGCTATTACCTATTGATAAAGATTTTGGGTTTTTTTCATCATCTAATATTTAAGTCTCTTTGCTGCAGTGAAAGCCCTGGTCTGGATTTGAACAACACTTTTAATAAGTGGTTTATCCTTCATTTTCTTTATTGTGAAGTTTAGCTAAAGCTCAACAAATATAATCCTAGGCTGACTGTGAACATCTTGTATGTGAGTGCTGAATGGAATCTTCTGTGTCTATTCCATTTGGCAGGAATTTTTCCACCAAAACTTTTGAATAGCAAAATATTTGATCAGAATATTTTTTAGTTTAAAATATTTCTCTAGTATTGTGTTGATTTTTGAATCATCGTGACTTGTGAAAGAATGCATATCTGGAAATGTATTTTTTTTGCAGTTGTTTAGTTAAAATAACAAAAAACTCCAGGTGGCCTCTTAAAATATGAGGTAAAAGCAAATGGCTTCCATAGGTTCAGTTTCTGTTTATTCTGAACATAGTATACATTTCATATTTAGTACTCAGGTTAAATCCATTCACGTATCACATTCACATTATCACATAATTTTTTTCCCTCTGTACCTTGCTTCTCCATTTTGACACATTGTTCCTTTCATTCTTGTTTTGTGTGGTAACAGAAGACATGCACTCTTCTGTCAAATTTATTGAAGCAGGACAGCAAATTTGAAAGCTGCTGGAGAATGGACAGAGTAGTGCATAGAAGCCTATGAGCAAAAGCTCCTCAAACACAACAACTTAACCTGCTTGTTGTCAGATTTTTCCTTTAAAATTAGCAATTACATATCACTGGACAAGCAGTCCAATTCAGTGATAAAATACTTAATTTCTAGAGTTTTTTGGATGATAGTCTTTGTGCCTTATCAAACTACGTTTTAAAACCAAATTGAATTTAAATACCTTACTCTTAGAATAAGGAAAATTTGAAGAATTTCCATATTCCCATTATATTAAATGACTTCACATTAATTTTATGGTAAGTCCTGGTTTAGATCAACAGTTAACTTACATGTCATTGGCTGTCTGACCTTGGCATTTGAATACCCGTATCTTGGAAGAGAACCAGAGCACTTCAACATATGCAGTGGCTGATTGGTTTTGCATATCTACAAGTCATAGATATTTTATGCTTAGAACTCCTTGAAATAGAACAGTATCTTCTGAAAATTTTTGGTCTCTCCAAAATAAACCTGAGGACTTAAGCTTTTCATTTTTATACTGTTCCAATAGTGGATTTCTCTTGGTCTTGATTAACTTTCAAATTTTAAAATCAAAATGCATTTTATTGCCTTTTAAAATAAATTCATCTTAGTTTGCAACTTATAGTTATTATCAAAATGTATATTTGTCCTGGTTTCATTGGGATTTTGCTTCAGTTTGTGGCCAGTCATGGTGATCAAGGCCATTAGCAGTTAAATTCAAGGCAGCTGACCCAGGCTGGCCCACAGGTGTATTCTATATCACTGACATCAAGTTCACTATAAAAGAGAGCGATTGGTGTGGGAGAGGTGGGGCTGGTTTTAGCTCTTCTTGCCTCCCTCTTTCTTGTTCCTAACGATTGCTATTCCTGGAGCAACTTGCCAGTGTTCTGTAAATAAGTATAATTTTGTGTGTTTTGTGTTGTTGTTGATATTGGTTTCTTTATGTTATTAAATCTGTTTAACTTCAAACCCATGAGTCTCCCTCCTTTTCCCAATTCCATTCCTCGGTTGGGGAGGGGACATTGGGTGAGAGAAAAACTGTTTACTGTTTAGCCCCAAGTGCGGGCTAAATGAAGACAATGTTATAGATCAGTATTAATTTGCAATACTTAAGTGTAAATTTGCAAAATCATACATTATGCAAAAAGTCACTTTAACTATCCATAGCATTTCACCTAATTTCTACTTGGTATATGGTTGTACACATGCATACGAGATTTTAAAACTTATGATAGACCATGTTTCCCTCAAAGGAGGCGGTTACATGACGGCAAAGGCCAGCAGCTTTTATTTTCAAACAATTATTTCAATATACACCATTTTCTTATTTATGCATTTCCTGTTATAATTTATTGGTAGATACATACCACCAGCATGTTAACAGGGCATTCAGACTGCCTTAGACATTATAAATGAGATCTGAGCTTTATTAAATTTTCAAAACAGTGTGAATTCTGTTGTAAGCGGCTGTGATTAATAAATCTTTAAATATTCTATGTACAGCTGACAGCTACTTTGCGAAACTTGGCCAACTTACCTCCGGCAAGATGCCAACTCCTTTGCAATGGTGCAGTCTCTGAGCTGTCTGTGGCGCTAGAGCAGCGTATGAATGATAAGGATGTGTGCACCTATATTGTCAGGATATTCAGGTACATGTGGAACACAATGCTCTTTCTGCATGCAGTCAAGTCAGTGTTACTGCTTCAAGTGACCTCAAAGAGGGCAGGATCAAGCACTAAAATTGGAAGATTTACATTGAATTGTTTTTTTAAAAGGTCTGTGTAGTTTTTAATGATTTTGTGTGATAATTGTGTCTATTAATACTGATAGAATTGTTTAATTGTAGCCATATAAACTTGGATTCATTGTCCCTGTGAAAAATGTTGTTTTGTATTGTGTCGTTTTTTGATCCCACAGATTCTGATTGAGATTTTTAAAGTACTATTTCTTATATTTTAAAGCTGCAGAAATTATTAAATATTTATTAATCCTATTTTAGGCCACCTTTAAAAAAAATGAATGAGAGAAATTACACAAGCTTGTGTTATATTGGGGACTACTGTGTATTGTGAAATAAAATACAAAAGAGAGAAAATGTGATCAGTGTTCATTGTTTTGAGCTGTCACAGAGTGTTTGAGGAGATTAATGTGTGGGATCAGGGCTTGAGTGTGCAGATTGAAGTGCTGAAAGAATCTCAGTTTTATGAGCAGCTCAGTGGCTGCTTCCCAAGATGTGCTTTTTAGAGGGAGATCAGTATGAGTGGATCACCCCAAAAGATCTTTTTGTAGTCTGAATAGTTTCTCAATCAAAAATCTTCCAGTTACCACTGCATTTAGCATTGCAATATCCAATGCTAAATGGATTTGCAAACAATTTAAGGATCTTGAAGAAGCTGTGAAATTAACTGTTGGTAATTTCAGGAGGAGCTGGGTTATAAGTGCAATTTATGAATGCTGTTCTGGATGAATTATTTGCCATTGATGCTTTGTTACTGTTTTGAGTCCTGTTGCCTGTGGCTCCATGTTCATTGAGATTCTGCTATGGACTTCTCTTTCTGTTCAACCCCTCCAAATTATCCGTCACATTCTCGTTGCTAGATGAGATTGGGTTGTGCTTTGAAGAGCAGCTGCATAAGGGACTGTCATTCCTTCCTTTCCACAGCTAAAAACAGTCAAATCTGGTCCTTCAGTGTTTGTGCTACCTGTAAAGCAAGTGAACTGCTTCCCCATATCCATGCCCCCTTGTCCACATCTGTCTCTCTTAATTTTATTCCCAAAAATGAGTTGAGTTCTAGCAATGATTACAGCACTTTGAGCATATTTACTTCTTCTAAGGACAGAGCATTTCTTTTACTTGGGAAATGCCATGAAAAGTGGGGTAATGGGTTTGTAATTAAATGTAATCGATACTTACACTGTAATTCTGACAAAGACATTTACTTGATCTAGAATTCAATATGGAACAAAAGTAATTTGTCTTATTTAAAGTTTCCTACTGCTTCATTTTTTTTCTTCAGTTTAGTGAACTGAATGCTCCAAGGATACAAATTAGCCATAAAATCAATTTAATTAGCTTCCTGGAAATTGCAGTCAACAACAAAAAAAATAATTATACTATGCAGTACAGAGCACAGATTTGAATTTTGTTTTGTCTTCTAGTAATATGGAATGATTATTCTTTTCTCTCAGCCAGTAATTTCAGGCAGCCTCTTTGCAGAGAATATGTTCAATCTATTCAGATTATCAGTTTCTCTAAGTCTGTAAGTCTTGCTGTAATGGGTCATAATTGAACATCAACACAGATATTTGCTGGTTTTGCCTACATGGGAAGTAAGAGGTTATCCTAGTTTGTTCTGTTACTGCAGTATTTCTGGCATGACCAAAGCATGTCCAATTCTCTATTTTTGTGATGGTCAAGGTGAGCAGTGTAGGACTGGAGCAGCTGTTAGGGAATAGCCAGAGATAAAATTGTGACTGCGAGGAGGCGCGTTCTCCGTATTTGCTGGTGAGAGCCATGCTCTGCTAGTGCTGTTGCTGGGCTCTACAAGACGTGCATTAGGAAGGGACCCTTCATTTCCTTTCCTGTCTGACTTCCCGTGTCATCTTGAACTTACGTTTCTCCCATTTAATGCTAAGAAGTGCTAGTGTTAGCATACTGTGCCCATATGGCAGGCAGATTGGGAAGCTCCTTATGTTTGCTTCTTCCCGTAATTCACTGTGGCAAGGATAGCTAGACTTCTGCTGTGCTCTTATGTAACCGCGTACGCCTCTACTGGAAGTCAGAGTATTGGCATTCATTTCATTTGTTGGAAAATATGGTCCTGAGAGTCAAAAGCAGAGTGATTTTTTAAAAAAAATCCTTTGTGGAAAAAAGTGCTTTCATTAATTTATATTTTATTTTCGTACCTTTGTAGCAAACTTTCTTCCTACGACGACTTCTGTGCAGCTTTAGCAGACTGCTCCAGATGTTACATCTTATTTTTAGCCCTACTAAACAAACACCAGAAGCAGCAGGTCAGTTTTTTCATCTCTTGATTTTTTATGTATTAATCCTCTGATGTGTCTGTGTATTATTGTGTATAAGCTTGTTCTCAGTGACCTACTTTTATGCATCTACCAAATAAAAACTTTAAATGGTTGACAGCATTTCTAAGTAGTAAATAATTGAAATGAAATCATTTAGATTAAAAATTCAATGCAATACAGAGGACAGATAGTTGATTAACTTGTATATCCTTTGCATGTGTAGAAACAGTCCTTTGAGTACTTAATTGTTTTTCCTAGTTTTAAAAAATACTTTTTAAAGCAAATAGCTTACTTGAATATTTAATTGTAGGAAATTGTTGGGATTTCTCTTGCCCTCCTCCCCTGCAAAAGAAGTGTGAATTTGCAATTTGAAAGCAGGGGAGAATTTGTTCCTTGATAACTGCATAAGATATCAGAATGTCTCCCTCCTCTACCAGAGAAAACCATATGCCTAGAATACCACACTTGGAACGTTCAGCTAGAAATAAGTGTCAAAATGCCTCATATTATGAGGTGAAATTATAAGAGTAAACTTGCTACCAGCTTCATTAGAAGATCAAGAGTCAGGTGTTGCTGTGTTGTCCTGCCATATCATAGTGAACTTTCCTATGTTTACTGGAGCACCAGGCTCTCTGGTTGGTTCATAGAATCATAGAATGGTTTGGGTTGGAAGGGACCTTAAAGATCATTTAGTTCCAACCCCCCTGCCACGGCAGGGACACCTTCCACTAGACCAGGTAGCTCAAAGCCCCATCCAACCTTGGCCTTGAACACTTCCAGGGAGGGGGCAGCCACAGCTTCTCTGGGTAACCTCTGCCAGTGTCTCACCACCCTCACAGAATAGAATTTCTTCCTTCATGATCACAGTTTTAAAGATTGCCATGTTGGTAGGAACGGAGTGCCCCATGTATGGCAAATTACTCAGCCCTATTGCCAGGTAAGATTTAAGAAGAAAATAATTTTCATGTAGATCATAGATGTTCAAAGGTGGAACAAGATTTTGAAACATAGAGCATTAAATTACACTAACATTATCCTTAAAAGTAAGGAACTTTCTTGGTTGCTCCAGCATCTAAACTAGTTTGAGGACATTTAGTTATCCTATACAGTTTATCCCAGGGTTAGTAATTCCTGGAGAATTGTTGGAAGGAGGTTTTGTGCTGCTATTGTTAAAGGCAGTTAATGAAGGTAACCAGATCGGCTATGCTGAGCAATCTATTCTTTCTCTTGCCAAATACAAAAATAATTTCTCCCTTTCCTGTTTACCTGCCTCTCTGTTTTCTGTGATAACACACATGGAAGAGGAACAAAGATTAAGTTGTTTCTATTTTTCTAAATGTCTGTTGATTAACATTTCTGCAGCATATCTGCGTATTTCTAGGTTCAGGTCGCTCTTGCATTGTGTAGTCTTCAATGACACTTTAGTAAAATGCTATGTAAATACTATGTAAATAATATGAGAAATATCAAAGGTATGATATTTTACTAGATTGATAGTTATTTTCCTTGTGAGCACTGTATTAAAAACTCGACAAATGATGGGACTGGGAATAAGGAGCTTAAATTGAGTAACATCTTCCTTTCAATCTTCATCTGTAATTTTAAGGGGAACTTTTCCAGGCTCCTGAGATAATAGCTTTGTGTCATAATGAATTGTAGGCTCATATAGAAATTCAAATTATTTGTTGTCAGGTGTAGTGTTCAGAATTTAGCTTCTCATTTGTCTACTTTATTAAGTGGTCCTAAAGTATATCTATCTTCACTAGATTAGAATTGCTTTTTGTATTAAACTGTCAGTTGTTTTATCAAAATACAAATTAGTAAAGAAATAGCTTGTGTATTAAAAAAAACCTTAGTTATTATGTTGTGATGATTATATAGGCAGTGTCTTCAGAATAATTATTTCTTACTGCAGTTTTTAAGCATGCAACTGTCAGTTGTCAGCTTAGTGAAGCCCTGCAGAAACAAGAAGAGGGACATGGATAATGTAATGCACCACTTTTTCCGTAGTATATAATAAACACTTGAGCTGTGAGGAGTGCAAATGTTTTTCCTGAGGTGTAGTTGGCACTGCTAATCTTTCTTTTAAAATGCTGACAGCTAGTGAGTTAGAGAGTGAGTTGGTATGGTGTTGAAAAGAAAACAAGTAACAGCAGTGTGAGTAAAATTGTCTGCTGTGGGAAGAAGCAGCAAAGAGGAGGATAAATCAGTATTACTAACTCAAAGCATTAAAAATCCTCAGGACTAAGAACTGATAAGAAAGGAAGTGTGTTTGTTTTTGGAATTTTCAGGTTGCAGAGTTCATGGGATCAGGTTTTTTTAATGGCCATCATGGCAGCTAGAAACATACTGGGGGAAAAAAAATAAAAGAAAACCAGCATTCAGACTTTCTCAAGTGCTTTCATAACTGTGACTTTAAAAATAAGCATTAAATATTGCGAAAATAAAAATGTGAGCACTGGAAATAGGATTAATGACTTGCTTCCACACCATACACTGAATTCCACAGCTGCCACCCAAATAGTCTCTGTTCTTCTCACCACACTGCAGTTTCAGCTCTTTTCTTTTTTTCCTCAGCTCGTTTTCTCTCTTGGGTAAAAGAGCCAGAAGGAATGGGAGAGCAGTAATTTAACTCTGTGAGAAAGACTTTTGGGGAAATAGAGTTGGCAAGACTTGCGAAATTCCATGTGTCATAGTCTTAGGTAAGGAGAGGAGCACAGAAGATTGGAAAAGCTGGATCTGCAAGGTAGGACTGGGGAATTCAGCAGTACTTTTCCATGCATCTGAAGTACGTGTTCTGTTAGACTTCACTCGTGGTTGATTTTGGAGCTTACTTGTGTGGAGTAACAAAAAAGTCCTTGGTGGCTGCTGCATGCCATGAAAGCTGTCAGAAGTGTTCTTGTAGAGCCTCTATCTTGCAGGATGAGCTTTGCATGCTTCTGTTTCTAGTCAGCATTGTAGACTTTTGCCCACCTCCAGAAATCTTTTAACAAGATGCTGTTCCCCTTTCCCCGATCATTATCATCTCTAAGCTTTTCAGATAAACTAGATAAAGGTTCAACAAGAACAAGTGCCGGGTCTTACACTTCGGCCACAATAACCCATGCAGCGCTACAGGCTGGGGGAAGAGTGGTTAGAAAGTGGCCTGGCGGAAAGAGACCTGGGGGTGCTGATTGACAGCCGGCTAAACATGAGCCAGCAGTGTGCCCAGGTGGCCAAGAAGGCCAATGGCATCCTGGCCTCTATTAAGAATAGTGTAGCCAGCCTGTCTAGGGAAGTGATCGTCCCTCCGTACTCGGCACTGGTGAGGCCGCACCTTGAGTACTGTGTCCAGTTCTGGGCCCCACACTTCAAGAAAGATGTTGAGGTGTTGGAGTGAGTCCAGAGGAGGGCGACCAAGCTGGTGAAGGGTCTGGAGGGTCTGACCTACGAGGAACAGCTGAGGGAGCTGGGGTTGTTTAGCCTGGAGAAGAGGAGGCTCCGAGGTGACCTTATTGCAGTCTACAACTACCTGAACGGAGGTTGTAGTGGAGTGGGAGTCGGCCTCTTCTCCCAGGCAACTAGTGATAGGACAAGAGGACATAGCCTCAAGCTTCACCAGGGGAGGTTCAGGCTGGACATTAGGAAGTATTTCTTCTCAGAAAGGATCATTAGACATTGGAATGGGCTGCCCAGGATGGTGGTGGAGTCACCATCTCTGGATGTGTTTAAGAAAAGACTGGACATGGCACTTAGTGCCATGGTCTAGTTGACATGGTGGTGTCAGGGCAATGGTTGGACTCGATGATCCCTGAGGTCTCTTCCAACCTGGTTGATTCTGTGATTCTGTGTGATGACTTTCTCAGGCTGTGGTTAATGTCATAAGTTATGAGGAGGTTATGCTTTTGAAACGGAGATTGCCTAAATAGGGCAGTAGCTTCTGTCAATAAGTCAGGCACTACCTGAGCTTAGGTGGCCTTTTGAGGCCCTGTCAGCTTCCATGTAATCTTTTATCAGTGTACAGTTAGGAGTCTATTTTCAATCCTGAGTGCACAAATACAGGGTGTGATACTAAAATTTGCATAGAAGAAATCTTGTGCCTGTTGTATAGAAAAGTCTCTTTATACTCTAGTGTAGCCTACTTTTTTAATTAGGAAACATTTGTTAAGTATCTGACAGCACTGGATGCAGCAATTGCCTATTCAGCAAAAGAATAATCGCACTGGGTCACATGAAAGCTTCATCCAACCTACTATCCATACTCAACAGTGGTGAAAATCAGATGCCTAGAGAACAGTAGAAACAGAGCAAGCATATACGGTACTTCCCGTGTATACTGACCAAACCTGCAGCTTTTTCCATTTTGGAAACCTCCTCATCCAGCTGTGGTTCTCTGTGTATGAAATAAACTTCAGTGGACTTCTTTTCTACAGTCTCCTCTCTACCCCATATAAACTTCTAACATGTTAAACATCCATTGGCAAGGAGTTGCCATAGCAACTAGCCATTGCACAAATAATTCCTTTTGCTTGTTTTGAATTTGGCCTTTACTATCTTTATTTGAATCCCTCTGGTTCTTATATTGAAAAGTCAGTGAATATTTAATCCCTAGTCATTCATTTCATACCACTCCTGACTTTCTCGACCTTTATCATATCCGCTTCGAGTTATCTCTTTTCCTGGCTGAAGAGTCCTTGCTTACTTGGTCCTTTCTGATATACAGGCTATTCCATATTGTGCATCCGTGTCGATTTTCTCAGAACTTTTTACAGTCCTGTGTCCTGTATCTTTTATTGAGATGAGGAAACCAGAGCATGGTAGTTAAGATGTGGCCATATCATAGATTTGTGTGTGCATAAATTTATTTCCCAGGAATTCCCCAAATTTTATTTGCTTTCTTGACCTCCTGTTAAGCATTAAACCCCCATGAGGGATCTGTCATTAACCCCAAGATTGCTTTCCAAGTGGTATGGTTGGTTCAAAGGCTGTAATTTTGTATGTGAAGGAATGACTGTTCTGTGTTTTTCCACATGCGTCATTTCATGTTTATCTGCATTTAAATTTCATCTGCTGTTTTATTACCAGTTGACTTCTAATCCTTTTTCTGCTCTTCAGTCAGCCTTCGTATTTGCTACTTTGAATATCTTAGTGGCATCAGCAAACTCTTCCATATCACTGCTGTCACCTGCGTTCCCATCTTGTTTATGGACAAGTTGAATGCAACAGGTCACAGCACAGAACCCTGTGGAACTCCACTTGTCATCTTCCACCATTGCAGGAACTGCTGATTTACTCTTTTTTCCATCCTCTAATCATTTATGTATACCAGGACATTCTCCCTTACAGCATAACTGCTTAGTTTCACTAGGATTTTGGTGAGTGACTTTGTCAAAAGACTCCTGGAAAGCCACGTGGATGATATCAGTTGGGTCTCCTTTACGCATGTTTGTTGATCACTTCAAAGAACTCAAGAATTGGGTAAGTCAGGACTTAGGAGTCTTAAAGCTGATTGCATTTATCTGACTGTCCACTCATTTCATTGTTCTTTTTCATAGTTTCTTCTAATTTATCTGGTACAGACACCAGGCTTGCATCTCGCTTAGATCTTTTTGTGGTAATAGATTTCATGTTTGTTACCCTTGCAGTCCTTAGGTGTCAAGGCAGTTTTGAGAGGCTGCATATCGCTGTTAGTAATTAAGCTATTTAATTAATTCTTCTAGAACTGTTGGGTCATTATCCAGTCCTGGTGATTTGTCACTGTTTGTTTTGTCAGTTAGTTCCTTAAAATTGTTTGTGATCACTTCAGTTTTGGATAGATGCTCTGATGAGCCTTCCCCAGAGAAGGCTATAGCATTGAGATCTCCCCAGTTGCTTTCACAGTGGGCATGAATCAATGCAAAGAACTCATTTAGCTTCTCTGAAATGACATTTTCTTCTCTGAATGCTCCTGTTTTATCTTGATCATCAATTAGGTCTGCAGATTCTGGCAAACATCCTGGTCCTGATATGTTTGAAAAGATGTGTTATTATTTTTGCATCTCTTGCATCAGCTAGTAGAACTGCACTAATTCACAATTATAATTTGCATGCTGCTTTACCTGCTTGATTTAACAATCAGTTTGTCAGAAACAATTTATTAAATGAAGAATAGACTGATGTTGCCTTGTCATCCTCTCTAAGGAGATGTCTGCGTTTATTGGGTTCACTGTGCCTGGATCTGCACAGCCTTTTTCCCAAATGTGTCTACCAGGTAGTGGGTCCCACATCAGTTTATAGTCTTCTGTGAGCAAGCAGGCTTCTGCTTGTGAGACTTTTTCTTGTCTCCCTCCAAGAAAAAGACTCATTTTTACGGCTGTTGAATGTCCTTTTTGCTTTTAGAATTGCTGCAGTGGGGAAGGTTGTCACAGATGGGGCCTGTAAATGCAGAGGATTTCTCCATTTTGTTTCTGGCTTTATTTATTAGGTGAAGGCTTATCTGCATGCAGTGACTAGCCTTCCTGGCTGTTTTTTTGGCTGGCTTATGGAGAATTCTGTGATGAGCTCGCAGGAACCAACTATCTGTCTGTTTGTCAGTCATATAACATAAGTCATTTAATACCCCAAAGCAACCACAGGCTGTTAACAATAGAGTCTAATGCTGCAGCTATGTTTAGGTCAGATGTACATTTGCCTCTTAAATGCTTTGAGAGTATTATTGATACTCTGCTCAGTGTCATCATATCTTATGAGGTACTGAAGATTTATTTTTATTGGGAGTGGTGGTGATGGTGTATTTCTGTATCCATAGCTTGCCTCTAAAGAAATGGTCATCAGTGCTGACATAAGTGTTCCTTGTGTTTCGATTACTCACTTTTCCCCTCTGTGCCATCCTTCATTTGGGCTGAGAACAGCTGTTTGTGAGACTGTGTGAGGCATCAGGTGACAGAAGCTTCCAATAACCTTAAAACTGAAAAAAGAACCCCAGTCCTTTGCTGGGTTATTACCTACGTTGCTTTCCAGTCTAGTTTGTTGAACAGCCACACAAATAGTTCCTTGTTTACAAATACTGAGGAAACAATATGGGAGAGGAAGCAAACTATGAATGGAAAAGAAAGTGGGTGCTGTTTATGCCATCACTTCTGCTGAAATGCTTGTCAAGGTAATCCTACAAAGAACTTACATAGATCATGTGGTTCTTTTCTCCTATGTTTACAAATACATATTTTCAGTTGTATTCCTCCTCCCTCTAGCCCAGCAGTACAATAGTGCCTTGGACAACTAAAACGATCTATGAAGGGGATATAGTAACTGACCATTAAAGAACCAAACCAGAATATTTTTCTTCTGTGTTTTGTGTGTGCACATGCGTATTCATAACTGATCATTTCTTCTCTCTGAATTAACATTTTTGAATAAGGAAGTATCCATTTTAGAATAAATTTTCTGACAACTCTGAAGGAATTTCCCTGCTGATAAATCTCAGTAACCACAGAAGGTCACCATTTCCCTACAGTATGATTTCTGACAGTATGCTGAGTTGATAGTGTATTTGCATCTTCCTAATACTTTGGTTATTTTTCTTTTTTTTTTTTTTTTTTTGGGTCTGGAAGAAAAGGCAAAAGTGGTAAGGAAAGTGCAGAATATGTGATATGTACTCTGAATATAAAACCATCAGGAATGTAGAGCTCAAAGTTTGTAGTCAACCAGCCTTCATTGGCATGTATCATGTAGAAACCTGCTGTTCTGGTGTACCAAAAGATACAAGAGACTGAATGTAATTAGTAGAAAGGTAAACGTTAGAATATCAAATAAGAAGGCGTTACTGCTTGGTGTGACAGAAACTGTCACTAAAACATATTTTGCCTTATTTTTTGGTATTCATTTCTACAATAGATGCTGAAAGCTTGGGAACAGCTCTGAAAAGAGCTAAAAGAATGGTTACAGTTAAAAAAAAAAAACAAACAACCCAAGATAAAGCAAATTAATTTATCAATGACAAACGTCAGAGCATTAGCAAGTTGCCTATTAATAGAACCTGCACAAGGAAGACATTTCTGTTAGTAGACCATCCTAGACCATCCTTTAATCTAGGACAAAAGAGATAATGAGAAATAGTGGCTGAAGCTGCACAAATTTAAACTAGTAATAAGAATAAAGATTTTAACTGGGGAGATGACTAATCATTGGAGCGATATGGTTTCCAACATTTTTTTTTCAATTCACGATTTCTGAAATGTTTTTTGTTAGAGCGTATACACTGCTTTTCATCGAATGTTGTTCTGGTAACAATGTGCTTGCTTTTCTCTGTTACCTTTCCCAGATCTCCAGATGTCCACAGACAAAACTAAGGACATGAGTTCTTCATTGCTAAAAGTCACTAAGTGCAAATGAACCCTTTTCTGAAAAGTTTACCTAAACAGATCAGGTTTTTGGGTGTAGAAGTTATTGGGTAGGGTCCTGTGGCGTGTGATACACAGAAACAGAAACACGTTCTTCTAAGCGCCTCTCCTTCTCAAATGCATTCATATTTGCAGGGGAAGGAGGTTCCCTCTTTGCTGACAAAGTACTCCCTGCTATCACTGTGGCAAAGCTTCTCCTCTCTGCTCCTTATTTCAGGTGCCTCAGTCAAGAACTTCTCCTCCCCGCCCCCGCCCCGCTTTTTTTTTTTTTTTCTTTTTTAAATCAAGTTTCATTTTGAGTCAGTTGATATTTCTGGGTTTGACTAGGAATTCTCACAGCCAGATGTCACTTCAAGATGAATCCTTACTGTGTTTGGAAGAGATTAGGTCCAGGATGGCATAACTACTGTTATTTTGTTTATAAGTAGACTATCAAACCCTGCAAACAAAAGTCTTAAATTTTCTTTCCAAGGTACATAATAAAGCAGAAATACAAATTTGGAAATGAAGTGTAAATTAGATTTGAATGAGCCCTGGAAGCAGTTCATGCTGCTGGGCAGGTGGTAGAATTTTGACTCCCTCTGTTGCAGTTCGTATAACATGGAAAGCACATTTCATTTACAGCTGGAGATTCAAGAGGAACCCAGCTGCTGGAATCTGAATTTTTTTTTCATGCTACCCCTCCCCTTCTGAAGGTCCAGGTACCAGACAGACTAACAACAGGTACTTGGCCAACATGTACAAACTCTAGAATGGACTCCCCTCACGTATGTATCTTGTTTTAGTTAGAAATTACTGGCCTAATTGGCTTTCCTTTCTTATTGAGAAGTAAACCTGTACTATTTGTACCTCTCTTCATCATTCTTTACACTGAAAGGCAGGTACATTTTAATTGCCAAGGTAAACTGCTGTCAAGTTCTGTGACTCAGCGAGTACATTGCGTACCTTTGCTACTAGGGCAGTGCAAGGAACAGATTTTTAGAAGTAGATAAGCAATCTTTCCTATCAGTGATGAAATGTATATGGTTCCAGTTGTCAGAAAAATAAGAGTTAAATGCTGATGGAGTATGTGGTGCCATTAGCACTTAAAAAAAAAAAAAAATCAGTTTCTTCATAGATTGGAAGCAAAGAAACAAATCAGTTCTCCTTCTCGAGCTTTTCTTGATATTTTTCTTCAAATTTGTTTGTATAAGGGAAGCTGTGTGGTCTCGTATATAAAATTCCAGTCAGGTTTGGGTACACTTTGTGGACAGCATGTCTCACATGAATGCTTTGTTATAAAAAGATGAAATAACGGAGTGTAATTCCTGTCTTTCACCTAATTTGTATTTAGTGTTAAAACCTCCATATTACATAAATTAATCTGATGAATGACTAGTAAGTAATTTTTCTGTGAGTGTGCAAGAATGTCTGAAATTCCATGTACAGTTATTACTCCAAACATTTGGAGATGCATAATAATCTCATTTATTATACTGATTTTTTCATTATGTACAGAAAGGCCCATGGGCCTTGTACAGGTTTAGTCTTGCAAGCAGTTTCAAAATGCCATTCATCTTTACTTGTGTTTCTTTACACAGCAATTCTAAGCTGGTGTTTCTCACTCTGTCAGTACTGACCCCATGAACATTTAAAAAAAAAAATAGCAAAAAATAACATGAACCCTAGATAGAGTATTATGCTACTCAGGAGAAGCTGTACCAGCTTTTCTCTTTGACTCTGCTAGTTAAATTTTCACTGGAAGATAATGAAACTTCAGTAATATGCTATTAAAACCGGATGTGCTTAGCTAAAACGAAGTATTTTATGTTTGTTTTGCTAGCCTGTAGGTGGAAAGCACAGTTGAGCTCACACTTCTCAAAATACCAGTTGATTGCTGTACCGTACCTGTTTGTCTGTTTTCTGATTGGGTAGAGCTGTTGCTGGGCTGATACTGTTTTGACCAAAATTAGAAAGTCAATATAAACGAGTCAAACTAGACTGCCTGCTTTTTTCAGTTCTCTCTTCTGATTCATCAGTTGTTTGTTTCAAATTCTCACAGCCTTCGTGAATTGGGGGTTGTGCCAGCAAAGGTGAAAGCTCTTAGTGGTTAGTCAGTAAGAATGTTCATAAAAATTTGTCTTGATGACATTTAGATGCGAGCAGAAGTATGATGCCTAGTTAAAAAAAAAAGCGGAAGTGGGTCCTACGGAGTGATCGTATTAAATGCATGGACGTGAGAACCTATTCCTCACTTAGGAGACTGCCTGCTTCTTGCGTTCAGGGGTAGCATTCATCTTGACCCTAAGAGGATGTTATTGCCAGTGTCTTGTGGCAGAGGCTTAAGACCTGAAACTTATTGATGAAGGCATGTATGAAAGAAGGATTCACTTACACATCTTTTTTCCTTTAGTATGTATACTTTGACAAGTCGGGTTGTGCCTGGTTAACTACATTATTAATACCATGGAGGATTAGAATATCTGTGAATATAACTATTATATTTGAAGAAAAGCACCATGTAAATTGTTTAGCAAAATGTTTCTTAGTGCACGTACAGCAGTTTAGCAGCTAAGGGTAGATGGCTGTGCTGCACTTGAATAAATGCTATTACTTTAACTGCACTGTTAAGATAAAACTATGGACTTTTCTTTTGGGAAATTAGTAGGACTTGATGCAAGTGAGAGAGGGAAATGTTTTAATGAATTTATCCTTGGGTTAGTTCAGACTTTCAGAATTTTTTTTTTTCTTCTTCCATACAGGGGGGTAAGAAAAAGATGAGGGTGTTGTTGAATGCCATTCAGTTAAGATCCACTAGTCTTGCCAAAAAATGGCTATATCTCAGTATGTCCCAAATGCAGCAACAAGAGATTTAATTCTATATCCCACTGAAAGGCAGGGATAGGAAGTGCTTTAAGAGAGCAACTTGGTTAAATCATGAGATCTCAAGATACCATATAAAAATAGAAAGTAGGTCTCATTTAGCAATAAGAATAAAAGGCTAACAAGAACATGTAAAATTAAAATCAGAAAAAAACAAGGCACAAAATGAGATGCAACTGAAAGGGACCCAAGAAAACTTTCTATAGTACATTAATAGTGAGAAGGCAATAAGGAAATAATTGCTGCAGTGTTCAGAAGATGATAGAATTATTGGCAGATGCCACGGAGTAGTGAAGTGTGGAATGCCTTTTTTTGCTTCTTTTTTTTTGAAAGGATGAAGTATGATGAAATGATTAATCTCTACTCCAACCTGAGTGCTTTTATCACTAAAAATGAGCTGGAGAGTATTTCTCTTCAAACCACCTAGGCTTGATGAAATTTACCATTTGGTGTTTACAGAAGGACAGAAAGGGGTAATATTTCTGGGATTCTTGAAAAGTTATGTAGGATTGCAAGGCTGTAGGGCACCTGTCTTTAAAAGGAGAAAGAGGAGGAACTGGGGAATAACAGAACGGTCAATTTAGATTACATTTCTGGTAAACATCTGCAACAAATAATTCAGCTATCTGTAAACAATTGGACTTAGCAAGGAAATGAGTAAGAGCTAACATGGATTCAACAGTAACAAATCACGGGGGGGAAGTAGTTTAACCTCTACAATGGGTAACAGAACTAGAGAAGAAGGGAAGGTGGTGGTCTTTGGCCGTCACAACTGACCTTTCCTTACTTGAAAGATTAGTAAGCTCTGGCCCATATGATTATTTTAGTTATACGAAGTGCTGCTTTAAGATGTTTTAAGATTACTGGGGGCTTGGTAAAAATAGATGACCTATACTAAGTGTATCCCATTAGTAATTACCCCTATGCTATACTAGTTCTGTCAGATGTTTCTTTCTTCTGTAAAGCAGGTTATGAAAAATAGTAGCATAAGAAATTATTTCTAGCTGCTGTATTTGGCATTCCTTCATTGTTCTGGACCTGCTATTAACTGAATTGTGAAGCAAGTTAAGTATTATCATATTTTTAAGCAGCTAGTAGTTTCTGATATTTTCTGTGTAAATATGGTTTATTTATTTTATTGCAGGATTTGGTTATCCGTATCATCTTCATTCTTGGTAATTTAACAGCAAAGAATAACCAGGCCCGTGAGCAGTTTTTTAAAGAAAAAGGAAGTGTTAACACCTTGATATCATTATTCCAAACCTACCATGAACTTGATTTGAATGCACAGAAATGGTACCACGAAAGAGCAGGGGAAGGAAAAGACCACCCAAAGCATCCTTCAGAGGCAGAAGATGTTCTGATAAAACTCATAAGAGTGCTGGCCAATCTCTCCGTTCATCCCAGCGTAGGAGCAGCTCTGGCAGCTGCCCATCATGTTGTAGAATTACTTGTTACGGTACTAGGTAATAAAATCTATGTTGTGTGTGTGTTTTGTCTTTGTTCAGTCTGTAAGGAGAGTTTAGATTTTTTTCTACTTGACCTTCTTATCTAGGTTGAGCCATAACTAAATCTGTTCCATTGCTAAAATAACAATGTCAACCTGCTGATATTCATAAACTGTTTTATGTAGAAAGCCTGTTTGAGAAAGTGGAAGCATTGCTGCTTTGGTGCTCACTTTTCAGTGGGGAAAAACATTGTAGAAGCGTTTCATTCAGTGGTAAGATTTGCAGATATGATCATTAAGGGTAAGGAAGCATTTTATTCCCAATGCATCTCACTGAGAGTTCATATATAAAGGAAGTCTGTTCTTATCAGGTGCTACACACGTGTGTGGTGGTGTGGGTTTTTTTTTTTAAGGTTTGCACATTTTGTGACTGTTCTGGGTTAAGTATTCTTTTTGTTCCCTGCACCTGTAACTTTCAGCCTCCTCGAAAAATTTTCTCTTCTTTTTTCTTCTTTTTCAGATTTCCAACCTTTATTTCTTTCAGGTGGAAGGGAGTGTCCCTTTCCCTCCAAACAGAGGCTTAGGACTGCAGTTCCTTTACCACTTGCTGATCCCTTTCTACATCAAATTAGAGGCTAGGACTGAGCAGTCTGTTCTCCCCATAAGTGTTTAGCAGTGACAAGATACATCTCAAAGAACTCAGGATATTTTAGTTTGTGATGAGACCATTAAATATTATGTAAAGACAATCAGCCTGATTATATGCTAGCTTACCAGTTTTACCCACGAGCCACGGGGGATTAGAGAAGGCAGACTCACACTTCATCCATTCTGTCTTAAGCCCTGTAGGAGCTTCCTGGGTTGGAACTGTCTTAATCGTTGTGTAAGTGCTTTCAAGCCTCAAAGCTTCTCTCTGCCACCCTCCCCTCTTCCTTACCACTGTATCAGTTAGTTTACTACAAAATGTTCTCTCTCCCTATGAACTTATTTCCTTCACCCTTAGTTTCTGAGGCCAGAAACCTCAGATAAATTGCTATACACAACTTTCAGACTTGCTGGTGTAGTTTTACAGTAGTTAACATTCTCTCAGGAACTCTAAGAGAGAGAATGTTTCAAATATTTTTGAAGAAGTCTTTCTTTTTTTCAATACGTCATGGTACCTGACATTTCAGTCTCATAGTCCTTGGTATTTCTCCATGTCTGTCACTCAGGCCTATTTCTGCATGTGGATTCCTCTCAGTTCCATCTTAAAATAGCAAATAGGATTTGTAGAATTTCTTAACTAACTAGATTTTAAACCATGTTGCCTTAGTCACAACGATTTCTGTAGATGAAGAGTTGGAAAGAGTGACTTTGGCTTGCCATTTGTGGATCAGCTGTTCCTGTTAGCTTCTGCCATTTTACTGAAAAACAGAACAGTTGTCTCTAATAGTGGCCATGTAAACTATGATTCAGTTTGCTTCTGAGCTATAATGCACTGCTAAGTTAGGCTCATGTGCGTGTGTGTATCTACATATGCTTTTTTCTTTCTTTTTTTTTTTTTACTCTCAGAATACAAGTCAGTTGATGACTGTGAGGAGTTGGTCATCAATACTGCAATAACAATCAACAATTTATCCTACTACAAAGTGAAGGGTTCTGCTGTTCAAGACAAGAAGCTACACATTGCTGAAAGTAAGGACTTTTAAACTGGTACTTTTTGTATAGCTTTTTGAAAGTGGAAGTTATTCATGCTATAGTTTGACGCTACGGAAAATAAAGACACTGACAATGTTTTGTGGTATCATATTGCAGGAACATAGAGTTCACAGGGCTAAATTCTTCCCTTAGTGATTTCTTATGCTTTTGGAACATAACTCTATGACTTGTGTGAAAATAATCAGGTTGTTGACAAAACCCCTTCTTTTCCTCCCCAAAGGAATTTACCATATTGTTCTCTGTTCAGCAATTTTTGCTAGAGTTGTTCAAAATCCATATGCCTGAATCAAATTAAGCATGTTGCTTTTTAGTTCTAATCAGAGTATGGCAAGAAAGTTGTTTTTTTTCTTCTTAGTACCTTCTAGATCTGCAAAATCTGATTTATGTCTGTCTCTGGCTTATAGATCCATTGGCAGTATAGGAGTTGTGTGATTCTCTCCCCTCTGACAGTATGGACAATAGTCATAGTTTAGTGATGTGTAGGAACTGCATCTGAGTTCTGGGACTCATTGTGATAATGTTATAAAAAAGGTAGAGAGTCTATGTCCTGCATACCTTACTCTCTAAATAGACAAGACATGGGGAAGAGACGGAGCCTGAAGTTTGCACAACGGGTAGAATGAGGAGTAAGAAAAAATATTCTGCTGTCAACTTAGTGCCCTGATGGGTAGACATCACATTCTGTCTAGGTAACAGTTCTGTTGTTCTGTCACGAGTCATTTTATCACCCATAATCCAGCTGTCTCTCACTGATAGAGAAATGTGGAAACATATGACTCCTCTGCCTGTCCCATTTGCTTGCCCTCTCCTGTTTTTATCATTAGCATGTGGAACCAGTCCCATCACCTTTCCTCTGCCTGAACTGAGGAGAGAGAAAACCTTTTGATGGAAGACCAGCAGGCTTCCTCCTCCAGGAGACATTTTGAGAATACTTGCTGTTTGATACAAGTGGTAGATCCCAAAGACAAAAAATAATCATTTCAGATGTCTCTTTAAGACAAGTTCAAGGCATCTTCAGTATTGTAACATTCAAAGACAAAAATAATGGGAACAAAGCCAACCTTTTTCTATTTTTTTTTTCACTCATTTTTCTGTGGTAGAAGGGTTAAAAGTTCAGTGATTTGAGTCCTTTATATGATGGATTGATTTCAGTAGCTCACTTCATACTCACAGAAGACTGATAAATGTAACTTCTGTAACGTCACTCCTTTGCCATGCACTGAAAACCTACAGGATGGTAGCTCTTCCTAGGAAATGCTGAAGGTCTCATTCTATCTGCTGAAGTTACAGGCTACTCATATGTGAAACTGCTAAGCACGAAAGCAGCAAACAAGTAAATGCTTCAGACCAGGGCAATATTAAGTAGCTGTTCAGAGAAAATGTGTTTCCTTGTTATAGCAGCACTGAGAGAAAATAGAGCTAATGTCAGAAAATAATTTGAGTTTTAGGAGACATCCCACCATAAGACCATCTGTTCAGGATCTAAATCAATTCTCTTATATATTACATTTTTTTTTTCTTTGTCTTCCTGGATTTTCACATGAGCCCACTCAAAACTGTATAGCAAAACTGGCTCCCATTATTACAACTGTGCTTAGGCTATCTTCATAACTCCTCATCTGTTCTTTTGCATTTAGCCCCATATTGGAGCTCTTTGTCTCATCTTCAAAGCTCTACACAATTTAGCTCTTGTTCTACCATCTGCTAACCCCCTTCACTGCAACCAGACAGTTAGATAACTGTTCCCATTTATTACACTTCTTGCTGTTGCTGCTTGCATTCGGATATTTATTGATAAAAAGCCAAGCACATGTTTGTGATATACAAGTAATTGTGTTTATGTCATTTCTCTGCAAACCAATAGTGCTTTTAAAGCTGTTAATGAGCAATAATATGGATGGAGTTGTGGAGGCCATCAGAGTCTTTGGCAATCTTTCCCAGTATCATGAGATCCGTGACTTCATCGTACAGAAAAAGAGTGAGTTACTTTTGCATTTGTAGGAGTCCTGTTTTTAAATGTCCATAGTTCTAAAAAGGAAAGACTGTTACTAAGCTGTCTCAGTTAAAGGGTAGAAGCAATCTTCTCTGATGTTTTGCAAATCAGGCAAATGTTAGAATTCAATAGTAGTCATTATAAACACCATTTTATTTCAATTTCATTAAAATGGAAATATTGCAGTAGGAAAATCGTGCCATGTTGTGCCTTCACAAAGGTAAATACTACAAAAATTCTGTTTTTCCTGAAGATTATAATTTTGAAATTTCCCTTCCCTCCTTCAATTTCTCAAGACCTACAGATTAGTAGTGATATAAAATGAAAATCCAAGTTAATTCTCATTCAGGTTCATAATCAAAAGTTTTTGATTCCCATGTTTGACAGCGTGTTAGCGCTTTGTAACATGCATTTACGATGTTTGACTACCTCAACAAAGAGACCTCTTATTTGCCTGTGGGTGAAGTAGGATACAAGTCTTCTCAAGTCCTTTTGCTTTGTGTGTCTTAAGAACTTTGAGAAAAATGGCAACTCCTTGCTATCCACAGCAGGTGTGTCATAGGTTTAATTAAACATCAGTTCACCATAAATTTTTTGTATCTACCTGTAAGTGCTCAAAGTGAGGTGATATGCCACAATATACAACCCCTTCTTTTAAGGGTGGACATATCACTACTTTTGGAGGAATAGGTATCTGCAAAGGGAGAACTGACACTTAGTAGCTGGTTGCTGATGAACTGTATCCATCAAAGAACTGAATTTTCCACCTTTGAGAGACTGTGGTGTTGGTGCACCGAGCTCAGGAAGAGCTGAGAGGCTGCCTCTCCATTAGGCAAGACTGACTCCCTCACTGGGGTTGCCTTCCACTGCCTACTGAGTTCAGCGTGAACCAGTGCTGCGAGATGCTGCACGTCCAGCATCTGCTTCTTGCCAGTCTCCTGCAGGAGCCCCAGGCTGCAGCAGTCCCAGCTGGACTTGGTGCAGTCTAGGGCAACCCTGCCACTCACCGGGGGTAAGAACTTCCCTCTCTGAGTGCCAAATGCCAAATCCTAGCACTTTCTGCTGACTGTGCAATTGAAAGGAGGGTGATACTTTTAAGAAAGAAGCTGTAATTCGGTTCGGTGAACTTCACCTCTTCCAATTGCATTTTCACATTACTTTGGTGTATTTTTCTAACTAGAATTCTGTATGTGTTGCTTTGAAGAAAGCTGGTGTTCGCTGTGATGTAATAATGGCTGTTACTCTGGCTCATACACCTATTCTACAAATGTCACAGTAATATGCTGCAAGGTTAAATTTTTGGGTAGGGTATCCCGCATTTGACTGCGTTCTAAGTATACATGTTTAATAAGTATGCTGTAATGCCACTTGAATAAGTTGGTCTTCCCAGTAATGTTGTTTCCTTTACAATCCAGTATACAAGTTCATGATTGCTTTACTTGATGCCAAGAACCAAGATGTCTGTTTTTCTGCCTGTGGAGTTCTGCTCAATCTCGCAGTAGACAAGAACAAACGAGCTCTTCTGATGGAAGAAGGAGGAACTGGAAAGTAAGTTCCCGATTATGCTTATGAAAAAGGCAAGTTCCAGTAGTTTGGCCAAAGAGTTTCAATGAGATTCTTTTTTATTGGAGCCAATAACTTGTAGTAAGGATACATATTTAATAGATATTCAGCATCTAATGTTCTTCCAGAAAAAGCCTTTCATATTCTTTCATATGTTTTTTACAAAAGCATTACCGTGGTTTAGCCTACTGCAGAGCCAAGAACCATAGAATAATTTCCCAAAGATCCTCCTGATACTCACAGACGAGGAGTACCATACAGCAAAGCGACTAAGGCATGGCTTTGCAATAGCTGCTTATGCTTGACTTAACTAGATCCTGTGTGGGCTACAGTTAACAGGCACCATTGATGTGTATCTGTGGTAAGTGTGAAGATTGCTTCAAGAACTGTGATACCCCACATGGTCTCGTGCAATTTTTGTAACTACCTAATACCGCAGGGAGAACTCTCTGATATAGCTGTGCTCAGCAGAGAATAAATAGCTGCTGAGACTCCTCTCTCTGAGAGTTCAAGTTTAAGGCACTTACACTGTAAGTGGTATTAGATCTTGAAAAACCACTGTGGATGCAACACTTGTGGCTTTGATGTTCAGATAATAGCGGATCAGGCTTAATTGGAGCAACATGAAAGATCATGTTCCTGTGCTTGTAAAGCAGTTGATACAACCCACATTTATGAAACAATGTGCCTAACTTTGAAATGCTTTCCTGTTCCTACATCATATAATTACTTTTTTATACAATGTAAACAATGCATAGTCTGCTCATCCTTCCTTCCTGTGTTTTAGTTAACTTACAAGATATAAAACTGAAAAAGAAGAATAAAAATAAGTTACAGGCAAATTGAATAATAAATGTGACAAATTTCTATTATGTAGAATTTCTGTTATACAGAATATAGAGTATTATGTAGAATGTAGAATCATATAGAATGTTCTCTACTCTGTCTGAAAATTTGTGAAGAAGGAAGGAAAACCAGTAACAGTATGGAATAAATCTAGAGAATTTGGAAGTGATTGTTAAGGAGGTCATCCTGACTGTGCCAAACCAGGTCTGTGGATTTTTGGAAATGAGGTTATTGTACCAATATATAGTGGCCCTAATAAAACATGGAATTAGTCTCATCAGAGAGTTAAACTTCAAAAAATTAGGGCAAGTTCTTTTTGCTTTTCATTAGATGCCTTGTGGTCTTTCACAACGACTACCTTCAGAGAGGAGAGAAAAAGCAAACCTCTTTTTGGTTGCTTTTCAATTACTGCTATTTTCAGCCATATCTGCATGTAATAGTTATCCCATGTTCCCTTTACTAATCACCAGTTTATAAATCTCACAGTGAAGCAGAGAAGTGAGGGAAGAGAGAGTTGTAGGGTTGGGGAAGAGAACAGCAGTGAAGGATTATGATTAGAGAGGTCACTAGGGACAGCAGGTGAAAACCAATGTTTACTTCTGCTGCCCCAGGACTTGTGAAAACTGCTGTTTGGAGCTCTGGGTAGCTACTGTACGTAAGCTAGTGCAGGCAGAAAAGTTATAGGTTAGTTTCAGAGTCCTGCTTTTGATCTATCTTGCATTTGGTATCTTCAAGGAAGTGAGATTAGAAGAAAGGTCAAGAACCTAATGGTCCTTAATAAAAGTGGCATTTCTGAGAAGAGTCCATTGGGAGTGCAGGCTGAGGAAATAAAAGAAGGGGCGAGATCTGCGAAACAGGCAGTATTCACTGAATGTAAGAGGTAATTCTGTGAGTCATGGAAGTAATTCCTTTGGATTTGTCTTCTGGTCAGATCCTCTGGTGTGTAATAAGCTGGACGTTCTGACTGAAGCTTTTTCTGCATTCATACCATCTTTTCCAGATGGATTCATAGTGCCTGATAAGGTTTGGCTTGCATTGCAATGTCTGCTCCTAGTGATAGCCACAGATTTGGGACAGTCATGGATTGTCATGAGACTTGTTGGAATTTTAGTGTCTTTGAGATGGTTACATTTGTGATGTATGTGCTTGAAATTGGTCAGTCGGGTTCAAAAGTTATAGGGGATGGACCAATGCAGGCAGGCATACGCACATATGTGTAGACAAAAGGCACGGTCACATCCTTAGGAACTAGACTAAATGAAAAGGGGGAAGTTACTGAGGACAAAAGTAGCATCTTAAGTTTATTAATGTAGAATTTTCCTGCAAACTTTCATTGGAGTCTGCATACATTTCTAGACTGCCTAGATTTTGAGGGGCTCAGGAGAAAACTACATGGGGCAAACCACTGTTTTTGTTTGATACTGACAGGTTAGTTGACTGTTTACGAGACTTTGGGCCGTCTGACTGGCAGCTGGCTTGTTTGATATGCAAAACCCTGTGGAACTACAGTGAAAACATCACAAGTGTGGCCTCATGCTTTGGAGAAGATACCGACACGTTGCTGGTGGTGCTCACAGCACTCTTAGGTGACATTCAGAATCTTGGTCTTTTTTCCTTAATAAGAGAAATAGCAGGAGCAAAATCAAAGCAGTATTAGATTGGGTGGGAAGTCTGTCATGCAGCTTTAAGTGGTCTATTGCCATTCAACACATTCGCTCAGATCTTACAGATTGCCAAGGTGGAATTGGCCGCTGTCACTCCCCGCTCTGGGTTGTCTAGTTAGCATGCCCCGCCAATGCTTTTCACCAGCTGCCTTTCTGTCTGCTTGAGCCAACTAGCCCGTAGACCTTCAGCACAAAACATACTTTTCACTGGACGTAGGCCCCTCTGGCCTCAAAGGTCACTGCAGGTACTGACAGAAGTGGGGGCTCAGCTCTGACGCACCTGGTTACTGCACAGCACGCACAGGGCAGTCTGGGGAATATGGCTTTTCCCCTTAGTCAGAGGGCTCAGTGGTGCCACGGGCTGAGCTTGCTGTTTGTGACAGGAGTCCCTGGGCCGCCCTTCTTTTCTCACCACAATCTCCTTGTGGGCAAGGACAACAGCCTGACAATTTCTCATCTGCTCGCTAAAGCTAAGGAGGGTGTGCTCCTCCACAAATACAGGCTGGAAGGTGTCTACAAGTGAATGTTAAGACCCTAATTCGCTTACCCAGTTGGGTCTTTTCATCTGCACATTTATGTTTGCTTCAGATTTTACAGAGTTTAATTGCTATGTAATAGTCCTATAGTCACTATATTTAATTTTCCTCCTTTATTTTATGAGCACTGCTTTGGTTATGGTTTTTATTTTGGGTAGGTCATTCACAGTTATATTTTTAAAAAAATCTTTAAAATGTAAATGAAATTGAAGCAAACTAATTTTGTTTTGGTTTTAATTGGAAATTTACTAAAGATGTATGCTTGCTATGGAGAAGGTTGCATGTTAGTCAGACCCAGACAGAAAGCGAGATCCCCATGGTCTCTTCTGTTTTTAGTCAGTCAGAAAAGTGGGTGGATTTGTGAGGATTTTTTTTCAGTTACAGCAGAATTACTGTTATTCATTGTTGTAATCATTCCTTGCATTACATTCCTTCCTATGATCGAGCATATCTTAATGTGAGAACTAATTCCATCTATTTATCTGAAAATACTCAGTGTTTCAAGATCATTAGTGCACTTTTTAATATTCTGCAACACAACTGCAAACTTTACGGCCACAATCACGCTTGAACTTTCTGGCATGCAGCAAGGAATATATATCTTTGTTTTGGAAAATTCTTACTTATTTTTATCTCTGCATTTAACATGGCTTATTCCAGCAATTAATTTGACTGCAGAGTCCAGGCTGGGTAGTAGTTGGAACTCTCATTAACCAGGACAGCTTTTCTGAACTGGAAGTTCATGTACAATTGCAATTGCAGTTACAATTGCAACTGTAATGCAACTGTAATGACGATTAATTAAAAATAGGTCAGAATTAAATCAGAAGGCTAGTCTTTCTTCACACCACAGCCAGAAGAGTAGCTGTAGTAAAAGTGCATCCTATTAATTGGATCTGGTTTCTCTGTGTGTTAAGAGCCAACAAATTTTAGTAATAGCAGCTGGTTAATATTGTCCTACATCTTCCTCCTCCCATTGTATCCAGTAACAGCCTTGAACCGTCATTGCTGATTCTATCATTCAGGAAGCAGGAGGCAACTGCTGACAGTCAGTGGACTGTACTTCAGCATCAGCACGCCCTCAGGAAGCAGAAAAAGCGGAACATGGCACAGCAGACACCTCGCTTCACCTGCTGTGCTTGGCCTCCTCCCCTTTGTTTGTCTTTCCCCTACCTGGCACAAGATTCCAGAAGATACGAGGGAGCCAAAAGGGAGTGGAAATAGCCTGAAAAGACATTGAGCCCGAGAAAGGCTGGACAAAAGGCACCATTTGTTTTTCTTTTTCCCTGCCTGATCCCAGCAGCCTGGGACGCAGCGGCACTGCTTTCCACTGCGCTGTCATTTGCCCTCTTTTCGCAGTTCTTGAGTCTCATGTCACTTTATTGGCTCAGAGCTTCTGGAGGCTGGTGTTTCCAGGCCCCTGACTGCAGCTTTGCCTTGCCCTGGTCCCTCAGGAGCAGCAGTGGAGATGAGCCTCTGTCTTGAGAACGTTCTTCTGTTTGGTCATTCAGTGATATCTCCTTTCTCCCTCTCTGTTTCCAGACTCTTCTTCTGCTCACCTTTACCTCTGCTATCAATTCTAGGAGGTTATTTTGGAATCTCGGTACATGTGAACTCTTACATGGCATGATATTAGCTTCCAGGGCTCCTGGCCCCTGTCTTGTCGGAGTTACAGGGGTGGGCAGCCCTTGCAGACTGGAGTCTGTACTCTCATTTTCAGCTTCCCCCGTAGCCTGCAGACCCAGTGTGCTTGTCTTGTTCCTGGGCTTGCAGCCAGTTCATACGCTGTTTGGCCAGTACCCAATTTTGCTAGTTTTGAGGAGGGTCATGGGAAAATTAAATTATCTGAGGATGCACAGCTTGCGTGTGGGACACTGATCCTCACTGATCACCAGTGTTGCTCACATTCTGCTTTGGGAAATTCACTGTTTTGGTTCAACACTTCAGCTTTTGAACTGGTTCTGACCCTTGTTCTTGTAGGCTGGAATTCCTGACCTCAGTGATTCTATAAACATTCAATCAACTTCTGGTGGGCACAGCTGCCTACTAAAAGCGAAAAATGTCTCTTGCTCTGTGTTAGGAGATAGTTAATTTGGGTAGAAAAATCATTTCAGGAGTAGGCAAAGCAATTCTGCCTGAAAACAAAACCTATAATCCCTTACCTTCCTCTTCAGCATCTCTCACTTCTCTGCTGCCGAGATTCATTTTACGTATGTTGGGCTACAGTGCCATTGATAGGACAAGAGCTAATGGGCACAAGTTGCAATAAGAAAAAATCCAATTAAGTATTAGGAGAAGTAGTTCCCACCATGGCAGGGGTCAAGCACTGGAACGGACTCGCCAGAAAGGCAGTGGAATCTCCATCCTCGGAGATGTTCAGTACTCAACAGTACATGGACCAGAGCAACCTGATCTACAGTGGCTCTGCTCCAGAGGTCCTGTCTAACCTAAGTTATCCTATGTAGATGAGATGCCTGAGGCTGGATTTTAGCTTTGATTACAGGGTTTCTTCCTGCAGAGATATGACATGTCTTCCTTCTTGAAAGAATGGTGGGTTTTCCTCTTTATTTTATTACAGAAAGCCTCTAAATGTCATCTTCTCTTTATGCAAAACCCCTTTTGGAATCTACCTCACAATCAGCATCTCTTTAATTTTGGTAATTTAGAAACACTGTAGTGACATAGAAGTTGAGTATTGTTGGCAGTTACTGGTAACTTGCTATGAAATGGAGCCCATCTCCATGGAAGAGTAATGTCGTCTCTTCCTTTACAGCTGTTGCAGCTCAGGCCGTGTGCTCTGCGTAGGCACCTTGGCATTCTTTTAAATGGGAATAGTTGCTGTTCAAGCATCTCTTTTCTACACAAAGTTTGACTCAAAATGTGGGTAACTGATCTCTTCAGCTCCAAGTTGTCTTTTACCTGCTGTGAATGTGCAGTAAGGTCCCTTACAGAGTTATTTATTTAGCAGATTGTCAATCTGGTGCTCTTTTATAGTCTAGGACAAAGATAAGTCACACTGCCCACTGGGTGCAGCACTGTATCTTCATTTTAGGTCCATTCATGGCCTAAAGGCTGTCAAATATCCTTCTGTTAAACTGTGTGAAAACATTTGTTTAGCATTATCAGTTGTGTTTGTAGATTCCTGATTCAGGAACGTGCTTCTGGTTGCAGACTGATCTCTTTCTTCTGTAAGGGTTTGCTTCTTTGCCACATCCCATGCCAGGCAAAATGGAGCAGGAATAATGAGCGACGACTTCCTTTCATTCCTAACGTTGCTTGTCTCTATTAAAAAAGAGTGTCCTATTACTTATGAAGTTTGTGAGGAAGGGAGGGCATCAGTAACATAGTTACCAGTGTGGTTCATGTTCTTTAAGTATGATAGTAGATACAGTTTGAAAGTGTCTTCATGAACCAGGTTAGCAAAGCAATTTGTGACAGGAAAAACATAGTTGTAGTTAGATGAATATGACAGCTTACCTTAGCAAACCTGCTGTGGGTCATGGGAAAACCTGAGTAGTTTCCAGGCTGACAGTCACAGTAAATGCTTGATCTCGAAGACACAGTTTAGCTACACCTGTGTGGTGTAAGAATACTAGAGCCTGCAATACCCTTTTTACTGATTTACTGACCTTAATGTTCTTTATTTTCCATTAAAGCTGAGTCCCTCAGACAGGGATGCTTAGTTAAACGTGGAGTTGTTTTCAAGTCATCAACATACACAGCTGATAAGTTGTATGTGCTGTAGTCAAAAATGCATGGTTGGGTGTATTTTTATTCAGAACCAATGATGATATTTTGCTTGATTACAGATGAAGAGCTAGCGCTGGATGAGAGCCTCGACAGAGATTTAAGGGACTACCACAAACTCTATTGGGAAAGAGAGTTCAAACCTGTGGCAGAAAATCTTCTTGACAGAATTCGAAGCCATCACTCCTTTCTTCCCACTATGACTATTACTCCATTTTAATCAGTCATTTTTTTTTGGGGGTGTAGATTGTACAGCTTTGTATTTCTAATATCCCTGTATGTTGCCATTGGTAAGCACATTGGAGAGCATGGCGGTTTAATTTTTAAGAAGTCAGTAAAGCCTAGCATTTATATACTGGATACTGTCTTTTGAGAAGCTTGTATGAAATTTTTGCATGTGCAATTACTTTTTACAACATATTTGAGCTGATCACACAGCTGTTCAGTGTGATTTGTCTATAAATTGCATAGTTTCTTGGCTGGGAAAGTGAAACAAAACTATTTGCTGGACTTCTAATTTTTAAAAGATAAATTACTACTGAGTAGAGCAGTAGTAGAAGGGCAAGGAAACTTTTTTCCTCGTCTAAGTCCCTGGGGATTTCTTTACTGTTGCTGGGGCAGGGGAGGGGAGATTTCATGGTCCAGGGTTTGCGGGTGGTACGGAGGAAACTTCAGTGAAGGTAATGAAATTTGCAATGTTCCTTTTGTCCCAGCAGCTTGGGTATTTCTTGTGACCAGCAAGGCTCAGCCCGGCAGTAAATTGCTTAGGGAGCATGTGTGGCAGCCTCTGTCGCTGCAGCCCACAGGAGAGAGCTGCTCAGCAGTTCAGTATGGTTTGACTCCAGAAGATCTTAATTATTGTTCCTTCTTTTGCCATTTGAATTTGAGCTGAAGTTGAGGGGAAGATAAATGGCTTCAATGCCCCATTTGTTTCTTTAAAAAAAAAAAAAAAGAATGGATTTGCTTTTTGGGGGCATTAAAGAAAGGCTGATGGGTAAGTAGTCCCCTGGGGGGAGGGAGCCAGAGGCATTGTTCTTGGCATTCACACCAAGGCCAAAGGCAGGCATACTAACACCAGGCTGTGTAATGCGGGGTGGGGATGCAGTGGGAAAGGCCTGGGGGCCAAGCCCTGTCAGCAGGTCTCATCAGAACTGACAAGCGCTGAGTATCTCAGAGGGCAGCCTAAAACTGAGGGTTTGCTCAAGTCAAGGTGGATACATAGGTGGTTAAGATTTGTTCAAAGAAAAGGCTAGTTGTGTCGGTCGTTACCGACCAAACTGTGCAGAAGGGCCTGGAGCGCTGTGTGGTGTGGCCTGTAGCACAGGGCAAAGGTGGGTGTCCCGTAGCAGAGCGCAAAGCTGGGGCAGCCGCTGTGTGTGAGCGCTGGCCTTGTGTTCAGTGCCTCTCTCATGCTGCTCTTTTTTATGTGGGCTGGGGTGCGCATACACATGCACAAAGTTTTGAACTGAACCTACAAAGAAGATGGAAAGGCAAGGGCTGCTGGGGAGGGCTGTTAATTGCTGCTCGTGGGGCAGATGGCTCTGCCACGCTCCTCTAAGCACAGACTCAAAAGAAAATCCTGTGTGGGTTTGGTTTTTTGATAGTGTCCCACAGCCCACGCAGCAGCCAAGCCATTTAGTTCCCTTCACACGTGCTGGTGCACACTGTCTCCTTCCATGCGTTGCCTCGCTTTTTGGACCGGATCCCCCTTCCACATGGTCTTTTGGGGTAAGGTGCCAATACTACCAGTGCCCCCAACATCTGGGGCACGTGAGAGGTTGCTGCTGCGCACACGTGAGCTGCTGCACTGTGCAGGCACAGGCTGAGGCTCTGCAGGAGCTACTCAGGAGCTGTCAGGGCCTACAGCCTGCAGCAAAGGAGGGCAGCTCACACCCGCAGCGACGGAGGCAGTGCTGTGGCTTGTTCCTCATGTCCTGGCACTGCTGCTGCTCTGCAGCCATTGCCACTTTCCACTTTTGTGGAGCATCTGGCAACTTAACAATTTTCTTGTTTTTAGACTAACCCCACTGTCTTTGGTTGCCACCGTGCTTAACAGCCTTGCTTGTTCTGGTCGATGTAGGACCGCAAACACCTCAGCATTCTAATGGAAAATCCCCAAACATTTTTCAGGCCTTTTCTCCAAAGTAGCTTCCAGCGTAGTTAGGATTGTCTGCATGCTGTGCTTAGTGCTCTGTTTGAAAAGGCGACAGTATGAAGCCCCTGAAACACACCCCCTGCAGTGTTTACTGCTTGAAAAGGGAGAGAGTGCCTGCAGGTACCTGTGTATGTCTGGAGAGCATAGGATGGACAGGGCCAGTTTAGGGAACTGGCATGTTTGCCTTTGCTCCCCCCCAAAAAAGCAGCAGGAGAATCAGGTGCTGCAGAAATTCCATTTACAGACTGGAAAGACACTTGTGTGTCCTTAGGCATAGCTTACCTTTATGATATGCCTTTAGACAGGAAAGTTTTGCTCTGCTTTTGGAACATTAAAAATCCTGTATTTTTAGTTAAGAGGAAGTAGCAGATGCTTCCTGTTAGTCACAATTTTTGACAGTTTATTAATCTTTCTCCTCTAGCTCTTTTTAGATATTTTAGCTTCTTGGAGTGTAAGCTTGAAACTGTTCTCAGAATGTTCTGTAGTAAGAGAAACCAGTCTGAGCTGAGAAGCAGGCCCAGGGACAGAAATCTTAATTTAATTCTACCTCTGGGCTTGGGAAAATCCATTTCTTTCCTGCCTTACAAATAAGGCTCCTACCTTCCTGTAAGCAGGCAGGAGTTTCTACACAGGAGTGTATTTTAACCCGTTAGAGCCAGCTGTAGGAGCGTGTCCAAATAGTCTGTCATTCCCTTGTAGTAAATCCCCCTCCTGGTGCCTCTTGCTGTACGTTCCTCAGTCTTGACTGCACAGACCTGACCGTCCTTCTGATGCCAGACACCCTGTTGGCACTAGCCTATGAAAATCGGCAGCCTCATCGGGAACTAAAAGTTCACTACTGAAGGATTTAAAAATCAGTTAGAACAGAAGAGATTATATAAAGGTACAGTTGAAATCTACAATCATACCACACCCGTTACCTGTGAGGAAAGAGAAAACCCTATACCCCAGAGTATACCTGAAGAGAGGATGGAGGATTATGGGAAGGATGAAAACATCAGGAGTATAGGAGAGGTGTTCCTGCTCTAGTTTTTTTTTAAAAAATCTAATCTTTAAATTTTATTTTCTCCCACCATTTTAGACTCAGTTGAAACAGTCATGGTTTGTTGTTTTAAGTATATTTGCTCAATTACCATTTCAAACATGGTCTTGAACCAGTAAGTAAACCAGTAAGAACAGAATCTTAGAGTTCAACCACACAAAAACGCCAAGAGAAAAAGTTGTTACCTTTATTTAAAAAATACCAGTAATACTGACAAATTTAAAAAGCAATTCACACTCATACAAAAGTATTCATGTGTTCTCCAAAACCACTGTATAGTAAATGTCAGCATTTTAATAACGTTTCAATTTACTAAAAATAGATGGTTTTTAGCCTAGTTATTTAAGCAACTGCAAAAATCAGTAAGACCAGCGTTGGGCATGTAATACAGTAGGACTGTTTGGCAGTCTAGAACAACATTCCCATACCTTGTCCCAGCCCCTGAACAGCTCTCGGTTCATCCTCGAAAAACAGGACAAGAAGCTACTCGACACTTCACATATAGGTAGATATCTAAGAAGCTCTGAGGACTGAAGTCCTCTTCTTTCCATAGGAAGGCCATTGCACTTTGGAGCTCACCGAATAATGCTGAACAAATGTCCTGAAGCATTTTAAGGCTAAACTATTTGAGAAAATTGACTGCTATCTTTCAAATTATCAGTGTGGACACAAGAGGTTTAGTTCTGATTAAAAAAGAAATCTAAATAACAAGGCTTTTTTGAAACCACACACAATGAAGGCTCAGACAGTAGCAGTGCTCACTTTCACTTTTAGCTTAACTGGAACAGCCTGTGTCTGTTCACTCCACCAGCACAAATAGCAGCATCAAGATTTTCTAAAATTATTCTCGGAGGGAAAGCAAATGTCATCAAGTCCCACTTCTTGTCACGCTCCAACTCCCGTAGTATTTGCCTTAACACAAGATCTATATATCTATCATTTGCTATATTGCCACAAGTTCATAGAGTATCCCGTGCTGTCTAAAGCCAAAATACCATGAGCAGGCAGCACTTCTGCACAACCCTGTCTTTTCAACTGCCAAGCGCTCGCTGCTGAGTGGCAGCGGTGATATTCCAAACACGGAAATAGCTGAAACTAAAGGAGTTATGGCACAATGGGCATCTTAACTTATAGCTACCGTTGGTCCTGAGGCTTCGTCTCTTCCTCTGCCGTACTGCAGCTGCAGAACATTCCAACGTCGACAGGCAGCCGGAGACATCAGGTCATATAGCGAGTAATAGCTCTCAGAGCATAAAGTAGTTCGGCTTGCATCCGAGCTTCTACCAGAAGCAAATTTACATGGACCTTCAGGAAAGAAAAGAAGTTACGCTCTAACGGCGCGCTCCCAATAACGTACGCCAGCGAAGGGAAGTCTGTGGGGCTGCGGTTTTCGAATTAGCGTTTGCAATAGCGGTGGGGGAGCACTTTGCGTTTCAGCTACCCAGATCATGAGTTCTATCTGTATAAGCTTGCTGAGGGAGGAAAGACTGAACAAGCGCTGTCTGTAGTATCGCAGCGCAGTGCCACAGCGGGTCACACGTACACCGCAGCAGGGCCAGGTTCATAGGAAGAGGGAGTCATCCTTTAGTAGACCAACTGGTTTAGCTGGAAAAAACAGACAGGCTTTTAAGCACACAAGCCCTTCTTCAGCAGCAGACTAGGCACAGCTTGAAAATAATTGTTCAAATTCAGCTTGATTAAGTTAATCAATTAGTTAAAGGCAAAAGGCTGGTTGGTACCTGTGGAGCAGAGGGGGTTGTTAGGAAAGGAAGAGGTGATAAGGTCGTTTGCCCCTGTGGGACAGAGAGAGAAACACACAGGTAATTATGACCTGAACAACACAGAGTGGTTAGCTGAGATGAAGCACAAGAAAAACTGCAACATGCCATTAAAACTAGTATCTTTATTGAGACAGAAATGTTTAGTAGCTACCGTAGGTAAGAAATTTTGTTCCCCAGCTCATCTCCTCACTCTCTTTACTGTATTTCTTTGAGGATAAGATCAGAAACCATGTGGGGGAGGGGGTGAAAAGTATTCTCTCACTGACAGCAGGTTGGCTGTCAGTTTGTTCTGGCATGTAATGGCTGTGTTTGGTTTCATTCGTGTGATTTCCGTGAGGATGGATGGTGGTTGCATTCAGTGACACATACATGTACGATCCTTGGATTTTGATGGCTACGGAGATGCAAAGTTTTGGGCTTTCAAGAAGGGTTTGTGTGCTTGAAAAGCTTGTCTCTCTCAGCTGGTCTAACCAAAACAAACACATGTAGTACTTTACTTGAACAACCTTAAATCATTGTAGTTGTAGTACCCCTGCTGTAATTGGGTATCTATCTCTCAACTATTTTCACAAGGAGTTTAGGAAGAGATAGAGCCTCTGATGATACAAACACTAAGGCACATTTATGTTTCAGCACTGTATCAGCGTTCACTTTAAGTGGGGCCTAGAAATATTTTTCCAAAGAAAAACAAGTGGAGGATGTGAGCTGATCGAGTAGACATCCGAGAGTTAACAGCAAGAAATACTACTGGGAGGTGCATTTCAGACTGTAACCCAGCAGCAGGACTTTCAGCTTTCACACCAAATAACTGCTTTGGGGCCATTCACACTAAAAAATGGCCATAGGACTGCAAAAACCTTGGCCCAGCAAGCAAGCTGCTCTGGGTCTGAGGCCAAGGGATGGATCTCACTTCACTTCCTCGCCGCTCTGGGACACAGGCAGTACCAGCCGACAGTGGAGGAGAACGCTGCAGTCGAGGTGGAGCTGTATCATTTACATGTCTAACCTCCCCATACAGTTCAGAGCTTGCACAGCCTGTGTCAGCTGTTAGCTAGCAAACATGCAGCAGGAAAAGAGAAATTATTTCAGCCTGGGAAGTACTACACCTCCTAATGAATTTACTGAATGTGAGCAGAATCCCAGTCACATCAGCTAAAGCTTAAATGCCAGCTGGGGAGCTGTGGCTGCTGACGCGGCAAACATCTACCGCCTGCGTCCCTCAGCCCGCGTGCACACTGTACCTTCTCAGAGTGTTCAAACTGCCTCCAGAAGCCATCATACATTCTTTTTGTGGTCTTTTCAGGAGTGCAAACCACAGTCTTGATATAAACTTTAAAGCTGCGGTCCAACAACTGATTAATTTCACCATAGTCATAATCATCGTATCTGTTCGGAATTGAAAGAAAAACACTTTCATTTTCAAGAACCAGTTATTTTATTTGCATTATTTCTAAGTTCCTATAGCAAAATAAATTATTGTGTAATTTGTACCACTACTGGCCCTTCCCCATGAATAAAAATGTTTAAAAATACATGCATATTTGCTTAATAAATAGCTTTGCTTCGATTTGAGAAAGAAAAAAAAGCCAATGCTAACAAGTCTGATGTATATAGAACAAAAGTAGTAAAACTGACCTTATTCCAAACATACAATGAATATAGTTCCAAATAGCTCGTCTGAGCATTGAGGTATCCACATCTTTGTGCATGGCCATTGTGTTGTAAGTCAGATTATAAGCAATATGAAACTTCTCATCAAGTAGTTGTCCCACATCTGGGTAAAGGCGATTAACCAAGGAATAGCCATGGTCTTCCCAGGAATAATCCTTAGAATAAGTAAACATGCAGAATGGAACATTTCAGAAATGAACTTGTGAAGGTCTAGTGCTTTAATGTCATTTATCCCAGGGCAGATAATCCAGGGTGGGGTGGGGGGGGTGTCATTTGCTTGCTTTAGGCCTTCTCATCCGTGGGGCAGTAAGTTACAGCACAGCAATTTCCAGGTTGGATACTTAGCACAACAGATTGCGCACTGAGCCCCCTGAGAGCCCCACCCTTGTTACCTGAACACGAAAGGTGGGCACGTGCATTCCATGTCTGGAGAAGTCCTTGTAACCATAGCTGGTATCCTCAAAGTGACGAGACACGTCTCTTGTTGGTGCTGATTCTTCATCTTCTGTTAATTTCAAACAGAATTTCAAACCATTTCAGTAAGAACAAACTGGAAGTGTGCTAGTGGAACTCTTAACAAAGAATGGGAGTTTCTGTGCTTTTTAAATAAACACACAGGTTCACTGGACTACCTGTATGAAATCTCTTTGGTACAGCTCAGTGTGACTACAAGTATGGTTCTGAGAGGCAACTCTATGAAAAACAGTCAGATTTTTTCTTACAGACAAACATCTCTTTCTCCTTTATTTTGTGTACCAGTCCCTATCCCCTAAGTCTAGGGGACACTTTGCTCCTAACTCAAGGGGTCTGTAAAAATGTCAAGGGAAAATGTGTTTTGGAACAGAGAGCTTACTAAAAAAAGAGAGCTCTAAGACTTCCATGCCAAGTTTATTTTAGAGGAAACTGTTGAAGAGCCCACAACAACCCCAAGCTTGTAACAGATTAAGTATTATCTCACAGTCATCTGAAAAGTAATGTTTCATACACTTAAATAGTTCAGCGTGTTAAGTACTTCTTTTTACAACATCTTGTGAGATGCTTAAATCTCTTCTGAAACTTTTAAATCATCTCCCAAGAGAGATTCCATTTCTGTTGGAAATGTCTATTAAACATAATATTGGTCAGTAACTATTATGGTGTGTTTGAGAGAAGCCACAAATCTTGGCACTGCTTTGCTTTTCAGTGTTCCTGGAAGAAAACAAGGCACCCCAATCTTGATCTCTTTAATGAAATGGTGATGTTCTTGAGACAGCTAATAACACTTTTTTTCCTTTTGTGGTAGTAAGTATTTCTTCAAGTGATTTGGAAAAGTCTAAATAAATATATATACACACTACATCTGTTCTACCTGAAGAACACACGAACATGCTTTCTCTCTTCTCTCTTTCAAAGCGTGTAGCCATCTCTTCTTGGCTGGCTTCCTCTTCATCTCGACACTCCTGTAGCTGCTTCATTTTCTCCATAAGAGCTTCAACTTCACAGACAGACTCTGTAGACTTGAAAAGGAGACAGAAACATTTCATTTCCATGTCACAAGAACTGACAATGATGGCAGAAATCATCAAGCCAGAAAAATTAAACGCAAGCTATGTCCTTCATTTACATCTTTAAATACTGATTTTTTTGAGGAAAACAGTTCTTGAAAGAAATCTTTACTGACCCAACAGTTCACATTTAGTCATCATCATTTCTCAGTTAGATCCCTGGTATTTTTAGCGTATTTTAAGAATCACAGCTTTTTTGAACAAGTGGTTCTGAAACTAAAATTAAAGTAATTTCTCTTACTTAATCTAAATGTTTAACACCTGAAAAACAAGGAGCTGTAACAGAAATTCTGATAGAGGAAGTAACCACAATTTACTACCCAGCTGTATTTTTTCTCTTCTCTGCTCACAGAGGGAAGGAAAAAGGGTGAGTGAGTGTAAATGCAGATTTAATGAAGCCTCAAAGGAAAGCTAGTGCAAGATAATCTTATTTCACACGAGCTGTTTTAACACCACAACACGCTATTAATTCAATCAGCACAAAGTAAAATAAAGTTATCTTCAGTTTATACAGTTCTGCCCCTTTCCTCTCTGCCTTTTGCAGTCAGTTTGCTCCTTCAGAGAACCAGCAAGCTCCATCAGACAAAATTTAAATGCCACCCACACCACTGCAGTAAAGTCTCACAGGCAAGGAACCTGCATTTAAAATATCTTGTTATCACTGTTCTTAAACCAATGCTTAGTTCACATCATGCTTTTCACTAAGTGGAAGCAAGTACAGATCAGTGAGTATAAGTAAGTGCTGCAGGCAGGAAATACTGTTTTAGAAAGAGAGTCAGAAAATTGCGAATGATCTGTTGTGTGATGTATCACAAACAATTCAAGGCAACAAAGTCAAAGACTGAACTCAACAGAAAAGCCAACTTGCCACTGCACCCATGAAAAAAAGCGTTCCTGGCCACTGCTGCTCAGGACACGTATCATGAACTAGCTGAGGCCAGGAGTTGTCAGTTTGCCTACATAAATGACAAGAAACCAAAAAAATCATACAATTGAGAGATTGTATCCTTGTCTCTCCCTTTGGTAGCTTCCCCCGGCTGACCAGTGTCATTTCAGCTTCTCCTAAATGTAACTTTTCAACTGGTTAGCCCTCGTCTGGATTAGGCTAATCAACCCCACTCTCACTGAATGAAATGAGACAGCCACCCTCTGTGTATTAACCTTACAAAGAAACTACTACTAGTGAAACGGATTGTTTCTTCGGACAGATACTTACTGGAATACTTCCAGTTGGGCTGGCATGAATTTCATCCACCCCGTGGTAACCATTTGTAATATCACACATGCAATAGTTACTGACAGAAGGGGGCCTGAAGGTGTGACCCCCTTCACAGTCGATCTCTGGGCTGATTCCACAACCAAACGTGAAGGAAGCAAGGGAGTGGTAGTGTGTAAGGAGAACGACTGCGTGGATCAGCTCTGCCAGGGACCAGCTGTTCTCTTCAGTCTTCAAAAGTTGCTTTGAAAATAATGCAAGACAAAAGTACTAATTTAAAAAAGCCGTTCAGGTGATCCCACCTTAATGCAGTTTATCAACACATTTCTTTACCAGATAAAATTATTCTTCCCACAGCCACAATTGCTTCCCAACTCTCTGTTGCTGGTAGCGTGCTCAGTGTCCTGTCACCATCTTACCTGCCAGCCACAGACTCACGTGGTTAAGCCACACAGGAGATGACTTCTCTCCCCTCTCTGGCCCTCAGCTATTGAATCAGTTGGGGTTTCTGTTTTGCACCATATGGTTTGTATTGAGGCCAGACTGACTTGAATCGAAATTTCACACCTCTGATGAAGATGCAACCACAACAGTCGCATGTTTCTTCAACTGGTCTTTACAGTCTCAGAACCCCCTGGCAACTCCTTGCAGATCAGCTGTGTAAAAACCTGGCATCAAGGCTGGGCTCCCTCCATCTTGTCCCTGTGGGTGGAATGCTCTACATTTGACAAGAAACTTCAAACCCCAACTTCCCCTTCAGGCAGGAAAGTGTGGGAGGTTTGGGGCCTTCTGGCAAAGTGCATGCCCTCCCCCACAGCCCAGCGTCCTGCCTCCCAGCAAGACCTCCTGCTGCCTCTCCACCTGACAGACAGCGACGAGAGAGTCCCAGCACCCGCTTCCTCCTTGCTAAGGGTAAAGAGAAGAGCAGAGGAGGAGGAGGAGGAGGAGTTGCTCTAGTAACTGTGGCCAGGCCCAGGGCAGGCATGCCCCTGCTGTGAGGGCTGCCTTCGCTGCACACGTGCTGCATGTACCCTCGAAGCTGGCTGATCCTGGTAGCCCTCAGAGGAGGGAGCAGCAGAAGCAGCCGCTTGGTGCCTTGTAGGTGCTGCGGTCCTGGCTGGCTTGTACCACCACCGCTCCCCTGGGCTGTTCTGCCAGCGTGCTCCCTCCAGCCCAGCCTGAAAACTACGCATTTGAACCAGCAGCAATTGAAACAAAACTGTGGTGATCGGTGTTCAGCCTAACCTCTGGCAGCATCTCAGAAATGCTCAGGGGGTTCTAGCACACGACTTAAGGAACTGCACATCTGAGTACATCCTCGTCGCACCAACAGAATTCTGACATGACAACTCTGACACGTCAGTATGTTGTAAATTAAATTTGTTAGTCATTTAAGACCACTTATGATCATGTTAGTTTGACAAGGGCACAAGTGATATTACATCATACAGTATCACAGTGATATAACGCTGAAATGAAAGGCAGTAACACAGAACATCTCTGTCTGGCTCTTAACCCTAAGAATCTGTGATTGCATTTACTGAAAAATAAGGGTACATTCACAATACTTCGTGAAAGATTTACCTCAATATGTTCCTTGGTGATAAGCCAGGGTCGGTGAGCCAACATTTTGTTCAGTTCTCCTAAATTTTGCAGTTTTTGAGGTGCATTTTCCAGACCATTTAACCATTTAGGGTCTCCACCGACATGAAGGAAGTCGTTCACATGGAGGTTAACAAGGTAAGAGCACTGATGTCGTGCTGCAGCCTAGAAAGGAAAACACAATTGTGATACAGAAAACAATTACAGTAAGTTACTGCTTTATGACAAATACCATAAGTCATCATTTCCTCAACATATTCAAGAATAAGACTTGCAGTGATCGAAGGCTGAAGTAAAAAAAAATGGGATTAACACATCAGCCTGCTTTGATTATTGTTCTCACAACGTAAATATTCCTCACTCATATACATTATAACTGTGCTGGCTACAGCTGCAACATGCCTATATCCAGACAGAAGTACAGGCATAGATTTATTGTATGTCCTGAAGCAAGTAATCTATCCTGCACAGTACTCTCCAGCAGGGAAGAAGCAAGGCTGCCTCTAGGTGAATCTTGACCAGCTAAAACAAAAGGAGGTTATAGAACACACATAGCAAGAGAGACTAAGGGCAGCTTTTTGGCAAAGAACAGACCCAGTATCTTTTATTTGAACAGTAATACTTCCCCATCAAATTAAAAACACAGCCCAAAACTTTAATTCAACTTCAGCAGGCAAAGACCGTTGTACTGGCAGATGGGAAATTATGAAATCAACCACTTCTGGCAGAAAACTTGCTTAGAATTTAGAGATTCAGATACAGATAACGGGACTATTGAGTTAGAGGGAGGTGTATTTGACAGGACACACACACAAGCAAGCTTTCTTGAAAAACAATTTCTGAGATACTAAATTGCATTATTTTTGTAACAGATTTTTTCCCCCTCTTTCTCACAGTCCTACCGAAACTATGAACATAAAGTACTGGTCTTATGAAACTATTTGTAAACCAGACACAAACAAACCTACTCTGCTTTTCCCCTTAGCTTCTGATGAAATGCCTCTCCAACTAGAAACTGCAAAACACAGTAATAACTCTATTAAACAAGACCAGAGATTGTTGCCAAAGTGGCTGTTTCTGCTTGCTGCTTTATGTTCCAGCATACCATTATCCCGATGTAGTGTCGGTAATGAAGCGGGAGTGGACCATCCATCTGCAGTAGATAGTGCTGAGTTTTTAGAAAGCTTTCAAGATACTGTGGGTGGAAAACCATCACCAAGGTAACATTGTCCAATCGGCCCAGCGTAGCAAAAGAATCTGCAAACAGCGTGTGCATCATGGCGTCTTCGTTCCCCACTTGAATCGTCTGATTGAACAGAAAGAGCAATTAGCAATATTGTCTAAGAAGTACCAATAAAATAGTAAATAAATATATTACCACAGCACCCAGAGGCCCTAGTGAAAGGAATTATGTTATAAATCTATTAATGGCATTAAATCAGTGCACATAAGGCAAGGCACATAGAATCTCTTTAATACCTCTCATTTAGGAGACCACAAATGGTTATATCAGCAAAAGGAGATTTTTGGCTTTACGGTTCCTTTACACCGACTTCTCATTTTTAGCTGTCTCACCTTCACTTTCTTGAATGCCCCAAACTGATCTAACTTAGTTCATTATAACAACAAAAAGCTAATTGAGTAATCATTTTTAGTAAGGAAAAAAGAGAGAAAGAAGTAAAAAGCTAGCTAAGAGGACAAGAGAGAGAAATAAAAGGAAACTGAAACGTAAGGCTCTATAATTCCCAGAAAAACACAGGCATATTACTAACTTTTCCTCTGCTCCAAATTCTCTTACCAGACAATCAGGAGAGAAGCACCAGAAATGCTCAGCCACAGCACTTTGAAGCTTCTTAGATTATTCAGAATGGTAGAGGCAAATCAAGAAAAAGTAACCCAGACCATGGGGGCAGGTGCCTTGTGGACCAGTAGGAAATGACATCTGGATGTTCATAAGGAAACAGATACTCTTACAGAAAACTGTATTGACTTTCTCTTATGCTAGATAGCAGTTCTGGAGCTGTCATAACTATTCCAAAGCTCCCCAGGGCTCTCACTGCTTCTGTACGCTAGAACTGTGGCCAAAGTCTCACCAGGACTGAATGTGATCACGACTGAAAATGTTTTGCAGCTCAGCAGCTGTCCTGAAACCAAATGTGGGTTACTACTAAAAGGGTGTTCCTTAAAAGCATAAAGTTCACTGTGTACTTAAAAACACTACCACACCTCCTTCTCAGGGATGAATCTGCTTGGTCCGTGTCCCAGTGGTCTAGGAATTCTTAATCCGAGTTCCTAGAAAAGAAAGTTACACCATCTCAGCATTTAGTTATAAACATCTTTTTAGCTGTGGTTGCAAGAAAGAAAATTCTCCATTCAGAGCTGGGCTTATTTGGGTACTCGTGGTACTCTTAACGGGTACTTTTACTAGTATCATATTAAAAAAATGATTTGCATTTGTACAAACAAGTGCTTTATAATTAGCCACACTTGTTTACAGTGTACTGCCCCACTCCAGCAACAAAAAAATTCAACAACAAAGGCCCTGCCAACCGAAGAAAACACACACAAATTTATATGCACACACACACTACAACCTGGTTCACAGAAAATTCTGCATAAAGCATATTTTGGCAGGGTGTCCAGAACAAGGAGTTCAGTACATAGCTGGCTGCTGTGTGGTTATGCCACTGATACAAAACGAGACCGATGTGTGTGTGTACATCCGCAGAACGCCAGCACATAACACTCTGTGCATCTGTCAGGAAATGAAACAGCTGTAACCCTAATCAGATTTCTTTCTCCCAACCTCAAAGAGCTCTTAAACTGCTGAAAGTACCTGATCTACATTTGCATCTGCTTTCTTTTCAAGATGGGATAAAAAGCTATTCACGCTGGGAGGGAGGGAGGGGATTTTGCTCAATCAGAACAGCAGCAGCCATGTCCTTGCACACACTTCTGGGGACATGGGGCCTTGCAGGTAAGAGGGAGACTGGATACCCCCCTCAGCAGTTCACTACTTGCCCTCTCCCTCAGCTAGATGAAGCTTTCTGCCAGGCCTACGGCACCCTGGGCCCTTCATGTGGCCAAGGAGCAAACTGCATAAAAGACCTGGGTGCATTTGTGTCCTGCCTGTTAAACCGTTCCCTTTGCAAGGGTGGGAGCCATGGGTTCAAGGGCAGCTTCTGTGCTTGGCACGGAGCGGCCCTCAGAGAAGGCACAGCAGCATCCACGGGGCACGTACCAAAGCAGGACACGGCCTCACCTCGCACATTCACACGTGCCCACCTCCCCATCACTACAGAGGCTCGCTCCATGCGCGCAGCACTCGCTGCCGACCAGCTCTCCTAAGGGGTTACTCCCCAGCCAGTGGCACGGCTTCCCCAGCAAAGACGGAGCCCTGCCACCCGAAGCAGCTCCCGACAGGGCAGCTGATGGCACAGTGCTCTTACAGATGGAGGGAGACCTGGGATTAAAGCTGGGGATGGAGCTGAGTGCTAAACACACTAGGCTACATATCAACTAGGTTTGGGCTCCTTATCTGTTCCCTCTCCCCCAGTCATCTTTTAACACCCACTGCCTCCGTTCCATAGCCCAAACCACTCGTTTTCTGACGATACCAACCCCATCCAGGTTCTCAGCTGGGTTTAGATGAACTAACACCATGTATTGAGCCAGTTCAGGCCACACAGAGCAGAGAGGCACCTTCAGCTGCTTTAGGCCTCAAGAGCGAAGGAAGCCCCTAAAAGCTGCCTGCCAAATGCAGTTTTTAACTTTGCTGCATTTTCCCCACATAGATAAAGGCTGTTATAAACAAGCAAAACCGGTCGCACTCACTACTGCGCTTTTTCTGTCTTTAGCTGAGGTTTCTATTTGCACGAGTTCATTGTACGAGAAGCAATTTTATTAATCAGTTACCGTCCCCTGAACTTTCCCCTAAGATTAAAAACCAGCTTCAGAGAGCCGGAAACAATCGGCGCAGGTCTAAGTCAGAACTACCAAAGCCCATCAGACTCTGACAGTCGCCTTAAATGCTGAATCAGATGCCTCCATTTCCCAAATCTTATTTGGATAAAGTGAGATCAAGGGGCAGCTCTTACTACTAGTCTTTTCACAATTTCCCTGGTACAGTAAAGTTTGCGATGTAGCTTTTTCCTGCTGAGGGTCGCAGCATTCACAATTTTGCCTGGATGGAATTTATATCTTAAAAAAACAGCCTCTCTCCTCAAAGCTCTAGCACAGCTTCTTACCTCGGCTACAACTACACCAGCAAATTAGAGAAACATCTTACATCCAAACGACAGCAAGGAAAAAGAAGTCTGTACACATCATTTATCTTAGCAGATGTCTGCAGTTGTCTGCCAACTCAAGCACTCCAAGAGAAATACCTTGAAGTTTAATTCTTGAACGACTGTGTTTCGGTCTTCCCCTTCGCCAGAACACTTAGAGGAAGAAAAAAACCCAAGATTTAAGAACCTGAGATCAGCAGGCTGCTAACATATTTTGCCTCACTATCTAAAATACATCAATATCAATACACTTCACATTTTTTTAAAGCATGCAGAGGTCAAACTACTATGATTACACTGCACGTAACACGTTACTTTACTTAAGTAACCAAACCTCCTCTGCAAAGTGACTCAGGGTTTTTCTGAGGATTGAATAAGTTGCTTTGTTTTCTCTCAGGAGAGGAAGCATCCCCTGAAATCATGGCACTAGCCTAGTACTTAAGAAGCCTGGGTTCACGTCTGTGTTCTGACAGAGACGCTCCAAAGGATTTGGGAAGATGAGCCTCAGTTTCCCATCTGCAAAATGGGAGTTAATACGTTTCTTCCAGAGGGTGCCGAGAACAGAAATAAGCTTGTTGTCATAAGGTGCATGATTACCACAGTCATGAGAGTTGTATATATTCTGACCCATCAGAAATCTTCTGAAAATTATAATTTTATTATCAGAATTATTTTATTAATCAGAATTTTATTATTATTCTGAAATTTATTCTTCAGTTACAAGATATGGCAGACCTTTTAAAAGTTGTTTTCCCCTCTTTTTCAGAAAGAGCATTTAATCAACTTCTCCTACTACCTGAGAAACAGCAGGCATCTCCAGGTGCTCCCAGTATCCCAACGTTTCAAATACTATGCAGACAACACAGTAATAATTCTCAAAACAGTCCTGGAGTATCTTCCCTTTCTTTTGAACATATTTCTATGCTCCATGATGCCCTTCACTAAGCCTCCATCTTCCAAATACACTCAACTCAAGGAGCACTGCTCTCCAGCTTTCCCTCTCAAAGGCAAGACCTGCATCCTGACCAGCCACACTACCATGTCCCTCTCCTGCACCTTCCTCTTAAAGAAGCACCTCACCTGGAGCACCGACAAGCACTCGGCGAAGCAGCTGGAGCTAGGATGAGCAGCAGCTGCAAGCAATCGATATTTATTTTGGTTATTACAAAAGTATAAGCAACTTTCATGTGATTCCAGACCACCGAGTTGCACACCAAAGTGACCTACTTAGTGCCGTGTTTTCTGCATCAATCTTCTCCTGGCTTCCTTCCTCCTGTTTGTTAACCTTGCCACACCGCTTCCATTCAGTCTCGAAACTCTGCAGCTGAATACAGCTCCAAGCTCAGCAGAAAGCCAACCACAACTGAGGCTTTAGGTGCAAATAATACATCATCATAATAATAATGCATCAGAGGCACTCCATCTTCAAAGCCAGAACATATAACTCAGACGGCTGCAAAGCTGAGCACTAAGGGTGGAACCGATTTCACCTTCAACACCCAGAAGCTCACAGCTAAGGAGGGAGGTGGGCCTCTCCAGTTGCCAGTCCACTGCTCACGTTCCAGATGTACCTTCACAGAGAAGCAAGACTTTAGCCATTTAAATGCTGTATCGCTATGCTGGCGGAGACAACCTCAGAAATCACAGAAAAGCCTCCTCTTTCCCCTTATGTAATGTAACTTGTATTTCCGTAGAGCCACTATTATTATTTCCATGGGAACTATGCTCACCAGATACCTACCATTTCTGAATCTGCATGTCCCTCATCACTGCCCTATCTGAGCATCTCATGTATTTAATTCATGCAACATTCCTGTGAGGTAGGGCAAGTGTATTATCTCCCATTTAGAAAAAAACCTGAGAAACTGAAAAGCTGTGTGTCTAACAGAGGCTGCTACAAAGGACTGGCAGCTTGAGCTGAGATCTCTCAAGTCACAGGCTAATGCCCTAACCATCAGACTGTGTGCCTTTTCAGAGACTTCTCAGCCAGGAAATATATTTTATGCAAATTTACACCAAGAAACAGCTCTTCAGAGCTGAGACAGAAGAGTTAATGAGACAAGTCTGCAAACTTAATGATATACTTCCCAGTTACCATTCTCTCTCACCAGTCTGGCCCACTTAGTACATCCAACTTCACAATGACAACCAGACCAAAAATCTGTACTGTATGCACATACATGCTCAGAGAAGACCACTCTAAAACCACAAACATGTATAAACTCACTCTACTTAGGGCTTTTCTGTATCTTAAGACTCTGTCAGTCAAGCCCACTTTTAGGTAACTTTTTTTAAGTGTCTTGACAAGAACAGCATTCCTATCAAATTTAAGTAAAAGCTTGAGATGGAAAATTGAACTGCAAATGCTTAGAAGACGTTTTTAAATACTTAAAAGTACAACATGCATCACCTCTGCTAGTAATAGAACATCATCAGCTTTAGTTCTGAACCTCTTTAAAATATAAGTGAAGAAAACAAGAAGTCACTTCTAAACAGACACCCAATATCAGAAATTCCACCTAGAAACAGTGAAGCAGAGTTAAGTCACAAGCCAAGACACAGGGCCTCTAGAACAGGAACAGCTACCTAACCTTAGCCACAGCTCTTGCTCCATAGTGCACCTAAAATGCTTTTTCAGATCCCTGTTCCTCCCCCAGTACTGGCTCTTGGCAGCTAGAGCTCTGCCTCTTGTCACAAAACCTCTCCCAAAAGTCAATTATAGTTTTTGTCAGATGAGTATGGGGACTGTTACCAAACTGCTAACTTTCAGTCATTCCAGATTCACGAGCTGAGCACTAGCTATGAACCACAACCTTCTGACTGCTTCCCTGGTGGTAGCACAGGGAGTCATTTTGCTCCCCTCAAGTACAGGCAGTACCAATATCAAATGTTGTATCTCCCAGAACGACTTATTTACATACTGACTTAAGCCTCCTCTAAACGGCAAAAAGAACATTTTATCATAGACAAGCCACAGGCAAAGTGAAAATACAATTATCGATTTACTTCACTAAACCACATTTGGATTAGTATCTTCATCTGAATCATCTGTGTCCTGATTAATCACTAAATACTGCTAGATTCAAACAGAATTATATGAAAATCACACACTGTATTGCAATATAAAACAATCTAAAGGAAGCAACCAGAGAAGGGAGATGAGTTTGAGGTGACCCTTTTTGGAGGTAACATTTTCCTAGACAACCAGCGATCATTTTACACAAGCTAAAAGCATTTCTACCCAAGCTTAGGGTTAAGAAAGGCACACTGAGCTGGGGGTTAAAAACTCAACACAATCTCCTAGCGGAATTAACCCCCTCAATGTGCCAGTGCTGAAAATTCAGCTTAGTATACTATGGTATGCATTTGAAGCTGACATTAAACATACCTATTAGAGCTTTATACGCTTATAGGATAAAATGCCCCAAAGCATCTAAGTGTCCAAGAAGCTCACGCTGCATTTCCAAGGGAGACTTTGGCACTTACCAGTCTAAGAGGCCTCGTGCTGCTGCTGCTTCACTCACTGCGTCTGGTTCCTACTTCCCCTTTAAAGGTCACCGACAGCAAAACCTCACTGGTGGTGACACTGACAGGCTACAAATTCGGAGTTTCCTTCTTTAGGATCTTAACGACAATGACTGGCACAACTGGCCTCACAGGACAAGTTATTTATCACCAAGCCAATACGTATTTTCAGTTCTGCTAAATGCAGTAGCTACTGTAGTTTCCTATCAGATGGGTAGCTTTTGGAAATGACGGCATTAAGAAACAAAGAGGAGTGATTAAATATGATTCTTTTCCTACAAACACTAAAAAAAAAAAAACTCCCACAAATCTTACACCTTTTCTAAGTGTGGGGCTAAGCAGAACTGGCAGTTTTTCCTATTTTATTCATTTACCTAATCCAGAAGTAGCTGCAACTGTGGCTTTCTCAAACGAACCACGATTTGCATTAAAATGACAGAAAAGTGATTCCCAAAATGCTCATGTACTCTAAATTTTTGCACTGGTTCCATTTTCTGGGTATCTCAGACTGTCGTGCAACTGAAGCACTAGACATGTCTGCACTTGCATGGATTTAAAGAACTGAGAACAAGTACTCCCCCCTCTGCCACAAAGCACTTCGTTCCACAGACCTACTGCTCTTCACTGGAATTAGAGCACAGCAAATGTTGACCTGTTTCTATTTCACAGAGAATACATTATTCTTACATGAATTTAAATACTTAAATTACCTCATATTAATTTAAACATCAGTAAGGGCATTTTCTCTGAATGTCTCAAAAGCCCTTTGAAATATCAGATTTTAAAAACATCCCCAACTAGTTCATGTGACTTGATCCAAAACAGAAATCAAGGCAAGTGAGTGTGTGCCCAAGGTCACACACCCTGTCCACAACAGCAGGAATAAAAGCAAAGCCCAGACTCCTCAGTCTCAACCTCTAACACCTCTTCCCTGGTCATCTTCTAGGACTGAGCAGTAAGAGCAGGTCCAACTGGAGTAGTCTCAAGGCACCTAAGTGCTACCTATTCTTCCCCAGCAGTAAGAGCTCCTCCTAAAGTGGTTTTGCGACACAACTGCCTAGAGACCACAACCCAATTTACTTTTGATATCAGCTCACTGAAACCAAGAGGCTGAATTTCAACGATTAGCGCCTAGCTTTTCTATATGCCCGTTCCGTAATGTGTACAATGAAACAAAGAGCATTAAAGGGCAAAGGATCTGGAAGGAACGTCTGCAATTTCCATGCAGTAAACACTGTTTAAATACCAATAAATCAGTGACACAGAAGGAAACAAGTTTAAACGTGACAGTTACCGTTTGCATTACGTAGACTGTACTGCTGGATTATGTCAAAGCAAAGCAATCTGTACCCAGGAGGTACTCAATTCTGTACAAACCAGAAAAATTCAAAGTAGCTTCTCTGACAACCTGCAGGATTTTGAGGATTTAAAAATCTCCTTTAAAAGAAAAATCTTTATGTGGTGACACTAAGAAACTTACAAAAGAGATCCAAAGCAGCATTTTAACTCCTGTCCAAAATAATGCTATTGACTTGCATTTGTTTAAAATTACAGCAAGCTCTTCTCTATCAGAAACGCAAGACCAACCTCACTGTTTCAAAAGGATAATCCAAGTCCGTGCCAGAACGAAATAAATACCAGGCAATCCAGAGGCAAAAACTAGTCGGATGAGCCTAAAAACCCAGCAGAGACACCCCACCACCACACGCACAAGCGATACACAGCCCTTCTGGGACCAAGTGGCAATGGGGAGGATAACGACAGCATCTGCACTGTCACTGCAGGCAGCGACGGGGTATCCCGTTAAAGGGAGCTAGAAAGGACCTGCAAACGCCCCAAAGTTACCCTCCGGTAGCTCTGAACGACGTCTGTACAGGTCGAGCGAGGAGCCCGCAGGGAAGCACTGCTCCTGCCCCCCCGGCCCCGCAGCTGAGCCGGGACTCGCTCGCTGCAGGGGGGCTGCCCGGCCCCCCCCACCTTCCAGCAGGGACCCCTCCCTGGGGATGCGCCCGGGGAGCAGCACTGCCGCGCCCGGGGAGGCTCAGCCCTGCGGGGGCCAGCTGGAGGGGCCGCCCCGCGCCCCTCGCCCCCCGCGGGGTACCTGCTGCTGGGGGCCCGGCCTCGCCACCCTCATGCCAGCGCTGCGGGGCTGGGGCCGGCCGCGCTCCCCTGGCAGCCCCGCCGCGGCTCTGCCGCACCGCCCAGCGCCGCCGGGGCGGGCCCTCCCCGCGGCCCGGCCTCCCTCCCTCCCCGCGGGCGGAGCGGGGCGCAGGGCTCTGCCCCGCCGGGGCGGAGCAGCGGCCGGGGGACAGCTGCTCGCCGCGGCCCCCCCCTCCCTCCCGGTTGCTCCCTCTCGCCGGTGCCTGGCAGGCCCCCGGGAGTGCCAACAAACGCCCCGGAGCGGGGGGTGAAGAGGCAGCAGCGGCTGCCGCGGAGGAAACCGCGGAGCCGCCCGGCCGGGGGGCAAGTGCCCCCGCAGAGCCCCAGGGCCCCCCAGCGCACCCCACCCCGCTCCTCCCTGCTGCCCCCGGCCCGGCCGGAGAGCGCGGCCGAGGGGCAAGGGCCCATCCCTGAGCCCCGCTCTCCTCCCCAGCGCTGAGATGATCTTTGGACAACGCTTGTTTGTTTTTCCTCTCCCCTGTTCCTGATGCAAGAGTTTCTACCTTCTCTTTAAGCAACAAAGTAATTACGGCTTTTAAACCGAGAAATCGCAGGAGGTTAACATTTTGCAGATATTTGTGTGACTAAGTATGCTGCTGCAGAAATCTGGCCTCCTGCCTATTCCCAAGATCATAACAGTCCTGGGCAAACATATGTTTTGCAATCACATCAGCAAAACACTCAGCCTTTGTTTGCAGCAGGCTGTACTTCTCTCGTTGACCCCCCAGGGCTGTAAACTCTGCCAGATGCCTTACATCTCCCACCTCTTTTGGTCTGGGATTTTATGGCATCAATTACATCAAAAGAAACAAGTCCCTGAGCTGGCCGATATGATTTTTTTTTTTGTCTTCCAAAGCAATCTAGGATTTATAAAGCTAAATTCTGTTAGATCATTTTTCTTCAAATATTCTGAATTAAAATAAAATATGACAGACCCCAAGAGGAGAATTTCTATTGCAGTTTTGATGGGAGGTGGCCAGGACAGCTCTGAATCCCTGAACGTACTCATTTGGGGGAGGAAGGCTTCTGCCTACAATTCAGGCTCCTCAGTTTTGAGTCCTACACCAAGCTATCTAACCACCAAGCAGGGAAATTCCATGGCACTGAACTTTACACTTCTGTTAAATGTAAAACTGAACACTGAAAAACTGTTCACAGGCTGTTCCTCTTATGGGTGTATGAATCTTGCAGCGAAATGCAGAAAACACCGAGGACAGTGCTGTCAGGGGAGCACGGCAACCTGACTCAAGGCAGCAGTTCTGCACATTTCTAATGCTAAAGCTTTTAAAGGCTTCCTTTCCTCTCCACTTTCAATATACCACCACCTCTCTGGGCTACACAGTTAACTCTGGAGAGAGAAGGGATACTCTACTTGGAGAGCAGCATAGGGGAAAGGGACCTGGGGGTCCTAGTGGACAGCAGGATGACCATGAGCCAGCAATGTGCCCTTGTGGCCAAGAAGGCCAATGGCATCCTGGGGTGTATTAGAAGGGGTGTGGTTAGCAGGTCGAGAGAGGTTCTCCTCCCCCTCTACTCTGCCCTGGTGAGGCCGCATCTGGAATATTGTGTCCAGTTCTGGGCCCCTCAGTTCAAGAAGGACAGGGAACTGCTAGAGAGAGTCCAGCGCAGAGCCACGAAGATGATTAAGGGGGTGGAACATCTCCCTTATGAGGAGAGGCTGAGGGAGCTGGGTCTCTTTAGCTTAGAGAAGAGGAGACTGAGGGGTGACCTCATGAATGTTTATAAATATGTAAAGGGCAAGTGTCATGAGGATGGAGCCAGGCTCTTCTCAGTGACATCCATTGACAGGACAAGGGGCAATGGGTGCAAGCTGGAACACAGGAGGTTCCACATAAATATGAGGAAAAACTTCTTTATGGTGAGGGTGACCGAACACTGGAACAGGCTGCCCAGAGAGGTTGTGGAGTCTCCTTCTCTGGAGACATTCAAAACCCGCCTGGACGTGTTCCTGTGTGACATGATCTAGGTAATCCTGCTCCGGCAGGGGGATTGGACTAGATGATCTTTTGAGGTCCCTTCCAATCCCTAACATTCTGTGATTCTGTGATACTTCTGAAGGCTCAGCAGCAGTTATAAGGTTAAATTACCTAGGGATGCCCAGGTACCACAGCTCCTTATTTAGGGCCTTGGCTTTAAGCTGGTAAGTTTCTCCAGAAGAAATGAAGTGCGGTTGGTACCTACTTGCACTTCATAAAACATGCAACAGAAGCATGGATGAAGAATGCAATACTGGCAAAGAAGGTTGCATTTTGTGAGCTAATAAAATAAATTAATGAAGAACACTGTTTAATTCCCACTGGCTACTTCCTTACTTCAGGCCAAAACACAACAAAAAGACAAGGAATGGGCTCCTCTTGCAACACAGGCAAAGAACTGGCTTGTGCTGGGAAAAACTGTAGGAAAGGAGAGTAATTACCTGAAAAGCTGAAATGAAAGAAGATGCCTCAACATAATAAGTCTTCTGGAATATCAGATGAGAGATTATGCCCTTCAATGAATTTCTTAACACCCTTGGAAGAAAAGAGAAGGGAAAAAAAAAGAAAGAAAAAAAAGGCAGCACTCCTCAGTTCCCTGAAGTGTTTTTCTTTTTCCCCTCACTGTGGTCGATTGCCCTGCCTGGATTTGTGAGAAAGCTGTTTATGTTAACACTTGTTCCTATACAAAGAACCTTGGCGGGTACAGATTTTTCTCTGATATCGTCCAAGGGAAATTATCTCTCACGAAACAGCCAACTCAACAGCAGAAACTAGGGAATTCTACCACGTTCTTTGCTTTCTGTATCAGGATAGATGAAGGCAGCGACAGCGTGTCAGAAAAAGTGTGTACAAAGGGGAAGAGGAAGTTGCACAGCCGCAGCAAACAAATAATAATGGTCTTAAAAGCTCTCCCATATGGCCTGAGTACACAAGCTCTGCTCAGGTCCCAGGTATGTCTCTGCCTGAGCAGAATCTCATCACTCCAGTTTGCTGCAAGCACTTTCTCCACCCCAGCCCTCACACAGGCATTTCCAAAGTGCAACTCCTCTAAATGGAAGAACATGCAAAACTGAGCCACATGCTCATCTATAAATCAGTATGCAATTGTAGACTGAAAAAATTTCCATTTGGGGGCTAGTAAAAGACAAGCTACATAAGCAATTTCATGGGGGAATATGGTTTGACACCACCACAAAGCTCGTCTGGGTACTCATGAGTGCAGAACCCAGCGCAGCCGGGGGACACGGGGACAGATCTATGGTACAGTTTGCATAACTTGAGCGTTCCCCTGGGGAAACACAACAGTATGTTTGACCATGTATCAGTGCAAGTAAACAGAGATGGAGTGAAATGCTCCTAAGGGAAAAAACAACAACAAATGTTTAACATTAAAATATCGATAGATACCAAGAAAGAGTGTATGATAGATACACATGAAGTCACCTAAAGCAAACACCACCTCAAGCATGGAAACATACTCTTTCATAGCAAGCACTTCCATAAAAGCTGCTTGCACGAAAGGACGGCATTTAACATCTATGCTCTCTAGGTTAAGTCATCAGAAATGCAGTTTTTGCTTATTGCTACAGTTAAAGAAATGTCCTGGTGAAGCTAAAAGGAGATCAACCAGTTACAATATGAAAAGCTTGATCCTGCAAACGCATATGGCTGCACTTGGCCGCTCTAACTTGGACCAGTTCCATTTCAGTCCAATAGGGCGACTTTTTTGAGTCAAGTTCAGCACAAACAGATGACTCTGAAGAACCGGCAAACCAAGATCTTAAATTCTTTCCATAGAAAAGCTATCCAAGCAGGAGCACTCGAAATGCCTCTTACTGCAATGCCCTGGACATCAAATTAATAACTCAGAGGCTGATCAGACAATTCTTTCCCAGGAACACTTACAAGTAAAACCAGATAATTCTTTGGGGCTCTGAGCTATATTAGTTCTCAGGACTGGATTTCTCTCTCTTGCAGTTTCGTACAGTAGCACCAGCTGTGGCAAGATGTAGCAAGCTTAGCAGAATGGATGTAAATCCCAGCATTCACGTCCAAGTGTCTTTGAACCCCCTGAGACGGCTAACGGCCGCAGATGCACGGTGTCTCCCATCTGCAGCCATGCCAGCTGAAGAGGTTACTGCACTAACCCGGGTGTCATTGCCCCCGCCTCTCTCCTAAGACCTGCCCACCCAGCTGCTGCAAACAGCACTCAGTCCTGCTTACAGTCAAAGTAAGTGATCGGAGAAGTATTTTGGGTTGGGGGGGGTTGATTTTTTTTTTTAATTGTTTTAGCTTTTTTGACTGATAGAGGATAGGCATTACTAACAATGGCCAGATCTTAGGGGATGTAACTCCTAGCAAAGCAGCAGCAATAAAAGCATGGGGGCAAGAATCTCTTCAACCAGAACAGCTCGAGCAGCTCCACCTAATCTGGTGCCTTAATGAAGTCACCAGGTGCTTCAGCAATGACTAAGCGGCCCCACACAGGCTGCTTTGAACATTTCCCTGTGGATTCCTCTCGTTCCTCGCTGTCCACAGCCACTACCCTTTTTCATAACAAATTTCAAATGTATCTCCTAATCTCTTCTATCTCTTTATTATACATTTGTTGTTTCTAAAACAGCAAAAATCTTTATCATGATAACAATATGGGAGGCACAGCAATCGAACCATTCATTACAGTGATGAAAGAATTTAAATTAAGTAGAAGAATATATCATCCTAGCATGTGAGTCAAGAAAAAATGGTCAGTATTTCAAAGCATTCTTCTTGATTTAACCTTCACAATCTGATTTGTCAGTCTTCAAAAAACTCACTCTATTATTAGAATTAGTACATAATTTTAGGGGGGAGGATAAACTGTATTCTTTGTACAATCTAAATTCTTGCTGTATGTGTCAAAAAGGATCAGCCCTCAGCGATGGCATTGCACCTGATACCTTTAGAAAAATAACAAAAACAAGTCATGTAGTAGAACAGAGGGCTGACAATTGGCCACATCAGGAAGTAAGTTTAGACCAATATATATAAGCTTTCCTTCTGTAGTCTTTAAGCTTGCAAGGCTGGCTAAGACTAAACATTTTACAATATTCAGAGATTATATTTATTGTCTGCTCCTCGAACCTTATCCATCCTTGAAATGCTATTTTTCTATTTCTAGCTCTTTCTTACATACTGCCTTCTTAATGGCCACATCTTCAGCTTTAACAGGCAATTGACTTGCAAGTAATCAAGCAGTTTTGTGAGTAATTACAAATCATTCCTAGCCCACTGTATCCCCACCAAAAGACCCAGCATCTTTTCTCTCAGAGCTGCAAGAGGCTGTGAGACTCGGTTGTTTGCGACTTTAACTCACCAAGCTCCAAGAACTCCAGTGGCTTTATCCGTTCCCTGAACTATTTGGTTCTTCACTCAGGACTCTTATTCCCCCAAAACAGTCGTTCTTCTAGTAATTTCTGCCTTTAAGCTTTCTACAGCTTGCCCCCACCTCTAAACCACAAGTTGTTTTGTTTTTCTCTCCCCAAAGCTTGTCCAAATTTAACATTCCCTTCTGCAGTTATTAGGTAGCAGAAGTACAAAGTTTAATTTAGGGAGTTATAAGAAGTTGAGATCTTGAGATTATTCATGCTTTGGCAAGGACATGAAAACAGACTTATGGTTTCTAAGACTATTACGAATAGGTAGATTAAAGATGCATATCTAAAGCTTAGTAGATTGAAAGAATGTTTTACCAGATTATCCTTCCTCCTTTTTATGAGGGTACAGCTCCTCCTAGTCTGATAAACAGCAGCTGAACTATAAAAGTTGTTTGTCTGGCTTGCTGTTAGAGCAGGCGGGTTAGAGAATTGGGTTCTTCTGATAGTGTTCTGAGGTGGCTCCAGGCTCATGCACTACGCGAGAACACTCTGGTTAACAACTCCCCCCAGACCCAGCTCTTCCAAAATGCAAGTCTGTGTTAAGTAGTTTAAAAACTGACCTGGATAACTCACAGGTAACTGCTGATCTTCTGGTGGCTAGAGGGTATATGGAGAGGGGATCGGTTGTCCAACTGCAGATTGCCACTCTCTGGGGAATGGAACATCTGCAGGCTGCCAGCCACTCTGCAGTCTCTCTCAGTACTAAATACAGATTAAGGTTAAAAAAACCCCCTAGATTAACCTTAATAAAAGAGTTTATTTGGAGTTCAATCAAGAAAAATAAAATTTTACATACCTCATAGCTGTCTAGAACTAGTTTGGCCTAAAGAGGTCTCTCCTGTTCCCTTCAGTTAGCAAACTGCTGGGTCACACCTATGCCCAAGACATTTTGCACAGCTCCTTGGAGCTGGGATCCATTTTACTATCTTCTTCTCAAGACTCCTCTCCCCAAGATGAATATTGAAAAGGGACAAATATTCTTTCTCAGTTGAGTGAAAATTCATCCTTGGGAACTTCCTGCAACTCCTAGTCCTCATAACTGATTCAGTTAAGAGCAACGAGACAATGAGTACCTTACTTGCTATGCTACCTGGAACGCTGTCTGACCGTGCTTCGCCGCTACCGTGTAAAGATGCTGTTGGAAGGCCTCTCCTACACAGATGGAAGTTGCCTTATCACTCTGGGCAATCCACTGCAAACAAAACCTTCTACACAATGCAAATGTGTGCCTTCAAAGCAAGGGAAGGCCAGCTGAATGAGCTCTGTGTCAATTTAAGGCTTTTGGATTTTTTAAACTGCATTTGACCTCAGAAATAGTCTTTATGTGAAAAGAGAAGAAAATGCAATGAAATGCAGCTCATTATTAGCTTCTGACAGAAATCAGACACAACAGCAAGCACATGGGGAAAAAATGCCTTTAGGAGCGCTGGAGTGTTACACCTGGCTTACTGGAATTGGGTGAGCCCATGACAGCAAGTGACCCAGGGCTGCATTGCTGTGAGGTTACAGTGAGTATGCAGGAAATGCTGTGTAAGTGTCCTGTGAAGAAGTTGCAACTAGAACCTACTTTCATACTCTGGTACATACAGACGTGCAACCCAGAAGCTCTTCTCCTCACCAGATGCTTTTTGTCATCTTTACCCTTAGGGGCTCAGGTGTATTTCTACAGAATTGCTTGAAACTCTGACCTGAGACTCATGCCTGACTTGATTTTGCAGGTACAACAAACAAAAAGCTTATTTCTGCAGATCCCTCATGAAGGAACAAACTAGCAATTTACAAAATGCTTTGTTAGACTTCTTCAAGTCAACCCTTAATCTCACACATATCCGCACTACAGACAAAACCTAAGTGATTTTTTTCTCTTCTTTCTTTAAAATAAATTCAATGTTTTCCCCACAAAAAGACAAGAAAGAAGAATGAAATGAAACAAAAGCCTGTCGTGTCGCTTAATGCACTTCAAGAAGACTCTCAGCTATTTTTCTATAGTTTGATTGTTACAATGAGGTAAAATCAAGTGAAATAGTACTAAACAAATATGGGAAGTGCCGCTAGAGATTCAGGAACCCTTACATCAGTAACTGCAGTCTGGGGAACTGTTTTGTGGCTTTCTTCTTACACTTGCCACTTTCAGGCACATGCTCTATATGCCTCAGAGCAGCAGACTGGAAAAAAGACAGACAGACCAGTTCTTTTATTTTCAGTTTTCACAGTCTAGCTGTGACTCAAATAATATACGTTATTTATCCAAGTTTGTGAGTTTTGGAAAACCATAAAAGTTTTTTTAATTAGGAAAAAAAATCCAAACACCTATAAATCTGTATTCCCCTTGCATTTTCTGTAACAACCTATCTTAATGCAAGTTCCTTGAGAATGAATCTCCTTCCATATTTGTTTAATATATAGAGCCAAGTACAATAATATGGAATTTATCAACTCCTTTCGAAGATTATATTGGCAAAAAGTTAAGTACAAAAGTAAGTAACATCATCCTAGAAGAGTAATCCACACCATTGATTTAATGATAGCAGTTAAGAAAACAGATCATCCTCTAGGTACTATTCAACACCTGATTGTTATAAGTTAGGGGGATAATACCAGATCTGCCATTTTCATATCAAATCTGTTTCTTTTATACTCAAAGACAAACCGTGAAGACCTCTACTTGAGGAGAATCATGAAAACAAAAAACCAGATGAATCATGTATTTCTTACAATTTTTGTCAGTTATTACTGGTGTTTTGTTTAAATTCAGGCAGCACTGTATTCTTCATTCTTCCCTATTAGAGAGGATGATGTGGCTAAGATATTTTGACCCAATCAGTTTATTGGCCTTTGCTTTCTAAAAGAGAAGAACTAAAAAAAGCACTGCTTTCCTGCTGATACAAATCCTAAAAGATCTGGTCTGTCTCTCCTACTCAGCAATCAAGACCATTTCCTCCAGTGGGTTTTACTATTTTGACCCTTGCATTAATATGCCATTTCTTTCTCTTACTAAAAGTTAAAAGGACACGGATACCCGCCCTGGGGGTACAGCAGGGAGCAGAAGCCCCCTGGCCCATTGGGTGCCACCCCTGCCCTGTGAACAGCAACAGCGGCAGCCAAGACCTGCTCTGACAAGCCCCAGAGCGGGTGCAGCAAGCTGCAATGCCACTACCAACACATGCTTCAAGGACATTGTACACATGCCCCTGTTTAACACGGCGCAACTTCTGCATCCTCCTAAATCATGGATTTCTCTGGAGCTTGGAGAGCTCCCTCAAGGCCCCTGGGACAAGCTGGCCTGCCACCAAGCTGCCTGCAGGACCATCTCCTTACCCTCCTACCCCCACTGCCACCTTGGTGCTTTTCCACAGGCCACAGAGGCTTTGGGTCCTCGCAGGACAACTGTAAAATCAAAAGGAGATTTCTGCAACTGAGCTCTTTGGGATCTCAACAAAACCACAAACTTTTCTGGGTTTGCAGTGCTGCTGTCTGCAACGATGACGCCCAAACAGTGGAACTGTTAATACCTTCCCCCACCTACCTTCTCAAATACATATTTGCTAGGGGAACTAAGTTGAAACAGGCTTGAAACCAATTCTAGCACTGTCTGTGAAGTGTCTTTATTTGTTTTTTTAAAAAAGTTAACCACAATATTGGAACTTAGCCTTAAATCCACTGTTTGTTAACAATCATCATTTTAAATCAACCACTTGCTATTGTGAGAGAGAAAAGGCCACCTACCGTTGTTGGACCACCCTGACTACTTACCATACAGCATTTTAAACATGCGATACTTCAAAAGTCCCGGGAAAGGCCAGCACCGTATGTGTAGCCCCTCAGATTCAAACACGCTGAAACCACACACAAAATACATAGAGCAGATGTGCTGCAGAAGACACAACACTCTCAGATTTCCATAGCAGATCAGTATTTTGCAATCAAGCTAAGCATTAAAGCCTGATTTCTAGCAGTTTTTGAATGTAAAGTAAAATAAAGTCCAAGTAAACAAATAAAAATACACACATGCCATACTAAACACACACAAATTTTACCAAGACAGTATTAAAATACGGATGATGTCCTTAAATAAGAGTTTTGGTGTTTACAGCTGACATTTGAGCTTATAAAGCTGTTTTACTGGATACGAAGCTATAGCATTCAAACACCTTCTCATTTTGTCAGTAAAGCTACAAATCTGTACCTGTCCCTCTGTTTCTCACCAGCATGACAACTGCCCCCTGACTGCTCAGCAGGGATTCCAAGTCATCAAAGCAGCAAAAGAAAATTTGGTCAGAACTGGACCACATTTTCACTACCGATGAAGATGCAACAATGATCACTAAAGCCTGTAAACTAAACTGCTAGCAAAAAACTCTGGTTCAATAGCTGACATGCCTATATGACTAACAACAACAGAAAGGATGATTTCTCTTTATCAGGGTGTTTGTCATATTCCTGAGCAGTCCTCCTCTTGAGAGAGACTGCCACAAAAATAATTCTATTATTTTTGTAAACGTAAAGATAATTTTCATAAGAGTAACAAATGTTTTATAACTTAATGTGAAATGTGACTTGAAAGAAATTTACATGTACCATCACACTCTTCTGAAGCTGGTAGGGCTGAGGCTAAAGCAAGTTTGGATTGTAGCCAACAAGGGCCAGAGACCAACTCCCAGAGCTGTAGCAAACAAGGAATTACTTGGCAAAGCATAGGTCTGGAGTTGTCAAGGATCACTGCACGATGGCTAAAACAAACAAGACTGGGATGAGTCCAGGATAAATCACTTTGGTGAGCTTAGACCTGGGGCTCACAGAAAAAACAGAGCCAGGATCTGCATTAGGATTTGAACCAGGGAAGACTGGCAGGGCAGAATTTGGGTGCTGGGCTAGAGAAAGAGAGAACTCCTGAGGATCAGCCGTCTAGATTTAAACTTAAGCCTGGTGGGAGTCATTTTGCTAAGGCAAGGTGTTTGCATGTCTGCAGCCAGGAGGTGAAGTTTAGAGCTTGCACTAACCAGGGTCCAGAAAGGGAAGTTCAGCTGTGGCAAATGAGAGGGGTCCCTGGGCCTCTCTTGTTGTTTCGAAGAGGCTGATTCTCTGCTCTGTAAGAATAAATAAATAAACCCCTGCGTCCCTGAATTCATACTGCAATATCATCTATATTCTTTCTTTCACATGCAAGGGCCACGTTTTCTACAGGAAATTCATTCTCAGGGCTATAGAAGATTAATGCAGCATTGCACACACAGGCAGGCACTTTCTTAATAGCTGTCCTGCATTAATTCTTTTGTTGAAACAGAATCAAGACATTGCTGGGATGGAATGTTTTATACTAGGGCCGCCTGAGACTTCAGGTTGTTTCTGGCAGCACATTGCCCTGTCTGAGGGAAATGGTCTTGTACAAACAATCAAAATTCATCGTCTGACCACGCCTAAGCTGACCTGAACAGGAAAGAAAGATAACCCCCATATAAACTTGTACAGCAAATATGTTAGGAGTGGAGGACTTTGCCCTGTTTCACATGATACAGCAATTGGACAAATTCTCCTAACGGCTCTGAACCTTCCTTAAACATAGCTGCTCCGAGGGGCAGAGGGAAGATGAAAGTAGCTAGAGGCAAACTGGGGAGCTAGTTTGCAGGGAGAGACTCAATAAAAGAAATCACTGGATAGGGGCCCCACATTTTTAGATGGGAATGGGGGCACAGCCCAGGTGGCCAGCATACATTAGGTTAGCTGAACAAATTTTGAAAATATTAAAAGCATGAAAAGTAACTACAGTGCATCCAGAACACATCTAGCTCACTGGGCACTGCCTGTGACCATCAAAGTACCGCGTGTATAATAGGTCTAAAGGTGCCCCAAACATATCAGACACCCGGGTGTATGCACGCAGCAGTCATTTTACAGAGACTATGTAACCAGCTACCAGAAGCCCCAAATGACCAAATTCCTTTTTTCCCTTGTCTATACAATCTTCCAGGAGGGGAGGGGAGAGCGTGGCAGGGGGGGGAAGGGACAGGAATGTGTGTGGGTAATGACAGCACTATTTACGGGGTCCTAAAAACAGACTAACTCTCTGCATGGGTACTCACTGATGGAACAAAAACAACCCAACTGCCTACTCTGTCTCATAACAAGACAGACATTCACATAAAACAAAACATACATTTAGATTTTTGGCTCAATATTCTTGTCTCTGAATTGTTGCTCTACATATCAACAAATGATCCTTTGTTCTAAAGAAAGCCTTACCGGCCACAAGTTTCCCAAGAGAGGGACACTCCATCCACAAGCACTGACAGGCCTGCCTGGTAATGAGCAACCCGCATGTATGGGATAGATGGCACAAATCCAGGGCTGAGTATAGAGGAATCGCAAGAATACTCTCCAAGACAGAGGGTAAGTTAAGAAGGCATCTGGATACAAGAATGACTGGTACTGGCCGCAGTTATCCTACAACACTGCTATGCTGCCTTGCGTGCCAGCTGGTTGGCATTTATGTGGCTATTAAAAAAGAGAGAACAACCACAAACAAGTCACTATGCAAAACTTTTTTCTAAAAGTACAACACTGAGGAACATTGGACACAGAGGTGTCCAAGCCAGTCTTAAAGCAATCAGCTCCACGTTGAGAGTTAGTGGATAACAATTCTCAGTCAACAGTAGCTGAAAACATGCTCAATCCCAAGCACCTAGGGCATGGGAAGGACTGCAGCCTATTTAAAATCAGGGATATCATCAAGAGCTGCAGCAGAAACAGAAGTCTGAACTTGGCAAGTAAATGCCTTTTCCGCTCATTTTTAGAACAAACTCTCTTGATGGAAGTTGTCTATTTTAAAGTAATTGAATTTTGCATTTTAGTGTCCTACTAAATTCTTAACTCAGCTATGCATGGTTAAAATTGTTTTTCATAAAATACAAGAATATAATGATAACTTGAGGGTTTTTAAATGAAGTTTGTTGACAGAATAGAGTAACAACACTTTACAGTACAGCTTTCAAACAGTAAATAAAACCTCTAAAAGCAAATTTATTTCATGTTTTCTCTGTCAACTAGCCAATTATCAACTAAATGTTAATGGCATTTGTCCTACTGTTTTGGTCACCATCAGATTTGAAGGAATACAGCTGCATCCATTTTTCCCATATGTTTTATACAAGTCTCCCCCTAAATAAGTTTTCCTCCTCTCCTCACACAAAACTTCCACCAACTGTTGGAGAAGCGACACAACTGCATTAAACACGAATGTGAACTTCCTGATCAGACCATCTACAACCTTTAGCCCATGTTCCCAGTTGTCCCAGGGGGCAATGGGAATGGACAGCTGCTCAGAAAGTTTGTCACTAACAGTGCATTGTGAAAGGAACGTGAAGGGAACTAGAGTCAACAAATTAGATTTGAAGATTTAAGCAAACTGCCTGGAGAAATAGCACATATTTTTAGTCTGGTAACAACCTTGAACTTTACATAAGTGTATTGTGTACATTACCCTGGAAAGCATACAGTTCTTGTGGTGGAAGGGCACTTAATCTCCATAGCTTGCTGCTTACAAACAACAGTTTACATCAAGCAGAGGATCCCATCTTAGGTGCACTTAAACCAACTTGGAAACTTATTAAAGCAGTGTTGCAGTTATGTGAAAAGTGGGTGGGGAAAGACCCAGAAAACAAGCTTCCAAGGTTTTCAATTAACTTCTGAGTGACACTTCCAAGAATCAGCACATCTGTTCCATACTGTGAAATTATTTTCCAACATTTTCCTTTGCCCAGTATTTTTGCAAACTGACTAGTGCAGCCAAATGCAGATAGGAGACTCGGAAGAGCGCACACTGAAAGGCATTTCAGCAAGACCCTGGGTTCATGACCTATTTCATTTAACGGAAATCTGCTTACGTATGAATCAAATGTAGATACCGAAACTCTTTACATTTAGATGATATCGACCTATGTGCGTATCCCTTAATACACATGTACCAGTAAGGCTTGTACACCAAGTTCCTCCCTGGCAGGAAGCCCCTGCAGCAAATACAGTCACAAAATTCAGAACACAAAAGCCAGTTACTGAAGATACCTAAAAGAGATGAGAATCTACAGAACAGCTGAGCTTTAATATTCAGATTGGTGCACACTAATCACAGTTCAGGCACAAGCTGACTTCCCTCTTCTCAGCCTGGGTCCATTTCCCACCTTCCCCGCCATTACTTCTCTACTTAACTTCAAAGAATCAGAAATTATTGTAGAACAAACCTGATTTTCCTTTTCTTACTACCCTGTCTTGAATTACCTACTGGTACCCTGGTTGGGCTGCAAGTGAATTGTACACCTGCTTGCCCGACTCCAGACACTGCTACTATATGCAGCAGCGATTACTTTGTGGTGTCATGTGCAGAACACAGTACATTCTCCCTTCAGAGCGTATGCTGGTTCCAGTAAGCAGACATGTGCTACATACTGGTCACTTGGTCATACAAAACCAGGTCATTCAGGCAGAAATCAGGATAACATTTTTCTACTGTTTTATTGTTTTCAGTCTCCCTTGCCCACATGCTTCCCAAACTAGGACAGCTCAGCTCTTCCATGACATGAGAACTAGAACTGTAAAGGGGTTAGAGTGATGTACCAAAGCTTCAAGACAACACCCCACAAGCAAAGCAAGCCCCCAGTACCCCTCTAAACGTTCACCTGCAAAGACTTTCTTTTAAGGTACACAAGAGTCTGATTTCTGCTATGCTACAGGTTGCTGCTATTTCCAAAAGAGCTCTAGCTCTGCAAAAGCAGGTTATGACTCTGCTAACGGCTCATTATCAAAGCCACTTGCAGACTGAAAATGTCTGAAATGCCTCAGGAAACACAAAGTCTGGCAGAATTTATTTGTGTTTGAGCTTGTTATTATGAACCTGAAACTTGCACAAGTTCACTAAAAGCAGGCTGAGTTTCAGCTAGAATCACACCACAACTTCCTTCTACCTTGGAAGAACTCGGAAGGTAGAGGTTGAAAACTCTCCCTGTACATCATATACATGTAAAAGTAGAGGAAAACAGGCTGCACTCCTCCCCAGTGCCTGACTGCTGGATCCACTGGTCATTAAGGACAGGGGAAAGCCAGAAAAGGCAGTTTCTGGCAACGAAGGATGGCAAACCAGAGGCTTAGGTGAGGAGAGTGAGAAGGAGCATCTGGGGCCAAGGACTCCAAGGGAAAAGCACCCCTCTACTTGTCTGGCTTAGGGACAGCCCCTGTTAGTATAGGGGCTCACCCAGGACAGCAGCTTCATAAATTGCTGTGTAGTACATCAGGAAACCACATCTCTCAGACTAAAAGCAGTTTTCAGGGGGTGAAGTTTGGTATGTGAGTCAACTTCATTGAAGTTAAACAGTGAAAGTTTAAGATAGGGCATGCACTTGACAGAAAACGTGTATTTACCCAAGCCTGTGACCAAACTGCAACTAAATCCTTCCCAATGGCCTGAAATCTTCGCTGTATAACCTCTGCAGATGGATTCAATTCTTAGAATTGAACTTTCAAGTTTTATTATTAAGCAGAGCTCCTAGCAAACAGAAACCGATTTGATATGAAAAAAAATGGAAGCCTATCTATTCCTTGCACTGCAGCTACTGTATTTATTTTCTCTCTTTGGACAAAAACTCACCCAAGCTTGGGACAATTCCAGCTGGTTACATCAGGGGTTCATACGCAGCAGTTACATACAAAAACTAGTCTTCAGTGTAACTCTATGGACTTTATTACAATTTCCTCCTAAAGTCAGCAGCTTTAGAGACAACCTTCTATATTATCAAATATATAGCATCTGACACAATCCAGATGCCTTTATTTCTCCTCTTCAGAACAAACACAATAAATCACAAAGAGCATCCAATTATCACACAGATTTTCAGAGACATGGAATTATCATTGACTTTGCAATTAACACTACAGGCCAGTGACGAAAGATGTAGGAGTACCTGTTAACACAATTTAACAAAAACAGTTAAGTCCTAAAATAAAGAGGGACTCAAAGCCTTTCAGTAGGCAAGATATAGTGGACAGCTGGCAACACTAAGAGATTTAATGAATACAGCAGCATTCAGCACCAATTTGAAAACTGTCTGCTTGGGTAAGGCTGAGTTATTAAAAAAATCTCCATTTATAAACAGTGTTGATGGGATTTAAACAGCCTGTGTAAGAAGGATTAAAAGTCAATTGAAAAGCCTGTACAGATAAGAAAGCAAAAGAAACCGTGCCCTTGAATTCTGTACATACTGTTTAACCTTATCTCTGTCTCAGTCTCCTGGCACACAGCAGGGGGGTAAAACAGGCTGCCTTATGCAGAGCTGGTGAGGTGGGCTCTTCCTTAGGGCTATTTAATGCTTGTACAGTGCTTTGAGCTATATTGTCCCTCACTCCCCCTTCCCTCTTTTAAAGCTATATACTAAAAATCATCATTTACCATCCCCACCAGGAAAAGCTAGCAGATAGCAAAGAGAGACAAATTGCAAGTCTGTCCAGGCATGCTATAATGATTAGGTGCTTTCCCTCCTCTATGTAACTGATGATCTTGCTATTCTCTGTTAGACTTTTATAACTGTACACCTTCAATATAACTAGTGTAAATATTGACATTGGGGAGGCAAGTGGGGATTTCTGGGAGGAGGAGGAGTGGCTGGGAGATGAGAACTAGGCTTTAAGTTTTTTTTCTCTTGCCTCCAAAGCATCCTGTAAGATTCTGCTTTACACAAAAGTTATTATGGCTTTTAATTTACGTAACACTTCTTTGAATAAGACGACAGACAGGAACACGCAACTATCTCTTTTCATTCATTAATCCCTCCCCTATCCTTTCTCATCGTCTCGTCTCATCCAAAATCCAGCCTATTCTGGTAACCTAAGTTGCCTATTTCTGATGTGCCTTTTGTAAGACGGCCAAAGCTAAAGAGCATTCAAGGTGAAAATGTACAATACCACGTCTTGTCTTGGTTTCCCTAGCCTGTAACACAGCCTAACATTTGATTTGCTTCCTTTGGTCTCGCCCAGGATACAATAAGAGCTTTATGAAAAAGCCCTGTAAGAATCTGGGCCACTGGTTTGAACAAGGACTATTTAGCCATGACATACAGCACTGCTCAGCAGGCCAGCTCTGGAAGCAGTACTGCTGTTTCAGTGCAGGGCTCTAACAGTAGCACAGTGCTAGGCAGCAAAGCTGGACGGCTTCTGGGACCTGAGATTATCTCTTGGCGCAGGCCTTCACCACACTGTACCAGACTGTCAGAGCTAGTTCAGGTGCATCCAACACAGCACCACAAAACATGTTGTAAACATATTCCGATTATTTATCTGTGATGTTTATCAGCCTATGCTTTTTCAAGGGATTGCACAAACCGCTACACAAACATAACCAGAACATTACTTGCGGAAGGGGACAGCTATTCCACTGGGAAGTGGAGTTACATTTAAGAAACAAACACACATGCCACAGATATTTGGGAGTCCATTGCCTCCATGCAAATTTAGGGCAGAAATGAAGAATATCAATGTACAATAACCCTAGGGAGATTCAAATAGCTAATAAGCTTACTTGCTGTATTTGTGTAGACCACACAAAACACTCAAATTCTGTAGGAGATATACTTTCCAAACTCTTACGGCTGCAAAGTTAATCTTTTAAATGCAGTTGTACTGTAAGTCAACACAACACCATTTCCACTGGTCTGCTAGAGCATGAAACCACCATGATAGCAGCAACATACTCACTCTCCTTTACCTTCATGTAGGTGAGGAAGCTCAAGCTCTAGTACAAATATTGTTTGATGAATGCCTCCTTCAGCAGATTTCATCATAAAGTCGTTATCTGGTTGCTGTATGCTCTCTGTACGCATGAGTATCATTCCTTGCATTTTGTAAGTATGGTTTTATATCCTGCAGTTAAAGACTGATATTATCATTCAAATCACGTTCATGACTATTTATTTTGCAGCAACGTGTTCATAGTCCAGTCCTTACTCTGGACAACATACCCAGGGAATCCACATCAAGGAGATGGAAATAAATGTAGCAAAGCCAATTCCTCCTTAAAGCTCGTAACTCTTTTATGCGGTTCCTACTGTTGAAAAAAAGAGGGTTTATTGGTACCTATTTCTGTTCGGGCTGCAAAGTCAGCACAGATAAGATAGCTTGGTCTCCCTATTTATTAGTGCCGTTATATGACAACACAAAGGACTGGGCTGCCATTCTATAAGGGCTAGGAAAGATGAGGTGAACCTTAAAAACTGAAAGACCACCTTGCATCTGAATGCACTCAGGCAGCTGCCTCATTGAAACTCCTTAAGAGTATTAGTCACAGGTCCCCTGCTTCAGTGCACGTAGTTAGAGGATTATGATCTAAAAAAGTGCAGTTTGGCTCCCTCACTGTAACCTCATGATGTTATTTGGGCATTTATGAATAGCCAGATCTCCATGCAGCAGAGCTGCTAATAGCATGGCATGTACCAATCACACTGCAAAGCAAGTGATCTCACCTAGGCAGCTTGTGTAAACACAGAGCAGCCACACAAATATGACAAGCTTCTCAGCGTACTTAAGGTTATTCTACGAAGAATATTTACTCTGTTGCCTGGAAACACATAAATAGGGCTTTTGGGGGTTTTCTCCCCTCCTCAAATTTTCCATAAAGAAAATTTATGGAAAGAAGGATTCCTTCAAAGAAAATTTATGTAAAGAAGGATTCCTTCAAAGAAGGGGTTTGCTATTGTGGTCATTTAGCATACTATACTCTGAAGAATAACTTTTCTAAACAGTATTTCCAAACCCAGCAATCTTCCCTTCTGAGTACCCATTTCCCTTAGGAAGTATTCTGCTGCCATAGGCAAGAACTGATGGCACTTCGGAGTGCCCTATTTCAACAAATGCACACTGCTGGAACAGGACAGATTCTCCCCGCGAATGCATTTTAGAGAAGTACTATTTAAAGCTCCCTGGACATAAGAGTGAAACTGAATTTAAATTCTGAAAGAAAAAAAAGTTCAAACCCTTTGAAAGACATTATTAATACTTGTGTACCTTCTTACTTAAACCAATAGATGTTACTTACTTGTTGCCAAATGACAGGAAAATTAAGCCTTTAGTTATTCACAACGTCTACCAGAAAGTCACTAAAAACCAAGAATGGGTAGATTCAACTGTCTAGCGGCCTCAGAGAGAAAGAGCTAAACCCCAGTTCTGCCAAAATTAGAAGACAAAAATCTTATTTACCTGCATTTAGTCTCCCCTATACTATGCCTTCTATTTACTTCATGTTGAGCAGTGTTAGAGAACAGAAATCCCATCGGAGTAAATAGGAAGATCACTGAATATTAAATTTCTGGTTTGCAAAATATTTACCAAAGAATCCTGTAAGAAAATAAGGTTTAGTTTTAAATAATGTATTTCATTAGATCAACTAACGCAGCTGAAAAACTACAGGGGGCAAGCTCTACTTCAGATCAGGCTTAAAAGCTTATCTACTTTTATCAATTGTATGAGCTCGTCTAAGAAAAGCCACTACCTCTCCCCACAAGCCTGATTTGCTGTTATCACAGCTACAACACTATTTTTATTCAAAAAAGAAAGAATAAGCTTAGAACATTTGCTAGAGGTTTTTAGTTGTTTTTTTCTCCCCATCAAAATAGCAATTAATTCTTTCCGTAAAGGCTCCACTGCTACAAATACCAGAGCAGAAGAAATACTTGTCAGACAACTTATTTTAGAGATACATGGCTCTGGATTAAGTGGGATTTCAGAGAAAAACTCTGTGCTAGCCAAGTGATAAAGAGGTTTAGCCAACAGCTTTTCTATTTTTGAGGTAACTTTGTACAGTGAGCAGCTGTTTAGTTTCAATATATCTAGTTATTGAACTCTGCCTGGCTTACCTGATGGGTACAGAAAGGTCTAATGGAAAGTGACAGAAAATTATTATATATTCTTCACTGATTTAATCTCCATGACCACTAAGAGAAATACATCTGAAAGAAATTTGCACAACACACCATGCAGGATACTCAGGAAACAGTTACAAGGAAATTACAAAATTATCCCAGCTATAGAAAAAGGACAGATGAGACCCTTGAAAGTCTATTCAAGACTAACCTTCTGCTTCAGCAGAATCAACTACAGCTTTGTCATCCTGACAGATGTTTGCCTAACCTGTTCGAAGGCCGCTAATGACAGACATGCCATGACTCCCAAGGTAAACAGTGCTCCAGTATCCTTATTATTAAAATCTAAATTTTACCTGGTACCATTATCTGAATTAATCTGTGAACACAGAAGGACTCTTCAGTGTCATACAAAAAAAATTATCTTCTTGTTCTAACTGCTGAAGAATTTAACACTATGAGGTATTAACAAACAGAAATCAATCCTATCCTCCATCCTAGAAGGCCCCTATATTTTTTTCTCACACAACAGTAATAGCCCTGTCATTGTATCAAAGAATAGATGATTACCAGCAAGCCTCTCAATGCACACACAAAGGGAAACAAAAACACATAGCTGTTTATTAAAAGTCTTGTTGAGGACCCTCAATATACTTATGAAAATTCACACAAAAGCAGGACCAATGAGTCTCCAAGAAAGACTTCACCCAAGTGCATGATGTTCAGATTTCAAAAAACTTGTCTTACAGAGTCAATGTGAAAGAATATTTCTAACTCACTCTATTACGCAGGAAATGCAGGGTAAAGGGAAAGAGCTTCCATCAAACCTGAATGGAGAGGAAAGTGAAGAGGATCCCAACCACCTTCTAGATGAAGAGACAGAAAGAGAAGGAATGGGATAGGGAAGGAAAAAAAGGTCTCTAGTTAGAGCTGAGCCAGGTGGTTAGATGTAAGCATCTATAAAAGATTCCAAGCACTTGAATTTACGAAAGCCAAGGTAGGCACAAAGGGAAAGAGACAAGACAGCCAGCTAAAGGAAAGAAACTGAAGGTGATTCAACTTGACAGAAGTCCACCAAGACAGCCAGTGCTGCCTTAAAAAGAGCCAACTTGGGCACAGTCTGATCCAAAGGAAAATAAGAGATGCACACCAGCTTCCCAGAAAGGCCACTAGCTCTTTTTCCTGCAGTTTGTTTCAACATGTGGCTCTACAGAACATTCTGCTGTGACATTAAGGAAAGACCTTTTTAAATGTCCCATGATAAGGCCAATTTGTTTTAGCTGTTACCTCCAGTCTGTTCCCAAGGAAGGAATACAGATTGGCAGAAACTTGATACATACTGTGGTGGGTGTGCTCATTTACATGGATAGTCCAAAATGCTGTGGCTCTTAGGAAAGCCAATTAGGATACCATTCAGCACATCCAGCCATAGGAACAGCTACCCTTCACATGCTTTCCGCCTGCCTATGGTAGCTTGAAGACACTACTGGTTGCTCACCTTTGAATATACATGACAACAAAAATCAATCCCATAGCAAAAAAAGGAGGAAGCAATGCCGAGTGCAGCCCTGACAGACAGTGGTGTAGCTGAGAGGAGCACCTTTCCCTCCACTGGGGCCTCGCACTGATTTGTGAACATTTGTGACAGAGAGAGGATGTGCGTACAATGGCACAGTGAAGACAGGGAAAGAAGATTGCTGGAAAAGTGGAGATCTCTTAACACCCAATGTTACTAGCCGCTTCCTCTCATCCTACACGTAACTTAGGACTACTTGCCTCCTTTCAAGGACTCCTTAAATAAAGACATTGTGCCTGTGCTGCTGTAGTTATGCACATAAGCCCTATTTCCACCTTTATTTGCAATCAGTGCTAGGTTTTCTTCTCTGTTAAACTGGCTGCTTATTCATCATTCTGGCTCAGTTTGAGGCAATTATCAGGCACTTCAATCTACACGGAATAATTTCCCATGCAGACAAAGTCTTAGAAAGATACTTTTTTTTTCCTATTTAGAAGCTTACAGTCTCACTGGAGAGCAGCAGGAAGAAAACATTATGCTAGAGCAGTTACCACAGTGGGAACCCAGTGAATGACTATGACTTCTAGGAGCTGACATAATATAATAACAATAAATTAATATCTAGGGAAAAAGACTGAAATCTGCTGTTTGTCAAATATGAACTAGTATACTAATCCATGAAGGAAAAAAGTCTACATATGTAATCAAATTCAATGTGAAATCCCACTCTACAAATATCTGAGATTTATTATTATTATTATTATTGTCCTCTTTACACAGAATCACAGAATCAATCAGGTTGGAAGAGACCTTTAAATATGTTGATCTTATTTATCCAAGCACTGTACTTATCTGAAACTGAGAGCTTACTTTATCATCAAGAGAGGCAATTCCTTTTCCACAGTTTATGTCTGAAACAGTTCTTTTACATATGCTTTAAAATGTAGTTGTGTTCAAGCAGCATTATTTGTTTGCCCTTGCACTGTAACTCAGTGATTCCATATGAAACATACTTAGCCCATAAACAAAAGCTTTTTAAAAAAAGTTTTATACAGTTTTACAGCTGGGCTTGCAAATTCATCGGTTCCAAAAGTCTAAAGTGCACATCTACAGAGCACAGTCCTACACTTACTGTGCCAGTGCAAGAAGGTGTCTGAATGCGAGCCAGCTTCAGTGCAAAAACTGGGTAACTGTGACACTGTTTTCACCATTTCAGAGCTAATAAACCCTGCCTCTTAATGTGAGAAACAGGTCTATGTCTCCTGGAAGACACCCAACCATAAGGAAGGTCAAGTTACATCCCAGAGACATAGTTGCAACATCATTCTGTTCGGATCGTTAACAACCCTACAAAACTAGACATGGTATTGGATTTCAAGCAGCTAAAATGGCTTTGCTGACGCTGCTCAACCCTAGATGACCACTGCGTTCATTCGTACTCTACTAGAGAGTTCACCAAACTAACAGGAGTCAAAAGCAGTGAGCATTCATGCAAGTTGCTATGCTCAGCAGGTAACTGTATTGTGGAAGGAGACAAGATCTGTTGAGAAAGCAGTCTTTTTACAGCCTTAGCTGTATGCAGTATTTGTAGTTAAACTGCTACCGATTAATTCAAATGGGTTTGGTTAAATTGTCACAAACGATGCACATACCTTTTTAAACACTGTTTACAAATGGCTTAAACAAGAAAGAGATAAAATCAAATCAATAAGAAGCTTTTATAAGCCTGTGCACATTTATTTACATCAGGACTCAAAACAGCTTGTATTTTACTGATGAGCTGGGTTATGTATGGAACAACATTTGCAAAACAGACTACTGACAAAACTGTGTAAACGTATGCTGTCCTTCTTGCAGTACTGTCAAGTCAGCCTGGGAACAGCTACTGCTGTGGTTTCCTTGTGAAAGTGTAAGCACTTTTAAGATCTGATAAGAGACACTGTAGGAGTATATTATAATGTAGACGGAAATTCAGTTTCAATTCTTCATCCTAATAAATTCACTAGGATAACAAAAGCTCTGTGTGCAAGTAATTCTGGGCTTTACACATGAAAAATGCAAGTTTGAAGCTTAAGTTTTTGATCTTGACACTGCCTACCAACACTGGATGAGCCAAGCAAGATTCCAAATTTTGGCCCTTCTCAGCTTCAGACAAGATATTTATGAAAAGTTCAGCTTCCAAACTAGCAAATTTAAATATGCATAATCCAAATATCTGCATGTTGTTTACTTGTAATTCAGAATTAGCATACAGTTCTCTGTAACTGCATTTGAAAATTTCTGCTGGATAACTGATGTCAATTTATTGTTGAAATGCTCATTTCACACAATGAGTAGAAATGGGGGAGAACAGAAAAGCAGCTCAAGAATCACTCACTCAGCCATTACTTGGGCATCCACAAAGTTTGCATGCTGAAGAAACAGCCTCCCTTATTTGTCAAATATGGTAATACACCCTCTAAACCAAAAAACGCATTGCCTGAACTGTAATAATATGGTTTCAGAGATGCAGAAGCAAAGCATGAAGGGGAAATGTCTCTCTCCACTGTGTCTTCAGGTACAATAAGGAAGTTCTACAATTGACAAATCATAAACCTCAAAAACAAAGAAACCTGCTTGCTGTATAGCCTGTGTGATAACAGCTCAAAATGATACAGTAAATTTCGGTATATTCTGTAATTAATCTTTGGAAATGCTGTCTGTGATAAACACTTGTGTAATATGAATACTTTAATGCATATAATTCTTCAAAACACAAATTGGCAAACAGACAGCAGTTATATTACTCCAAAAATGTATGCTGCATTGCTCAATGAGACTAGCAGAAAAGTTTAAATGGATCTGCAACACTCTTTAAAGTAGTTGAGAAAACCTGTGTGATAGGCTCTTCCTCCCCCTTCAAAAAAATGGGAGAAGTAAAGGAAGTTTTATTTGCTAAGCTTGGAAATTGAGGTCTTGTCTACCTGAGCCACTAGAGAACTAGTACAGCTACAATGCAATTTTAAGCAAGTAAAACTCTGGTAATAAATTACAGTGTGCATAGCCAAGCTTGTTATGACTCATTCATTTTGCAACTCTGCTTTAATATCTAAAGGGCCCTGCCAATCAGCCTGTTTCCAGGAATACCTTCTTTTTTGCACACCTGCCTAATGGTTTACAAGTAGAATTTCAGGCTTTTGTTTTTGACGAGGGAAGCCCGAGCTCTAGCACAGGTCCTGCCTCCCAAGACCAGCTCCGTCCAGCCGTGACACAGGCGTACAAGAGCGAGCATCTCTGGTTTAAGTGGCAGCCTTGCTGACAAGGCACTTGGCTCCAGACTCTTTGGTCCTCTGGTCAAGTCTTAGGCCACATGACTTGACTGCTAGAGAATAATAATCATCTGGGTAAGCACAAGGAGAAAACTGCAATAAAGAGTGGCTACGAAAGGATTTCATCATTCTGGATGAAAAGGAGATTTACAGAAAATGAAGGAGGAAAGAATCATTGGTAGGCTGCACTCATCTTCTGTTAAGATATTTTCTGTTTTACTTTATTTGATAAATAGAAATATACTACAAAGATTAGAGGTAAAATATACAGTTATACCTTAAAAATAGATGTATTTACAGTTCTATTGAGAGTTTAAATTAGCATGATGCAACCATTACTTTATAAGGGAACTTCTATACTCACTTTGAATAGGACCTTTCTCTTTTCAGCTTCAACTTAATCTGACATAAATTGTCAAAGTCTATTACCAAGAAAATTTAGCTGTTTTTCAAATTCTGAAATAAGATTCACCTTTTCAAATATGCCTGCATAAAGCAAAAAATCGAAATCTTTAAATATCTTAAAAGATTCCTATAATTCATCTGATTGTAAGTTACTGGGACTTTGGTAAACAATTCACAGCTATTTGATAAACATAGGGACTACTGCACTGTTTAAATGCTGTTCATAAATAGAGAATACCTTCTGGCTTTAAACTTTTTGTGTTAGCCATAATATAATTCGTATGTGTGTACACTATGTATTTTTTAAATAAAATAATTTTCCTGACAAGGAAACTGGTCTCAGCTACAAAAAGCCATAGCTGACTTCCTGCTCTTTCATTAGACTTAAATAATAAGTCAAGGCAAATAAAAAAAGAGCGCACATTGCTACTTTTCCAGGAAAACATTGGTACAAGCCATCTAACACTGAGTTAAAGAGTTCAAGTATCAAGGCCAAGCTAACATGATACTACCTTAATAAAAATCCTTGTCTGGATCTTCTGTCTGTATTCCTATTAGAAACAACATTATCCTTGCTTGCTTATCATATTTGGGTCTATATTGTTGATGGTCAAAAAAAACTTGGATTATTTGCTGCAGCTGCTATTTCTGCTAACATATGCAATTAGGACCTAACAAGATGTTGTGACATAGGCAACACATGGACATATGCCTGTATCATGGAACACACACTTACATATCCCTGAAAGGTGAAAAGACTGCCAAAAACTCAGAAATGCAGAAGGTCTAGTATTTCAGCATCTATTGTCCTCCTAACCTGGAATTAAAAGCAAGAATTTTGAAATTCGGAGATGAGAGAGTAAGTGGAACAGAAAATAACAAAAAGGTAACATTACTTATACAAAACTATGTAAATTTCCTTTTTTAACCCTCAGAGCTCAACATCAACACAAATTGTCAGATTAGAAGACAGAAAGTCAGGCTAGAGAGAATTTTAGTTACTTTTTAAATTGGCTGGGCTTTTTTAATTTCACCTTAAATATATAAAGAATTGACTTAAATTGCTAGTGTTGTTTTCAAGAATTTATGGAGGATGGGTGAAGTATCAAAAATCAGAGAAACAAGAAATACAGTGCTTTTCTTTAAAGAAGGAAATAAAAAATGAACCAGTTCAGCCAGCTGAATTTCAATTCCTGAAAAAACTGGAACAGAGAAAAAAACGCAAACAAATTCCACAAAACACTTTGTAAGTGCCTAGATGATAATATGCAACTGAGTGAAAGCCAAAAATCAGTTTGACATGCGCGTCGAAGACAAATCCTCAACAAATCTTTCAAACTTGCTTTCCACAAGAGGATAGTAGGTTTGAAGAAGGGAAGACGCTAGTACATGTTACAATTACGACTTTAAGCTAAGGAAACTTTTTCTCAATGAGACTACAGCAATATGAACACAAAACTATCTTATCCTGAAAAAGCAGCCATCAACAGCTCACTGCCAGCATGAAAAGATGTGGCATGTGGGATTCCATAGCAAATGCCCCCTAAATCTGGCTCTACACAGAATGGTGACCTGAATTATGGAATCAAGAGAATGCTTACATTAATGAACTGATAATACAAAGCTTGTAAGGACTAAGGGAACCTGAGAGGACAAACTTGAACTTCTAAAGGTCCTTGACAAATTAGAGAAATGTTCCAGAATCACCTAAAAAAGGAAATACAATTATTTGGGAAGAGATTTAAATTATTACTCTCCAATAGAAATAATCAACTATACAAAGACAGGAAAGGGAAACGATGCTAGAGACACCCTGCTTGAAAAGAGTTAAGGTTATAAAGGATTATGGCATCATGAGGTCAACATGAAAAAAACCTGACAAAACCTTAATGTGATTCATACACAGTAATTCAGCTTGCAAGACAGAGGAAGCAAACCTCTGTTCTACTCAGCAGGAATACCCCGTCGTTTTGGTCAACACATATCAAAGATGTGAACTGAATGCTGTCCTCTGTATTCTCACCAACAAAAGTAATCAGATGCCTAGAAAAGATGACTGAGAAAGAAAGACTGGGAACAGGGAGTAAAGCCAAAACACCAGAAAGACATTTGACCTAAGGAGGAGGAGACTGAGAAAAGAAAGGAGATTCTGTAGTATCTTGACTGCTGGTAGTCTTTAAAACAGGCACATAAACTTCTCAGGCACAGCCTAGATATAATAATTGGTTCTTCCCTGGGGCATCTTCATAGATGTAACAGATCTCTTCAGGTCCTCCCGTACCTTCCCTATTCTGTGGTTCTATGAAAACACATTTTAATACAGCTAGCTATCCCACACATAAGGACAAAGAAAATACTCAATGTATACACATGGGAAAGTAATTTGGAAAGCACTGTCTCCAAAAAGAACACTGGGAACTGCAGATCAGGCTCCACTGTGCATTTATAGTGTGGTTCAGCTGCCTAGAAGGCTAATATGATCTGAAATGTATAAAAGTAGGAATATCAGGTAGAACAAATGACAGCCTTTCCTGTATACACTATGCTGATCTGACTGTTTAAGAATATGATGACTTTCCTGTTAAAAATTATTTGGAAATACTGGAAGGATTTTTATGGCTTCTGTTTGACTTGATAAAGAAAAGGGGCCTCTTAGTACACAGCTTAAAAACCTCAGTCTAACCAAATTATGAAAGAGCAAGTTGAGAGATTACTTCGTTTTTTGCACATACACATACATATACACGTATATTTATATACACAGACATCCCTAAGACTCATTAAGATATTAGAAAAGGAGAGAAAGATTGAAAAAAAATCAAGATTTTTCAGATTCATAAAATAAGTCACAGAAAACTACAATGAATGGAAATGGACATTACAGAAATGTATCTTACAGAGATACCATTTCCTAGCAGCGAGAACAATTAAACCCTGAAAGCTCTTACTACAGGAAATGGACACGACTGCTTCAATTTTTTTTAAGCAAGATTAGAGATCTTTCAGAAAGATATACTTATATTCAGCTTCTGGGAGAAAAACAAAACTCCATGACCTACATACACAACAGATCGCATCACATTATCACAATTCTCTAACCTGGCCTAGCAGCCTAAACGCTTCTTTCCCTCAGCTATTCTATTAGATGCTTCGTAGTCTGTGCATTTTGCAGCAGAAGAGAGCCAAAGGGACTGAATAACAAAAGTGGTCTGATGCAGAAATAGGCAGCAAGAATACTGTGTCAGGTACCTCAAAGGCAATAGCCATATAAAAATCATTCCACAAAGCAAGAAAGGAGCTTTAAGACTTGGCAAGTAGAAAACTCAAAGGGCCATAGGGGGAGGAAGGACGCAAGGAGAAAAATTAACATAGCAGGAGGAAGATGCCTGCTGTCTGTCAGGGAAGAAATGGTGAGTTGCCTCTCGAAAAGGCTCTGGGCATGAAATACGTGCAATGAGAAATGAAAACTCATCTGCTCCTAAAGACTGGGAAGGAAAAAAAAGACATTCCACTTTCCATGAAGGCTGCCTGACATGTTTCACATTAATTGTACCTGAGGCTTTCTGTTGTCCCTCCATAGGCTCAGACTTGCCTGACAAAGCAGTTCCAGAGTCACTTTGCTTTCAGGGTTGTCACAAAAAACAAGCATCCATTTTATTGTTATTGCTGTACTGATTAATCCATGTCTAAACCTACCCTGTACATTACATATAGTGAGTGTTTACATTTTAATTACTGTACGACCTATTTCAAATGAATCTTTCCCTTCCCCGCGCTAACAGCCAGGACAAAATTTTCCAATAATAGATTATGTTCCCAAGTGTGGTTATTGTCATAACAATTTAACCTTCAGCTGATCGTAGTAACTACTGCTAGAACAAATTCTCCCTTTGGCCAGCAATGCATCAAGTCGTACTCCAAAACACTGTCAAGGCTGCTACTGGATGCTCAGCAGAAGACTTCAGCAATGTAACTAATTCATGCTACCTGTCTGCTAAAGAAAATTTAAGATTGCTAGTACAGCTGGATCTTTTCTGTGACAGCAAAATAGCATATTTGACATTATTATAACTTACAGCTCCCAGGCTTAAGGTCTTAATATTTTTGTCACAATGTTATCACAAAAAATTAGTAATAATGAAATTTCTTACGTCACAATAAATTACAAAGTCGCTGGAAACAGAAGTTACATATAACTAGTTTTTTAAATTAAGACATTACTTGAGAAAGGATTCCTAAAAATCTAATAATGAGAAGGATTTATTATGCTGCAAACACATACATGACTCCAGAGTAGCCAAGACAAGATATTTACTCATAATAGAACAGGAGGAACCTTAGGATTTTTTGCTGTTTTGGAAGATCCGTCAGAGTAAGTGAACTTAAAAGTGATACAGAATACACTCATACTCTATAGCCTTGAACATATTACTGACATTAGAAGAAATACATACTTAGATTAAATTATAGTTAATTAGATGCATACTGGGACTTGGACAGGAACACTCAGAAAGGAGTCCTAAGGGACGATGACCGGGGGATTGGAAAGTCCCCAAACAGAAGAATGAAAGGATGTTGTATATTACAGGGTTATCAAGCTTTCGGAGACTGCTAAGAGATATAAAGGAATGCAGGAGGGACACACAAAGAAAAGCAGCCACAGACAGGGTTAAGTATGGTACGTTAGACAAGAAACCGGCTATGGAAAGAGCTTCATGATTTAGGGCTGAAGTCATGTGCAGGAAAATAACGTGAGATCCTGAATTTCTTCAGAGTAAAAATGTGATTTCATAATACCAGCTGGGCCTACGGTTTTCTTACATTAACCTCAGTAATAAAATAATTAGGATTTGGAATCTTATGTATATCCACCACGTGTTTCTATAGGAGTGCTCTATGTCCAAGCACCCATGGAACACAAAGTGATATGAAAGGTGCCCTTTTCAAAAATAGTCCTAGAGCAGCTCAATCCTGAAGTTCCATTTCTGACTGAACGAAATTTTGAGTTCATGGGACAGAAAGATAAGACCTTGTTCTATATGTGATATGGAAACAACAGAACATGGAAGAGTTTAGATATGTGAGGAAATATATACATATATATATTATCAGGGATGTGCAAGGAAGGAGGAATTATAATACGGCACACATTACAGACCTGAATAACGAAGAGATGGAAAATGTCATCAGTGAGGCACACAAGAAAAGAACAAGCTGACTATGTTAAAGCGCTTCTGGAGCTGAGCCATCTAACAAAACACGGGAAACATTCTGATAGAGAAAAAGCTCCACAAAGCATACTGAGACAAAGTGTTTGTTTAGGAGATGGAAGATTTTCTGCAGTGTTGTAAGGTAGGTTCTACTCCTCTTTTCAATGTTTTGGTTACTTTACAGCCACTTAAACAACTGGCAACTTAATACTATGATCTTCTAAAACTGCTAAGATTATCAAAACCTCTAAAATCCTGATTTTAAATGTTCATAACATTTGAATTGAACTTCAAATGTCTTATAAACAGTGCTTCCTACTAAGAAGAACAATGCAGTATCACTACAGCAGATGCCTGAGTGACAATAGAGCCAATGACATTAAAACAGAAGCATCACTTTCTGAAGTATTTTCGAGAACTGTTTTTAATGTAGATATTTAACATTAGCTCATACTTACTGAGCTCAAATTAAATGTTGTGAACATCTTTTTTTTTTTTTTTTTAAGCTGAAAGTGAAATTTAAAATTCTTGGTAATTTATTACCCAAGGGATGCATTAGCAACAATACCTCCTTACTGAGCTAGGATTTACCCATATTACAGGACAGTATTTGTCAGCTGAACAAACCAACTAGGAGTTGTCTGCTTAGGTCAACAATTTTCACATGGAAGCTAAGAACATATGCAACCTACCTAGGAAGAACTCTAAATTTTGCAAAACAGTCAGGCTATTGGTTTATTTTTTACCCCAGTATCTCTACCAATATTGACAGTGCATAGCTGTTTCCTAGTCAAACTACCTCAACCAGCCAATATAAAATTCCTGGGAGATCAAATAGTCAGTCCTCCAGAATCCAGAGCAGGTTTGAGTTTTCTACTTAACATCAAATTCATGTTGTGACACTGTTATTCTGGGAAGCAAACTGACACTTCCTATCTTTTTTCCTAATTCTGAATCTGTGGACAAAGAAGTAGTACCAACAGGTTTGTATTTTAATTGCTGGTGCAAAACTGTTCAGCCTACCATTTATTGATTCATAGTGCTCTGACAGTCCTAGGAAAGGTTGTAACATATTTATATTTATGATTTTCATATGTAAATCATATATTAAAATAAGGCTTAATTACAACTTAAATTCCCCCTCCTCCCCCCACGATGAAGAGATAGAGTACACAGCTTACACTGTAGGATAAAGCTGATGAAAGTGATTAAAATAGAACTTGCTGTACAGTTGCTCAGAACCACACTCTTGTTTTCTGCAGTTTCAGCATTTCCAGAACTTGCAGGAAGGCATAAATAGACTACAACAATGAAACACTGTTCCACCAGAGATCTGAGACAATGTACGCAAATACAGGAACTTCCCTTTTCCAACTCTTAATAGTCCCTGGTCCATATAATATCCTACATCAAAAAGTTTAGAAGATGTAAGTTGGACAAGGGAAAATGCTAAACTTGCCCTTCACTAAAATTTTAGTCTATATTCTCAGAATTTAATTAGACAGTGACTGTGGTGAGGATCACACTTACTATGTAATTGAAGAGAATGTCAGTACTCAAGGGGACAGAATTTAGGTTGCCTGAATGATTTCAAACACAAATGGCACCCTGCATAAACTCCCACCAAGCTTCAATCCTGGAAACTTTGGCACTGCAGCACAATGCTGCTGCTGGTGCCCCAGGGTACAGGGATAACTTTACTCACAAGTAGAAGTTTCTTTACACATCACAGGCTCTTAGACTCCAGAAATTCTAGTGAATCACAGAATCACACAGAATCACAGCAACATTTATACCCATTTTCCAACTCAAATGTTCTTCCCCCATTTCAGCTCCAGGGGAAAGGAAAACCTACCATGACTATGTGACTAGAATGCAGATTTGTGGACAGAGCCCAGTTTTACCCTCTTACACCTCCACCCTCACAACCGATCTGATGGCTCCCTCCTATTCCTAGGCAATGCCCGCAACTGCTGCAAAGTTTTCAGAGGCATGTAACTGCACAAAGGGAAATCCTTCTTTTTAATATTTACACCCCTGACAAATCTGAGTGGTAGTCATGGAAAAAAGAGAAGGTCTCTTGTGTAATTCAACTGCTCCTGCCAAATATCAAAATATCTGCTGCAAAAAATGGACAGACTTTCTCAAAGAAAAGGTCACAACGATCTTTTGCAAGGAAAAGTTCGGGCATATCTATGCAGGTTTTACAGATAATGTTGCCTCAGTAATACAAAGCAATACTAATTTAGAAAAAAATACAAGTATAGCTATAAAACTTCCAAATGAAGACATAGTAATGACAAGACAAAAGTAATTCTATTGCTACAGTTTATAGCTGTGGATAAAATGGAGAAGAATTTGTAGTGTGGAAATTTTAGACTGACAGAAACATTTCTGAGCAGTAGCATTACAAAATAGAAAAAAAAGCCCTAGAAGGTGTAAAAATACCGAAACTTATCTTGATGCATGGTGATTTCCATGTTCTATTTGATCTATAAGCCAACCAACCAACCCACCCAAGTTATCATGCACTTCTTCCTTCCAAATCAAACCATATTCAGTGTTTTCTCCAGCTCTGATTTGGTTAGTCGTTAGATCAACATTAGATTAGTCACTTGTAATCTATCTTTTTGTTTCAAGTCTTTCTTTGCTCTTAAGTACATTTACAGGTTACAGCCACCTGGCTGCATAAGTAAAGACGGAGAGGAGGGGGTTTCAGCTACAGTATCTGGAGCTTTCATAGTGACTGAACAAACTGTTTACATATTTTTGCCTTCATTTCCACTTGAAGCAGAATGATATAACTCAGTCCAATCCCTCTGTGTAGGAGGCAATTATTTATCAGCTTCCTTTTGGCAAAGATTTCTTTCACCTCTTATTTTAAGGCACTGAGGGTACCAAGGTGTTTCCTGCTCAGCCATTTATCACAGCAGGCTTATGATTTATTTTAACAAGAAACACAAGATAAAAAGGATATCACAGAAAGCATAATGCCCCACAGTACAGGGAATATAATCCTAACAGCCACCAAGACAGGGTTCCAACTCTGAATATTCTCCTACCAAAGCAAGTGCTGTTAATGCATGTCTAATCACAGCACTGTACAGACTGCTGGTATAGTCAGGAATTACTGCCCCCTCCCCATTCCCCAGAATTAGACTGTTCGCAGTATTATGAGCAAGTTACATCTAACCCCACAAAGATAACTGACAGTTTTATTTCTATATATACACACAAACGTACAAACACTCCACGCCATGTTACTAAAACTTGGGATTTCTTCTGTCAGGTCTCACCTTCTAACAGGTGTGTACATGCTGTTCCAAAACCTATCTTGAAGAAATTAACTCCTATATGGCTTCCACCTCCATTTCTAGATTAAGATTCATCATTGTAAGAAACAGTTAGCACCAGCTGATGAAACTAATACTTTGTTTGAGCTTTGAAATTGGTACTAAATTCACATTAACTTTGAAGTCACTGCAGACTTGATAAAATCTATTTCTTTCTTTAGTTTTTAGTTGCTGACACAACAGATAGGTTCCTACTTCCTCCAGGAGACATGTAATGTAATTCCAGAATTCATTAAATGTTTGTGCTCTGCCTGTTCCCTGGGCTGCATGACGAAAGATCCTGGACAAGGGAGCATAATTGAAGCTAAACATTTCCCTCATTCAAGGATAAAATTTTGGCCTCTATCTTCCAAAAGAAATCCAAACTTTAAGAAAAAAAGTCACCTTTTCCTTGAAGATTTAAAAGAAACTTACACACAAGAGAACTTGGCACTTTTTTTCCTCTTATCTTTATTATTTGTAAACTACTGTATCCTCTCAGCATAAGGAATTAATCAGTTCTCTGAGCTACCCGACCAATCCACTTTTCATTTTCCCAGCCAAACATCTGTACTTGCCCTCCCCTGTCTGCTGTTCTTGATGTTACTTTACCATCTCAATCGCTGCAACTTCCTTTTCAGTTTCACTAGACAATAGATTGGTGCTTTCCTGAATGAGGATGCCTTCCGCCTTTTCTATCACTCCATCTTTTCCCCTTCACTAAACTGAGGGGATAAGACGAAACACAAGCACAGGCTCATCTCCTCCGCTTAAAAAGAGAAATTTCTTTTGTTTAATTCTGGGTAACCCATACATGCTAGTTTTTCCAAGATTAAAACTAAGATATTAAAAAAAATAATAAGACAAATGCAAAGACAAGCCAAGAGCCAGGAGTCCAAATATATACATATATTAAAAAAAAAAAACCAACCAAAACATCCTGCCCTTGGGTCACAACAACCCCATGCAACGCTACAGGCTTGGTGAACAGTGGCTGGGAAGCTGCCTGGTGGAAAAGGACCTGGGGGTGTTGATCGATGGCTGGCTGAATATCAGCCAGCAGTGTGCCCAGGTGGCCAAGAAGGCCAATGGCATCCTGGCTTGTATCAGAAATAGTGTGTCCAGCAGGACAAGGGAAGCGATTGTCCCTCTGTACTCGGCCCTGGTGAGGCCACACCTTGAATACTGTGTTCAGTTTTGGGCCCCTCATTACAAGAAAGACATTGAGGTGCTGGAGAGAGTCCAAAGAAGGGCAACGAAGCTGGCGAAGGGTCTGGAGAACAAGTCTTATGAGGAGTGGCTGAGGGAACTGGGGTTGTTTAGTCTGGAGAAAAAGGAGGCTCAGGGGAGACCTTATTGCTGTCTACAGGTACCTGAAAGGAGGTTGGAGCGAGGAGGGTGTTGGTCTCTTCTCCCAAGTAACAAATGATAGGACAAGAGGAAATGGCCTCAAGTTGCACCAGGGGAGGTTTAGATTGGATATCAGGAAACATTTCTTCACCGAAAGGGTTATCAAACATTGGAACAGGTTGCCCAGGGAAGTGATGGAGTCACCATCCCTGGAGGTATTTAAAAGATGTGTAGATGTGGTGCTTAGGGAGATGGTTTAGTGGTGGACTTGGCAGTGCAAGGTTAATGGTTGGACTTGATGATCTTAAAGGTCCTTTCCAACCAAGACGATTCTATTATTTGCTCTAAAGCAGACGAGAGAGAAGCCCATTTACAAGCAATGTGAACACATTCCTACAAACCACTGTAACCATTGTTAAACATTTACTTGGTTTTGCCTGTGTGCAGTGTTACCCAATTGGCCATTTCCATTTTATTTAGTAAAGTAAATGTGATGCTACAGTACCCAATGTTGTCAATTCATCACATATTTTAGTCATATATGTATTGCCCATTTATAAAAACCTGCAAATGTAAGACTCTTAAATGAAAAATAAAATTAATCTGTAGTACATGAATCCTACAGGCTTAAGAACCAGAAGGCAATAAGTAAAACCTACAAATTATCTCTGTAAATCTCACTGTTTTGGGAGGTTGCTGGGAGCCAAGAATGGATCAGATTGAGGAACAGAACTTTCCCCCCACAGCAGACTCAAGAGCTTCAAAACCAAACTAGTCTACCATTTTATCATATTGATCTACATTAAAATGAAAGACTTGAAGAAAATTCTTTTAACTACAGTACAACAAATTTAAATAATTCCTGGTTTCCTTGTCTCTAATGGACATGGCTAAAATCTGAAGTGTATTTCTTGGGAATTTTTTATTATTATTTGAATGGCATGTATGCAAATGAAACTATAAAACTCATACTAATGGTTAATTCCAGATTGCCCTGACTCAAACAAGAGTGCTAAACCATTTCTGCACAGACTTCCAGTTCTGCTTTGTGTAGGATCCTCTTTTGCCACTACCAGCACATCAGTGCCTTACAGCAGTATGCAAAGTGTCATGAAATTTAGCTACTAGTAGCCCAGATTCCTCCCAGGAAGAGGACTATATGTGTAATATTTTCTTTTCATGTAACTTTTGATTTAGTTTTTACATTAGAAGCAAGTTTAATGTGTTCTTTTTTTACACTTATGGGGGAAAAAGAACAGGTGGAAATGTTCTTGAACATACTTGTTTCCCCAGGGGCATTTCATTCATAATCTAGAAACGTTCACCTGTAAAATTTGTAACTTTATGCTTCCAAAGTCCCCCCTCTGCCTCAGGAATAGAGTTTTCAATCACAGTCTTGGGTTTTGAGCCTTTTTCAATCTAAGGACTCCTTTTACAATGCTAAGCCCTGTGCATCTTTTAAATATTGGAAATAATTGGTGATCTGACGAAATCCAGAACAGCTCTGCAAATCAAAGAGGTAGTCACTTTCTCTTGCCTTTAATCTTCCCTCTGTTCCATTTCCCTTCTCATTCTCCTGTGTATCTTTGCCTCTTCTTCTTGACAGCAAAAACCCCTATAGTCAATACTCCTGTATTTAGTGCTTGTTCAAACCCTTGTTACTTGATAAAAAAAAAAAAACAAACTACACAAGTTCCTGCTTCACAGACTAGCTTTTCACAGCCTTCTGGTTCTGTATGCTTTTCATCTGAACCACAACAAAAGTCATATGTATCTTCCATATAATTTTCTTCCCTTGGATATTTTTTGTGAGGAAGTAGGTTAATGAGTTCTGATGTATTCAGTTATGCCAGATACTTACTCAGCCGGAACATTTACTGCAGCTGATCAACTCTCATTCAGTTATGGTCTGAAGTTATTTTACATAGGACTTTACAACGTTTTAAATCCTTAACTTTCAAAAAAAAAATCCAAGAAAATTCCAGATCTATTTAAACTGATTTAAATTAAAAAAAAAAAAAAAAAGAAGCCATAGCTCCCTAAAACATGATCAGGAACAGTAACTTGATATTTACAAAATAATGAAAGACACTACTGCAAATGCAAATAAAATTTTACAGAGCAGATATAAAAACAGCTTTAAAAGAATAACTGCTTTCAGTATAAACTGAAGTCAGTACATTATAAAATCTAAAAAACAACTTTCAGCTCTAGTTAAGATGCAAGAAAGTTCTTCAATATTATATATACCCACCCAGAAAAAGACAAACAACAGATCTAGACATCTCACACAGCCCTCATTGTATTCAGAAGACAAAAAAAAACACCACACCAAAAAACCTAAATTTATTCCACTCATTTAGCTCAAGTATTATAGCCGTTCCAAAGAGGTTAACTGTATTTGCTCAAGTTTATTTGGATATTAAATGCAAGATAAAAGATCTCTAGATGAAATGTAAAAGATTGTATCTTATTTTTAGGAAATAAACAGATTCCAGAGGTGTGTTCCTGCCTGGCCAATCCCGAGGCTGTCGTGCAGCTCTGCCACCACTCCCAGCCCAATCCCAGCTCCGAACGGGAACTCGCTTTGCTGTTTGTCTCGCAGTGCTGATGATGAATGGCTGCTTCAGGGGAAGAGATCAAGCTGCGTGGTAAATCTTCCTATTTGTTCCATCTGCTTTTCTATTTTAAACAGCTGCAGTGACCAGCCTGGAACCCTATATTAAGTACATGTGAATTTCATAAGAGAAAACATTTATGTAAGTGAAAACATGGCTTAGATTTGTCCTCCCATTCTCAAACTGAACACTGGAGCTTCTGCAAGCAGCTGCAGAAATTTACTATTATTTTGTATCTACCTTCCAGAAATAGTATGACCTAACATAGCTTGGATTTTACAGCTTTTAGAAGGTCAGCTTTGCAGTCATAGCAGATTTCAAGGTGCTGGCATTGTCCACCTTTCTTCCCCCTGCTAGCCCCACTTTGGAATATGATGTATAAGATGGCAGGAGAAGTTATATGCAAGCAGATCATGTTTGTTAGGATATGCCCTTCAAATATACAGAGGTCTAACATACAGAATCACAGATTCAACCAGGTTGGAAGAGACCTCAGGGATCATTGAGTCCAACCGCTGCCCCTACACCACCCTGTCAACTAGACCATGGCACTAAGTGCCATGTCCAGTCTTTTCTTAAACACATCCAGAGATGGTGACTCCACCACCTCCCTGGGCAGCCCATTCCAATGTCTAATAACCCTTTCTGAAAAGAAATTCTTCCTGACATCCAACCTGAACCTCCCCTGGCGAAGCTTGAGGCTGTGCCCTCTTGTCCTATCGCTAGTTGCCCGGGAGAAGAGGCCAACTCCCACTTCACTACAACCTCCCTTCAGGTAGTTGTAGACTGTAATACGGTCACCTCTGAGCCTCCTCTTCTCCAGGCTAAACAACCCCAGCTCCCTCAGCCGTTCCTCGTAGGTAAGACCCTCCAGACCCTTCACCAGCTTGGTTGCCCTCCTCTGGACTCTCTACAACCCCTACTTATCTTGCTATTGTGCTGAGGTTGTGCTAGCATAAGATACGCCCATCTAGCCTGGCTCCAAAGGTCACCACTTTAAAGGAATGCTTTACAATAAAGCCCATTACCAATTTCTAAGCTGAAGAGACTGGCAAACATACTGAGACAAGCAATGGTTTTGTTTTGTTTTCAAACACCATTCTTGACTTAAGTTAAGCCCAAGCTTTCTGGCCAGATCCCAGATTGACCGAATCCCGCTTTCCCTTATACTTTCAGCATGTTGTTTTTTGTATCCTGACAGACTGTGCAGCACTGCTGTGTTCTGCTAAACGGCTTCCTCATTCCTCAAAGCCAGCTACATTTCAATGGTCAGCAAAAAAAGCTCAGTGTCTTCATGAGAACATCCACCCTATCCTCAAATTCAAGTGTCCTAGGATTCTACGGAAAGAAAATGCAAGCACGTGTGGATGCAAAGACTGTAAAATGGTTATTTTCACCTCCTCCTATTACTCATGCTCTATTTCTCTCCCCCAACTTAAATTGTTTCTTTGAAACTTTGAACATACTTAGCCACTTCTGAATTAAAACAAATTAAAGGTGAAGTGAAATGGCAATAAAATGAAATGAAAAGACAAATAGCAGCACTGTAGGTTGCCCGTGCACAGTATCAAAAGAAATTATTACTCTTAGGTGAGGTAACTTCTACCATATTCCATATATATATAATTGTCTTTATATTAATATGTTATGCTACAGGAGTTTTCTAAACTGCAGTAGTGTATAAAAGTTAACTGGAAGTATTGCAACTTCAACTAAACACATCTCTAACTTCATCCTAGCAGCTTTTCACATAACTTAAAATTACTGTAAAGTTCCATAAGCATTATTTCCATTTTACAGATAAGCAAACTGAAATGGGGCTGTAATTCATCCAAGATCACACAGCAAATCGGAGAGTGGCAGGGCCAGGAACGGAACTCATCTGTGCTCCCAGCCCAGTCCCAGAACTGTTATGCACGTCTCAATATTACTAAAGAAACAGAAGGTACATTTTGGGGAGAACTGCCAGAGGAAGATTTCTTAGTAAGGAGTCTTGAAAAGTCAGAGAGAACACTCACGTGCCAAGTCCTTGAGAGATCAAAGTTTTGATTATATTTCTGTCCCCTCCTTACAACAAACCAACATATAAAGTACCTTTCAACAGGATGACACATGAATGTGAATGTAACACCAAGCTGGCAAAGGCTTCAGAAGTTAAGATATGATCTTAAAGGCTACCTACAATGGCTTTGATTAGCAGAATTTGAAGCTGACAAGCTCCTAGATTCACTGTAACACTTCGCAAATACAATGCACAACAAAATAACCACAATCCCAGTGTTAATCTCATAGAAAAAAATCAAAATTATTTTATTAGAGAATGGTCTATTTGTACAGTTTATATTACTTCATAAGTTTCATTTTAGAGAAGATTGTAATCTTTAAATCAGTTTTAAGATTGTTAGAGAAACAGCACCTTTAAGAAGAATACCAGGACAGGGATTGTCGTCATCTGTGTTCAGACAGACTCAAACTGGAAATTTTGAATAATATTCTAATGGTAACACAATACACAGTTCAGGCATGGTACCAAGCGGTTTTTTGTTCACCAGTAAGCACTGGAAAAACAGTGCAAAAAGCCTCTGCACAAGCATCTTGACAAAGACATGTCAAAGTAACCTAGAAGGGGAAAAAATACATACTACTGCACTTATCTGCTTTCAGCTCTTAGAGCTGTATCTTAGATTTATGTAGATGCTACTAAATTGTCATACTCTGTCAAGGAGCTGCAACACTAAATTGTGACTTCCCACAGGCTGACAGTTTTTCTTTCATTTGGGATTTTAGACAGTTAAACATTGTTTGCTTTGCTTCCTCACCCCCCCACCTCCATGTCCTGCCGCCTTCTATTATGCTCTCGTGCATCAGAGGGATACGTTGCTGCAGCCCCGCATCCTGCACGATGCAAGTATGTGCAATCTGGAAGGACTGGTATTGGTACAGGCCCAGTATGGTATGTGCTTTATATGCACACAGAGTTAGACAGATCCTGGCTGTACAGTCAATACAGAAATCAATAGCTTCATGTAGTAAGTACCAGTGGAACAGATGTTTAAAAAACAATGTGTTGATTTCATGACACATCAGTTGGCAGCATGAGATACTGAAGGAAAATAGTAAGATGATGGCAAAGTTATAAGCAAGAGCAATGAGAAGACTTGATGAGAGACTAGGGAAAGGAAAGGCTGAAAGGAGTTCAGTTTAGGATATGCTAACTATGGTAGTTGTCAAGTGCAGACATGAATTTGATCTATGCACAGACAGCTGAGACAGAAAATGGAATATGCAAATCAGACACCAGAGATGGTCTACCTCAAAGAAAATTAATAGGGAAAACACTGATGAGTTCAATGGCAGAGAATAAGCATAAAAAAGGCTGCAACAATAACACACTGCAAGTTTTATTAACGCAGACATACAGAATTTGCACAAAAATGCAACAGTTAAAAATCTGTAGTTAGCCTAGGCATAGACATTTATCGAATGGATTTTACCGTTCATGCTGCTTTCCTTTGCAGATTCTGCCAGTCTAACATTTGCAGGTCTCACTCTTCCCTTACGATCGCTGGCTGTAGAGCTTCGTGAAATGATCGATTGCTAACTGCCAAGTATTCTTGTGCCTTAGCACGATATATGCTACTTCATTCCAATAATATGATTTTCTTTGGCAGTTGGTACAAATAGGCATTAGGGTTATGATTCACTACTTGGTTGTCTCAACAATCTAACACTGAATGAACTTCCTTCTCCCTGCCATTTGGTAATCAGACTATTAAAAGGCTAAAACAGGCAAAAAAGTTTTGAAAACTTTTTCTACAAAAATCTGCATATTCCACTTTTCAAGGACAAGAACATCAATCACCCAGAGGTGCCTAAATTCTAAAGCAATATTTATTACATACTGTTAGCTATACTTTTTCCTCATACCTTTCCCTATTGCCACACAAGGCTCTAACTTACTGAAAAATACTGCTTAGTTTTGAATATATTCTCAAAGTTTTATGTTCTCACAACCTTGATGGAGTATGGAATTTTCCTTTCCTTAAGTGTATCACTGAAGGGGAGAGAACACTGAACAAGCTTCAGAAAAGTCTTCCTAAGTTCAGAAGCTACTGCGTTGAACCCCCTCATCAACCTATACCTCTCTCTTTCCCGCTTGAGAAACAGTAAGTGGACTTCATCTCTTGCTTCAGCTCTGTCTTCATAGAAGAAAGCAAATAGCATGCATTACAACCCCTGCTCAGTTCTGAGCACTGCTCCACCAGCACCACTGGACAAGGCTCTGCCTGGCTCCCAACTCACACGAAGCAGCAAGCCTAAAAGCCTCAAACCTCCAAGAGGCTGGATCTTGAGCCAGAGGTGCAAACTGCTAGACCATCATTAACTGAAAACCACATCTCAAATTGTTCTACCCTAAGAAGAAAGAAGAGAAATGACTAGAAGCAATGGGATTGTTAGAGCTTGGACCATCTCCTCATTCCATGAAAGCCTAATGCCAGAGTTAAGTGTCTGTTTTCCCCTTCAGCTTATAACATAATTCTTCCAAAAGTTAAAGCTCACAACCCAGCACTTGGACAATGGAAACTGTAGGAGTCCAAAGAGCTTGTTACTCTTTCTTTACATCTCTGCTATTCCTGGACTCTGCTTGGTCCAGGCGCAGGTCTAACTATACTCACTCGAGCCTCTATAAATCACCCCTTTCCCAGCCAACTGGGTCTAATAACCGAGAAGACCAGGCTGAGTAAGATCTTAAGCCCATAACGGAACAAGCCACTGCAGGATAGATTAATTTAATAAACATACATAGTTTAGGCTGGGGAGATTTCCATATTTCCAGCAGGGAGAAATCAAAAACTAGCCGTGGATCATTACACAAGCACAGTCTCACTAGATTCCACTTCGCACAAACTGCTGCTTTCCTTGGTTCCACCCACTAGGTGTAATAATCCACAATAAAGGACTGAAGGGAGCCTGTCCCTCCTTTCAGGGACACTGATAACTTAATCTTAAAACGAAAGCTACTGCATTTTGTTTTCCTTTGCTTTTGTTGCTTGTTCCTCCATTTGCTATTTTTAAGATTAAAACTTCACAGAAGAGGGAAGAAATCACCACAAAGGAAGCCTGCTAAACCTGACAATGGGCCACCCTTCAGTTTTATGCTAGCTATTCCAGAAACAACAAACAAACAAAAAACCCCACACCATTTTGAAGTTCCATATTTATAACTCTATGCTTCTGACATTCATAAAAGCTTTTACAACAAGGAGGTCACTAAACAGTCACCCCAGGAATTGTGTAACTAATTCATGTCAATTGGGGAAGGTGGGGGGAAAACTATTAGCCCAGTCTTGTGGGAAAACAGGGAAAGAAGTGGCCATCATCTACCATCTTCTTTAATCCACTGCCAAAGATTAAACCAATAATTGTCTACAGCACCACTTGATGTTTAGCATTTGCTACATTTCCTTCCTTTCCAAAATCTTTTAAGAAAAATTTTTGAAGATGATGGAATATATGCCTTAGCATGTAGGCATGCTTTAACACAGAAAGCAAAGCAAACATTAGTAAGAGCTCTGACTAGAATAAGTTCACAGAACTGCAAACAATCAATTTACCAGTCTTGAGTTAAATCTTGTCACTTCAGCCACAGCAACTGACAGTACACTCCCTGCTTGACACGTTTTACACAGCAAATCAGACAAGTCAGTTTTATACATGAGCTACTCCAAAGTTCATGGCAATTTAGTTCACATGCAGTCCTATGAAGTTACCCTTAAAATCAGAAAGCCTAAATATAAAGTGAAGTGTTGCAGCCTAACCTGTGAGATCAGTCAGAGAAAGACTCAGTTGCTCTTCAGGTTACAGATTTTCACAGTTCACAGAACCTGTGGCACTTCAGGATGTTCGTGGCCATCCACTATGAACAAGATTCGGCTGCACACAGATCTATGCTTGAATGAAGTTCTATTAAACAGAGTTGAAGCACAGTGTCACTAAAGAGGCATATATTTCATCTCCTATTGTTTGATATAATTAGGGGATGGGAAAACAAAAAGGCCTCTGCACATTTAATATATGCTATTATGTCATCTAGTTGCATGTTTGCTAGAGGCTTACTTCATTTGGCCTGAATATAAACTTGGAAGAACTTCAGGTTCTTTTAATGGTAATGATCTAGTTCCTGTACAGTACAGTCAAGTGAAAAAGCTTGGCATGGGAAAACTTAAATAGTAACAAGAGTACACATTTCTCCTTCAAGAAGAATTTAAGCTTCACTCTGTATTAAACTCAGCACAGTATACAGTACTTGTTGACACCGTTTTGCTCTTCCTCCAGACTGTCCTGCTGATTCCATAACTATTTCAGCCACTTAACTGCAGTAGTGCAAGTTACACACATCTTGTTGCACCTGGGCTATGAAAGCAAGTTGCAAGTCCACCTGAGACCAATTATTTCCTTTCCAAGTGCCAAACTGTACTACAAAGCCTTATACAAACACCACGGGTATTTTAAAGAACTGTTGTTCTTTTCCTTGAATGGAAACTTCTAGATCGTAACATTTTTCTCCAAAACTAATAATAAATAGAGAAAACTCACAAAAAATATTCAAGAGACACCCAGTTCCGGTTCAACCCTCCACTAAGAGCTTGTAGAGCCATTCAAGTATAAAGGAAGAATGAACCTACAGTGCCCTCAAGTGTGAGGGGATGTGAAGTGGAAGAAGTCTGGAGATCTACCGGGAAGAAAAAAGCTCTCAAGCCTTCAGAAAGGACCCTCACTGAAGAAACAGATGCTTACTTGTACCAGGAAAAAAAAAATGTCCTTATACATTATGGCCAGACTATAAACAGGTGCAAGAAACAAATGACAAAACATCTGCACTTTCAATTGCCTTTTCAAATGCTTGTGAGCTGGAAGTTTCATGTTCGTTCTCACCACAGGAACACGACAAAGGCAGTTTAGTTATCTAGTGTAGAAGCCTTTAAACGGTATTTAAAAGAAGTGTCTTAGTGGAAGGTCAAATTTTACACTGTAGAGACAAGTCCAATGATGCTCAAGACAACAGCACTTCCTCAGTGCCTGGATCTCATAGCAAAGATCACACTTCAGTCTATAAGCAAGGAGCACAAAAGTTATATTTATTACAGCTATACAAAAATTGAGGACAGTAATGCACCTTACCTAGCATTCTCTAAAAGCTGCAAGTCAAGTTAGAAGCTGCCTAAATTAGCCAAAAGGAGTGCATCTTCAGTCTCATCTCTCACTGTGCTAAAGCTTTCTGCCCACCACCAAAAGGCACCTGCATCTATTCAAGATCACAACCTCAAGCCCAGAGACTACTCTCTTGCCTCAGTGGTTAGATCACTTAAACAAAATACAGGCCAAGTTCAAGTCACTAATAAGCCTGAGGTGATTTGAGCTTCTCCTCCCTAAACAACAAAGTTAAGCTTTTTAATGGTGGCAACACTGTCAGCACTTCCAACTGCACTAGTCCTACTTTACATGCAATCCTCAAGGTGTTCACTGGCCCAGAGGTGAGAGCAAAAGCTAGTCCAATTCTCTCATCTTGGGAGCCTAGGCATGTAAGAGGCATGACTTTGAAACACCTCAGGCAGAAAAGGTGCTGAACCTAGAGTCCTCGCTCTTTGGGAATGCTCTAACCACTAAGCTATTACTCAGGAGTGGGAGGGGTAGCTCTGGTTTGTTTTGTGCAAAGCCCATCTGATAGGTCTTCAATAAACATGCTTTGAGAACACCATGTTCTGCGAGCTCTTGAGAGGAGATAGAGAGGGAAACATTTAATCTCTGGTTCCAGAGTGAGCTTGAACATAGGCGTGGAACTATTGCCCACTTTCAAAACTGAAAAATGCTTACGCATGGCTGAACAGCTGAAGAGGTTCAGCCTAGCTGCTCACTGACTTTACCTACAGAGTTAGAAGGATCCTGAGTTTTGAAGCTCTGATTTGAGGCGTAAAGACAAGCTTTCTGAACTCAGCTACAGTCTTAGGGCTGCAAAATTGTCTTTCAGTGACTTATAGAAAACCAGGACCTTTGTCTTGCTGAAAAATTATCATACAGGACAGAGGAATCCCCATGATGCTGACCATAAGTGCCACAAACATTAAGATACCTTATTCCATTTAAAAACAAAACCAAAAAGCAAAGCATTCTGATGCTAGGAACTACCAGAAGTTGAGTTTACCTAGATAATTTCAACTTTCAACTTTTAAGTTTACATTCTACTATAGGGCAAGCTTTTGCTGTTAGAGTTACCTCTTCCTACAGTGCCATCTGTCACAGAACCAAACCTCTTTTATTGTTAATGAGCTACTACGTGTCACAAACAAAGCAGGGACAAACTGGTCAATGAAAATACTGCATAGTAAGCTCTATCACAATCATGATCTAAATGTACACCAAGTGTTTGCATTACCATTCAAATAATCCTATCCAACACATACCCAGAGCTGTAAGAAGTAGTACAGTATTGCATATGAAAAATGCTTCAGAGATAAAAGCTGTGTAACTTTCAGTTGCATACATATAGTAAGGGAGCTGAAACAATTTGAAGAGTATTTTCATCTAAGAGGCCACAAGCTCCAACATATTTTTTTTCCCTTCTTTAAGTAGAAATACCACCTGTGTTCTGATGCATTACAGCCTTGTAGTACAACTTTGGGGATACAAGCTGTCTGTTGGGTCATTGCTACAGCCAGGGATGAACCGAGTAGAGCACCCTTCCAGCTGGAGGAGGCCTTGCCACCAAGTCATACAGCAGGAGAGAAGCTAAAATGCAGCACAGCAGCCAGGAAGTTTCACTGTGCAGGGTCCCTTTTAGCATGCCCGAGCAAGTCCTTTGTAATAGACCACAGTCACAGGGCAAATAATCTAGTTTCTTCTAGCAAGCATGGACTGCCAATGACAAAGACCTCTCTCTTCCACTATCTTTCTTTATAATAACGGACAATTAACAGTATTTAAATAGATTTTTCCAAAACTCAGTCTGGACAATGCAGTAGCTTTACTGTTTGTAACAGAAAAAAAAAATAAAGTAACACTACCACGCAACACAATTTTTACTTTACAGATAATATAGTTCAGCAGAAAAACAGATTTTATTCTAGCGATAGCTTAAATATATTAATAGCTTAAATTTTGCTTAATCTGAGCTAAAAAGTCCCAAAACATTAAATGTCAGCCCTCTCCCCCCAACTAAAATCTACTCTTCTGCAATCTTTCAACTTAGAAAATTAGTTAGCTGCCACATGCTAATTTAAAATTCTTCATTGGTAAGCTCATAATTAAAGTTAGGAGTTATTCACCTAAGTTCTCTGCCAATTTCATTTCCCTCTCTTGCTAGGATCCTTCAGAAAAAGAAAACAGACTGATTATTGCTATTATTTTCTTTCAGTACTTATGCCAGTATTTTCTGATCAGACTAGGGAAAGTCTACACCATGGCCAGCAACCAAAGACACCATCATACAGACTCAGAAGACTGATTTCCTTCACAAACCTCAGCTTTTTGACCCCAACTGTTTCAACTATTAAAATGTCACTATAGCTGCGTAGGTTTTTTTTGTTGTTGGTTTGGTTTTTTTTTTAATATGTGGGAATGCATGTCTCCTGTGTGTAGAAGAGGTGAATTCTTGCTGTACGTGCATTCTTTTGTATTTGTTTTTTAAAGACATATTGATGCAAAGTCTTGATTAACACTACAGAGATCAAATTTGCAACGTTTCAGTTGAAGATAGATTTCTTATAAAACTGAGATACTGAAAATCAGGAATTAAAATAGAAATAGGCATGCAACTTGAATATAGTGGTGAGCATTCACTAATGTATTAAGTGCTACAATTATCTGGTTCACCTACTATCACAAACTTCTTTTTCATGCATGCTCCTCTTTTCCCTTCCCTGTGTCACTCATCATTGCTTTCATAGCTAGGTAGAGAGGTCAGTCTGTTACAATTATATCACTTTTAAAGAAAACCAGTAAGATATCACCACCAAAAAAAAACCCCTAAAAATATGCCCCATCTCAAGAAGCTTTCAGGTTACTATTCTGTAACCAGAAATAGGATGAGACAAACAGTTAAGGACAAAAGTTGCATTTTTCAAGAGTTTTAGAATAATAGATCTCAATTCACAGTGATGTTACTTCAAACAAATCAAAAAATGCAAATAAAACATGAGACATGAAGTCTCCCCCAAGTGTTCCTTCAAATTCATTACATCTTTCTGCAGTGAGTGCATCAGCTTCAGTTCATTTACATCACCTACACGTTAAAACAAACCTGGGTAAGAAACAAAAGGATATGGATACTATCCAAAGAAAATGGTTTCCTCCAGTACAGCTAGGGATCAAAAAAACCTGCTTATTCCTGTCTCCAAGAAGCCTGGCAGAGCTGAACTGTAGCAGGTTGTCATCTCAAGACTGCTGCCTGCTATCAGACCCTTTTCATGTGGAATTCTGTGAAGCATGCTCAAGTGAGCAAGAGTTTGCTTAAGCTAATTTAACTGTAAGCACTGGCATGGACTTTATTTACTGCTATGGTAACTGGCACACCTGGTAGCCCACAGTAAGCCAGTTTGGTCCTGAAAACACTGCAGCTGAAACAGCAGTCTTGAACCAGCACTCATATGACACTACATTTAACCTCCTAGGCCCTGCTAAAAGGTACACCACAACACAAATAGATACTGTGCTTCCGGGCTCAATATGGCACATCCAAAACTGCCTTCCTACATCTCTCTACTCACAATGGAACATCTCAGATTAAGAGACAACTGTGATTGTCAGCCTGGTACAGTGATCACAAACCTTATGGCCACAAAAGGTCCAGGAAATCTGAACCCTGTAAGAGGAAACACACAGTTGTTCATAATGAAAGAAAGTATTAATAATGTTTTGAAATGGAATCCTGCAGCAAGGTATCAAGATGCTTTTGGACAAACCAAACAGCACACAGCCTCAATTCTGCAAACACATGTATGCTTCACTTTACCACACATGAGCAGTCCTGTTAATTCAGGGATGCTCCCAGTAATAACATTAAGCAGTTGTGAATTTTTTCAGGATAATGTCAAAATTGTCTGTTGTACACAACATTTTTAATGAAGCACTTGTTGGGTTTTTTTCATCCATAATTCTTTGATCATCAGATGGTAATAATGTAACTACCATCAGTAAACAGTTCCCACTGCAAATGTGACAGTAGGTGGACAAAATACTACTGCTAAGACAACAAATACTCAGTTCAAAATTAAAATCTTCAGGGAAAAAACCCAAAAAGCCATTCACAACAATCTTCTAATTAAACAGATTTGTTTAATATCATAATAAGGGACATAGGGATACAAACCTTTCATCTGAATAAAGAAAAAATGCTTTGCCCTTGTTATACAAGAAAATTCTGACCTATTTCTGTAGCACAACATAATTTTTTTTTCGCCCTCTCCAAAAAAAAGATCCCAGTAGCTGGACTTTAAACAAGCCATATAAACATGTACTTCATCCTAGCTTTCTAAAGTTAACATATTTAGAAGTGTTCTAAAAAAGAAACAGCAAATACTGAATATTATGAATGGCAAAATTATTTTAGCATGTTTCAGTCTTCACCAAAATCCTTGTTCAGCTCACCTCATTAATCTAAAAACTGTATTACAGCTACTTAGATGGGTAAAATCCTTCACCCACCTCAGAGGGCCTTAGAAACTTCCTCATAGCTTTGGCTTTAATATAAAGCACTTTTGCACTGAGGCAAATGAATTTCACAGCAGCTGGACAGCAGGTATATTTTCCTAACTTGAGGAAGTTTTAAAACCTCAGGTACTTATTTCTCCATGTGACATCCTGTCAATAAACAAGACATCCAGGTCCAAGTTAGGTCTCTTATTGGAGATGAGGCAGACCAGGTTTCAAACTCCAGTTCAGTCCAGATCCCACTCATGCTTGAATGGGATACTCGTACATCCAAGGCAAATGCTCTAAGATATTTACTACTTTAAAGAAAAAAAAAATGCAATTTCTACTGCTTGAGAAGATCTGTCTAGTTAACTGCCCTCTCAAGTCACTGATCTGAGAGGGGCAAAGCACAGACTGGAACATGAGACCTTCCTGCTCATAGTTTTTCTTTCTAGTCTTCATGGGACTTCTGCTCATTACTGAGGAAGCCTTCCCCTGCAAGCACTGTGTCAAAAGCAGTACATTTTCACAAAAGATTTTAATTTGATACGCCAGTCACCTTTGAAACAACCAAGGAAACACTGATGTCCCAGCGAATTCTAAACCTCAGTCTCTAAAAACACATAAAAGAACTAGTTGAAATGCAGAGCCAAGGGGCAGGGGGGTGTGTGTAAATCCATTCTTTATTAAATGCCCCACACATTTCCTATACTTATTTCCACTACAAGAGAGAAATAAAAAAAGATTGTTGTAAGACATTTCTAGAGCTTTATAATTTGCTTCAATAATGACAGTATCCCCTTTAGGATACTCTCCTGCAGATGAGTCTGGATTTCCAACCCAGAGCATACTCTGTGAAGAGTCATTATCCTGTCTAAAGCAACTGCCACAGGAACATAATAGCTGTTTCTCTTCTGTGTTTGCTTATAACAATCAAATTGTTGCAGCAGAATATTATACAGCATGGTGGTTCCAGCCTTTAGTAATTCTAACCTTCAGAACCATTAAGAATTCCAGTAACTTCTTAGAACAAGCTTCCCCTTGCTGTCTCAAAGTCTCAGGGTTCAATACTTCCCAAACAGAGTTCAATATTCAGAAGCATGAACTACATAAGAGGTATCACTCATTTTGAAGACAAAGTAGTTTACAGATTCTGTTATCCACATTAGGACTGTCTTAATCTCTAAGAAATGGAGTGCTTGATTTCAGTGAGCACCAGAATCTACTGTTGCACCAGATAAAGGAATCGTGTCTCAAATGAGGCTATTAAATTATCTTATGCCTGGCTTCTGTTACTTACAGAAGGAGAAGATATTTCACATAATTTTATCCCTAGTAAAAACCCTCTATGCTGTTTCAAAATGAAATAAATAAGGCTTGGCTTAAGAATTCGGAGTTAGTTCTTTGTTAGATTGTCTGCCTCCTACCATATTGTTTATACTTAATAACAACTTACAGGACATGCTGTTTCCAATTTGATTTCCATTTCGATTTCTTGGAAGTTTTGGACAACAAAGGAACTCGATGCTTTTTACAAGTCCTACCTAGTTGGGTTGTCTACTCTGTTATTTGTAAACAAATATTCAAGTTTTATATAGAGGAAATATTTAAAGATTAGTATTCATTTTTCTGCTGAAGTTATGAAAACTCTCACATAAGCATACAGATTTGTTTCTGTTACAGAATCAAGAAAGTATCTCCTTGTAGTTGCCTAAACCAACCACATAGAAACAAAAAGAAATATGAGTTTTATTGTAATATAATTCAAGTACATAGTCTTTTGGAAAAATGATAGCATAGTTAGTGTCCAAACAGAACTGGCATCAAATGAACTACTTTCATCAGCAGCAAGTGACAGAGGATCTGTGTTGGCTCCAAATTTGCCCAGCTCTAGACAGCAAAGCCCACTATGAAATCCTGTGCTCAACCCTATATACTTCCATTCAGTTCAGCACTAGTGCAACCAAGGTGCGACTGTTACACCCAAGGGGCTAACTCACAGCACATTCACTTGGCAAATCTAGAAAATGTTTTGTAATAACCCAGAAGAAAGAGTATCTTTCTCTCTAGCCCATCCCTCCAGAATAACAAGCTATTCTGTGATTTCACAAATGCACTGAGACAAGTTTTAAGCCATTCCAGACAGTGCCAAGTACCAGCATGGCCAGATTTCTGCTTTGGCAGACTGCTACTGCATGAGACTGGGAGAACATAGGAATGGCCCTCTATCAGATTACCACTCTGGCATCTGGCCCACTTGATCTCCCAACCAAGGCATCTTTCTGCCAACCTCTGTGTGCAAATAAGAGATGCAAAGTATTACTACAGCAAAATCTCCGCATACAGACCAGACTTCATCACACAGTACAGAACCAGACAGGTTATATTAGCAAAGGACAACCTGGGGTAAGTTTGCACCAAGCCATATCTTCAGCACAAGGTATTACAACTGTCACTGAAACATAATGCTTTGGCCCTCCCACGCCAGCATCCCTGAACAAAGTGCAAATGCAGCTACAACTGCCAACTGAAACAGGCCATTACAAACTAGGGTTAAACGGGGCTGGCACTGAAAAGCTGGTTGTCATTGCTGCATTGATGGATTTGCAGCATTAGTCTGGTTTATCAAGAATAGCTAAGCACTGAGGCACCTGGGTAACCAGCTCTGAATAACAAAGGTCCCAAACAGTCCCCAGATAGCATGATGATAGATGAGATGTTACAAGGATTTGGGGATATGTCTACATTTTGCCCATTTACTTCAAAGAAAGCTTCTCAGGTTGTATAATGAGCATTTACAATGACTCTCAGGAATTTCTGATGAGCTGAACTGAGATGAGCTGTCTGTCTGAACCGATGTGAAAAAGTTCAAGTCTTATTTCTGGGGTGTTGGCACTGAACAGTCCACTTCAAAGGCCCAGTTTGTCAAAATTCTTCCTCCATAGTCATGCGAGTCTACAGTTAAAGGAATTTTTTCATTTACAGTTAACTACTAAGTTTTCTGAGGAAAAAATTTGGTTTTTTGACCACTATTTGACCTTAACGCTATTTGTTTATTTAAATAACACTGTTACTGATGTACATATGTCACTACAGATCTGTTTGGAAGTCTACCAATATTAAAAATTAAAATCCAAGAATCTTTTCTTCCTGACTGAACACACTAACTGGAACAAAGGACTTCTTGCCTTGCTTCATATGTAAGTTATTTCATAAGACAGAACAGTTCCTCCATCTGGTCTGCCCCCTACATAAAATTAGATGTTATATCTCAGAAGACATGTTTATTCCTGAAGTCATCTTTAAACAGACAATTTGTGAGTGTCTATCTAGAGAAATCCTCAGTTTCCCAACCCCATCAAGAACTGGTTTAGAAAATGGTATTAAAATCTGAATTTATTCTTTTAACCTCAGAACATCTTCCCAAGTATTTTTCTATAAACTATTTTTGAGGGAACAGCAAGTCATTCAGCTTCCACGTGAGATTTTCAGAAGAATCTTCTTAATCATCTTAGCATGTTTTCATGCACATGCATGAAGTTTTATTACTACTGGGAACTACTGTTGAGCCACATGGCTACCCTACCCTAGAAGATCTAAGATACAGGAATTGTACCTTCCCCCAAAACATGCAAACCTGTGACACACATTGCACTACTGAACCCTCTAATGCAGACCTCTGGCTCCAAGAGGAGGAACATAGGTGTAAGCTACATACGTGGAAAGCACACCATGGCCTATCACTATAAAATTAATTTTTGTGCTGGAAGCACCGTGAAGCAGTAGTATTTTCCACTGCCCTTAGCAGTAATGATTTGCACCTTGAATTCAGTGTATGAAGACTCTACTTCCCCCAAGTCTCTTTTACCAGTGTGAGCAAACATGCTAGCTATATCTAAAAAGTAGAAAAAACCCACAACACAGTCTATGCTTCAGTATCAGGTATTCACTTAATGCATAAGCTGTAAAGAATTAATTACTACCTTTAGAATCTAAAATTTCAAGATACTTTTTGTATTGCACAATGTAAAATATCTTCTGCATTAAAAAATACAGCTTTCATTCCCAGTGAAACCTTACCCAAAAACTTGAATCCCTTAACAGAAAGACGTGACACCAAGTAATGAAAAAAAGAGAAGCAACATTTGACTTTCCCAATTTACACATACTCTTCTTCCGACAGATGCCAGACATCAGCCAAGCAGAGTTGCCATGTTCTGAATAATTAGAAGAGCACTAAAAGCCAAGATACCAATATGCCTTCTAAAAGCCAGACAAAACCATTTCCATTTGGCTTCTTTTCCTGTGTCCTGGAACTGAACAGTAGCAATAAAAATGTCAGAATTACGCTTCTCATATAGAACACTATTTATACATTAATTTCTAGGTAAATACAAGCAACTGTTATAAACGTACTTGTTTGGGGAAAAAAAAGTAATCTAAATAAAGTTACAATGCTTCCAAAACCTTTTCAGTAACACAAGCAGGAAGGACAGAATGGACATATATGAAGTTAGAGCAAATATTAAAAGCAATCCTGATAAGGACTTATCTTCATAACATGATGATCTCCAGAAAACGTTAAGTGCATGGCAACTGCCAATTATTTAGTACTGTTAAATGGACATAAGTTTGCACTCAGCATTGATTGGAAATTCAGAGAAACAGAAAGTTTAAGAAAAGCTTTTTCCTTCTCTTCAGTCTTTCTTCTACGTAGAATTCAGTGCAAATCTAGATTAGAACTAAAATTTAAATAAATGGAAAATCCAAACAAACAGTTTAATCTGAGTGGAATGTGCTGTTGGCAAACAGGCTGCATTTTAAAGCTAGAAGCTTTGTTGCACCAAAACACCAGAAACAGTGGCGGCTCAGCAACAAGATGCAATGGAAAAAAAAAAATATTTCAAAAAAGAGGTTCCCCTCTTCCTCCTCCAAAAAAAAAAAAGCACACAGGAAAGGCTTTAGAGCTTTAAATAAGTTTCCATTTTCAAGTCTGTTCCTCCTTTGAACAAATACATTATTCCATGTTTACTCTCTAGGAGTTAAGGAATCCTTAACTAAAATACCTGTTTTGGAAGAACAACTGTTTAAAAACAATGCAGCAGCAAGCAAGAATACCCCAGGGACAAAAATTTAACTAAGAGGTTGTTACACCTTGAGTCTCAAAACTTAGCCAGTCAGATATTTAGGTAGACAAAGGAATTGCCAGGAAAGACTTGCAACTAAGAAAATCTTATTGCTGACTCCAGAAAGCATGGAAAAGTTACAATTTCCAATTAATTTACAGTAAAAAACAACCATATGTTTTCAGAAGCACTGTGCCTCTCTTTAGGACAATGCCTGGATTGAAAGTAAATTCTTGTAGTTGCACAGAAGGAAGACTATCAGATTACATGACATAAGTAGCAGTACACATTCTAGCATCACCTCTATTTTTAAAATACCAGCCCAATGTATTTTGGGGTAATGTTCAGGCACTAGTACACAACACTGGGTGATACTTTTGACCCAAAATGACTTGAAAGTACAAGTTTGGTTTCTACATAAAGCTGAAGTAAGAAAAATGGTTAATTGTTTACTAGATTTAAATAGAACTAAACCAGTTCACCTTCCCAACCCAACTTTTGGCAGCAATCTAACCTAAGCTTTCCAGAAAAAAACACAAAGAAAAAAAAAAACCAAAGTCAAAGTAATTGGAAACATCAAGAAAGTGGTAAACAAGAGAAAAACCACCACTTAACTTCTTGGATTTAATTCATGTATGTAGGTCCAAGTGAAGATTTTCATGTTTCACTTGATTTCTGGAGAGAGCACTAAGCTCTTCCCCCCTCTGCCCCTTAAACTGTAAACAACTTACTGGAATAGAAAACCATACTGACAGCAAACCATATTTTTGGAAATTTAAACACTCAGTATCCACAGGAAAATACACTCAACCTTTCAAAACTATTTTTCTATCCCACAATGGTATATTCAGTACTTTTCCACTATGTTTGTTTTAAAAGGAGAAACCCTGACCTGAAGAAAAAGTCAAGAGCAAGATGACAAAACAGCAAGTGTTTCTTCAATGCTCACTTTGCACTTCTCACAGTGAGACAATGTAATTTTCTTTTAAACAATGTACTTTGGTCAAGGTAATGGAAGATGTATTATTTTACATAACCTAGGAGTTCATACATTTTTTTACTTAGTACTTTGCGTATCATATGCTAATTTCTAAACTTTTCAAAATTCTTAGTGCTTTTCTCTTTGATTGAACATCTCCTTAAGATGCCTAAAATTTCTTCATATGTGAGCAAAAAGGATCCAAATGCATGCCAACACTCCAAAATGAATACAGTTATTTACATACTAAACAGGGAAAATAAATTATAAGGGTTTCTTTTAAAAAAAGAAAAGAAAGAAATAAGTTGGCTTTTTGGCAACTGAAGGCAGAGCAGAACTTTCAGCAAAATCAATGCATAGAGGGGAAGGATCACTGCTACCCATACACCGTTAGTTTCAGAGTGAGAAAAATATTTTAAGATAAAGGACTAAATTGACACCAGAATACATGAGTGTAGACTGGAAAGGATCGTCTCCAGCTATGAGGTTAAAAGAACAGCCAACTTCTAGAATTACCTCTAGAAAAAGAAGCAGAAAAAAAAAAAAAGAAAAAATCAACAAACCTCATGTGACTTAGCAACTGCTAGATCAGGAGAACAAATGCTGTTATTTACAAAATGCATTCAAGCTGAAGAGTTTCTGGTTTCTACAGATCTCTAGATATTAGCTCCTGTGAAAAAAATCAGGAAACAAACCTTTTTTTATGTAAGCCATCAATGCACACCCTACAGTTGCTTCCCTCATTAGTAAATAATAAGAGATAAGGAAATGTTTGTTTTGATTTCTTCAGTTTAAAGCATTTTAATGCAGTCAAAAAAAAAAAAAAAATCAACCAAGCCAATATTATCAAATGTGTGCTTCACTCTTTACTTCTTTTGAAAATAAAAATTCTAGTTATGATGTCCTGAAAATCAATTCAGCAGAATCACGTAAACCCCTAAATTTACAGATCCCAAACAATTATAAGAAAAAGTTGACTAAGCAAAGCTCATTTCCATACAAGAAGAATGGCATACAGCTAGCATGGAAAATTATGGAAAGGCTCCAAACACAGAAACAGCACTAGAAGTGACCCAGATATCCCACTTTACATCACTTTGAGAAACTCCACTGTTTTCAAGCAACTCTTTATTCCAACCAAAGACATTCTCAGGGTCCGACACTTCTGCAGTTGACAAGCTCAGCAAAAGAAAATTTCCCTTCGTGTGTCTCAACAAACAGACTGAGGCCTTCAAAAAGGAGGCAAGTAGGCTGAAGGAGGGAGGAGTCAGATAAGGCAATCTAAGGGCTATTGACAATTTAAGTTTTCAAAAAGATATGTTCACAGCCCTGCTCAGAACATTCCCTGACATGTCAAGATTAAGTCTTCTCCCTTAACTTCTCCAGCCAGTCTCGCCACATACATATGATACAGACCCATCATCAGAACATGTTTACAATAAATACGTGCAGGCACAGTTCTTTTTGTAGGCTAGCAGAAGCTGTAAATAAGAATAATCATTTAAGTGCATCATGTTATTACTTCAGTATCTCTCCCAGTATTGAGAAGGGCATGAGTATCTGAACACCACAAAAAAAACCCTAACAGACAAATGTTCTCTAAACTAGCAATCTGGCAGAGTGACGTGCGGTTTTTGAAGGGAGCACCCTACAATACATAATTAAACCCATTCCACCTAATGGCTGGAAGAGACAGAACATACTTTTGCTCTGAAGTGAACTCTCAAAAAAAAGATGTTTTCATTCACTTTACATAACAGTACTATGGGAAACAGAAACCAAATTGGGTATTGGCATTGTGCAAGGAGACTAGTCAGCTTCCAGATGGATCAGATTCATCACCACTAGTGAGGATACTACATTTAAATTCATAGGCTTAAACAGACTCTGAATTTCATCTGAGACACCTTTCCATGGTGACTGACCAACAGTAAGCATCACAGGGGAACATCACTATCATGCAGTAGGACACCATCAAATTAAGTTGGACAAAAAATATCCCACAACCTAACAGATCTGCAGAGCTACAGATTTCAAAGTTCACTAAAGAAAGTTACTTCTATTGTGCAGGAAGGCTAAAAAGACTGAAGACAAAGTTATAAAGTCATTTCTCAAACATTGAACCAAAAACAGATTAAAAATTTGGAAAGTTAGCCAGTCTCCTGTGATATCAAAGTCATCAGGATAAACCATTTGAGAGCCAGGAGCTCTCAAATGAAACATGTTTTGAGTTTCATTCTATTACTCTTTAACAAGCATGCAACAGCGACCTCGGACATGGTGGACACACAAAGCAAAGAGCTAATGAACTCTATTGTGAGAAAAATCTAGCAATGAAACGGAAAAGTAACTCCTATTTTATCCTTTATGGACATACACAGGGGAACCACTACCTCCTCTCCTGGCAGAGGCTTTTTTTGTCCGACAAACTGTGGCGGAGGAAGAGGACAGCATGCCTGCTCTGGCTGTGACTACAAGTCGTCCCATCCTTTCTGGATGCTCGTTTAATTTAAGTACAAGTATTTTGCCAGGATTCAGAAAGGTAAGGGTATTCCATTCCATGCCCCCTGCCAAGCAAGCCTAGGTCACAGGCAGTGCCCAAAGGTTATAATACAAGAGTATATATATTTGGCTACTGACATGACCCCTCTCTTGTTATGTGCCATACAGCCCTCTGCAAGCTATGGGATTCTGTTGCATTTATCCACTAGAGCAGTAAGCCTGAGAAAACAAGGAGGTACTCGAAGTCCTTCCAAGCCCACCTGCTGCTTTTCAGTAAGAGACAGAGGTTCCAGACCACAAGTTCCAGTGGTAAATAAAAGTTTCTGGTAAATACGGTCCTGGAGATTAAAGGGAAAGCACTTAGAGGGTACATCCCTCCAAGCAGTTACCAATACAAAACACAGAAAAAGAGGCTGGAAGGAAAAATCATCCAGTTAGCAATGTTCTGCATTTCCCAGGGAGAGATCAAATAAGCGTATCACTCCTACATGATGTTTAAGAACAGTTTAGACAAAGAGTTCTAGTGGTGAACATCACTGGATAGTTTATGCCATTGCTTTACTATCCTAATCCTTGAAATTTTCCCCCAAACATCTAACCAAAGTCTTGATGGAATTTGGGTCAACCAATCATTCATTCTAGCTCATATTTCCTTCCTCTCTGCAGCAGTCTTTTCATCCCCCCTTCATCCCCCATTTATTTGGGAACATACTGTCTTAGCCTCCTTTTTAGCTGACTGTACCACCAACAATTTCTTAGAACTTTCTTCACAAAAAAATCAGAGGTCTAGAAGATAAGACACAAGCTCCCATTAACTATTAATGTAATTTTAAATTCTGTGGCTGCTCTCCAGTATTCTTACTTTCCCTCACAGCTTGTAATCTCCAATTCAACAAGTGCAAAACTTTGCTAATCAAGATCGTGCTGGACAGGACCTTGTAGAATTTGTACCAAGTACTTGCTATCTGACCTTGCTTACCTTCTGGGGATGGTTTTCCAGCTAATTTTACTCACTGCACAGTAGCTTCTAGATCATAATTCCTTAGCTTGTGAGAATATCATGTGAATATTGAGGATACCAATATATTAACATATTAACATTATAGCACCTCTCTGCACCACAAGGCCTATTACTCCGTCGTAGAAAAAGTAGAAATGCTGGATTTAAAATAATTTATCCTGAATCATAGAATTGCTTTGGTTGGAAAGGACCTTTAAGATCATCAAGTTCAATCGTTAACCTAGCACTGCCAAGTCCACCACTAAACCATATCCCTAAGTACCACATCTACAAGTCTTCTAAATACCTCCAGAGATGGTGACTCCACCACTTCCCTGGGCAGCCTGTTCCAATGCTTGATAACCCTTTCAGTCAAGAAATTTTTCCTGATATCCAATCTAAACCTCCCCTGGCACAACTTGAGGTAGTTTCCTATCATCCTATCACTTGATACCTGGGAGAAGAGACTAACACCCTCCTCGCTACAACCTCCTTTCAGGTACCTGTAGACAGCAATGAAGTCTCCCCTGAGCCTCCTTTTCTCCACACTAAACAACCCCAGTTCCCTCAGCTGCTCCTCATAAGACTTGTTCTACAGATCCTTCACCAGCTCCATTGCCCTTCCTTGGACTCTCTCCAGCACCTCAATCTCTTTCTTGTAGTGAGGGGCCCAAAACCGAACACAGTATTCGAGGTGCGGCCTCACCAGTGCCGAGTACAGAAGGATGATCACTTCCCTAGTCCTGCTGGCCACACTATTTCTGATACAAGCCAGGATGCTGTTGGCCTTTTTGGACACCTGAGCACACTCATATTCAGCCAGCCATCGATCAACAGCCCCAGGTCCTCTTCCGCCAGGCAGTTTTCCAGCCACTGTTCACCAAGCCTGTAGCGGTGCATGGGGTTGTTGTGCCCCAAGGGCAGGACCCAGCACTTGGCCTTGTTGAGAAGTCTGGATAAGTCTGTTTTGGCTGCTGCTCAACTTCTTTTTCTAGGCACTAAAAATGTGTTTTGTCATTGCTCCAGTATTTTTTTCTTTGAGCTGAAGTTAAAATCCACCAGCTTCCCCTTCATCCCATCCCACCTAGCCCATACAGAAGAGGTATGCACCAGTATTCTTTTTCAGTCTACTACTTGCCTCCACTATCAGGTCTGATATTGCTTCAGCTAGGGTTTTTTTTTAAGCACCTCAGAATGAATTTCATCAGGCCCTACTAGATTGAAAATCTGTTGCTTATCCAAGCAATCTACAGTTATTTTCCTCCTACTCTAGGCCGAGTACTATTTACACTTTTATCACAGCTATTAACTACACAGGCTGGATTAACGGTTTCAGAGAACATTTCAATCACCTCAGTGTTATCTGTTAATCCATTAATCTGTGAATCTTTTATTTCTTGCTTTCTTCCAATATCCCTTTTAGGTATACCTCGTTATGTATTTGACTGTCCCAGTTTTGTTCATGCGTCTTCGTGCATTTCGTGCGCATCTTCAGCAACACAGTTTCCCATTTTCTGTGTTTCTTATGTTTACATCAATGAAGAGATCAATAGAAAGCAAAGTTCTTTTTTTCATTATTAATTTTCCCTTTCAGTGAAAGCGTTCGGTACTATTAAATTACTTCTGAAAGAGGTTGAGACCAGTTTCGTTCTTCCTTATGTCTGCACCCCAATCAAGCTTTACGTGCCATATTCTAAGCTTTTTGACATTTGTGCGTTTTATTCCGCTGTTCTGTCATCTTTTATCCTGTGTAGGCTCTCATCTTGTGGTCACTCCTGCAGAACCTGCCTCCCATCTAGGCATTCTCTTTGTTAATCTAAAAGACCATTTTTAGGAATTTACATACCTAAGCAGAGCAGTATGTTCTGCTCAGTCTTTTCCTAAAGACATTGGATGGTTATGAGAGATTTTAACTAGCAAATCTCATACCTTCTATGATTCTTCTGCAGCTACTGACATACACCTTGTATTTATATTCCAGTCACATACATCTAATTGATCTGATTGAGACTGGGCAGAATACTTTCAATTATCACGTGTTAAGACCTTCCACTGCTGTTCATTCCCTATACATTTGTGTTGGTGTGCAGACTAGCATACTAGGTGGAACAACCCGCTATTCTGCAAGGTCATAAGCAATATACTATAGATACATGCAAAATACCACATATGCAAGAAGTTATCAAAGAGCTATGTTATATTTGGGGTCTTATCTCAAAAAACACTCATCAAATATTTTCCTATGCAAACATTCAAACTCTTTTAATTTGGTTAAAGCATTGCAATTGAAATATCTTTATAATATTTAAAAATATATATATTTGGCCAAAGTGACTTTAGCGACCTTGCTTTTATTAATAAAAGCAAGAAAGCCTTAATTAGAAAAAAGAGGGCTAGTTTGCTGATACTGTCTTTGTAATAATTCCTACAAAAACAACTTGTCTAATCTAAATGAGAAATTAGATACATTCTCTTAGGCTAAAAAAAAAATATATATTATTATATATAAAAATATATATAGCCTACAACAAGAAACTCATTATCCTGAATATAAGTCAAATCAACAGGAATTTACATTAAGCAATAATTTATTTTTATAGATTCTGATACAAGCAATACTATTTATTAATATTAGCATTAATAATACTATTTATTAATAGCAAAGAAGAAAGTTGCAAACTTAGGATTCCACCATATTTCAGAGGAATTTTTCTCCAGAAAAAAAAAAAAAGACCATAACAAAGGCAGGCTCAGAGGGATGCCATGCTGACACAGGCTGTTGCCAAGCCTGCAGCTTACACCAGCCATATAATGCATTCTACCAACTTGCTCCAGACACAAAGCTGTAAAAACACCAGCAGCATAGTTGCTCATGCCTAAATATTTGTTGATTACCTCAACAGGCAAGAGGGCACTAGCCCCAGAAAGAAATAGCTAGCAGATCACATGGAAGAATCAAATCTTTGATTTCCTCACAGACCTATCCTGTATGCAGGGCAGAAAGATGAAGAAAGCACATTTTACAATTCTCCATTTCATGGGAAGGAAATAATAATAACAATAATAATAATAATCATCATCATCATCAGTCCAGGCTCAAACTACTAGTCTGAGTTGGACCATCCCCCGGGAGAGAGGAGGGCAGCACCAGTTCCCAGAAGAACCTTTGGATTCAAAGTTGCCTCTCCTGCCCTGGGCTCTATGTCATTTAATAACTTGGCAGAGAATAAGGTTTAGACAGCATAATGGTACATATTGCTGTGGACTTAAAGATTGTTTCATATCCCAAAACAGGAAGATAAAGTAATACAAGTGAGTCCTTTAAGCATTGATACTGTTCTGAATAGGATTTCACATTTTTATGATGTTACTAAGCTATTTACTTTTAGAATCACTGCTGAAAGTTATGAGTTCCACGGGACAATTATATTTAACGGTTTCTTTATCTGCCATCATCACTGCAGAGATTTGAATAAAATTCCTCTTGGCCATGAAATCAACAGAAAACCATTTCATGCCTGACAATAGTCTGCAACATCCAAAATTGAGTACTTGGATTGGATTCTTTCTTCCACAAATGCGGATCCAAAGATTACAATAAAAATTTTCATTTATGAGTACAGCCATAAGGACTAAGACTTGCCACTCTATATTCATACAATACAGAATACTTCTCTCTTAGACCTACTCCCTAAAAAGAAAAGTTACAAAAGCAACTTTTAAAGATTTTCTTAAAGTAATGTTGTATTTGATTTTATTTTGCTTAACTGGTTATTAAACTTTTACTGCAGCTTGTGTGTATACAGTTGGTTTCATATCTATTATATCTTTCATGTCTATTATTATTAATCAAGCCAGCTATGATCATGGGATTGGAACTTGCACTTGCTGTATCAAGATGGATTTATTTTCTGCCAGAACTTTTTGGCCTATTTAAAAAAAGTCAGTAACAAAGTTTCTAAACAAGACTAATATTTGAACATGCCAATAACTTCATATATAAAACCTTACAGGGAGTCATCAGATCATATATTCTGTCCTCCTCCAAGACTTAGGTGAGAGATCACCACCTTTTTGGCCTTTGAATAGACTCTCAATACTTGTGCCTGATAAAAACCAAGTCTTCTCATAGCAGTCTGTTCCAGTGACTCACTGTTCTCCCTGGTAATGGGCTCACTTCTCATTTGAATCTTTAACAGGGAAGATGCTGATGCAAAGATGCCAGATTAAGTTTTCAATTTAATATTCAAGTTGTTCAGTGGTTTTTTTTTTTTTGTTGCTGTTGCTAGTTTGGGTTTTTAAAGAAAAGCAGTATAGCTGTCAAGCCTTTCACATAGGCCATATGCTGTATGTACAGCTTCTATGGGCAAAATCTGCTTTGAGAAAAATGCCCCATACAGCCCAAACCATATAAAATAAATTAAATTATACTGCATTTATCACATTGCACACTACTGAGAAGTTACACAAAATAAACAGAGCCTCCTTCAGCTTCAATAATCCAAATCCAGAATTTCTTTGAACCACTTCAAAGTAGGACAGAGCAAAAATTGATCTATGTACAAGTTCCTTTAAAATACAAATATATGTGTATTTTATATATATTATAATATATGTTTTTAAATAATACATATATACGTGTATTTTATATTATTGCATATATATAATGTTTATTTATTATTTTCCCCTAGATTCCCCTATATTAAACCTGTTATTGTTCAGGGAGAAAAAGCACAACAGTGGGAATCAGGCAGCTAACTCCAAGCACAGCTTTACATATTCACTTGTGATTAAAAGAAATACCTTAATTTCCTTCTCCTACTCTGCAAAAAGTAGTATTTTTAGCAGTGCTGCTGGACCTGTTGATACAAGCCCTGCATCAGGATTTCAAGACTTGCACAAAAACTTTAGGTAAGCAAGAGAATTGTGATACCAGTAACTATAATTAGACTGTAACAGTGGAAGAGTACAAAGTAACATTTATTTTTGTTAGCATAAAAGGTCGGTAAATGTAATCCTCTACTGGCTAGACCACCTATGAGCTATAAGAAAATAGTTTTGATCTTGCCGATTCCGGTGGAGAAACCATTTACCAAAAAACAACAAAAAGGGAATTTTGACAGGCTCTGCTTTAATAGTCTTGAAACTCATACAGCTTTTAAAAGCTAAAAACTTCCCATACCGATTTATATTTTTACTTGGCAGCCCTGAATGTTTACACCCAAATCTTTCCTGCTTTTGTATTAAAGCCAACGGTGATATCACAGCATTGGTCGTACAGACCAAAACTAGAGCATTAAAGTTGGCATTTTAGCACTTCCTTCGGGATGCCCCCACGACCAGCCACTTTCCAGCCATTCATCGCTAAATCCCCTCCGCCGGAGTGCACTCAAAACCTTGATGCTTTTCCCCCCTGCCTTTTAATAACCCTTTTCCAAATGTTTCTTCGCGCAGAGGGGGGAGCATTTAGTATGTATTACTGCACGAATAAATCTGCCCGGCCGGAGTCAGATGCCCACCCCGTTGCACAGCTGAAAATCGAGGGTTTCTGCGTGGGGACGGAGCCGGGAGAGCCCCGCGGCCGCCCTCGGGGAGCGGGGCGAAGGTGGGGTCTGCCGTGCTTACCTGCGCCCCGCTGAGGATCGCCTCGCTCTTCTCCCTCACGTCGGGGAAGGGGCAGCGCTTGGAGAGCATCAGCAGCCGGGCCAGCACCTCGCTCAGCCCGTCGCGGGCGGCAGGAACCAAGAGCCCGTCGGCGGCCCGGGTAGGCGGCACCGCCGCCACGGGAGCGATGGTCTCGCTACGGCGGAGCACGGCTTGCCCGATGTTATCCAAAGCGGCGGCGCGGGTGGCAGCGTCGCGGCTGCACAGCCCGTCCCAGCGCACGTCGCCTTCCCGCTCCTCCATGGGGCCGTCCGGCTGCTTCCCCACCGCCGCCTCAGCAGCCCCGACGCGGCCGCCCCATGGCGGGCTCCCGACAGCCGCCAACCCGCCCACAAAGACGACAAACGCGGCGGCGAGCGGAGAGACCGCTGCCGCCGCCGCATGAGGGGCAGGCCAGGCGGGAGCTACCTCAGCCCCGGCGGGCGCCCCCGACAACCGCCGCCTACCGCCGCCGGGGCTGCCGAGCGAGCAGCGCCGCTGGGGCTTCGCCTCTCCCGGTGGGGAGCGGGGCAGCCACCACCCCGCGGCGCCAGCGGCTCCTCCTCCCCGCCCCAGGCATGGAGGGAAGAGGACAGGACGGCCCGGCCCTGCCTCTCCGCCGCGGCGCGGGGCGGCCCCCTCAGCCCTCCACCGGCGGGGCCGAGCCGCCACAGACCCCCAGCGAACCCCTCACCCAGGGCGGGGTGACGGAAGGGCAGGAACTAGTCCCGCCCAACACGGGGAGCCCACACGAACGGACGCGCCCACCAGCCAATCGCCCTTCAGCTCTCGCTGCCGGGGGCCCAATCGAGGCGGGGAGCGGCAGCGCCGGCAGGGCGGCGCTGGGATGTGTAGTCCGGGCGAAGGGCGGCGCTGCGCCCGCGGAGGGGAACTACATGTCCCGGCAGGCAGCGGGGGGCGCAGCGCGGGGCTGCCTCCCGGCGTTGCGGGGGCTCTGCCGGGGTGTCTGCGGCGGGACGCGGCCGAGGAAGGGCAGGAGGGAGCGTTCGCCGCCGTTCCAGCACAGGTTTGGTTCCCCCTTCCCCGCCCCGTGATGTTTTGGGGTTTTTTTTTGTGTTCCCCCGCAACAGGTTTCTCGGAAGCAGGTGGCTGGTAACGGCCAGGAATAAAGCGATTCCCGTGGTGGATTCGCTGCAGAAATTTGCTTTGGCAGAACTTTACACACGCGTGCGTTTTAAGCGGCTGCAGCGGTGTGTCAGATGTACGCGCCGACAGAAGCCTTCCACGTAACCTAAGTAAACACATCAGCAAAAAGGAGAAAAACCAGTCCGTGCAAGCGAAATACAGCGCCTTCAGCACCTGAAAGTAGAAGAGGGGGGAAAAAATCCCTGGTGTATTCGAATTGGGCAACCGTTCCACAGGCGGTGAATCCAAGGGGTTTTTAATCCAAATTATACTGGGGCTGATAAACCTGGAGAAGAGAAGGGTTGCGAGGATATAAACACCTGGAGGGAGGGTGCAAGGAGGACGGGGCCAGGCTCTTTTCAGTGGTGCCCAGTGACAGGACCAGAGGCAATGGGCACACATTGAAACACAGGAGGTTCCCTCTGAACGTCAGGAAACACTTTTTTACTGCGAGGGTGACCAAGCCCTGGCACAGGTTGCTGAGAGAGGTGTTGGAGTCTCCATCCTTGGAGATATTCAAAAGCTGTCTGGACATGGTCCTGGGCAACTGGCTCTAGGTGGCCCTTCTTGAGCAGGGGGGTTGGACCAGATGACTTCCAGAGGTCCCTGCCAACCTCAGCCATTCTGTGATTAGGTGCAGGCTGCCACCAAATGGGCTGGTATTGCTGTTTCCCTGGCCATACGGTCTCCTTCCTTCCTTTTTGCAGGAAGGGTGCATTAGGAAGAGTGTGGCCAACAGGTCAAGGGAGGTTATCCTGCCCCTCTACACGGCCCTGGTGAGGCCACATCTGGAGTACTGTGTCCAGTTCTGGGCCCCCCAGTTCAAGAAAGATAAAGAATTACTGGAGAGAGTCCAGTGAAGGGCTACAAAGATGATCAAAGGACTGGAGCACCTCTCTTATGAGGAGAGGCTGAGAGAGCTGGGTCTATTCAGCTTGGAGAAGAGAAGACTGAGAGAGGATCTTATCAACGCTTACAAATACCTTAGGGGTGGGTGTCCAGAGGAGGGGACCAGACTGTTCTCAGTGGTGCCCAGTGACAGGACAAGGGGCAATGGGCACAAGCTGAAACATGGGAAGTTCCATCTGAATATGAGGAGGAACTTCTTTACTTTGAGGGTGGCAGACCACTGGAACAGGCTGCCCAGGGAGGCTGTGGAGTCTCCTTCTCTGGAGATATTCAAAACCCGACTGGACACAACGCTGTGCAACATGCTCTAGGGAAACCTGCTTGGGCAGGGGGTTGGACTAGATGATCTCCAGAGGTCCCTTCTAACCCTTAACCATTCTGTGATTCTGTGAAAAAAAGGCATTTTTTAAATAAAGTTAATTTCAGCAAAGTCAGTCCCTTGATCCAATTCACCTCTTGGCAGAGAGGAGAGAGAAACATATAGACAAAGGCAGAATCACCCATTTGAAGCTGTCACATTAAAGCAATCACCCATTTGAAGCTGTCACATTAAAGCATCAAAACTAAAATTTTGGGTATACTGAAAGGCAAAAGAACGCTTGTAAGTAAAATAGAAACAGGACATGGGGCCTATAGGGTCTTGCATAACTATTTTACGCTTCTTGGGTACACATCTCCCACTCTGAAATTCAAACCTCAAAACTGAAGTTAAATGCAGAACAAGCTACTCGCATACCACAGAAAGACACAGAAACTGCTTCCGAGTCCAGGAACAGAGCTTGGGCTGGCTCACCAACACCAGCCATCAACAGCTCTTTTATTTGTAAAAAATCTGGTCTCTTCATCTGACATGCCTTTTGTTTTCTGGCATGTTTTCTCTAAAGCTTGCAAAATAAGTGTCATTCTGTCACTACCTGTACCTTTCAAGGAAGACCAAGCTCTTTTTCCCATGAAATCCTTTCTACAAGGAGTCTGCGAACCATTGTTCGGCAGCGTGGACAGGCCTGGACTGCTTCGTGCAGCTGCTTCCTCTAGGGCCTTGGCACCCTTGTGAACATATATCTACTGAAATCATCACTACCTGTAATAAATGTGAGTCTTGACTTCTCTAAGCACTCAAGGCCTCCACCCATCATAACTGATGGGTTCAAAGAAAATATTTCTGCCAGTGCCTTTTATGTTTTCCTTTTTTTTTTTTTCACATTAGCTACCACTTCAGCTTCCCATCCCATTCTGTCGTCGCTCGTTATGGTCTCCCAGTTTTCCTGTGAATAGGCATGTCACGTATGCTTGCTTTATTTCTATCTAAATTTTAATCTTCAGAAGTTGGATAGATCTGATTTTTCCCATTATAAGTTTGTGCTTGCTGGGTGTCTCTGACATTGGCTACATACATCCAAGATCAATAAAATGAACCAGAATCAGAACTGAAGCATTAGCGTTAGACTTTAGTACGGCTATATTCCCACACTGAATGCTAAGATTGATTGAAAGTCACAGCACTGCCTTTTATCTCTTAGAAGTTGTTTTTTCCACTGGCTGCAAATGAACTCTGGCTACAGGAAACAGATTGTGAAACTGGCTCCAAGGCCTAAACTTCAGATTTTGAGCCCTTTGTTTTATAGATTTTAATGTAGCACTTTGGTAATGGAGATGAAGGTGGCTTTATTTTTTCCAAACCAAATCTCTGCAGTTTTCCGATACCAGGTCAAGCTTCTGTATGTGCTACAAGACATTGTGGAAATCAAGGTCAAAGGATACCAGCAGAATTAATCAGAGCCTGAAGTTAGGGGAATGTGTTTGTCTGATTTGCCTGTTCACTGACTGAAGTTAATATGCTTGTTTGTGATCCCTAAAGAATGGATAAGAGAAAGGCAGAATTATGAAGGAAACAATCTGGCAACTCATCCAGAATTACAACATTTGAGTTTTTAAAATGATAAGCTGAAGAAAAACAAATTTGTGGCTGTTTTAAACCTCAGTATTTCCTTCCTTGATGATTTATCAACTTCCCTCTTTTTTTAACTAGATAAGAACTTCTATAGCCGTATGTAAATGATATCCAAATGCAGAAATATTTTTTGAAAATACAATGTAAAGCAGTTGTATTCATGTCCTTTCTAAGACATAAGATCTAAACTATATTATATTTACTTTTAAAAGTGTTTTCCACTTTCTGTATGTCACAAAAGAGTACTTCACTGCAGAGCCCACTTACTTGATTTCTGGAGAACTAGTAAGTAAAACTTGTGCAACTTAGAAGGAACTGCTTTTTAAATTAGATTCCTTCAACTGCTTTTATTTACACCTGATTTTGTTGAGGCTTATTTTGTTCCAACTAGTAAATACCTAAGATGGGATCACTCTCTTCTAAAAGTTCACCCTCCCTTTTTAGATCTGGGTTTTGGCGCGTTGCCACAATATCTGAACACTCCACAGTATTTAATGCATTTTTCTTCACAGCAGCCTTCTGAGGAAGCAAAGCTCTGTGACTCCTGTTTTGCAGAGAGACACCAAAAAGCCAGAGGCTAATCCTCTACTGTCTTTGAACCGATGCCCAAGCTTAGTGTCAAGCCCAGACTCAGGTATCATCCCAACAGACTGGCCTCAATGATAGAGCAAGCTACAGTGTAAGATGTGGGAGAAAATGTGGCCTTGTTTCCCTTCTGAGCATGTGTTTGTACCTCTACCATGTGTTCTGGCCTACTGTGGGTTGTCTGTCTACGTTTGCACCAACCTCTGCCACCCTGCCTCCTTAGAGGTCACAAATGCAGCAAGGATAGGTAAGTTAGCCACTGGCTTCTTCTTAGGGAACCATATCTTTCTGGCAGAAAGACTATGGAATAGTTTTACACTGAAGCATGTATTGCTTTGAGAAGAGATGGGCTATGACATACCAGAACTACAGGCCACTTCAAGTCCTGCTGTACTTTGCCAACTCTCTGACTATACTCCATTTAACTGTATAAAAGTAGCCTGAAAGACTAAGGGCTAGACCCCAGAAAAGAGCATGGGTAAACAAAATTCGCATCCAAAAAACTCTGCTGAGCAGCCACCTGAACTCTGTTAGTCTATTTCTGGATAGAAATGTCCAGAATTACCCCAAACTGGGCATCTTGGCACCTTTCTCCTCTTTGTGCCCACTTGTGGTCTAGGAAGTAGGTAGAGCAGCTCCAGGAGAGGTCCGGCTGAGAGGAACCTCTCCAAGCCCAGCAAGTCAGGTTCTTCTGTTATAGCCACAGCTGGCTTCAGTGCCTGGCCACATTTGGTAGAGTGCTCATCTTCAGTGCAGTAACCCAGTGATGAGAGAATCAGCTTTTAGCTGAAAGGGATTTACGTCAACATCTCCTAACTCCCAGGAGAGTGTCCTAGGTGCTCAGAAGGACTGCAGAATGGAAGGGAAACATTCATCACCTCACCTGTTGAGGTTGTGTCCCTATTGGAAAGAGTGGCAAACATGTGGCACTGGTGTGAACTAGAAGGAAGGAAACACAGGGAGCTGTAGGCACTTACTCCTGGTTTCTGGTAGTTATTCCCAAGCCAGTGCTGTTTTTTATGCAGGGACTATTTACTACAAAAATGCATAAATAAAACCTGGGACTCTCTTCCAACAGTTAAACTAGATGAGAGAGACACATCCTTATTTTACTCTGTCAGTTGCCTCAGATGCCTTCTCCTTGTCCTAGACTCTTACACACTTGTCTGAACAGGGTCATAACTTCAAACGAAAAGGTGGCGACTCCCTGTTTCCTTCCTGCTCTTCCTCCTCGCAGTCTAGCATGGTGGTCAGGGATGCGGCATGAACGCTTCCCAGGAACTCCCACTTCCCGGCCAATGCTCTAACCACTGTGTCACAGCATAGAGAAGATGGACACTGTTTCCTCCAGCTACACTTTAAAAGAAAATGAACACTGCTTATTGGGAAGTTTTTATCTGTTGACAGCTCAATAGGCCTTTTAGACACCTTTGGCAGGCTGTCTGTTAACCCAGACCTTGATGTTTTCCAGTAATAACACAAAGAAAAATGCTGTGGGCAGCAGCCGTACGAAGTGAAGTCACAGACCAGAGAAGCTATAGGGACCCTTTATTCATTGTTTTAGAGAACGGATTTTGGCACTCACCACCAGAAAAGGACTGCAAATTCTGAGTCCCAAGAAGACAAAGGTGCCAAGCACCAGGGTGGGACTTCACAGAAATCTGTGTTTATAGAGTTTGCCCTGCACACAGCTTTTGTTAGCTCTTCACTGAGCATGTTGCTTGTTTTGGCCATATAGCTGCACTTCTTTTACATGCAGGGAATGTAAGCCTACCATTACCAAACTTGGGATTCAACCCTGAGGCTGGAGGGCTCATTGTATCCTGGAACATCAGTCCCTTATCAGTCCCATCTCTCTGTGATTTATTAAGGTCACACAGGATAGCAAGAATTTAAGTCAAGTCCCTAGAGATCCCCTAAATTACCTTGCAGTCAGAAACTGTGCATCTAGTTAATAGGGGAGAAATGTCTCTTAAATAATTTATAATCAACAACTGAAGTTAGTTTTTTATATGCAACATTGTGCAGGATTTTGTAGCATCTTACTCAGATTTTTCCTGCATTTCTGAAGTCATGCAAGTTTCAATATACAGATTGTATGAAACAAGTTTTCTGTTGCATGGCTGTGAATGTTGTAAGTTTTCCCAGACAACTCAGGCCAGAAGTAGTGAGGGACCGTTTCTGCATTTTTGAGTACTCATTATACTGTATGATATACAAACTATTTGGCACTAATACTTAGGATATTGTGCCTGTTCAGAATGTGGAGCGTGGATGTGTTGGAGTTGCTATGAATATTCTGAGTCATGTAAACAGATGATATTATTTAAAACTATTATTCAACAAAACAGGTCTCCAAAATAAGATTGAGGAGTTGCTCTGACTCAAATCTGCTTGCAGTTTTTCTGTATCTTTAAAGACAAGTGTTGCTGACAAAAGGTTACATTGAGAATCATTTCTTGCCAGGAGTGAAACTTATCTTTTCCTTGTTAGGTTTTTTTTTTCTTCATTCTTTTTCTGAGGTTGCCTGATGTACAAATGCAGAGTGGAGTTCTTGTTCCCTGCCAGGTGCCTAGTTATCAGCAGCACAGGAGTATATGAAAAAAAAAATATAGGGGTGGTAGTAGGTAAAAGGAGACAAATCCTATGAACAATTACCTTCTTTGTGTTTCTCTGCTCATCCGTGTCACGGTCTTCTAGTTATCTAGCTAAAAATCTACCTCCTACTCCATCTCCATCTCCATGCTAGGTTAAAGGATGTTAGATGAAGAGACTGACACTTTCCCTGAAAAAGTATTGGTAAAAACAGAAGTTTACTTTGAAAATAAATTCCAAGGCAATGGTGGGGACACAATCTGTGTGTTTCATCTGCCTAGAGGGCAAGTTGCAACGTTCAGAACCATCTTTCAGTGATCACAATAAATATTTGAGACATAAAAGGTGAAAATTATTATGCAGTAAAAGTGTTTACTGTGAATGAGTTAGTAGTATCTGCAATAACTATCCCCTACCTCATTATATTTCTTCACTGTGATTGTCATTTCAACCCACCCTTAGATTTGCCCCACCTTACCCTAATATGTCTTTTCGGTTTTGCATTTGCCCTTCTAATCTCTAATTATTCTGCCTGTGCATAGATACACAGTCTTCTATACTGGAGACAGCTGCCCTTGGAAACCTTCCTTTTCCACAACAGCAAAGCCTTCCTCCTTTTAATCAAGGGTCAATAGCCAGAGCTAGTAATTTCCTCCTGCCTTCCCATCTGTTGGGACACATGTACTCTGCTTTGCTCTCTAGAAAGCTGAGCGCGCTGTTTCCAATCTAATGAGCAAAAGCATATTTTTGAGGGTGAAGTGACCAAGCTAAGCAAACCACATATGGAAGACAGTCTGGTGGCATCATCAGCAGAAAATAACAGTGGGGAGCAAAAGTAACTTTTTGGAGACTACTGAGGAGAGCGCCTTCAATGTCCTCATCAGTCAGTGTACTAAGAGCAGACAGCATCTGTTGGAACTGAATCCTAAGTATGAAGGGAAGAAACTTGATAGTTATTCTTGTGTGGGAAAAATGGCTCTTTTTACTTTGTAAAAAAACTTAACTTTTTATGCTAGAAGAGGGAGTGGCAGAAAAAGAAGACAGAAGGAAGAAGAACAAGGAACAAAGCTATAGGATGATATAAATACAAGGAAAGGAGAGGAGGTGAGGAAGAAAAAGCAACTATAACATGGGGGTGGATGAAAGGAGAAGAGGAACAGAACTACCAGGGAAGCAAGGAAGTGTATTAGTGACCATTTATAGTATTTGGTTTTGGGTTTGATGCTTATTACAAAAAGGTTATATTTATTTACTTTGGTCTGATTAAAGACTTAGAAATGTAATTATTTTGATAACAGTCTATTCCAGGCCAGATGCTTTCATGCTAATATAGCATCTAGTTACTAGATAAGAATTTGCAATCTAGCTCCTCTGAGTGCTAAGTTCAGTTATCATCTGCTCATACAGGTTAAAGCAGTTTGCACCAACTCAATTTCCCCACAAAGTATTGAATATGATTTTATCATGCACTTATGAACAAAGGCCCAATTTAATGAGGAATTGGGTCTACTGTGCTCATTGAAGATGACAAAACTCTAATGACATCATGACCCAAGATTGCTTGATACACTACCAGGTTAGAACCCATTCCTAAAAAAATTGGCTTTAAAAAACCTCTGTTTTTTGCCCACCTGGTTATTTCTTTGCCTTGTTCCCAAAGTACTTGTGTAACTCATTCCATTTTCTTTCTTCCTCTTTTTTGTTCTGTCTTTTATCTCTAGCAAACAGGAACTAGAGAAATATCAGTATGAATACTTAGAAGGTCTGACACAATGAAATAAAAGGCTTAGGAGTTTTATCATAAGTACCAGGTTTTATCATCCTTCACAGTACATGCAGTGTCATGAGAAAACACAGAGTATAATTTCTTTTCCTTTTCTTACAAGACTGAAAAAAAAAGATTTTATGAAAGTTCTGCATAAGACTTGAAATTCAGGAATGAATAGGTTTTGCTACAGTAGTATCAAAGGAGAAACTGGGCACTTAACCTTTTCATATCCAGTTCCCAGACCGTCAGTTTGTATCTCGCAGTCTGTACAAACTAACTCCCATGGACTTGCCTGTGTCAGTTTTTCAAAAACTTTCAAGTTCCTGAATTGCTCTAACTAATTTTAGTTGTTTGTTCTAAACTCGTTTAAAGTGGGACTTGACAGAACTTAAAAACACATTGAAATGCCTTATTGGTTCAGTAAGGTTTCACATCCTGTTAATTTTGCAGCTGTGACCATTTCATTTCTAACCCACTTAGATGAAAGGAGGCACATGAATACCAGTTACTTAGATAGTGTCCTGAGCAAGGTCATATGTTTCAAGCTGATTAAAGCGGTTGGGTCAGGATGCTAGAGACTGCGTGTTCCCAAACAGCAATGCAGTTTGCCTACAGCGTTATTTATTTCTTTTTGTCAGTGGAAGGGATGTTCTTTGTCTGTCGGGAATAAGGCTGAAAGAGAGTTGCAGCACAGCTAGTACAGCTGACCGAGCTTTTCCCTGTTCTTGAAGGAAAGTGAAAGGGGAAAAAAATAGACCAATTTGGATTGTGTTACAAAAATGGCCTCTCACATAACCTTTTGCCAACAAGGCTTGGCTCAAATAGACAAGGCGGCAGCCAGCGTTCTGGGAGTTTCTTGGTAGAGCCTGTGTTGGGGCAATTCTTTAAAATTTCTCTTATAATATGTCAGATAAACAGCGAATCATTCCTTGATTCATCTGAGACTTTGTTTTCAGTTATGAAAAAAACCACTATAAATTGTGCATGCCCAGTAGGTCAGGTCAGAAGATAGATATCTCTGTATTTCTTTCTGAAAAATGCTTTGATCCATTTTTTCTTTTTCCTCTTTGAAGGTGTTCTAACAGCACTTCTTCCTTTGGTTCAAAAGGGTGCCCTCACAGTGGTTTGGATAAACCAGGATCTCTGTAAGATAACAAACACTGGAGAACTTAGTGGAAGCATCACTTACCTAATCACATTATTCCCTTAGTGTATATCTTTTGGGAAACTGTTAAGCCAGCATTATTCCCTGAATCTGCTATAGTTCACATATGGAAAAAAAATTTCTACATGCTGCTTTAGATTATGGGACATGATTGTATATGTGGCAAAACATTTTTGGACTTTTAACTTAAAAAGAAATTTTTTTAAAACTTTTTTAACAATGTGGCTGGCAACGGAGGGGAAGAACTGGATGGAGGTGGATGAGGAAGTCATAAATGGTCTTTCTGTAACTTTTAGGATTTTAGTGGTGTTCAATAGCTCCCTACTATTGGCATGCTTACTTGTGCTAGGCAGCAGTAATTAAAACTTCAATTGATTTTTATGGCAGCCTGGTCCAGTACTCTGGCACTCAATGCAGGCCATATTCAGCAAAAATAAATATAAATAGTGTAAAAGTAAATTACATTAGTAATTTCCATCATGTAATTACATTACATGAGCATGATGAAATGGGAAATTCTCTCTTTATCTTAAAGTACCAAACTCCATCTTGCTTGCTCTCCTCTGAGGCATGAAAGTCACATATACAGGTACGGACCTGAGGATGGGATTGCTCCCCAACAGCCTTTGTGCCAGCTCACTCCCAGCCCGCATGTGGTGGCAGCCAACAGGCAGAAGTGGTCCTGCTGAAGGGACCAGCTCTGCTCATCCTCACACCCCAGGGGTGAGCACACAGGCTGCAGCAAGGTAGGAGGTAGGCAGCGTAATTGCATTAGTGCAGTGCTGTCACAGAGCTAATTTGCTATGCCGGGCACCATGCGCCATGCACAGGGTTGCAACCGTGTGGCATTGCACTCCAGGAGCCTCCTGGCTCAGCCTTGGAGACAGCATAGGTGGCTAGGCCAGGCTGATGGTTAATGGCCCATAGGCAGCACCAGATTGCCCCATGCTTGATGCGGGGTAGGTATGAACTGGCTACTTTGTGTTTGTCTGTGTAAAATAACACTGGGCATCTGACCGTCATCACTGTGTCCACCAACGGCTGGGTCAGTTCTGATTGAAAATTCAAAGGGCCGGCGGTGACTCTAGAAGTGACCTGTGCAACGCAGGTGCTTCACATTGCTCCCCGCAGCGGTGCAGGCTGCTGGGGTAGGAGTGGGGCAATTCTTCCTTCTTTCTCCCCTCCCTTCTGCCTGTAACCAGGGTATTTTGTCAGCCTCCGTTTAATACGCATACTTCTCCCTTGGCTGTGCCCCAAACTCCAGTGAGTTTGCACTAATTTCCTCAACCAAGGGCTTGTCTAAACAAAGGTGTTTTGGCTGCTGTAACAAGTGTTGTTCAAGTGCTAAATCCCCCTAAGCCTCATGGAGTTACATTAGTACAAACACTGCCATTCAGGGTGCAATGTCTGCTTCAAAGAACCTCTCTAGGGCTGTGTACCAGCATCCAGGGTAGCGTGGAATTAAAGAGCGGTAAGTTAAGGTTGCAATGGTTGTGGGATGTGTAACCTGTTTTAAAAAGCAAACCTGTCTGTGATGGTTTTGTAGAAGCTTAAATACTTGTGGGGGAAAAAGTTGATGGTAGGACAGCTGACGTCCAAACATACATCAAGCTACTTAATTATTTCCTGATAGATTTCTTGTCCTAGTGGGCTGAAAGTGGTCAGGATGTTTGGTGATGTCTTGCTGATATAGAGTGACTTGGTCCTTTTCCTGGCCCATGTCCTTGCCTGAGGCCTGCAGTATTGTAGAGATTACTCCTGTGCAGGATGGTTATTATAAATTGTATTTACCTGCTAAGATATTAAAGGACTTGTCTACACCAGAGCACCTCTACGGGAGTAACTATTTTGGCAGAGCCTCAAAGCTCTATAGCAACTGTTCCCTCAGCCTGCCTCACGCAGCCTCTGTGTCTGAGGAAGCTGTGGCAAACCAAGGTGTCTGTAACTGTATCCACAGCAGGGGTTCTGCAAACACAGGTGTCTCGTCCTGCGGTGTTATATTCCCTCACACCCCTTGATAAGCCTGGGCTCTCAGGAGTAGCTTGGGGAGCTCCCCCCTCCAGCCGCAGGGTGCGTGTTACCCTCTGCTGTGCTGGCAGAATTGTTCATCTGCACAAGTTTTCTGGTGCTTTATTCCCTCCTTCTCTTATTCATTGTTTGCTTCAGATCACCGCCCTCCTTACAACTGTCCACAGACCCATCTCCTTGGAAACAGCCAAACTTGTTTATGTGACAGTAATAAGGAAACTAATTTATATGTAGCAGCTGCCGGCATGCGAGGGAGCCATGTTTCACCAGGGGACACGGGAAAAGCGAGTCGCCGCTTGACTGATGAAAGGTTAGATGGCGTGAGCAAAAACCACCGTCTTCCTCTGGAGTTTCCAAAGTCGCCTTCCCCTGTTCGTAGCAGTGGTAGGAAGCTTGTTGTGTGCGCGTATGTGTATTTTCATGGACTTTGTTAGTCTTTTTTATCACCAACTTGTTTTGTGAAATGCTGTGCTGGTGCACTGTGCCATGCCAGGCCCATCTCCTCTCCTGTCTCAGCCCTGACCCTGCCTATGGCCACAGGACTCTCTCATCCACATATTGAGACTTCTGCTGCTCCCTGCTGCGTTCCCTTCACTGCCACTGCCCCTTGTGCTGTTGGCAATGGCCGGTACGCCTGCCTGGTCTAGCCACCTGTTAAGAGTCAGTTGGGTGTCCCTGCGTGGTGTTCCCTGGTCCTCCAGGATGGAGCTGTGGAGGCCCATAAACAGCTTGTGTGGCCATAAATGTGGCAGGGTCACCAGGTGGGACCTCTCGCCAGAGATGGTGGCATGCCTGGCTGCCTGCGGATGCTGACCCAGTGCCAAGAGCCTGTGGCCTGGGCTTGGGCAGGATGGCGGCGGGGGCCCATGGGGAACTCCCCGGAAAAGGCCTGTGGTGCAAGGGTAGCCTGGGCAGCCCCCCTCGTGTGGGTCTGGGGGGCTGTGCCAGTGCTGGGGGGGGCCATGCTAGTGCCAGGGGAGCAGCCCTGAACTGTGGGATCTGCCTCGGTGGTGTGAGCACACAAAAGCAGCCGTGTCTGGGAGGCCCCAAGTCAAGCAAGCCCTGACAAAGGGGTGCTCACGTCGATGTCTCCGTGATGACAGCTTGGAGGAGGAAGGAAGTATTCCAGTGCACCTTTGGTTTAGTGCGTATCTTGAAGAGGCGGTGTGGATGGATGATGATTTTTCTATTTTATATGGCCTCTGAAACAGTGCTGGAAGAGCTGTTCCTGGAAACTTTTTCCATAATTGAAAACTCTCTTGCCCACCCACCTGGTATGAATGGCTTTTCCTGGGGTGTGCTTCATCAGCAGGTTCCAGTCTTGGTTTGGGTTTCTTCCTCCCATTACTAGGTACCTCCTTTGGGTGACTTTCTTGGGAACTAGCATCTGCAAATAGACTTGCCCAAGTGGGAAGCCTGTTCCAGTTGCCTGCCCTGTATTTTAAACTTGAGTTATACCATAATTGTTATATCATTGAACCTTCAAATAGGCTGGTTTTCTATCAACTGAAGCTGTATATACTCTTAATTTCTTACACTGTATGAGGTGAAATGCTTGGTACTGCTTTGCTAGGTAGTTGCGGTATGAAGACTTGCTTTAACTTCCTGGAGGTTGTATTAGACTAAAGCACTTTCTGCAAGTTTCACTGTCCATGTCTTGAATATCAAGGAAAATCACTATTTGACAGGGTGTAAACTGTCTTCAAATGTGCTTCTGATAAAAATAAAGAATGTGAAAGGGTGGGGCAGAAAGGGAGTGGAGAAACAGGACTTAATATATACGCTTAATAACGGGGAGAATGCTGGGGATATTGCATGTTAAATATCCTTCTGTTATCTCAACACTAAATGTGGAGAACTATGTCTCTATTATGTAGTAAAGCCATATGTAAAAAGATAGGCGTTAGAGCACTAAGGATGCTGCAAATGAAAACAGGCTGTAAAACTTGGAACACTTGCTCTGCAGGGAGCAGTGAGAGGCAGACACTGAAGTCTATAAAATAGATAATAGAAAATGTTGTTAATCCTTGACTTTTAAAAGGACAAACATCAGCATAAGTTATTAGAAAGCGCCAAGAAAAATCTTATAAAATTTTGTGTGGTCGAGGAGAGCTATGTTTAGTGTTCTGAAAGGCATTGTTTTGGAATTGCATTAAGATACAGGATTCATCTGGGGGTGTGTGCGAGTTCATTTAAATTATTATTTTGGTGCACATGGTCTGGTTTGATAGAAACAGAGCCAGGGACAGCCCAGTGACATACTTGGAAAAGTTACATAGTCTGTTAAAGAGCTAATGGCATTAAATAGCTCTCTTTTTACAGGCTATGGATTCTGAATCAAAGAACAGTTTCATAGGAAGCTTTCTTCAGCCACCAGATAAGATGCTTCCTGCAGTCTTTGCTTATAAAGAATCAAAGAAGTTGGCCGCTGGTGGTGGTGACAGGCCTTCTATCCCCAACAACCAAGGTAAAGCCAAAATATGTCCTTAAAGTGGTCTTTTTAATTGTTCCATGTGAAATCTCCTGAGCAAACTCCCCATTCTGTTTTACTTGGTTCAGTGACTTGCTGCGATTATCAGACTGACATTGAGACAGGATGTATATGTGTCCTGAGGGAGTAGTCTCCCTGAAGTCATATGTCTGGAATGGGAACTGCTGCAAGTCTTGTAACATCCTTATAAACTTTGGCTTTGAAAATTGTTTAACTTAAAATCGTCAGACTTCCTCTAAAAGCAAAGGAGAATGCTTCAAACTCAGCAGAAGCAGTTCATTACTTTAAATACAGCAGGAAAAGATCATTAGTATGGTACACTGACTTGAAATTGGCTTTTGTAGTGCTATTCGACTCCCTCTAGCTTAAAATCACTTCTAAGGTTTTTTTGTGTGGTATGATTCCGTGGGAGAACTTTTGAATAACGCAGACTCTCAGGAAAGTTAGCAGCATGAAAGTTAGTTTGTATGAAATGTGGGTCCACTATGGTTGTCCTTTGCCTTAATTGGTGATTGCTCCTTGGAGCTCACAGAACAAATGCTCAGTGGCTTAGCATATCTGGAGAGCTCAGTGAATCACAGATACCATGCTTGGATTTACTATCACGGAAAACTTTGCAATATTGCACAGACATAGCCTATGTGTGTGTGTGTGTGTGATCATTTTTCTTTCGTTTGAAGAATCTGTGACTTCTGTAGTAGTCTTTTGTCATACAGAGTTTGGGCTTTTTGGATTAAAATGTTCAAATGTTCAGTTTAATGTTATGCAGCTAAGTGTTTAAATAAGATGTTTGGCAAGCCAATAGAAAGATGGAAGAAGTAGTCCCACTTCATCTTTCAGCTCTCTGGTATCTGCTTTTTGCTTGTTTTTTTCCTTTTTTTAGTTTTATTCTAATGGAGCTATGGTAAGCTGATGAGAGTTGTTATGGAGCTAGCAATATTTGCTCTACTGAGAGAATTGGTATAGGGAAACTATCAAGGCTTATAAAATGAAGCTTGACTTGTTACAGAACATGTCTTAAACTTCCACAGGTGTGTATAGTTTTTGGAGAGCTAGTAGACTTTTCATTGTAGCTGAAATTGCAACTTTTATTTTTGGCATAATTTTGGCATGTACTGATTTGAGGCTAAAAGCAAAATCTTGCAGGCTCATTTCTGTGGTTCAAGGAATCATCAAATACAAGAAACTAGACATTGAATCATTACCTTTTGAAACAATAAAGTTTTTAAAATGCATCCTGTAATAAAATGTCCCTTTGTATCTGATTTCCCCCCTGTCCTGAGACCATTGTTGTTTTTTAATCTGTCCACACCGGTTGCATTACACCAAAACTTGTGACCTAACTTGGATACCTGTGTTCCCCGCTTCCGTGTAAACAGAAGTCCCAGGGTTTGTTATACTCAATTTGCCATGATTTCTTTGTGCTTCCTACCATTTGGAGTGAAGATAGTTTTGCTCATAGAACCTGTGCTTTATACCTCAGTTATGCAGTAAACATGTCCATTGTCTCCCAGATACGTTCTGCATGTGTCAGTGTACTGCTGGGGAATATAATTCATTTTAGGAGTGATCCTAGGAAGAAAATTTAGGTAGCGTTTTGCTGTTTGAAGTGTTTTGAAAAAAAAAAAATAACAGGAACTGTTACTTAAAGTGCAACTGTCGCATTGTTTGCTAGCTGCGGTGGCAGCCCTGAAAACTCTTCAAGAAAAGATCCACCGTCTAGAGTTGGAGAAGTCACAGGCTGAAGATAATCTGTGCAGCCTCTCCATAGCAGCTGCGCAGTATAAGAAGGCCTTAGAGCATGAATCCTACAAAAAGGACACAGCACATCAAGAACTGATGCAAAAGAGGAAAGGTATTTCTCTTGAGTGATAAGGTGTAGCCACAGCAACTCCAAGACTGTGTAATCCAGGGAGTGTTTCTTTGTTTTGACAAACTGCTAATTAAATGCACCCCCTTTCTTTTTTTTTGCTTCAGAATTGGGGACGGGCAGAAGCTTGATAATTGTGGATCAAGTTGAGATCTTTTTTTTACTTATATTAACCAAGTATTGCATAACCCATAAAGCTCTTTTAAAGAATAAGCAGATTTCAGGTGGAATGTTTAACTCCTACAATAAGCAAGCAGCTGCTTACATGTGTAACACTGCTAACTTGAGAAAAGCGAGAAGGGAAGAAACCAGATTCTGATTAGATATCTGCTGATATAAATCAAAGCAACTGCAGTGCTCACACCTTTGGAATTCAAAGTAGGGACTAGCTCTGGAAAAACATTTTGATTCTCATGTCTTATATATAAAATATATTTTAACCACATGACTTGTTCAGACTAACAAAACTTTTCTTGCGTGTTTTGAAAACAGAATTCCTCAGTGAGATGACAGACTGGCTGAATGTGTAACTCCCATTGCTGTACTGAATGTCTTTGTTTCTCTCTGTAGATATAAGTGTGCAATTAAATGCAGCACAATCCCGCTGCTCCCTGCTGGAGAAACAGATGGATTACATGAGGAAAATGGTTTCCAGTGCACAACTGGAAAAGAAAATTATTTTGGAACAACAGGTGAAGCCCTTTAGCATACTAACAAAGTAGTGATATAGTTAAAAAGTAAGAAATGTGTAAGATCTGAACTTTTTTATGGCCATAATTTTTCATCAGCTCTGCTTAGGGTGGTAGCAAACAGAAGCAATTTACTGTCTGACTGACTGATGACAACCGTTCAATGAAGTGTATGAAAAGACTCCCTAGGTGGAACTCCTAATGAGCAAAACCATGCTAATACTTGCACATTTGGTAGACAAAAAGGCTGCTGGAAACTTAAGTCTTCTTTGTCTGCCTGGTATTTTTCATCACTTTGCAATTTAAAAAATATGAAATTTAAACTAGTTAAGCACCTTTACTGTAGTGTGTTTGTTTTTTTGCTGTCTGAAACAATTACAGCCAGCTGCCAACTCCATTCTTGCTTATCTTTTTCCAGGCCCAGCTTCAGAAAGAGAAAGATCAGAACTGGTTGGAACTGCATGCAAAACTTGAAAAGCTTGAAATGCTTGAAAAAGAGTGTCTTAAACTTACTGCTACTCAGAGAATTGCAGAAGTAATGACAATCTGAAATGTCATTCATTTGATGTAATTTGTATGGCATACTGTTTTACAAAGTACTAAGTTTTACAAAAGTTTCCTCTGTTAAAGCTAAGATCATAAATTATACCTGACTGAATGCCACCTTGGCTTCATTTGCATGAGTCTTTTTTTCAGTCTGGACTTTAAAAATTCCTGAGTCCTTTTTTATCACAGATTACAATTGCAAGCTACTTCAGACTTCTGATTAAGCACGGCAAACTGAAGTGTGACTAATCATCCTTGCCTTCAAATTCAGGACAAGATCAAACACTTAGAAGAAAAGCTTTGTAAAGAAGTGCATCAGCGTAAGCTAATACAAGACAGAACAGCTCAGGTAGACTGAAAAAGTTTCATTTTATCTTATTTTTTATGACTGAAGAAAGCTATTCTCTTTGTCCCAGATACCGCTTTTTTAATTACATTCAAACTCCACATGTTTATTACCCAGAGAGAACTCCTGGAATACTACCTAGACCAGTTATAAACTACATAGTAGAAAGCTTGCCAGGTGTGTTGCATATCTCAAACAAGGAAGATTCTACTTGGGTTTATATTAATGATACAATTCATCAGCCTCAAAGCTGCTATAAGTGTTCTGGGTAGAAAATGAATTTCTAGGAAATCTGCAACTAAATCAGATAACCTTAACTTACAGTAACTAGAAATTGGTCGTATAAGAAACTTTATACCCAAGGTAAGGTAGGTTATTCTATTTGTTTTCATCTTTTTGTTAAGATCTGCTGAAATATAATATATTGGACTATGCTTGGAAAAGTCTTTAATCAGTGATACTGTTACATTGTTCATTAAGTGAGAGCTTGAACAATTCTTTATTCTGTGAAGCCATAATCAGTTTGCTGGGCCACCATCCGAGAGAGGAATATTTGCCAAAGAGAGCAAAATCAAAGAAACCTTTTGTTAAAGGGGCAAACCTCACTTCACCGAGAAGTAGCAGCCATTTTGAAAGAGAGCAGTTGTGGTGGCATTCCCTTGGGGCAGGTGGGGGGACGCAGAGCTGAAGAATAATATTGAATGAACCTAGCCATAAGCAAAGCTGACAGCTTAAATTAATTCTTCACTGCTGTCAGTTTTTATACCTCATCCAAGGATGATGGGCTTTCATCAGTCCAGGAAGCTTGAAATAACATGCAGATTGTAGCCCAGGTGTCTGACCACCTCCAGAATCCAGCAGAATGACACAGTTGAAAACTTGCAAGTTTTTGTGTTCCTTGCTTAAACTGCTTGCTGCTGCAGAGCAGTAGGCCTAGTATGGAGATTTTATCTTCTGACAAACATAGTAGGAATGACTTTCCCAGAGTAGATAGCCTGATTTTAGCAGTAGTATGAACATTTGCTCAAGAAAGGACTTAGGTGTAGTAAACTGAGTCCTAAACTAGTATTAGTACCTTCTTAGTTCACTGCAGGATGGATTTAGGTCTGTTGGATGTGGGTTGGGAAACACAGAGTGTGGGGGGGTTAACTTCCTTTTGATGACAGAAAAGGCAGAATAATCTCACTTTTGTGATGTACCTCCAGCACTGTTTAGCCGGAACTGTTACACATGCCAAAACAAAGTCCTTGTCCTGTGTTTAATTGGGAATGGCTATTATCCTGTTTATCATGGGCCTTTATATCAACTTTGAACTACAGAGCAATCTGAGGATTGTCCAGCAGGTTTGACCTCAATGTTACACAGACAGGCTCAATTCTCTCTGCCCCCTGATTGTAAGATCCAAACGTTCATATTCTTTGGATTTTATTATCAGATCCCCAGAATGTGGCAGGATTGGCGTATCTCAGTTGCTGGTTGTCACAGTGGAAAAATACAGCTGCTGCAGCTGAATATGAAAATGAGGACTTATAAGACAGAGCTGCAAGATCTGCCTGATACCCTGCCATCCTAGTAATCTATTCAGTTTTTAAGTGTAGCTTGTGCCTTCCAAGCAGGACAGTTAATAGTGCCCTTAACTGGTTCTCATCCATGCATGAAAGAGGGAACTAATTAAAGCATGTGATTTCATACTTCTAATATTACATTAAATGGTTGTTTTCTTTTTTGCTTATTCCCACAGCTTCAAACAGGATTTGAGATAAACAGAATTTTCATGTCTTCGGTAACATCTCAAAATGAACCTAAAAAGGAAAATGGGAAGAAGAAAAAAACTAAGAAGGTAACATGAAAGTTTTTATTAGCATGCCGTTGCTGATAGCATCTGACTTGCATAGATTGGAATTTGTGGAAAACGGTGATGTAAGAGGCACTTGATTTGTCTGCTGCACTTTACTCCATTTCCAAAGTGACGAACAGTGCTGATTACCTCTTTTTTTTCCTTTGGTAATTAAAACAGTGCTAGGGCTGGTAGCACCTCACTGGAAAACTTTCCCTTACCAGAATGACAATAACCTCTGTTACAGTCTTACAGCCATCTTCCATGTCCTGTCTTAGCTGCTGTTCAGTTTATCTGGCAAAATTAGTTTCCAAAGCAATTTTAACTAGGCGCCTTAAGATGGTGTGTTTCGGAGGGATTGCTGAAATCAAGAGAATTCATTTTGCAACACCTTACAGGTCAGTCAAAATTTTGCAACTGTAGTTTTGCAAAGTTAAGTAAGCAGTGTTCAATTTCTTTAATGTCAACCTAATTGTCAAACTATCTGCTGACTGCATCTGGAATAAAACGTACTTGTTGGCTGTTGGAAAGTCCTACTCCTTCCAGATACAGGAGGGAATTTTTTTTTTTAAACCAGAGGGAAACTGAGGTGATGCATTTCACTGCTTGTTTATGTGAATTTTACTTACTAAAAAAAAAGTTTTAGATTGTGCTGTTGGGTCAGCAGATTGGAATTTCTTGTCTTTTCTGTCTCTCTTATGGCAGAGAAATCCTACAGTGAAGAAAATGCACCTTTCACAATTGCACGTAAAGGCTGGTGAACTACCTTTTGTGGCTGGGAAGGTGAGCGAAACCAGATGTTCTCACTAAATTGGCATCTATAGTTTGAATAAGTCTCTTTACTGTCATTGTTAATCACTTCTATAAACCACTTAATAATTCTGCTCTAAGTCTGTCAGCTCCAGCCATTCTGTTAGTGCAAACGTACAAAGTGTGTTGCATATTATGAAGCATCGCAATCCATGTATCTCATCACAAAGCCAAGGAGGAGCTACATCTGGGATTTCAGGATGCAGTGCACTTTCGAAATGTATATCCTCTTGTTCCACACCACCTACTGCCGCCAGAAGTCTTTCGGACCTTCTCTTGGCCATACAAGATGAGCTGGGCCAAATGAGCTTGTGAGTACTCATCCCTGGAGTTATGAGTAAAAGTGACTTCAGTGGTAGCCCTGTGAAGCTACAGGTGTGCTATAGTTCAACCGAGCCTATTTTAAGTGTAGGACTACTTGTTGACAGAATGGCCCAAGCAGACCTGACTGTTAGGATTTTTCTCATTCAAAAAATTCTTTCTGTCCTGGTGTTTAACCGATCTTGTGAGCAAGCAACGTACTCTTCAGCTGGGTTTTTCTGCTTCCACATCCTGTACTTAACTGAGCTACTACTGAAGTAACAGCTGCAGCAAATGAAAAATCTTTCAGGCCTGAGCTTTTTAGAAATTTTAAACATGGTCTGAGATCTACAGACTGGACCAAGGATGTTCTTCTGGAGAAGGCTACAAAGGTGGTGTTAATGCTGAGTAGGCCTGCAGCATGCAGTCAGTCTGGGTGGTAGAATAGGTTAGTACAGCTGTGGCAGGAATAGTCCTGTCACAACATCTAGCCTGTTCCTTTGTACACACTCTTTCTGTGTTCTCTCCGTATGTGTGTACCTGATGGGTCCTTGTGCTGAGACAGTCTGGCGTGCATGCCCTGTCCTTGTTGATAGCCGGAGAACTTGCCAGTCCTGTGAGGGGATTGTGAAAGAGGGACTATCTTCTGCCAGAAAATGGGCAGGGTGTGGAAGAAGCTACCGCATTAGATGGGAGTGTGTGTATCTTTCTAGCCATGCAAGTAAATGTGGATTACAACTTGTCATGTTCTTAGGCATCTTCCCATTAATGCAAGCTTGTAGAATTGTGGGCCAAAGCTATGTGGCTGGTCATAGTAGACAAGTCAACATGATGAGCTGTGGTTTGAACAGAGGAGGATGAGTTGGTTAAACCTGTTAGGATGTTGACACTGATTTGAAATCCTTGATGTGGCAAAATTTAAACTGGCAACCAATCTCTTCTTCAAAAAGCAATGTTTGACTTACTCATGGCAATTCAAGGACAGACATTTTTTTTAATAGCAACAGCCAGTTGCTTCAATTAAACTGTCAAGGAGCAGCAGTTACTCAGAAGTCAGAAAAGAAGCCGTGACCTTTGTAAAGAGATTATTTATCTAAGAGGAAGTCTCTGATTTTGACTAGTTCAAATGTCTAGATATCAAGTAGATCTACACAATTCCTTTTAATTAAACTGGTTAATTAAGCTGGTTAATTTAATTAACCAGAACACTTCACTGCAGATCTTTTTTAGTAGAATATTTTAATTTGAATAATCTGTCAGAAAAACTATAACTTAAATGCACTAGTTTAAACAATACTTTTCTGTATTACACTAAGCTTTCAAAGTCTGCACTAAATTGGGCAGGAAGTGAAAGTACCGTACTGCATAGCTGCTGTTTGCTTTGCAGATTCTCATTTTGCACACTGTTACACATGTAGTTGTTATGACTGTGGCAAGAGGGAGGAATAAGATGCACATCAGCTACAAATTTGGAATGAGAAAACCAGACTCACTGGAAAAACTTTCTCTTTTCTAGTGTGAATATATTCCAGATTAATATGTGTTGTGTGAGAGGGTAAATAATGCTAAATTGCTGTACTCTGGACAAAATGGCTAGCAACTCCTGCAATACACTGAAAGTATTGGGAGGAATCCTAGAGACTACATCATGAATACTTAGTGTGCCATTCTTGTCTTTAATAGTGAGCATCAAGAACTTCTGAAGCGGTTACAGGAGACTCAAGACTCCAAGGTTCGTGAAGACCTAGGATGGGAGCTGGATTACCTTGTAAAACAAATGGAGATTAAAGAAGAACAAATATCCAAGCTGAAAAAGCATCACGCTACTGTAAGAATAAAATGTAAACTCTCTAGCTAGTAACACACTAGTTGAAAGGCTGCCACAACTCTGCCTCCTGTTGTCATTAACTAGAATGTCACTGGAATGCTTAAGCCAGGATGTTCCAGTATGGGTGATTATAATTAGGCTGCTAGCTTGATGTTCTTGTACTTCCAATTCCTTCTTTTGATCAAGAAAAAATGCTTACAGCTGGCAGCTAGGAATGTGTGCTAGTGGGAAAACTTCTTGCCCTGTGGCAGTTCTGCAGTACAGAGCTGGGTTGCTCAGTCTGTCACTTCTGCTTGCTGCATTAAGACAAACTGTTGGGCTTTCATTCCGTTGTGTCCTGTCCCTCTGGGGAATGAGAAAACAGAAGCTATAATTCCCGTACAGACTGGATTAAATGTCTCCGTACAGACTGGATTAAATGTCTTCTCCTCCCTCCTTCCATTTTCAGGTGATGACGTGGGATGGAACAGTAGGATTCTATCTATTAACGCCTGGCTACGAGACTGGTGCTACAGGCAGGGCTTTGGGTTCTTTGATAATGGCTGGTTTTATAAGACACCAGGCGTGACAGTGATACATGGGAAAGGTTTATGTCGTAGGGGCAAAAGGGTTCTGGGACAGGAATTAGCAGGGCTCATTCGGAGAGCTTTAAACTAGATTCGAAGGGGGATGGGGTGGTAGCTGGGCTTGCACCACTGGGGCAATGCTCTAGTGTTGAGGTAGACCAGGAGGCCCCCCATCCCCCTGGGGTGAAATCAGGGGGTGAATCTGGGATGAAATCGGTGTGCCCAGCTCGCTCCCTGAAATGCCTGTACACCAATGCACGCAGCATGGGGAATAAGCAGGAGGAGTTAGAAATCTGTGTTCGGTCGGGGGGCTATGATCTAGTGGCAATTGCAGAGACTTGGTGGGACGCCTCGCATGACTGGAATGTGGTCATGGATGGCTATGTCCTGTTCAGGAAAGACAGGCCGCTAAGGAGAGGTGGTGGAGTTGCTCTTTATGTGAGTGTGCAGCTAGAATGTATTGAGTTCTGTCCAGAGGCGGATCAGGAGCGAGTTGAGAGTTTGTGGGTGCGAATTAAGGGGCAGGCTGGCAGGAGTGATACTGTTGTGGGTGTCTATTACAGGCCACCGGATCAGGATGAGGATGGTGATGAGGCCTTCTACAGGCAGCTGAGAGCAGTCTCGCAATTACAGGGCCTGGTTGTTGTGGGGGATTTCAACTACCCTGATATTTGCTGGGAGGCCTACTCAGCCAGCCATCCTCAGTCCAGGAGATTCCTCCAGTGCATTGATGATAACTTTCTGATGCAAATGGTGGATGAGCCAACTAGGAGAGGAGCGCTGCTGGATCTGATCCTCACTAACAAGGAGGGTCTGGTTGCAGAGGTGAAGGTTGAGGGCAGCCTTGGTTGTAGCGACCATGAGATGGTAGAGTTCAGGATCTCATGTGGCAGGAACAGAATAGCTAGCAGAATCACAACTGCTGAAGCCCTGAACTTCAGGAGGGCCAACTTTGGCCTTTTCAAGCAATTGCTAGGGGAAATCCCATGGGACAGGGTACTAGAAGGTAAGGGGGCCCAAGATAGTTGGTTAGCGTTCAAGGACTGCTTCTTCCGAGCTCAAGATCAGAGCATCCCAACAGGTAGGAAGTCAAGGAAGGGTACCAGGAGACCTGCATGGTTGAACAGGGAACTGCTGGGCAAACTCAAGTGGAAGAAGAAGGTGTACAGATCGTGGAAGGAGGGGCTGGCCACTTGGGAGGAATAGAAGTCTGTTGTCAGAGGATGTAGGGAGGCAACTAGGAAAGCTAAGGCCTCCTTGGAATTAAACCTTGCAAGAGAGGTCAAGGACAACAGAAAGGGCTTCTTCAAATACATTGCAGGTAAAGCCAACACTAGAGGCAATGTAGGCCCACTGATGAATGAGGTGGGGGTCCTGGAGACAGAGGATAAAAAGAAGGCGGAGTTACTGAATGCCTTCTTTGCCTCTGTCTATACTGTTGGAGGCTGTCCTGAGGAGCCCTGGACCCCTGCGGCCTCAGAAGAAGTCAGGATAGAGGAGGAATCTGTCTTGGTTGATGAGGGCTGGGTCAGGGACCAATTAAGCAACCTGGACGTCCATAAATCCATGGGCCCTGATGGGATGCACCCGCGGGTGCTGAGGGAGCTGGCGGAAGTCATTGCTAGGCCACTCTCCATCATCTTTGCTAAGTCGTGGGCAACGGGATAGGTGCCTGAGGACTGGAGGAAAGCGAATGTCACTCCAGTCTTCAAAAAGGGCAGGAAGGAGGACCCGGGTAACTATAGACCGGTCAGCCTCACCTCCATCCCCGGAAAGGTGATGGAGCAACTTGTCCTTGGTGCTGTCTCTAGGCACATCAAGGATAGGGGGATCATTAGGGGCACTCAGCATGGCTTCACCAACGGGAAGTCTTGCTCAACCAACTTGATAGCCTTTTATGAGGATGTTACCCGGTGGATAGATGATGGTAAAGCTGTGGATGTGGTCTATCTCGATTTCAGTAAAGCGTTTGACACGGTCTCCCACAGCATCCTCGCAGCTAAACTGGGGAAGTGTGGTCTGGATGATCGGGTAGTGAGGTGGATTGTAAACTGGCTGAAGGAAAGAAGCCAGAGAGTAGTGGTCAGCGGGACAGAGTCCAGTTGGAGGTCTGTGTCTAGCGGAGTTCCGCAAGGGTCGGTTCTGGGACCAGTTCTATTCAATATATTCATTAATGACTTGGATGAGGGATTAGAGTGCGCTGTCAGCAAGTTCGCTGATGACACAAAACTGGGAGGAGTGGCTGAGATGCCGGAAGGCTGCGCAGCCATTCAGAGAGACCTGGACAGGCTGGAGAGTTGGGCGGGGAGAAATTTAATGAAATATAACAAGGGCAAGTGTAGAGTCCTGCATCTGGGCAAGAACAACCCCATGTATGAGTACAAGTTGGGGGCAGACCTGTTGGAGAGCAGCGTAGGGGAAAGGGACCTGGGGGTCCTAGTGGACAACAGGATGACCATGAGCCAGCAGTGTGCCCTTGTGGCCAAGAAGGCCAATGGCATCCTGGGGTGTATTAGAAGGGGTGTGGTCAGCAGGTCGAGAGAGGTTCTCCTCCCCCTCTACTCTGCCCTGGTGAGGCCGCATCTGGAGTATTGTGTCCAGTTCTGGGCCCCTCAGTTCAAGAAGGACAGGGAACTGCTAGAGAGAGTCCAGCGCAGAGCCACGAAGATGATTAAGGGAGTGGAACATGTCCCTTATGAGGAGAGGCTGAGGGAGCTGGGTCTCTTTAGCTTAGAGAAGAGGAGACTGAGGGGGGACCTCATTAATGTTTATAAATATGTAAAGGGCAAGTGTCAAGAGGATGGAGCCAGGCTCTTCTCAGTGACATCCCTTGACAGGACAAGGGGCAATGGGTGCAAGCTGGAGCACAGGAGGTTCCACTTAAATTTGAGGAAAAACTTCTTTACTGTAAGGGTGACTGAACACTGGAACAGGCTGCCCAGAGAGGTTGTGGAGTCTCCTTCTCTGGAGACATTCAAAACCCGCCTGGACACGTTCCTGTGTGATATGGTCTAGGCAATCCTGCCCCGGCAGGGGATTGGACTAGATGATCTTTTGAGGTCCCTTCCAATCCCTAACATTCTGTGATTCTGTGATTCTGTGAAATGTCTTTTATATAACTGAAATATTGAAGCTTTTTATTAACCAAATAGTCTGTTAACCACAGCTTCTCCAAAATCACAGCCAGACAAATGTTTCAGTTTTATTTAACCCCTAACCTGTACCCATTCTGTCAGTATTTGTTTTAGAGCCATAGATAACAGCTTTTCATACATGCCCATATAAAATCACTCTTCGGTACATGAACAGCTTAACCCTTTTGTAGCAATTTGTTTTGGAACATATGATAAAAAATGCAATCCATTGTTCTGTCTGATAGTTTTCTGTTCTTCCATCTTATGTTTCAGGATAAGTAGACTCACCTAATAACTTTGCTTATACAGGAAGCAAAACAAAACTCACTGTGAGACCTTATGAAAGGGGGAGGGGATAGTTAATTTAAATCTGACCAATTTTATTCATGTTCATTCTTTGATAGATTTTACTCACTCAAACCTTTTGTTGTCCACGTAATTGCAAGCATAAAGGTGCTTACATCAAAGTAGAATTGTCAGAGTTGCATGTTAGCAATATGGACAAAGGACTTTGACCGTTGAGTCCTCACAGACACTCTTGGCAATGTCAACTGGTTTTTGGATAAATCTCTTACATGCTTGAGGAGCCAACAATTACGGTGTTATTCCTTGCCTCAGAATCTTGCTGACTTCATCCTCCAGGAACCTTAGGCAATGGACAACAACTGCACCTTTGTTTCTTCCTTTTGCATATCTTTATGGCTACAGTCTGCTTTCATTTTGGGATGATGATAAGAGGAATAGCACCTACAATGTGGTGCAACCTTGTTGTCATCCTTGCCTATTATCAGGGTGCAGATCTGCTGGCAAGTCATCTGTGCTCTGGTACAGCCTTATCAGAGCACACGCCTTAGGACCATGATGCAAATAGCACATTCTTTGTGTTTGTCTGTTTGATTACTGTCCGTCGTGCTCTGGTTATCAATACAGGCCACTCCTGTAACCCTTGGCCTATATTGGTTTTTTGCACACAGACATTTCTATTTGTATTTCGTACAGACCAGTCTTAATATTTCTGATGCATATTTCTGCTTTTAGAACCTATCACACTAAAAATGGTGTAGTCATCTCTGTGTTTCACCGTTAATAATATGTTCTAGAATGCAGTTAATTATTTTTAGAAATGGTCTTAAAGCCTAAATTGGCATCTGGAATGCTTCCAGCCTAATTTTATCTTTGGGAGTGATCTTTTCATGCCACATGCAAGTCAAGACTTAATTATTTGACATTTAAAAAAACATTCTTTAGCAATCAACCCTATTTATTCTGTTTTCCAGTTTTGTTATGAGGCTTCAAAGTAAACTGCTTAGATACAGTATCCAATAATAAACAGTAAACATTTTATAGGTTTGTTGTGTTTTTTTTTTTATTAGGGTAGTACAATCTGAAATGGAAAAAGACCGTTGTAAATACAAATTGGTAACAGATGATATTCTGTCTCTCTCAAGCAAGCATTTTTACCTTAGGGAGTGATGGAGTTCAACAACATATTGAGTGTGGGTGAGGTCAGTTTTCTGTAATGCTTTCTGTGTGGGCGATGTCAGTTTTCTGTAGTGCTTTCTGTTACAGCGAGACAACTGTGTGCAAGATTAGTAGACTTTAACTTTTTTTTTTAATGTCCCTTAGACATCTTTAGTTTGGAGTTTGGTAGAAGTATAGTAAGCTTTACGGCTGTAAGTTTTCTGAGTATGTAACATTCTAATTAGTCATCTTTCTTCCTAGGTGCAGAAATTAAAGAGAAAAACTCAGAAACTGAAGCAAGGGACAGCTCATGTCAAACTAAAGTGTGGTGACCAAAAGGAAGCAAAGGAGATGACTGCCGTCACTGCAAGGGAAGGCGTGTCTAAATCTTGTCCTGGGCAGAAAAGCAGAAGCTCTCTTCAGCTGCTAAAAAATGTGCGGAAACTTCAGTCAACACTGAAAAAAGATGATATGGTGTGGGAACGACAGTTCTGAAGTTTACTGTGTTAAAAGTTTTTGAAATTTTCTGACAGCTAGTAAATTTTTAATTTCACAAAATACCTTTTAAAAATAGAATAGATATAGCATAGATATACATTCTAAACTGCCTACTCACTAGTAGGTTCGTTTGTTCACCTGAGAATTAACTTTCATGTAGGGTAGCTATAATTCAACTACAGTGACTTGTAACAAAGTGTTTTAATGGATTAATGAAATGCTTACTTGTTAACTTGTCAAATAAAATTTTGTACCTTTTTTACACTTAAAATAATATGCAATCTTTGGTGTCCTGTTCCCCCCGCTGCCAAGGAGATACTTAGAGCTTCCTTTTCCAGAATGACTTGGGCTAGTGTTTTTGTTCAAATAAAAACAGTGGTTTTCCTTTTCTCTAATAACTGAAGATTCAGATCATTGTAACTGAGGCAGAAAAAGAGGTATTGTCTCTTATTTATATACATTTTCGTTAATATTATTACTCTATAAGCTTTATTGACAGTCTTAGTATTAGGGACAGCTAGGGACTGGAAGCACAACTCATGACTTGGTTAAACCACAACAACATGAGAGTGTTCTTGATAAGTGCATGGAAGGGGCCAGTACCAAAAGCTTGGGTGCTTGTCTTCCCATCAACAGAACCTGCTTCTACCACAGTATAAAATAATTGAGCTGTCATAGAGGAGACCTTGAACTGCATACCAGTACATGTTGTGGAATTTGTGTACTCATACAAATGCAAGGTGGGTCTTTATGCTAGTGGTGAGTCTGCTCTTTTCCATCCCCCACTATGTACATATGGTAAAACACATAACAGTGACTTTGAATTGACACTGGTTATTTAGTCACAATAAACTCTTGTCCTGAGGTTATGACTGATACTGATTTTCCTGGATGTTTGCATATGTCAGAAAAAAATAGCTTCCTCGGGATGTATCAGTGAAGTTCTCCTGTAGATGTCTGGTATAAAGAGAATGTAGTGGTCTTCTCAAGCGCTTGTGCAAGTATGATTGAAAATTGGAGGCATGCTCTGTTGTGAAGGGTTTTCAATAAAGGCTAGTAATAATATATGGTCCTAATGGAAAGTTGGGTCTTTGGATCAGTAAGTTTTGCTCTGGCACCCTTCAAGAGAAAGGATTAGGAAAATTTTCAGACAATTAATTTAAATTTAGCATAAACTGTTACAGTCTTTGACAGGAGTTGCGTGTGTGAGCTTTTGGGGATGAGTGGGGGAATTTATATGTACTAAACATCTCTATGAGGACTGTGGAAGACCAGGTTGTTCAACTGATATTCAGGTATAGGTTTCCTACACTCTCTTAAATTGGATAGACATCCTACTTATGGATTACCTCTGGCTTAGAAATGCACATTGTACGCTTAAAAAAACTTAAACACAGTTCTAAACATGGTATTTTCCTGCTATAGATAGTGTTTCTGAGGTAGGTTTATGCATTTCTAGGCACTGATACTGGAGGCAAAATAAAAGTAAGCATTTCTGCTATTAACATTTTCAGATTGTAGCTATTCTGCTGCCACGAGATAAGCCTTTGCCATTTCTAGGGGTAGTTAAATAATCTCTGAAGCTCTGTACCTGTGTGTGAGAGAGCAAGTGAGAAGGGCCTTACCAAGCCCTAAGCCTAAAGCATTATATTTCATCCGGATGTCCAGCCCTAGACAAAAACCATCAGGCATTGGATTGAGAGAGAAAAATTGCCAGCAATTTGCCCCAAATGCATAAAAACAGGTAGAACGACTTTGCATGGTGCCAGTGGCAGGAGTGAGAGCAAGAAGCACCCTGGGCTTGCGGCTGAGGGCTGAGAGGCCATTGAAGCTCCTACAGCTTGGGGTTGCTATAGGGACAGCTGGGCCTGTCCGGGCAGGGAGCTGGCACATCAATCACCTGCTCCTTCTGTGCCTTGACCTGGTATTTTTGTTGACTATAGAAACCCGGGGAGAGGGGGCCATTTTGGAGCTGGAGCTGGAGAAGGAGGGCCTCAGCTCCTCTCTTGGACAAGGGGCTGCGGTGGAGGGCAGAAGCTTTGGGTCGGTCAACCAGGTACTGGCTGGAGCAGTGCTTAAAGGATGGAAACATTGCATAATCAGTCTTCAAAATGTGTGTGCTGACAGGGGCTGTCCAGTCCCAGAATAAAACTGCTCTGTTTGCCTTTCTGTGGGCGAGTGGCTGGAGGGAAAGGGAAAGGGCTGAACCCGGTCCTGTCAGCAGCTGGGCGGTTCGCATCTCTGCCTGCTTCGGAGCGGGATGGGGAGCTGGAAGAGCTGTCTTGCTCAGAGCCAGGAGCTGGGATTTGAGAGGGGAAAATAGGGATGGATGATATGCGAGCTTACATTAGTTGACAGAGGTACATCACTTGTATTTCAACTCGGAAGATTTCATTGTATTTTAATAATTCTTTTGTGCTGCTTTTTTTCTGGAGCTTTTATTTCTGCAGTGCATGTATTTTCACACACTAAAGCAAAGCAGATGCATTTCTCTCTCAGTCAAGAGTCAAACCGGATACAAAGGAAGTGTATCCCAAACAAGTTTTCTTGCTCGAAGAAATGCAGAAAATTTGTTTTCAGATCGTATCTTGGGAGGGGGAAGTAGGGTAGGAGATCAGCTTATGTATTTATTTATTAGCATATTCACAGTTTGAGGAAATTGTCAATCACATAAAATAAATCTTCAAAGAAATATACAGCAACTAATAATTCTGGAGAAACCACAGTGGTGAAGTTAAGCTTGTGCACAAGTGTTGGTGAGGTTCAGCTTGGCCAGATTTAGGCAGGCAGATCGCAGTGAGTTTTGCTGGGATCTGAATGCTTCGTGTCTTACGCTCCAAAAAAGTTCTGGCCTGGAACTCCATAAACGTACATTTGGAGAAAGCACAGTGGTCAGAGCAGGCTTCTTCACAAGAACAATATGTTTTGGCTTAATAAGTGCTTGCTCTACTCTTTTACAGATCCTTGTTTTGATTTATATCCTGCATGTTTTTGTTTGTCTTCTCAGACGAAACTGTATATTTCTTTCCTTTTATGAACGTTTTGAATCTAGCTATACAGGGCAGCAGACAAAAACACACAGTGATCCCAAAAAAGACTAATTGATTTATTTACTTAAAATCCGTGTTCTTTTACCCTGAGTTATGCAAAATTGCCCCAACAGGTTTTGTTAGTATTTGAATCTAGGGTCATATTTTATGGCTAGACATTAAGGAAATTGGACAAAAGATGTAGGTCAAACAGTATAACTAAAAATACAGACCAGCAAATTTTATCCAGCAATAGTTCACTTTCCTGCTGCTAATGAAATATGCTAGCAGAAATTAATGGCTTGTTACTAAAGCCTGCTGGAAGGACTTTGTCCTAGTACAAAAGGGATTCAGTTTTAGCGTGTGTGTTACAATCTTCTAACCAAGCAAAGCTGGAGGTTGGACATTAGCTGTAAATCCAGTGTGTTCTGGGAATAGAAGCTGGCAAAAACACTCCCAGCAAAATAATCAGGGCAGGATCTCACTGGCATTTGGATACTGGCTAACGTAACTAAGTGCAGATGTTTATGTGGACCAGAAGACATTCCCAGAATAAGAATACTGTACAAACACACAATGATTTTTATAGCAGAAAAAAACAAGGAAGTGGGGATAATAAAACATATGCTTTTATTTCTGATGAAGCATTTTCTGTTTTCCTTGGCTCAGCCTGTACTGAAGTGGGCAAGGCTGCCTCTACAGTATCCCCAGCTGGGGCCTGTTGAAGCTTCTGCAAGTCGCTTGGGCTGTGGCTCTGGTTCTCACCAGGTCTCCACGGTTTCCCCATGTGGGTCCCATAGTCTCTCCCATCAGTGGAGAGAAGCAAGCATTTCTGAAAGTGTTACCTGAAGGTAACAGCTAAAATAGGTCAGATGAATCTTATCCCAAATACCTGGTTCTCTCTACTGACTACAAAGGGAGTCTGGGGTGATTGGTGAGCTTAAATGAAGATATTTATACTGTGCAAAGAGTTCGGCCAGATAAATTCTGATGAAACGTGGAGCTCTTTCCTCTGATCTCTGGGGATCCTGGGTTAGCTCTTCAAAATCTCCAGAAGTACTGGGTAAGTCCTGGGCTGCTGACAGCCTGGGAATCCTGTGCATTGCCCTGCATACAACCATGTTTCCTTCTGTTTTCATGTCAGCCTCTCGTGCATTGGTCTAAATGTGGGTGCCTGTCCTGAGAACACGGTTACCGTAACTTCCCCATGATGAATAGTCTCACCGATCCGAAACAAGGAAACCAGGGTCTCAGTGCTGTGTGGTTCGGGAGGACACAAACTACTACAGGAATTTATTTTGCTGGTGCTTGATGCAACTTCTTTTGCAACCTGAATTTATTTATGGGCAGCTTTACTATTTTGCCAAAAGTTTTGCTTTATACCCAGAAATGGTAATTTATAGGCCCACTGCATCACTCTGCTACCCTAATTTACTTCTGTGTTCTCAAAATGCTGAGCTAAGGAATTGCCATTAGCTTTACAGCCATATCCAAATTATTTTTATCTGAACTCCACTGCCTCCATAGTGGCATCATTTCTTTTCTTTGGTTCCTACTTATTTATATAGCTGAAGAACTGCCTGCTGTTTATTTTCCTTAGCAATTTTTAATTTAGCTGTTATTTCTTGCTTTAGTTCTGGGCTTCCCGGCCCTCTGATTTTTTGAATTTCTTTTTCTTTTTGTTTTTTTCCTGTTGTGGTTCTCTGCCTACTCTTGATGACTTTTTGGTCAGCTCCACCATCCTCGCTTCCAATGTCTTCTCCCTGCTTTTATTTTGGGGGCAAGTTCCAGTTAGCTTTTTACCATTGATTTAAATATTCTCCATCTTCTCCAATGTTAAAATCCTTGAGGTATTAGTTGCATTTGAGTTTTCTAATTACTTTTATTAATTTCTCTAAATTAAATCTATTTGGATGTTAACATTCTACATTCAGGTCTGGTTTTGTTCTCCCATTCGAACCCAGATTATTATTGCTTCTCTAATGTTCTCACCACTTACCAAAACTGCCTGAAATATCATCTAGGTTCAGTGACTAATTGAAGGCATTTGTAGAGCATGGCAGACTTTTTTTTTTTTTAGTACTAATCTAGTAAAAAATTTTATTTTCATTCCCCAAAGTAGGTAAATCTAATGCACATAGATTCCCTTTGACCTTTGAATGGTGCTAACCATTCATAAATGTAAGTTCATTAAAATACCAGACTATCTCATCACATTTACCGTAAATTCAGTCTTTCCAAAGCATCTCATATCCTGCTACCAAGGTGTGGTTGCTATTCTACCTTGTTTATATCATGCTTATAGTGTCAGATTTCATGTCTTATGTTGTTAGTTCAAGCTCTCACATGGGCGTCTGTAGTGTATGAATATACTGGGTGCTCCTCATTGATTTCACAGAATCACAGAATCAACCAGGTTGGAAGAGACCTCTGGGATCATCGAGTCCAACCGTTGCCCTGACACCACCCTGTCAACTAGACCATGGCACTAAGTGCCATGTCCAGTCTTTTCTTAAACACATCCAGAGATGGTGACTCCACCACCTCCCTGGGCAGCCCATTCCAATGTCTAATAACCCTTTCTGAAAAGAAATTCTTCCTGATGTCCAACCTGAACCTCCCCTGGCGAAGCTTGAGGCTGTGTCCTCTTGTCCTATCGCTAGCTGCCCGGGAGAAGAGGCCAGCTCCCACTTCACTACAACCTCCCTTCAGGTAGTTGTAGACTGCAATAGGGTCACCTCTGAGCCTCCTCTTCTCCAGGCTAAACAACCCCAGCTCCCTCAGCTGTTCCTTGTAGGTCAGACCCTCCAGACCCTTCACCAGCTTGGTCACCCTCCTCTGGACTCACTTCAATACCTCAACGTCTTTCTTGAAGTGCGGGGCCCAGAACTGGACACAGTATTCAAGGTGCGGCCTCACCAGTGCTGAGTACAGAGGGACGATCACTTCCCTAGACTGGCTGGCTACACTATTCTTAATAGAGGCCAGGATGCCATTGGCCTTCTTGGCCACCTGGGCACACTGCTGGCTCATGTTTAGCCGGCTGTCGATCAGCACCCCCAGGTCTCTTTCCGCCAGGCCACTTTCTAACCACTCTTCTCCCAGCCTGTAGCGCTGCATGGGGTTGTTGTGGCCGAAGTGTAAGACCCGGCACTTGTTCTTGTTGAACCTCATGCTGTTGGTCTCCGCCCATCTATCTAACCTGTCCAGATCCCTCTGTAGGGCCTTCCTACCCTCCAGCAGATCGACACTCCCACCCATCTTGGTGTTATCTGCAAATTTACTGAGGGTGCACTCAATCCCTACGTCTAGATCATCTATAAAGATATTGAACAGCACTGGCCCCAGAACTGAGCCCTGGGGAACACCGCTAGTGACCGGCCGACAGTTGGACTTTGCCCCATTCACCACCACTCTCTGGGCTCGGCCATCCAGCCAGTTTTTAACCCATCGAAGAGTCCACCCATCCAAGCCCCAGGCAGCCAGTTTGTCTAGGAGGATGCTGTGGGAGACAGTGCCGAATGCCTTACTGACGTCTAGATAGACTACATCCACAGCCCTGCCCTCATCTACTAAGCAGGTCACTTTGTCATAGAAGGAGACCAGGTTGGTCAAGCAGGACCTGCCTTTCATGAATCCATGTTGGCTGGCCCCGATGCCCCCATTGTCCTGCATGTGCCGTGTAATGGCACTCAGGATGATCTGTTCCATCACCTTGCCTGGCACCGAGGTCAGGCTGACAGGCCTATAGTTCCCTGGATCATCCTTCCGGCCCTTCTTGTAGATGGGCATTACATTTGCTAATTTCCAGTCAGCTGGAACTTCTCCAGTTAACCAGGACTGCCGGTAGATAATAGAGAGTGGTTTGGCAAGTTCATTTGCCAGTTCCTTCATTACTCTGGGGTGAGTCCCATCCGGGCCCATAGCCTTGTGGGTGTCCAACTGGCACAGCAGGTCACTAACAGTCTCCTGGATTACGGGAGGTTCACACAGCCGCCTGTCCCTAACTTCAGGCTCTGGGGGCTGAGTCTCCTGAGGACAACTGGTCTTGACATTAAAGACCGAGGCAAAGAAGGCATTGAGCACTTCTGCCTTTTCCTCATCCCCTGACACTACACTACCCTCCTCATTCAGCAAGTGGTGGAGGCTCTCCTTGACCCTCCTTTTGCTGTTATGTATTTGTAAAAGCTTTTTTTGTTATCTTTGACCGTAGCAGCCAAATCAAGCTCTAATTGAGCTTTGGCCCTTCTAATCTTCTCCCTACACGACCTGGCCACGTCCCTATAGACCTCCCAAGTTACCCGACCCTTCTTCCAGAGCAAGTAGGCTCTCTTTTTTTCCTTAAGTTCTAGTCTAAGTTCTCTGTTTGACCAGGCCGGTCTTTTTCCCCGACGGCTTGTCTTCCTACAAACCTGGACAGCCTGCTCCCGAATATTTAGCAATTCCCTTTTGAAGCATGTCCAGCCTTCCTGGACTCCTTTGCCCTTCAGGACCGACTCCCAAGGGACTCTGTCCATCAACCTCTTAAACAGGCTAAAGTCTGCCCACCAGAAATCTAAGGCAGAAGTTCTGCTCTTGCCCCTCCTTACTTCCCCCACTATCGAAAACTCTAACATTTCGTGGTCGCTATTCCCAAGACGGCCACCGACCCTCACATCTCCCACTAGTCCTTCTCTGTTCACAAACAACAGGTCAAGCAGGGCCCCTCCTCTAGTGGGCTCATTTACCACTTGCATGAGGAAGTTGTCCTCCACACATTCGAGGAATCTCCTAGATTGCTTCCTCTCTGCCATGTTGTATTTCCAGCAGACATCCGGCAAGTTGAAGTCGCCCACGAGTACAAGGGTCAGCGACCAGGCGGCTTCTGACAGATCCCTGGCTGGGTTCAGTAAAATCTTTTAGTCTGATTTTTTAGGTAACTCTTTCTTCCTCATTTTAGTCGTCCTGACCTCTGGTGTTTCTTTGTATTTTTTTTTACCTGAATTTCCTCTTCTTTCAGCTGTGTAATTCAGGTACAGAGATCTGAATTCTCTGATTCCTTCCCATGGTTTCTTAGTTTGCAGCTCTTATCATCAGCGAAGCCAGTAGCATAACAAGAGACAAGGTTTTGCCCAAGACGTTGGGATACCGTCAACTGAGAAAAACCCTCAAAAGGTACATCCTACACTGCTGTGTTCAGCCTCTTGAGCAGTCTCCTGTGTTTGTCAAGTCAACCCTGGGGCTAGACCAACAGCTGTTATCTTTCAGTGGTCTCTCATGAAAGAAAAAGGAGAAGCTATGTGCCCAAAGCAGCCAAACAGATTCTGCAAACCATTGAGAAATTGATGATTGCTGTGATTGATTGATTACAAATGAACTAGCCTCTTCTTCCCCTTTGCTTCCAAGAAAGAAACCCCAAATCTTTCGACAATGACTTGCCGCTTCCCTTAAAAAGGCATTTTTTTTTCTTTCTAGTTGATTATGCCCCTCACTGACAAGTGAATAGAATAACTGTAATTCCAGATGTTGGGAAGAGAGCACAGCTACTTTAGAAATTCTCACAAAGTAAGTGTTTCCCATTAGAACTGTGTGAATTTGGTATTAGTGGATTATTTGCAGACAGTACATTTGTCAAAAAGTGGCATTTCTTGAAAATTCTTTCATTCCTTTTATTCTGGTCAACTTTAAATAATAGTTTCAGGTGAGAAAAATGGGAAGAAAATAGATTTTGAATGTCAGTATATTTTATTTTGGAAAAATGAAACCAAAAAGTTTCAATTATTCTTTTGTAAAATATTTTATTCAGCATATCAAATTTAATGTTTAATTACCTAAACTTTCTGAAGTGTCCTTAAGAAACCGGGTGAAAGAGGGAGGAGATGGCATTTGTTAGTGGTATACAGGAGGATATTGAAAATTTTTGGCCCAAAACAGTTTTTCTCCTATTTTCCTCAGGCTAGCAATCAAAATGGGAAAAATCACATTCACCCAGTTCTGTTTCTGATACTAAAAGAAAAGTCTTCTTGTTAAAGGAGATGTTGAATAAACAGTTCCTTAATGAAGTTGCTACATATTATATATTGTCTATATAGGAGTGGGAATTTGTGCTTTTTATGTGGACAGTTCTCCAGGTCCAGAGTTCACAAGTGATTTGCTCTTGAGAAAGAAGCTGCTTCTCAACTGCTTTGTCTTTTGGTCTGCCAAACTGAAATAGGCAAAATGGATGAAGTATACCAGATCTCTTCTACTGAGAAGGTCCAGCAGCTGGAACAAGAATTAGCAGCATAGCTGGCAGAGCTGAAGGCAGAAATAGAAGACAACAGGATGCTCCAGGGAATACCGAGCAGGGCATACAGGTAACAATAATTTGCTGGGGAATGAAGGAGAGAATGAGATTATAGCAATGCATTGTATCTCTTCTTGGATTTTTTTGGTCATGATACAAAAGTCATGTGTCTATATAACTGTTCAATTTTGAGCCTTAAATACACACATGGGAGCCAGGAATAGCAGCATTTTCATTGTGTGTCTACCACAAAATTATGGTTGAAATGGAAGCAGATGTCAAAACATAAACTAAATAGATTTCATATTGTATATTGTAAGGAAAACTTTTAAACCTCCCTAGCATGTCAAGTATTTCTTTCTTATAGTGAAGAGGAAGTAGCTTCAAACATAACGCTGGGATGTATAAACAGCATGGTCACATACAAGACAGCTGCTCTTACTTTCCTCAGTGATGATGAGATGCAAGCTATGACAAGGTACCCAGGTTTGGCATTATGCTTCAAGGAGAATGACCACCTGGAGAATATGTGGAGGAAAACCGAGGTGAAGAACACTTGACTAGGACACTTGAGACAAAAAAGAAAGGAGCTGGACTTATGTGTCCACTCCATTTTCTGTAGATTATGAGTCTTGAGACACATGGAAGATTGCTGTAAAGATGAAGGGAATAAAATTTTATTTGCACTTATGAATAGGACAGAAAATAATGGGCTAAAATTCAAGCTTTCCAAGTAAGTTAAACACTGATATCTAGGCTAGGTTACTGACCATCCATGATGACCATCTGTCTTTAAGAACAGCATAGACAAGCACCTTTAGGAAACAGATTTACTTTTTTCTGCCTTAGAGCAGTGGAAGTGGTAGATGACCACAAAACCCCTCCCAGTCCTACCTCTTCAGGGCTCTGAAGTATTCCAGGGGAGTTTCCTGTGTATTGCTTTTGGACAAGACTTAGGAGCCCTGTTTTTAAATGTTCCAGTTTTCACCTGTTTTTTTAATTTTCATGCATTCATTGTATTCAGTTACATAAAAATGATGTAGTGTATGCTTCCTGTAGGTATATTGATCATAGAATCATAGAATATCTCAAGTTGGAAGGGACCCATAAGAATCATTGAGTTCAACTCCCTGCTCCTCACGGGACCTCCTAAAACTAAACCATAAAGAGTAAGAGCCTCATCCAGACGCTCCTTGGTCTCTGACAGGCTTGGTGCCTTGACCACTTCCCTGGGGAGCTTGTTCCAGTGACCGACCACCCTCTCGGTGAAGAATCTTTTCCTAATGTCCAATGTTGATGCATGAGAATTAAAAAATAGTTCTCCTTCAAAAGTTTTCTCAGCCTCTCCTTCTGTGATAGGGGCATGTTAGGAAGGAAGTTGACTAAATTGTGAAGGATGCTTGTCAAGGAAATCCACTGCATAGTTGTGGGTTGTAATATATGTCCATAGGATTGACAAGCATCCAGATGGACTTTTTAAGGGCTTTGACTAAAAAATAGAGGTGGAAGAAAAGAGTTTGCCAAAAAATGTCTGTTAATTAAATTCTGCTGCTTTAATATAGGTTTTTCATACCATTAAACTTGCTTACTGTTAACTTCACCATCCGAGTTGTGCTGGGCCTGACAAATGTTTGTTTTTTACCAGCTTGTATGTAACATCCTGTTGAACTATTTTTTTCTTCTGCAGTTCTGTTGCAATTCCAAAGGATGCATCTTATTTCAGAAAAGAAAGGGGGGTAATACTGAAAGGCTTACAGGTAGGTAGCTAAAATGTACACTGGCTTAAAAAAAAAACACCTCTTTACTCTTTACCAAGTAGTAACCGAAAACTAAAATCGGAGAAAGTGATATGTTTTTTAGAATGTGGGCTTGTAAAGACAGAATGGGAAGGGTTGTAATATTGTTTGTGCATTAGTAAAACAGCATAACCTTTCTTTTATTTGAATAATAATGTGGACCTCGCTCTGCAGAGTTTGTTTATGTGACAAGTCCCAATTAAATTCAAAGCCTAAACATTTTTCTGTATTTACCACTTTTTCTTTTTTAGATCCTGAAAAATAATCTATTCAACATGTGCTCTGTTTGCAGGTGGCAGAAGCAAAGCCTCTTGCTATTCAGGCTGTTGTCATGCAGAGGGAGTCCGAGAGCTGCTGCAGAAGGGAGCAGACAGCGGCAAGCTTGCTGCTGCCTCAGGTAGGGCTCCTGCTTGCTGCGAAGATCCAGGAGCTTTCCTCTGGCCCAGCAGGTTGCACTGTGCACATTTTAAAATTTAAAACAAAGTATGAAACTCCTTCCGGAAAATGGGTAGGAAATTGTTAGTGCTTGCAGTTTCCTTGTACGATGTGAAAATTTCCTCCTCTTCTCTTTCTTTAAAGGCCAGGAATCTAAGCCAGGTCAGATGGGCTGGGACAAGGTTCTCCTCATTCCCTGATGCTTTTGTGCTGTTCTAGTACGTCTGTGTTGTGGGTTAGTTTTCTTTTCATTTTTAAAGTGGAGTTCAAATTTCTAGGTCCAGTGGACTGAATTCTGCCATTTTCCTTGTTTTAACTGCTTTTTTTCATTCCCACAATACTAATTCCACTGGGACAATTTAGGGGAAGTACCCTTCATGGATAAATATAACAGCACAGTGGTCTTTGGTGCCTGATTAGCTGTTGTCTGGGTGTTATTCTCTGATGCTAATGATGATCTACATACTGCTTAAGTTTCCTATACTGTTATGCTGCCGTTGTTTACAAATATGTGATTTGCTGTTTATTTCTGATTTTATTCAAGTTTTTTACAGACAGAATTACTCAGCTAGTCCAGAGTAAATATTTGTGTATGCTTAGATGGAAGAGATTTTGTACACACAGCAGTGTTATTGAACAGCTTTATTATCCTCTCTATCAGGTAGGAACTAAAACCTAGGAACTAGCATGTATATATCAAGCATTGTAGCTGTTCATGAAAAACAGAGTGTTAGCAATGGCTTTTTTTTTCACCCAAATAAAAAGCTATTAACATTAAGGGTAATTTGTCTCTGGACATTCACTCTCAGCTGTCTGCTTATGGTCAGTATTAGCTGCTCAGAGATTCACTGTTTGGACGTGAATTCCCTTTTCCTCACTGGACTGGAAATACCATTCATAAGCATTTAGGAAGGAAATAAACCTTTGAGATTACCCTCCAACTAGGGTTCCTCAAGGAGTGAGAATGCAATGGCCTTCTAGCTAATAAGGGAAGAAGACACAGAAATGCAAAAATGAAAGTGTCTCTTTTATATACATAAACAGAAGCGAATTAGTCACATCATGGAGGAATACAACGATGCAGTTCAGAGGGCTGCAAGACTGCCAGCAGTAAGGGGAAGTTTCCTGACAGGAAAGAAAAATCCAGCGAATGTAGTGACACAGGAAGATCTGATGATTTACACCCGGTGGTTAGCGTGTTACCTACACTCTCTGAAGGGCATTCACCGTTTTCTCCAAGTAAGACAAACATTTTTTGAACGGCCAAGTGTAGTTATGATACATTCAAATCTTGGATAAGAAAGCAAACCAAGGAAGATCAAATTCAATGTAAAAGAAATTTAGAGGTTTGCAGGTAATGAGCTAGACTGCATACATATGACTTTCAATTCTTTTAGCAGATTGGTTTTATTAGAAAGGAAATACTACAATGATAAAGCTGAATTTAGCTAAGTGGAATAATGAGCTCCCTGGGTGCAGTGTAGATAGTGTTGGGCTGCCTGGATCTGAGGAGATCCAGGATGAGAAGGAGAAATCTTGGAGAGACTTCTTTTCTGTATTACTAATGTGATGATTGTAGACTTGAGGAGTATTTGTTTGTTTAAGTGTCACCTTTTGAAAACAAATCTGAATACTTCCTTATTTTATGTAGTTTCTTTAATGATTTTGTTATATGAGTGCTACAAGTCATTGACAGTGAATAAACTTTTGGAATTATACACGATGGATAATTATGGTTTGTTTTTTCTCTTTTGTGTTTTATTATTAAATTTGCAACTGAATAGTTTGTATGCTTTCTAAATAAGAATAACAACAGATACGTTCTTAACTCCAGGTTCTCCAGCATTTGCCTACTTCTCACAGAATGAATGTGGCTGATGAGAAAGTGGTCCAAGACAACTGGGACCGATTAAGAAGTCCTTTTGACAAGAATTCAGATATTTTTAATATTGATGTCTTTCCATTTTCAAGAGTGAGAAATTATCAGCTTTCCTTTAAAACCACAAGTACTACAGATAATGCATTTGTTGATGTATGTTCTTTGAGAAAGGTCAAGAGTGCAAATGTTGCCATCCTTGGTTTGTATGCTTGAGAAATTTGGAGTGTAGCTTTTAAACTCAGCAAGAATCCTGGAAATCTGGTGTCCAAATTCCGGAGTGTGGAGCCCTGAATCTGTGGCAGTTGCTCCTCTGGCCTTACTGTCCCCTGGGCTGCAGGAACAGGTGGTTCAGAAGGATATTTGTGGGATCTCAACTTGGTGGAGAAATCTGGGATGTTTTCCTGATTATACCAAACCCTGAACTCACCCTTCCAACTTTCTCCAACTTTTTATTATTTAAAATATTTCTGTGGGTTGCCTGTTTCTGGACAAACTAAGAGAAGAGAGCTATTGTTTTAAGACTTCTGCTGAAGTATCTCTAGAAAAACCTCCTTGTGGTTATTTTCAAGTTCTCTTTCCTTTTGAAGGAAGGGAGGGAGCGATGTTGCTTATGTAGAGTTACTGTGTCAATGGTACTTAGCAAGCAAGGCATCATTCCTGTTGCAGAATGTTTAAATCCTATGATTTAACCATGCTTTTACAGGCATGGTGGGAATGGTGTGGAAATGTAGGAGCTCACAGGATTGTTTCTGGAAGAGCACAACCCCTCTCTCCTGGGGACTAGGCAGGGTGTATGCCTCCTCCTTGCAGTCAAGAAGTGGGCTGGCCAGGGTGGAGGAACAAAAAGGGTCTGTGACTTGTCCTCCCTGTCTCCTTTCTCCACTGAAGACCTCTACCACAAGTGGTGTACCTGTGGATCTGCATGGAGGAGCAGTGCTCAGCCCTGGCCTGGAGTGGCACTGCCCAACCAGTGACAGCGGACTGAGACCAGTGCTAAGGAAAGTGCAGATTTACCTGGGAGAGATAAGGGGCCTCTAGCCCTCAGTTAGTGGTCTAACTAAGCTCTAACTGGTCTAACTAGCTGTACTGGTGCAGCTCTCTTTCACTCCTTAGGCCCAAGGGGGTCTCAGGTCATGCTGGGGAGATATGGCAGCACTGCCCCAGGAGTACAGCGCTACCAGTGTTAAGGCACAAGGAGAGAAGAGTCAAAGTCTTCTCTCCAAACAAAGCCCCTTGAACAGGCCAACGTTCCTCTCATATGAGCAGGACAAGAGAGGGAGGGATGATCCATGATCTCGGATACAGTGGGCTAATAGTGTACGAAGAAGGGCACAAGACCTACAATGTTATAGAGTTCACCTAAGCCATTCATTTTGCCATGGAGTAGACACTTATTAGTATTAAAAAGCAACTCAGAGGTGCTCTAGCTCATTTTGATCTTCAGTATCTAGTTATCTAATATTTAATGAACTGTATCATACTACCATCATAAGCGCCATTCATCTGCTGTCTAGATCTGAGCTTCATAGATGAAACAACAGAATGATTAAACAAGACATTAAAAACAAAGCTGAAGTAAAGCATGGAATAGAAACACAGATGGCCTTTTATTGCTGAAACAATGAGATAATAAATTAGATTACATGTAGTTCCACTAAACCCCAAGAGTTTTGCTGAACTTTGGCAAACTGTAACTTACCTATTAGCATCTTTGTGTGTCTCAGCAGTACCCATCAGCACTGGGTAAATGAGAATCAGTTGATACTTATTTGGACTTTCAAAAATCTTTGGAAAAGAAGTAGCAGATAAAGTGCTGCTGTTTGTTATGACTGGAATAATGTCCACATTTCTGTACAGAAAAATGATGGCATAGGGCAAACTAAGATTCTGTATAAAAAACAATGTTAAACATACTTGTCAAAGAGCTGAGAAAAGAGAAAAAATTATGACAAAACTTAGAGGAACACAGTTATTTTGGCTGTTCATGGATGAAGGAATACCAATATCCTCTAAAGCCTTGAGCAAGCCTGAGATGAAGTAAAGAAGGAGGAGAAAACATTTCAGTTCTTCTAAAAATGGGTGCTATGTTGCCAACAGACTCTTCAACACTGACACCAGGCCAAACTCAGCCATCCCCAGTACACACTTGTTTCAGAAGTTTGCAACAGCATCATCATGCCAGAATCAAATACTGGAGGAGTGATAACCCTGAAATAGTAACATACTTGAACTTCTTGTGGCATGTGAAGATTTAGGAGGTGTGTGTGTGAGAAGAATGTTGTACACCGTTGAGTCACGAATCTGCTCAGGCAGTAGGATTTGTTAGTTGGAGTCCTTTCCCTGCTGGAAGATAGGCACTCCTCCAAGGATGGTGGAGATGCCCTGACATACAACAGCTGTTAGTCTTTTGGGGTCTGGTGGAAGGCCCTTTCTTAAAAGAAAAATGAAAATAATAAAAATCCATACAATGTGGGTTCTCCTCCCCCCGCCCCCGCCCCCCCACATTCCATTCTCTGACACAACTTCTGCTTCAGGACAAAAAAGGGGAATTACATCATTGCGTGGATGCAAAGCAAAGGGCACTGACAGCATTGCTTAGTCATCTTATGGTCGTATTGCTCAAAGTGTTGACGTTCTCCAGCTGGTCTGATGATGTTTTTTTGCAGAATCCTGCCACAAGGACGCTGGGTTCACTTTGCCCCAGCACAGCACTGAAACCGAGGAGCTGAAGCCTCGGCCCCAGCTTCTGCTTTCTCACTTTGGTATGGACTACAACCTTAAGGATCTCAAGAACTCAGCTTATGAGGTGGAGTTCTTTTCCGTGGTAACTGAGATGTACTTCTCAATACCAAAAAAATAAGAAAAAAAAAGTCTTTAAAAGTATGGAAGGAAGATCCATTTATTACAAGTCAGTGTTTTGCATCATGGAAAAAAAGGTTGTGGGCATTTTTGCTCTTGACAGGAAGCAGGAGAAAGGCCCGGCTCGCTCTCACTAAGCTATAGTAACTGCTGACGTTCGTATGTTCAGCATTATGGCTCTGAGTCCGTACCTTTGTTCTCCCAGCTCTCGCTCGTGCTTTTTGTGCATTTTTCTCGAGTTTTCCTGCCCTTGTTTGGTGTGTCCCTGAGCTGTGGTGCTTCCACTAGAGGTCGGCTGCGACACGCCAGCGCCCAGGACCTCACTGAGCCGCCGCAGCTCAGGGGTTCCCAGCAGGAAAACGCTGGGTTTTGTCTTTTCTGTCATCCAAAAGGCAGAATCAACCAAAAATCTCCACCATGTGTCCAAGGTCCAAAAGAGATGCATAACTGTTAAACGTAAATAACATACTGCTTTTAAATACATGGCTGGCCTAACGAAGCCGCCTTGTATGAGAACAGTTGGTACAGCTGAAAAGGACAAAGGTTTGGTTACATAAACTGGTCTGTAAGTCTCTCATCGAATTAACATTTGACTAGTCCTGCTGAACTCACTGAGCTAGCCGAGATAAGCACAGGAACGTATTTACACAACTAGGCAATGATGTAAATTACCTTCGTTGTAAGCTGGCAGTGGCTTATTCATTTTTGAGCAGAATTCTTAAAAGAACATCTTCTAGGCTAATGCTATTCCTAACGAAGCCAGTGATAACAAATTTGCCATTGACTTTGACTGAAAGACAGTGTTTTTGAAAAACGTAGTCTTCTTTTTGGAGACTCCAGAGTTAACAGCCAGGAGTTTCATTGTGTCTGCTGGAAAGGAAAGAAAACACAGGACCAGAATGTCTCCTTTGTCACTTTATCACACCATTGATTTATGTTTTTCGGCTGACAATATGCAGTATTACTTTGCTATAGGATTTAATATACGACTTGGGAAATTTATAATGGTACCATCTCCTTTTATGCTTTAGATTGTCCAAAAATTTAGAAGCGTCTTCTGCAAACAGCAATGAGAAAGTTTCCAGTTTACGAAGCAGAAGTTTCTAGGCCAGAGAACTGAGGCATGCTAGATCCAGACAGGGCTTTGAAAAAGAGAGCCAACTGGATCCCTTTTTTAAAGGTATTTATGAGGAAATTTCCTTTTTCAGTTGTGTTATTCCTAACCAATCTTCAGGATGTACCAAGACACATTTCAGCAATTAAAGTCTAAAATGTTTCTTTTGACAAATAGAGTGATGGTTTTTTTTAATAATTCAGGCCTTATCAAACTACTATATTTCTGTATAGTCAAGAGCCCCTTTTCATGTCTGTTGAAAATAACAAGTGAATATATTGCACTTTCCTTACTAAATATTGCCTCCTATACCAAAAACATGTAGTGGTATTTGTAAGTTTTGTGGTTACTTTTACGTCAACCAGATTAAGCCTAAAGTAGATCCCTGGCAGCAAAAGTTATTGATAAAACTCAAGCAATGGAAAAAAGTGGATAAGCTGATGGACCTTCATTCACAATTTGTAGAGGTAATATAACTTAAAGTGATTTAATTTAAAGTTATTTTAACTTATCTATTGGACACTTCCAGGGAAACTGAAATGTCTAAAGAAAGGTTTCCTCAGGTTTATGTATCATGTGTATATGCCTGACTTCATTAAAGATCCATTACTAAGGTGTTATAGAGATATTTTTCCCCCTTTCTCAGTTCAGTGATTTCAAAAGGCAGCTTGAACACTCGCATAAATATTCAAAAGTTCTGAACTTCACTTAAGTCAGGTCATAATCTGCCCTGGAATTTGTGTCAAAGGGATTGCTCAGAACAGCTTTTTTTTAATGTGACCAAGGTTGAGACCTGTGCTCAAAAGACAAGGAGAGATGCTCCAATAGTGATGTACAAGTCTAAAACTTGGTAGGGCACAATGTACAGATTGCCTGTGCCCCAGGGAGAGGTTACTGACTGCCTCTATTTTGATTCTAGCTTCACAGATTCTCTTGATTCTGGTGATATATTGCCATTTTTGGCCATTTTGAGGATGTCCTGCAGGACAGCTCTGTCTAGGCTTCCTGCCATCCAGTCTCCCTGGTCTGCTTTGCATCCACAATGAGCTTGAGGCACCCCTAACACCTCCCATCATTGTCTTGCAAATGGTGGTCATCTGTGAAGAGCAGTATTCATTTGTCCTAATTGCATCTTATTCATGGCATGTACCCTGCAGGGCTGACTTGCAGATGCCCAGTAAGCTCTGCTCGTTCACGCCTGCTGCAGATGCATGGATGAACCACAGGGTGTGATAGGCTGGTCAGGTGTACTGGGATTTTGCCATATTTTTTCCAGTGAAATTTTAGCAGGTCTGGTATCCTCATCTGTAAAACTGGTCTAACGGGAGTTCTCTGCCTCTCAAGGATGAGGAAATCTAATGCAATTAAGATGGTGAACTGCTACTACAGGACTGGAGCTGTATAAATATCTCAGCCAGTAAAACTGATCTGGCAATCAGAGGATGAGATTACTGCCTCTCATCCCCCAGGTGAGCCTGAAGAATTATGAACAATAAAGACACCTTGTAGTTCAGCTCCCAGTTTACACAGGAACCAGAAAATAAATCCTTTCTCTGAACCTGTGGAGGAGTCGTGCCCCTGTGTGCCCTCTTCTATCAATAATCACATTCCTGCCAAATGGAAAGTCCTTGGTGAGCTGTCTCTTTCCTCCTTTAGTACCCAGGCGGTGTTGGGTACACCAGAGCAGCCTAAACCGTGTCTCCAGCTCATGTGAGGCTATTTCAGCCCTGAAACATCGCCAGGCTCCTTGGTCTTCTTTCCCCAAGGAACCACTCCTGGAAACCATCCAAATACCTCTGTCCTCAGGCTTGAAGATCCCCTGCTGTGTAGAAGGGGGGTAGTGGGCTTGTCACAGAGCCCCACATGATGTTGTGTATGTGTGCGAGTTGTGGGCAAGCCTTGATTTGGGACCCTTAAGGGGGTTGCCTCATTCCTTGAGTGTGCTAGCTGGAGGGGAAAGGAGGAGGCTTCCCATCTGCATGGGGATTGTGGATGGCACGGGGCAGAACAGGGGAGAGGGTGTCAAAGAAGCAACTGAAGCAACATGAAAACACCTAGAAACAGGCAGAAGCAGACGGTGCCAGCTCAGCAGGGTAGAGCCCTCGGTGCTGTAGCCATGAACTATATGCAGGGATGGTGGCTGCTCTGCTGTCCAGCTGCCTCAGTATTGCTTAGGATCCCATCAGTCTCTGGTATCCTCTTTAGGCGGCTACTTGCTTTGAAGCTGACCTCAGTGAAATCGCAACAGGGAGCCTTTGTAAGCAGCTTCTCTTGGGCCGAAGGCAGGAGGATGATAAGGCTATGCTGGAGCAAACTACCCTGTGGCTTGGGAAAGGGAAAACTCTCCCTGGCTTCCCACCCTGCTCACCTTCCTGAAGCCTCTTCCCACTGCCTGACTTCTGGTTTTGTGTTTCAGTGTCTAAGGAAACAAAAGTGCTTGGCAGTGAAACACAGGATGGTAATGGTGTTTACTAGAGAGGCAGTAACAGATCAGAAATTTTTGATTCCCAACAAGTAAGAAAGGGAATGAAGGAAATGCTTGGGAAGTGAATGAAAAAAATAATTTCCATAGGGTTTGATATTTAATTTTACATTTTCTTGCTCCCCTGCCTCCCACCTTTTTAATGATTATTATTTTTTTTCCTCCTGCATTAAGCAAGGTTCCATTTGTTTTGACTTTTCAGCATCTTTGTTCAAAGCAGATGATAAAGAAGAGTCCTATAAAACTCCTGATCTTAATCCCCTTAGAACTTCTATCAATGCTTTGCTAGAATTCATTTCAACAGAATTTTACTGATGCCACTAATTGCTAAAGGATAGCCATGTTCTTCAAATTATACTTCTGATGCAAGTGACAATTAAAAAAAAATCCTGCAAGATTAGATGTATTTTTTAAAAATTACTTTTGTACTACTTCTAATTTTGTTTAACCTGTTTTTTGGCAGTGCTCTATATATATTTAGTCTCCCTGGTTCCCATTTAACATTAATTATTTACTTTCGTGGGTCTCACAAAGCATTTGAGAGAGAACTCTTTTTAAATTGCAGAAATCAGAAAGTGGATGTGTAGACTTCGCAGCTGAAGTTGGCTTTACAATATTTTAAATAATTTAATGGATTTGATTTTGATGATACTCAGAAAGATTAGCCATTTGCAGTCTTTTTTTTTTTTATTTAGGACTGAAATAAGCTTTCTTTTATGATGCCTGTTTTCAGACTTTTTTTCCATGCCAGATAATGCACAAAGAAAACACTCTTTCAAATCTTGCCACAGCATGTAATTTTTCTGGAAAGCTTGGGCAAAAGCCATCATCACCACTAACAAAAGTAAAAATGGCTTTGCAGCTCACTGCGACAATGAAAAAAAGATAACTCTCCTCCTTTTTTTCCATAGTGGCTTGCTCACTAAAGATGATATATTTGGTTTTGGTCAAGGAACATGAACATCTCCTTAAGGATGAGGGGTAAGAGGAGAGAGGGGATTACCCAGTAGTCCCTCCCCTCCATAAATCTCAGTTAGAAAAAAAAGTGCTTTTATATTCTTTCTTATCCCATGCATTGCCTCCGTATGCTGTGACAGGCAAATCCATTCCTACATTTTCACCTTGGAGAGGGGGCAGCAGAAAACTTTCCCAAATAAAGGCAAAGCAGTAACGAGCAGTGCTGCAGATGCTCCCTCACCAGATGCTCTGAATTGACCTTGACTAACTGTGGGATGGGGGCTGGCATGCTGACTCGTTTGCCTTGTGAAGTTTTTGTCTGTATTTGATGTGGTTTAAAAAAACATCTCAGACACAGAGAGGGTGATGGAGGGTCTGCAGGAACACGTGGCAGTGGTGTTTGAACCACATCCTGAGCAGTCAAGTTTTGCTGCTTCTGCTCATGCCTCAGGACAGCAGAGCTATGATCATGTCTGGAAGGAGATCTGTGCCTGCACTGAGCTCCACCAGGTACTTAGAAGGGGAAATGGTGAATAATGGTCAATTAACATGTCTAGCAGGAGTTTGTCAGGTCTAATAGAGGACTTCTCTAACAGATTTCTGTTTGGATACCAACATTCCCCTTTTTCAAAATTCAGTCTCTTGCTACTACTGCTAAGCAGGACCTGCCCAGCTGCAGGCCACATACATGATGTCCTCTCCTCCTTGGGGCTTACTAGCCGCTGTGCAGCCACCACTCCAGTCATAGCACAATCAGTGTGAGATTGCACCTACCTAAAAATATCACGCATACATGCCTGTAGCAGAGCTGGGCTGTGAATTTGGCTGCAAGAAATAGAAGCGTGCTCTAGTATTTACTGGAGAATGTAGTTAGCATGTGTGTACAGAGGAGAGGGGAGGAAGGATGGTGGGATGTCTTGGTTGCTGGAGGCCATCCAGCAGCTGGGCACCTGTGAATCTGAACAGCAGATGCAGGGACAGGTGTGATAGCAAGTTCCTCCTCTTGGGGAGGAAGCGGCATTTGTGGGTATGGCCTCACAGAGGTTCAGAATCCGTGAGAGCAGAAGCTGTGAGAGTTCTTCAAGTTTTGGAGAGTGTAAATAAACCCACAAATGGCCTAACTGGCAGGGTAGTGAATGAGAAATAGGACCTACCTCTCTGGTATCTGGGGAATTTGCAGTAACGGTGCCATGCCTTATGTGGTGAGCTCTGTGACTAATCCTCTGAATATGAAGGTCTCCCTTTGATGAACATGGACTTTGATTCCCTATTTCTTTATTGTCCTTCTGACTCAGAAGTTGTTCACAGCTGCTGCTTTGACAAGTATAAAAGCATTACGCACAGAACTGTTACATCTCAGAAGTTCATGTATCTGCAGCCCAGCGCTTCATTTGGCTCACTCCACCCGTGCCCGCCTGCCCGCACCAGTGGGCACTGGTGGCAAGTTAAGAAAGGACTGAACAATCTCCTTGCTCTGATGCTGTTTTTTAACGAGGAAAGATCTCAGCTACTGGGGCTGGATGCAGCCCCAATGTTAATGAGAAGTTCTTGCACCCCTGCTCTTGGCCAGCACCAAGCAGGGCAGCGAGTGATAAAGGAGCAGGGAAAAGGGAACAGAGGGAGAGAAACAGCATTTAGTCTCTCCCCATTCCCTCTTTCCTGCTGATTAATTGGCCCCAAGCCTGATACCAACTCTGTGTTCAAAAATAAACCCGCATTTTTCTGTCAGGAAAAGCTCCCACATGTAAAATCATACAGTTCTTCCTACCTCAGGCTGATCCTGACCAGGAAATATTTGATTACTTAATGAAAACTTCAGGGAAAAAAAACCCATAGGGTTGAATCATGCAAGCTACATGATGATTAATGAAAAAAAGGTAAGAAAACACGATTGCACTGTACATCTTCTGTCAAGTGTACTGAGTCCACAGCTGGGTTGGGAAAGAGTACCTATTTGGGGGCAATGCAAGGGACATGACTGATCTCAGCAGCACTAGGTTAATTAAAAACCTAATTTTGAAACAGTGTAGTCATGATGGTATAGTAAAGCTAGAATTAGATTCTTCACAAAAAAAGTGCTGTCCATGTCTCAGTGTTTTTAAAATAAAAATTCAGCTGCTACCCTTTTTTCCTCACTTTACTGGCATTTTTCAGACAGCATTGTCTGTGTCTTTTTAAAGTGGAAATTTTAAGTGGAAGTGCTTCATTCCATGCTTAGTCCGTATACTTATTGTGATATTTAGTAGAGATGTACAATTAATGCTATTGATTCAGGAAAATATATTTTAATTCTATTTGACCTCATATTATTTTAAGTAATAGAGATTGAAGGACCTAGTTTTTCTAAAATTTAAGAAATTAGACCTTTGGAGTCAACGAGGACAGGATGAGTGAGGATGATCATGCTTAGTAAGGATAGAGAAATCAGTTAACAGATAATCTGTCATTGCAAGGATTATGCAAAGAATTCATTATTTGACAGTTTGACATCAAGATTTTTTTGGCTTGAAGGAATTTTTGGAGGCAATATACTCACATCAACTTGCAAATTTATAGAACCGCCAACATAGTCCTGAGTTTATCCGTGTCACTTCTATGAGTAGCTTTGTTAGGATGCCTCATGTCGAGCAGGATAAATTTGACAAGCAACAATTTGTGAAGATACATTAACAGGATTTTCTCTAATCAGAAAAAAATGCCAAAATCAATGCTATAAAACCCTTAACACACTGAAAAGTATTCCAACTTATGCCATCCAAATTCAAATGAAGTGGTAAAATAAATTGGGATAAAGAAGTGGGTTAAGAGGACAGATTTTTCTTATATAGTTAATTATCTGAGGAAATTAATTGGATAACACCTAGTAAATCACTCTCCATAATGTTCCACAATTAATAAATACTGTGTGACTCATAATGATCTTCTATGATTTACACTGGTACTAATGCCAGTTTAATTCCACTGATGTTGGTGGAGTAACTCCTGATGCATGTGAGAAGGCCTTGATGGAGTTGGTAACAAGGCAGGTATAGCTGTTTTCCTGCTTGCTGCTTTTCTGCTACACTTTGTACTACGCTGTTCAGTGGGCTGGAAAGGAGTGGGGAAAAAAACCCACAAGTCTTGAATTTAATTTTACAGGATGTTAGCTTAGAGCATTTAATACATGCTTGTGTTGGGGGTGTTGTGTATATACATCACAGTAAAACTTTTCTACATCCTAGTCTGATGCTACTTCTTTGTTTCCCCACTATGATTTTGCCCCATGCTCAGCCTATGATCTGCTGGAGCCCAGAAATCAGTTTTCTTTTATGGCAGAAGGAAAAAGGATTAACTAGGAGGTCAGACGACATGTCACTAGCCATAGCTGGGTTGAGGTTTTGATGAAACAGATGTTCTGAATATCTTTGGAAAAGTTCCTCGATCTTGTCTTTGGAATGGGGATAGCTCTTTCATACAGCCCAAGGACTTTATGAGGATAAAATAACAAGGATTGGAAAGCAATTAAATATTGTGGAGTTATATACCATGATAATTTCACTGCTGGCTGGATTATGACTTTCACCCAGTACAGCACTTCCTTTCCTTTTCTTTTCCTGTTGTTATGATAAAGCCTATGCATAAAGCTGTCAAATAAGGATCATATGCATACTTACCACACCAATTTTTAACAACGTGTGTTGGAACCAGGAACTAACTACTGAGGATGATAATGCAGCTGTGACTGACAGTGGGGAGGATGAAGGAAATATCAGCTCCGGTAAGCCTCTGGCATCCTTCAGAAAGAATGAAAGAGGGTAAAAAATTGGTTTATATATATATATATATATATATGTATGTATATATTTAAAAAAAACTGAAAGAAGGAAGAAAATGGTACTAACCTTCTGTTTCTCTGACAGAAGCAGTAGTGCCATCCTTTTCCATTATTCCATACTGCAGGTTTCCATGACAGTCAGTCCTGTAGGCAGCAGCAGCCTTCTCTTAGACAACAGTTGTAGCAAAACTGTCTACTGCAGAAAGGTTTAGAAGTCTGCCTGAGTAGCAAAAACGTAATTACATTTTTCCTGTCTGGAAAAAGGTATAGTTATACAGGCAGCTTGCAGCTGCTAGGATTAGAAGAGGGCACAGCAACTGCCCATAGGGAGCATGTGGTGAGGAGAAGAGCTTACTTGTCCCTTCTTTTCTTATGTCACCTGAGACTCTGGGAGCTAAAGATAAAAAATCTCAACATAAAATCTGCAGAGATCAGAGTTACTTTTTTTGAGAGGGGGCTGTCATCCAATTGAAAATGCAGCTGTGCATTTGCTCCAGTTTGTTTCAGCGAGTGTGCCTGGGGATCCTTAACTACTTCAGGTCCATGGAGAGAAGCCTGACCATCAGTACCGCCGGCCTCTCCTTCAAGGCTGATCGCCTAATTCTCAGTGCAGAAGACATCTCCTGGGTCAGTGCTGCCAAAGGAAGTACTGGTGGTTTTGGTGGCCTGAGTTCACAGCCTCTATTCACTTCATGCCAGCTGACTACAAGGTGAGGTACCACCCCGCCTTTAGTCTTCCAAAACATGTGCTTCGACAGGAGTACCTAATCCAGTTCTCTGTTCCATGCAAGCTATGTTGTAATCAATTGCTGAATCATCTGAGGGATTCAGTGTAGCTTGTTCCTCAGAACCATGTGTCTTACCTTAACAGACTAAATACCTGTATCTACCAGCAGTCTGTAGCAAACCTCTGAGAAACTTCAGGCACGTAGAAGTATAATGTCAATACTGCCTGCCAGATAAACATTTGCTCAGACTGGTGCTGCTGGCTGTGCTTAAACCAGGACCCTTGGAAGCATGGGATTATCACACAGAGTAGAAGTTCCTGAGAAATCAAAGGCATTTTGCAATTTATGGAAATGCTTGTTTAAGTAACTCCTAATGACTTCTAAAATGTATTAGTTAGATTTAGGTAGAGTTTAGGACTTACTGTTTTTTAACCTTGGATGAGGGCATGTCGCTGAAGTGATATAATTAGTACACTTATCTTCACAGATTGGAAAAATAATAATTTGAATTAAATTCCTATGGCTTATCAAACTTTGGTTTCCCCAACTTTTTTGTAAAATATACTGAACAGAATCAATATATCATGCTGACATTAGTGGTTTGATGTGATATAGTATTTTGTCTTTTGAGCTGTAGAATTTCCTTGCAGCTCTGCTACCTAACATTCATCCCAAAGGTCTGGGGTAGAAAACCTGAAGAAGCACAATAGTATTTTAATAGGAGTTTTTTCAACATTTTGAGCTCACATTTATTTCTTATTTACTGAAAACTTATTTGCTTGGTTTTTTTGTTTTGTTTTGTTTTTTTTTTTTGTCTGTAGAAACACACAGGCCACTTCATGGAAGAATTGTGGCTAGAACCAAAAAGGAAGTAGGCTTCCTACCCCCATTTGTTGCTTATGTTAAGACTCCAATGCCCCCCCTCCAAAAAAAAACCCAAACCAGAGAAAAACTTCATGTGCCTAAACATAAAAAAATCTAAACCTCTTTGAAAATAAAATATGTGGGGAGGACATAGTGTTGATGGTATTCTTAAATTTTATTTCTAATATGGCCACATTTATCCTTTAAAGATCTAATAAATTGAAATTCCCAAATGAAAAGCTACTTGAAACTAGAAAATAGTGATTTTTCCACCTAAGAAATGTTGAACTGTGTGGTCCAGCATCTTTGAATTTTCAGAAGAAAAACAGAAAACATTCTGAAAAACATTTCAGAAAAAGTAATTAAAAACCTTGTGTTTTCCAATGGGACGTGTCAGTTTTCCGGGAAGCATACGTTGTGAGAAACTCTCCCTCTGAGCTGAATAATATGCATTTATTTTCATTACCTTTTTTTCTGTCATAGAAGAAATGATGCAAAGATTAATCCTGACCTTCCATCTCTGATCTGGAGATGAGCTGTGAAATACTTCAGAGAGCCCCTAGCAATGAGGGAGACATTATTTCACAGTGGCCTCCCTTTCCCCTGGCCTAATACATGGACATGGATATGGATATATATGCTTGAACTTCAACTAAAGCCTAGATAAATATTTACTAATGCTATTACAGTTTAATTGGCAACAAATTTAGAAGCAGGGGCAACAGTATTTCCTTAACGACAGTTTCTAATGTGTTTTTTTTTTTAACGTACTGCACAGACTTGTCTCTTAAGAACTGAAACAATAAAAGAGCCATTTTACTGGCAAACTAATTCAGACCTATCTAATATACTTGCTGGCACGTGCTATAAACCCAAATTGTATGGCATTGTTTTTAAAACACCTTTAGCATCTAATCTATGCCCAAAATTGGAGGCGTACCTGTGTTATGAATCCCTCCACATTGTAAGCTGTGAGCCTGTGCGATGGCTCTGCTCACAATGTATCTGAAAATGGGATTCTAAGGCAGTGTTGCACCTTCCCTAGCAGACTGCTTGGGATCAAGATAATCAGAGAGGTAAGTTTCAATGACAGAAGGCCCTGCAAAACAATGCATGACTTTAAATTAAAACTCTTTTTTATTCCCTGTTGAGATTCAGCTTGGAAGAAAGTAGATAAAATATATGTAGGTTCATAAGTGTTGTTTTATAACCCAAAAAGGATTTGTTAAGCTCCAGGAAACCTGAGCAGAGCTAGAGGAGGAGAGTCAAAACCTGCAGACAAAAACCATCACACTTAAATATCCAATTACTTGATTTGTTGCTATAGACATATAACTGGGTATTAACATTTTTTATAGACATAAATGGTATTCAGAAGGCTTGGGTAGTCTTTAAATTACGACTCCTGAAACAAACGTGACAGGGAGAAAGTCTTCATTTCTTTTTGGTTTTGTTTTGTAAGAACTCTCCAGTTTTGTCATCCCATGTCCTTTCTGCAGAATGCAGTAGTCTTGACTGAGATTTTTAGGAGTGGGACAGAGCAGGAATCACCAGAAAAAAAATTAAAGACCTTGATGGTGGAGATGTTTCAATGAATGTTCTCCATAAGGGTGTTCAAAAATACAACTAAATACCCCTTCTACCTGCTATGGTGAAGTCAGCCCAGTATTTGCTCAGTTATTTACCTAAATCAAGTTGAATTTAATTCTCCTGTAAAGGGCTTTGATTTAACCTTTAGCAAATTCTGCACCCTGTCACTGTGAGCGGTGAAACAAATAGTCTGTTCAGAAGAATAAGGAAAGAACAGAGAGTGCAGAACACCATATCGAAAGAAGGAAAGGAATCTGACCAGGCTGATCCAATATTATGTTCAAATTAGGCGTACGTTTTGCAGGGCTGCCTCATAAACTTTATTTTAAAGAATGAATTCTGATCCAGCATAGATCTGTGAAGCTGGCAAGCTGTTCTTCCCAGTACGTTTAAATTTGACTGAGATTTCCATGACTAGAGCAATACCTTTTCCTTTCCTCCATCCTTTCTTTTAATAGAATTTGAGCCATCCAGGTGCTAGCAGGTAAAGTTTGGGTAGCATTGGGAATCTTGTAAAGGCAAATGTTAGGAGAGCCAGTGAAAGGAGGAAGTTCTAATACATTGTGCATCACTATTTGGCACTGAAGTGAGAACAAAGGTGCGTTACATACCAGGAAACAGTAAAAACAAACAGTGGAAAACCAGTAGCTTGTATTTGCTTGCTAGCTTCTTACAAGAAGAACCCTTTTTAAAGGCTTCTATGGCCATAACCCTATACCAAGTGCTTATTTACACTGGGAGATTAACCTCTGTAATTATACACCTAGAGATAGATGTGTGTAATTTGCTTTCTGGCAATCCTAGTCAAGAAACTGTATTTTGAAAGCTAAGGCCGCTTCTGCTGACTGCAGCACTGGATTCTTGCCTGGGGCGTTACCAAGCTAACTAGTGACTCACTGCCAAGTTAGATGATTCTCTTTTAAAGATGCTGATGTTTTTTTTAGAAAAGTAAGGTCATTGTTAAACTATTCTATTGAACAAGTGCTGATGTCACAGCAATTCGTGACATCAGTCAATGGGTGTTCCTTCTAATTAGCGCTAAAGTCTTTGTGACCTTATCTCCAAATCTTGCAAGTGTAACTTACCCAAGAAGGCTTTTAAAAATATATTGACTTTGTATTTGAATATCAGAATTTAAGACACTTTTTGCCAAATCTGAGCTAAATTAGAAAAAGAGAAAGAAGTTCTACTTTAGTTCAAGAGCTAATCTCACTGTGATGCCTTCTTGGTGTTTTTTGTGGATATATACAGCTGAAGGAAAAACTAGGCACAATAGAAATTTTGTACAATTTGTCTTACTCCATGATAGTATAAATGAAGCCACAGTGTAGGTGTTACCTGTAAAAAATAATATTTTGGCAATATTTTATTTTATTGTTCTTTCCTAGTGACAAAATACCATGTTCCTAGGCCACATCCACCCTTAGATATTTTGATTGCACAGAATTGCAATCCTTGCAGAGCTGACTGCTTTTATCTCTGTGTCTCTTTTTCACAGTATAGGTCCACAGCACTCAGTTCATGGAGTTTGCAGAGGTGGAAAACCATGACGACTTTCACACTAGTGAAGATGGATACATTCACTCACGGGACCAGCGAGGAGCTTACATAATATATGATGTGGCTTTAGAGGACCTGAAGGAGCTTGAGAACCAGCTGCTGCTTGTGACCAGCCAGTACATTGAGAAAGATAAAAGAAAGTTATCTACGGGTCCAAAACACCTGTGATAATTTCGTTTGCTGTTTTCAAGGTAGGCCCATCCTATGACTTCTTGAATCGTTGCTGTACTTCTGCAGGACCAAGTTCTAACTGTATTTTTGGGACCTTTCTTTATCCTCCTAGTTAGCTAAGTGATGAATGTGTTACAAAGACCTAATTGAGCATGTGGAATTGCTTGTCATATGTTGTTAATGTCACAGTTTTGCACTCATTCAGGGTCATAGACATCAAAGTCATCCTGGAGGAGAAAGGGTATTTACTGATGTAGTTAAGTAATATAACGAGCAAGCACATCTTCAAGGCACAGTGAGACAGTCAGAAAGAAAAATGTTAATTGTTTCTGAATGTCTTTTAATTAATGTGTTGTATTGCTTTTCTGCAGAACTAAACTTACCTCCCACCACTTTTAAACTTTTCTCAGTTATAAATAAGAAGCTGCAAAATATTTGATGTTTCAGACTTCCTTTTTTCCTGCTGCTTGTTTTTTAATAGCAGGAACTGAGTTGAGGCAAACTGTATTACAGATTTCTAAAAAGAGCAGCTGTACTTCTAGAATAGTGAGGAGGAGGAAGCTTGTAATTGTAGAATGTATGGAGGGAGGGCCATTAGAAAACAGCGAATACATGGCACAAACATGTATGATATTCAGAGAATTGCACAAAATATCTCTTAAATCACTGGAATTACTTTCTGTATTGATAGGATAATGTTTTTGATGTTTTAGTATGCTTCCCTAAAATTGAATGTTCTGACAGAGAATGCAGGACAGAGCTGAGGATTAAGATGACCAAAAACCTTTACAAACCTGTGAATGCCTAAATGCCTGCTAGGACCTCCTTTGAAGTCACCTGAAAGTCCTCACAGTGGACCATTTTCTGGAGCATCTTTCATATGAGGAGAGGCTGAGAGAGCTCAGACTGTTCTGCCTGGGGAAGGCTCAGGAGGGATCTAATCGGTGTGTATAAATACCTGGTAGGAGGGAATGGAGAAGAGGGAGTCAGAGTCTTCTCAGTGGTCCCCACTGACAGGACCAGAGGGAATGGGCACAAACTGAAACACATGAAATTCCATCTGAACGCGAGAAAACACATTTCTACTGTGAGGGTGGTCAAACATTGGCACAGGTTGCCCAGAGATGTTGTGGAGTCTTCATCTGTGGAGGTATTCAAAACCTGACTGGACATAGTCCTGGGCACACCACTCTAGGTGACCCTGTTTGGGAGCAGGGGGTTGGACTGGATGGTGTCCAGAGGTCCCTTCCAACCTCAACCATTCTGTGATTCTGTCATGACAGGAGGCAGACTACTGAATGAGGTAGGGTACTCTGGTAGGCTGGTATAGCAGTTCCTGTGTTTATATGTCACTTCATTATCACCTTCACACAGTACACTTGAGGACTGATCATGTACAGGAACCTGTCCTAGCTCCTTATGCTCCTTCTTATTATGGTCTCTTTTTGTGTGCCATGGACACAAACGCTTTTAATGCTGACTTCTTCAGTGACCATGGATTTCAAATGACTTTCTTGTTCAGCTTTTGAAAAATAAGTCTGGAGCTGAAGACTAGCTGCTGAAGCTTCTTCTATTTACCTCATGGCTGATTTGAAGCTCTAAACATTTCAGATTCACTCTACTTGATTTATCATTTATTGTCAAAATTAGCTCTAATTTAGATAGTATCACAACCAAGAAACCAAAAGCATGATTTTTTTAAGGATTTCTCATGGGCTGCTAGTGTAGAAACATTTGTAGTGATTTTTTTCCCTTCCTTCAGAGTCATTTTTAAATTATGAAGACTGACTTTTCTAATAGCAAGCCATCTGAAAAGAAAGCCCTCCCCTGGGTCTGCACTCTGCCCTGCTATATCTCTTTGTAAAATTCATCTTTGAGTAGTCTGTGCTGCTTTTCTTTGATCTGAGAGTGAAGGTGAGGAGGTGAAGACAATCCCAACATGTCCTGGTGCTGTGAAAAATTAAGCTTCTCTTCACTTTCCTCCCCTAGTTTTCTTGTGCTTTCTCTGGCTTTCTCTCTTGATGTGGGTCTTTTGAACTCCAGCCATTGCCCTTTATCTCAAGGAATATTTGCTAAAAGTTGACAGAAGAGAGATGTTTAAACCAAATGCCTGGTGCGCTTGTTCTTTGCCTTGCAGAATACTCTGGGGCCCTCCAAAGCTTATGGGACTTGAAATCTTTTCCTGGCCTGGGGTTTCCTGGCAAGCAAAAACCACAACACTGTGCTATAAATAAAAAGAACTACCACAAGCCCTGGGACTCTAGGCATGTGGAAATCCCTCTGATACTGGCATCTGCTTGTTTTCTACTTATTTTTTTTTTGTCTTAGGCAATGTAACTTGTGAGCAATTCAGTGGCAGCAACATCCTTGGCTGGGCACATGCCTCTGTGGATTGATGTGCTGTGCTGCTTGACCTCTGAACCTGTGAAACTGCTCTCTTGGAAAAAAAATGCCACGTACAGAAGTTTTTCTTGGTCTGAAAACAGTGATTTGCAGTCAGTTCACTTCAGGTTGTGTAAGGTTCCTTTTCAACAACATTTCCCATTGTGTATACACACAGATGCCAGAGCCAGCAACTGTGGGTGGTGGTACCGGTTTCAGATGCATTGGGAACCTGGTGCTAGGCTGGGCGCAGAGGTTTGGAGCTGCTGGATGCTGTGAGCTGGATCACAGGTAACGGCTTTTGCAACAAGAAAGCAGAAATGCTCTTGTTGTCAGACAGCAGCCTCTGTAGCTGCTGTACCAGCGGCTAGAAGCACTTCTGCAAGACGTTATGGCGAATTACCCACTGGGTAATTGGGAAGGATAATTGGGAAGGACAAGGCCATCTCCAGGGCAAAACTGCAGAGCATATCATGTCCCTCCTTGCATGACAGGGAATGGAGCAGATGCAGCCTAGGAAGAATCAGGTCCAGCCCTGAGGAGCCTGGGCCACCAGGAAGGCCAAGGGGCAAATTTCTTCTGTGGTCCTGGTTGTCCCTGCTTTCTGGGACTGGTGCAGGGAACTTTTTATGGCTGTCATTAGAATTGTAATCATTGCATCTTTGTGATGCCCAGGGAGGAGAGACTCAGTCTGCAGCTTGCTAAGCCCATCATTTCAATTACCCTTTGTCAGAGGGAACCAGAGAGATACTTTGTATGTTACAGCACAAAACCGAATCCGTTTATTAATAAAACCTATATATATATATGATTCTATATATATTATAAATTTATTTCTTCTTTGCAGGTAATCTATTTGAGAAAAAAATGCCATGATTTAGTATGGAGTTAAAAAAATCCAGCAAAGCAACCAACACTAAAAACGTATATTAAGTGACTCGTAGCTTTGCCATCCACAAGAGCTGCTGCATATGCTGCGGGCTTTCCCCTTCCTCTCTCTGAATCTAGTCATGTGTCTGTACTTTGCTGTGGGTCATGAAAGCATAGAGTGTTTCTGCCCAAAGACTTCTGTCTTGAAAGACGAAGAGTAGACGAGTTCAGAGGAAAGGACCCAGAGGAGCTTGGAAGCATATTTCTGTCTATGGGACTCACCAGACCCAAGGACAATGCTGTGTCAGGAAGTGGAAAGGAGCAGATAGTCCACTTCAGAAGCAGGGAGAAATGTCATTAACTGAGGTCGCCTTCACACGCTTGAAAAGTTTTGTTCTCAGTCCTGGAGTAACCCAGGGCAGCTCTCAAAATAGGAATGCTAGAGGGTGTTAGGGAATCTCCTGTGTACCTTTGAAGAGGCTTTAAATAGAAAACCTTTTAAGCTAAAATAGTTGTATGTAGTTTAGGAAATTTCCTAAGGCCACTCTCCCGTTTTCATAGAGGGGCTTTGTGTTACAGAGCTATATAAAATACTGTCTAATTGCCTAGTTCACCAAGTTTCTGCTCTCATCTCAACAGACTTTGCTTTCCATTGCTGTATGATCATGCTGCCTCTGTGAATCTACCTTTTATTTTTATCACAGGCCTCCCGTTTAAGGAAACTAACTTTTTGGAAGTAAAATTCCCACTAGAGAAGAATTAAGTGTCTACAGCAACACCACACTAATTCTCTTCCGAAACCATCAAAGAGTGTATTCTGAAACTGCTCTCACAACCCAACTCTGTAGGCAGGATTAAATGTACAGATGTGCTGTTGCTGGAGGTCTTTTGCTTTTAGCTAACATGAAATGGAAGTGGGTCTTGCTAGCTTTGTTTCCAGCTGGGACAGAGTTCTTTCTGAATGGGGAAACAATAGCACTTTGTCCAGCAGCTGAGACTGCTCAGCTTAGCCAATATAAAACCTGCTAATGACCTATTGCTCAAGCACTGTCTTAGCTTCCTCCAGAACAGTTCAGGTCAGGGAGGTCTGAATTAGAGAACTTGACTGTTGAAATCTGAATTCTCAGCTACCGAGTTACCTCCTAAGCCCGTATGCATCTTCCTCTTCCACAGTCTTCTGGTCTCAGTATGGAAAGTAACGTGGATGCTTCTCTACTTCTGTGTCAATGCAAAATAGCCGGATCTAGATCATTTCATATTGACATGACTGACCGACATGACCAGAAGCAAGAGCACTGGACATTCATATTTTCAATCCCCTAATTGCCATCTGACCATTAACTACTACAATGTCATCGCGAGAGTTCGTGTGCTGTCATGCTTGGCACATTTCTTCTTCTGCCCTAAGCTGTGGGTATGTGTAATTAAAATTCTTATTTAAATAAAACTTTACAGTTATTCTTAGTAGAAGAGCCTGAAGAGGGCATGTGCCTTTGTACATCTTTAATTACATCTTCAATTAATTTGGAGTTTCTCCAAAAAACGTAAAGTAACTGTGACAGTCATTGCCAAATGAGGTAACGGAGAGTCTTGCATGAGTCTGCAGGTTTCAGTTGGGAGAAACGGAGGTTTTCAAAGATACGAAATCGGTGTGTGTGCTGGAAAAGAAACAGAATGGAATAGATGTGGAAAGAAGTAAGTGTTTTTAAAGTAGTAAGTACATTGCCTTGTTATTTTTTTAAAGAAAAAATGTGTAGAATAAAAAATCTTTATTCTTCAGTGAAAAAAAAAAACGTTAACTATGCAAGATTCTCCCGTGGGCTGTTTATTCTATGTTCTGTTCTTGAGCCTTCTAATGAAGCATCCTATGTAATATCCTATGCCAGAAACAAGATGCCATACCGAGTCACTCTTAGTTTGATACAAGTGGCAAACTCCATGTTCAGAAACCTCTCCCCAACAAAGAATGAATATTTAGGTGAATAAACATTATAAATGTGCTTCTGAATATCTCTTCAGCTTCTAGATGTTTACTTTGAAGCTTATCAACATGCTTTGGATCCAGAGGAAAGATTTGCTTTGGCCCAAGAGATAATTGACATCATGCATAAATGTCCACAGTTCGATCTCAAGCTTGAATAATTTGTCAATGCCTATGAAGATGAATACATCTGTTTGCAACTTCACCTCCAACTGCTGAGGGACATAGTAAACCAACAAGTAGGTTGAATTTACAGTATATCCATCTTGGGCAAGTAGGAAGTGAAATCCAGAATGGGAAACTTTGATTATAGCCTGCGTGGGTTTACAGTGTTAAGATGGGGCAATGCTAATTTGAAAATTAAGTCTAGGGATGCTTTGGAAATTGAAGGCCTGAAACTCAAGAGCAGAAAGCTATCATTTCCTCAATACCTGACATAAAATGTTGGAAAGATTGCAGAGTTTCATAGGTCATATTAAAGCCACGTCTGCTATTGTTTGAGACAATTAGAAATAGTAGCTGAGAGGTGTGGAAGATAAATAAAATGATAATCTATTTTTTTTCTGTAATGCAGTGGATAAGGAACGGGTTCTGTTTAGAGTAAGAGAGAAGAGACTTTAAAGATCATACAAACAAAGTTTGTACTTTAAAGTGCACTTTGAAAACCAGTGTATTTCAGATAGCTGTGAATTCCTGTGCTAATAATTAAAGCATGGCATTTGAAATCCTCACACTTTTCCTCTGGTTTAAAAATCTGCCTCAGCTTTCCTCTGTATCTTCCTACAAGATATTTCCTTTCTCTGAGCTTTGATTTCAGAGGCTGCAAGTTGGGAAGTTTAATTAGCTAACCTTTGTAACTTGGCTTTTAGTCCACAAATGGAAGTTTGGGTTTTGGTCCAAGAGGCTACTGTTATGCTGCTGTTGCCACTAAGGTTACCGTATTGCTGGCAATAAAAATGGACTGTTACCAGCATCGTTGGAGCTCAAGTTTTGTTCTGAAGAAATATGAAAGATCCAAAATTATTTTAGCAGGAATAATTAATCTAGAGTGGGTACACATGTAATAATTGACTTGAAAATTTATATATCTAATTAGAAATTTTTGCAGCTTATGGTTAAATAAAGAATAGTTGGTTTTGCCTTGATTTCTAGCTATGTTTGAATTTTATTGGCTAATATCACTTGTGTTTATTGCTGAGTTTAAGATAGATGCTCAGAGGGAATACGTCCACAAGATTTGGCAGGAAGGTCAGAGAAGTGGCATCGGTGAATTTGGACTTCTTTATAATGTGATTACTAAGCAGCTGATCTCTCTTAACACTAGCCAGTGGGTAATTACACAGTTTTATTTTTCTGGAGAGTAACTCTCTGTTCTAGTTTCTGTGATTGGTTGTAAAAATTTGGGATCCAGCACCTAAAAATAAAAGCATTTGAAAAAATTAGTCTTAAGGTGAATCAAGCAATAGATAAGTTTCTCATGCTGTTTAGGTAGCCAGAAAAACACTTAAGAAACAAAAGTGATTCCTCCCCCACTGCCTTTGCACTGCACTTTCATGACAATGGATTTGATAACTGCATCTTGCAGTGCGCTGGGACATTAATATTCCCATGGGTTTGGACTATTAAATAGTAATGATGAAAAGTGGGTACTGAGGTTAGCCTCACTTTAGGCTTGCTGCATCAGTATCCTGACACAGCTTCACAACTTTCACTGCCTTTTGGCCACAGTCTATTACTCTTTCCAGCACAACTGCCCAGCTGGATGTGTGTGTACTGTGTTTTCACACATGGAATTCACACATTACCTGCAGTACAGACCTGCCCCATCTTCCCCATCCTGCAGCTGTGCAGCACTGCGGGTTATGTGAAGGGTTTACATAGCAGCTAATACACACCCAGAAGCCAAGAGCCCCTTGCCTCTGGTCCCTCCTGGTTTCCTACCTCTGTCTCAAGCCCCTTGGCCCTGTTCCTCCCCCTACACACATTTTGATTTTGTGTTGGTTATCTGAGGGCTTATTTTCAAGTGCAGACAGTTTTAATGGGCGGGCATAATAGACATAAAAATGCAGTTAATAAAACATGTCAACTAATGAAAGAGAATTTTAAACATTTTCTGTTTTCATTAGCAAATGAGACTACTTAGATGTGTTCCAACATAATTACGTTTATTAAGTCTTCAGTTCTATTTTCAGATTTGATGATTGAATTCTGATGTGCACTAAAGCCATTGCGATTTATTCTTGCAAATTAAGCAATTGCAAGGTTTCTTTACATATACAATTTATAAAAGCCTTATTTGAGAGCTATTTACTCTTTCTTTGTTTTTAAGTCCTACTTTAAGAACATTTATTTGCTGGAGTTTCATCCTTCTCTTGGTCTGGTGTGCCTGATCCCCAAAGCTCTTGAATATATCTTCCAGGAATTCTACAGCATCTGCAGACCAAAACCAGCCAGTAAAGCAAGTAATCTAGAAAAACAAGTACTTCAGCTAGTAGTTGATGAGTGGCTATCATCTACAAAAAAAAACAGAAACATTTTACAGCTCTCATTCAAAAAGATGTAAGTTCCATTTTTATGTTAAATGTTGTATGTTCTGCTTTAAAGCAGAATGCCCAAGAGTGTGATCTTGCTAGGTCATTTACGTATGCTAGTTAAAGTTCTAGCTATGTGATTCTTAATTCAATTATTTGCTTATGATTGGTGAAGATCCATTCTATCCATCTTTAAAATAAGATTTTTTTTCTGTAAATGAACACAGAAAGGTAGAACTCTTGATCTCATGCCAGTATAAAGTAGGAGCAATCAGCTTAGTGAGGAGCAAAATGCACACAGTTAAAGCTGACATGAGATCATGGTAAGTCTCTGGGCTTTGCATTTGTGTGTGTGTAATTCTATAGACTAAAAAGGAAAAAAAAAAGACTGGACATTAAAGCAAATATTGTTATAGGTGGAGCCAGTTATTACTGTAATGTCCACCATTTCCTAGTGTAGGACTCTGAATTTGGTTGGTTATAATTTTGATAAATGCTAATTATTGTAAACTAAATTATCGATGCTGGATGTCCCTATCAGGTTCTTTTTTTTTTTTTTTTTTTTTAATTAGTCAGCTTAGTTGTTGCTGAGAGCAAGAAATGGAAAATAAATTATTGTATCTGTTTTCTCTACAAGATTGTAATACAGCTATGCTTTGGAGCATACATGTCAAGTTTGGGAAGGCTCATTAGGTGCTCATATGCTATGCTTTCATTCCTGCCAAGTTTGGCCAGCATAAACTAAACTAAAATAAGCTATTGCAACGTGCTCAGTAGGAAGACATTATCTGAAGTTTCTGTGTGCCCTGGTATATCTGTAACCTGAGGCAAATCAGGACTTTCCAATACAGTAATAGTTTTGGTCTAAGTCATCCATGTTTGATTTGGGCCTGAGCATTGAAAGTGAGTACGAGGAGCTGTTAGCCTGCACTGTCGCTCACGTTACCTTCACTGGAGGCAGCGGAGGAAGCTGCTGGCTGAGCAGATCGCACAGGAGACATGGCAGTTCTGTTAGTGGAGCAGGAGCTGGGCAGGAGTGTGGAGAAAATATAGCTGGCTTGGTAAGTGGGATGGCAGCTGGTAAATGGGAACGAAGATTGAGGTAGACAAAAAGCTGGGAGACAGAGACTAGGACTAAGACTCAGTGTGTTCCTTCCTTTTGGAAGGAAAAGATATGGTGAAAAAACTTCACTGCAAGTTGGGGCTGGGGCAAGAAGGGACCTCGGGTAGGGGTGAAGGGCTGAGAATAGTTTAGTAAAGTGATTAGCTCAAGGTGCCCAAACCCAGTGACAGCAGGACTTGCTAATCAAGGGAGTGGGGATGAAAAATGAGAAGTTTGAGGCATGGAGACAGAACTGGTTAGATGAAGAGACTGTGAAGACAGTGATGGGTAAGAAAGTATAAAGGCAAACTAAAGGCAGAAGGGCACAGCCACCTAGGATACTGCCCTCCTTAGGCTAGAGTAAAAGCCAAGAATTACTTATCCAGCATCTCTCTGTTGCCAATAAAATCCACTGGCAGTGTCCCACTACTCTCTTTTCCAGAGCAGATCACAAACAATTCTTTGCTTTTTAAATTTTAAATCCTAGAGGCAGAGTTCTGTGACGGATCATAAAGTCATCACACTGGTGTTGCCAAGGGGGCAAGGGAGGGGGGTTATTGTGTTTACTTCTTGACCATTCCTTTTCCTCCAACAGAAGCTGCAGATGAGACAAACGCACGCAAGCAGGCAACATTTAGAAGACACTAAGACTGTAAAAGCCTAGCATTTAAATTTTAGGAAATTTACCTTTGTCGGAGCAGATTTAATTTGATTTCCTTTTGCATAGGCGTGATGATGCAGTCTTTACGTAATCACTTATTGTTTTTCTTTATGACTTGGTGTGCTAAAATCAACATTTCTGTCCTTCCTGAACTGCTCCTTTTGTGACCCTGGACATCACTCTTTCATGTTTTTCCAACCCTTCACTTTTTACGAGATTCAATTTTTATCTCCATCTGACTTCCTAAGCATCTTTCAACTTCATAATAAACAAATTACCCAGAAGTGGGGTACAGATGCTGCCAGCCAGGGAACAGGTGCTTTTCCTATGTAGAAATATCAGAGAGGCTGATTAAAAAGAAAAGTGAATTCTATAATTACAAGACTAAATGATCCCTGGGAAGCTGTGAGATCTTTCTTGCTTACCCCAAGCCAGGATCAGCTATACTTATGTTATTCCCATGATATAAATAGCTGTCCTGTTCTTAAACACATCATGAGAGAGACTTTTTCAAGCAGTCTGTTTTAGTGCTTCACCAGCTCCACCTTTAGCGAGTTCTCCTTAAAGTCTAGCACAGATGTGCCTTGCTACAGTCTAAGCTTATCATCACCTCTTCTCTTGTCCTCTTTGGAAATAGAGAAGATGCTATTCTCCTTGTAGCAGCTCTGCGAAGAAGCACATGAAGACGGGTTGTCCTGACCCACCCACCCAGAGTCACAGAATCGCAAAAGCACATTGTAAAGCACTGGGGAAGAGGGACAAAGTGAAGTTGCACAACTTCTGACACTTAACTTGGGGTGTTGTCTTTTGATACTCTTTTTTTTTTTCCCCAGTGGGGAAACCAGTGGGGTTGTGAAGGTGTGGCAAATGGCAGGTGTTGAAATCTAGACTGTTGTTACTAATAACTGCATGGCTGTGTTCACATTTCCTCATGATCTGTGATTCATTGGTCATAAGCAGAAAAGTGTGAAGCCACTCAGCTCTAACAGTGGCCACATCTATCCTGTCTGACGTGAGCAGGGTGGCACGATTGTACAAGTTTTGACAGTTAGAGACAAGGAGCATCTTCTCCTGCACACACAGCCAGGAGCTGTTCCTGCCACCACTTCAACAGCACAACAGCCAGTGGACCATTGTCTCCTTTCCAGCCCTTCACATTACCAAGCTGCAGGTTTTCATAATTTTTCTTTCCTGGGGTTTCTGCTCTTTTGGAGGCTTCCACCATCCCAGGAGAAAAGGGGTCCAGCTCTGCTGAGTTAGCTGACCGTGTGAGTTTGCTCTCTCCATTTTGGAAGCATCATACATACAGTGGCACATGTGCTGAGATCTGCACACTCTTTGGAGGGGGAAGGGCCTCAGCTAGTAATACATGAACCAAGTTACAGAGCCCCTGCTTTAGAGAGGTATATAGAGCTGAAAGACTTCTGAATTTTGATTACAAGAAAAGGGGCAAATATCTTGTGTCAGATATAAAAAAAATAAAATAAACTTTGTTAATTCCTTTGAGTAAAGCCAGGTTTATACCTTCGGTGTCTTTACCTTCGGAGCAAGTAGCAAAACACCAGTGTATTTTTAGGGTCAGGATAGGTCAGAGTGAGCACAATTCTGACCTTGCATGGATTGCATTCAGAAGCAATTCCAGTCATGATTTACCCCAGAAAAAGAAAAAGGAGAGTGGTCCTCTAAGGTATTTAAAGACCTTTGTCATCTGTATGTAAATGATTTATCTGTTTCTTTTTTTTTTCCCCCTCTTTCTTTGCAGTTGTTTGCCAAGGTACTGATAGAAGACCCTGTGCTGGTGCAAGAGATTGCTATGTCACTAGTAGAAGTGGAAGCAGACAAAGAAAAAAAGACAGGCAGAGAAAAACAGCTCTTTATCCTGGATTCCTTCTCCACACTCCTGGAGCTTTCCATGCTCCACCATTGGCTGGTAGAGGTGGCAAGTTAGCCAGGTTAGTGGGTCAGTAGTGTTGTTGTAGCTATGGTGACCTCAGAGAGGTGTGGTTTGTAGGGAAGAAGTAACTTCTTTTAAATAGATCACCTCCTATAGTTGGGAAAAAGCACAGCGAGAGGGAGAGTGCCTATGTTTGTGTTATGGGAGATATGTCTGCTTGTTATGTGGAGATAGAGTCTACCTGGGGTTTGCAGATGCTCATTAGTTTCAAGAGTTGAGGCCATGCTGCTCTTCAAAGCTTAACAGGAGAGGCCCTTTGCCAGTGAAAATACTGAAATTTTGTCAAAAGGAGGAGGAGCAGGAGGAATTCACTGATCAAATGAACACAAAGATGCCTTCTTCTGCAGAGTTTTACACAGACGATTATTTTAACTGCCTTCTTATGAAGAGTAGTGCAATATAAGAAAAGGCACCCAAGAAGTACAAGCTTTGTTCACCACCAGAGGTAGGAAAGCATAAAAATTGATCTGGCTATGCTGATCCTTAGAATGATAATGAAATACTCTATACAAGGGAAGTCAGTGTCATGCATTTACGGAGTTATCAGCTGGAGGAGGTGACAGTTTGTACAGGAAGACAAAGAAGATAAGGATTGAGCTAATGGGGAGACTACAAAGGGTAGTGTTGAACTACTGGCTTGGAGACAGGTTATTGGTGAAATTCCTATTGTTCAGCTCCATATCGCTTGACATTTTTATTAATAATCTCAGTAGAAAACATAAGAGGGTGTTATTAAATTCAGGACATTGTAGTGCTGGCAGATAAAACTGATATGGAAAACAAATGGAATATCTTACGGGAAGAACTCACAGTTCTAAGGACTGGAGTAGTAGAAAGGAGATAAGCATCAATAACGCAAAGTTTAAGGTTATGCATAATAATAGGAAATTCTACTGTGAACTTTGAGCTTATTAGTTGGAAGCAACAGAGGAGGAGAAAGAACTGGGTGTATAGCTGGCTGTGGAATGATTGTGAACTGCCAACATATTTCAACTGTGGCGGGGGGAAAGTCATTATATCTTACTGTGAATCAGGCAATGAGTGTGGTAACCAGTACAGAGAGGGAGAATTGATGCTGTGTATGTGATTCTGGTGAGGCCTCACCTGGATTATTAAGTATAATTTGGAGATTTGTGTTCAGGCAAGATAAATTCAGGTTGGAATAGGAGCAAAGATGACCTAATAGCATGCTGAGGGGAAACAGAATGCATTTCACAAAAGCAAATGAAATATCTTGGCTTGTTTATCCTAGCAAAATGAAGGCTGAAAGAAGATAAGATTGTTCTCTATAAATACACCAGGAAGATAAGCACTGGGAATGGAGAGGAGCTATTTAAGCTAAAGGCCAATTTTGGCGTAGAACAAATGGATCTAATCACAGTGAATAAATTTAAGTGGGAAATTAAAAGGAGATTTCTAAGATCAGACAACAAAGTTCTGGAAGGGAAAGAGCAAAGGGTAGAAAACTAACAGTTTTTAAATGGGGCTTGATTCATTTATGAAAAGGATTAGTGGGACGAGATTGCTTGCAATAGCAAAGTTGGGTATGTAGGATAGATGACATTCCAGTCGGGGTTTTTCTTTGTCTTAACCCTTTCTCCAGCTTTCTTCTTGAAAATTTAGGGTCTCTATCAAAAAGTCAGCAGCATTTATTTTCAGCAGCTGAAAACCTAGACATCTTTAAAATATGTGAGCAATGACCATTCATCTTAGTTTGGTGGAAAACCTGATTTTCTGTCATAACTGTTTTCCATTAAAATAAGAACTTCTTGAACTATCATTTGAGATTTGGAACTTTCTTGGGCATACTAACAAACAGGTTAATTCACTTCAACCCAAGCAATTTCACAAAGTAAGAAGGTCTCCTTTCTTGGCAATTTGTGTTTCTTGTTTGGATAGTCAGCTTTCTAATAAAGTACATATTCTAGTTAAACTTCTTCTGCTGATTGAGTTATCTCAGTTCCTTCAGTCATACACATACATACACACACACACGTATATTTTCTGGTAATTAATAAGGGGTAAGGTTATACTCCAACTTTTCACTTAGCTGAAAAATCAATATCCTATCCCCCGCTTTTTTTTTTTCTTTAAACCTGTAGGAACTTAATATCTTGAAAGCCCTGTCTCTGTGTCAGATTTCATTAATATTCACCAGCTGATTTAAAAGTTATCCAAAGGAGACAGATGAGCAGACCAGATCACCACATGGCTCCATTTCATTTGGGAACAGGGCTAAGAGGACATACTCATCTGAGGTGACATACTTAGAAATCCCTGAAAAAAATAGCAGTAAATCATCATTTTCCAAGATGGGAACTCAGTGGAAAGTTATGACGAAAAGTAAGCCTTCATGATGCATATGTAAGGCCATTAAGCATAACATTATCTTCATTTAATTGAAGATGGTTAAGTCAGTCTAAATACCGGTATAAACCTATGTAGTTTATTTAATGTGACATTTTGAGGTGCCATTGTTACATCTTCTTTTGATGTGACGAAGTTCACAGTTCCTTATAATATGAACAGTTAGGGACTCAGATTCAGACTGAAACATCAGAAAGTTTAGTAATCTTTTTGCCTGCTAAGCAGAGTAAAATGAAGAGAGTGCACCTACATTTGTGGATTCCTCTACCTCATACCATAGCTTCTATCAATCAGACTTTTGAGGGGGGACCTCCCAGAATTACTCCCATTACTTGACTGTCTCTCCATTCCTGGAGTAGAACATCATTCACATCTAAAGGTACACATTTATGTTGTAAGCACTGTTCCTTATAGCCCTTGCTGCTTTGCTTTATTTCTCAGTGTTCCTCAGTCCTCAGTTCCTCTGTATTCGTCTTCTACCACCAGATGAAAAGGGACATCCTTTGGTAGAACAGTAGAGCTAGACAGTGCAGCTTTAGTCTGAATTTTGCTTCTTTCTGTTTTTATTTGACACTGTCACTTTTAAAATATCTTTTATTTTTTCTCTATTTTTCCTCTTTATACAGTACTAATAAGCTGATTTGTGTGCTGATGTCTGTTCCGTATAGGCTATTCATATGTCTATACTGGTCAGCTAAGAGAGCAACATTTATAGTAATTACACAAAGCTCTTTGTTTTAAGACCTTAGAGTTGATTTTGGCTGTGCTCCATATGATTACTGATTGATGCTCATGGTGCCTTTCATATATTATTTTTGTCTCCTCCTCTTTTCTTTCCCTTACTTTGCGGGCAGGGAATGTGACCTGATTTTAAAGGACTAAGATCTATGTCTTCTAGGTCCAATTTGTGTCTTTATCACATTCTCACAGAATCACATTCTCACAGAATCACAGAATGTTAGGGATTGGAAGGGACCTCGAAAGATCATCTGGTCCAATCCCCCTGCCAGAGCAAGATTACCTAGATCATGTCACACAGGAACGCGTCCAGGCAGGTTTTGAATGTCTCCAGAGAAGGAGACTCCACAACCTCTCTGGGCAGCCTGTTCCAGTGTTCGGTCACCCTCACCGTAAAGAAGTTTTTCCTCATATTTATGTGGAACCTCCTGTGTTCCAGCTTGCACCCGTTGCCCCTTGTCCTGTCAAGGGATGTCACTGAGAAGAGCCTGGCTCCATCCTCATGACACTTGCCCTTTACCTATTTATAAACATTAATGAGGTCACCCCTCAGTCTCTTCTTCTCCAAGCTGAAGAGTCCCAGCTCCCTCAGCCTCTCCTCATAAGGGAGATGTTCCACCCCCTTAATCATCTTTGTGGCTCTGCGCTGGACTCTCTCTAGCAGTTCCCTGTCTTTCTTGAACTGAGGGGCCCAGAACTGGACACAATATTCCAGATGCGGCCTCACCAGGGCAGAGTAGAGGGGGAGGATAACCTCTCTTGACCTGCTAACCACACCCCTTCTAATACACCCCAGGATGCCATTGGCCTTCTTGGCCACAAGGGCACATTGCTCACAACATAGCTTCTCTGTGACCTGATTTCTTGACTGATAAAACGCCTGCCTTAGATGTTAGGAGGAAGCAGGGGAATATCTTGTTCCTTTGCAGTCTGTATCAAAAAGTCAGTGTCTTTCTTTTTAACATCTTATTACACCATATGACAAGAGCCATCACAGTCCAGATCAGGGTTTCTGTGGTGTTGCATCTGAAGGAGTGCAGTGACGGATCCATAGGGAGGGATTACAGAAAGCAGGACAGGGCCCAACTTATGACACTTGGTGCTTTAGAGATTTCCTGAGCTAGTTGTTGCATCTAGACCATGTGTTTACTGTCTGCTGATGGACTGCCCTTGTAATTTATTATATAGACGAGGTTGTAGTGGGGTGGTTTCATACTGGGGGCTTCCAGAATAAACGTTTCTTAAGCTATGAAGCCACTGTTTTAATAGTAACAATGTGTATGAGCTCTGCTTGTCTATTGAAGCTTCCTCTCTGGCAGATAGTCCTCTTCTCAATTTCTAGTCTAAAATAATATTCTTCATCTCTCTGCCAAATGCAGTCCTTTCTACATAGGAACATTTAGCATATTTCCCTTGATTTTCCCTTATGACATTGTAGACTTGTGACGTTGTTTGTAAGTGTTGCGTCCATCGAACGGGTGATACCAAGCAACCATCAGCTATCTGGGTACAATGCTTGTTTGCTTCATATCCATCATACTATTTCAGATGCCAAGAAATGTTTTAAGTTGAATGCAGATGTCTGACTGAAATGAACCTGATGGATGTAGGTCTCTAGATGCGCATTGCTGGCAGCAGGAAGACAGTTAATTTTTCAAATGCATCCATGTGTTTTTGTTTCAAGGTTTTATAAGTCTTTTGCAATGGAAGCAGGTTTTGGGGAGTTCCATTTGTACCTGAGGCCTGTGCACTTTGAACCTGCACCTTATAGGGAGAAAGTAGACCACTTCCCACCAGTATTCATTATATCTCTCCTGGGAGATCACAGCTGTGTTGACAGGTAGACTGAACTTTTTTTATGTTTCACAGGGCATAATCTCTTTAGATTAGATGGGATCAAGCCTTTAGTCTGCTTAGGCTCACATATAAGCCACAAAAACTTAAGTGTGTAAAATACATAAAATTATTCAGGCAGAACATGTAAAATGCTGCATGATTTGTTTCCTTTTTGAATAGAGTCTGAAATTGAATAATGCTAATTTAAAGCTGTTGAGCAGTGAAAGCAAGGAGACTCTGAATTTGTGTGGGACGCTGGCAATTTTGGGACTAAAGTGCATTTTATTTCAAAGTGAGGGATGCCTAACAGGGCTGGCCTGAAAGTGATTGCCCCAAACCCCATAGGTAGCAAAAAGGGACCTCAAAAACTGTTGTGAATAAAGTCCTTATTCTAATCACAAAGAAAGCTTTTTCTCCTAGAGTTATGTTGCACTTCACGGAGTGGCATCTTTGATGATTGTTGTTTTTCAACTCAGTGATTATTAGACCCAATCTCTGCACAAAGAAAAGGCTATTTATTATCTTCCCTTTTTCCGTGGGGAAAGTGACTGGAACAAGTACTCTTTAAGGTGTTGGTAAATATGTGTGTGTACACACATACATGAATACACTGGTTTGTGTCTGTGTGTTTGTGTGTCTTTTAGATCAAGGTTTATGAGGAAGAAAGTAAATAATCTGTGAATTCTCTTACTAGATTCAGGGAGGGCATCCTGTCAGTCGTCCCCTTTGGCTAACAGGGGCAGTAAGGCTCCCTTCCGACCTGTACATATCCCACTTGCAGTCCTGTGCTGTTGTTTGCATCCTATTCACTTGCATACACTCTAGCCTGCTGTGCAAACTGGGCTGCTCCAAACAAGTTTAGCAATTAGAAGCAACTTGGAATGAAACTTCAGCTGCTAATTGAATTGGGACAGTGATGGACATCAAAGCCCAGAAGACAGTATAGCAGCACAAAAAAAACACTTTAGGAACTAATACTTGGAACAAGGCTTGATTAAACTGAACAAGCAGATTTTTCACTGGTTTAGAGCAAGCTCATCTAGGAGGAGGAGCTAATGAGTCATTGTGAAGTCAACCACAAAACATCATCAGAATATATTCTTTTTCTTACAGAACTACTTCTGAAAACTAAAGCAATGTCCTTATATCACTAAATTAGGGACTAGGCTGACCAATTCCATTATGTGTTCTAAATTTAAAGGGCAAAAGAAAGGAAAAGTATTTCTGAATTGATCACTGTTCTCCTTTCATCCTCAGTTTGGCTTCTTTCTGTGTCATACTCCATGTTTATAGATCATTTTGCTTTTATTGCAGATATATTCCATCTATCTTTCCACTAAGCATTCAAGAAATTGACAGTCATATTGGAAAGTTTAGTTTCTGTACAAGAGATGAGGTTATGCAGGTGAATGATTTAATTTGCAGAATAAGCAAAAAAATGTGTATTATGTTATTATTTATTTGCTAGAGTATATAAGGGCCTCAGTCATGTGTTTACTAGACACTATAAAATTCTCTACTGTTTGTCTTTCTCTGAGTGATAATATGATTTAGTTTACTGTTTTATAATTGACTTCATAAAATTGCACTGAAAATTTGATTGTTAACGTGGCCTAATCCAGGAAGCCTTGCTGGGATGAAACTTTAACTCAGCAGACTTTTGTCTGAGGAATTTTGTTAAATAAAGCAGGATGCCTGTGTGTGGCTGTATGCACACAGAGTAACAACATTTGGTGTAGAGAGTTCTGTAATGAAAGAAAACAACCTTAGTCTTCAATGCTGTTTTGCATACTTAGTCCTTTCCTTTTTGTACGAGTGTATGAAAACAGTATCCCAGACTGCCAGGCTGTGGAGATTTCTCCTTTAAAGCTCTTTGCAAAGTCTTCTTCTTGCCATCAACTCAGTCATGACCTGCACTCTGCAGCAGGGTGACATGTAATTAACAATTTGCCAAGGAAAAACAAATATGTTTTATTTGGTATCTACTCCTTTCTGAGCCTGTTCGCACTTGGCTGCACTGTCTGACACCGTCCTGCTCCACAGAGTAGAGCTGAGAATACAACTCACTAAGCACAAATGAATGAAACGTTTCCTTGATCTCTACATTTAGTCAAGTTTCAGTGATAACAACGTATACAAATATAATAGAATGCTCTCCCTTACCCCTCCTTTCATTAAATTAGGCTGCTGAAGTACTACAAGACAGAGAGCGATGTCTGCAGAGTAATCTGTCTTTTCAATGGCAGAGGAAGTGCCTAACACGTTGTTTTCCATCTCCTTAGCTCTTGTATCCATCTGGAACAAGGAACATGCAACTTATACTGGCCTGTCAGGTCATTCAGAAAACTGCTCTTTTGGTGGCTGTTCAGCAGGCCTCCTTTTGTTACTTGGTCCAGCCTCCCCGTACCCTGGACATAAAGGTTAGCAGCATCTTCTTCCTCACATTGCACTGGTAATAATGGGGTTTGTCAGACTTAGCCCAAAGAGGGTATCTGTTAATTCTGCTCATAGTCAGTTGGATGGCAGTCCTGCACAACACTTGGAACAGCATCACTGACGACTGCAGGAACTGCAGTGATTGTGTATTAGCATATGACATAAAAACAAATGGTGTCACATCAGTGATTTATTTAAAGTCTGTTAGTTGGGTAAGTGATGAAGCAGAGCTAAAAATATACCTCAAGGGAGGACTGAAAGAGGTTGGAGATGAATTGGATTCAAAAGGCACAGGTGAAATCTTATAGCCTGTGGTATGCAGTAAGGCTAGCAATCACAATCTGACCTTGAAATATGCATTCTTCTGGGATGGTGAAACCATCAGTTTCTGCTGCTTTCATTTGTCCTGGAAACAGAAGTATGGTCAACACTATCTGCAATGGGAAACATTCATGTCAGCCTGATGCCATAATGTTGGTTCAAAAGCTACCTGCCAGGGTCACCAAGCCATCACTGTTCCTCATCTTGTATTTGGCTTTTTTTTTTTTTAACCCCATGTTTAATAGATGGTGCTCAGGAGCTGCCCTTGCTTCATACATGCTAAATTGTTGTGGGGCTCTGTGTAGCATTTTCTTACGCAGCTGTTGTGTCTCTTCCAGAGACAGCTGCATTACAGCGATGAGCTAAGGGACCTCATATGCAATTTTGAATTCATAAGCAAATAGAGATTCTTTAGGGCTTGCCTAGCCTTCTCTGTGCTTATAATGACATCTCTTTCCATGTTCAGTAGGATACCCCATCCATCCCTCCTCAGCCCCCTCTTGCATCCCTGACGCTTTCCGTGCTCAGTCCCTTGCCACCAGGCAGTGTCCTAGGCTCATTCCTGTGTATGGGAGGTGCCTGTGCTTTGCTGTCTAGCTGGGCAAGAAGCATTGTGTTTTGCGGTGGGTTCGTAGCCGTGCACGTGCTGACTGCCTGGCTGTCATGCTGGGAGCTCAGCTGGCCACTGCCTCCTGGGAGTTGAGCAAGCCAAGCAAAACAGCTAGGGATCAAACTCTCCTTGCCTTTTCCCTGAGCAGGGGGTTCTCCTCACCAGCTGAATGCTGGTTTTGCAAAACTGGAAGGAGCTTTATACCCTTGAGACCTCTGTTCTTATGTCAAATGTATTTAAAATTAGTCAGAGGGTTCAAAAGTTGTTAGAGCTGGGTTGAACCAGCTAGGGGGAACGAGGCTAAAACACTTCCTGTGTGACACCAGTTTCTGAGTTTAAAAATGAAAAACAGATGTTATCATGACTCTCTGCTGTCTCATTTTGGGTCACTCAGAGCTGCAGGGGGGGAGGAGAGGGAAAGGCATCTCATGTAGCTGTGACTTGCAAGCTTCTGCGCATGAATTGCCTTTCCTAGAGCAGTGCCCTATACACCTTCTTTTCTTACACCGGCAGTGAAAGTAAGGGAGGTCCTAGGGCCCTCACCCTCACCCCAGAGACTGTCAGCTGCACCAGAACAAACTTGTTTCACCACTGCATGGTTTGCATCCTGTCCTAACACGAGCAGGACAGTGGTTCTGCACTGTACAGCTGAGATCCGTTGGCCCAAACAAACTGATATCCTGATGGCCCACCAGAAAATAGCTTAGTATCGTGCGGTCAGAGCTGTCTGCTTGTTGCTGAGCAGGAACCCTTCACACCACTGATCTCATGAAACTTCTGGCCATGTCCCAGGGAGCTGCTGCACTCTGCAGCCCCTTGGTGGGCGCCCAGGTGTTGGCAGCTGGATGGCCAGCTGTGCAGCCTCCAAGGCTGGCCATGGACTAGTTCATTTCAGAGGCTGATTTCCATTCCCTCTCACAAAGAAGTCCGAGATTCCCTGTCTTAATTTCTAATCAGATCCTGCAGCACTGAAATCCTCAGTAGAACTGAGCAATCTTGGTTTCTTTCCCAAATTGATCCTCTGCGCTGCCGTACAAAGCTCTGGTGTTGTGTGTCTCTGCTGATAACCGTGAGTAGTCTTACTCTGGAAACAGCCCTTCATCCTGCAGTTGAAAAGGATTGATCTTCCAAACATTTGGAGCTCTTTTACTGTCTAAACGTTGAATGGTTTCCTTTCCACAGAATGGCAGTGACTGTATTTTTTGTTTTCAGATGTCTCCTCTTGTCTGTAAATCATTTAATGGCTGCTGCCATCCATTCCGGATAAGTTTTTGCTGATTTACAGTCAGAGGGTACTAGCTAACTTACCACACTCACACACAGAGGACAACTAATACAACCAACAGAGGCAGTGATGAGGAGGTCATGCATCTGTTATTCCAGATTAACATGTAAAACGGGAAAAAATCTTGTATAACCTCCTTACAAAGGAAAAGGAGATGGTTGCAGGATGTCACAGGCTGTGTCTGCACTGAGGGACCCACCAGTGCGGTGGGTGGTATGGTTGCCCACCTGACACAGGCCAAGGCCCATGGTGTCTCCCTTCAACCCATGTGAAGGAGAGCTGGTTGCGTGAATCCAAGGGAGCTGCGTGCTCTGCAACACCCGCCATAGTCTGGTTGGTTGATAGCCAAGACCCATGGGCTGTGCCATGAAGGGCACAGGCTTAACCAACTCAGTCTCACCGTGCAATAAGCCCTCACGCAGACCAGCCTGTTTGATACTAGTCTAGGACCTTCAGAATGGCAAACAACTCTCACATATTTGTAACCTCACTGCTCAACTTTTCCATACTGACTTTGTTTATAGCCTGAAATATTTCTCAGGAATGAAAACACTGCTCATGTCTGCCCATTTACTTCTAAGGCAGTTGCTGACCACTGTATTTTTAATACTACTTGTATGTTCCCTGTGCTCAGCCAAGCAGGAAGAATTGTTCTCTGAGCAGTAAGTCCATTTTCTACTACAACAGAGCAAAGATGTTCTTTGGTAGATCCATCTGCAAGCTGGCACTAACCCAAGCCAAGCTAGTACTAACCCAAGTGTTGCGGTTTGGTCTAAAACAGAACAATTTTCCTTCCAGTGATTTTTACTTTCAGCTAAGTCTCTTCTAAGTAACTGCACTTTCTGAAACTAACTGCGTTTTGCAGACAGTGTCTGCTTCTAGGACTGATAACACTTGAAGTTTACAGTTATCACTGAGGCACCTGTAGGGATGTTAGGCAGAAAGGCCCTTGCTGTACTTATTCTTAGAGAAACCAAGATCACTGCTAAATTCCTCACTAATAACGAGTGAAGAGCCGAAGGCGGGTCACACCAGTAGGGAGGAGAGGACAGGGCAGGTGACCCAAAATTGAACAACGAAGGTATTCCATCCCATACACGTCATTCTCAGTATAAAGTGGGGGGATCACGAGGGTCCCTTCCCCTTCTTCTATGGCTGGTATCTGAAGAGGACTCTGTTTTCCTGCCGCCCCCGATCCTGATCCGTGCATCCCTGAATCCAGTTCCCGTCCGTCGCTGGGCCCAGCCTGGGCCTTCCCAGAGCCTGCCCTGCAGTGCCAGGGGTGACGTGACCGACATCGGGGGAGCTCGATCTTGGTTGTATATATTTGTATATATTTAATTATTTCCACTGTTATTGTTATACTCTTGTTCATTATTATAGTTCATGAAAACTGTTTTAACTTTCCAACCTGTAAGTCTCTCTCCCTTTTCCCTTTCCCTTCCCCTTCTGGTGGTGGGGAGGAGGGTTAACAGAGAGCATCTGCCACCAGTTTAATAGCCGGCCCAGCCCTAAACCGTGACGCCAAGCCAAGCTAGTACTTAGCTAGGAGAAGGAACTCAGCTCTCAAAACGTGGTGCTTTTTTTCTCATTTTGGTCTTTCTCTTTCCCGCTATACACAAAAGACAATAGGTCTCCTTGATTTGCAGGGGAATTAGTGTGTTTTTTTAGCTCCCCTGAACTTCAAAGTGCCTGTGCCACTTTTGAAATATGACTTCAAGAACTTGGAAAAGTACCACTTGTTCCTACTTGAAAAATAGGATTATTTTTATATAAATATGCAGAAATCTCTGAGGTTCCTTCATACCAGGAGCCACTGGAACTTAAATAGGTAGTGTGGGGGGATGAGTGGAGTTTTTTGTGTTCGTGAGGAGGCAAACTGATTTTCCAGACAAGTGATCTAGATATACAATTATTTGTATGTATTTGAAAATGTGAATATCTGTGAATATTCATATTTTATTTGCATCTGATTGAATGTCAAGAATGTTGTCTGATTTATAAATCAGGTACTGCCTCTGAGACTGGTGCCGCTACGGTTTCATTATGCCTGTACTCAATGAGAAATGGTTTTTTTCTGTGACTTTCAATGATCCCGGAGAATTATTATGCCATAAAGCTAGGGTAAATGAAAGCATACAGAATTGCAAATCTTCATTGATTTAGTAGGAAGAGCCGCCAGTCTTTATGAGATCGAGTACAGAATTGATATTCATGATACTTTAGGAAGGAAATGTAAGTCTAACAAGTCTGAGCAGTTCAGCAACTGGAAGAAATTCAATGTCTGGGAGTGAAACAGAGGATCAGCTGCTGCAAGCAACCACACAGGTCACTTCATTTTCTCCTGGGCATTCTTCAGGTTTCCTCTGTACCATTAGAAGGTATTTGTTACAGACTGGCCAAGCCCCCTCCACCGGGTTAGGGGTCTGTCTGGCGCACGTGCAAATCCAAAGCACTACCTGCTTTACATTGTGCTGGACCTCCCCCATGAAAACACATAGTGATGGGCTCTCAATCATAAGGGCACGTTCCCAGATGTCCTGTTTCTTGGTGTGAATTGGTGGTCTGAGTGTTATGGTTGTCTAGCCATACCGTGTCGATGGGACTCTGGCTTCACATTGAACCCCATGGAGTTAACCTGTTAATTAAAGGAGGAAATCCAGATACCTCACAGGACTTCCTAAGCATCAATGAGTTTACAGTTGAAAACATTGCAAAATTACGACAAAAATTAAGTGGGCCAGGATAAGGCCATTAAATATGACTTTGCTCCTCCTGTAGAACAGAGCTTGGTCTCGGTGCTTCTCTGCTCAACTACTAGCTCCTTGGCCCGGTTTCCTGGCTTTTACATGGGGCACTGTGTGATAATAGGGAACTGGCAACAGACAGTGAGAGCAATTTTTAAATATTATTCAGTGCTGATCAGCTGGAAGTCAAGCACTGAAAACTGTGCTAATTGAACAGCCTGTGGTTTGAAGGTACAAATAAAAAGGCATTCAACATGTCCAGCTTAGCCCAGGAAGCCTCATGGTTCCTGTTACTACCTTAATGCCGATATGAGGAAGTACATTAATTTTTTTTTAATTTGCCACTATTTCTTTTACTATTTATTTCACTTGCACTGAAATTAAAAATATGTAGACTGGGACACTTTTCCCAGAGCTCATCTTATCTCTGGTAGCTGATCCACAAGATCCAGGGTATTTGTACCTGTTATATATAAGGAATGAGTAAAATGAATGTTGGAGAAGCTGTGTCTAACCTAAAAAAATTGAGTAGTTCAGAAGGAGGTTATCATTTTACCTTTTGAGATGTGACTCTTCTCAGGTCCCATGTTTTTTTCCCCTCATTAGGCCTCCAGAAGCTCTCATTTCCATTCAGCTGGAGAAACGGGGACCCCAAGATACAATGCTGAAAGAGCGCATCCTTTCACTTGAAGGAGAGAAGCCCTGGCAGCAGGCTGCAAAACCCTCTAAGTACATCAGGAGGCACCACAGCATTTTTGAGAGGGACTGTTGGGTTTTGGCATGTAGGCAAAGGGGTAGCTTTGAGTTAGTGTTGTACTTACTCCGTGGTTACTTTAGGGAGGAAGGCAAGCCAGTGGCAGGTGTGGAAATCCCGGAGGAGGGGAGGAGTCTGGGACATGGCCAGGTGTGCAGGTCAAGCGTGGGGCTGCGGATGGTGGCCCGGCTCCACTGGCAGTGATGGGACACTCAAGTGAACCTTCTTCCACTGCACCATCTCCCCATGGTCTCCCATGGGCATGACTGCAAGGCTCATGATGGAGGTGCATGGAAAACAGTGGCAGTCTGCAGACACGTGGCTAACTAAAGGTTGTGGATGCTAACAGGCATTGCTCTGAAACTATTCCCAGCCCAGGTAAGGAGGTGAATTCTGGCTATAGTTACACTGATAGGTGCAGAACTGCTCTGGGCTTTTACATACGAAGCATCTAACAGTGGTCCTAGCTAGAGACAGACATTATGTGAGGAAGACTCAATAAATATTTCTAGAAATTTTCTTATTTGTTGTTAATTTTATAAGAAGATGTGAGAGTTATAAAAAACAGTAATTGTAAAGATACCTTGGTGGGTATAGATTTTGCCTTTTGCAAATTCCTCTTTCTCCAGCGTCTAAAGGTGAGAACACGGAGCCTGTATTGAACTGCTTGTGATTCTGTATCTTGTGCTGAATACATTATACGTTAGGCCTGGCCTTTAAGAATTTACCAGGTAGTAAAATCAAACTCCTTCTACACAAACCCTTAATGGCTATTCTTTTTTTGAAATGGTCAGCATAAATTATTTAGTTTAATGTACTCGTAAGCTTCTTGCCAGCTCAGTAGGCTATGAGTGTGTGAGGAAATAACCACTAGCTGCAAACTCTTTTGGGAAATATTACAGGATTTGTGAACAAAATTATATGAACCAGACTTGAATAAAATAATTCTGAATTTATTTACAAGACTGCCTTAACTGTCTACTGCATCTGGCATACTGGTTGAAAGTTTTCTTGATGTTTACCCTCCTTGAAGTTTTGGAATTTCATAGTTTAGATATTTGTAATACTGTACATAAACTGGAGGGTTTTTAAAAATTATATTAATAGAAAATGTTACAAGCGTTTTGGCTTTGTTAGATTCAAAGTACATGTAAGTCCTACATGATACTAAGAAGAAAATACTGTCTCATTATACGATGACGTTCTGAAACTCAAGACAGACATTATTGTTGAATATTGCCATAAGTAAGTATATGATATAGATGTTTACTATATGTCTAATATGTGTTTAATACAGATCAAGTATAGACATTTTCATACAAACACATCATGTTTTAAACATAACTCTTGCTCTGAGGGCATCTTCTTCATGTGGATAATATGAACTTACGGACTTTCTATTCAGAAAATTACGAATATACCTGTAAGCCATTTTGCAACCTGAGGAAAAGAACATTTTCAGTGGTTTAGTGGGATAACATTACAGGCAGTACAAGCCATGTTGCTGGATGAGTAGGAAATATGCCACTTGGTTTCTTTATGAGGAGAAAGGATTGATCATAGGATGCTATGTAGAGCCACACAACACCAACACTTTTTTGGTATTTCAGCAGAAATACCAGATAAACATCATTGACATGAGTGACAAATTGCAGTGGAAATAATGTGCAATAGATCAGAGAACGAATGAGTAGGATGTACTGTCCTGTGAATTCAATCTAGTTTGTAAGATAACTTGGGAGAAACCAGAGGTTCAAACAGAGTTGGACTTGATTTCATTTTTTTTAATCCTGTGTTCAAATGTCAATGTTCAGTATTTTATGTTTTTTTATTCCCAGATACATTTACATTTCTGGGACCTTTGTCTTGCACACAATATCATGAGATTGAGCACATATGCCAATAAAGAAGAAAAAAAAAAGGAAATGGGCTATTTCTTGTCTATTTTCACTGAGAAACAGACCACGCTTGATTCACCGCACCAGACTAGTTTATGCATTACCTTTCTGTTATGAAGCCACCTAAGAGCTGTATGTTCCAGATCCACTCTGTCAAAAGCCTGGGCAAGAACCTGGCATGTGGCCAGCGTCGAGGTCTGTCTTCTCCTCATATGTCCAGGTATGCAGAGGTGCATCCATGCAGCCTTGGGAAGGAGCATGGCAAGGAGCAAGCTGCAAGTAGGGCAGCTGTTTCAGTAAGCCATGTTTTCAAATGATGTAGATTTGTGTCATGCCACAGATGCAGACCACCTTTAACCCAGGTACAGCTTATCGAGTGTGTAGGTAAGGCCAGACAGACAGGTCTGGAGGCAGCTTGCAGCCAGGGGCCGGAGTGGAGTTTCAGCACAGCTCAGTGACGATGAAATCTGACCCAGGGTCACACTGTCTAATTCCCAGTTCTGTAATTAACTCGTCATCTCAATTAGCTCCTTCCTGCTTCTGCTTCCTTATTCTAATGTAAGTACCAATAGCTACCACAAAGCGGTTGCTGTATTAACTTACAGCTCTTTCTAAGGCATTGTAAAGACATCTGTGTGCTGAAGAGCATTAAATCTAAAATTTACCTTGCTTCTTAAATGCCACTTTCGCTATTTTTATCCCTCTGGTTGTCACAGTACGGAAGAATCATAGCTTGTAAATTTTGCTACAGAAGATGCAAAAGATGTCAGTTCAGAAAGAGATTAAGCTCAATAAAGGTAGAGCTTATCTGGACAGATGACACCCTGCACAACACTACATATTTTAATTATACTTTTTTAGGCTGAATCAGCATGTGTCCCAGCATGCCCTGAGAGGTCAGCCAAAGTAGCCTAAGAAGCTTCTTAGATGATTTCCCTGTCATCATAGACAAGTACTTTATAACTGGACTATCTCAAGGGAAAAAAGAGGACCAAGACTTAAAGAAAAACCTTGAAGCTGATCCCAGGTTTGTATCATATTTGCAAGCATTTTCCTTGGGGCCAGAGTCCTCAGTCAGTGTGTATTACTAATTAAAGGCTAATACATGTTTGTAAGGGGAATGGTAGCCTGAAAGTGCCCCGAGAAGTGTGTTCTGCCAGTCTTCAGGCAATTTTGATGGATGGAGAATCCACATAGTCAGAGTTGCCTGCAACAGCTGGCATATGAAGAAAGAAAACTTTAGAAACGTGCTTGCTTCTAATCCCAACGCTGCATGTAAGGGGGAAAGAAATGGATAATCTCATTTTCAGGATGTAAATCTTCTGCTTTAATGATTAAGCCTAGGTAGTGGGGGTTGTCTTACCCTTTAGATTGTATTTATTTAAGATTTAAACAAAACCTGTTAATAAGTTGCAAGCTCGTAACTTGTCAGAAGTTAGGAGAGGAAGAACACACGACAGACTAGGGGATGACCCTGTATCATCTGCTCCTTTCAGAAGGGACTTTTGTTTGGCCATGTGACAAGGATCTCCTTCCTCAAAACTTGTGGCTAGCAAGGCAAGCCCTTCTGCTGACTCTCTGCAAGTCTCTGTCCTCCCCATGTTAGCACCAGCAGGCAGATGGTTTTAGATACGAAAGTAGTCACCCAGCACACTGGTTTTGCACTTGATCACCTTGTTCCCCAGCAAAAGAGAGGTTGAGCAGCAAACACAAAAAAACCCACTCGTTAAGGTTCAGGCAAAAGCTTTAGTTCTGATAACAAGGGTTGGGAGTGTGGTTACAAGCCCAACAAATCATAAAACGTGGTTCAACAAGATACTTGGGAAACTGATAGTCAGCCCTTCCCTGTTGTTTAACTGCATGACAGCTGCAGGCTTGTGGAGCTACACCAGTCTTGGGCTAGCTCTTATCTTGCTAGTAGCTGCTGGGGAGTAACCCCATCACAGGCCCACGGCACAGGCCGTTTTTCTTCCTTTATCTACCTGCTTTTATTGGGTGTTGTCTAGGGCACTGTATTGTATACTGCTGGCTTGGATGCCCTGAGAAGCTTTTAAGCTCTATAATATTTTGCATATTATCATAAAAAATTGTACATGGGTCATTCGTAACACCTTTGCTCTTAGCTTTAGAAGGAGCCTTCTCTGGACACAGTAACAGAAGAGATTATAATAATCCTAGAGCAAAATATTTTAGTAGACTTACATTTCAAGCTCAAGCTACCCCCCACCCCAGGTTCTTTCAGTGTGGGGGTTTGTGGGTCACACAGTGTCCATCTTCTGCCCTGAATTTGTTTGGGAGTTAGGTCCAAGAGTGGTTACTTGTCATAGCAACTGTTTTGGTTGACATCCTAGTTTATTAGCAAGGAATAAATCAAACATGATTTATTTGCACAGAGGACCTGAGTTCAGCTGCAGAGCCTATACTTCTGCAGTCCATGCTGTGTACTACTTGCTACTCTTGGTGTCACGGGGATGTCGAGCAAAGAATAAAGCTGTGGTGCCTTTCAGGAGTATCCATCTTGTGACAGAGAAGGTGTGGCAGAGCACTGCCTCTGTTGAGATATTCAACATACAGCTCAGCAAGTCCTAGTCTTGTGCACCCTAACCAGATATTGGTTTGTGCCCTTTGGATCTGTGACTTTTCAACAGCAAGAAAATATTTCAATACCTTCTAATAGTTTATAGGGTTATACTATTACACTTCTTTAAAAATGTTAATATAAGCTTATTAACTTATAAGCAGTTACACGTTGTCCTTTTACACTTTAAAATGAAACATCTGAAACAACGAAACATCCTAGAAACTATGCATTATACATATGTATGCCCTTTTATTTTTTAAATAGCCCTGAATGTTCTGAGGTTGCCTTTTCTCCTTCTGTGCTTCGACGCTTGCCCGCGTCTCTCCAGCAGCTTGTGGCCCAGCCACACTCACTTTCGTATCGCTTGCTATACCATGCTGCTTTTCTGCATTTGATATACACAGGAAGCCGAGAGCAAATCCTTATTTACCGGAGAGAGGCAGACGTGAAGGTGTCCGGAGAACAGCGAGCGCGGGGACGCTGCAGCACGCCCTTTGCACCTGCGTCGCCCTGCCCCTGGCGTTCGTGCCAGAAAGGGAGCTGCAGGGAGCTGGAGAAAAGACTTTAATTTAAAATGGCTCCTGCCCTTTCAGCCCCCCTGCCCTTTTTTTGTCCCCACTTTATCAGTTATTACCAGTTATGTTTCATTTTCTGTTGTTGTTTAATTGAAGCTGGGAAGAACCTTGTAGACAGCAACTGTCAATTAGTTATGATGCAAGCAGAAATTCAGCTCCCATCTTGCCTGCATTTAGAGGGTTATAGCAGGACATTAATTCAATTGCTTTCTCATCTTCTGAACTAATCTCGTTGCCTGCATTTGTGGCTGCCAAGCCCTTGGGGGGTGAGCAGGTCCTGCCTTCCCTGTCCCTCCCTCCCTCCCTCTGAGAAGGGCCTGCAGCTGGGTGGAAGAAACAGTGTATGTGGTGGACAGGGCGGTGTGGGGGCGAAGGTGGCTAGTTACAGCGGAGGAAATATAGGGAGGAAAAAAGATAGGTCTGAAGAGGGGCAAAAAGAGAAAAAATAACATAAAGAAGAAAGGAAGAAAAGAAAGACGAGACTCTTGGGGAGGAGCAGAAGAAATGAGAATGGAAATAGGTATAATGAAAAGCTTTCTGCAAATACATATATGCATTTCCATAAGCCTATAATTCATTAACATCAATAGCAAATGTTTGAGAATAGCCCACCTAACTTTAGATGCCTGTATCTGACTAGGCTCCCCTGATAATCGATAGGTGCTTCAAAGGGGTGACCCGTTTCAGACTCCTGCTGTAGGATGCGATGAGTTGTGTCCTGGAAGTGCCTCTTTCTCTCTCCAGCAACCCAAAGGAGGTGCTCACATTGTCAACATCTGCATTTGGTCAGATGAACCCCCTGTCCTTCCTGATTTTGCTGTCTTTATGTTATACAGAGTCCAGCTGCAGTGAGACGAAGGGAAGGCGGTGGATACGTACCCTGCGCTCACCCGCGGTGGCTTACCTAAGCCTTAGCAATATCCCTTAGAAAAAGGCAGCAGTACTCGAGTGCAGCAGAAATGTTATCTTACATAAGATAGTAAAAGATTCCTGCAGCAATTGCCATCTTAAAAGTAAACGTTAGAAGCAGGAAGAAAGAGGAAAATGCAGGGCTGTGGTTTGTGTGCAGTGGTGCCATCCTGTTCTTCCCTTCCCCCTGCCTTTTTCTTTGTTCCTAGATTTGGCTTACAAAACCAGGTCACAGCTCTTAGCCATACGTGTTTTAAAAGTACTAGTCACTCTGTGAGCATGACATAGCATCTCTGGGATGTTTGGGGGGGGTTAGGTTTTTTTACATAATGTAGAAAATCTGTTTTATTTGGGTTTAAACCATGTTTTAGCTGTTTCTTGGGAGATGGCGCTGCAAATCGTTCATGTGTTCCTGGGGTAGGCAGCACCCGGGCTTATCTGGAGGCAGTGGACTGTCCTTATTTTCTTGCTGAAGAACTTAGGTGCCACATCATAGCAAGGTGACGTAGCGTGGGACTCCTTTGCAAACACAGCTACAGAGAAGCCACCCGTTACATCCTGTGGTGAGGTGGGGAAGTACAGCATCTGTGACAGGCTGCCCGCAGTCCTTGTCCGGCCAAGTCTGTAAAGGCGAAGCACATCTGGACAGCATGTGTGCTTCTGCCTTTGGAGGAAACCCTGGTTGCCCTATTTACTCTCTCCCTGCTGATATCGTTTACGGGCTGTGATGTAAAGCAGAGGAAATGGAGAGTGTGAATACGAATCTCACCCTCAAAAGCGTCATTTGTCTGGTTTCCTTAGGTACAATTTGTGCTTATCATTCTTGTGCAAAAGTTAGTAGGGCACAGCTGGTTAAACAAACCCTGCCCAAATATAATTTCCGTGTTTACAACAGGGAGTATTTAACTTTTCATTACTCCATCGCACCCAAACTAAAGGTCTATCTTTTTGCATTCAGCCTTGCTTTTTTTCCAGACAAAAGGAAAAAAAGATTAAAAACCCTGTAAAACTTACTTCAGAAAGAGCTGAACTTAATTTCCAAGCTGAATTTATATCTCTTATTTGAGAATGTACTAGCTGCATATTGTACTTCATCTTCATGTCTTCAGACAAGAAATGGCACATTGTATATAAAACAGGAAAGTACATTATTCATGTAATAAATGTATTTTCATACCTTCTGGCAAAAAAAAAAGTGGGCTGCCTACTAGTAATTGCACATCATATTTTAAAATAATGATATAGATTTTTAATGCCCGTCTGCTGCTTTGCCATGCCCGTCTCCTATTCTAGCCAGCAAAAGCATGTTCCTGGGGGAAGAGACCCTGAATGCCCTCAGCACAGCAGCTCACATCCCTGCTTTATAAATCAGATGCTTTAAGAAAGTTTCTTTCCAATTTCTCTCAAATTCAGCAGGTTTTGAAGGTCAAACCTTTACCTCATATTCTACACATCAAAGCTAAATCATGTTATGTCTAAACTATACTTGCTCCAAATCTTAGAGGCAAATCCTATGTTCAAGTAACAGTTTCATCAAACTTTAAAAAAAAAGTCTTTCTGGGAAGTACAGGCAGAAAGAAGCCTCAAAATGCTAAATACCTCTCACTTCTCCCTATAACTCAGATCCTTCTGTCCTCAACTATGCTCTTTGCTGTCTCCAGATGGATGCACCTTCCTTAACCTGTGGTTCATCCCTCACCCTACCGAAGTGCTGATCATGTTCAAAACACTTCCAGAGAAGGTCAGTATTTGCTAATGCTAAAAGAGATTTTCTTCCAGGCACTAAGCCACTCACGTCTTTTCACGTGCGCTACAATTTTGCCTGTCATTGGAGATGGGGAAATAAACACCAGTGGTTTTAATCTGGATGCTGCTAGCATGTGCCACTGATGAGGGGTGTTGATGATGAGTGCCTGTCAGGAAGGAGAGAGCTTCAGTCCTCTGGGTTTAGAGGTAGAAACAACAGCCAAAGGAAAAGAAGGATCCTTCGGTTAAATATCTAAAGATCTTTAAAGATCAAAAGTAATTAAACCAAACCTCAGCCATGCTGTGTTGCCTTTTCCTGTTTGTGAAAGTATTCCCATCCCATCAGTTTATCAAGTATCGTCCCTGTCCCCAAGTATGCAGAAGCAGCAGGCTGGGACCTTTATGTCCTCCGACTTATTTCTGCTGAAACAAGGAGGAGAGGGGACAGGAGGGAGGAGGTACCTGGGCCTGCCCTGGCAGTGCAGGAGCTGGAGGTCGTGCAGCGCAAGGGGGAAGGACTGCGAGGGGAAGGCTGCCTGGCCATGTCTGTCTATTTGGATAGATATAAACACTGAAAAAAGCGGTTGTACAAGACACTGGGGAAGCAGTTTCTAAACCAGAAGCTGTGACACCAGATGGGATGGTGACAGCTGGGAGTGATATCCTGAGCCTGAATGAAATCTAGTGCTTGACCTTGCTCTGGGAGCCCCGGCACCCTCTCAAGGAGGTCTCATTTGGTGCCCAGGAGTGGTTGTGACCCAGGAAGAAAAAAAATTTGCTACTTTGGTGTGTTTGCTTAGGGGCTAGCATCTGAATGATTTTATTTGTGCATTTGTCTTGTCTGCAGGCTGCTCTCAGAGCTCTCCACCTAAGCCTAGAAATTGTTGGTGCATTTCACGACGTGGTTTTGTATCTCCTGGATTTTGCTCAGTTAGGCACAACTGCTTTTGTGCCTTAAACCCAGAGCCTCTGACCCCAGACTGGGGAGGGACCGACAGGATTGGTAAGTAACAAACACTGTGTGCTTCAGGTAGATGGTTCCAGGTGCAAAAGAATGTGAAATGCTGATAGTGAGAAAGGGACAAAAGGACCATGAAGATGAGAGTGATGGCAACTGAAGCATAAAGTCAAGACGAAATTCCATCCTCCTTTTTTACTTTTTGCTGCTCCATTTTACTGATGGAAGACTGTCATGTTTCAGGAGCATGCCCACAGCATTGCAGATCTGTTGCAATCTCACAGAAAAGCAATGTACCTCCCGGGCTCGGGACATCTGCTCCAGCAGGGAACAGAAAACATAGTCCAAAAATTGCTCTTCCGCCTCTAGCAAGTGTCTGTTAAGCCATCTGGTCAGCCCATGATGATTTTATCTTTACCAGAAGATTAAAAAAAGGCAGGCTTGGGTTCCTCTGGTAAATCTGTCACTCCATTCTCTTTCCAAAGGGTGAAACAGCTGAGGTGTGTGTCGTCCTGCATGAACGTGTATTTGTGCAGAAATAGTACCTGTTTCCCTAATAGCTTTGACCCATCGTTCAAGTTAAACTGTACTGCAGGAGTGGGATTTACCTACCTTCCTTTAGTGGTTAGCAGTCAGGTATGAAACTACTGGTATCTAACCACCAGTTCGGTACCTCTGCTGTCACTGAACACCTTTGCTGGACACTGTTACAAAGACACCGTCAGAGGAGTTGCTTGTCCCAGGCTAAAATGTGTTCGAAGTGAGTGGGATGAAACCCTCTCTGGAGGTGCCTAGGATTGCAGGAGCCAAATTAAACTTGATGCCTGATAATTAGGTAACTAAAGTCACATGAGATAATCCTGTCCCGAGTGCTGAAGTGCTTTGGGCATTTGGCTTTTCAGCCACTGGATTATTCCCACGGTACAGTGAACTGGAGTGACAAAACATGGCACACTATGCATGCCTCCTCCTCTATGGGGGTGTGTGCTACATGGCTGGACGGATTTCATGCCACCTAGAAATGTGCACGTTTATATATCTGTACATTTGGCGCTGCTCAGATGCAACTCAGGAGTAAAAACTTTACCTGCACAGCTTCCCTTCTGTCCTCATGTCTTTTAAAAAATGAAAAATAGATTATGACAATTGGGTAAAAATATGAAATTATTAAAGAATTGGGAAAAATATGTAAAAGACTGGCTTTGTCTTTTAATATCTCCAGGTTTGTCACATTATCCCTTATGTATTTCTCTTTTCATGTGAGTAAGATTGTTATTATCAGTTCTGAATTTATCTTCTTGAAATTTCATTTTGGAAGGGAAGAAAAAACTCAGTGAATCATAAGTACCTGTTACAGCTTTTATTTTAATACTGTGCTTGTGAATGTTTTATTTTGAAGTGGGTTTATTTTCTCTAACAAAGAGCACTGCCTGTTCTGTGGTGTGTGCTCATTGTACCATCAAGTGTGTATTAGTAACTACATTTGTATATGGCTGAGAAAGCTCATGTAAATTAGTGTGTTTAATGAGCTTTGAAACAATCAAGAAGACTGAGCTCAGTGATCAGTGAGAAACCACATAACCAGATGTAGGAGGAATATTATGTGCAATGTATTTCAATTTCAGACATATCTACCGTGTGCCTAGCCACCACCCTTTTAAAACAGAAAATACAATGATGGACCCCTCAGTACTCTGCTGTCCCTATAATGAATTTGGTATGACAATTTAACTCCACGGCTCCTGACCAACAGAATTTTTTTTCTTGCTGCTGCTGAGGAATAACTTCCCTCTCCCCCAAATCAGACCATTTAACTTCCTTGAACGATGGCAGCCCCTGCAGCCTGACAGAGAGAACATTGGGTTTCCGTAACAGGCGCCTCCAAGTTAAATCACTTTGGCGGTGGCTGTGTCTTGGGAAGCAGTCAAGCACTGTGCACACATTTCCTACAAACACCAAGTAAGAGCAGGTGCTCTTGTAAGGGCAATGACTTATAGAGATCCATTGCTTTGGGAAGTTTTTTGCTATGCTTAAAGGGAATAAAAAAACTTTAGAGCCTCAGCAGAAAAATATTCATTAGCTTGCAGAATTGAGCCCTGGTAGTATTGTATAGAAAGCAGTTGAAAAAATTGTTCCTATAATTCTCTACCAGGTAATAACTAGTTTAAGTCTTTGGAGTAAGTAAAATGCCATCTCAGGACCCGATTCTGCTCCTGTCTGACAAATTTAATCTCAATATTTTCAGTTGGAAAGGACCTACAATGATCATCTAGTCCAACCAGATATGCTAATGAGAAAGATATACCACCATCCTTGTTCATATTTTATAATTGATTTTTTAATGGGAAAGGATAATAACCATTCTTTTGAGCTGCTTGTAACTTTTCATTCGTACGCCTCTTCCTCCCTGACCTTACTACATCCTTATAATTCTCAACCTGCCATAATCTCTTTTCTTAAAGCCTGGTTTTGTAGTGTTGAGGGGCATGTAAACACATTCTTCTGCCTCCCACGGGAAAGAGGAAAAATGAAGAAAGCCGTGAAGTACAAAACTCCTGGAGGAAAAAAGAGTTCACAGAACTGAGATATTTTTATATGCATTTCCTGAGACCTTATCTGATAAATTTACTGTTCTTGGGACTCTAGGGACTGAACTTCAAGAGATAGAGAAAATGATTGACAGCCTCCAGAATCCACTGGATCCCAGCAAAGTAGCCCAGCTGCTAGCCACTCACGGAGAAGTGATCTTTCTACAGTTTGATGCAACGATCAGGCACTGACTTCAGTAGGAATTACAGCCTGTTAGGGATGGGACTGGACCCTTTTTATTATAAAGAGGCTTTTTTTTTGTTCACAAAGAAAGAGAAAATGTACAAAAGATTAATTTAAATTTTGTCCATGGTATCTGCTCCAAGATCATGAAATGTGCCCTTTAAGTGTAGAAATTTTCCTCTCATTAAAAGTGCCAATTTTCCTTTAACTAAAAGTGGTGAGAGTCCTTAACATGCTTCATTGATGGATCTTAACACATCATGTCTGTGTACACCTGTCCTATTATCTGAGCATTATATCACCTTTATGTTGTGATTCATAGTTTACTAAATCAGGGAGGTTGGTAGCTGCTGCAGAGGTAGACTTATGAGTTCATGTTCTTGTTTTGCTGCAGGACCTACATCTAATTTTATATTTTCGTCTATCAAAGAATGATTAATAAGCAGGTACAGGACTTACCTTCTTATACTGAGATATAGGTTTACCCTCCTATGAAATGTTATTTACCCCATCACAGAAACCCAACTAAAACATACTTTTCAGGACCTACTGTAACTGTCTTCCTTTTCTCCCTGCTCTCCTCCCATATGTTGTCTATCAATAATGGTCACAGAGTGGTTTGAATTTACTCAATGGAATAACCTTGGCAGAACAAAAACAAGGGCAGAACTTGCAAAAGTAAAGGAAATTTCAACTCTCCTCCCCTATGTAGATGCCACATGGTGGTATGATGCAAGACTAGATTTGTATGTGGAGCCTTGGTGGGGCAGGCAGGCTGGCTAGGGAGTCTACCAGAAGAGAAACAACTCCTGGACTTGGTTTTGAGTAACACACAGGACCGAGTTCAAAATGCTGCAGTCAGAGAGCTGTTCTCTAAGAGCAGCCATGATGTGCTTGCATAAAACATCTTTGAAGGAACAGTGAAAGCCAAATAAATATCAGCATAGCTAAGCTCAGCTTCAGAATGGGAAACTACATAAAAATGGGAATACTTGCTGAAAAAAACCTAGAAGGATTAGCTAGGGGAGTTAAATCCTTGCAGATGGCATGGAGACTCTTTGGGGACATACTGGAGGCACTCAAGAAATGCATACCACGTGCAAAGAAAGACTTAAGAAAGGGCAAGGGGATGCTGGCATGGCTAAATAGCAGGATTAAACAGATTATTAAAGCAAAAAGGCATCCTTCAAAAAGCTGAACTTTCATTCAGATGACGAAAACAGAAAGGACTATAAACTGTGACAGGATACATGTAAAAGAATTCAAGACAGCCCAGCAACGATTTTAAGGAACAATTTTGCTGAAGGCATCAAGACTAATAATAAATCTTGTTTCAAATATACCAGGAGCAGCAAACCTGCCAGAGAGTCTGTAGGGCCAGTAGATGATCAGAGTGTTCAGTGACGATAAGTCAATAGCACACATTTTAAGAAGTGGTTTGTTTATTTCTGCATTCCCTGTGGAAGAGCTTGAGGAGGTTCCCACACCAAAACCTGTCTTTGTGGGAGATGCATGAGAGGAGCTGCTGCAAGTGGAAGTGTTGCCAGGGAAAGGGATGGGACAAGTGGACTGAAATGAAGATTGCCAAGATGAGACAATGTTCAAGAATTCTGAAAGAACTCAAGGATTACTTTTTTTTAAAAGGAAGTCAAAGTATTAGCTATGCTGTGTAGGTTCTTGCTTAACACTGCCTTGATACACGAAGACTGGCTGATGTGCTGCCAGTTTTTAAAAAGAATTACAAGGGCGATCTGGGTAATCACAGGCTGATAAACCCGATATCCATAGTGTTCAAATTAGCAGAAACTGTAATGAAGTGGATGCATGGACAAGTCTGACGTATTTGGGAAGAGTCCACACTGCTTTTGGAAAGTGCGGTCATGCCTTACAAACATATTGGGGTTCTCTGAAGGTGTTAACAAACATGGATAAAGGGTTGATACAGTCTGACTGGATTCCCTGAAAGCTTTAATAGCCTCAAGAGATGCTCTTGTGTCGTCTAAACAGCCACTGGATATGTGAGGAGATGGTCACATTTGTAAATAATTTGTTGAGATTAAGGAAGGAGAAGGCTGTAAATGGGCAACTTTTGCAGTGGGTAAGGAAGGATACCAGTGGCTTCCTGCAGGAGTTTAAGCTTCCTCCTGAGCTGTTCAGGTGCTCATAGATGACATGGAGAAGGGACAGAAGCTGAGGTGGTACAGTGTGTACGTGATGTACTGAGATGCCCGAGATACCAAGGGCAAGGGCTGGCTGGTAAAACAGTGACTGCAAAATAAAACAGCATATGGAGTTCAGTGTGTCAGTAAAATGATGCACCTGGGGAAAAAAAAAAACAATCCCAGTCTATAAAATGACAGGCTTGACCATTACCATACAGTAATGAAATCTCAGAGTTATGACAGATTAAAAACAAAAAAAAAGAGCAAATTGATTCCCTTTAGGAGAGTAAAACTAAGAACACCAATATACCACTGAATAAATCTGTGTTGACGAGCCTACGCAGTTCTGGTCGCCACCTGAGACAGGACGGTGAACTTGGAAAGGTTCCCAAAGGAGCCACATGGATCATGAAAGGTTGCTGAGTGGAACAAGCAGTACAGCTGGGAGGGAGCTCTGTAAAACCATCAGTCGAATGCAGGGGATAAGCAAGGAGTGTCTGCTCACAGTCTTTTCCAGCATAAGGTGCATCCCAGATGAACAGCAGGTAGCCAGCTCTGAACAAAAAAAAATAGCAGTTCTTGCACATGGCTTGTAATTAGGCCGTGGGATTTCTTGCTGCGGGATGCAGTGGGTGGTAAAAGTTCATAGGACTCGGAGGGAGACTGCACAGGCTCATGGAAGACAAATCTACCAAGGGTTATTAAACATTTAGCAATCACCTCTGGCTGAGGAAATGCCTGAGCTACAAATTCTTGGAGGCCATAAGAATATCTGTGGGAAATATCAGCACATGCTTGTTCTGGAGATTTTTGTAATCTTCTCATGAATCCACTTTTGATCACTGTGGGAGACAGGACTCTGAGCTGGATGGACCTTTGCTCTGACCCAGTATGACCACTCTCGTGCCATCCAGGGGAGTTGTGATTGTACATATTTGTAGACTAAAGATTTTTCTGGTGACTCACAAGAAGATAAAACTACCTTGTACTTTTATTTCTATTTTTTCCTCATTAAAATACTGTAGGTGCAACTGGTGAAGAAACATTTTCCTCGGAGAAGGGATTGTGTGTTAACAGGAAGTAAGAAGAAACGCAGTATATCAGATGCTTCGTCTTTCTTGTTCCTTATTGCCAGTGCAATTAGTTTCCATTTTCTCCACCCCAGGGCTTACAGTGTGACCCTAAATCCCATTTAATCTCTTACGAACTTCTCTGCCAAGTTTCATCCCGGAAGCTATTATTTGTCCCTGTAATTCCTTTGTTTGTCCTGCAACTGATACAAAGTCCATGTCATTTTTAAAAGCATTTCTGTGTATTTGACAAAAACAAAAGAACAAGATCCTTGTCTTAGAGTTGCTGTTCGAAGGAGGATGTGCAGCTACAGAAGGAGTTGCAGTCTAGATTGTTTCTTATATTGCAAGAACCAGTTGAACACGGGCTCTTTGTTTTAAAAGCACGTGAATGAAGTACAGGAGAATTGGATGTGACAAAGAGGCTGCAATGAAATGACAAAGTCTAAGCTTGGTTGGGTAATATATTTACACGATGCATAGAGTGTAGTAAACGGCAGCTTTATGTGTGTGATTGCACAGCACAATGCAATCCAAGCATGAGGAGCCAGCTGGGTCCCAGAAGCGCTGTACACCTGTGTTGGAATAGCACTTTGCTGGTGTAGCAGCTCCTGCTGCGCAGCTGGGCTCTGGTGTGTCTGCACGGCCCAGCATTTGCTGTGTGAGACCAGGTGCGTTTGCTAGGTGAGACCAGGTCTCATGGAAAACTGGGGAGTGTTGTGGCTAAACCTAGCTCTGGACTCCAAGTATCCTATAATTTAGGTTCCAAAGCTTCACAAGCACTTTTGAAAACTTCTTTGAAAAGCTTTAGTGGCTCTCCCACTCTGTATAAGAAATCATACTAATATCAGGAATAGGAGGCAGTAGAGCCCCTGAATTATTATCCAGTCTATTAGCTGTCTGAGCATCCCTCTCCGTTAGCATAGACATATGTTTTGCTGTAAATGTCCCCAGTCAGAGGCACTTTCACACATGCATCTACGTCATTAACTTCTGTTAATCAACGTGTCTGCCACTATGCCTATCAGTTGCTGCCACGTTGGATTATAATGAGGTGCAAGTAATTTTGTTACAGATCATTTGGAGAATTTTGAAGTCATCTTACTTCTTTTTTAATACAAACATTTTTGTTCTTTTACAGAGAGACATTTTTGTCCTCAGGGAATGTTTCGGCCTACCGGAGTGTTACAGACAGGATATACCACGCCCTGCCTCCATTGAGTAACTCTATGATTCAGAGTGCATTTGCTTCACAGCTAAGGCTCCCACAGCTTCTGGATCCTCCAAGCTGCAGGGTGAGTCAGAGGGCACTCCTCCTCCGTTTGCACTGAGCTCCTTGAAGAACAAAGTCCCCTGTGCTTCTTGCTGGTGTGCTTACTCCTTCCGTACCATGGTACAAAGAACCTAGCCACTAATAGCTAATTAAAAAAATCCTGTGATCACAGCTTATTAACTTGATTCACTACTAGGAGTTCTAGAAGATGCTCTCTACAGAAGTGAATAATAAATTTGAGATGGAATGTAATCACACTGATGTCACCAAAATGGAATTATTCTGCATGATAGATGTTGGTGATTCTACTAACTTTCAGTTTTGGGTAATTACCCTTCTGAACTCTCTCATCACCTGGCAGCAGTGTTGATTACCCAATGTGTCTGTCATGGTTGTGTGCAAGATACTTATGTCTAGTGGTTTTCTTAGCTATAGCATCACACAGAGTTACATAATGCCAAATTACACACCTATGTGCTCAAGAGGCACCTTGAATGACACTGGCAGAAAAAGCTGATGTCTTGTTAGAGAAAGTAAAGATGAGTCTTGCTGGTGATATTAGCATATTCCAAGGTAATAGGCAGTTTTAAATAACCATTCTAACTTCATCTTTCCTCATTTTAATGCCATCTTGCTAATTATCCAGTATTGTTTCACCTTTAATAATGCCTTTCCCAAACAGTGAGTTATAGGAATACAATTTTCTGCCACCCCTGCCTTGATTTAGGTGACAATGACACATAGGACCTCCTTAGCATAACTGAGAAACAGGATTGGTACTGGCATGCAAAATGTGGACATCTTTAATGAATAAGATGTCCTGATGCCTCTGAGATAGGACCATCAATAAATGATTAACAGTAGGTAAGGACATGGGAGCTATTCTATGGAGGCAGAAGTAGCACAGCATCTTGCTGGGAAATGTATTCTGGAATGAATCTTATTGCTTCTTTCCCAAGGACTGATAATAGATGGTTCTCTCTTCTAATACATGGCCTACTTTCAAAGTCAGAGGAGAATGTATCACATATCAAATAGCAGCTTGGCCTCTGAGTTGCCTTTTCCTGATCAGATTAGATGAAACTCTCATAACTAATTGAATGTTGTTCTTATTTATGAACAGTCATCTCTATTGTTTTAGACACTCATGCATTTTCCTTGGAGGACATTCCTAATGGATGGAGGATTGTTTCCAGTCATTATCAACAACACAATTAATATAAATTACAACATGCAGGTACAGTGAGACAGCAGCCTTGTGCTTATGTCCAAAGACATAAAGACAAGATGAATCTGTGATGCAGGAGAACAAACTAATACTATCTCGTTTCCTGTCTTTGTTTTTTAAAGAACAGAAGTGAACAAAAAACATCTCCCCCTTTTCTGTCCAAAAGCCCATTTTACCATTTAGTTCATGTTTGATCTTTCTTCTGGTAGAGCAGAGCATTTTTATTGATAATGAACCTATACTTATCATTTTCCTAGTGTGCTAGAACTAGAGAATCACATAATTTTTATGCACAGGCATATGTGTTTTAGGACCATGGTGCTAAAAGCTTAAAATCCACTTGTGTTTATAACACAAAAAACCCAGTGCTGCCAGTTATCTGAGATTTGCTGTTACTAGTTAAGCTCTGTGCAGCAGACCTTCAGAGACTCTCCCTTCCTCTCCAGCTGTGCCTGTGCAGCCTGAGTGATGCAGACCAAAGAGTCGCTCATGGGGAGCTGGTGGCAATGCAGTTTCTAATGGAGGATGTACTGCAGAACAGCTACAGCTGTGCTGTGGAAGATCACGCTGACTGTCAAGGCTCATTAGCTAAGAGCAAGCAGGTACGTCTGACAACTCAGTCTGTTTGGGACTGTACAGGTTCTATGTAGGACTCCCATCATTTTTTGCAACCAAATGTCTGTGAACATAAGCGACGTAGACCTGAGGTATGCTGTAATAACCTCACCTATTCCTGGCCATCTGGTAAGAAGCAAAGGGAACAATGTTGTCTCCTATAAATCCTGAGTGGTCTTGAGAGAAGCCCTAGTGGTAGATGCCTCTTGAGGGTCTGTTGCTATTGCCAGACTTCTGGAGAAAACAGACTGTCCTGACTTCTCCCCACACCCCACCGAATGTCCAGCTCTTTCTTTATCAAGAGCTACTCTGTGCAAAGGGGAAAGGAACAGCCTGGCCTCTGTATAAAACCAAATCTAGTCCAGGAGAGGCAAGGTACTTTCAGGCTGTACTTCCCCGAGTACTTGCATTGTGGACCTGTATGCTGGAGGCTCCTAAAGCCTGTCAGAAACTACACAAATATTTGGTTCAAGGAACAGGGAGAGATACAAACAGTTTGTGATGGAAAACAGATATACGGATCAATTTGTAAGGTAAAAAGAATGGAAAGGACAAATTTAGTTATTTTAAGGTCTGCTTCCTTCAAGATCTGACCTAAGAGTTTGATTTCTGTAACAGTACTTTTAGTAGAGACCAAGCACAGTGTGATGCTGTTGAAGCGATTCACTTGAGGAAAGCAGCAATAAAACAAAGGATTTAACTTCTGTGCAATTTTATCCTCATCTCTGCTGTATGTAAGTACTCATTGCAATTAAAAAGTAGCCCTTTTTTTTCCTGTACCATGCTCTGAGGGACACTGGTGTAAGGCCCCATTGCAACTTCTGATTGCGCAACAGCCTGTCGCATGTCTCCTCTCGCTGTGTATTTCTTGAGATGCTATGAAGCAAAGAAAAGCATGTGAAAAGCTTGTCATGGCTTTTTGAAGCAAAACATTTCCCTGTGACTTCCAGCAGATTTTGGCAGAAACGGTTGACTCAAGTGCTAATTGGTTGCAGAACAGCAAAAAGACATGCAAACTTTTGCTGAGGCATCATGATCTGGTTGTATCACTTCACTTGCGGAGATCTTTTCTGATACTGTGGAAGCAACTAGAAATATTAAAGGCAGAATAGGGCCGCCTCAAGCTGAGGACTGAGGATATCAATACAGTTGCTCTCTACAAAGAGTTTTGTGAGCAATATGGGTAAGTTACCTTGGATGCAAGAATATTCCTGAGTGACTGAAAAGATGAAAAGTGAGAAAAGTCTCTTCCTTCTCCATCCATTTTCCTCCTGTCCCCCTCTTTCACTTGCTTTTGTTTTTTATTTCTACCTTTATTTTTGCTTATAATTAACCTAGTACTTTCGCTTTTCTCTAAAGGCTTGAGCTACCTTTTGTTTCTTTGTTTCAATACGGTTGGTTTTTCCCCTCTTTCAATGCCTATTCAGACTGTTTGCTGATGATGTTTTCCAAGTGCATTCTTCTCAGTCATGTGACCCGCCTCTGTATTTCAGGCTCCATAAACAATGTTAAATACAGTACTTGAATAAATGGAAATTTTGGAAGCCTGTTAGATGAATCGTAGCAGAATTCTTCCTAACCCTCCTACTTGGCTCAGCTATGAGCCGTCAAGAATAGAAAATTGGAAGGTTTCCATCAGAGAGGCCCTTCTGAAAGTAGAAAATGGAACATCACTTTTTAAAAAGCCTCGTCCCCGGAAACCACAAGAAAGGAAGTGAAAGAGCAAGATGGCACAGTAAGGGTGAGATCTGTGCATGAAGGCACTGGAAAACACCGTTGTCATGCAATGGAGCACGGAGGAAGCGATGCTCAGTGGGCCTGTCCCTACAAGGCCAAGGCTTTTTAGATTGACAAGTCTCAATCTGTCACAGAAAATTTGTGTGTGTAAAGAGCTGGCATCAGATCTGCTCCATTCTGGTCTCCATTTACCTGTATCCCAGTGTTACTTCCCATGCATCACCACTGAATCAGAGGGGGCACAGTCCAGTGCTGTCAGCCCACGGTCTTTGCCTCCAATTAATTTATAAACTGTGCCAGAGCAGCAGCTCCGAGGCAGAGCAGAACTGAGTCGCAGGAGGGCTGGGAGTCAGGGGCAGGAGTTCTCCGTGCAGAGCGAGCAACAGCTTGTGCTTCCACCATGGGGATGGGCAGCTGCAGAAGAGCCCCGGCCTCAGCGGCTCCCAGCCCCTCCGCACCCACAGCTCTCTTGTGGCAATGCCTGAGATGGGGCTTGGCAGTTATTGCCTCCCGGGAGGAGAGGCGAGTTCCCAGCCCCAGCTTTGCTTACACTGGCCTTTGAGCAGGAGGAGATTCTGTAGCGGCACCTGTAACAGCTCTTTCGTAGCAGGAGATCTGCCTGCAGTAAGGATGGGACTGTTTCAAAGCACCTGGGACATACCGTACCCAAAAATCCCACTGTTTCCCTTCTCCATGTCTCCACCCTTCCCCTGCCATAGACGAGAACTTCCTGCTTCCCTCTCTGAGCTCTGTGCTAACCTTCCTGTTATGTCATCAAGCGTTTAAAAGGCAGCATGATGATTAAAGCAATAAAATGTAATGAGTTATATATGCCTTGCTAACAGCTCCCCTGCTTCTGAGAGCAAAGTGCATGGCTGCCTTGGCACTTAGCACTCAGAGGCACTTAGCAAACCCAGGATCAGAGATAAGAAGAGCAGGGAGAGGGAGTGGAGGGATTTTCTTGCTCTATTTGCACGACGGTGATAGACAAGTTCTTACTGGCGACCAGATTTCCCTGCTTTCTCTGGTTGACCCCTTGTTCCTTCCCCTCGGTTTTAGTTCTGCATTATTATAAACTGGGAGAAATTATGGAACTATGTAATAAGGCAGGGCCAGTGGAAAAGAGACTGTCCTGCCCTGCTTGTAGGCCGAGTGGGGCTAATGCAGTGAGCTGAGACTTAATCATATTCTGCATGCGTTAGGAACCGGGGCAGGGGAAGAAAAAGGAAAGTTGAGGTCCAAGGTCAGTAAACACAAATGCAGTAATTTTGAGAGAGAATATGTGAAATACCCATGTCTTGATTATTCTAGCGCAGATATCCTGTACCCACCCATGAAAACCATAGTCAAGCAAACGGGCACAGAGGAGGAGCTTGGAGAGCCCATTACAAGCACTCAGCAGATACTTGATACTCCCCACAGAGGAGCATCAGAAATTGAAAGTGTGCCAGGTAAGGGGAGGATTATTAGTGGGGCATTGCGGGGAGACCACACAGCGGCATGTTTTCCTGTGATTTCTGATAAGTGAAGTCCAGTGGGGGCAGTGGAGGCTGTCATGGGGGGAAGCTGGGCAGATGCGGGTGACTCGAGAGGCTCTGCAATGGCACCTCTGCTGTGTGGAGCCAGGTGTGGGTTCTGGGAGAGCCCAAAGCAACAGGGGAATCTGCCTCTATCCAGAGTATTTGTGGCACAGGACTAGGCATACAGTCACCCCCAAATGATATTAACCTTGACACCGTATCTGAAAGTACTGTATTTTAGAGAAGAATGGAAAGAGAATTGCTTTGGTTTAGTCTGCTAGTTTTTGTTAGTTGCCAAGTTGCTTTATAAGCAGTATAGAGATTTAGTAAGAGCTAGGTATTAAACTTGATTCTAGCTTCAAAAGCTTCTAGAAAGCCTAGAAATGCACATTATCCATGATGCACAGAAGAGAATTAAGGAGGAGATAACTCCAGTGATATCTGAAAGAGACAGACAAGAGAGCAGTCTCCCCACTGGTAAGAATTAAAACACCCTTCCTGGGAAATACGGGAGCCCCAGTCTTGAGTGGGAAAAGTAGCCTTCATGCATAAAGGCAGCATGTGGACAGGAGAGTACCTTTGCTCTCAGCTCCCCACTTCCCCGTGTGCCCATTTGGAGGCCCAGGACCAGTTGAATGGTGGGGAAGGTATCTCTGATGAAAAACGTCTTACCCTCAGGAAACTCTCCTCTGTTTTGGAGGGCCCATTGTGAGAAATTCCAGAAATACATCTAGCGGGAAGCTGTGAAGAATGGTGTACTGAGATACCGTACGCCTTTCTGCATGGACCTATTTATTCTGTCTGTTCAACAGACTCAAATTCCCTAAATCTAAGAGTTCACTTTCTCTTTATAAAGTCAATGTTTAGCCATAATCATTGCAAAGACAATTGTGCAAACAAGGCTGAACACTAACTATTCTGGAGTTTCCGGGCAGCCTGAAACAGACTGATAAGAAATTACTTCTCTACTCCTCTGTGTTGGAGGGTTAATATTTTAGGCCTAGCAGTGAAATTTAAATGCCAGACTGTTCGGTGTGATAGGTGTTTACTTGGTATAATTACTGCATGGGTGTGGGCAATTTGGGTATTCACAGGCACAAATAGTAAAATAAAGAAAAAGTGGAAATAAAAGGGAAGAAAAATATGCCTTACTGCCACTGGCCGTGGTTGCAGGCAGCAATAATTAGTGCACAGAAATGTTCAGTTTCACAGAAAAGCCATATTCGTTACTCAATATTTACAGAAAACTCCAATACACAATTGTGGGCCAGGTCATTATTGACAGAACTGGTCCGTACTGAAATTGCATTTTGGCTTTGATACCAGAACAAATTTGATATTGCTGCTCAACACAGGCTTCGCAATCTGTTTGCAATGACATTTAATTTTTGTTGTAAACATTTTAAGAAAGCTGAGAAACCCTAAGCTATAAAGCGTACCCAGTGTCAAATCCCAGGGATTTCTGAAGGATCAATATTTTGTGACAGTGATACCCACTGATGTGTGGGTTTGTTCTGTTTTTTATTTTTTTCTCCCTCTGTTCCTGCAGAGCTCTGGAAACACAGGGTAATGCAAGAAAATTTCTCAGTTGTAGGACCACAGACAGTTGAAACATTTGTGCAAAGGCTGATGGAAAACTACCAAGAATCAGACACAGAGGTACATATTCTGCATTTCTATTTACAGCTAAATCATGTTTACAGCTTTATTTATTAAAGCTCTTGTCAATCAGTGACCTAAAAGAAACACATTTCTTACGCTTATGAGCTTAGATTCACATTATGTTGGTTTGTAATAGCAGTGTTGGCAGCAAACCTGTGTATTGCCCTACTGCCTTCTGACAGGTTTATTTCAGGTCTCAGGACTGTAATAATGTGAAGATGAGTTAAGGTTGGAGGTTTATATGCAACCGCAATGCAGGATTGCAGGACTTTCATGGATTCAGGAGTGAGAATTCTTCCTGAGTCATTGCTAAATCAGAGGTCCAGCACGATGTTAGGAAGCAGTATTAGGGGGTTTTTTTAGTGACATTTAAAGAAAATATTTATGAAAATATGACCACTTCTGGTTAAAAAACACAAAATGTGTTTTTTTGAGAGAAAGGATGCTGGGGCGCAACTGCAGTCTAGGCAGTCGCTGAGCTGGTGATTTCATTTCTCTACTGAAAATTCTCTTTTAGCTTCAGATGGAAAAAAATACATTATATAGTTGCAGCTAGAACCAGTCAAAACCTAACAAATCTGTTTTCCACCAGTTCAATGAAATTGTAGATTGGGCAAAACCACTTACATTGAATAATTTTATTTTTGCTTCATTTTGATATCACAGAAGCATTTAATTTATAATAAGGTGACTATGTTTCATTTTGACATATACTGTATATAGCAACTCTTGTGACTCAGGCTACGTGCAAGGTTTCTTATTTTGCTTTCCTAGGTTACTTTTTAAAAAAGCCATTTACAACAGTGTCTCACTGTACTGAGCTGTGACATCATGGCCAGAGAGAGCAGCAACTTTGAGACCTACTCTATGTTTTATGAAAATATTCTCCAGCAGCAGCATCTACTTTACCAAAAAGAACATGTTGATTCTATTATTCAGAGTGTTGATTCTATTCGTGAAGAACAGGGGAAGGTGGTTTCTCTGGGTGGGAGGCAGTTGCTAAGTAAAAAATAAAGTCAAGCTGTCAGGCTGGGAAGTTGTTGAAGCAGAGTTGGGCCACACACGCATAGTCACCGTGCATCTTTGTGCTTTGCTTCAGGAGTTGCACACAGTGGAAGAAGGTGGCAATCAAAGCGATATGGCTCTGACACAGGTTGGTGATGATGGTCTATCAATTGGTAGTACTTAGTGGTCTCATTTGGGACAGAGACCCACTGTACAGACACATGGTGACAGTCTGTGAGAAGAAAGGTAGGGTGGCGCTGGGGCTGCTGTTTCTGTGCTCAATGCCAGAAGTCATGCCAGAAAGAACTTTTAAAATAAAGGTAACCTGAAGGCAAAGGTAGTGGCCTGCTGTTCTGTGGTTCATGTTCACAATGGATGATACACTGGTAACCTTCTACCTTAAACTGCTACTGATGGGTCTCTCTTCCTACAGAAGGCATTTGCCCATGGCGATTCAATCCTGTGCATTGAGTGAGATAGGAAATAGAAGTGGGTCAGGCACAAAGGCTGTACTGCATGTGGGTACCAGGTATGCTACAGCATGGCTGTGTAACCAACTCCTCTTAAGTTCTGAGTACTTGACTTTGCAGCTTCAGCTGTGTTTTTTAGGATAGCTGGTATGTGTGGGTGGAATTTTTCAAAGTAAACCCAGCCAATAAATCAGAAATGCCATCTTGTGGAATCCTGTGATATCCATGTAATCTATTAGCTGACTAGGAGGCTTGGCACCATCAACACAAACTCCACTGCTAGAGGCATGTCAGCTTCTACAGAAACCTACAGTATGGAGAAGACTACTTGGGTTTCAGGGATGTCTGCACATCAGTGTTGGAACACTTGCATTTTGGATTTCATTCCTGAGCTCCCTTTCTCATCTGTCCTCATCACTGACTACAAGATTTCAGTTCTTCTCTGGGCTTCTTATCAGTTTCTTGCCCCACTTTCTCATGCTCTTTCCATTTTTCTGCCCCTATATCCTTTTCCGTACAGTGTCTTGTACAGAAGCAACCTCCTTTCTTCCCTGATTTCACTATCCTGTCCATATGGTTGGGAAGGCTGGAGTGAGAGAGAAAACGAGAAACACGTGTGAGGTTTCAGCTGGGTGGAAAGACACAGGAGGAGTCAGCAGGACTTTCCAGGAGCCTATGGGCAGTGGAGTCTCTCCCTCCCTTCGCTTTGCTAGCCCATCGCCACCAAATCCCTGTCTCATCTTCCATTTCCTTCGAGTACAACACAGCTCATCTCTTGTGACTGGCCACCCTGGGCAGCTGCCTACTGTCTCTGGGCTCTGCTTCAACCTCAGAAGAGACTTCCTGCTCCCAGTTCCACTTCTCTTCTCACTAGCCTAAAGCAATTAACAGAGGCTATTCCAAGTCTGAAGAGCAAGCTCGGTGGCTCAGTGGAGGTGTGAGAAACCATGAGAAAGGTTCAGGCATGATCAGCCAAAATGGGATGGCAGATGGTTTAAAAATTAAAAAGTCTCTATGGAACATACGAGAACCACATGTGTTATTTTTTTTTCCTCCAACAAAGTCTTAGGATTTGACCAACTTTTTTCTGATTTTACAAAGAAGACATTCAAAACAGAGGAAATAATAGTGCTGCTCTGAATAAAGATCACCAGAATTTTTCAGCAGGGCTAAAATACGTGTATTTTTCCCCAACATTCTTTTTCAGAAGTCTCTCGGTAATGTTTGCTGTAAGACAAAAAAATTGACACAGAAAATTTTGATGAGAAACCAGTGAAGTTATTAGCATTTACTACTTAGATCTGGCATGCGGAGGTGCCAGGCAACCTTGAAAGCAGACTGTGCTGTTGGCTGTGCCTACAATCTGCAGTTGTGCCTAATTCTTATCTGAATAATGTAAAATGCTAAGAACGATTTTTAGCTTTCCTGCGTTGTGTTCATTTGGTTGCAAATGCTGTTCGGTGGTAAGAAAATGACCAAACATTTATACCTAGCAATGACCTACCTATGTGAAATTTAAATTCTGTCATTTAAATCTGTTTAAGTTCTATCACGTACCTTCCTATTTGTGCTAACCCACATGCCCTTTCGGAGGGTATGTTAACTATCAAATATCAACAAAGGGAACACATAATTGTTTTTATCATATATTAAATGGTCTGTATGTACAAGCTTATCAGCAGACAGCATATTTGCTCTGATAAATGCATTACCTCACAGCTTACTGAATAAAGCCTGGTCACAGTTCTTCTGACTTTTGCTTTGGAGGCAGGGGAGATTATGCTATGGGAAGCCAGGCTCACCGACACAGCAGAGTCGTGCACAGGATTTCTCCTAAAATCAGGTTCCCTGATCCTGCTCACCAATCTTTCTGCTCCTCTGTCCTCTGCACACATTTCCTTCTGTCAGTTCTCATACCTATTATCGAGGAGATCTTTCTTTCCTGATGATCGGAAACAGACATTTTAAAGTTATGTATGAAACTTCTGCATTAGCCCCCTTGAAATATCGGTCGTGAACTGCCACAATTTTTCCTATTGTTTCCAGGGAAGAAATGTTTCTAAAACCAAGAGAGATGTACAAAATGGATTATTCCATATCATCAATGGATTATGTTCATCAGGCCACTCAGGAAGATATTCTTGCTCTATTTAATTAGGTATCACACAATATATTCAGAGCTCTGGATTGTTTACTCCTAGGCTATGGTGTTCACTCATCCCTAGCTTTGCTCATTCACTTTCTCTGCTGATAGACTGTGGGGCTGTGCCATGGGATGATTACGGAAATAACTGCTCTCAGAGCCCAGCTCACTGACTTAGAGGAAGAAAATCTTGGTCTCAAACAGAAGATTAGAAAAGAAGTACGGGAAGAATATGAATCGTTAGTGTGGAACCTATTTGTGTCTTGTGTCCATCTAAAAGTAGGTACAGAATAAGAGGGGGTCCTCGATTGATCTTTTTTGTGCTGCTCTATAATTTGCCAACAAGTGCAATCCTCAAAGGAATAAATTGCTGCAGTGTGCCAGGTGGATGAATGGGTGAATCATTTATCTCCTGCTGCTAGAAGCATCTTGTAAAAACGTCTGGTAGAAAAATAGTGTACCTTTTCCAAGAGAGGAGGCGTATTCTCGATGGAACAGGTACCACATTAGAGAGAGTGATGGAAGCTCTTTTTACTCACAGTGGAGGGAACTTTTTGGATATAATACTTCAGTTTGTAATATTCTGCATAATTTTTCTTGGAAACTTTATGTCCACTGCATAATTGTATTTCTCACTCTAACAATGCTTTTGTTTTCAAGTAGTCCAGTGATTTCTTTGGGGTGACATATGTCATTACTTACCAAATTAAGATACCCCAATCGAGCCTGTAAAAACTGACCTGATTGTGACCATATGTATTATAGAGGAACTATCTGCATCAGATCCCCAAGGTTTTGATTGATGGTCCACAAGCCCACTAATGGGGGGCAACAGTGACTTTAGGAATATTGTGATTTCTTTTGCAATCCTGAAGGTGAGTCTAGTTTTCACCAGAAAGCTTATTTTTTCAGCATGGTGCTGCTACTTCCATTAAATACATACATCCCAAGATTGCCAATAGACTGCCTGCAAATGATACAACTGAAATTCCACTTCTTGTAGTGTCTGAATGCAAGAAGAATATTGCTCTGTCTTCCTGATACATTGATTCTAGGAAAATAATTATGAAGAAAGGCCATCTGGTTGTAGTTGAGAGGCTTCTGAAACCTTCTGAATGTTGCTTTCCCATATGTGCACATATATTCATCTCTTATGGGTTCTGTTTGTAATTGCAGGGAAAGTTGGATGTCTGTCACCTTAGCATTGAGCAACGAGTGTTTGAAATCATCAGTGAAGTGAGAAGAGAAGGAGTTGACAATATGATTGATCTGAAGAAAAAGTTTGGCTCCACTAAAAATAATGGTGACTTGAAAGAACATCTGTCTAAAGTAAGGAAATATATGTGTGTCAGTAAACAAACACAAGGCTAATATCCTGGTTAAACTTACTGAAGAAGGCTTAAGTTATTGCATTCTATCTGGGACATCAGTTGGGTGAAGAGCATGGAGGTGGTCCATTACTAGACTCTGTTAATGGCTACTCATTTGTCAGGCTGTCATGAGTCAATCGTCTTTGACTGTGTATTTATGCTCCAAGTGCAGAAATTTTGGGCCAGACTCAGCCCTTAGACCCTGAACAACTGCATGTATTTGAACTGAATTTGGTTCTAAACTTAGGAACCCTACTTTCAGTCTGCTCTGAGTGAAACTAACACCATGCTTTCTACACAGGTGAACATCAGAGAGGCTGAACTTGGATCTGAAGAAGTATAAATGTGAACTCACATTCAGTCTTACGTCAGCATTGTCATGCGTTGTCATTGTCCCTTTTTTGGGCAGGGGAAAGAGAACGTGATGTTTCGGTGACCCTGATAAATGTGTTGATGGGAGTTTTAGCTTCTTGTCATGCAAGCTTGTCATGTAAAAGAATGGGGACAGAATCCTTTTTTCCACTTGAGGTTACTTAGAAGCAAAAATAGATTCAGCTTTATGTTTTGAAAAAATGCCCCCAAAACTGATGTTCTGGGAGATATAAGCTAAAGCCTGGGAAGTAACTTCCAGGTTACAACTTCCAAATCAATCCCTTTTCTAGTCAAACATATTCCTCCTCAGCAAAGTTCAATTTGTACTAAAATTATGGTAGTCAGTCAGTGAATACAAATGAGATCAAATGGATAATGGCTAAATACTTCTGTCTAAAGCAAACATGCCTGTAGATCTCTCAAGCAGAGAAGCTTGCGAAGCAGGATATAACTGTAATGCCAACAGAGTGAGAAGGGCTTTCAACACCCCCAATGAACCTGGGGGATAGGGACACCCAGAAGTAAATGAGGAACCAATGGAAATGGAGGAGGTCTGTGTGTGAGAAGGCTGCAGGGAGACTTCTACATCCCAACTTGGAAAGGACAGTGTGCAGAGGCAGTGAACAAGAAGAGTGGGAAGCTCATGTGCAGTCAAAGAGCTGTGGTTTGCACAGATTCATGGGAGCGGGTGGGCTGGTGCACACCATGGTCATGGGTGGTTACAGGGTGTTTAAGAAGGATCAGCAGGGAAGAAGAGGAACGAGAATTGCACTCCGTGGAAGGAGTTCATTCCCTGTACAGAGCTTGTGTATGAATGTGGAGATGTACTATTGAAAGCCTATGAGTCAAGGTCAGAGGAGGGAGGAACATCAGTGATGATTAATGACTGTGGTGGGGAGTACATTAGAGACTGCATGGTCAAGAGGATAAATTGGATGGGCCTGTCTATAGAGGGCTAAGAAAAGAGTTTTTGATTTGAGGCCTTGGTGTTCATGGAGGTTTTATCCATCTGGAAATCTACTGGAAGGGGAACACAGCACTGTGAAAGCCTAGGCAATTCCTAGACAGAGGAGTGAGTATATCTTAAAAACAAATGCTAGAGGAGACAACCACGGTAAATCCCTACGTCTGCTGCTTACAAACAGGCAAAAACTGGTGGCGAGTGTCATTTGAGGCTGCAGCGACTATGAAATGATTTCAGGATCAGGAGAAAGGTTGCAAAATTATGCTGCAGAGCTAGGACTTGGGATTTCAGGAGAGCAGACTGTGACTTATTAAGGGAATTGCTAGGCAGAATCCCTGGGAAACTGCCAAGAGGGGAAAAGTGCCGAGGAAAGCTAGTTGATTTTTAAAGAAAAAGAGATTTCAAAACCAACTACCCTGTTATGCAAGAAGACCAGGGAGTTTAACAGAAATGTGGCCTTGCTTGCCTTAGCAAGGAGCTTCTTAAAGGACTAAAATACAAAAAGAAAGATTGCAAGTAGTGGAAACATGGACAGGCAACAAAGGTAGAGTATCAGAGTGCAGACCCATAGCAATGGAATTAGGAAGGCCAAAGCCTGGCTGCAGATAAAACTAATACAGGACACAAAGGGTAAGAAGGTGAGTTGACACTGAGTGGTAGAGTTTCTGTGCAGAGACACCTCTGCCAGGAGGGCCAGGACCTCCAGCAGTCCTCTCTAACCCTTGTTTCTATGATTTTTGCATAATGAAACTTCTTTCCTCCACTGTAAGAACAGTTTTCAGGAGGAATTCTGCTATTTTGAATAAAGAAGAAGAAAACCTGATAACTATACTTTTCATAAATCCACTAATTTTGTTCTTATTAAGGACATTGTAATTAGGGTGAATCAGGTTACTGACTATGGTATAAACCAGAATGCCCATTTGGCGTAATATTGTTTATCACCATTAACAGTACTTCATTTCGGAGGGGTTTACCTGCTTGCTGTTTTCGATTAAATTTCTCCCTTTTTCTTCCCAGTTTCTGGGCAATGTTACATTTCCTGTTTCCCTGGAGACACAGTAATGGAAATTTATTGCCAAAGGCTGCACTGTTTCAAACTGCAAAGTTTGAGCATTTGAAAATTAAAATGAAATACAAATAGTTGCATGCTTTTAGAGTTGTATTTACTTCCAAACCCCACGTTTATTCCCGGGGAAAGTAATCTTTGCAGGTCTACTCTTACCAATGTCTTCTTCAGCAGGAACAGCTGCAGCTCTTGTGGGATGAAAATATCAGGCTAAGCAAGCTGGTTTGTAAGCTAAATTCTCTGAACTGTTGGAAGCAAACCACTCAGAAGGCACAGCTCTCTGCAAAGCTTAGAGATGCTGAGAAGGTGATATTTCCCTACCATTTGATCTGTTATTAGTGTCTAATTTTCTGCAAAACTAATGCAGAAAACTGCAAAACTAATGGTCAGGTTGGGCAGGTTCACTATTACTCAGTGAGTTGAAAGGATCTCATGGTAATTGCAGATTTTAGGTAAAAATTCTAAACTTTTTTCTTCTCTATATTATAGGTATAAGGGTTGTCTTCAAACGTAAAGAGCGTGAAACAAATCCCTGATGCCTGCTTGAAGCAAGAGTCTAGGAAGTATGAGTAGCCTACAGTATTCCTAATTCTGTTGTTGACTCAGAAGACTTAATTATGACATTGTATCAAAATCAACTATTTCACAACTGACCAAAACATATGAAAAAGAAGACAGGCAGACATGAAGTGAAAATGAACTGGATTGTTGGCTTGGGAGGTGGCTGAGTTGGTTTTTTTTAATTGGTATCTGCTTAAACAAAGCAGAACACAGCATGAGGTTTATAAATTTAATTACAGAAATACAAGATGAAGCACAAAAATTACTAAATTGAACTAAAGTGAAGATGGATGGAAAGAAAAGTGCCTCACTGATTTAAATGAGGCTGATTAGAATGGAACAAACAGGTTATTGATTGTTATATAGGTTAATCAGCTGCACATGTCAAGCAAAGGAAAGGCAGAATGGATCATATTTGTTAACTTAAAAAGAGTGAAAACAAAATGGGGTTTGTGTGCCTGTTAATTTTAAACCCAAATAAAACTGGATGTGCATACATTTAGTTCAGTTATATCAGGGAGATGCTAAATCATTAGAATATTTTATTAAACAGATCAGTCAAAGATGGATTGAATGATTGCAAATTTGTGAATTTAAATAAGAGCTATCGTCACAAGATTTAAAATAAAAGTCTGAAACTGAGAAAAATAAATGGGAAAAATTGGCTTTTTAAAATTAGAAACTAGCTCATCTTGCTCAGACGGAGCTTTCTTGTGTCTGACCTCAGAATGATCCTGAAGATCTAAGAACTTGCATTTCACTGTCCTCCACTCCAAGTGCAGAGGATCATGGACCTTGCTTTGTCCAGTTTAAATGTCAGGGAAAGGAGAGAGGGCTGCTAAATCTGTGCCTGATACAGTGACATGTATATACATATTTATACGACCTGCCCAGAAGGAAAACAAGCTTCATCACACACATTTTTACTTTACAGATAACGAAGGAATAAACAGTTTAATAGATGGACAGGTCTTTCTAATGCATAAGAAAGATCAAGTTTTGCATTGCTCTGAGCTTGTTTGCACACAAGAACTTGAATTGTTGACATGTGGATATAATTAAACATGTGCAGTTGTACCCATACGAAAGATTATCTTACATTTTCCCCTTTAGAGGACCCGTCTTGTCCATCCTGTACCCCATTTTGCCTTAAAAAAAGGTCCAGCCTGTTTTAGAAAACAGGAACAATTCAATTTCACTTTACTAAAAATCTCTGAGAGATTTACCTTTCAAGAAACCCACTGCTATATGAAAGAGAGAAAATCACTGCTCTCATCATTGTTTCTGTTATGTACTTTCTGTTTACAGGAAGCTCTTCAGAACAAAAGAGTGTCTGAATGCTAAGATGACAGCAGAACAAGAGGTGACTTCATTTCAGGGTCAGCTCATGTCTGTAAGGAAAGCTCTTGCAAAATCTCAGGCAGACAATGACAAGCCAAAGAAACAGCTACATAAACAGGTGTGTGAATTCAACACGTCCGGATTCATCAGCGCAACAAGTTGAATTCTCCTCTCCATCTCACTTGCTTTAATGAGGATTTTGCCTACTGTTATTCTAGGAGAGAAATGGATTCAAAACTAACTGCATAATACAGTTACTGAAGCTGGATGTGTATTTGATAGCATTCAAACAATCTGTCTGTCTGAGTGTTTTCACCATTGCAGGTATAGAGAGAACTAGGGAAAAAACCGTAGCATCTTGGATAGAGTTTGAGTCACGTACCAAAATGACAGCTACAGGCACCACGTTTATGTATGCCATCAACAGTGCTGGATGTACGTTTTAGAAGAGTAAAAAACACTGTTAATATTTTATTCCACAGATAAAAAAAAATTAAATTACAGATCTTGAAGCTATTAACCGTCTACCCAATCATTAAATTTCAAGGAAACATTCAAGGATGTTGTCATTAAATCCAGAACAAGTTCATTACATTTTTTTTTTTTCACATGAACACCTTCATGGATATATCACTGCCACAGCAAGCTCCCTTTCACCTCTACAGATGGCTACACAGGCTAAAATGGCCCATTCCTCAAAGTCAAACTGAAAAGCACACCCTTCACTTGCAATATACTTAATGCCAAGCAACATGATTGTATGGAAAATAAGTCTTGTCAAACCAGCCTCGTTTAATTCTGCTGATAAGATTACAAGTTAGATAGATAAACATAATGCTAGAGATGTAATATGTATTTGGAAGGGCCTTGTAACACTTGGGTTAGCAGCACATAACTTTTGTATTTTAAATTTTAGTATTATACAATATCAATAAAAATGCTAAATGGATTGAGAGCTAGATTTTTTGACATATAAAAATGTGTTATTTTCATTAAGTGAAGATGATCTCTGATGGATTTCTACAGGGGTTGGCAGAAGAACTATCAGTATTCAACATTTTTGTCAGTGTCTTGGAAATAAATATAAAACTATAGATTATAAAGTTTACCAATGACATATTTGGGGAGGAATATTAGTGAATTTGATAAGGCACATCTAGTGAACAACAATGTGGGCAGAGCAGGAGTACAGAATCATACAGATACCTCGGTAACTTGGTTATCCCTCTGAGATGTATTGTAGTGCCTGAGTAGATGAATAACAAGAAGAAAGCAGGACTCCTACAGAACAGGGTGACTGCATCCCCAGACAGGACAGGCATCGTACGAGACAGATGACTGGCCATGTAGTGTGCTACCGGAAAGGATGGATGCTGCAATCTTTTAGGTTATAAAAAGGGGAATAGTGCAGATAGGCACATTAAAAATGGGTTTGTAGCTCAACACACTGAAATATTGCTGCTGGTTCCAGGGTGTACTACTTTAAAAAGGTGAAGAAAAAAATGAGAGAGTGCAGAGAAGCATTACAAAAATTATTTGAGGGCTGTAGGAAATGCTTTCTAGCAGAGGGCTCTTAAGAGGCTCAGTCTGTTTAGCCTATCTGAAAGAAGAGTGACTTGATTACAGTCTACAGATATTTTTGTTGTGAGAGAACAGCAGAGTTAAAGGGTTCTTAGGGAAAGGTAGAACAAGAGGCGGTGCCTAGAAATTGAGGCCAGACAAACCGAAAATGAGAAATCAGAAACAATGTTTTCAAAATGTGATTAACGGTGGAAATGACAGTATGTCTGACAGAGCATCCTCAAGCCAAGACCGGATGCCTTTCTGGGAAATACAGTGTAGCCAAACCAACTTGCTCATTCCAGTACAGGGGTAACTGACGTAAACGTGATATTAAAAAGTCACATCTGATGGCTCGATTGCTCCATTCTGAGCTTATTGGTCTATGAAACACCAACCTTAGTAAGGCTTAGAGAGCTCCCTAATGGAAAACGTTTGGGCTGTGACTGCTTTTAGATATTTGTGTTCAGATTTTTCACCAGTGTGGAGTTGCCTTTGGCTGATAAATCAGTTGTCTTCACTGACAAGCTGTCAATTTACTTCCAAGAGACCTACTGCATCTACCATCTTTCTAGCAGCTGTTTTTGTTGTTTTGTTTTTGTTTGGTTTCTGTCATCAGCTTCTGGTTCTTCCTCTTCTTCCTAATTTCTTTCCTTGGTACAGATAGTGTTGATGGTGTCTACAAATAGCAGACTCCATTCCACAACCCTTGGCTGTATAGGAGGGTTTGACCTGATATGCATGGCTTGTAATACCATTGCATTCAATTGTGGTACAGATTCTAAAATGTAGCCATACTTACTGGCTGTCTCTGCAAACCGTGTATAAACAGCAATGTTTGAAAAAGCTGTGCTCATTCCCCCCCCCTCATTCCTTGTTTATATGTTGCTTTAAAAACAAGTTCCACACGAGGACCAGAGGCTGGTTGCAGAAAGCAAATTACAGCAGACTGAGGAAATTGGAAGCAACTGCCTTGCTGTATATTTGCAATTGAATGAGTTCTACACATCAATGTTGTTCTGAGGCTTCTCTCTCTAACAAGCAACAACGTAAATACAGCATTCTCTTCCCAGTCCCCCTTACCCTTCCCTTGCGCTCCCCGTTCCCAAAACCCAGATTTTCTTTTGGGTCCTTTCATAAGACCAGAGGATAATTCAGATTTGTTTACCAGCATTTCATTATCTTCAGTACCAAGCCATGTGGGATTGGGTCTCTCCTCATTTAGCTCAGCTGGGCTTGACATCCAAGGACTGGTCATCAGGGTTTAAAAGGAAATCTAAAAAGGTGTGTATGGGAACTGGGGAGAAAGTAATGCAAGTCTGAAGCTTTCATGATTGCATGTTGTAGAAACAAATGCTGTTGGAAGTAGTACAGAGCAAGACACAAGAAGACAAATACTCAGTGTGATGAAAGCTGAAAACAGAGAAGATGATTGAAGAGATGGAAGAAAAAGAGCAGAGTGTGAAATGTTTAACAAGGAATCTGAAAAATCTTCTAAAATATGCCATCTTCATCAAAAAGGGGTCAAATAAAGACATGCAGCCGGAGTTGAAAAATAGAAACAGTAGCATTTCTGGAGAGATATCTCAAGTTTTAACACTGTGTGACCACATCTGAGTGTATCCCTTCAAGTGTCTGAACTTGACAGAGCTTCACTGCAGCCCTCCAGGTGCTCTGGACGAGGGTCTTGCAGCATGAGCCTTGGCACTGCGCTGGGCCCTGCCTGCTGGGGGCTTAGGGTCATGTTCCACTTTTCAGTGGCATCTTGTGTTTCTGGTGCTTCTCAGGACCTTCCTGTTGAGCCTGGTTCAGTATCTTTGCTCTAGAAAGCAAGTAATATTCTCCTTATTTGAGAGAGAAACTGCCTGAGAGTTCGCGTAAGGCGATGGTGCACCAGGAATGGGTGTGCAGTGCTTGACAGAACATGTTTGCACCCCTGGGGGGATCAAGCAGTACCAGCAGCCAGAGCAACAAGCGTCTGGGCTCAGTGGTGCTGGAGGCTTTGGCCAGCTGTGCATCCCCTGCTGTGATGTCCCCAGCAGTGTGCCCCAGGCCTCTGCTGTAACCGCCTTCCTTGTCACCAGACCGAACATGGAGCTTTGGAGCCTCACTCAGGCTTTGCCTCCCTGCTGAGGCCACGTTTCTGGGTCTGCAGTGCCTGTCGCTTTCCTGGCTCTCCCTGTGACATTTCCCAGGCAGGGCTTTGCTACCTTGACACCTGTGCTGCAGAGCTGACAAACTGCTGTCCTTTTGCTTTACTCTGTATTTGACATAAACCCTCTGCCCTTACAGTTTTACGTACATTATACCACGGTTTCCCAAATTCTGCACTACCAAATGAATGTATTGGGAAGGGAACTGCTTTAATCCAGTCTGGCCACAGAAAAGGTGTTAGTCTTCACTAAACTGATGCCATTGTACTGAACTGATGTATTGAGTTTAAATCTGTTACTGCATCACTAATCATTGATTTAGTGTAACTGAGTAACCAGATTAATTTTTAAGATTATCTTCTTGTAAAACAGATTTAACTACTTTGATTTAAAAACTGATTTGGCCAAGTAAATACAATCTCTGTGTTTAGCACAGCTGGTAGAGTGGTCTTGGCTGTGATATGAGCAGTGCTTCTTTTGTAGTGTAGCCTGCAGAACAAAATGTTGTTTGGAAACCACTTGATTAGACTTTAACTAGATGAATCCATCTACTAACTGACACCCTTGTTGCCACTGAAGTCTTCTTGCCCTTGCTTTCTTGGTCTAGAGAGAAAAAAGCTTTGTAAATGTATCTGAATGCCTCTCCTGTAAACCAAGCGAAGTATATTCTGTCTTCTGTCTTCCAAAGCGTCAAGGTGAAAGCACAGGCTGTTTGTTTTCCAGAGTCAGGATGACAAATGCCATTCTGATGGGAATAATTTCTCAGGCTGCTGGCATGTTTTCTAACCAATATCATATGAGAGACTTTTACACAGCCAAAGCAGTTGGTGCAGACACATAAGACCACTGATTTCATTGGTATCCGGCTCCAATCTGATTTGCTGTGTTTGCAAAACAACCCTTCAAGAGATCAGAGATGTCAACATCTGGATCAGCCTTTAAGGAGAGCAGGAATGAAAATGGCAACTGCGGTGTGGAGATTTTTATTGCCACACAACAGTCCCAGCTGCAAGCTAGCACCTATGTGGTCATTAACACTAACAAACTCTACATTTAAACTTAGCAAATTACAGAGTCTGTGGGAGAGATGAGGGAAGAGCTACTGTTTTTTCCACATACTTCTGCCCTGAAAATGGAGGTAGGGTCTTGTCTAAGTAACATTGTTTTTATCTTCCCCCAGCAATGCCTGAAATGCAGATGCCTATTAAAAAACAATAAGAATGTCAATTTGCACTATTTGTGCTATATTTTGCATTCAGAGGCATTATGGATATGTTTAGCAAAGCTGTAATTATGGATTATTTCAACCAGCAAGAAGGGATGGCCTCTCATTCACAAGAGTGCACAGGGCAACAACATCTTTTTCTTTAAATCTAGGTCCCCGCTTTGAGGCAGAGCTGTCAGATGATTAATTTGTGTTGCTGTCATTAATCCTTTTACCACCTTTTAGGTAAGAAGCCAGTTAACCCAAGAGTGCAGTTTAAAATGGGAGGCCTTCCAGCAGGTTGATGAACTGCAGTGTCAAGTTTATGACCTGGAAGCTGCAGCTTCCCAGAGGAATTCAACTGCAGGTAAAGACAGGCTGTGTGTTGTAAACTGCTTTCTTGGGGAAATAAATCTTATGAGCTATGTGTCCAGGTCTCTGAAACCCTCCTTAACCTTTGAAGCAATAGGCAAGTTAAGCCAAATATGAGAGAGGAGAAGACCTCCTCTGTAATGAAAGCATTTAGGTAGAGGAAGACCTAAAACAGTCTTAAGGAAAAGTCAGAGAACTCAAAAGCCAAATGTCTTCTTACACAGCAGCTGCTCAAGCAGCACAAGAAACATTGACTCCCAAATTAGTAACTTTAAACCATAACTTGTGTTGTCTTTGCTTTGTAGGGGTATCATGGGAAATATGAGGGGAACTGCATTTAGGGGAGGAGGCAATTAGGAAACAAAGGATCCCAAGTGGTAGGAAATTAGGCTTCATCAGTGGCTCTCTCTTGGAACAGCTTATTTACAAATCATGTGGGACAACCAAACAAGACTCTACCCTTCTAATTTGATTAGATACATGCCTATGATTGCAGCTATCTTTAGAGGATCTCACAACAGCAGTGAGAGCTTTCTAGCCCTAAACTGCATTAACCTGAATCTTAAACCTTCAACAAAAATCTTTCTTCTCAGCTGTTTGTTAGGTAACTTTTTAATGCAATGCTTATGTAATTCATGCAGCTTAACAAGCTTGATTAGGGATTTCTACTCCTACCCGCCTGAAGTTGCTGCTTTTCTCAGTGATATCAAAATCCTACTGTCAGCTTGAAAAACTCATGCAGAAAAATTGATGGGTGATACCTAAATTCCTAGTAAATTAAGTAAACAGGAAAAAACTCCAATGATCTTTCAAGGTGCATTTCTATGCCATGAAGAATACAAAGTACTACAAATCTAATTATAGTTTCCTTTGCAGGAAAATGTTGGTTATTCCTGCCAAATGAAACTGAGAAATGCTCATTAGCACACTGCTGAAGACAAGACATGAACCAAACGTGGGGAAATAAATAACAGGGAGGTATCTTTAATTAATGCACAAATATACTTGGTTTCTCTGGCTTTAAACCAATCAAGTTCGGGGGAAAGTTGGCGCAAAACTTGTTAAGTCACATTGATGCTACTGACCACAAGGATAGCAGCTGTGACAGAAAGGAGATGAATTATTTTTCCTGCAGTGAGTTACCATTGTTAAACATGATGGAGAGCTGGAAAAATTGGCTTCGGAGCTTGGATTTCTCTATACTCAACACAGGAGCTCTATCGAACTATAGACACCTAGTCTGAAATGTGTTAAAACTCTGCAATTTATTAAAGCTACCTTTTTACTTGTGATTTTTTTTATTCCTATGTCTGTAATAGCAGATGGATGTTGTGAGGTTTGGTGGTAGTTTGGTTTTTTTTTTCATTTCAAAAAGGTAGAAAGAAGACTGCAGAGCTGTTGTCCCATAGTAGAAGCAGTATAAGAAGTCATTTTCCAGGTAATATGTCAATATTAAGTAGCTAAAATTTTTGATGCATTAATACTAGTACTTCTCATAAGGCAATCCAGACTTAGATCACGTAGATTTGTCTTTTCTATTATCAGTTGCACTCTGACACTAACCTGACTCCAGACCTATAGCGTTTGACCAGACCTACTTGTATAGGGGTGGCAACTGTTACTTGCAATAGCCCTGTTTTGACTGTAACACAAAGGTGTTTTTGAAACAGGTCATGTCAACTCCAGGAATTGCCCATATAGACTAAGACTTCAGCCAGTTTGTAAGAATAATCTGTAGATTAGCCGTCTGAGCCATGCCCTCTATTATTCTCCATTCCTTCTCCTCCATCTTCACATCTTCTTCCCTCTCAAATGCACTGAGCCATGGCCTGTCTCAGGAATGTAAAACAGTTGCTGCACTTCTTTCTGGGTTCATGTGACGCTTGTGTAGTCAGTCCTCTCAAGCCCCTGCTTCAGGACACATGCACCCAGAACGCAGTCTGACCAGACTGGGTAGTTGTGCACTCTGGGCAGTTGCCAGCTGCTCTCCTGCTCCTTCAGCAGGAGGCCAGAGTCCCTTAGACACACACCCTGAAATAATGCCAGAAACAGCAAAGCAATGTGGTCTGAAACACCTTGGATCATATCTGAGAAGAAGGAGAAACACTGTCTCAATTAACAAGTACAGGGTTACAGCTACACAGCAAAAATACCCTCACCTTTTTACCTAAAGTTAGTGGGAAAAGTTAACACAGGGTTAAGAAGTAGTATAGCAACACCACATATACAGATACAAATCAGGGTTAAATCACATTATGGCTGATAGCAGCACAGCATTTGATTCAGTGGGGATTTTTTTAGTGGCTGAAGGGTCGTCATTAAGTTGCTACATCTCTGCTTTTCAGAAGTCTACAAAGATGAAGACTGGAATTCTACAAACATGAAGGGAACGTAGTGTCACTGGGAACAGATCATTAACACCCCCCCCCCCGGCTTTTAATCTTGGCTTTCAACAGGACCAGGAAAGACAGTTGTGGGGGAAACAGTCACGTATAATGAACTAGACTTGGGCAGTAAGAATTTTCTGGTTCACTGAGACGTCTCCTGCTAGAGGAATGAATGCTGATACACTCATTACTATGAATGAACAGGGTGTGGGGTGATCTGCAAAAATTGCACGTAGTTGCAAATAGTTTTTGCAAACACTTGCAACTATCTGCAAATAGTTTTTGTTCTACTTTGTGTCAAGATCATCCATGAACCACTTTTTCCAGACTAAGCAATCTATTACTCTATTAGTACTATGCTGAGTGTTCACAACTTGTTTTGGGTTGTGGGTATTTTTTTTTTCCACCCTAATGTTCTGCGCGAGGTCAGAAACAACAACTTTTGCATTTACTTGAGTTCTGCTTTAAGTCTTTGTTGATAACACTCCAGGTTCTACAGCTCAGGTCCAGAGTAACAAGCTTTCACCATCTACTCAGCATGGTGATTACCAGCAGCATCCTTTGAATTCTGACCCAAGAAGCAGCAATGGAACAGGAGGAAACACGCAAAGACCAGAGGCAGTAAGTAAGATGATATGGCTGCAAAATGAGCAACTTCTTCGCTAGTCTGCAAGCTGTATATATACCCAGGAAGGTTTCATCTGGACAGCAAGTCAAATCCCTTTGAAGATTTATCTTTAAGAGCAAGGTGTGTATGGCTAGCAAATAGGAAAAAAAAGTTCCAAAAACTGACTAAGGTAAGGGGGCAGGAGGGCGGTATTTAGTTAGCAATGGTCTAGGAAAGATTTTTTATTTTTTTTTTTTTTTTTTTTGAGTACCATGCCATGGTTGGTGACTCTTTTTATATGTTACTTATGCTTTCACGTGCCTAACAGATGGAAGGAGAGAATGGCAGATAGGCTGCTACCACACCTAAACGAAAAGTCTCTTCCCACTGTCTTCATGCAGCTACATAAAAAAAAAATGTTGGTCCAGAAGTAAACCTAAATGTATTTTTAATCAGTCCAGGGCATTTTAGAAAATGCCACTGAACTGGCAACCTTGAAGTAAAAGAAGAACAATTTATATACAAATCAATGCAAGGCAGTAATACTCCAGTGCTGTGCATATGTACTTCAACATATCTGGATGCAGCATTCAATACCAGCTCCAGCAGTTAATCTGCTAATCCATTTTAGGTACTGGGTGATGCAGATCTCCCTGAGCAAGAGCAGTACTGCATGTCCTCCCTTCACAGACAATACAGCACAGTAGAGAAAGGCAAGGGTATCAGTCAAAACTAAAAAGCTTCCTTTTATTGTGTTAACCTTGGAACATGGTGGTGCAAAGTGCTTAGAGCAAAAGCATTGGGTCTGGTGTATGGGGGTTTTTTTGGGTTTTTTTATTGTGTTTTTTTTTTTCTTTTTTAACTACTTTCCTGTTGCAACCCCTGACCACCACACATCCTGCCCCATGCCGTACACTCACCCCCAGAGGTTGCTGCCTGTACACTGAACCTTTCATGCCTGTTTAAGAGATGACTCATCAAGTGTCAGCATCTCCACCTTCTGTAGCACCTTCTCTGCCCTCCCCAGAGGAAGGGGAAGAAGGGCAGCTCCTTGCACAGGGCTACACTAACTAGACGGAAACAAGGAAAAAAAAAAAAAAAGCATAAATTTATTGTCATTTTTCTTGCATGGAAAAAAGCTTGCTTTCACAGCCTAGCCAATAAAGTACTCAAAAGTTGTCTTTCAGAGATGTGTCAAATTGTATTGCAGCTTTTGATGAGTTAAGAGTACTAATCCGTGTGCCTTTTAGCATCATCCCCATCCTTGGATGCTTGTGAACATGAATAATCAAATACCTCAGTACTCTTTTTATAAATAACTAAGACCTAGAATTAAATTCAGGCAACCCTTCAGAGTGTTGTATTGGTTAAACACTGAGTAAAGGAACACTAACTTCTGTTAGAAATGCTGCAGTATTTAGAGACAGAGGATTCCTTGAATAAGACTGACATCCTTGACCATTACTGAAACAAGCTTTATTTCATTCAAGCTTGCTGCTACGTCAAAACAAGTCACAATATACGCAGAATGCTGTGGAAACAGTTATCAAATGACATGAGTTCTTTTTAAGGTATGCCTTAAATGAATGACAAGGTGACTGATAACTATCCAAGGTCAGCTGTCACTAGAGAAGCCATCAAATGTGATTCAAGCACATTCCCGGAACCAGATGCCAGTTTGGAAGTAGAACAGTATCATCAGTATGAAGCGCTTATGTGCCACTGCAGCAGTAAAAAGGAAAGGGCCATCTCAGGCTAATTACAGTTTCTTGATAAAATACTTCAAGTATTGCTGAACTTAATACAGCAAAATTCAAAGATGATTTTTGAATGAAAGCTATACCTACAGAAGACTACCTTCAAAGAACAGCAGTAACAAAAGACTGGTACTATAGGGATAAACAATTGTGCATAGGATTTCAGTGCTGCATTGTAACAAAAACTTAACTCAGTCCTTGACTGCATGCAGTCAATGGATGATTTTCTGGAAGGCATAGCATTTTTAAGCACACCAGGAAGCCCTAGGTTTCCTCCATTTCCATACAGCCTTTCCAGAAACACTAAAGTTTTTGTAATTTCCCATAATATGAGAATGGTTATGTCAATATCATCTAGTGACACATTCACACTTCACTACCCACAACAGCATCAAGGTCATGATGTGAAGCTATGAGGTTATTTCACTCAGAGCTGATTATCATTTTAGTTAGTCTGCAACAGAATTGCACACCCTCTGTTCCCTTGATCAAGCATACTGACAGTTATTCCCTAACAAATATCTTCTTCTTTCTCATGCAATCAGGAAAGAAATAAGGCTCAGAGCAACACCTTTTTCATGAAGGTTAAAGATCTTAATGCGAAAAGATGCTACAATATAGGGGTTATTAACACTCTCCCTGGAACAGAATCACAGAATGTTAGGGATTGGAAGGGACCTCGAAAGATCATCTAGTCCAATCCCCCTGACGGAGCAGGATTACCTAGATCATGTCACACAGGAACGCGTCCAGGCGGGTTTTGAATGTCTCCAGAGAAGGAGACTCCACAACCTCTCTGGGTAGCCTGTTCCAGTGTTCGGTCACCCTCACCGTAAAGAAGTTTTTCCTCATATTTAAGTGGAACCTCCTGTGTTCCAGCTTGCACCCGTTGCCCCTTGTCCTGTCAAGGGATGTCACTGAGAAGAGCCTGGCTCCATCCTCATGACACTTGGCCTTTACATATTTATAAACATTAATGAGGTCACCCCTCAGTCTCCTCTTCTCCAAGCTAAAGAGACCCAGCTCCCTCAGCCTCTCCTCATAAGGGAGATGTTCCACTCCCTTAATCATCTTCGTGGCTCTGCGCTGGACTCTAGCAGTTCCCTGTCCTTCTTGAACTGAGGGGCCCAGAACTGGACACAATACTCCAGATGCGGCCTCACCAGGGCAGAGCAGAGGGGGAGGAGAACCTCTCTTGACCTGCTGACCACACCCCTTCTAATACACCCCAGGATGCCATTGGCCTTCTTGGCCACAAGGGCACACTGCTGGCTCATGGTCATCCTGCTGTCCACTAGGACCCCCAGGTCCCTTTCCCCTACGCCGCTCTCCAACAGCTCTGTCCCCAACTTGTACTGGTACATGGGGTTATTCTGGCCCAGATGCAGGACTCTACACTTGCCCTTGTTATATTTCATTAAATTTCTCCCCGCCCAGCTCTCCAGCCTGTCCAGGTCTCTCTGAATGGCTGCGCAGCCTTCCGGTGTGTCAGCCACTCCTTCCAGTTTTGTGTCATCAGCGAACTTGCTGACAGCGCACTCTAATCCCTCATCCAAGTCATTAATGAATATATTGAATAGTACTGGTCCCAGTACCGACCCTTGAGGGACTCCGCTAGACACAGGCCTCCAACTGGACTCTGTCCCATTGACCACCACTCTCTGGCTTCTTTCCTTCAGCCAGTTCACAATCCACCTCACTACCCGATCATCCAGACCACACTTCCTCAGTTTAGCTGTGAGGATGCTGTGGGAGACCGTGTCAAACGCTTTACTGAAATCGAGATAGATGATGGTAAAGCTGTGGATGTGGTCTATCCACCGGGTTACATCCTCATAAAAGGCTATCAAGTTGGTTGAGCATGACTTCCCCTTGGTGAATCCATGCTGAGTGCCCCTAATGATCCCCCTATCCTTGATGTGCCTAGAGACAGCATCAAGAACAAGTTGTTCCATCACCTTTCCGGGGATGGAGGTGAGGCTGACTGGTCTATAGTTACCCGGGTCCTCCTTCTTGCCCTTTTTGAAGACTGGAGTGACATTCGCTTTCCTCCAGTCCTCAGGCACCTGAGGACTGCAGACCACAGACTGCAGTCCCTCTTCCACCTTATAGGCTGACATCCAGTATTATAAGCTCTCCTCTTGGAAAGAGGAGCATTGCACCTTACAGGTTGTTGCAAGTGGAACACTTAATAAATGCCTTTCTGTTCTTTGGCTTTAAGAAGAGAACAGGGTTAAACTCACATGGAAAACATGACCTAAATGAGAATTCTTTTGCAGACGATTCTAAATATGAATCAGTACCATTGCACATACCAAATGCAAAGTTCAATACTGTATTTAGGAGAGCTAACTAAACTCTTCAAACCTTTCATTCTCCCTCTTTCTCTGCAGTGTTTCCCAATTCCTATGGAAAACAGCTCTTACCTCCAGAAAATCAGCAGACAGCCCCCTCTGAGATTACTCACATTAAAGAAAGCTTACAAATAAAATTCCATTCAACAGATTTTTATTTATCGGTTTGGTTTTGTGATTACAACTGTTTCAGTTTTCTTCCACTGAAGACAAAATACAAACTTTTACAGCAACACTTGCAGAGAACATTCATAAGACAACAGCTTGATATTTGCACAAGTTGGCTTCAAGAAAAAGCCAAATAACTTGAAGAGTCACTACAGTTCAGTGCCTAAAAACTGATTTAGGGGCAAATACAACTACAGATCTATGAGCTACCTTCCACTTCAAAACACAAGGCCAAGAAAAACTGCGAGTTGTTACTTCAGGTTTTTTGCTAGTACACAGCACAGTTCAGCTGATACTGCCATTTCACAAAGCAGTAATTACTTTCTACAGTGAGGCAGCCAAGTACACGGTGAAGATGTATAACCCAGCCTCCCCTCCCCCCAAACAACAAAGGGAAACAATCCCAACCACAACTCTGTAAACTGTGGATTATACCTTGTTGGCAAGGCTAATGAGCAAGCAGTACGTAGTGCAGGCCTTCCAGAACAACTGATAGAGTACAAGCTTGAGTTTTTCAGATTGGCAGCTGTACATGTCAGAGGTCCTAGTTTTCTTAAGTCTTGGAAAGTAGCAATTGCTGGCACCAAGAAAAATTTAGTAACTAAGGCAAGGTATCCCTTCTACCCTTTTAAACAAAATTTGAGGCAAAAGATTAAGCAACTTTAAGGCACTTTAAAAATTATTTTAGTTTGCTTTACCAGCACACTTTATCAGCAACCTAAATCAGGATCAGCATAGCTCATGAATAAGCATTTTAGCAACATTTTACAGAGCAACAACTTTTTTGTGGCAATGTCTTACATGCTGTGAAGTGTTCTGTAGCACTTTTTTTGCAAGTTTCCCAGAAGACAGCCCTTTGAAGCCCCGAAAGTTATATACTAGGCATATAGTTTGCTTTGCTGAGCTGAAGGAGAACTTTCACACTTTTGCTCACTTCAAAGCACAGAATACAAGCTCATGGATATCTTTTTAAACAAATTAATGTAATAAAATAGTTCTGAGATAGGGAAAGGACAGATTAAGTGATTTCACAATAAGGCCAAGGATATACCATCTAACCCACACACATACTGTTGCTAGAAACTGGCTGCTCACTCTGCTGTTTTAATAAACCTGAGCTGATTGTCTTAGCTTTGTTTAGAGAGCAAAAAGCTAATGAACTCAAGGATACAGTACTGGTGAGTAACTTCTGTATTTTGTAGCAATTTGAGTTTTCGATGCAGCACAATAGAAACAATGCCATTCAAACTAGAAGAACACAAGAAAGCAATACTGTGCACTGTAAGTTTCCAACTGAAGTGCACTTCATTTGCTTCATATTTCAGTTCCACTGACATGACTATTACCTGCATTAATGCTATAATTTTGTATCCGGTGCCAAATTCCAGTCAAGTCAGAGCTAGTAAGATAGTACTATGGATTATCCTGAAATTGATGATCAAGGGATATCACCAAAAGCTATGTATTATGTGCTACATCCACCACTCGATTTTATCTTTACTTCTATTTTTCCTGTGGGTTTATTTTCACAGGTGCTCAAGTCAATCTACATTGGAGATGACGTACCTTTGATATTCAGATCGTGTGGCTGACCTGGCCAAGGAAAAAACCAAACCAAAACAAAACCATTCGGCCAAATAGATTTCCTTAACCAGTCTACTGCAGGGTAACACAAACCTGATGCCAGGAACGGGGGAGGGAAAAGAAAAAAGGTGTAGGTCTGGCAGCACCAGGACTACAGCAATCCTACTAGAATCAAATCAGCAGATCCTCTGAACTACCCTTAACTGCTCCTTCAGCAAGCATATGTACCAGAGAGTAAAAAAGAAAAAACCCTGAAATTAATGGCAACAAGAACCATTTGAATAAGAAAAACCTCAGGATTTCCCAAACACCAGTATTTCAAGTATAAATGCAAGTCATTGCCTTTTTGTACAGGGAGTGAACTGAATTTTATCACTAGTTTTATGGTTAGTCTTTGTAGGCCAGAATAAAAGGTAAACAAAGCTTCTGTTTGTAGCTGAACATTACTGTACCATGCTCCCTCACCCTTAAACAAGGTCAATAAGGGACAGTGATTTAGTGTAAGAAGTTTTTAAACTGGAATGCTCAGGTCACATGTATTCCATTCTCCAATATAAAGCTAATACTTAATAGTTTTGTTTATCTTTGAGATAGGTGGGAATGCAGCCTACTGATTTTGTCTTTTAAGGCACTAATCTTCGTTCCCCCTTTAGAAGGATTATCCCTACATCCCCTCTGCACCCTCAACATTAATTGGAAAGGGCACAAGATTTCTGTTTGGAATGCAGTATTTCATCAGGCAACCTTTACTCTTGTGTAAAAAAAATTATGGGTTATGTTATTCTGTTAAGACCATATCTACTACAATTTTGTTCATCTTTCTAGCAGCATGCTGTAAGAGCCATAAGCTAGTATAAACAGTATTTCACTCCCTGGTCAGTCACCAATAATTCACATCTTGATAAAACTGAAGGGATACTGTATCAGATGTTGATTAAATTAGCCTTTACAATAAGTCATCATGAGATTGTCTACTCAAGACAGTGCTGCCACTGAATAAGAATCTCTGAATGTCTACATTTGGCATATCAAAAAAAGTCCCACAGCAGCAGCCACTAAAGGAAATAAGACAGCCATTAGAACCCATGCAGCATATTGCAAGTAATCCTGTTGTAGAGATTCATATCAACTCTCGCCAAGTATAATGTTGCAAAAATATTCTTTTAAAGTCTTCTTTTAGAGATTTAAAGGATAGTAGGAACTGCTGTCTTCCACAAGCAACAGAAAATATTTTGGTTCAGTAAACTACAGGTGTTGGGCTACTAGTCCATTATGAAGTGGCAGGTCCTAAAGTGTGTGATAGTTTCGGTCTTTCGACTTGCAGAACTTGTACAGAAAGAAAACAACAGCCTGCACACCCAGCACAAGGACAATTCCGCCTATGAAACTCGCAGCATCAAATGTAGATTTGCGTGGAGAAGGTGCAGGAGTCACAGTAGCATTTGTACCTGTTGAACACCACATGAGAGTTTGTGAGTGCACAATGCTCACAATAGTTTTACAGAATTTAGTATTGGCTTCCTTGTCTTAAGATGACTCAAAACATCCAAACAACAGTAAGAAAACAAAAAATAATCAAAAGTAAAAACATGTCAGCAGCTGCATTTAGATTAGTGATACTGAAATTCTGATTAAACTGTTTGTACAAGGCTAGAGCTATTTATAGCCAAACTGCTCTGGACCTCAATACTGAGCAAGTCCCAGCTGGACTTTATTTGTACTCCAAAAAGCCAAAGCTTTCCTCCTTTACATGGAAGTATATTAATGATATGCTCACATTCAAAACACATTTTCCAATCTTTGCTGCTTGCTCCAGTTTTTTTGCTTAAATTCAAATTAAATTATTATCTTCTATCTACTGTACTTTAACCCAAGAGTTACACTTAAAGAAATCAGCCGAAGCCACAACACATGAATCTGGAAGTAACAGCCATCTGCTGACAGCTTGTTTTAAAGAGCTTTACTTCATGAGAGCTTTTCATAAAGTAGCATATTCAGGACTGATGTTGAAATAAAACACTTCATCTTATTCCCTTCACTGTAGCCCAATTTTTTTTAAATAGGTATCCCACTATTACACTGCAAGTGAAAAACAAAATGCCACCTCCCAAAAATGAGTGAGTTAACAAGTGACTTCCAGCCACACTATTAAGAGCGGCCAGCTGATTTTGTTTGACCAACATGTTTCTGACTTTTAATATCTCACCAACTAGCTCTGTTTCTCACGGTATTACCTTGCTACATACATGCATCACCTTGACAAAATTAGACATGCCATAAAGTTAGCAGTGACAACAGCAGATATACCAATACTACTTTAATGTTGTCACCTGGTAAGTCTTTCAAGATAACGCTTCTAAAGCAACACTAATTTCTAAATATTTTATGCTTTAATTATGCTAGTAGTAGCAGTTACCTGGAATACTGGTTGTTGTGGCAGCTGAAGTAATGGCAGTTGTAGGTAGAGGAGCATGTGTAGTTACATTGGTGATGTTAGCTGTTTGAGAGAAGACAGTATGTACATACCATAAGCTTCAAGAGTGAAGTTTGCAAGCACTGAAGTTCTCATGTAAATGATTTGTCTTGTTTTGCTTAAGCAAGGATAAGCTTTGACCTCAGACTGTACCCCACACAATTTAGATGTTCAGCTGCATGGCATTAAGCCAAGTTTCTGCAATAGGGATTTTTTTTTTTTAAACTTGCATACCGTTATCCAAGTATTTCAAGGTTCTCCACAGATCAGACAGTGATTCTTCATTCAGACAAAACCACTTTTCTTTCAAGCACTAATATAAATGCTGATATTAGAACAAGAATCCAGACAGCTGCTTCAAGACAACTGAGAAACTGCATCAAGGCAAAGGACTTTGATTAAACAGCCCTTAGAATCAGTATTTATTATACTAAAAAAGTACTTAATGTAATATCTCAAGATAGGAGATAAACACTTTCAGAATAGCAAAACTTCCTCTTTCTCCCCATCCCCAAAACACTAACTATGAATGACATCAGTGGAGTAAGCAAACTCCCCTGTAGCTAGACTGTCTCCTAAAAGCTCTTCCATTATCAAGCCAGAACACTGGGTCTCTGACCACCTCCCCCAGATTTGTATTACCAAAAATTAATCAGTATTCCACTATGTGCCAGCAACAAGTGCCAACATTTGTAGGTTTACTCAAAGCTACACGTCACCCAACTGTACATGAGGCTGTTCTGAGCCTAATCAAGTACAACTCAATACCTCCCAGCTGCCTTAAGCAGCAGATGCTTTTAAAGATGAGATTTTGCTTTTTGGGTGGTGTGGGGTTTTTTTGTGTGTGTTTTTTTGTTGTTGTTGTTTTGTTTTTGGTTTTTTTTTTTTTTTTTTTTAAGAACTTCACTGTTAAGATGGCAGCACCTGTAAGAACAGAAATTTTTGAACTGGGCAACCAAAAAAAATACAAACGCATAAGAACTCATGATTAGCAGAAATGACTAATCTAATTCAAACAATTACCACTGACCCAATTCTTAATTAGATTGGAAAGAAGCATTTTCTCTGTTAAGAGTTTTAGAAAGTCCACTTCTCCCAAACCATAGGACCATTTATGTATTCCACACATAAGGTGTTCAGTAGTCATGCTACTATAGCGACCTGTGGAAAAAGCCCTTGTCCTTTATTTTATTCACCAGTTCCTAGTTTACTGCCATTCTATGTTCAGTGGTACTATATTACCTATAGTAGTATGAGCTGTGGTAGCAGAACTGGCTGTGGTAGTATTGGAAGACGCTGTCGTAGTATTGGAGGATGCTGTGGTAGTATTGGAAGACGCTGCGGTAGTATTGGAAAGAGGAACAACTGTAGGAGCTATGAAAGAATAAAGAGTTACATTAAAGAGATTAATGACAGTATTTAACTTAAAAAAAAAAAACAAACAGAACAGCAGCAGGCTGAGTTTTAGGGAATTCATATAGCACCAAGTTCTATTGTAGTTTTGGTTTGGCATTACAAAGCAGCTGGATGTTCAATTCACCACACTAACAGCAAAAGCTGCATGAGTGAATATATGAAAAACCTTGTCACAGGCAGCCCAATGAAGCCAGCGTTCAACTAGCAACTCAAGATTCCTCAAAGTGAACAGAAGGGAGAAGAGTCCTATTGTACAAGCATAAACTATGCATGCTTTACACAATAGGCAACTAGGTATTCAGTACTGCTTCCCAACCTCACTGCAACTAACACTGGACCTGACCTATCAAGTTCAACTAGAAATCAGAGTGGTTAGACAGCTGAAGAAGTATGGGGGAAAAACCAAGACATCCTCAAGATTTTGAAAGTTTAGCTAAAGCTTTCTGTTCTGAGAGCTGTTGCTGGTTGCAGGTGCTCTCAGCTTCAGCATGTGCTGTAAAAAAACCCACGAAGCCTTCTGCAATTTACTGTATTAACTGAGTTAATCCCACACGGACAGCTTATCTAAGCTGTTGGTTAATCATACACAGATACATAGGCAAGCTTCCTGCTGAAATACCAATATGACCAGAAGCCTTTAAGGCTCAGGGTCTTTTAAATATGGTTATTTACCTTGAAACAATTCAGCATGGTGGGAAACAAGAGCCAACTGTTTCTACAGAGATAGGCTGGATATGTCAGAATCTACATTCTCTAAGGTCCCACCTGCATCAAGTCAGTTTAGGTCCACCTTAACATTTTTCCATGTCAATCCCCAACTGTAGTGCTGAGCCATGACACCGGGAGAGCTGCTAGGTATACAGGTTCCTCCCTCTACTAAAGGTGACAATTAAGTTTCCTTGAATATGCAAAAGCTAAAACATAACATCCTGATAGCATCACTACAAGTTTAACAGGAAGAGATTGTAGAAATTCTAATCTTAGATACAGAACAAGGCATTGTAACAGCATGCTCTCTTTGGAAAGCACTGAAAAATGGTACTTTTAACACTCCTGATTAAGAGGTGATTGTTACAATTTTAGAAACAACACAGAAGCTCAAGTCAAGCGGAATTATTTCTTACTGGCTGCCACCAACACAAGATAGCCCATAGCAGCGTGGAAGCTTCATCTCTATTGGTGTGAGCAAGCCTCTTTAGCAGCACTGTTGAACTCAGCTAGACAAGAGTATTAACAATCTTCATTTGCTGTTCCAGATCTTAAAACCAGAAAATCCTATTTTAAAGTCCATTTCTTGTCAGCTTTCAGAAAAACTAAAACTGAGGGGCTTTCACAAAAGTGTAATTCAAGATTTAATCTAAGTTATTCATATCCTGCAAATCTGCCTTGCACAGCAAGCACAAATGAATGAAAACACTGAAGCAGATATGCAACTGTGCACGTTCCTAGCATGAAGGACTTATCTTACGCACTTCTATAACCCAGACCCTGCACTTCAGGGGTGCATGAAGAGCTGGGCTAGTTAACAGTTAAAACTGGAACATTTGTAAGTTTTTCCTATTTACTGCATCTCAGATGAAGCAATGGACTTCGCAGTTCAAACTTTTTTTGTTGAATATGAAGCCTACTGTCTTGAGGATGCTGACAAGTTCCTTAGGATATGCTGCATCTAATAGGAAAGGTCACTCATTTTAATCTAAGAAACCAAGGCAGTAGCCAGAGACGTGTCTAATAAAATATGTCAGGCTTCTTGAAACAGCAACAGTAAGCAGTTAACTGAATGCACAACAAAATTGTGTATTTTAGTATCACATATCATAGGTTTAAGCTGGAAGCAAAGGGCTTATTTATATAGTTGTACATCCTTATGTGAATTGTAGAAGGCATATTAAAGGTCAACAGATGAAGGAGTTGTAAACACAACTGTTTCACGTTAAACAATGTGAAAGCTGAGTATCTTAATACTTACAAGAACACTGTTCTTCAACTGTACAGCTTTTATATTTCAAATCTACTTCTGTTTCATTTACACACATGTCACCTGTCAGAAAAGAAGAGACAAGAATATTTACAGCAGCAGAACTTTAAAGTGTTGAAGACGTTGCTCCTCAATACCAATAAATGGTTCGTAGGACAAACTAAACACCATCTTCTAGCCAGGATAACATTAAAGCCACTTCAATATGCAGGACTTCATTATTATATTAATAATGAGAAATTACAGAAGTTCTAGTATTTTCTTTCACTACAGTTACTCTACCACTCAAATCAACACTTAAGCAATACCTATAAATGGTTATGCACCATTCTGCAGTCACAGTATAGCTTCGTATTTTTTTCTTTATAGCCTATAAAATTAGACGGCATTTCTACTGTTTGTGGCATTTTTCAAGTTACACATTTTGCATCTCCATGGTAGCATCACAAAAAAAAAAAATCTGTGTTAAAAAAATTCTACATGCAAGCAAAACTTAGTTCCAGCTTTTCAAACAGATCCTCGACCTTGAAATTGCCGAAGACATGTTTCTTATTCTCTGCCTGCACACCTTTCTCCCTTTACTCAGATTTCAACCTCTCCCTCAAAGAAGTTACACAGATCTCTTGGCTGTTTGCAGTATGTGCCTGTTGGTCAGACAACACATGCAGAATTCAGAAAGAGAGCTTCCTGAAGGACACTCTTGTACTGGGCAAGTTACACCCAGAATCCTTTTCATTGGTTCTGAAGCATCTTAGCCTTCATATATAACCTTTCTTGGTCATCTACAATACTATTATTACAGTCACGCCACTCTCTCCTCTTATTCTGTTCCCACCTCACACAAGAAGTACCACTAATCCACCTGAGGACTACTTTATGTAGCCTTTGTATGACTCTGTCAACAGCAACCTCATCTCCTCCAGGACTGAGTACTAGAGGTCACCGAAATGTAGTTACATCCAACTCTCTCCTACAATGGGAAAAACAAGGCGCTGAATGAGACCAGCTAATGCTTCTTTGGCTCTGTCATGTTCCCTTCAGTGGGTTGTAATTCTTAGTTTTAGGAACACTACTCTTAACTATCTTATTTAATGGACTCCTCTCCCTTATTACACTTCAGTTCAGGAGTAATAGTTGTGACCAAGTCCATGGCAAAACCTCAAAAGGGACTGAAGCACAGGGATATGCCTGCGTGTCAGAATCCATTCATGACTCCTTAACAGCAAACACAAGTGACTAGTTTATTCTAAAAACATTCTGAACCATCTGGAAAACATTAGCTTAACAACAGCACAGATTTACATCAGAAGGCTTAAAAATCTGGGATTATTTTGAACATGCTCAGCTGTCTCCACATAAGAACTTGAAATGTTTAACAACAGATACAACTTAGGAGTTAATGCTCCATTAGGTTATCAAACAGAACAGTGTATGTGTGTAATGAACATTAATATAGATGAAGTAGGCCTAGTTGGGTTTAAGATTCCACATGGCACAGTAAGGATCCGCACTGCATAGTCCTCCTTACTTTCACATCTGATCCACTTGCAGCCCGTTACATTTTCTTCATTACCAATACACGAACTGCAGTTAGAAAGGCTTTCACAGATGCCTAAAAAAAAAATAGAAATGCATCAATTAGGACAAAATTACCCCTGTCAAAAGAGCAACTTCACCCACAGAACATCTCCCACGTTAAGGCACAATCCTTCTCACTCAACTAACTACAACTGAAAGCTACAACTTAGGAATCCATTTGACAAGCCACAAATACATTTCCCTCCAGACACTACTGATACTGTGAAACCAGACCCCACATGTACACCAAGATTATGCCTCATGCAACCTCTAACTATAGTAAACTCAGATAATAGTGAAATCCACCAAATTAATTTTGCAGAAGTTCATTGAAACCTCCGATGGTAAGAGCTTTGCTCCTTTTTATTACATTTTTCCTTTATGTAAGCTATTAACAACCCTACACTAGAAAGCAGACAAAGCATGGGAAATAAAGACAAGAACCTAGAGGGCTTCATACACAAAAGCATATAGAGAGCAGAAAGAAAGTAAATCTCTATTCATATTTTAATCACAGCAGAAGCCAGCAACCTAACCAGTCCAGCTGCTTTTTATTTCTATCTCAAACACTGTTGCCTTAAAACCACAGTGACAACACATCCACTGTCTGGATCAAATAAGATCTTCTCCCAATCTATAATTTTACTGCATTAGTTTTAATTAAGACTTACTCATACAGCCATCATACTCAGAAAACCCACATACAACCCACAACTCCTTACATCGCATACTCTCCAGCACATTTCACTTCATATCCACCTACTCCAGGCACCTTTGGATGACCTTTCACTTTTCTCCGCTCTGCTCCCTAGTGAAGGCAACACTGCTATTCACAGATCCTTGGCAATCAGCACGGTAATTTACATCTCAAGATAACAACTACAAATGCATTAACTAATTTCAGTATTCTCATAATTTGAATTAAGCCTGAATCCACCTGGCCTTCCTCTTGGTTACGGTCAGATCAGGCTAGAAATATTGCCACTATTTCTTCACTTCCAAGAAACAGAAGAAGATATGAAAAGATCTTTTTTGGTTTGCATCAGTGAGGTATGCAAGAGACTTGCCCTGTTCCCTTCAGAAATAAGGTACTTGAAGTGGTTTAAGAGCTATATGACAGTTTCTGGATGACAGATTTCAGAAAAACAAAACCCAAGTCATTTATTATTCTGGGTATACACCTGAAGAACGATCACGGCATGCATAACACTCACTTCTGACAAATGAACAACGTTCACTTTTGTAAATTCCCCACTAGTACATAGAAAATTTAGCACAGTACATCTGTAGAGACAGGAGGACAGTCAGTGCAGCCAGCTAATACCAGGTGCGCTACGGCTTTTAGTTTACTTTCAAAACAGCCTTCCCCGACTAGCACGGAAGAGGAACAGATCTGCAAGGGTAAAGGATCAGGAGACGTTTTTATCACAGCAAATGGTGTCAAGAATGAGCTGTTAGCTTCAGAATGAGGCTGTCAGATGTTCTCCCAATGCTACTCCTGCTGTGAAAGGCTCTCTTAGGGTCAGATGTTCTCCCAATGCTACTCCTGCTGTGAAAGGCTCTCTTAGGGTCTTTATATGGGGTAACAGCTAGCTCCCCAGCTCTCCTCATCAGCAGATGCCTGCTCTTCACTGAAAAAATGACGCTGGTACCATGAACTCGGCTCTTAAGCGTAGGAAAGCTCACGTTTGCTCCCAAGATAAACCTCTCTGTTGTACTGGCTCCTACACAGGGAAAATTCAGATATTCCCCTTACACTTGAGGAGGAAATGTGGGAACGGTAAAAGAAGTCTGTCCTGCTGGCCCAACACTGCCCTCTCCCGCCGCACCGGAGAGGTCGTTAACCTCTGGCTCTCCGCAGTCCTCAAGCAGCTCACGGTTCCGACAGGGTGCCCGATATTAGCCTACATCACGTCGACGGTGGCAGGGCTGAAGAGGAAATCTAGAAGGGCTGAAGCAGAGGTTATGGGACAGCTTCACACTTCGCTGCACCCAGCACCACTATGCAATGAGGCCAGAGAACATTAAAGCGCTTCCAGAACAACTTCTTTCCTTAGCTTTCTTGGGGCACGCGGCACATTTTATGGTTCCTGGCCACGTAAACACTTTAGCAAATAGCTCACAGAGCCAGAAAGATTAGACAAGCCCACAGGACGAATAACGAGGCTAACATCAGGGTAACGAAGAACCAGCTGCAGTGACGGAACAACACTGCTTACACGAGTAACTCCCGCAATTTGACCTATATTAAGTTTGCTAGAAACAAACGCGCCGCGCACGTTTTACTGGACGCAAAGCTACCCGCTGCTAGTCCTTTGCTGCATACGAAGGGGGGATACTGGAGGTGGCGTCAAACGGCGGTAACGGATTTCACGCCGCACGCACCCAAATACTCCGCAGCGAGGGAAAAAACGAAAGCGAGAGGAGAGGAGCCAGAGGGAAGCGGGCAAAAAGCTGGGCGGGCTGCCGCCGGAGCGCTGAGGGCGGCAGCGCTGCCGCCGCGCGGAAGCGGTGGCGGCCGAGCTGCGAGGGAGCGCAGGGCGGCTCCCCCGCCAGGCGGCCCCCATCCACCGCGGTGCTCCCCGCCCGCCCGGCGGGCGCAGGGGGTCGGTCGGCGGGCCGCCCGGCCGGGCTCGGTGCGCGGAGCCCGCCCCGCTCCCCGCGCAGCGCCGGACAACGGGCGGGGCGCGAGCGCGGGAGGGGGAGGGGCTGCCCCGTCAGCAAACTGCCGGGGGAGGGAGGGGGGTCGCGAGGCACTCACCAACGGTCGCGGTGCCGCTGCCGGCCGCGCGCGCCCAGCGGCTCTGCGCGGCCCCCGCGGCCAGCCCGCAGAGGCAGGCCAGCCAGAGGGCGGCGAGGGGGAGCGCGGGTCTCCAGCCCATGGCGGCGGTACGGCGGCGGTGAAGCGAGGGGTGGCGGCTCCCGCTCGTAAGCGCTTCCCTTCGCCCCGCTCCGCTCCCGCTGCCTCCGCGCACCCTCTGAGCGCCGTCACCCCGCCCCTCGGCGTCACGTGAGCGGCACCACCTCGAGCTGGCCCCGCCCTCTCCCGCGCGCGGGCCGGCCGCAGCGACCGGGGCGGTGGAGTGGTTCCGTCTAGCCTTCCCCTCCCCCCATTCGGCGAGTAATGGAACGGTCCCCAACGTAGCGCGGCGTCCCTTCCCCACGTGACCCCGCCGCCCCGGGGGAGCATTTCCCGCCCGTCACGTGCTGCCCTACCGCCTCACCACCCCCACGGAGGCCACGCCCCCCGCTGGGTCCGCGGAGCAGCGGCAGCTCATTGGCTGGGGTCGAGGCGAGGGGCGGGGACAGGGCGCGGGGGGCGGGGACAGGGCGCGGGGGGCCTCCCCCCCCCGCGGGCGCCGTGCGTGAGGGGAGGAGGGCGTGGGGTGGCTGGCGGCCGTTCCTCTTTGCCGCTGCTCTGGGAGCTAGCGCGGGCGAACGGCCGGTTGGGGGGCTCGCACCGAGTGGCGGGGAACGAGACGCTCCCACCGGCAGATACGAGCCGCCCGGGGAGGGCCGGTCGCGGCGTGGCGCCTCTCGCTCCCCTGCGGGGCGGCCGCTGGCCATGGCGGCCCGCGCCCTCCGGCCGCCCCAGCGGTGTGGCGGTGCGGGAGGAGGCGGAGGGAGCTCGCGGCAAAGGGGTTTGAGATCCCCGTGTTGCCCAGGCCTGGCTTACTCTGGCCTGGGGGAGGCCGGGGGCCAGCCGGTCGCCGCTCCGCAGCCCGTGGCTGGCTCACACCCCTGCAGGCTGCCGTGTGGGCTGCGGCGACTTTCCCTGGAGCTGCTGAGGCAGAACTCCCGCCCTGTCACCCTGCTGTCACGGCACCTCGGGCTCCAGCTCTTGCGCCCCTGCCAACTCCAGTACAGTTTTTTGCGGTGGATTTCTCACAGAGAGATTTTAGCTGGTGTGAGGTTCACTTCTTCCACGAGCTCTTTTCTACCCTGAAAAAACTTAGAGAATTGTACGTAATAGTAGTTCAAATAAATATTAATAATGATCACACATGAAGCTTAACAGCGTGCAACAGTTGCACGTTGTTGTCCCAACTGTGCTCCAGTCAGCGCTAGTGCCATCGCAGGTAGGAGCAACATGCTGGGAGTCCATAACGAAATGTCTGTAGTACTGGAGAGGAGGCATGGTAAAAATTGTCGCCTTCATCTTCACTCCTGTCACGTCCAGCTCTGCTCTAGAGAGCTATGCACCCTGGAAAAGGGTGTTTGGGGATCCCGTCACAGAGGAGAATTCCCCCTCTGCCTATTTTTTTCCCCATCTCTGTCCTTTGTTTTTCCCTAATGCAACTTGAGTCAATGTATGCTGTCAGCAGTGGACTCCGCAAATAAATATTTGTTAGCATAAATCTGCCTCAACGTTTTGTGCAATGCCAACACAGGCAAATGTTGGGAAACCAAGACAAACATTTATGCCTGCTTGTAATAAAGGAGAGCCAAGCTAGAGCGATAAAGCAAATTTTAGTATGGTCCTGATTTGAGAGAGGCACTATCATAATGAAAAGGCATATAAAAAAGGAGAGTTATAACCAGGAAAAGTCTCCCCTCTTTCTCCTAAGTGTGAGCTGGACTTGGGCAGTAGAGAGGAAACTGCCAAATAAATCTCTAGCTTAATCTTCCATTTTACTTTCTTTCCTGAAGGTGTTTTATTGCCATGAGCCAAGAGACCAACACAAATTCAGAAACTTTAAGGCAAGCTACCTATCGTGATTACTGCGCGAGCTCCAGAAAGGTCTGTGGGACTGTTGGTAATACGTAATTTGGGTATAGAGCTTTCTGACAAGCTTCTGTACTGTTGTATATTGTGGTGCTTCGCTAGTGGGCAGGATGGCTAATGCTTTGCCTTCCCGCAAAGGAGTCTTAGAGTGAAAATATAAAAAAAGGGCTGCAAAGAAAACCGCAGAGAATTAATATTGCAATATGGACAGGAACCTTGTAGCAGCTGCAGTGAAATGACCAAACATGTTTTGTTGGATGTAAATGTCAGTGACATCTGAATTTATTTCTGAAAAGTGATAAGGTGACTCAAGTCACACGCTTGCTTTAGTTATCTTTCATTCTTCGTGTACTTGTTACTGGAGTGTTAGTGTTAAAATAGTTCAGTTATTCCAGCAATTTGATTAAAGTTGCTGTCTCTTCAATGAGAAGAAATAATTTTCACATTCCTTATGAAAATACTGTGTTTCTCTTCTAACTTTAAATAAGCAGCATGTGAAATAAATTGAGGAGCAGCATAAATATATATTGCAACCTAACTGAAACTGCACTGAGCATTGAATATGGGAGTTTCCTATGGCTTCCACTCATCCCTCCTGGCCATGCCTGCAGAGATTTTGACGTCTTCTGGGACAAGGACCAAGGGTCTCCTACTGGGATCAGGGCTTGATTCACAGGATCTCTTGTGATTTCACTAGATATCTGGCATTATTTGAACTCAGGTTTTCCTTTTTGCAGTTCTTGTGGGTTATGATATTAAATGTATCTCCAGCGGTTATCATAGTGTTTTATGAGGGATGCAGTGGCAGTTCTTTGATGTGCTGGACACATGAAGTGTCATGGTTGCTGCAATCTGCATTTCAGGAGGACTACATGCTAAAAATCTCTCCTTTTTAGAATGAAAGCAAATAGGATATATGTTAAATGGGATTGATGAAAGACGAGACCCTAATGAGTATGTATACATATATATGGAAAAACTAAGAGAAAATAAAATAGATGATAGAACTAAGATTACCAGCAGGGCAAGAATTACGGCTACAGCTCATCTCTACAAGCAAGTGAAAACATGTCTATCATGTAATCCAGGGGGCTGGTGGGAATCCAAGTGAATGATAAATGTGGTTTGTCTGTTTTTTCTCAAAGTCAGCATCTCGGGACTTTGTTGTAGCATACAGTCAGCAGGATCGTGGCAGTCTGGGTTGTTGTTGTTGGATTTAAAACATCACATTCATCACTCTCTTCATTTTTCGTTGCGCTGTTATATACTTAGTGGTTAGCCAGGCGTTTACCTCTGTTTTGAATCTATGAGGAATTCCAAACACTGCATTACTGGAAATTTATGTAAAGTTCTTGGCAAAAATGGGTGAAAGCTAAGGGTCTGCAGATGTCCATTTTAGGGAAGCACATTTTAAATGTAATAAATGCCCAGGAATTGTGTCAGATTGTGTTGTATCAGTTGGTGCTGGGCAAGATGTGATAACGGGGCTTTTGAAGAGGTTCCAGAGGAGTGTACTGCAGTTTGGGGTGGTGGCAATGAATGAAAAGAATTTTAAGTAGTTAAACTGAAGGGAACAGATATTTGGTTCAATTTGTAAACATCTGTGTTCATTTCCAAATTGTCATTTCACCTAATGAAGGAACCTCAGCAGGGGCTCCCCCACTTTTTCTCGGGAGATGCTTTTAGGCTGAGGCTCTTGCATCTGCCCCCTGCCCGAGCTGCATCCCCAGGGATGTCATAGCCCTGCCTGTGCCTGGCCTTGGGGACCATTGACCTGGCCCTCCGGCTCTCGCTATGTCCTGACAGCCCAGACCAGTGCTTCTCCCCTCACAGCATCTGAGGTAGGAGCACGATTGAGCTCTGTTGAGCTGTCTACTCACTGCTGCTCCTTAACATCCTCAACCTTATCAGAATTACAGTGTCAAGATTCTTTCTATTAAGTTTGTAAAATCATTACACTGACCCATTTTCTTCGTGCAATAGCTGTATCGCATCATTCTGATCCATTTGATATGCTGCATAGTTGATATTTTCAGTAAAGTTCTTTCAAAAGCAGTCCTTTGGAGTACCTTTTTTCTCCCTGGAATTGGTGGCAGGAACTCTCTTGTCTCTGACTTATGGCTGGGGGTCAACAGTGGTTTTGTTAAGTGTATCCCAGGCAATAAGTATACAAAGGGCAATAGCAGAGAGCTGTAGCCATGACGGTCTAAAAAGGAAAGTGAGGCTGGTCTGTAGGAGGATGAAATATGTTGTCTGGTGCAATTAAAATGAACATATACTTCAGAGATCGCAGGACTTCCCCAGATCAGTGTGGACTACCTACATAGCTGAAGGGCCACCTAACAATTTCTGTTGACCTTAGCAGCCTTCCTCAGTCAGATTCAGAAACCCTCTGACCTCAGAGTAGGTGAACTACATTGTAGTTAATGACTTCATGCTCCAGCTTTGCTCTGATCAGTGTTTGAATTGGTAAGGGGTATTGACTGGAGCCTACTGTCCATGGTTTATTAGCACGCTGGCCTTGCGATTTTAACACATATGCCTGTACGAAGAAAATAACTTAGTATGTAGTCTGAGAGCTTCTTTCATCACTTTTCATTTAGAGCAGTTTCTAAAAGAGTGTTTTGCTGGAGGAAGAAGCCCAGCATAAAACTCTAATAAAGCAAAACTTGAAAGACACCAGTTCTTCCTGCAGCAGTGACACATTGCATAAACAAACCACTCTGTAATCCGGTAAGGTACTAGTTTTCTCAGGATGCAGGTTCCTGCCATCTGCCCTTTATAGAGGGATTTTTTGTTTATGGTTGCTGGGGAAGGGAACTTCTCCAAAACCAGCAGCTGGCAATGGAAGTCTTCACCTCCCTGTCTGCAGACAGCCCCTGAATTACCCAGCCTTTTGGAGATCCCATGGCTTGCTTCTGGGCTTGTGCGTCCTCCAGATGTTTGTGCACGCCACTTCTCTGGTCTGGCTCCCTCAGAGGAGGCAATGCATTCCTAGTGACTTGATCAGAGATTTAGGTTACTGGAGAAAATATGGCACAAAATATCATTTTGGATTGAGTTTAAGACGATTCTTCCTTTCCTGTTTCATTGTTCATCGCCTTGGGCTCTGTAAGCATATTCAACTTGCAGGCACTGGGGAACCAGGGTTGAAAGACACACTCTTTCTTTTAGGTGACCTCCTTAATACTGGATGAAAGATTTTACCACATTTTTTCTGTCAGAGTGTCCTGTCACGACCAACGCAAATACAGTAATTGTGGCTTGCCTGAAGGATCATTATGCCTGAAATTCAAAACATTTCCTGGTTGTACTCTCCTCTTCTCGCTATAACATTTACCATGTGGAGTAACTTCAACCAGTTGTTCCCTGCCCAGTCACTCCATGTGGCTTTCCTGGATCCCGAGCATACGGCACCCTGTATGTCGTACATCCAGCCATCATAGCTGTTACCAGGTCTGTGACTTCTGGCACAGGATCAGCTTTCTGATGCTTGACACGATCAGGCGTTTGTCTGCCCTGAGGGATCCTGAACACTGCTCATTGCCAGAGCATGAGTTTCTGTGCTGATTGCTGCTCGGATCAGGTTGTTTGGACTTGCTATGCTCTGGCTCAGTCCCTCATGGGGATGCTGGGGACACCGGGGTGCAGCCGTGCTACAGAGCAGACCTGCTGTGGGCGACCAACTCAACAGTACATAAAAAAATCGATTAATTGATCTTTTAGCATTGTCCTCTGTAACCTGCAGAACTAAAATTGGTTTTCTGACTTTTATCTTTACACATTTGAATACAACTTAAAATCCTTGCAAGAAATAAGAGCCGCTAACCTCCATCCCACTGCTGGGTTTCGAAGCCATATCCTTTCACAGCAATAGTCTCTATTACTTATGAAAAGCAATTTGTCAGGAAATGTGTTATTTTATGAAAAAAATACACCGTATTTTCATCTTTGGCACAGAAATATGAAGTGCAAATAATTATTCTCTAGGCAGTTTAATTGATTTGAAATGTTCCTACAGAATACTTAGTTCTGTATAGATTGCAGAATGCTTTAGAAAATAAAAGGACAAAATGTGTTAAAGGCTCCTTAGCTACCTACAGACATATACAGATATTTTAGATTAAAGAATCTTTCTGTTTTGTGCCATAAGTAAAGAAAAACATAACTCCCCTTGCTAAAATTAAGACAATCTCTGTACCCACTCAGAGCATGTGGATATCACTCTAGGTCTGTGCCCTCTTCAGGCATTCAGTTAAACATTTGCTGATTCATTAAATTCATTCCCATTTGGCAAATACACTTAAGCATGTTACTTCTCACGAAATCCATGGCCTTAACAAAATTAGGTCTCTCCTAATACTCCTGTAATTCAGCCTTTCCCATCTGGCGCTGTTTGGTGGGGTTTAGCGGCTCGTACAGGGAGCCTGAGAGCAAAGGTCGCTCAGCACAGCGCTCTTCATAGCACTGGAAATAGAGGTGAGAGAGCTGCACGCTGACGGTGCCCGTGTAGCCCTGGCACAGCAGGGCTGGTTCAGCCTTGTAGCTGCATCCAAGCCTGACGAATGCTCTTTCCTTTGGACTTCCAATGCACTTGGTTATGGCCTCTCTTTTCAGGCTGCATTTTGGTTTTCCACACATCTTTCCATGCTTACCTGCCACCCTCTGCTGAAGGCACCCATGCCCGAGCTCTGCACTGTACATCAGAGATCTTGCATGTAAGAAATCCCTGACACTAGCAATCATTGTGTATTATATATTTGCATCCACACGTAACCTTAAACTTTCCTGCTTTTCAGTAACTTTATAAACTATATTTTTCTCTGTTTAAGTGGCAATAGTCACATTTTTGTTATTTGAGACCATCTTCCAAATATAATGACTTAAAGCTCACGCCTGCTCTACCATTTCCTGCTTTTAGCCTGATGCATCCCAAGCTGATTTCAAGGGTGTTACTTTTAGTTTGTAGTAGTCTGCAGGATCAGATGTCTGGCATCCAGAGAGGCTGCAGTTCTGCAAACACTTCTTTTTCTCCTTTGCTCCGAGATGCCTGAGTTACCATATGAGATGCCTGAGTTACCATATGCCGACTATATCTGGTATCTGAGCTATACGGGGCAAACCTGTCAGGGCAATTGTGCTGTGGGGGTTGTGGCAGAGGCAGAATTTAGCCAGGAACAGTTAGCTTTATCCCTATAGGCGTGTGTCCATCTGTCCACTTGTGCTTTAGCCATATATGCATTTTATCGTGTCTGCTTGTCACTATATAACCATGTTAACACCATTTCTTATAAACTGTAGGCTGGCACTGGGATATGTTAAGTCTTTTTCTATACTTCTGTAAAAGTGCTTTTTAACAGCTTATGAACAATTTTTTTAAGCCAAAAGAATGATTCCAAGCCATTCTCATGTGCAAGAAGTGCTTTTATTTTTCCCTTAAGAGAAAGCCATCAAGGTCTGTAAAAGCTGAGCGGAAAATAGTGTTCTACCTTACAGCAGGCAGGAAAACCAGCTGACGATTACGGCTCGAAGGTCCCACAGTTAACAATCTTGCAGGCTACTGTAGGCCTTTCATTATACGTAGGTACGGCTTCCAGTCTCTGGAGGACCTCCGTGCCCTCGATCAGCTGCCTATGGGGGTGGAGAAAGCACACATATGATCTGCCTCCATCCAGAGCCAGCTCCGAAGCCTCCGCTTGTAGGAGGCCATAACAAACCCAGGCACTGGTTTCCTGCTGACAGGCTGCACCCACACTGCTCTTTAAAGAGTCATTCCTTGCAATGGAGTGACAAACGCCATCAGTTCTGGATTAAGTAGCCCCTAGTTAGCATTTTAGGGGAGGTGAAAATACTATGGCTTTATGCAGCTACATTTATTTAAAGAAATAAGCATTGTACCATGTGCCCCAGCTACAAATGGCCATTACTTTTGAGGAAGAAGGAGTCAAGAGACATGCTGACAGAAGTGACAGTATTAGAGGTGACTCCCTGAGAAATACCTTTTGTTTCCTTCCTTCACAGCACCAATCTGTATCCTGAAAACAGTCCAACATTTTGCAATCTTTATGATTTTCAGCCTGTCCTGCTCCCTCCTGCAGGCACCGGCACAGTGATTAATGCCAGCAGTGCTCCGGAAAGCTTCACACCATATCCCACCCCACCCCATCCCATCCAGCACAGTGGTACCAAGCAGGGAGGACATTGCAGGCAGCCCTTGCCCAAGCAGGGACATCAGAAGGACTGAGCCAGCACAGAGCTGCAGAGTGCCCGGCTGTCCTCGTTGTATGCTGTGGCTGCTTTTTGTTCCCTCAGGATTAAACTCCCACTCATATTTAAGAGGGCCTGGCTGTACGACCATGGATCCTGCACCTTTCAGATTACACAGAGCTGGTGGCAAGGCAGAAACCTGAGGTGAACACCGCTGGTTATAAGTATATCCAGCCAGCAAGCACTTTTGGTTTATTCCCTTTGTAGGTGAGACAGTTATGCTTTTAGCTTCCTTTAAAAATGCTGTCTTCCTCCATGATGTGGTTACATGGAAACTGCACTGTGAATTTCTCTCTCTATGGTAATACTTACATGTTTTGCATCAAGCAAACTGCTCAGAGCAATAATCTTCCTTATTACATTCCTGAAAACCTAAAAATCTTAACAGGGCCAGCCCTATACACTGACCTACTGAGAACAAACTCTCAGCACGCATTCACTAAGATAATTTCTTTCAGCTTGTGAGCGCAGAGAGGAGCCTGGAGGCTTTGCTCAACACCCCCTGTCCGTCAGGGCCCACCCTTGGCTGACCCCGAGCTATGCAGCATGGATTCGTAGCCTTCATCCCGCAGAGGCCCCAGCACCTGCCTTAGCTTTGCTGTAGGGTTTTCCAGCTTGAGCAAGCCAGGCCAGTGCAGAGAAAGGGAGGGATGGGTGTCAAATCTGACTTATCCATCCTCCCCCTGGCCAGAGGCATCTATGTTGCAGCTGCTGGAGGGATTTCATGGACGCTTCCTCCTGGGCAGCAATGTCCTGCGGGGCCAGGGCGACCTCCCGCACACTGCAGTGTTGGCAAGCTTGTGTGTACGTACCCAAAAGCCACGTATTTTTTGTCCAGGTAGGGAGCTGGCTGGAGGGTGATGTAGAACTGCGAGCCATTGCTGTGGCGTCCTTTGTTGGCCATCCCGAGGACCCCTCTTCCCTTGTGACGGACGGAGAAGCTTTCATCTAGGGAAAGAGTTTTGGGATGAAAGGCTGCAGTTGTGTTGCTTCCTTTGCTGCTATTCACCGTAGAGCTTCCTTTGGCCAGATCCCGCAAGCTCCCCCTTTCCATCTTCCCTGCTCTCTTTCCCTTCTCCTTTTCCCCCAAAGGTCTCATTGAGTCTCATGTGAGCAAAGTCTGGTTTGAATCAATGATGTCCTTCCTAAAAAGAGCTTCCCATTACTGCCTAGTGCTTAAGCCAGTCAGGGTGCTCCCAGAGCAGGAGCTTTATTCAGCAGCTGTGGCAAGGAGAGGAGGCAGGCGATGGGAGACGCAAGGCAAGAGCTAGCGAGAGCTGTGAGGAGGTGAAGAAGATCCTCCGTGATGGCTGAGGAGGGAATGGTTAGGGAGAGAAGAAACGGCTCTCAAGAGGGCTGACTGGGGAAGGAGAGGCATAAGGCATGCTTGGGTTTGGGGGATGATGGCAAGAACCTGATTCCTTCTCCTCCATGGATGGGAGCCCAGCTACGAGGTAGGGAGCAGGGGGTGCACTGATCCTAGCCTCCTCCCTCACCTGTCTCTGACCTGATCACACGGAGCAGTCAAGAGCCCCATCGAGCTCTCAACAAGCTTGAAGGAAACTGTAGAAATGTTTAGATTTTATTGTTCTCTGATTTTTTCTAAAATTCTTTTTACCCTGTTGGAGTGCCCTTCTCAGAAACTGATTCATAAAAATGGTAATTAAATTTTAACGGAACAGTTACTCCCTGACCGCTGCCTTGCGGTTTGCAAAATGACTTCAGCAGTCTAATTCTGGAGTAGGATGCTTTGTCCTATGACATGATGCTCCAATCTGAGTGATTCTCTGTAATTACCTCAGTCCTTTCAGCTCATTACAGTAAAATGCAGTTGTGTCCCATTAATTTCAGCAAGCGTTGCAGTGCCCGGACGCGTGCCAAGTGCAGAGTCTCCCAGAACACTACCGGCTGACAGAGGCATCTCTCACCCTTTTCAGATATCAAAGATATTTGCCCTCAGTGTAAAACAGTTTGGCGGGAAGTACTGGGAAAGCAATCTTAAAATAGAAAGGCGTACCCAAGTGAACGCCTTACTCAAGGATGAAAAGCAACTTTTAATTAAAAAGAGGGAGGGGAAGAATTAGCAATCCTCTCCTTTAATACATCAACACGTGGCGTATGTGCAATATGAGTAATAAAACTCTTCCAGGGACACTTTCAAGGCTGACAGATTCCAAATTAAATCCACCTTAAAATTACTTAAGTGATTTTTGATGCATTGTCACCTTCCCACATGGCATAGCAGCTTCTTTCCTGGGTAGCACCGGGAAAGCACAAGCTCTGCCTGGAGGAGGATGGAGCCGGGACCAAAACACCGGGTGCTCGTTTTCCTCCATGGACAATTTCTGCCTGAACAGAAAGTGCAAAGGGTGCGAGATGTGCACTAGCACAAATCTATTGGGTGCCATTGCTGGAAAAGAGGATTCATAAACTTTTAAATCCTCAGTGACATCTGCCTTGCAAACAATTTAACAGACAGTCCTATTTTTTCCAATACGAGCTTGTGTTCTGAGATGTGCGTGTCCCAAGAGTCCAGGCTTGCTGCTATTTCAGGAGCTCCAGCATCAAAGAAGGCAACCCATAGCATTTGCTGCCTTAAACCCTGCACGCTGGGCTTCCACTTCCAGCAGCTTTCCTGCCCGCCAGTGCTGCGACTCAGCCGGGGAGAGTGGACTAGTGACCCGCCTCCAGCCAGCTTTTGCTCCGTCCATCCCGGGGCCTCGAGGTGAGAGTGGCTTCTCCTCGCGAGCGGGCTCTTCAGCGTCTTGGGAAAGAAAGTTTTCAGCTACACTTGGCATTTCTGATCTCACTGTTGGCTGCTGCCCAGCCTGCTCAAATGTCACATCGTTTGCACCATTGGCAGTGGGAAAGCTTTTATATAAGGGAACATAAATCAGTTTGAAAAGTGCTTTAACTGTCATGTAAACATCTTTATGGGGAGCATTTAATCTAAACAGAAAATCCCAAATGTCTATGTTAATTATATAGGTTGTTTTTCTTAAATATTGCATGTTACAATGTTCTTTTCTCTTTACATTTTATTACTTTATACCAGTATGGGGGAACATTTTTTGTTAAACTTAGCTCATGTTGTCATTTCTCGACTTTCACGGTTTTGTGTGAGATTGAGAAGTAACTCCCCTTGCATCCACAGAGTCACGGACCTGCTGGCAGTGATGCCTGCGGTGTGACCAAGCCTGAAAAGCTGCCTGGGGTCCAGGAAATCTGGAGTTAAAGCTGATTTACTTCCATTGCTTTAAATGCCTTTAAACAAGTGGTATCGGGTGCCTGGAGATCCATAGCTAATCCACTTCTGCATTTCTAAGGTCCTGTCCACAATGGTGAGTATTCCAGTTTGAAGCAGGCAGTGGGCGACCATCAGCCCTCATTTAGGCGGGGTTCTCCGGGTGGCTGGTGGAGCCTTGCTTCGCATGGGGGACACCAGAGGAGGGGGACAAGGTTACAGATCAAAAGGTGTCCTTGTATTAGCTCATGCTAATACAAGCAGATAATAATTCTGACTGAAAAGCAAACCCTTTTGCTTTAGGGAGATGAAAGGAAATTCCCAGGTTATTCTGTGAATAAGGTCAGATCAACAACTTGATTTTTGCAGAAATTTGTGCAGTAGGATAGCTGAGGAAACATACCTTCAAAGGTGGGACCATAAATTGACTCTCCTTCATCTCCCTTTCCGGTTATGATGTCTGCAGGGTAGATAAAAGTAACAGTCAGAGACCAGGTTTATCACAGGCCTTACTGGGGGTTGTCAATGGGCAGCTCAGCTGAGGTCAGAGACGTGGGTTGCGCATCGCCCTCGGGGAACAACCTCATCCATCTTTCTGTTTTACTACTGAAATTTTAACAGCCCTTTGGGAAGAGCCTCTGCTTCCATCCCAAGAGACGGTCTCTCTATGGAGAACTATTTCATGCGGTGCATTTAATCACTGCCCCTCTGAAGCTCGTATCTCAAGTGAGAATACAGCATCTCCCCTTCTGGGAGATCTCCTGTGGTGGCAGCGCGCAGCCGAGGAAGGGGTGTCCCGGAGAAGGACGTCTGACGGAGAGAGTAGGGTTAGAATCACAGAATCACAGAATCACAGAATGTTAGGGATTGGAAGGGACCTCGAAAGATCATCTAGTCCAATCCCCCTGCCGGGGCAGGATTGCCTAGACCATATCACACAGGAACGCGTCCAGGCGGCTTTTGAATGTCTCCAGAGAAGGAGACTCCACAACCTCTCTGGGCAGCCTGTTCCAGTGTTCAGTCACCCTCACCGTAAAGAAGTTTTTCCTCAAATTTAAGTGGAACCTCCTGTGTTCCAGCTTGCACCCATTGCCCCTTGTCCTGTCAAGGGATGTCACTGAGAAGAGCCTGGCTCCATCCTCTTGACACTTGGCCTTTACATATTTATAAACATTGATGAGGTCACCCATCATTCTCCTCTTCTCTAAGCTAAAGAGACCCAGCTCCCTCAGCCTCTCCTCATAAGGGAGATGTTCCACTCCCTTAATCATCTTCGTGGCTCTGCGCTGGACTCTCTCTAGCAGTTCCCTGTCCTTCTTGAACTGAGGGGCCCAGAACTGGACACAATACTCCAGATGCGGCCTCACCAGGGCAGAGTAGAGGGGGAGGAGAACCTCTCTCGACCTACTAACCACACCCCTTCTAATACACCCCAGGATGCCATTGGCCTTCTTGGCCACAAGGGCACATTGCTGGCTCATGGTCATCCTGCTGTCCACTAGGACCCCCAGGTCCCTTTCCCCTACGCTGGTCTCCAACAGCTCTGCCCCCAACTTGTACTGGTACATGGGGTTGTTCTTGCCCAGATGCAGGACTCTACACTTGCCCTTGTTATATTTCATTAAATTTCTCCCCGCCCAACTCTCCAGCCTGTCCAGATCTCTCTGAAAGATGAAGAAGATGAGATGAAAGAAGAAAGATGAAAATGCAGCTGTGGTATTATGGTAAGTTAAGACCACTAACTTGTCTAAGAAAAGAGGTTTGATAAGAGAGAAATTCCTATTGAATCAGATTTCTGATGGGTGAGGCACTAAAGAAGCCTGATGCGTCTATTTTTTAATTCTTTTTTTTAAAGAAGTCTGGTTTTGTTACTTTATTTAGACATTGTCTTACACCAGTCAGGTTATGGTTAGTCCTCTACAGCAGCAAGCTTGTAATTTTAGGTTGCTTTTATGGACTACATAGATATCTGCATAGTTCTTCATGGCAAGTAGGAGGTGTATCTTCAAAGTATAAACTTAAAATGGATTTAAGCACTCACATTTGGAGCAGGCAAGGCAAACGCAGGTAAGATGGGTGATAGACCAAAAGGGAGTAATGAAGGAAATGCCTTCTGATACACCTAACTATCTTGGTTTCCCTGGGGATGTTGGGCAGGCTGCGTGACCCATCGTTCGTGGTGCCTTTCTCGTCAGTGCCAAACTCCAGGCATAGCGCTGGGGTTCAAACAACTCACCAGCATGTTTGGAAGGGCTCTGACACTTGGCTAAATGCCTCCGTAAGTTAATCTCTCCATAAAACAAGTAATATGTTTTAATTTGGGTATTCTTAGTGTTTTCATGTTTCCAATTAGTTTCCTAATTACTTACCAAAGAACTTCATGGAAAAGTTTTAACTTTTTCAATTAGGTTCCTAAATTCTTTTGAAAAGGTCTTGGATAACCCAAAGAACAAATTATCCAAACTTCTCCTATGTTTAGAAAGTGAGATGGCTAAAAGAGAAAATGTTTTCTGGGAGATTAGCTTTGTCCTGGAGTTCAGCTACTTCTCCATGGATGAAGACTGTTATTCATGCAGATCATCCCACCCCCCTTGCGCTGTAACTCAGATTTACTCCGGACACCTGGAAGTGTACCTCCTCCTTGGATCCACCCGTTTTTCACGAGGCGATGAAAAAGGGAGTTTTTGTAGGTGAGCTCTCGGCCGTCGCAGAGAGACTTTGCTCCTCCGGCGCACAGGACGCGGAAATTCTCACAGGTCTTGGGACACGCGTCCGAAAAGAGCTGCAAAAGCAAGAAGAGGAAAACACGTGTGAAATTCATAGCTGACAACGTGTGAAACTCCTAGCTAATGTCCACTGACCAGATTCCTGTCCCCCCTCCTTTGGCAGGTGAAACCACCATGCTGGGTGTGCTTGTTCCTCACTTTTGCTTTTTACTTCTGTAACATACCTCAAAGAGCAGCCTCCCGACGGGCTGTTCCTCAATGGCTATCTCCAGGTACACAAACATGTGCTGTTTAAAGCAGAAAAACAAATGCAGTGAGGGAAAGGCCGACTCTCCGCGCTGCACTCGCTTCCTAATGCAGGCCAGGGTCCAGCTGCCCGGCGCGAATGGTCTCAGAAAACGTCTGCGGGATTGTCAATGCACAAGAGCATTTCTACAGTTTTGTTTAAATAAAGAAGTAGAGGATGTTTCATTTCTTCATTCTGGGCAGCAATTATCCCAACAGTGTGTTAAAAGCAAACTACTGGGCAGGGGCTGCTTCTTCATCTTGCATTTATTTATTTGCAATATGCCTATTGCAATATGCCTATTGCAGCCCACACAATACAGGTGGGAATAAATGAATCTGCAGGAATAAACGACTGTGCAGGAATACCAGCCATCCCACCAAAACCGACATTTCTCACTCGTCCCAGCCAGCCTCAAATCTGCGTGCAATCGATGCTCCATCTTCTGTGGTATTCATTCTGGTATGACATTTTATTTTTCCCTGCTCTCAATACCGTGTCAGCGCTGGCAGCGCCGCATCTCATGACACCGTGGCATTTCAGGGGGTCTTGGCTGCAAAAGGAGAGGTTTGGCAGTTGGGCTTTTGGTACCCGAGAATAAAGGTACCCAAGACTTTTGGTACCCAAGGGCTGGGCGGTTTGGGGATTTTGGAGCAGCATAGTTGCAGCATGGTACATCGTGGGGCAGAAACCAAGAAACTGCCACGGCTGTGCTCGCTCTCCTTCCTCCTCGTGGTACCTGCCCTTTCATCAGACAACCTCTCCAGCCACTTACAGACGTTGTACCCTTTGTGTAAAACAGTGCTACTTGCCTGGCTGTTTCTCAGATATTTGGCGTAGAAATCCTCAGCAATCGCTTGGTAAAGTGCCTCAGGCTTGAAGTCACGATAGTCCCACTCATGGTAAGACCACTTGAGCAGCTCCTTCTCGTCCCCCAGCAGCTGGCCATCAATGAAGCACATCACCGAAGAGGCATACGCCCACACCTCACCTCTCAGTTCCTGCATTTCAGAGGGACAATAAAGCCTCCAGAGATCAATTACGCACTTAGTGAAGAAGCAATCAGTAATATCCACCACAGGTAAGGTGGCCTGTGGTATTTTTATGCCTTTACTACTTTTAAAACCACAAATCCCGCCAACTGGAAGGGATTGGGCAGCAGCTTTCGGTGAGGTGCACTGACATTGCATGCAGTTATGTGTCCTAAAGGTCTGGATCCTGCTGCTATGGGACATTATCATGACAAGTCATCTGGGTGTCACTTTGAGGGCAGCTCAGACTGAACAGGAAAAGCACCTGGAGAGCCCCATCCTGCCTTGACGGTCTCTGAGAACGTTAAGTAAATTGGGGTGGAAAAGCTCACATCCGAAATCCGTGGTTGGCACTGAGCTGGGAGAGGCTGCAGCCCCGGGGAGAGGACTCATGCCCGAAACAACCTGAGGCCGCAAGAGTTACCTTCTTTTTCTCCTGTAAATATTCATGCCATGCAAATTCTACTAAAGGCTGTATTACAGGATCTGCAAACTTGTTTGGAAACTTCAGCTTCAGAGCCTATATTTTCAAGGTAAGGAAAAAAATTTGCTTACAAGCAGTTTAATACCCTCCCACACCCTATCCTATCACAGCTTGTATTTCCCTTATGAATTACAAACTAAGCCACGTTCTAATCCAGTTACTGCACTGCACCCCTCATGTCTCTGGCGTAATTCCCGACACTTGCAGAAGTACGTGCAAATTGCTCTAAGTCCCTGTTCGCGGATGTACTGGGTCTCTTGTTTTCGATGAAGGGCTGCTTCACAAATATTATGGAATTATACTGGTACTCCCCCGCCCCTCCTTCCCACGTGAGATGGATACAAGCGGTGAGATACTCAAAGATGTTGCTGAGTATCATCAACTGCATTTTTTGCATGCTTTTTTGCATGCACGGGTCGTCACAGTCCTCTGCTGTCCCGGGAGATTGGGCCCAGGGCCTTGGGGCAAGCGAGTGGCTTGGTGAAGGCTGCAAGGTGAACGTTTTCCAGTCCCTGTTGCTTGTACCATTGCCTCAGGAGCACACCGCTATTTAGATACGGGACATTCCTGTCCATCCATTTAGCCTCATCTCCATGGGGGCTGTGGCAACAAGTGCCACAAGCTGTAGCTTAGAGCCAGCTGAGCTGGCCTTAAAAAGTATAAAGCGAAGAAGTGACTTTCTATTCAGCTCACAGTTGCTGTCGTTGGGATGGTGGCTGGAAAAAGAAAAGGAAAAAAGCCAAGAGACGCACACCCCCTGCAGCTATCAGCCTGGCTTGTCCTGAGGGCTGCTGATAGATGGCAGAGCTTTGTCAGCTGTAAATAATTCTGGGGAACAAGCCTGGCAGATAAACTCTTACGGGCGGGGAGGGCATAAAGGTCAGCATTGCGCACCCCACGGTGGGCTGCGTGCTGTGCATCTGCCGCACAGCCGAGCTCCTTGTGAGAAGTCTGCAAAGCCCCGTGAGGTTTGCAGCTTTTTGCTTTCCCATTTGCACCAAGAGAGCTGCATTAAGGGACTTGTCATATGCTGCCTAGCAAGTCTGGCAGAGCTGTGATCGGCACGACATCTTATGCAGCATTGCACAGATGTAAAATTTGGAGATGTAGGAACAAGAAGGTGAGGATGCTGCAACGGAGACCCCCCTCCCTGAGCAGTGCCGAGCTGGGAGTCTGTAAAGCCTCAGTGCCTGTGCCTGGCAGTGCTGAAGAGCAGAAACCTGAAATTCAGAACATTTTCTTCCTAAGAGCCGCTACCGGGCGCAGGCATTCCTCTGCTTATTTACTTCCAGCCCGCACTGCTCCCCGCTGCTCCCAACTCGGCGCTGGGATTGAACCCTGGGGGTTACCTCTGCTGAGCATTTGGCCACGTGGAAAGCCGGGTCCCGGAGCAGCCCCACCACCGTCACCGCCACTGGCACCCGCCGCGGGCCCATGGCGACCTGGCCACCACGAGTCCGAGTCTGTCAACAGATGCCGGCTCCATGGCAACGCCGGACACCAACACACACACACACACACACACACAGACTCTCTCTCTCTCTCTCTCTCGCATAACTTTTCATGACATCATGGAGCAACGCAACAATCATCACATCCCCAGGAAAAATATGTCAAAATCCTATTGCAGATGAGACAGTTGTGATTTTCATGTGGAAAAGATGTTCTGCAGAACAAACCGATGTTAAATACAATGAAAATTATATTAATTTCTCATCTTAATAACAATGTGCACTTTTTTTTTCAATTATATATCCAAATGGCTTATAAAGTGATAAATTTGTACATAACCACAGAGTCTGAACCAAAAAGCTGATAGCCTCATAGTCAGATGTTTCTGAACTACCCATTGCCTGTGAAAAAATCAGACTGAGAAAGAAATCACAAGTTGCAGAAGGGCTCCCCCATGTAGCCCTGAAGTTTCTCTGGTCCGTGTGTGGCTCAGGGATATTGTCTTACATCAGGGTCACACTTCCATAGCTGTTTTGTTGGGATTTGCAGCAATGTTGGAACTGAAGAGCTCCATCCTCACAGTATCAAAGACGGTGAAGATGATCAGATTCTGAAGGTTTATCTACCATAGCTGCTCCCTTGGCCTGAAAGACCCCTGCACAAGATGTCATCATTTCATGTTATGATGTTGTCCTGCTGAAAAAACGCAGAAAATTGAGGGAGATGAAACAGTTTTGGACAAGGGGCCGTATCAAAATCCTGTGGACGAGGCACAGGTACAGGGTGGCAGCAGACAAGCTGGGGGGTGATGGTGGCTAACTGCAGCAAGCTGCGTGTGCACCTGCAGCTGCGTTTCGTAGGCAGTGACTGAGGGGTGCAAAGGGAAGCCCTTTCCTTCCTCGTCCCGAGGGCCGGCACAACGACCACCGGGCTGCAACAAGCAGAACCGAATTTTAGTAGCCAGACCACATGGCTTCTGCTATAGCCAAAAAAAGTCTATAGCAGCCTTGTGTAAAGTCAAGAAGAGAAGCAGCGTACCCAGAGTCAAATATAGCATCAGTAATGCTTCAGAAAATATTCTCTTCGCTACCTATTTTTCTCTACATCCATATTTTTAGCTTGATATGGATTAATGCAACTGAAGTTTATTGGGCCTTTTAAAATGTCTCTTTCCTCCTTTTTGTACTACAAAATGTAAGTTTTAAAACCAGAGCAATCTACTGCATGGTATTTTCAAAAGAAGATTGATGTCTGCATTTTGTAAATGTGCTTAAATTTACACACAAATTCTGTGCCTGAAATTTAATTCTGCACATACATATGACTCACTCCTGTTATTCCTTTTTCTTTAAAAAAAAAAAAAATTTAAGTGGAATTTTTTTTCCCACTTATAATTTCTAGGCATGGAAATTCTTACTGTCATTGTGGGCAAGAAAGGGAATTGACTATAAATGTCCTGCTAATAGTCAACTAATAGTCAAAGTCAAGAAGAAAAGCAACAATTAGCCAAACAAGCTTAACATTATTAGCCAAGAAGCTGGTAGCATCACTAGCTGTACGGGACTTTTTTCTGCAAATTTATGATGGGCTTTTTTTTAAAAAAAACAGCAATCCAAGAGCCACCGATTATTTGCTGTCTCCACCCATTCTGGCTCTTATTTCTCCCCTTCTTTTTGCATCATTTTGTAATTCGGGTGCATTAAAATCTATTAATCAGGTTGCCAATTATCAAAATTATATATGTCAAAATCTTAAGCTGGATGATTGTTATTCATTTCAGCCTCTTTCTGCTACCTGTTTATGACAATATGATGTTCTTCTGCAAGCTTATTCATATTTCTTAGATGAGCAGAAATGTTTTGTTGGTGTTAAGAGTTAGAGGGGAGAGGTGCTGGCACTGCTGTGCTCCGCCAGCTGCGGCAGATGTGCCGTGCTGCATTCGCATTGGAGAGATGATTACCGTGAAGAAAAGTATGGAAAGCACAAGAAGTGGTACAGCACATTTAAATTATGATACCGAAACCGCTTCAAAAGCCAGGCAGCTAATGTTCTTGGAACCGTGAAGTCCTTTGAAATGTGTACACATGCCCCGACACAAGATCCCAGAGTTTTACTTCTGCGGGATTGTCAGAGGGTTTCCTCACTCCAGACCTCTCCACTTCCTGCAGCTGTGGCCATTTCAGTTCCTTTCTGTCCAAGACAGCATCTGAAAGAGACTGAGAAAGAGAACAGAAAGGTAGACTGGATTAATTAAATAAATCCTATAATTGAGAGAAAGCCCCCATGTGAGGGTCCTCTGTCAGGAGAGCTGATAGGGGTCACCCAGTGACATTTTGGTGAAGGGTGAATCAAATGACTACAGCATCGCCCTGCTGAAAGCTGCATAAAGAACAAAGCTATGCTTGTTGAAGACGCAAATGCCAAATAACTTCACAGCAAATACCTGGAGAGGAAACATTACACAGCTTATCTGCTGAAGCTGCTGAACGACAACAGTGTGCTGTGATGACTAGGGGTGGGGCCACCACCACTGTTTTGCTCCAGGTCCTTGTGCTGCCATAAGTCCTTTCTGACAGATACTATGCAGCTGTTAGATCATCCAGCAGTCGAAACAAAGAACACAGGAAATGTCTTCCTACTGCCAGGGAATGAAGGACAGATTCAGCTCCAGAAAGAAGGAAGACCTCCATAAACTTAGTCATCCAGGTGGAAGGCAGAAACTGACATCGCTTTACCAAGAAATTCAAAGCAAAGCCAAAGGGATAACCTGATTTTGAAGATGGCAATGTACTAATGGGGCTGTTCACAACAAGCTGAAGTTCTCCAGGGGACTGCTGTAATAGCCACAAGGCATGCTGCCTTCAAGGGCTAGGAGGATCCAGTGGCTTGAAGGGAACACATCCGAGAATCGGTCCCCTTCAGGAATGCACAGTGGGCTACAGTTGCAGTTGTTAGAAAAACTGGCAGGATAGGGAGTGAGGAGTTGCTAACTAAAGCAAAGCTTTGCAGCCTGCTATTCCAAAGATACGTTCAATTAGGTAGGATTAAAATATTAGCCAGAAATGAGCAGTAAGCATACTACAGTGAGATGCTGGTTCACCTAGAATATGCCTGGATGGTTTTTTCCATTCAGAAGAATTGCTTGGGCCAGAGATGAACAGCAGTCCATCTGGTGTAGAAAACCATTCATTGTTCACCATGTTTTATAGAGTATCTGAAAAGGGATAGAGCATACAGGAATGTCATAGCTCACAGGACTGCAGGTCTGCAAGAAGCAGACTCTTTAGTGCCTCCAATAAATAGATAAAAGAGGTCCTGAAACCATAGCTATGGCAAATACAGCATTGTCAGTTCCTTCTCCACTCTTAAAGAGAACGTGCAGTAGCAGTAGGATGGGGAAAAAGCCTGCACAGATGGACTTCTGACCACGGGAAGATAAGCGTATCCAGGAAGCACCCTTGGCTGCTGCCCGGAGTCTGGGTCACACCTGCTTTGCAAACCGGCCTCCTCCCAGCCACTCCCAAGTTGGACTCAGCTTCTCCTGGATGTGGACACTTATACAGTCAGTGAGATGGTCTGCTGCAGAGATGGAGGATGTGGGGAGATAGATTGAAAATGTACCAGGCTGCTATGCTCACATGGGCATTGGATCAATGATTAGGAACGAACCCCATGCTAACTTTCATTTGAAGGACCTGGGGGTGTTGATCGATGGCCGGCTGAATATCAGCCAGCAGTGTGCCCAGGTGGCCAAAAAGGCCAACAGCATCCTGGCTTGTATCAGAAATAGTGTGGCCAGCCGGACTAGGGAAGTGATCGTCCCTCTGTACTCGGCACTGGTGAGGCCGCACCTCGAATACTGTGTTCAGTTTTGGGCCCCTCACTACAAGAAAGACATTGAGGTGCTGGAGTGAGTCCAAAGAAGGGCAACGAAGCTAGTGAAGGGTCTGGAGAACAAGTCTTATGAGGAGCAGCTGAGGGAACTGGGGTTGTTTAGTCTGGAGAAAAGGAGGCTCAGGGGAGACCTTATCGCTCTCTACAACTACCCGTAAGGAGGCTGTAGCGAGGAGGGTGTTGGTCTCTTCTCCCAAGTAACAAATGATAGGACAAAAGGAAATGGCCTCAAGTTGTGCCAGGGGAGGTTTAGGCTGGATATCAGGAAAAATTTCTTCACTGAAAGGGTTATCAAACATTGGGACAGGCTGCCCAGGGAAGTGGTGGAGTCACCATCCCTGGAGGTATTTAAAAGACGAGTAGATATGGTGCTTAGGGACATGGTTTAGTGGTAGACTTGGCAGTGCTAGGTTAATGGTTGGACTCAATGATCTTAAAGGTCCTTTCCAATTAAAACGGTTCTATGATTCACTAAGGTGAAGTGGGAAAAGACTAAAAAAAAAACAAACCCAGCACACTAGGATAGGTATTAGCAAACACCAACCATGAACTCGATCACGATGACTAACCAGTTGAGATTGTAAAACAAGTATTTTACAAGTAAAGAGAAGCAAGCAAATCTCTTTACTGAATGACTGGCAAGATCGATGCCAGGCTCAACACCCCTACCTTAACCTATGAATAAGCATTCAGTTTGCGAGAGTTCATGGTGAAGCAGTCATCTCTTCTTCCACTTAGACACCAGGAGGTAATCGCTGTAAAACCACTAGTAGTGCTTTTTCAGTCCCTCTGAGCAGAAAAGAGAGCATAGAACAGGTATTTAAAAAAAAAAAAAACAAACAACAAACCCACCTTGCAAAGTAACACATGCTCGGGTGAAGCTTCTCCTGCTGGCAGGATAATTTGATTTCACAGCTCATATGAAAGAATCTGATATTAATCTATCAAAAACGAGATGCTGGCCTGGAAGGCCCACCAGTTTAACCCACACTGCCAGCATCTCGGCTTGCATGCACAGAACAGCAAACTCCCTTGAACTTTCCAGTGCCGAGGTCAAGAAATGCTGTTTACAGCTAAACCGTGAATATAACCAGCAAGCAGAGTTAAGCGTATGCACAACAGTCAAATACACACTTAACACAGTGTGTTTGCTCTACTCCTTCAGCACTTGTTACAACTGTCACCTGGAGAATCAGCCAAAATCTTCAGAAAAAGCCAAAATTTCAAACGCTTGCATTTGAAAAAAGAATAGTAAAATCCTTTTAGAGTTCAGCTACACAGGGTAACTTACAAACGGAGTAGAAGAAACACACAATGGTGTTAATTGCTCACAAAAATGGCTCTTTCTGTAGTCTACTTATTTTCCTGCATTTATGTCTGAAATCCTAATCCCATTTTAACATAGTAAGCAGTGAGATGGATTTGCTAAGATTACTCTGTGTGAGAAAATAAGAAGTTAAGGTGTTTACTGGCTAAGGAGAAAAAATCTTTAAAGAGCTGCTTTGAAATGTAGTTTTTAAGGCACGCGTTTTTTTGCTATGTAGTTTAGTGGCAGCTGGACTGAACAGCAAAGCTGAAGGGGTTTCCTTTCACCTTCAAAGCAATCCTAGGCTTCAGTTGCAGCCTTAAAAATGCACACACAGAAGAGGGATTTATTTTCATCTTTAATAGAAATGCATTCACTAGAAAGGAAGCAAATGGTGTCAAAAGAGCAACGTTTGAGGTGAGAAACCACACGTTTCTCCAGTGCAAGCTACAATGTGTGCTGACAGCTTAAGCAATGCAGGGTGCAAGACGAGTCACTGCGTGCTATCCACAGCAGCTCATTTTTTCAATGGTAATTTGGTAAAAAAGCATAAGAAAACTCCAAAACCAAAACTTCATTCTTTTTATCAAGCAATCACTTTGCAATAGTGGTTCAAGCATAACTGCAGAATCATACTTAATCCTGAAAGAACTTCCTAATGAACAAATCAAAGTTCAAAAAAAAGGAAAGTATTTAAGCTATTTTACTGGTAGTCTTAGAATTTAGCTTGTAACCAGATTTTAAGCATTTCAGGATTCATACGTATATGGCAGAGAAGGAACGCAGTGCAAGCTCCTGTAAACTTACGACCAGACTGTATTATGGCTGCACATTACAGTATTTTAGATGAAATCAAAGTTGTTGGGATGAACCCTCCGTAATATTTATAATAAACTTAAATTTATACAATTAATCAGTAAGATTTTCATAGATGTCATAACAAGCTTCACTTCTATTTTTTCGTCGGTTCTTGCAGCATCAAAACTTCAAGCTTCTGAAGTTCAACTGCAGAACATGCTGGTTCTTTTTGGTGGCAGAAGTATACGAACTGTAATTCTCCCTTCCGAGAGGAAAAAACAAAAGATGAAAAGCCTAACTAGAGTTTTGCTGTGGGACTTTTTTTTCACATTGATTTATTCACACTGTCTACCCTTTTCATGATCCATTTCTATAAAAACTGATCTAGTACTTTGACAAAATGGAAATACTTACCCAAACTCCAGCAGCGTGCAGTCGGGATCCCGCTGAGTAGTCTAGGCTTGAACGACGAATGCCATCAAGAATTTGTGCTCCCCAGAACAAGACAGAATTGACGTACTGGATGGAGGGCAGCAGAAGGCTGCCAAGGTGATTAAAGAGCTGGAGCACACGATGGAAAAGGCTGAGAGAGATGGGTTTGTTCAAGGCCTTAAGAGGAGAAGGAAGACTTTGGGAAGACCTTATTGCTGTCTTCAACTATCTAATGGGAGGGTGTAGAAAAGACAGAGCCGGACGCTCTTTGGAGGCGCAGTGGTAGGACAAGAGGCAGTGCACGCAAACCGGAACATGGGAAATTCCCATTAAACATAGGAAACATTTTTTTTCACTGTGAATATGGTCAAACGCTGGAACTGGTGGCCTAGAGAGGTTGTGGATTTCGATCCCTGGAAGCATCCAAAACTCAACCAGACAACAGCGACATGATCTAGGTGCACCTGCTTTGAGGAAGGTGATGGACCAGACGGCTTCTGGAAGTCCCTTCCACCTTATTCTGTCCTTCTGTGCACTGGGCTTTTACGCCAGTGACTCTCTCTGGGCAGTCATATAAACCAAGCACGTACAAAGATCTTTTGCTTTTCAATTCACCTGCTAATTCCTTAATGTTTACATTTTTCACTTGTTAAAACATAAAATATCAGTGAAAATCGCAAGTATGACATTTTAAAACTGAACTGATGATTAAGCATGTTGCTTTAAGGGCCAGTGGCATTTCATCTGGATTTTAACACGCTAGTATGCTGTGTGAGACGTTACCAGTAGCCGAACGTGAAAATGCAAAGCACGTATTCTGGCATAGCATTTTTGTTAGCAGTCAGTCAGTCATTGAAAACAATCTGTACACATCTAATCTAGTCAGCAAAAATAGCTGTACAACTTCAACGTGATACACCCCATTTATATAGCTCATTATACTCTGAAGTGATTCTATTCATTGTTTAAGTTCCCACAAAAACAATTACCAGCTTTAACATATATTAAAAGTAACATTACATTCTGCTCTCTAAAGTACAAAAAATAACACTTTAAATATACACTGGCTCCTAAGCTTAGACTGACTCCTGTCAGGAAGAGAGTTTTGCACTTCAATAGACAGTGCCTTCAACATCTAGAGCTTTTCAAAGTGCTTGGCAGAGCGTGTGAACACTATCACCACTTACCAGATGATGAAACTAAGGCACAGAGGTCAACTACCTCGGCCAGTCACACAGAGAGTGAGTGGTACAACTAACAGAGCAGAATCTGGGCTTTTCAGTTATCCAGTGTAACCACCGCATCCATTGCCACTATTCAAGTGCAATGGCTAAAGCATTTCTGAGGAGCAAAACTTGTACAGCGTACAGTAAACAGAAGGGGTGATCCAGGGCCAGTTGGAGGCTGCAACAATTTCAACCCAAACCAAACAAATTTGGCAGTCAATAAATCAAAATGCACTTAAGGGAATGATCACATAGAAAATTACACATTAACCTGCAGAGAAAAAGCTCCTTAAATGTAAGACACATGGTGTTAGCTTTGCAAAAAGAACTGATTATCTTAAGCTTGACAGTAGTTCAGGTAATGTTGACTTCAGAGAAGTCGTATTTTCTGATCAGCAGACATCTTAAACGCTGCAAGGTACACTTCTCTGCAGATTCACACAGAAATGCAAATAAGGGGCCAAATATCTCCTCTGTAGGCATGGATGTGTATGAGACACAAAAAAACACACTGCTTGTGAGGTACGGACTAAGTGGTAGAGAAATACCGATCTGGAAAAATACGTGTAATCACTGCCCGGATGAGAAGCATGCTATAGCCTAGCCCTCTGACGACAAATAAGCATTTCAGAAAGCCTGTCCTTGAATAGGATGCTCATGAGATGACTCATTTACTGAGAGAGACTGCTGATTAGATACAGAAACATGTACGTTTTGATTCTGTTCTTCACTGATTTGATGGGAAGGAACCGTATCTTGGCTAGAGTGAGACTGTTGACTTGAATCCTGAGTCAACTGCACGTGCTGAGCTGGACGTGAAGATCCTGTTGATTTCTTCATTTTGTCCTTGATGAGCATGGAGATGTTCTAGTGCTTCCTTGGAAAGAGTGATGACATGCATTTGTTCAGGTTGGGCAGTCTCTATTTGGTTTGCAATCATATTGATACTTTGGATTTGTTCCGCTTGCTCCTGCTGAGCTGAAAGCAGCAAGTTTTGCAACTGCTGTGGTGGCTGAGCAAGCAGCGTGAGGTTAGCAGCCTGCTCTGTTGTCATAGTTGGGGCATTTTCTGCAGTAACAATACTTATGCCTTGATTATGACTAGGCATGAAGTTTATATTATGTACAGCATCTGTAACCAGGAGCTGAATTTCCTGCCCTCCAGAGGTGGCAAGTTGATACTGCTGCAGCTGAAGAATGTTTCTCACTTCTGAATTAGTGTTGGTGCTTGGAGCAGCGCTGGCTTCCTGAAACTGCTTTTCCTTGCTATGAATTTTCAAATGAGACTTCAGGTTGTCCAGACGAGCAAACTGCAAACTGCATTCTGGGCAGGAGAAAGGCTTTTTGCCTGTGTGTAAGATACAGTGTCTTCTCTTAGCACTGGAATCGGAGAAGGATTTTCCGCATATACCACAAGAATATGGCTTTTCTCCTCTGCAAAAGAATGTATTTGATCTCATTAAAATATTCACGTTGACAGTGCTGCTTTCTGCAACTTACTATAGAATAAAAAGCTTATTATTTTGTTTTGTTAAATCATAAGCACTTAACAATAGTGGCATTAAAAATGTCCTTTATTTGACTCCCTAATTATTTCTATTTGACTTCACAAACTGTACTTTTATTAGCATATACTCCAGAGCTACAGAGATAACATAACTGCCCTCCTATCATAATACCAGAGGTACAAATTCTGCGCTGCTAGACCTTGACAAGAATGCAACAACTTACTTTGCACAACTGTAAGCACTGACCATTTAAAGAACGTTTATTAACAGTGTGGGCTTTAAAACAAAAAGAAGGGTCCAAATCCTAACTTGCTGCCTGACTCAAAGGGACAAGGAATTTTACTGGAAATGTTTTCTTTGACATAAGGCCAACAACAGTTCTCCAATGATTTAAAATCTTGCATGCCTTTATGCAATACATCAGACTGACATGGGTAAAAGATAACTAATACTATTAAAGAGCCATGATAGACTACAGGGAAACAGGACAATGCTCCAGTAACCTTGTTACACCATGGCTACTGTTAAACAAAAATTCACAGTAAAGTTTTCACATAAGTAATATAGCAGTAAGTACATTGTCATTAAACAGACACAATACACAAAAGAATCTCACAATGTCTTGGCACACCAGTATTTAACAGTGCAGTACTTTCTACTCCCAATTATTTCTTTAAGTAGATTTAACAAAAGTGTCAACCTTTACACCTTCCATTCAAAATGCAAACAAGCCCTGACCATTCTATAATTGAACAAGCACTACACACAGGTATCAGATTAGAAGTTACATTTTTAAAGAACGTAATGAAAATGAGACATACTCTACCTGTGAATTCTGATGTGAGTCTGAAGAGAACTTTTAGCTGTAAATGATTTGCCACAAATTTCACAAGTGAAGGGTTTCTCCCCTATCAAAAAGAAATTTAACATCACTTTTTATATAGCACTTCCCATCAATATATTAAAAAACATTTTATATTTTACCATACACAGTATCAAGTGTGCACTGTCAAATCCTCACGCTTCTGCCATGGGTCAGGACAGATATCTGAAACTGAATGAACTCACTAGTTAAATAAGGGTAGAGTATTTTAAATATGCATCTCGGACATTTCTCCCCCTTGAAGATAAAAAAGTAGGTGACCCAAGCCCTCAGAGCAACAAAAAATGTACCTATGATACGGATGCAGGTGTTCCACAGGGAACAGACAAGTTTGAAAAGGCTGATCCTGAACTAGCAGGCATTGATGCTCAGCTCACGTGCAGCACCATGCAGATGAGTAAGCCCGTATTTCCAAACCTGAAAAGTGAATCCATTATCTTAACAAGTCGGCTGGCTTCCTATAAGGCTCAGTCCTAGGCCTACAATATCCTGGGAACACCAGTTGGAGAAAAATTAAATTATGGTGGATTGAATAAATTGTGGGTTTGTTGTTAACTGCATTTGGAATTCGTGTCTAATTAAGTAAAAGCAGAGAAGCCAAATTAAGTAACAAAAAGGTTCCCAGGAAACAGATACTACCCAACAAGCAAATCCTAATTCACACCATAGCATATCCTTGTTGCATTGAGCTTCAAGACGCTAGACATGAGAATCCGCACGACCACGGTGGTAATTCACACCACACTAAACTGGGGATGGGGTAGCAGCCAGTTCCCAAGGAAGCTTCACATTCAGTATAGAACTGCAACGCTTATCAGCTTTCATATGGCTTCGGAGGGCAGGGGCAAAGTATGAGAGAACAAAAAACATCCGTCAGAAGGGACCTCTCACCATCTAGTGGCAGCCTCCTACTGAAAACAGGAGTAACTTCCCAAGTAGGCTGTATTCTTATGACATTCTTCTGCCACAGCAGAACAGTCGTATCAATGTTAACATCTGTCCCCAAACTCCTTAGAATTTTACTTCTTGCTTTTGAGATGGGACAGATCAATTTTTATTTCTGCACCATTAACACTGGTATTTATTTCTGCACCATTAACACTGGTATCTGGCCTGTCTTTGCTGGAAGCAAAATGCATCGCAAAGCCAGTTTCTGCTAGAACGCATCTTAATTGATCCATTTTTGCAACTTACCTTGCTACTATGCTTCCTCATTTCCCACTACATTTATAGAGCTGTATAAGCTTCAGATACAAAACTGCTGTGTTTGTCAACAAACACTATGTTCTCCTCAATAGAAAATGCAGTATTTATAAGTATCACAAGTTAACGCTATTCTGGATATACCAAAAACTCCCAAAGGCACAAGTTCTGACCTCATCCTGTCCCAAGGAACTTACAGCTGTTACTTTCACTGAGAAAGAAAAGGAAATGAATGAGATACATAACTTGATCTTGTGCATACTTTACAACCATGGGCAACATACTTAAGAATAATTTGACTTGGGGAAGAAACGATTGCCACTGTTTTTTTGTACACATGCATACATATTTTAAAAGAAAAAAATACTTACAAGTCATCTTATGAACTTACCCTTCAAAGAAAACTATTTTAAGGAACTTATGCCTTGTTATCATGAGATGGTAGATCAACATTGTTATCCCCGTTATCCAGCCATTCAAGTATCACCTTGCCTTCCAAATCTCTTAAAACACCCCCTGACGCACTTGCATTAAATCATCCCTCCCGTCCCATCTCCTGCGAACATCTGGTTTACTGTAGTGTAATAAAAAGATAAATCGAAATAATTCTTTTTCTGGTCAGCAGCATTTCTCATAAGCACCCATCCCTCACAGAGAGGGGTGCCCAACTCATTCAGGACATACACTTTCTGTTACTACTTAACTCACTTCAAGCCCCATACATGCTGGATGTGGCTCTCCTGATAAACTGAATTCCCAGTCCAGGATTCTATCTGGCATTTTCTGCAGCAGGCTTTACAAGAATGGGGAAAAAAAGCTCTTCCTTTAATAGGCACCGCTTCTGTGCTGCTGTAATACAAGCTTTTTTTGTGCTCTTGAATTCCTGATGTCAAATCCCTTCATTAGCGATACAGGCATCATTATGTACAAGTAGAGCAGAAGTTCATCCCACAGAGACAAGTGTCATTTGCCTAACAGTTTTGTCTGTGTTACTTCAAGAAAAAAAAACAAAACAACAAACCCCCCCCCCCCCCAAACCACAACAAAACATGACAGACAATATTACCTGTATGTGTTCTTAGATGTTTCTTTAACTGAGCTGTGTCCATGAATTTGCGAAGACACTGGTTACATTCCGGCAGTGAATGGCCTTGTCGTAATAATAAAAAAAGTGTCAGTGCATAAGTGATCCCCTGTATCTCTTCAGTGATCTTTGTTAAAGCACTTTCCTGTAAAATAACCACTTTGATATAATATAGAGATAAAACAAAAGGTGATTTACTGCCTCCTCCCTACCTTAACTGTCACACCCCTATTTCTCTATTCGATATTATCATGGGAAAAGAGGGGACTGACACCTGCTGCCCCCCAAACACACTTTCTCTTGAAGCTGTGTAAATTCTGATTTTTTCCACCGCTTCCTCTGTGTGTGGCTTAATCTCCACCCTGCTCCAGAAGTGAGTAGGACACTTCTTAATGCTTGTTTGCCATTGCTAGTCCAAAGTAGTAGGAAACTACAAGCAATTTGCACGAAGGCAGCGGACACAATTGTTTATACAATTCCTACCTTCTATGTAACACAGACAGCAGAGCTAAAATAATCAAGTTGTATGTCAAAAGTCCTTCTCAATTAATTATTTTTCTACATATTCCATTTATTACACACCATTTTGTCGTTTTCACCCTACTCACTGATAACGTCAAGATACCACACATCAGGGTAGCAGAACCTAAACACATCACTGAAGAATTTTCAGCCTTAGTCAACCATTATGAGGACAAATCAGCACGGACTGTAAGCCAGCTCTTCCACCCAAATTTCTTATACCTGTGTGTACTCGATAGTGGCTCTTGAGCTGTCTCTTTTGGCTGAAGTATTTCCCACACTGATCGCATGTAAAAGCCTTCTGCCCTGTAAAGAAAATAACTTATTAAAAATGAATAAACAAACAAACCAGCACACACAAGAGAGAGCAGAAATCCCCTTTTTTTTCAGAAAGACAAACTCTCAGGAAAGAGAGGTTACATTTGCCTTGAAATACTTACCTGTATGTAGGCTCATATGCTCCAGAAGAGAATGCTTTGTCGTCAGAGCCTTACTGCAGACGGTGCATGTGTATGGCCGTTCTCCAGTGTGCATCCGCTCATGGACTTGAAGGGAATGCTTCTGGGAAAAGCCTTTGCCACACTCACTGCACTTAAAAGGACGCTCCCCTAAAAGCAAAAGATGACATTTCTAAGTCCAGATGCCTTATTTCTCGCTAAATATTCTAAGCTGATAGTGAGCTGCGTTGCAATGTATTAGCTACTAAAAAATGACTTTTAAGTAGTGATAAGGCAAATTAGGAGACAAGCTTCACATAGCAGTAACATAATTCTTTAAGTACTGCCATATAATTCAACATTTAAACAGAGAAATGATTAACTAAACTGCAATCAAGGTAAGACATAAAGGCTACAAGATCTGCTGACAAGTCTAAAACAGCGAACACAGCCTCAAAGACACACACAATAATTTGGGTCAGCATGCTATTTGGGACAGTTCTTGCTGTAGACAACAGCCCACACTTCACCACCTCGCATTTAGCAACAAGTCACTAAACTCTAACCGAAATGCAGCAGTCTCTTGATGCCTACCTGTATGACTCCGCTGATGAATAGCCAAGAAGTGATTATATTTAAATACTTTGCCACAGTCTTTACAGCGGGCTTCAGAACCTGCACGTTTTCTTTTTCCATCAGTTCTCTTTGCTAGTCCTTTTTCATCCTCATCACCGAGAAGTTTATAATCTCTTAGTTTGATTGATCTCCTTATTCTACGTTTGCTATAACGGCTCTGAGTGCTTGGTGTTCCTTCAGATTGGGGATCATAATTCTCATCCTTCTCAGCTGACAGATTGACAGCAGCTTCCGAGACACAAGTAGGTTCAGTTTCTTCTGCATCTTTCCTCACTGAAGCCTGTTCGCTGACAACTGTTTCTTCTTCTGCAGTGTCTTTTTTCATAAAATTTTGCTTGTTTTGCATGGAGTTGTTCTCTCTCAGCTGCACATCTTCGGCAGAATTTGCGGGTGATTTTTCATCTTGGACATTCTTGACTTTCCTCGGTCGCCCCCGTTTTCGCTTTGGTGAATCTTCATTTTTCCTCTCGCTTGCAATAACGGCTACAGAGGCTCCACCGTTAGCCGGAGCTGGTAACGCGTTACTTGGGCTACGGCTGGCCTGATAGTCTGTACAGGCCCCTACCAAGTCGTTCACTTTCAGCAGCTGTGCAGTAGCCAGAATTTGTTCTGTGTTTTTTTCACTGGCACGGAGGCAACCAGTGTAGATAAATTCCAGCAGTGATCCAAAGGTGTCTGCAACCATTCCCTCTAACATGTAAATTGACTGCCCTATTTCACCCTCATCTACAAACATCATGGAGAAGTATTCACTGCTGGCAGCAAGCAAAGCTTTGTGGGCTCTGAATTGCACATTCTCCACTATTAGGGTAATGTCACAAAGAAAATCCTTTTTCCTTTGTTCTTCAAAATTAGCTAGAATGGTATCTTTGTGCGCTTTGGAGTGGATGACAACCAGCTTCTCAGAAGCATCAGGAGCTGTTTCTGCCATTTTTATTGCGCATATGAAAGGAAGCGCCTACAAGAACAGAATAGCTTTAATTAAGAAATATTGTAGAAGTCTGCATTATAACACACCAAGTATCATTTTGTTTGCCATTCAACAGAGTTCAACAGTTTCTAAAGCAATTCTGAAGCCTCTGAACTTTCTTTAAAAAAATCAACACTAATGCTGACACAGACTTTCTTCAAAAAGTGTTTTTAAATCCTAAGAAATGGCTACAGATGGTTTCTTCTTAGACCAGGATTACTATTATTTCATTTGTTTATCTCTGGTGCACTGTGAACTGTACAGCATCTAAAAAAATGGCTACCCCTTCTGAAAACTCCGTTCACAGCTAAAACAATCCAACAAAAAGAACCCTGTTCACAGCTCCTAAGTGGAAACAAATAATGAAAAAAAAGTCAGCTGCAGCTCCGTCCCTGCAGATGCCACATTTCAGATTATTCAAGGACAAGGCTACGAAATCCTGTAATCAATGATAAAACTTCACTGGCATCAGTGTGGCAGGGCTCCATGCCTTCTTTTATCCATTTCTATCCTACTGAAAATCCGTCTTTCAGAACACTCATCTGCTAAGCTTCATCCTATGGAGGTGGGCAAAAAAAGCAGAAAAACAGCAGCTTTTTTTAAGAGCTCTGTCTAAAATAGGGTCGACTACGCTAACTATTAACCACCAATCTGGCTTGCTAAGCTTCTTCAATTGCAAATATGCAAACATTAAAAACAAGCAACAAAAATATAATCCAGCAATTTCAGAGGAATCCACCAAATAACACCATGGAAGAGATGTGCCAAAAATGTCCATTTCAAGAGGATCAGCTGAGCCAAACGTGAAACAGATTAGCTACCTGCTGTCCTAGAGCTGTCATTTAAAATACAAATACATATTTAAACATAGCAATCAGTGAGCGTAACAGTTCTGATTACTGAAGGAAAGCTGTAAGAAACAACAGACTACATACATGATACCTAAATGCTACTGAGGTGGCCAACGAGCGATTCTTTAGCCCCATTCAGCTACCAAACAGGTCATGCTGGAGCCAAATTGCGTATCTGCGATCCTTAATTTCTGAAGGATGTGAGCCTGATGTTGCTGGAGCACCCTAAAACGTGGCTGTAGGTCTGACCCAACTCTGCCTTACAGGACATTACAGGAACTCCTGAAGAGCTGCTGCCAGCTCTGCCTGCATGCATTCCCCAGCACCCACACGTACCTCAGGCAGGGGGGGTAGGTGTTTTGTGGGTTTTACCACACGAAGGACTTTGGTATTCGATGCAAAATCCAAACGAGCAGGCTCACCTGAAAAAAAACCCCCAGTAACTCTAGAATGAGGGGACATAAGGGGAGGGTACCCGCGCTGCCAGCGGTGCGGACAGACACGCTCCGCTCCCTCTGCCGACGAGCGGTGAAGGGGCTCGTGTGCAACACGCGCGTTTTGGGGGCCGACCCCGAGTGACAGAGCACGGCCCCGCACCGCTCCTCGACACGAGCAGCCCCGGCAGGCCCCGCTCGGCTCGCGGGCGGGAAGGGGGCGGCCGGCGGAGCACGCCGCACGGCGCAGGGGCGAAGCCAGAATACGCGTGGCGGGGAGCGGAGCGACGACCGGCGGCACCACAACCCCCGCCGCCGCCGGGCAGAGCCCCATTTAAGCCCCAAGCTCCGCAACTCAGTCCCGCAGGTTTTGGCCGCCCCCCAGGGAAGGCCGCTCGCCCCCTCAGCGGGGCGAGGCGGTGCCAGGGGAGAAAGCGGCGCCCGCGGCTCAACTCCGCGGTGCCGGGCCGTGACGCTGCCCCAGGTTCTCGCGGCCTGGCTGCTGCCCTGCCCCGGGCCCCGGCGGCGCTTGCGGGGGGCACGGGGGCGTCTCTCCCAGCGGCGCCCGGCACTCACCGCTCCGCCGCCAACCCCCACTCTGCGCAAGCGCCGCCGCAGTTCCGGCCCGGGCGGCAGCGGCGCGCCTTGCGTCATAACGTAAGTGCAGCGCACGGCGCCGCCCACGGTCCGCGCGGTGTGCGGTTCGTCGCTCGTGGGCTGCCGCAACGAGCGTTAAACGAGGCGTGACTTAGGACAAGGACATTTAATTTTAAGGTTTCTTTACTAAGGAGCTGGCCCTGGAAAGGGTGATGTTGTTCACCGGCGGCTGACGGGAGCGCTCCGCGGGTGGCGATGGGGCAGCGCGCGGCCCGCGCTACACGAGGCCGGGGCTGGCGTCCTTGAGGGAGAGGAAAGCCCGCAGCCTGCTGTCAAAGCCGGGGGGCCTGCGCCGCGGCTCCCGGTACGGGCCCGCCATGGCCGCCCCCAGGTAGGGGACGAGCTCGCAGTGCTCCACGAACCGCGCCAGCTTCCTCTGGTACATCTGCCGTGCCGGCTCCGACCTCCTGGGGTTGTGCGCTGCAAGAGGTTAAATGGTATCTTAGCGTCCACTGTTAACTTGGTGGAATTACGTTACAGAAATTTTAAAAGGGAACAACTCTACACATGGTATTTTTATTCTTAGTACAGATAAAGCTGCCGTAGGCCGTGTCTGTTGATGCCAAACCAACAAAAAATCAAGTCTGGCATTTCAGAAGTTCCTAACTCTAAAAAGGTAACAATACTCAGAAAAATCAAGGCTTTTGTAAACAAAGAAACAACAAGCGGATGCTCAGCTGCCATGGAGTTCCCACTCCTCCGGCCGTGAGGGGCCAGTGAGACTCCAGGCAATGACAAATTTGGATAATGCGGCACATACCCTGAAACGGCGCTGTGCGGGGATAGCCCCGGCATGGCATGGCTGGCGCTGGGCCGCTGCGTCCTTGGCACAGCTGTTCTGTGACCTAAATGCTTTGCCCATAAAACACCAAGAGCTGACCGATGTTTCAGAGGAGGAAGGAAATGGCAAGGCCAAGAACTTTACAAAGAAGATGATAATATTGTTTCTTTTCTTTCTTACCTCTCTGCCCTAAGCCGTATTTTGGTGTACATTATTATTGAGTGCCAGTCCTCAGAGTATTCTTTATTATTTTAATTGTTACTACGAGGCAAAGGGCAAGGAGTGATTTAAGGCAGACAAATAATAACCATTTTTTTCCTGTAGATGGTACTTCATATTTCACTACAAAAACTGGACAGCCTGAAGAACTATGCTATGAGATACTTCAGCCCACTAGCTTTAAACTGCATTTAACAGCTTCTGAGCGATTTCTCAAGCACAGCTGTACGTAGAGCTCTTACAGGAGTCCAGTTTGAAGAGCACTAAATCACTCTAGTGATGTATGGTTTCCTATTCTTTTTTTCCAGGAGTAAGTCTCTCTGCATTTATGATTGTTCACCTGTATCTTCTCAGATACTCAAAGCAATCCAGTATTGTTGTTAGAGAAGCTGCAGGAGCACCTAAACCACTGTTTCTTGTCCGCTATTTAAATGTGACACTAGTGAGTCACGTAAGTTGAAGATGAGAAGGTCTTGCTTCAGACCGAAATAGGATGTAAAAAATTTCCAAGGGACGACAAGATGAAGCACTTAGATCAAGTTTTTGATCAAGGACAGCATGACTGCTCTTCAGAGACACACAGCCATAAATAATACTGTACTTGCAGAAGCGTTTTTTCAGTGTACTGGAATGCTGTATCTTAAAGTTGGAAGCAGTTCTATCCAGTATTAGAAGATAAGATAACTTGTTTTTCTGGATTCCTATGGTCAAACTGTCACTGCGTGAGGAGAGGAAATGATTTGTGCAGTTTCATAACCTTTCCAGTTCATCATCCAGTGCTAATAATGATTTAATGATGCAATATATGAGCAAAGCATTCCTAGCCTGGACATCATTATGTTAGCAAACCTGTGCTAACAATAGAATGAAAACGGCCTTTGTGGATGAAACAAACTACAGTATAAAAGCAGTTTTGCTGGCTTAAGAACTGTACATTTATACAGGGGCTGATCGTGTGCCCACACTGTTCAGTGGTGTTCCTTAACAAAGCTATGCTAGCAAAAATCTGTGATAGTCCCAGAAAATTCTGGAGGGCTCTGGAAGCTGCATGAGGAAACAGGTGAAGAACTTTAGACAAATAATAAAGATTGCTCTTATCTAAAAGGATAAGTAAAAATTTTAAATGACAAAAGGCAAGGTAAAGGTCACCCACTGAACAGGGTAGCTTATAAAAAGCAAAACTGATGGTTGAAGAAGTGTCAGTCGCTGCAGAAATCTCTAGCAGTACTGGAAACCAGACCAAAGCTACAGCAGAGCTGCAGACTAGGCTGTCCAAGTCCTGAGAGTTGGCACTATTTGGGCTGATTGCAAACTATTAAAAGATTATTAGCTGCAACTGCTATTTTGGACTACAAAAAACCAAGAAACAAAAATTCTAAAAAATAGCAGATATGAACACAGGAGAAAAAGCTTGAATGACTTTCCTCAGTGAAGGAGTAGTCCTAACCTCTGGTAGCTCCATGAGATGTTATATTTAATCACTATTTTGTGGGCTGAGTACAAATCACCTAATTTTAATTTTGGACTCATTATCTTTGTTATGAAAAAGTAAGGTGGTCGCTTGGACTGTTGAATAAATAAAAAAAAGAAGTTAAAAATAATCAACATACCAATACTCCGAATCGCATTAATATTGAGATCTTCCCAGATAATTTCACAGATAAGCAGACTGATAAATAACATTTCATTTCCCTGTGCTAAAAACTTAAAAATCTAATTAAGTCTGCATGGATATCTAGTCTTTCGTACTGTGTAATTTAGTATATCGGTACTGAGCCCGTGCAAAAGAAGGGCTTTTCTTGAAAATGACAGATGTTCTATGTGCATTTAAGCTGTTTTTCAATACAATTAGGCTGTTCATATACATATTTAGATGATGTGTTGTTGGAGATGTTTATGATCAGAAGGTTGTCTTCAGGTTATCTGCAAGACAAGGTTTCTTGATGAGTTTTATTTGACCAGCTGATACAGTTGACAAAAGGCAAGCATCCAGGCACCTAAACCATTCCTCAGATAGATGGTATTTCGGCAGCCTTTTATTACAGTAATTTTAGTCAATTTTTAAGACAATTCAGGTTGTCTATGACTAGTTTAAAATGTAGTACCACCTAGATTATAAAATTTAGAATTTAGATTATAAATGTTAGAAATGTGATAAAATGTCATTAAAGTCTCATGATCTGTTAGAGATGAGTTACCTATCTACTGATCCTATTAACCTAATTTTCCTCCCTGGTCCCTGCACATTTCCAAGAAACTTGGCAGTGTGTACTTAGATCAGTATATAATAGTATTTTATCAAGTTGCATGTAAGAAAACTACACAAATAGGTTATCAATGTTGTATCAGATGATTTACTGCATTTATATAATTCATTATTTTTATAGCATATTATTTTATACACTACCTTTTAAATGGCAGGCGACAAACAGCAGAGCAGTTTTCTTTACACTTAGGAATGGAAACTTTGGCTTTAAGCAGCCTACTTCATTCAGAGCTTTTATGAGAGAAGTTGCTACTCCCTGAAGAAAGAAAACAGTTTTAGAAGACCATTACAGAAATCTAGAACAAAAATATGTGCAAACCCTGATCCTGTTGTCATGCAAATCTAACAATATGATACCTAAGTTAGTGAATTGTAGAAGATAACAAATAGTATAAAATAGGGAAGGAAGTGACCGTGAATCATTTTTTATTTCATATTCATGTCTCAAAATCTAACCAACTGTCCTTAAATGATTCCAGATAGGCTTGTGTCTATCTCGGTGTTAAAAATCAAAGCAAAATATAATGTTACAAGGTATGACAAACAAAAGAATTAGAAAATCCATCATATAATATTGTGGTTTATTATTCCCCTCTGATGGTCTTACTTGTATTTTTTCCATTAAAGCTACAAATATCATTACTTTAAAGCTTTTAAAAATTCCTCTCAATTGTAAGTACACAATTTTCAATTTAATATAATCCCGTGAATCCCATAAGACTCACATTAAAAATGAAATAAACTGAGTGGGATATACTATACATTGCAAAATCATGTTTTGAAATAGAAAAGCAAAAACTAGCCTGTTCAAGGTATCCAGCCAAGGGAAGTGCAGTGAGCAGTATTGGCTCCTTTATTGGAGGGAGTTTACGTGGAAGCTTCAGATTCCGGTACTTCTCTGGTAACCTAACCAGATAAAAGTAAGCACTTTCAAGATGTATAAACTGTGACATGATTAAAGATTAAAATGCAGTTAATATATTCACCTCATAAACTTCAGTTGTTTTTCTTCACTTTCAAAAATATATACCTTATCTTGGTATTTTGCTGCATACTCGATGTTGCCAGGCACCAAAGCTTCATATCTTAAAAGATGGAGCAAGAAAGACTATTAATTCACAAGAAATATGAAACATCATTTGTGCGATGTAAACTCATGAGCTACTGGGAGCCTTCTGGTAATTTAGCAAGTATAGGAACTACAAAAAAGTAGCAATTGGATCATCCAAGTTTCCACCACATGACTGACAGTTACAAGGCTCAAAATCTGAGAGACTCTCTGCCTCAAAATCTGCTTATTAAGGGGCTTTTATAGTGCTTCTTTAGAGCTCCTCTAGTTAAAATGCCAAGCGTAGTTGTTCAGGAGATTAAGAAGGGACAGCATAGAATTGGCTATTACAGTTCTACCTTGATGAGAAATTCCTGCACACTGAGGAAATCAGTGGGACTTTATGGTGGAGCTTTATGAATCTCATAAAAATCGTAACAGCTAGTGTTGCATCTGCTAAGGTTTTGTGAGATTTCTTTGAACTTTTGAAGGCTTATGATAGAGAAAACTCAAACGATATCCGATCAGTCTTCATCACAAAAGACAGTAAGCCAACACAGATCCTTGTAGAACCTGTAGCCGTATGAGTTTCAAAAGGTGATTTTACATTGATTTCCAAAGCCACAGGCACAATATAGAGAATTGTAATTGCTTTTCCTGTCAAAACCCTGAACACTATTAAAAAGTACTTTGAAAGTACTTCCTAATTAATGTGTTAATATAGGACACATAGTCTGTAATTCAGATTATGAAAACTGCAGTGATGTACCTCTGTTTTCCATCTAGGTAGGTGACTGGACAGTATCCCTGCATTTCAGCACTTAGAGGGAACAAGGCCTTCACTTCTGCTGCAGTCAGTTTCTTTGGTAGCATATCTGGGGGTGGGAGAGGGTGAGGTGCCAGTGGTGGCACATAAACCTCTGGTCTGCTCAAGAATTTCTGTAGAAAAAGAAATTAAATGTTTATAATGAAAGAAGGACTGTAAGACTGTTAGTCAAACCCCAGAGGACTGGCTCATGCAATTTAGATACTTGTTTCTTCTACATCACCTCTCTTCATGTGCTGGTGCTGCTGCTGCTCTCGGGTAAGTAGTTTCTTTTCCAACCCACTCTCAGTTGAAGTTATCACTATCCGCCCACCCCATCCATCCCTATCTTGCTATCATGAGCCACTCTCTACCCCCAGTCTCCCCAAAACAGATGGAGAAAGGAGGAAATGGTTGTTTTAAAATGAGTGTTTGATCTATGACAATTTGTAAGAGGAGCTTTGGTTTGAATGGACTCTCTGCTGCATTTTGTCTGCCTAGACATTTGATAGCTGAAGTATACAGAACAAGAGCTTGAATACTAACAACACTAGTCTAATTCAGATTACACATTGCTTGTTTCTGTATGGAGTCAATGAATTTAAGCAACAATGTTCCCTCTTCCCGTAATCCCCTCCTGAGCTGCTTTTTGACACTTACATCCAGTTCTTCCTGTGAAGCCATTTTGTAATAGTGTCCTCGAAATTCTGCAGCAAACTGCAGTGATGACGTTACAGAGCAGTCGACCAGTTCACCCTGTTCTGCAAGGCTGACGGGACAGTACTGTCCAAACTCCCCCAGCCGACACTGCAGCTCTTCGGGAGTGATGCATAAATCAGCAATGCTGGCTGCTTTTCCTGTTAATAAAAGCAGTTAATGATCATGTTTTATTAGTGACAGGCATAGAAACATCAAACATTTCTATTCAGAAATGTTACAGTTTAGAAGATATTATAATTAATCGTGACGATAGGAAATAATGAGAATTAAAATAGCAATTTTTGTAGATTGATATTAAAATGAAGTTGCAACCCATTTTACCAATTAATTTTAGTAACATTTTTCTAGCACTTACTTAAGAAATATAATAATTATTAGTGATGTGGAATACTCTGCATGCTTAACTTACTAGTCTGTTTTCCCTGAGACAGTTTTATTTATGATTTCTTGTTTTACTCCTTTGTGTTGCTAAGGAACATTTCAGCTATTATTTTATTTGTTTACATTGGTGAAAAAGAGTACAGGGTGTGATGAAAGCCTCCCCTTTATTCATCCATGTCTTGCAAATGGATGAAATATATTCAAAATCTTGAATAAAATGTCTTATAAAACCCAAACTATTTAAAAATTGTGCTTTTCAAGCTTGATGTGAAAAAGTTAAATGTATTTTAGATTTTTTTTGGCTTATGACTGCAATTTTTAAGAAGGGTGCAGCCACAGAGCTGTAAAAGGTAGAACCAAAAGGTGGATATACAATAAGGAAGTCTGTTTGTCCTTCAGAGGAATTCTAGTTAAACTGTACAGGCATATTTAAAAGGCATATCTAATCCTGACCAATGATGACACACAAAAATTCAAGTGGGAACTGTATCATTTTAGACTAAAGTGGTTTTCCTCCCACAGCACAGAAGTTAACTCAGATGGCATGTTTAATCTTAATTCTGAACTTAATAATTAACATTTCCCCCCTCCTTTCCTCTTCCTCCACTGACACTTAAGTGAAGCTGCAAGTCACAGTTCCCCTTGTATACTCCGGGGTACTCTCTGTGATTTGTCTGTCACCCAGTGTTGAGGAATCTGCCATGGTCCATGAAACCTCTGACTTCTTTCAGCTGTATTCTGTTGCCCTGTTCTTTGGAGGATGGCCTCAGACCGTCATGTAGTTGGTTTTGTCTTTGCTCTCTTTAAGAGATCTCTTTGAGATCTCTTCAAGATCTCTGCAGATGAGATCGAAGAATTTGAGGGTATGTATGTGCCCAAGAATTAGCTTCATCCAAAGCAAGTTGAAATGCACTCATTACATTGCAGCTTCTTAAAGAAATGAATATTATTCTGAGAATCTTTGTTTTTCTTTTACCTTCTCTTATTCTTTCCAGGTATATCTGGATTTCTTTAACAACCACTTGAACTTCCTGCAGTACTTTGTTCCAGATCCACCACTTGCTCTGAAAGGCATCAATCACACACCAGTTCTGATGTTCCTTCTTATAGTAAGTCCTAATTGCATCAATGTGCTGCTTATAGCAGGAATTTTTAATAGCTAGAATCTGTGAGCTGTCATGTTCAGGGTAGGGAGGTCTGAAAACAATGAAAAATAACACTGATTTAATATGAGTCTGAAGATCAGATCATATAATTCAATTTCAGGTGTATATTCTAGAGTTCTCTTTAAGTCCTTTTTACAAAATTCTGCTTATTTGGAACTGTAGAACATATTTGAGAAATACAGCTTTCTTACTAAGAATATTAGCAGTTACATATGAAAAGCAGCATACTTCTGATGAGACAGTTATGTTCAGAAACAAAGAACAAAACTTTTGCTATTTATGTCCCAAATACAACTCAATAACTTTGTAAAGGATTTGGAATGTATCAGCACATATTAACTGACACACACTACCAATACACCATTAAATGGTACCCGAGACAAAATGCGATGAGACTTTTAAAATGGAAGTCAATTGTTCATGGAAAAAAAGGCTTAATTTTGAAGTATGCTGTTGTTTGAAATCAAGAAGTAGCCATAATCCTTGGCTGTATTTTGAAAACTGTCTGTCATATTTACGTATACATAAATGAAAATTATCTGACCTCTAAAAATATTATGCAAGATCAGAAGAGCTATTTTGGCTAGAACATAGAAGCTTTTCCTGTTCTGATTCTTAATTTAAATGATGCAAAAAAAAAGGATAAACTTCTGTTTTAATAGGATGAATTTCTCTGTAAGTTGTACCTTTCAGAAATATCTGATACTGCACATTTGATTTGTATTTAAGCCTGTGTAATGTCATTAGTTTGGTATTTAAAATGAAAAGTTTAAAGTAAATACTTTCAAAAAGACAGCATTAATTTAATTTCTTGCAATGCAAATTGTCTTTAGGCTTTCAGTAAACAATTAAGCATTGTACTGATTACTTGATAAAAAGTAAGAGGCAAAATGAAAGAGGCATGCAATAATGCTCTAAGCTATCTGGGACTTCTTAGAAACACCTCCTCTAATGAGAACCAGGTTCTTGTAAAATTTAATTTTAAGGTGAATGTTCTGTTCTTTTTAATTCTCTGTCCGTTTATAAACTACTTACTGCTCTTCCTCAAAAACAACCAACAGCTCATTAAACAGAGTATTTATCTCCTTAGAAAAACAAAGAAGGGAGCAAGCTGAATTGAAAGGTTTAGACGAGTAACTCATGAACTGTATACATTATTAAAATATACATTGTTTCCATCTTTTGAAAAGAACTTCAATTAAAACTTAAAGGGGAGCTTATTAGATGAAATATCAATTTCCCTTATATTGATAATAATTGAATCAGTGAATAATAAACTTCAGCAGCAGAGTGAACTAGTAACATTTCTGATGTATGGTTTCGTTAAAACCAATTAAACTAAGCAGTGGGTGCACAGCATTGCACATCTGTGACCTCAATCATGCAATCGGGGGATCTGGCCAGAGCATGCCACAAATTCCTCTGGCCTTTTATGTCTCCGTTTCTGGCCTATGGAAATCAAAGCATTAGAATGTAGAGGGACCAGTGCCCAAGGCTTTTCATATGTGGAGTTCGGAGACAGCTGGGTTACGCACCAGCTTAGATACAGCCTCTCTGGGTACAGCACTGAGGCATATAAATAGAGAAATGACAGCATCGTGGATAAAAATATTGCTATGAGGGAGCATCACTACCTGTTCGTGCTTTCCTTATCCAACAGTGCTCTTCTGAACACTTCCTTTGCATCCATATCTAATTCAAAGATTTTCACTAGAATTATCCTAGCTGATTCCAAGAGGTTTACTTGTTTTCTTGTTACAGGATATCCATCAATTACAAATCTGCATACAAACAGAAACAGAAAGACAGTTTTCCTAAGAAGTGAGTTTCTAATTAACCATTAAGACTATGTATATTTCTAGTACGTTCTCAATAGAGACAAAAGTCTACATCCATGCCATGAAGTCATCACTGCCCTGACTTGATAGACATAGTCCTCACTCCTAAGAATTTACAGTCAAATTAAAAAAAAAAATAAAGTAGATAGAATTAGTAAAGAGTAAGGAAATACACAAAGGGCAAAAGGTATAGGAATGTAGGTGGATGACTCTGACTTATAAAAATGGTGGACTTTAAAATTCTGACACATCAGTCATTCAGAAATGTAATCTTAACTATGGGCAATCTCCATATGGATTGGGAGGAGTAGTTTTCAAAGTGAAAAATAAAATTATTTACAGTATTTGAAGAGTTTTTAAAATAATCTTGAAGAAAAAATGTTTTTCACATATTAGGCAATACTGGGGCAAAATATATTGAAACAATATTCCAGTATTTAACATGAAAGAAAAGTTGAAAGAATTCTGATCTCAAGCTCAAATAATTTTCAGAGATTATTCCAGAATTGCCTTTCCCTGTGACAGTTCTCCTTTTTGGGGAGAGGAGTTGAAGGTCACGAAATCATGATGATGAAGTGTTTTAAGTCTTTGGAAGGTGTTTCAGTGGTGGAGAAATTGCCTAGGAAATCGGGATCCCATATGAATGAGGTGGAAAGACTCACTGGTTGCAGTTTCTCCTTAATAACTTCAGTTATTAACAAAACCAGAAAAAACCTTGAGTGGTGAACCAGCCTGCATGACCAAGTTGATACTGGAGTTGGTGTAAGAGAGAGAAAATGGTCGTTCTCAAAGGATAATAGAAAATATTGGCTTATTGACTAAAAAAAGGTAACTTTCATAAAGCATATTACTTGAATTTACTGTAATACACTTACTTGAAAATTGCAGAAAATTATGCTTCAGTCTGGTTTCCCAGAGTAATGTGAAGAATGTAATTTTGGAGGGATTATTTTCTTAATGCATAAACCACTGATGTGTTTTAGTGAAATTGTTTTACAGTGATAACATGGGAATCACTGCCTATGAAGGGACTAGCATGTCTTGAAAAAAACCCCAAAACCCTAACAAGACTCTTACCCAGTGGTATTACACACGTGATTCATCAGAGCCACATCTAGAGCCTGGATGGCCAGTTCATCAGGTACGGTCAGTCCTTTGTGAAGATGCCACTTTAGCGTAAGTGCCAACTCACTCTCTGGCTGATTGTTTAACACGACCCGTATGGCGTCTCCCATACTCAGGCGCAGTAACCCGTATACACTTGCAAATTTCTTGGCAACTGCAAAATATCTTGATTTCAACACACAACTTTTACATAAGCAACATCACAACCTAGCAGTCTGTTAAAGTATGTCCTTAGGCTTAGAAGATAACTGCTCAGCTCATTCCCTGCGTCATTTCCAATGCATAATCTTGGTAAGTGGGGACCTAACCCTGCTTAGGCCCCTAAAGGGCCCAAAACTTTGCATATGTGCAGAGCATGCCCAGTGCACAAACAGCATTCAATTCAGCACAAACCTCAGCAGCAGTAGTCGATATTATTACAAAATATTTTAGAAAATATGCTTCCATTCCTGCCTCTTTTACAGAACAGCCTAGCAGTTAGATCATTTATCCAGAAAATGGAAAATACTTTAATATGAGATAATTTGAACCCATCTCTTCTTTTTCTAACACCCTATTCTAATCATTAAGCTATGGTGTAAGCTGAATTTTCTGCTCCTCCAGCTAAAGGCAGAGACCTGAGGACTGGGGAATGTGGAGGTTTGGGTTCTGGTCCTTGATCCTAGGAATATTTCTTCATTTTACATTAGATCACATTGACTGAAAGAAATAAGAAACAATTAGAAAATAATCAGAAATAATACAAGGGGTATAAATAGTGTAAGTCCAGATTTTCTAAGTGCCAGTCCAGGTCACTAACTTCTTAAGAAGCTGGGATAAAATTCAGATGGACAATACATAAGTATCTGACTGTAAAATGAGACACTAGAGAATGTAACTAAAAGATTCTATGCCCAGCAAGAAAAGCAGGAAGACCAACAATATTAATGGTTTATGATTTTTTTATAGCAGTAGTGACAGATACAGCTTCAGTCATTAGATAAGGCTTTGCTTTATAAATAATACTGGCTCCTACCTGTGGTCTTTCCAGATTTTGGAGGTCCCACGATTGCAATCTTAACTGGCACAGCTGGTTTAGGTTTTGGCTGACGAATATATTTGATGGGATTTTTCATAAATGTTTCTTTATTTTCTTTACTTGAAAAGAAATAAATATATTGTCGATGGATTACAGGGAAGACTCTGTTTTCATGGCTTTGTTGTGGCTTGATTACCTCTCCTTCACTTAGCTGTAGCATATATAAAATGGGAAGCAGCTGATTAGGTTTGACAAAGCCTCCTCTCCCTCCATCCATACAAAAGTGGCTTTATAGGCAGGTAGAGGAGTACCAACTGTATGAAACAAACCATCAAAGCATTCTGAAATTCATACATATGGACATAATAAATTGTCTGAGTCTGAGGAACTTCCATACATATGCTATTCTTGTACAAAAAGATGAAGTAAACATTGAAGAGAGAAAGAATATTCACTGTTTCCAGTAGGTGGTACTGTAACACTTTCTGTCCCTCAAGAGAGTGTAGTCAGAGAGGTATAACACTGTACTTTTTTTGATTTTCAAAGAATAAAGAAAATAATTTTATTCCTCTGTGAATTAAAACCACTTATCTGCCTGACAGTAGAAGATATTCTGAGAATATTGTATTCAGCTGAAGTCATGTACAAATGAAGAAAACAGAAAAGACTATCAACACTTATATTGTGGTGAAGTGTAAAACCACAACAAGGCAAGCCAAAAAGGCTTTTGGTAAAATACATACACTGCTGATGAAATCTTTTCAAACACATCGGACAGCCCACTAGGAAGTCTAGTGTTGGTGGATCATTGGGATGTAAGAGGAGCACTAATGGCAGAAATGGTCATTGCAGAAATGCTCAATGAATTCCTTGCACCACTGTTCACTATGGAAGAACTTATTCATGTCCCTGTTGCAGCCCTTCTTGGAGGAACTGCCTTAAAGTGTCAATAAAAGATGTTTTAGAACAAACTGTTGACATCTGTAGAAAAAATTGCCCAAACCAGATGGCATTCACCTTATAGTTCTAAAGGGACTCAGAAGTGAAATTGTTACTGACTAATGTGTAACCTATTGCTTATGTTGGCCTTGCTTCCACAAAAAAGGAAGGTGGAGAAAGTGACCATTTTTTGAAAAGGCCTCCAGGATGGATCCTGGCAAACATAGCCCCGTAAATCTGATCCTGTACTGAGCAAATTGAAATATATTAAGGAAAAAACTAGTAGTTACAGGCATACATATGAAATAATGGCAAAAAAACAGCTCAGCTTCTTGTAGAGGGAAATCATACCCCACAAATCTATTAGTATTCTTTGAAGGAGTCAGTAAATGTATAGATAAGTTGATCTAGTTACAGTAAGGGATGGGACTGTTCTACTGTGTGGCATTACCTTGTCAGACCCTTCTCTGATTCTTAGGTTCCTATTCCTGCATCAAGTCATTTCAGGGTGCTTGCCCTCAATTTATAAGATGTCAGGAGTCTGTTCTACTGCATATGTGTTCCCATTCCTCCCTCAGCTCATCATTTTTATTCTCTGCTTATCTAATCAGTTGCATAACTACTTCCCCCTGCCCCCTGCCCCCGAATTTAATCTAAAAGTAATTGGCATATACTCTATCTGCATTTCTACAAAAAAAAACTCTGGTCCTTAATCAATTTCATAATTTCAATTATATCCTAAAATACCCTCAATATGATCCTATTTCCCTTTCATTGTTGTCAGCAAGTACATTTCCCCTGTCGGCACACCACTCTGATTTTATCTAATAGCTTTCTATAACTTCTTTCTTCTAACTGAATTGTACTTTTTGGTTGGTAAAAAGACACTATACAGCAGAAATGAATGAATTGGAGAAATGGAATGACAAAAATGTAGTGAAATCTAATGGAACAAAGTGCAAGGTCTAGCGTGTAGGGACTAATAAGAATTTCACATATAAGCTGGGGTTCAGTAATTGGAAATGACAGAAGAGAAGAAATACCTACTTCTGTTAATATGTCCCTAGATTACTAGATGCCAATTTGATGCAGCCATGGCAAAGGCAATTCAGATCCTAAAACATTTTAAGTATTTTGATTATATAGAGCTGTAATAAGAGCTGATCTGTATACAGTTCTGATTGCCAAGGTGAAAGAAAGATAAACGTGATCTGGAACAGGTGAAGACCCAACATGATGACTATACAAAAGGGAATAAAACTTACTTGATTAATTAGCATAGTAAACTGAAGGCCAAAGTATGTTTCCTTCAGGAACTTCCTGTTTTCTGCATCTTGTTCACTGTTTCTTTTTTAATCAATCCTCCTTTTTATTTCTGATTTACTCACAGTCCAGCCTGCTTTTATTTCTAGCATTAAAACCAAAAATTTATCCACTAACATTTCACTTGCTACCCAGAAAATTGTATCAGCCCACTTTTGAGGACAGACATGAGTGCTTTCTGACCTCGGCTTTCCAGATCTCTAGTAAAATACTATGGAATTAGATTTGTTGCTTTCCAAAATTTGTAAATTTTGACAACAAAGAATTATTGCTGATGTATTACATATATTTAACATTTCTTGGTTTACTTTTTTGCCACTGCTAGGGTTGGTGGCCACCTGTGTGGCTTCTTACAAATTAAAACCCCAAATCCTTTCAGTTTGTTCTTACTGCTTCTGGAAGGCTTTAAGACCTTCTCTGTTGTCCTGTGGCTTGTGGATCATCATTAAGAATTAGGCATTTCTTTCTGATTCGCTGCCACCTTTTATTGTGTCGCTAATGCTAATGTAACAGATTTTACTAAATGCCTTGCAGCCTTAAATTAGCTGCAACACTGAAAAGACTTAACACCTTTTATTATCAATGCTTGCTGTATCTTGTGTATATTCAGTGGTGTAGTTTTGATTCAGTAATGTAGTTCTCATTAAATATTTCTGGTATTAGTTGCTACTGTCTTATAGAATTTTTTTTATCTGAATTATATTTTTTAAAAGTATTACTTCTTTAAAATATTCTTCAGCTATTTAAGAACATTACCTTGATTGGATCCCACTGACCATAAGAACTTGGAAATTTATATGAGAAAAATAGCATCTTATGTGCAAGTGGCAAACTTATTGGGTAACATTTCTCAAAAATGCTTCCACGATTTTCCATTAGAGAATTCAGCTTGCTGTATATTTGGTAGCATACGATGTGAGGCTTCCGTCCTCCATTGATCTCAATTTGTGGTATTAACAATTTTTCAAGTTCTTCCTGGTTAATGAAAACATAATGAAATATTAGAATCATAAACACGATCACATTTTTAATAATGACTGACAGCAAGATTTTCTGTGAACTATCAAGGATTTCTTGAGCATGTTCTCAGTCACCGTAAATCGGCAAAATTTGATTTGAGATGAGAATTGGTTTTCCTGCCCACTGAAGTTTAAATTACCCAGCCTATATTAAGTATCACACTATTTAAAAAAAAAAAGGACAATCTGACAGTTAACTTTGAGGAATCTACTATGATAAAGCTAAAGCCTGAGAAGCATCTTTTATTAAAAAAATAAAATATCATTCTTTCCCTACTCCAAACAATTTAGGATGGCTTATTTAGTTACTCTCTAAAAATATTGCTGCTCTCTGGTGACTTATTATTCCCCAGCTTATACAAGTAAATTATAAACCCAATCCATTTTCTGCAGAGTTTTTTCTAGCAACCTAAGACTTTCACAAGTGTTACTGTGTTTTAATGTCATCATTTAGTTTACCATAAAAGGTCAAGATTCCACAATGTCAGAGGATCAACAATTAAAGAATCAGAAAACAATAAAGAAGAGTCTTGAATAATGAATCAGAAATACTAGGTTACTTAGTTATAAAGTCATAAATATTCTTGGAATTAAAAAAATAATGGGAAAAATACTGAGTAACTTGTAACTAGGGGATATTAGTAGTAGCTAGTCCCAATATGTAATTCTAGTATATGATACTACTTCTGTGTAATTGCTTAACTTACATATAGTATCTACATAGATCCACAGTCTTGGATCTTTCCTTTTACTGTCGTAAGCAGAAGTCAATATAATAATGAATTCTAAAATGCTAGTCATCTCTTGTCGCTGAGATTTATGTACTTCTTGAGGGAAACAGAAGTTGCTGACTCTCTTAATTGGTTGTTCCTTTTCTGATCAAATTTTTCATCAGTTTACTAATGCAACAAATTATATGCTCCCAAATGACAGAGAGAAAAATGCTCCAAGAACTATAGTATTCCACTAGCTTTAACTTGAAACGTTGTATTGTTCAAGAAAAGAGCTAAGGCTGCTACTGGGTTTTCTTGTTTATTGTCTCTTCTGGGCCTTATCCTAAATTCTTTCCAATTCTATTTTGCAAATTTAGTTAATACTCACAGAAGTGAAATTAGCCACAAGCTTCATTCAGAACCCCTAAAATTATTTTTGTGATTATCATTGGGATACGTTATTATATGCATTGACTAGTTCAATAACATTATGACATTTTACTGTCACTTTTGAAAGTTGAATGTACTTTCAATTCACCTTCTTCCAAAATTAATGGAAAGGTGAATCTCTGAGCACAAAATATTTATCTTTTCCACACAGCTTATGCTTCCTTGTAGTGCAAAGAATGTTAGGAGTTTATTCTGAATTCACCTGACATTTAATCCATTAACTATTAAAATAAAGTGACCCTTGAATCAGCCACAGTTATGGTGTTGGTAAAGGTTGGATTCATTTTGCAAACCTTACATCTAAAGTTAATCCAAAGTTAGATGAGGTTACCTTGCTGTAGGTAATTGCACTGATTTCAATAAAATTATGTTCCTAAGAACTGTATAAAAAATTAGAGTTGTCTAATAAGAATTTCGCCTTAAAAATTATTTTGAAATACTGTTCATATATTTATGACTCTCTAGTTTGGTTGCCTTCATCAACTGACCTATCAAAAAGGAAATAAGGACCCCAAGACTGGGTAAGTCTACCGAAAAGTTTCCTTTGTTTTTTTTCCCCCCACAATATTAGTCTTATAAATTATATACTTTTTAAAGTATATACCTTCTCACTACAGCCTTCATCTTGCTCACATTTAGATCATGAGTACAGCAGCACGATTGTTTAAGCACTATAACTTTTAAATTTGACAAATAAAACTGAAAATTCCTTGCATCATGTGATCATATAATTTAACAAAATAAGCAGTGGAATAGGTACCTGTACATCTTGTAAACCATCTATTTCTGCATCAAACTGTTCTGCAATTTCATTTTGTATGCGGTCAACAGCATCAGTCTCCTGTTCTTCTTCAGCCTCTTCTTCTTCTTCTTCTAAAAATTCTTCTTTAAGTATAGCTTCAACATCATCATTTTCATTCTTATCTTCCTCCACAGTGTCTTCATCCTGTCCTTTATTTTCTAAAGCCTATAAAGGTAAAATATTTTATTGTTTCATGTCTATGATACAGATGTTTTGAAGGAACATATGGTATTCTTGTCTCTTTTTAGTCAGAAAAATCATTAATTCAACAAAACCCCATTTTGGGGTATCCTTTATCATAAGCAAAAATCTAGTAAATTCTAGTATCATATTTCAGAAGAAAATACAGAGGTATTGCATAGGGAATACAGTGAAGCATTGTACCAGTTCCAAGAGTGCTTAAAAGACTGAAGTGCTGCACTGAGTTTTGATAAGAGGAGTATTTTTTTCATGCATGATATTGTAGTTTGGCAGGACTTTGTTGTAAACAAGCTTGAAAGCTGAAAGTGTAGTTGACAGAATTTCATGAGCAGTCGAGTAGTACATTAAGGCATTTATAAATATACTTTGTATTTGAGTTTGGACAGAAATCCTGGTACAGTCCTATTCTAGATTAACCATGGATTTGACAGGGACTTAAACCCCATGCCTAATTGCAATTAGTGGAGCTATTCTTATGCTTACAAATTAGATATATTAAACACATTCGTAAGTATTTTGCTGAACTGGAACACATATTGAGAATTCTTGTAAAATTGAGTCAATAGTTTCTAAAACAATTTAAACATCATGACAAATTATTTTTCTAAGTAGAAGTTTCTGACAATCTATCACATTTTTCCTGTTCTACATTGCCCTGAAAACTCTCTGACTAAAAGCTCTAGAAATTTCTAAGATATGAATGCAAACATATTTAAGATCTTTTTATTAGCTTGTTTTCTTACCTCCTGTCTCTTTTGGTTTTGTTCTGCTAAAAGTTCTTCCCTTCTTCTAGCAATCCTCTCATCCTGTTAGTGAAAAAAAGATACAGGACAACAATGATATTTGCAAATGAAAGCTCTCCTCTGAGAATTGGTAACATGACCTAGAATTAATGTTGTTCTTTCCACCTTAAAACTCTGTTTCGAGTTGCTTCTAATGTTAAAAAATACTACCTGTGCAGCTTGAACTTTTGCTGTCCAGATATACCTCTCTACTAGGTGAATGTGTAAGTAAATTTTAGTAAAACTAATTTGGCAACTTCTGAGACTGAGATTAGCAGGGAAAAAAGACTGTGATTCTGATCACAGTGAAAATATTATAATATTATAATATTTTTATTGGTAAGCTACAGAGTTTCTAAACTTACAGGTGGTTTCTGCCATTTGGCACAGGGGTGACTGAGCATAGTAGTAAATGTGTGCTGTTCCCTATGCCTGTTTAAAACTGCCCAAGTTTGACCAAGTTATAAGCATTTGAGATATAGTCCCCCCATAAATACTCAGCAGATATGTGTCAAATAGCTGATGGCTAACTCAGAAGTAATACACAGAAGCATTCTACTTAAGGCCAGTGGGGTTGATGGGGATTCAACCTGTAATTGCTGTTCTTGCATACTGTAATGCTGTCACCTGAACTGAGATCAGAAAAACTGAGTATGTCAACACACCGGCAATAGTGCAATTTTAGAAATCCATGTTAACTCCAAGTAAACTGGCCTGGATACCAGAGCATTCTAAGCAAAGCAGCAAGAAACTCTGCACAGACTAATTTTCTCTGCTCTTGTGATTAAACTCTGGTGTTCCTTAACGACATGGCACTGCAGGTGTAGTCATTGCTTTCAGTATCCTGTTGCCAGCTTCTTTCAGTGGAGAAGGAAACTTTCGGGTAGTGTTCAATTGGTCTTATCTGCTTTTCCCAGACTCTCTGTGCCCTCCAGCTTTAGTAACAAAAGAAGGGATAACAGTACAACCAGCAGAGCTGCATTCTCATAGCACCATCGGACTTGCTCACCAACTGGATGCTATGGAAAAATACTCGAAGTGTAAATAAAAACTATATTGCAATACACATAAGCAAAAAAACCAAATTCCTGTTACTCAGGAAATCCTGATTCTGATCTTTCCTTACTTCTTAATGCCTTTATCAATTTGTATTACTGTTTCGTGTATGTATTTTACATAGGAACCTGTTATTTTCCTTTGTTATCAGGAGCCACATTGATGCCTACACTGCTCATTAGAAGTTTGGACCCTAGGATCAGTAGCACAGGTATTTGCTACTTGAATTATCAGAGTAACTGCTTACAGGGTGAGCTTAATACAGCAAGGTAGGCTGGTAACTAGAATACACCTTTTCCAGCAAGATTTCCAACTTGCATCAGGAAGGCCTAAATAAAAAAAATACTTTAACTCTCCTAGATTAAATGCATTCTCAGAGCCAACCTCTGGCACAAGCAGTTCAGAAAACTTACTGGTATTGTATGAGCCTTGTCCCAAATTCTGTTGTACTAACTTCCTGTGTGTCAGCTGCTCTGTAGTAACTTATGCTCAGACCTTTTCTGATAGTACATGTGAAGTACTTTATCTCACTTTTATAGAAAGTTAGGAACTTTGAATATATTGCATGTGCTGATTGTAAATGTCTACATAGAGGTTTCAGGTTACTTCAAGTAACTTGTGACCCGTTCAGTAGTAGGCACTGCTTTGTTCAAATGGGAGACTGTACAGCTGCAACAGCACTGAGAATGTGGGTTATTGCTATTACATTTCTGTGCAGAGTATCATAGTTGGAAACACAGACACATACACCATACAGTACCTATGAAGCCAGCCTATGGGAGATGCAGTTCAACTCAACAGTCCATGCTCAGGGAATCCAGGGTGCAACAACAGTACTGTGCATGAGCTGTGTATTTGATTTTTTATGGCCGTATTCTGTCTCTCCATCCAGTTGCCATTTGTCCAGGACTTTCCAGATGTCTGGCATTCTGTCAGACACTTTTCTTGGGCTGCGAGATATCTAAACTCCTGCATGAATTAATTGCATAGAGGAGGAAAGGAGCCCTAAATTCTTTTTCGTTCCTATGGTAAATTTAGGAATGTTGTGAATGTGTGGGGCTATGTCTCCTGGTTCCCATATCTGTTTCTCTGTGTGCTCTTCACTGCTTTGAGAGTTTTAGAATCTGTGTTCAGATCTGTGTTGCTGAAATTACAGAAAAGTAGACAGGACTGAATACTTACCCTTATTTTTGCTTTCAGGTCTTTCAGTTTCTTTTTGTTTTGCATTTTTTTATACTGTTTTTCCTTCCATTTTTTCAGACGTGGAGGAAAAAGACGGTCAAGAACGTCTCTTTCTTCTACTTGAATATAAACTGCAACATCAGGACAGAGTCCTCGTTCTGACAAATACCGAGCTTCATCTAAAGTACGAGGGAAACCATCCAGTATAAATCCCGTGGACCTAATTGGAAAATAAGATATTTATCATTACACAATGTAGGTTAAAGTGCAACACAGTGAAAATGCAATTAATTTGAAAAAAAAAAATTAAACTCACTTTTTAAATGTATATGTTAAGAGTAAACTTAAAATACTTTCAGGTATTATCTTTTGACAATATAAAACTGATACTTCACTATGTATTTTAATTGATATACTAACAAATGTATTTCTTTTGAGGTTTCACGTGCAGAGATTAATTATTTAAAAATAATTAAACCCAAATAAATTGTGTCCTCAGTATTGCTTGTGTGACTCTAAAAACAGTACTTCTTAGCCACTGCTCTCAAAAAAATAGAAGGTGCCCCCAACATTATTTTGGTAACGTCTGCCACAGAAAGCTTGTCGCCTGAAAATTTATTTTTCAGAAATGCCGACAATTTCTTCTCTAGTGTAGGATGAGAATTTTGCCACTCAGCATGACCTACGTCTCCTTTCCTGCAGATAGTAAAAACAGGTCAGATATATGTCTGGAAAACTCTATGGCTCGTTGGAGCTCTTACAATCCCAAATTAGATGAGTAGTTTTGTAAAACTGAATATTGTGTTAATAAGTTAATATTTCTCTTTATCACTTTAGACCTTAATAGGATACAGTATAAAACTGCAGAAAACCAAAGACGCTACAAGGAGTGGGTGTGGATGGAAGAACAGGTGGACCTGGATAATGTGGGAAAAAGTTGGGGGGAGAATATCGATCATGATATGTATCGTGATGAACGTTCTCTTCTGCTATACAGTCCCTGATGAAACTGAATTTATATAATATAATATCACAACATTATGTGTAATGCTGGGTAATTTTTTGTCTTGGTACATTCTTTTTTTTCCAGAACTGATCTCCCTATTTTTACACCATTAAGAGAATGTTGTCCCCTGTCTGTGGGCTGACAGGATAAAAGTTTATTTGAGGATCTTGTTTATTCTTTTTAAGGCATTTCTCGTATTGTTAGGAATTGAAACCTCATGGTCAAGCTGCCAGCAGCTGTGATCTGGATGGAAATGAATGGAATAGATAGGACATGGAAAAAGGGATTTTCCCTGATGAAATTACATCCTAAAAAGCCAGTCTGCTTTCTAGGAGTTGATGATCTTATTTATTTATCCAACAACTATCCACATTTATCACAGTGTTATGGATGTACTTTCTGATATGAAAGGAAGTCTGTTGTGAATACATCACTGGAGTGCAGATTGTGATGAATGCACAAGATAATCTGATTCTGTGGTATTTTGGAGACCACTGATACTTTGTTTTTGCTTTCCACACAATATTTATAATATATGGAAACCAATAGTTACAGCTGGATTCCCGCTCTCCATGTTTATTGATTTAATGAAAACATAAAAGGTTTATTTACATATCTATCCTGTAAGCCCACGAAAACTACCTGGCTATTCAGGAGATTTAGTCCAATTCAAGTGCACTAAGTACTTTTGTCCAGTCCTGTGTAGAGCGCATGAGACATTATGTTACTGTCAAAATATCAATCAAAATGGAGCAACAAAACCAAGACTGAGAGGTAGGTCATGATTCATAAGAAGTACAAGAGCACTGAAATAATCTCTGCAATAGTTATTTGTAATTGTGGGCACAATGGATGATATACTTCCTAAGATTAATTAAAGAAAGAGAGAATCTAATTACAGTTACCGGAATGGTTCTTTCCTCCACCAGTCAAGAACAATGTTATCAAGGACTTCCGGAGGCAGTGCCTTATTATCCATTAGATTTGCTTTGATTGCTTCTTCCTCATCAGTTAACTCCACTTCCTTTATACAAAGAAAATTCACAAAAAAATTACAAAAAAAACCCAGAAGCAAAGAAAGATCTACCTGAAACATTTATTATTTTTTGACTAAGTAAGGTACTGTCTTCATTTGATTTAAACCAGCAGAAACAAAGTAAACTCATTTGCCACATTTCACTGTACTACATTATACATTTTGGGATATTTTCCACATGCTTGGGGTTGAGTACTTCCCTAGTACAATTGCTGCTGTATGAGTTTTAATGAAACCTAAAACCAAGCACAATGTTAAGTATTTAATTATATATATGCTCAGTTGAGAGGAATAGAAATGGAAATGATCACAGTTTCTCCTAATTGCCTACAAGAAATTTTCCACTTAGTTATACATGTTCCCATGCTGGAAGACTATCTGCTCTACATCAGAATGTTTTTTCACTTTTTAAAAGCAACTTTTATCTTTTGATGCAATCCAAAGAAAGATGTCAAAGAAAGATATGTAAGGTTACTGGGTATAGGCACATGACCAGAATCGGAAAGATGGCATAGTTCTACAGAGCAGTAGTACTATTAATGACTAGTCAAATGCAGAGCATTCAAATACCAAATCTAGCTGTTAAGTTCTTGTGAAAAACTGTTTTTTCAGAATTTGTAACACTGTGAGATTGATATGGCTGAGGATGCGCTTCTCATAGAATGGCGTCCTGACACAAACTGCAGTAAAAAAGAATGAAAAGAGAGTACAGATTGGTGATTCTGGATTAGTTTACATCAGTCACAATATCAAAATACATGTTCTTACATGTATACCAGATAAGAGACAACTTTACAAGTCAGAAAATACCACTGTTCCTGACCTGCTGTGTTAATTTTTCATGGTAATATTCACAGAAGAAAATACTATTTTCTAGCTATTTGACTTTTTTTTTTTTCCCTAAAAACAGAATGGCAAAGTTTGTAAGAGAAATGTATCTGGTATCCTTTAAAGAGTTCAAAACTTTTTCTGCCATACCTTATAAAGGTCTTGTTTGTAAAAAGTCACCTATATTTCTTTAAGACGACTAGATATACATCACCAAAAGAGTGTGTTTTTCAAACGACAGTGGCCATCAAACATGCACCTAAGTTGTATCCAAACTCACTTGGAGAGAAAACTTAATATGCAGCTAGGTATTATCCTGTCCCTCTCAGCATATGGATTTAAGTTGTCCCCTGAGATACTTTTGTGAATTCATTACAAAGTTCTGTTGTCCTTTGCTCCTGTAGTGGTCATATTAACCCAAATTGTTCAAGAATTTGTTAGCATAACCTGTCAGAAAATAAAGGAATAACCCTTTTCAACAAAAGGATCCAAAGTGATTTAGGAACCCTCAAAATGATGGTAGGGAGCTGCTTGCTGCAAGGTCTGAATAAGAATTCCTATGCCTGACATCTATTCTGATAATGTAGCCAAAAGAATTTGAGAATATGATGGAAGCCACGGGTCTAATGTAGTATGTGTGTAAGTAATATTTTGTCTAGTGCCTCACACAGCATATATATTAAGAGATATTAGTATGGTATAACAGATACCTAAGAAGGATACTCAGAGAAATGCTTAGGGAGTCCATAACTTTATCCTTTAGAGTTTTGTGTATGGACCAATGAATAGGTTTCTAAACTGAAACTGCAATTGCATCAGCTGTGCTTTGGTCATGCCATCAGATAAAGTGCTTTACAAGAAGTGCGAGAAAAAAATACTAAGGTAGAAGAAGATTGTTTACCAGCAGATAAAAAGATGATGAGGAAAAGATACTAACATAAGTGCCTTTGTGTAAGACATGTATTGATGCCAAAAAAATAAAGCTGAGTGAGAACCAGCCATAACCATCCGTGCCAGGAACACTTGCCATATATTTGGCTCTGACGACCAAGTAGTAAACTGACTTGCCAAAAGAACCTCCTCTTAGATTTAACTGATGAAAACCTGAATTTTTGTTCTGACATCCATGATTTTGGTCTGTACTCCATCTGTGTTCAAGCTTCCAATATTACCTGCTCTTGTATTATTTCATCAGGAACACTACCTTCCAGTTATCAGGGACCTCCCCTGCTTTTCAAGACAATAGAGAGTGGCCTTAAATGCACCTTTGGCAGCTTCCTCAGCACCGGTGAATGCACCCCATTGACTTGTATATGTCCAGATTACATAAACCATCCCAAATTTGATCCTTTTCTGCTGTGAGTAGTACCACTCTTTACCCATGCTTTCCTATTAGGCACAGAGACCTAGAAGGCCACAGACCAGACTGTACTTGTAGAGACCACGGTAAAGAAGGCACTGAGCATCCCAGCCTTTTCAGTGTCTTTCTTCAAACAGTCACCTGCCCCACTCAGTGGCAGACTCATATTTTGTAGGTCTTCCTTTTGCTACTGTCATTCCTGTAGAAATTCTTCCTACCCTTCAGATCCCTCACTAGTTTCCACTTCCATTGAGAGCTTATCTTCCTAATACTGTGCCTGGATGTTGTTTCTGTGTGCCTCCTCTGTGGCCTGCTTCCTCTCCTGCATGCTTCCTTAGATCCTGTAGTAGGAAGTCTTTGAAGGTCTTTGATGACTAGTAACTTGAAGGAACATGGCAGGTATCAGGAGCACATTCTAAGAATGTGAAGCAGAAACTTGTTTCTTCCTGAAGCTTTGAGAGTCGGATAAACCCTTATTTGTATTGTCTCAGAGGTAGATTTTCAATTTCTTTGTACTATGCATTTTTTTGAAGATTTATATACGTTGTACCTGTGTTGAGACTTCTCCACACAATAAAGGCTTTTATCATATCCATTGCTGTCTAAAGAAGAATTCAGTTGTGTTGAAACCTTGCCTGTTTTTCCCAATATATCACTGTCTAATAAAAGAAATCATTCTCTCCTGATAAACATTTATGTAAATGTTTATTGTTCAGGGAAATTACACCCTGTAAGAAGTGGGGTTTAAAATGTGTATTTATAACAGTTTTGAACCAGTATTCAATCTGATTAAGAACTAATTTTCTGGAAACTATCATTCGTTAATTATTTTACCAGTATCGTGAATATCCAGCTATATGAAACAGCTTTTTAACTACAAGGCATATTTTATGCTACCTAAGAGTTTTTTCTAGTCTGAAACTCTGTGCCAATAGGCAAAAACAACCTACAATCCAGATTATAAAACTTACCGTATTAAAAAAATACTAGCTTATCCTGTTATGAACACTGAAATATTTCTGATTTTTTGACAAAGGATGATCAGACTGAAGGGCTCATAGAGGCATTCTATTCTTTTGCCCCGAGAGAATGCAGAGAGCACTGCTGGTGAACATTTCTAAACGCCTGTGCAATTGGAGCATATGCACCAAACTGAACTTGCATATTATAAATATGTAAAGGAAATTATACCTTCCATTATTATTCTGACCTTCATTTTTTTTTTAGCGTCTATCTGTCTCTACTATTTAGAAAAAAAGTATACATAATTATTGGAAATGTTTTGAAGAATGTTGCTGGCATTCATAAGAAAACATTGTCAAGAACTATTATTTCCAAATTTCATCAAGTAAATAATTTAACATAAGTCATTTTTAGCAAGCTAGAATTTTATAGGAAATTTCTATTCTGGTCTGAAAATGGTTATTTTGTGTATGGACATAAAGAAGATCAGATTATTACCTGTTTGCTTTTTTCAGTCTCAGTTTTAGCCATGGTCTGAGAGGATTCTTCCAGTTCCTGTGATAGAATTCTCATTTTATTGTCATCTTCAAGTTCGTCGTCAAAATGGGCCCCAACTTTCTCTTTAGTTTTGGGTAAGATCAATTCCTGTAGATATTCTTCAAACTGAATATGAAAAATGCCTAATTTGTTTGCTATCTGTCGTGCACAAGTAGTTTTACCTGCTCCATGAGTCCCAAGTAAGCACACCCGTAAAGGAGGAGCCTATAGGAAAAAATTGGAATATTTTGTAACAATTTGGAGTCTACAGTGCAGCCCCTACTGTTTTTCACTTCCAAAATATCATTAGAAAAATTGCATCAAGAACAGTCACATAATTTTGCATTTTTATTTTTCCAGGCTTTCTATTGCTGCTGCAAACAGACTACCTGCTCTCTGGAAATACTGAACAAATACACTATGGCAGTTGATGCCAGTAGGTAAAAATGAAACTTCATTAGACAATTCTGGTAAATCTTCCCTTCTTTTACCCTTCTTCCACTTACAAAAAAAAAGACTTAAAGATATTAAAATCCCCAATATGTGTGATTTGTTAATCACATTTTATGATTATTGTAAGCCTTTATAATCTTCCTCTCTTTTCTGCTTTATTTGCATCATTAATTCAATGTCTTAATTTGAGTGTACACTAAAAAGTCACTAGGGAAGCAATGTGTTTTATTTATTTCAAGAACTTGCCTGATATATTTATTATTACCTAGAAAAAATCAGAAATAATAAACAATTATAAACAGGAATGGAAAATAGTGATTTTAATCTGTTACTATTTGCTTTAAACAATTTTGAAGATTCTTACTTCTATTGGTTCATTGTGAGCCACATACTCCTCAGGGTTCTTCAAAAATTTATCTCTGTACTCAGAAGTTGAAAAGTAATAGAACTTTTCTTGATATTTAGCTGCATGTTCATGGAGTCCTGGGTAAAGTACAAAGTTCTCTTTCAGACTGACTGGACAAAAGTGTTTTGTGTCTCCCATGTGCCTTTTCTTTTCCTTAGTTTTTTCTTCATCCTGAAAATATTATGAAAATTTTCAAAAACTGTTTGAATTCAGTAGTTCACTTAGATTAAGTAGGTCAAGTAGATCAGATTAAGTAATGTCAAATACATCCACTGAGCATTGAATGAGAATGGTATTCTCAAGACAGTTTGTAATCTGAATATAAATCTATGAAAATACATGCTTTTTAGATTCAGAGTCAGAAAACAAACTGTCCAATCTAGTAAGAGAATTATTGAGAAAAGAATGACCATTTAAAATTTGAAATGATAATATCATAGTTAGCTGTTGAAGACCAAAATCAGGCTAGAGGTATCTATGATAAAATATTTTCCTGCTGTGTTCTTAAAACTTTCTTCTTGTTGCTTCTAAATGTGCAGAAGTAGACCTCTTCAGAAAAGGCAATGAGAGCTGGCATTATGAAATCAGGTTACTTATCCAATAAAATTAATTTCTAAAAAATCTATTCAATGCTGCTCCAGTACAGCGTATGGATATCCTGTACTGTTAAATTTCGGGATGGGAATCTTCCAATATAGGATGAAAATACAGAAAAAGAAAGGCGAAGCTAGACCTTTAATTTCATTAGAATGGGTGTTTGAAAATCATCAATAGCTGAGATGAAATAGAGGATTGCATATTAGGACTCTGCATCTTCTGATGTTTACATGATGGCTCACAGAATCATTGTTAATTGACAGAAATCAAAGTTCACATTTGTTTCTTTAATAAAACCTCTCTTTGCCATCTGGCAAAACTAGGTACATTCATTCTCTCTGTTAGTGTGGGGTATTTGTGCTTCTCGATGGAGTAAAACTACTATCAGCCAGAATAGGAATACAATGAAAGTGTTCTTGAAGCATATGCTGATATTTATTCTGTAAGAAGGCTGAAACTGGATCATAGAAAATCAGATGCAAAATCTGACTTCTCTGGGGTTATGTTCAAACTGAAAATAAATGAGTTAAAATAAAAGCATAAATAGACAAAGCCAACATGCTTACTTCTTCATCTTCATTTTCGTCTTCTTCAGCTTCTTCTTCTTCATCTTCCCCTTCAGCAGCCAGATCTTCTGCTTCCTCATCTAAGTCTTCAGTAGATAATTCCCAACCATGATATTTAAAAGGTTCTGAAAAGGGTTGTTTTGTTTTCTGTTTCAATATTTTTCATTTGGCTATGCCAGAATATATTCTCTTTGTCCATAAAAGTAAGCATATATGTGAAAGCAAATCATGCCAACTGTATATTGCATTTCTCCTACTCATAGAACAAAATGTTCTCCCTGGATGTAGGAATTAATATATTGCTTCCTCCAAAAATGGAAATTCTACTGGTTGTTTTTTGGTTGAAGTAAATTGGTATTTTCAATGGGAACTTGTAGTACAAAAGTATTATACAAACATACACAGATAGTGCCATTACTGTTTGCAACAGTATTTTCCTATTGTTCATTGGGGAAAATTATAAGTAAAATTTTATTTGATTATAAATCTAGCACAATAGATGTTTTGGTTAATAAAACACTTGCATTGTAGTAATGATGGGAAAAATGTAGTATTAATATTATTTACCCAGTACTCAAAATTGTTAGAGATTTGAGCACACAAGCGAGGACAGGTAATTTGCCAAAAAATATCAATACTGTAAAAATCCAGTCTTGAAATACAATCTGTGCAGGTGGGTAGATTAGATTATTGCACATCCTGAAAGTCTCATTGACTTCAATGAATATTGTATATTAGTGAACCTTTGTTATCCGTCCATTACTCAAACCAATATCCCGACATGAACAGACAGAGCAAGTAACTGGGGAAATGCGTTGTCAGAATGTTTAGGGAGCTATTATGTACCTATTTGTATAGCCATATATATACTTTTCAAATATATATATATATATACTCCCCGCTCTTCCTATGTCTTAAAGGCTGCTAGTGTGCTTTTCAGCTCACGCCCAGAACACAGCCTGTCCTGTTCTCACTTCATGTGAGTGAGACAGAACTGAGTATATATTCATCATACAAGCTCTCCAAAATCCCTCTTGGTAGGTTAACTGTAATACACATAAACAGTATTACTTACTTTCCATAACCAGCACAGTTTGATTAAGGAGACTTTCTGGAGTTTGCTCAGCAATCTCTAAAATAACAACCTGAACTAGAGATGACTGCTTGATTTCTGACTCCACTGTTTGCCAGTCATGCATGAAAAGGTCAATCTTCCTTTTAATTATTTCCATTTCTGGTATATCTGGAAAATCATCCTCTCCAAACTCGGGTAGTACGATTTCTGAAAATCAAATAGTATATAGAAGGCAATGTTTCTCTAAAATTTTTTGCATTTAAAAATTATATTCATTCTTTTTTCTTTCCTCCAATATGGTGGCATTTTTTTTAATGCTGTTTCCTTCCCTCCCTGTAATTATGAATTATTATATTACTGGTTTACAAAGACACTTTCAAAATGCCAAATTCATTATGTTGATATAGTATAGACTGATGCTTCTCCAGGAAAATAAACAAGGTCAAATTACTTAACTAAATTTGCATATGGTTATTTAACTCAGCACACAAATAAATATAATGACTCATTCTGCAAAGAAATATGAGGAATATACATTAATTTAAAAATTATGCTTTAATGATGAACAGTTTTTGACAGGCTATCCATATGGTCATGCCTCATATGGAACATGCCAGTATAGGAAGAAATAAAGAGTAGGAAAAGTAGCATACACTGCAAAGAAGCAACTTCGTGTTCTGACCTGGTTCAGGTTCAGTTACTGAAGCTGTTGTGGAGTGCTCAGGTTGCATGTTAGGTATCTGTTCTTTTTCAAGTGGAGGATGTTCTCTTTACATGAATAGAAATATAATGCATACTACTAGGTGTTTTTCCTCTTTGGCATAAGATCTCAATATACAGATGTTAATTAATTAAACCTTCATTTACTCAAACAAAGGCACATAGATATATAAAGATCAAGATGGCAAAATTGCAGAGAAAATAGAAGATTTAAGGGAGAAAGGAAAAAGAAGGGACTAAACAGAGAAGTCCATTTCAGTGTAAATATCAAGGATATGAGGGATGGTATCGAAGACTGAAATCCTAAATTGATAAAGGCAAAGCAGTGAGCTAAAACACTAAACCATGCAATATAAGAGTCCTTAAACAAATTACAACTGATGCCTCTAGCCATAACTAACAATGAGGCAAGACACATGTACAAAAAGCAGCCTAGGGGACACAAGAGACCAGGAGTGCTGCAAACAGAGCCGGCAAACGGAGCGTGGTGCGTCAGCCAGGGCATGGCGCGGCAGTTTGCACAGAAGGGCACGCAGGAAGAGCACAGTCACCCTACCAGCTCAAGAAGTGAGCTCAGTTGGTGGTCATCACCCTCTCAGAAAGAGCTTAGCTATGGTATCCACCCGGCAGAAAGCTATGTCCTCTGCGCTCGCCAGAATGGATGTGGCAACCAGACAGAGCTCCCACGAAAACACACAACCATCCAGGTCTCAGGCTGCGCGGCGTGCCAGAGCCTTTCACTGGGAATGGATGGCAGTAGTGGGAACAGCTGTGTGAGGTGGACGATCTGCTCAGCCTGATGGCAGAGCTACGAGAGGAAGTAGAAAGGCTAAGGAGCATCAGGGAAGCTAAGAGAGAGATATACTGGTGAACCCATGCTGTCCCCTTCTTGAGACAGAAACAGGAACAACCACTAGAAAAAAAACAAGATCTTGTATCCTCCCCCTGCCAGGCTGAAGACAGTAGCTTAAAGGAGTGAATGGAGGCAAGTCCATGCTCGGGACAGCAGGTGAGCCCACTCCTTGCCCACTTTGCCTTCTCAGGTGCCTCTGTACAATAGGTATGAGGCTTGGGATGTTGAAGGCCAGTCAATGGATGATGTGGATGACAGTCCATCTACACCAGAGGTGTTGCCAGGATTAGAAAGGCCCACTCCCTGTATCGTGACCACCTCTATGAGGAAGAAAAGACAGTTTATAGTTGTAGGCAATTCCTTTCTGATGGGAACAGAGGGGCCAATATGCCGGACAGACCCTCCTCTTAGGGAAGCCTGCTGCCTCCCTGGGGCCTGGGTTGAGAACACCACTAGGAAACTCCCTAGCTTGGTACAGCCCTCAGACTATTACCCATTAATGCTCTTCCATGTGGGTGGTGATGAAGCCGCAACGCATAGTCCAAGGGCAATCAAAACAGGCTTCAGAGCCTTGGGACGGGTGGTAAGGAAATCTGGAGCACAGGTTATTTTTTCCTCTCTCCTTCCAGTTGCGAGCAGCAACACTGGAAGAAACAGATGCACCCAGTCTATCAATACATGGCTTGGTGGCTGGTGTCACTGCCACAATTTTGCGTTTTTCAATAATGGGATGGCCTACATGGCACCAGGCTTGCTGGCGTCAGATGGGATTCACCTTTCTCAAAGGGGAAAGAGGGTCTTTGCTCACGAGTTAGCAGGGCTCGTTGACAGAGTTTTAAACCAGAATTGAAGGAGAAGGCTTGTCTGTGACAAGCTGTGGGATGACACGCCAAGGTTAGAGGGACAGGGTGCTAGCGAGGGCCTGCAGCCTATTGCTCTGAGACATGCTGGCTACACTGGAGCACACTTGTGTTACAGACATGAGCCAGGGGCTCCTGAGGTAATAGGAGCCAACAGGGAAACACCAGTGAAATACCTCAAAGGAATTAAAGGATGTTCCTCTAAGAAGGTGACACAGCCAACAGCCCAGCTGAAGTGCCTTTACACCAATGCATGCAGCATGGGCAACAAACAGGAGGAGCTGGAAGCCACTGTGCTGCTAGAAAGCTACGACCTAGTTGCCATTACTGAAACTTGGTGGGACGAATCCCATGACTGGAGTGCAGCTATTGATGGCTACAAGCTGTTCAGAAGGGACAGGAGAGGAAGGAGGGGTGGAGGCGTTGCCCTCTACATCAAGAAATAGAGTGTGGAGAGCTGTCTCTGAAGAATAGCCATGAGCAGGTTAAAAGCTCATGGGTAAGAATTAGAGACTGAGGCAACAAAGGGAACTTGTGGCTGGTGTCTGCTACAGGCTGCCCAATCAAGGGGAGCCTATGGACGAAGCCTTCTTACTCCATCTACAGGAGGCATCGTGCTCGCAGGCTCTCGTCCTGCTGGGGGACTTCAACCACCCCGACATCTGCTGGAAAAGTAGCAGGTGAGCTGTAGGCAATCCAGGAGACTCCTGGAGTACATTGAGGATAACTTCTTAAGCCAGATAATAGACAGCCCTACCACAGGGGATGCAATACTGGACCTGATGGTCACCAATGCAAGTGAGCTAATTGGTGATGTCAAGATTGAAGGCAGCCTTGGCTGCAGTGATCATGCACTGATGGAGTTCGCAATCCTGAGGGATATGGGTCAGGCGAAAAGTAAAGTCAGGACCCTGAGTTTTAGGAAAGCAAAATTCCAGCTGTTCAAGGAGTTAGTCAATAGGACCCCCTGGGAAGCTGCTCTCAGGGACAAGGGAGCAGAACAGAGCTGGCAGATCTTTAAGCATGCTTTCCACAGAGCGCAAGAGCTCTCGAACCCCAGGTGTAAGACATCAGGCAAGGAATGCAAGAGACTGGCATTGCTGAGTCTAGACCTGCTGGTCAAACTAAAGGGCAAGAAGGAAATGCACAGGCAGTGGAAGCAGGGACAGGTATCCTGGGAAAAGTATAGGGACACTGCCCGGTTGTGTAGGGATGGGGTCAGGAAGGCCAAGGTGCAGATGGGGCTGAACTTGGCAAGGCTTGCAAAGAATAATAAGAAGGGCTTCTACAGGTATGTCAGCCAGGAAGATCAAAGAAAGTGAACTCATGGAAAGTTAGACTGCCCTGTTACAGTTTTCTTCTTTAAGAACTAGTATTTCTTCCCAGAACTGAATGTCTCTCAATCTTCTCTTGTGGATTGTCGAAGAAATCCACAAACATTACATTTAATTTTCCGAAATAGAGCCTGATCAAAAAATACTAAGTACAATGTAGGTGGATTTCAGTGATTAGGTACCAGTAAGGTTTGGCAGGAAACAGGTCTAAACATAATGGTCAGAGTAGAGATACTGCCTAACTTTTGTCTAACATGCTACCAACGAAAGTATTGCCTGGAAGTGTCAATAGCAGCTGGGATATGTGAGCGCCTGCAGGACAAGGAACACATCTAACAAATTTTTCTGACTTGGATGGCTAAGCTACCTATGAAGCTATTATATCAAAGGTCAGTGCCACTACTGTGTTCTAGAAAAAAGCAAGCCAGTGCCCTGCCTCTAGTGAGTTAATTGCCAAAGACCTAGAGTTAGGGACTGCTGTTCTTTTGTCATCGGCCAAATTTAAAAAGATGCAGGGTTTCAAATACATGCCTCCTTTTGACATTCCTTCATGGCTCACTAAGGTTGGCCCCTTGCTAGTTTGCTGCTTGTGCCTATATCTACAACCCTTAATTCCATATATAGAGCCAGGCACTTAAAAGTTAGTATGGCAGTTTTGGGCACTGCAATGTCTACATCTCCTTATGGCTCAGGGTCTTAACGTGTAGTCCTCTAGAAACATAGTAAATTTCTAGATACTTAGGTGCTTTGAAGAATTTTATTATTCCACTTAGGAGGCTGAAACTTTTATTCTCTCTATACCCCCATTTACCTGTACTATATATATAATAAACTGAGATTTGAAATATATCAGGCCCTCTATGGCAATTCATATGCTGGCTCAGGGATCTGAGGGCACCCTGAGCCCTGGCTGTCCCTGCCCGGCCCCCCAGGGCTCTCCCCACCTGCCCACGGCCTGGGACCCCATGTCAGCCCCCTGGGGCCATCAGTCCCTGCCCCAGCAATGACACAGCAGGGTCGGTCCCCAGCTCCCCACAGCCCTGCCTGGCCATGGGCTCTGCTGAGCTGGGCCCACCCATGGGCCAACATCCCAGCCCGGCCTCAGCTCATCCCTGTCCCCAGGGAGGTGCCCAGTGCCCAGGGCTGGAGCTGCCCTGCTCCTGGCTGGGGTGGTGGGACTGGCTCTGGCTGCCGGGCCCTGTCCTCATGTCCATGTTACCACACTGTGCTGCCAGCTCCCTGTTCCTTTGGGAGCAGCTGGCCCTCACGGTGTCCTGACATGCGGTCCCCAAGATGAACTGCAAAACTTTATTTTAATTGAGCCACTTTTAAATAATAGGTTAACAAATAAGCATTTTGGCAAGCATTTTTGTGATCTTTTATAACAAAGAATACTTAATGCATTTCCCCTCTTTTTTTTATAGCTTTGAACACCACAGCTATTAGACTCACACCTCAATGGCTAACCTTCCCTCTATTTGAATGATTATTAGTCTGAACATAAACTGAAAGTGCAAAAGGGCATATCATTAAGTAGAAACACCTTGCAGATTTCAAATAGCCTGATCTTGAATTAAATTAATTTTTTCTTGAAAATGTTTATAAACATTTGCATTTTACTAAACTTCACATTCATTCTATATATGTCATTACATTAGTTATTCCACACAGAATCACAGAATCAATCAGGTTGGAAGAGACCTCTGGGATCATCGAGTCCAACCATTGCCCTGACACCACCCTGTCAACTAGACCATGGCACTGAGTGCCATGTCCAGTTTTTTCTTAAACACATTCAGGGATGGTGACTCCACCACCTCCCTGGGCAGCCCATTCCAATGTCTAATGACCCTTTCTGAGAAGAAATGCTTCCTAATGTCCAACCTGAACCTCCCCTGGCAAAGCTTGAGGCTATGTCCTCTTGTCCTATCGCTAGTTGCCTGGGAGAAGAGGCCGACTCCCACTCCACTACAACCTCCCTTCAGGTAGTTGTAGACTGCAATAAGGTCACCTCTGAGCCTCTTCTTCTCCAGGCTAGACAACCCCAGCTCCCTCAGCCGTTCCTCATAGGTCATACCCTCCAGACCCTTCACCAGCTTGGTCACCCTCCTCTGGACTCGCTCCAACACCTCAACATCTTTCTTGAAGTGCGGGGCCCAGAACTGCACACAGTGTTCAAGGTGCGGCCTCACCAGTGCATTGCTGTCTCTTGCCGTGATTCTAAATAGGAACATGAAAATACCTTCCTTTTTATGTACAGTAAAAGATGTTGTGTAAATGTACAATTAATTATGTTGCATTCTGCAGTGATGTATTCCAGATGAGACAGAGATGTAGCCAGGTAAAACCTGCTTAAATTTGGGCAGCTCTAATGCATTATGTAATGATGATTCCATTAGGAGCACAGATTTTAAGAAAATAAGCAAAGGATACATTAATAACTAGGTTACGCTAAGTGCTTGTTGCACGTGTTATTCCTGGCACATTCACACTGTAGAAATCACATGTGCTGCCTTGTGAACCGCAGCCCTATTCAAAGCAATAACGTATTGAAGATGGTAATGTGTGCTGTCTGGATCTAGCCTTCAATAGATTATCTTTTATAGTCCTGCACTTTAAAAAGCTCTCTGTTCTGAGCAGGTCATTAAACTTTGGAAATATACAGGCAGAATAATTGATTTAAATTAATATATTTTACATCATCTGAGACAGAATATTGAACATGGTAACAAATCCATTCAATAGAGTGCTTCCCATATGAACCTTAATCTCAGAAACACAATTCATGTTACGCCTCTCCTGATAGGCCATATTTAGCAAATGATGAACCAGCATGTGTTCCAGCTTTGACTGTCTACTCTAGGCATGTCATTCCATTAGATTACCTCTATCTGAGAGTTTCTTGCTTAAGGAAACTTATCCAGCAGTAATTATTGCATACTTATGGAGCTTTAAAATAGATTACATAGGCCTAAGCAGAGAAACTTTCCGCTGGAAAAAGGGGAGAAGTAGCAAAAGAAAAAGGGATTACATTCCTAGGCAAAAGGGACAATGCAAAAATTGGACAACCCAAACATTATTTGGTTTTGGTTCAGGTATTTGAACCTTATTATGCCAAAAATATTGCCTCCCTGGCATTTGGTTTGTTTCAGACTGGGTCTCAGGGACCAAAAATACTGAAAATGTTTTAAAGTAAGTAAGGCAGCTGTACATTTGCCATTAGATATAATAATTCTGCTTGCAGAGGTGATTTAGAGTGAGAAGATATTTTTAAAGAAATAGGAAACGTAGTCAAAAATACTTGAAAAGACAGTAATGGTTTAAAAATAAATGGATCTAAAAATGCAAACAAGTTTCCTTCAGAGGAGGTGGTGGTCTACCTAACAGTGCTGTTCTTAATTTATTTTCCTTATCACAGAGGTGATAGGAAACAATCCTCGCCAGCCCTAAATCTGGAGCTTTCACAGGGAATGCTTATATGGCAATCTCTCATATTCTTTTGCTCTGTGTCTTCTTTGCCTTTACTGAGCATAGTTACCATAGAGACAAACAATCCTCAAAGGCTTTCTGCCCCCATGATCTCCAAGTGAGTTGCTGGGGAAGGAAAGGCTTTAATATCTTTTTTCCCAGTGTTCTGCTAGTATTAGATATGACTTGTTCTGCCCTCGGTCTATATTCAGCAACAAAAAAGATGAAAAAATCTTCCTTTCCTCCCCTCTCAAACCTTGCCAAAGCTGAGACAGAAGACATGAGCCAGCATGTCTTCTTCATTAGAGATTAACTATTAAAATAAACAGAAAGGCAAAATGTAGGATAACGGTGACACTTCCATTCCTTGGAACTGATACGTATTTCATTATGAACATATTTTCGTTTGTCTTTTTGAAACAGACTATGTAGTTTGTTTATACAGGCTTTTCATTATTTACTTATAAGTATATGCTGCCAAATGATTTTCAGCATATTACAGTGAAATGTACTTAGTAGACAAACTTATATTGTGTGTACTGACTTATGGTGTTTGGAAAAAAAAAGCAGTTCAGTTTACAGATTAAGTTGATTCTTTCTAATGCATGAAAACGTGTATATTTACAACTTGTTAAAATGTTTTATGTTGGATTTATTTCTCTTTTGGACTTTAACATATTCTAAAAATTCTAGTAGATAAAAGCTAAAATGAATTTTTAAAAATGAAACCAGACCTTTCCCATTAAAGATGAGTTGCCTTCAAAGTGTTTTTTGCGAGAAGGCTACTATAGGATTTTGTATATCTTTTCATTAGCTTATGGTTCTATGGAGTTCTATGTGCTGCAGAATTTTACCTGATACCAAAAAGAAGAAAACTTGACTCCATGTGAAATCTAGCAAGCTGTTAGCAGGACAGAGGATGACTAAGGAAAATACAGGACATATTTTGATCATTCACATCCAAAGTTAAAATTCGTCCATTTCCATTTTTCCAAAGATCCCATGACACAGGGAATGGACTAGCAATTTCTGATTAATGTGGATATAATACTTTTTTTAAAATGGTCTGTAGAACCGGGTTTTGTTAAAATCACATGTAGTTGTTTGTGAATACTGCAATTTGATTATTTCCCGTTTTCTTTTTTCCCCCATTTTTCCTAGTATTTTCCTCTTTCTACCTTTTTTTGGGGTCACAGTCCATGAGAGTGACTTTCTAAAGTTTTTTTTCCTCTGATTTCCCTCTCTTATCACTTCATCCTGTAGAGTGCTCATGGATTTCTGAATACAAGAGGTTATATCAACCTGTATTTTTAGCAATGCTCACTTTATTTGTTATTTCCATAGATCTCTGTACACATTTATTAATTTGGTATCTAGGCAGGAGAGGCAATAGTGGGATTTTGTTGTTTTTCAAAGTGCAAATAGCTGGTGCATTATTTTTAACAGGAAATAACGTGCCTTTAATTGCATTTATAAGTGTTTAAATAACTTGAACCTGACTATTCCATTATAAACTTCTTTAAAAGAAAAAAGTTATGGTAAGGAATGCCATTTACAGCCAATTTTCAAATATAGTAAAAGTTTGCAAAAAAGGAAGGCATACAATTCTTGACACTAGCAAGTAAGAGAGATTATATGTGCTACAAGGCCAACCTGTAGGTTTAGATTCTTCTTTATAACCTGCAGGGTCACTGGACTGTTCCTGGGGCATTTCTTCAGTTTCAGGTGGAAGCTGTTCATCCTTGTCCTCAAATTCTGTTGGTAGAAATAAAATCATTACTAACTTTAACAAACCCATTGAGGGGTGATGGAGGCACTATAGAAATAAAGATATTTTTGGATCACACTGCAAAACTTATTTGATCACCTGCAAAAAAGGAGTTAGTCACTTTAATGCTCAGGTATTGCACACTGACCAAAACATTTTAAGATCAGCTACCTGATCTGTGGGCAAAGGCAGACCATGTATCAGATGCCACATGACTGTGAATAAAATGGAGAAGTACTTTATTTAATTCAGTGCTTTCAAGTAAGGATATTTTTCATTCATTATAATCTATGTGTTCTGTGCTCAAACTATGCTCAAAAACAAGACCTTGCAAAAGAGGGCACTTGGTGTTCTACGGAACAGCTCCTATTGGGCAGAAGTGCTTCTGACTTGAAGAAGCGCTTGTGCGCCTGAAGGCTGGTGTAATTTTTCCAACTGTATCAGTTGGTCAATAAAGAATATTACTTTTTCCTGCAAGCTTTGTTTTGCTTATATCCTTAGACCATTGTTAGAGCAATAAAACACCACTAGTACATTTCAACATGTTATGATTACCCAACATTCAAATCATATTAAACAAGAATGTATTTTAAAATCTGAAAATCTGGCATTTGTTTTCATGTACATCTCTCTTTTGGCAAAGAAACCACAAACATCGTGAAAAACAGGTTGGAAACATTGAATTTCTGATTTATGAAAAATCAGGAAACTTTATCTCATAAACAAGCATCATCTTCTTATATGGTTAGCAGACAAAAAACCCACAACCTTTAGCATGTGTCAAATTGAGAAAATTCTTCACTTATTCTACTTCCTTATTTCCTTTTTATATATACAGGAATGCAGTCAAGCAAAATGAGTTTTGATGCTCTGTAATAAATAAATCAAGTGTTCATAATATACACAAAGAGGAAAAAGACATGCAGAAAAATATGTGCAAAATGGAAGACACTGTTAAGGCTGTCAACATGCAAATTCTCACATGCATACATAACTTAATCACAGACAGTCCTAGAGGCTTCAGTGGAAATAGCTGTGGCACAGAAGCTAAGCATGTCTAAATTTTCACAGTGTGTCTAAACACTTAAGAGATTTCATTTACAAGACTGGTACTGGATAGGGTCAAGGAAGACAGATGGACAGACATTAAACAAAGTAAATTAAGAAGATGTCCTTTTTCTTATAGATGTTCAGAAAGTGACAAGAGCTTTCAGAGAGGCAGATAGCTCCAATCACAGGCTTTTGTTCTTTTTTTCTGCAAAGGAATGCATAGCTGTACTAAACCAATATCCCTTAGCCTTTAGCCTCTGAATGAGAGACTAAAAGAATTTAAGAACTGAAGGTATTTGGGATCTAATTGAGAAAGTTGTTCATAACCTTTCTGTTTCAAATTTTGAAATTTGTCTTCCTAAAATGATGTGATTACCAGTATTAGAATGTAATTAACATATCTGGCTTATGAAGGAGGGCAGAAAGTGGCTTTGAAGCTCATGCAGTTTTGCTCAAAGACTGAACAAACTGTGAAGTTAATATCACTACAGCTTGCTTTGAAGTTTGCAGTACAAGTAATTAGCTATCCCTTGTCTTCAGATTAATAAACTGTCCTTGTTCAAACTGTCTCACTGAAAAGCCTCCAGTTAGAGGTAGAAAAAAAACAAATCAGGATGCAAGCCAGCCAAGAAAAACAAAGGAAATATATTTAGAGGCTGTAGGACTGAGCACAGATCAGCTTCCTGGTTAATGTTATAATTACAGTTGATTCCAAAAAGCATTTCTCTTCAAAGACTAAAGAGCAAATGTCCTAACATGTACAGGTTTAACTATTATATTTATTTTTTGGCATTGTTTAAAATATCTTACTGTATTTAACACGATGATAAAAACAAGAAAGCAAGAATATAAAGTAAAAGCTAAAGAGATGGGTATTGATTCAACCCTCCACCATCTGTAATATGAGAAAGGGGTGTGTTGGGATCGATATTAAAGAGTTTATAACAAATATTGATATTAACAGCTGTGAAGGACAAACACAGGAAGCGACAGCTGGAATTACCAGCTCCAGCTACCCATTTATTTATTGCAAGAGCTTCTGCCCAAATAGCAAGGGTAGCAGAAGAGTCATCAGTGAAGACGGGGTTGTACTAACACACCACCCTGAGCTACGGTGACTGAGGCATAGGCATACATGTGCTTCAGTTGAGTTTGCTATATGAAGGGGGCAATTTCTGGCAGAAAAGCAGGACTGACAAATAAAGTACAGAAAATAAAGTCTTAAACCATGACAACTGTTTGCTTCAGTGGATAAGATCAATTGCATGGGATATTTTATTGCCGAAATGTGGTAGGAGAGAAATATGCCAAGTTTTACTTCAAGAAGATTGGAATGAACCCACAGATCTACCTGAAGCTGTATAACTCTTCTATATATATGGCATATGTGTGCCTGAAATATATTCTCATGAAGTCATATATCTGTCTCCTAGTACAAATAATTCCATATTCATGCAAAGCTGCTGTAAAAATGCTTAAATACAATAGGAAATTCCTGAAAATAATTTAAGCTCAGAATAATTGTGTCAAGGGACATGAAAAAGATGTAGGTCTATAATTTTCAGCAAGACACTACAAGCAAGAGTTACCACATAAATTGTTTTGTGTACCTTCAACAGACTTTTCAGCATTGAACTTAGCTTCCTAACTCACTTAAATACATTTGTTAAATTTGCCCAAAGTCTCCTACTCCATTTACTTTCACTCTCATTAATACACGTGTAAGTACCTTGCTAATTACTGGAACCATTTTTTCCTTTTAAACACAAATGATATTATAAATTTTCTTATGTTCAGTCCTGAAGCAACCCCAGTTACTTCAATGTCCCACTGAGGTTACCAACATTGCAATTACTGAAATGAACATTTATTTATATAGAATAGAATAGAATAGAATAGAATAGAATAGAATAGAATAGAATAGAATAGAATAGAATAGAACAGGACTATTTCAATTGGAAGGGACCTACAATGATCATCTAGTCCAACTGCCTGGCCAATTCAGGATTGACAAAGTCAAAGCATGTCATTAAGGGCATTGTCCAAATGCCTCTTAAACACTGACAGGCTTGGGGTGTCAGCCACCTCTCTAGGAACCCTGTTCCAGTGTTTGACTACCCTCTCGGCGAACAAATGCTTGCTAATGACCAGTCTAACCTCCCCTGGTGCAGCTTTGAACCATTCCCATATGATATGATATATGAGACATCAAAAGAGCATGATTGGGGCCCTGGAGTATTTTTTTGAGTTTTCATTTTTATACCATAATGGCTATATTAAAAAAACCTCAAAACTGTGAACATATGATTCATTTATATTTTTGTAAAGACATGTCACATGGGAGAAAAGCTGCAGTCAATGTGCTGATGGCACTACATGCGAAATAAAACAGATGTCAGGCTAAGAGCAGCATGACTGAAGTGTTTTGGTGAGTCAGTGTTTGATTACTGAAATCAAATATAGGCGTAGGGAAACATTATTTTCTCTGAACAAGGACTTATCACGTGTTATAAGCACAAGTGTGTATATGACATTATTACTTCTATCATTAATAATTGTTGTTTTGATGTACTCAGATCAAAAAGTTAAATATTCAAAACTAAGATGAACTTTTGTTGTTTGAGACAGAGATAATAAAGTATCTGTGTAGAACCCTTTGTATTTAATCCTTTACAACTCATTCACTTTGGAGAAGACCTATGTGTTTTATTAGAAACTATAAAAAGTTATAATGTAGTATTTTTAAAAAGTTTATGTGTAATTTAAAGAACCCTACAAAGCTAGAGTATTTTTTTTCAGAGAGTAAATGAAATCTTACCTAATTAAAAATTAAAAGCATGTTATCAAACTCAGTCTATCTTACACTACCTTTATGACTTTGGCCTTGTTAGATTGGTAAACTAAACACCAGGCTGGATAATGAAAGAAAGTGTATGTGAGACATATTGGCAATACAGAACTTAAGCTTGGCTATAATATTTTTCTACAGAAACCAGTATGTTATGTTTGAAAGGAAGACAGTACTGGCAGTCTAAGCCACCACTGCTGAGAGAAAAAAAAAGGGGGGGGGTGAATTAATGCGTTTCAATTTTTAGTTTCAGCTCCAGGCCTTAGGTGATAATTTAGGCTATGATGGAGAAACCTTGAGATCCCAGGGTCATTAAAAGAGGATGAGGAAGGCAATGTCTGGGTGTGAGATCTATTGAGACTAGTCAACCAGAGAGGCTGTCTCTGACTGAGGGGGATTACTGCCTACAGGGTATGTCCCATGGTACATCATCTTGACAGCAGATCCAAATCAGACAGCAACATTCTTCTAAGAAAGTAGGCAGTGATTAAAGAAAGCAAAAAGGAAAGTACAAGCCTGCATCTTTTTTGACTGTTGAGATTCAAAAACGTTGAAACTGGAATTAATTTTAAACCTCGACCCGACTGACAGAATTGTACGAGGTGCAAAAATCCAGCCTATTTGTGACAGTTGGCTTGCCCTCAGAATCTCACTCCTCACAGATTATTTGCTCCTGCCCAGGACAACTATATTTTCATTGCTGGAAACAAAGTATAGCACAATTCTGATATAAAAGTAGGATTTTTACAGGAAATAAAGAGTGGCTAAACAAAAATAATATGCAGTTCTGTGAACACAGAAAGAAGCAAAGTGAGAAAGTCTTTACACAAAATGTTTTATTAATATTGTTATTAGAGGGGAAACCTTATGTAATACACATAATTCCGTTGTTTTTTATGTTGTTAGGTTATGCTATTAAAGGCTAATCTCCATAAGCACAAAGGAGGGGAGGAAAAATGATAGGTGGGGGAACCCCAGTAACCTAGTATCAGAAGAAACATAACCTTGACTTGGCTCCCCTCAGGGTCATTAAAAGAGGATGAGGAAGGCATTGTCTGGGTGTGAGATCTATTGAGATGAGTCAGCCAGAGAGGCTCTCTCTGGCTGAGGGGGATTACTGCCTACAGGGTATGAGATTCATTAGGGAATGCCAGGAAAAGCAGTTTGGGATTGTGAGAGACTTATAATATTATGAGGCATTTCTGAGAAGGACCAAAGGCAAGGAGAAGGAGGGATCAAAGTGGCTTGGGGAGGAACAAGCAGGGATAACAGAGTAAGAAGAGGATGAAAGGGGAAATGGGAATACGTGCTCAGACTCATTACTGCATGCTCCTGGGGACATGGATGTGCAGCAGCCTTGCCTCTACTGGGCTACTGGATTCAGCAATTCATAATGTATGTTGCTACCAAATTCAGCAATTCTTAATGCATGTTAAGAGAGCCACTACTGAAATAATTTCCATTCCCCTTTAATTGCTTCAGGCTGAGCTTCTTGGGGGAAGAACAGAAAATCAGAGAGTTTTGCAATCTTCTTAGCTATTGGCTAAGTTCTAACAATGTTTTCTAACAGATTGTTTGATGAGTAGGAAGTTTCAATAGAGTTAATAACCCACTTAGAAAAGTTACTAGAGGAGACAGAGAGTCCTGTCCTTTGGATTTATTGAAAACCGTAACTGTGCTGGCTGATTTAATACACATCTCTATTCTGTAACATCCATTAAGAATGGCACATAGAAATGAGTGCCTGAATCAGTGAAGAAAGCAAAGATAGTAATATAAAGTCATTTTTCTAGATGTTGAATGTAAAAAGGAGATCAAAACTGTAAAATCTGCTTAAAAAACAAATTGCTAAATGATTTGAAACACATAATTAGATAAAATAGAAGTCAAATGATACACACTTTCACCTTTCTTCTCCACAGCGTTTAGAGATTGATCTTCCTCTGATGTCAGTATTTCTTGCGTATCTCTTCTGTAAGTAAAAGATTATTCATCTTAAGACTTACATAAATTCTACTGGAGCAAGTTGCAGGTATATTAAATGTAAAGATGTGGAAATATAATGTTGGGAATTGAAATATAATTTGGGTTGCGCAAAATAAAAATCAAATATATTTTATCATCTAAAATGTTATTGTCTCATTGCATCAAAAGTCTCGACTAATGAAAGGCTAATGAAAATGGATTTACCAAGAGAAATCTTCTGCCACCATATTTACTGATCTAAATGAGATATTCCTCAAAGTTAACATGTATTGGATTATTCTGAATACATCACAACTAGTCTTAGAGTACTGTTTTAGTACATTTGTGTTGATAAATGCACTGATACCTTTAACACAAAGTAAGGCTTGAATTTTCTTGTGCTCATTTTATATGTTCAGATATTCGGAATATTTTACCTTACTTCTTCTTCTTCTTCTTTCTTTTTTAATGCTTCATCTGTTAGTCTTTTCAAAATCTTAGAATTAATTTCATCCCTATTTGCTAAGTATGTTCTGCGCAGTATACAGACTCCTGCAGTACAATTACACAACAGTAATGAGTTTTATGCATCTGTATAAAACTAAAGTTGAGTTAGCAAAATTATTTAATAAATGATAGACAACTTTACTACTTCTTTTTAAAGCCAAGAAAAGGCATATACACCACTGAAATGTTATACTGTTGCTTTCTAAGCCGTTAGACTTTGTTTTCAATTTCAAGCACCTAATAAACTGAGTCTGGGATATGGGAAAGTTATGATGAAGGCTATAAGGGGAGACAGCACTGAAAGGATTTATCTTATATTTTTTTATATCATGCATTACTGTGGCATTTATTTTGTTTGTACGTGTACAAAGAAAACTATGATGAAACAAATGAAAAACATTCAAATAAAAATATAAAGAATGTACATACCTATACTACTACAGCTGGTTGACAGAAATGAAGAATATGCTGTTCCTACTAGGAACTTTACTGACTTGTTTACTTCAGCAAATAGATACACGATATATGACTGTGGGGCTGCAATCGATTTCCATCAGTGGAGTTATGCCAGTTTAGTCTAGTTCAGGGAATAGCTTACAAAGTAATGACCCAAAATGCTGTGAAAATGTGAACTTCACAACTACATTATTATTGAAGTGACAGAAATTAGTGGGAATTAAATAAAGGATTAACACAATTGCGCAAATGAAAAAAAAAAAAAGAACAAAATGAAGCAAAATAGCTAAAATCAAGGAAAAATATCCATAAGCAAAATGCTACACTTTTAGCCAAACTGTATAGCAGACATTACGATCTTGTATCTTTCACCTCACTTTACTCATACTTCTTCCTCCCATATCTCATGTGATCACTATCACAGAATCACAGAATCACAGAATCAATCAGGTTGGAAGAGACCTCTGGGATCATCGAGTCCAACCATTGCCCTGACACCACCCTGTCAACTAGACCATGGCACTGAGTGCCATGTCCAGTCTTTTCTTAAACACATCCAGAGATGGTGACTCCACCACCTCCCTGGGCAGCCCGTTCCAATGTCTAATAACCCTTTCTGAAAAGAAATTCTTCCTAATGTCCAACCTGAACCTCCCCTGGCGAAGCTTGAGGCTGTGCCCTCTTGTCCTATCGCTAGTTGCCCGGGAGAAGAGGCCGACTCCCACTTCACTACAACCTCCCTTCAGGTAGTTGTAGACTGCAATAAGGTCACCTCTGAGCCTCCTCTTCTCCAGGCTAAACAACCCCAGCTCCCTCAGCCATTCCTCGTAGGTCAGACCCTCCAGACCCTTCATCAGCTTGGTTGCCCTCCTCTGGACTCGCTCCAACACCTCAACATCTTTCTTGAAGTGCGGGGCCCAGAACTGGACACAGTATTCAAGGTGCGGCCTCACCAGTGCTGAGTACAGAGGGACGATCGCTTCCCTAGACCGGCTGGCTACACTATTCTTAATAGAGGCCAGGATGCCATTGGCCTAGTTATCATCAACTAACAGAAAATGTATTTTTATCTAAATTTGAACTGTGAGAAACATGTTACTTAACGGTTAGGAACATTGGTATTGATTTGAAGCAGATGATAACTTTGTGTGTACGGTTTATATTTTAAACCAATACTTTCAATTAAATGTATTTTTGAAAAAGGGAGGGTGAGTGAAGGGAATTTTTTAAAAATTTAGTTTGTAAATTCATCTTTAGATAATTATGTCTTGGTATTCTTCTGCAAAAAAGTTGTAGAGAGTTTTCAGAGGCTTTGCCTGGTGGCCCAAGCATGCACTTTCCCATCTTTGTGTTTTCTCACAGTATTATGAAAAGCAGCAATGCCAAAGAGCATTAATTTACTTCATTATTCAGAGTTCAAATGACATTGAACTGAAGTGAAGCAGCTTTAATTACAGAATTATCATATGCACGGCATCCAGAAGAATCACAGTTACTATACTACAACTAATCATTCTTTCTTCCTTGGGTACCACTACATGTGTTTCTCATGCAAAGGATTCAATATTGTTTCATCTGATGAAAGATTTCAGTATTACTTGACTAAATTGAGCAAGTGACCTATAAGCCTTTAGAATAATGAATAATAAATTATCGAAGTCCTAAGTGGCTGACCTGAGAATATCTGCTACTGGTATTAATCAGAAATAAGCTAGCTTGCTAATGGAGCAGGTCTGTAGGTAGCTCAGCTGATTCTAGTTGAAAGAACAATGTTCTTGCAATGTCCTGTTTTAGTGCAACTGGAAGTCTGTTAAGCAAATTTCTATGCCAGTATTATATTTCACTTCAATTTGTTATAATAGGCTACAAATAGTATGACTTGTATTCAATTTGCACATGACTTGTTTCAAGCTGAGACAGTAAAAATACATGCTTTATCATTTAAAGTATGTTAATTTATTTCTTCCCACCAGTGAATGAAACTGAAGAAAAGTTTCTAAGTTGTCATTGATTCATATGAAAGCCTGATACAGCTCCAGGGATAAAATTAGGGTACAGATTCATTATCATCTCAAATACATTAAAAATGGGAATGGTGGATTTCCTTCCAAGCCCGAAATCTACTTATACATAGGGCCAAATGGGTTGTAATTAAGAAAGCAGTCTTTTTCGCTATTTGATGTAAAGACTGGAACAGTGTTAGTTCAAACAGAGGTACCATCATGGCTGTGAGCACAAAATTTAAGTTTCATGAAGGACCTCTCTAACTTCTAGGAAAGGCTTACACTTATGCTTTAAAGAATCTGCTATCTATCAGACTAAAGAAACAGAAGATGATTGTGTGGAAGAGATGGCTACCGAGAATAGCCATCTCTAACATTCTGTGATTCTGTGATTCTGTGAGTATAAAATAGATTGTTCAGATTAGAACAAGTAGTTGAGAGCTAGTTTTTGAGAACTAGTTGGAATGGCACAAAGGTGTACATTGCAGGAAGGAAGCACATAATTGGAAAGCCCTAGAGGTCTTCATTTGAAAGCCTCTGCTATGGACTCCCAAGTTCTTCCCTCCCTGAAAGAAAAAAATGGGGCAGTTACTATTGACCAGTTTTCAACATGATTCCTATTAAGAATTATCTATTCCCAAAGTCTCTGATTTAGAATAGAGCCTTTCAGGGATGATAAGACAACATTTTCTTTCATCCAGTTAATTCACTAATTTGTTAAATTCTGAGAAGTGAAGAGAAAGTTAACATAATTCTTAAAGCATCTCTCCCACCTCAGTCCTCTCCCTGCAGAAAAGGCTAGAGCTTGACTCCTGCTGTTTGTTATTTAGTACACTGTATTAACATTACATTACTGCATGCCAACTACATGAATAAGGTGCTTTATGTGGTTGTAAGAAAAGACAGTGCACTGTGTCCCAGAAACTAGGTTCATGAACATTTCAATATGCTTGAAATGTCTGGGAAGCAAAGATGAGTCATGGAAAAGCAATTTGTCCTTAAATTCTTTCTGGAAATACCCGAGATGAGGTCTTCTTGAATGACAGGAACAGCAAATATGATTTTCTGACAAACACTGGATATAGAACTTTCTCACAGAAAGTTCTGTATTTACTCTGTATACGAGCTCCAGCCATGCTGAAAGACTTTTAGTTAAGATGTTTAAGGTGTTACAGAATTTCACAAAGCTATGTGACTAAGTAGTTTAGGTACTGTAGCTTGAGTTGTGAGGATGATTAGCTGACCAGATGACATGCTTCTGAAAAACTTTTTTTTTTTTTTTAAATAGGAAATCTGTTCTGAGTAAACTCTGTAACCTTGATTTGCTGAGGTTGATTTTTATATTCAGGGACAAGGGTTTGAAAAGCCTTCTGGACTGATTCTGATATTGGACAGTTACTGAGCTTTCTTGAATGAAGTATGAATAGACCTATCATTCTTTTCTTGAAAGGAAGTTTCTGCTACCTTTTGATAATGGTCTAGGTTGAACAGGTAATGATCAGACATTGCCACAGGGCAATGAAACTTGTGGTGTGGTATAAATCAGGCAAGCATAATCCATTAAAACATGATTTGGCAGGCAAAACTTTTAACAGTGTATGAATCTGTTCAGTTTTTTATACCTGGTACCAACCTTCCTTCCTGCTTGAAACAATAAAGTAAAAATCCCTTCCTCTGAATTCAGGGGTACTAAGCCTTTGTATCAATCTGGATAAGAAGTTGCTCAACTTTTTTTGACCCTAGGATGGGGAACAGGATACACCTGCATACAGGTATTTCTCCTCCCCTTTTCACTCAAGCAGAGAAAGTTCATATCTGTAACCTGATTTTGTAAGTGGGGAAACCAATGCACAGGCAGGGAAATTTGACTAAGAGCCACATCACAAGCTGGAGCCAACTAGGCACAGAATACAAAAGTCTGGAACTGCAAGAGCCCAGTGGCATTTACGGCTGATTGTAAATAGGAGGAAGTTGAAAATAGGATTATATTAACATCTTTGTCGGCGACATGGACAGTGGGATTGAGCGCACCCTCAGCAAGTTTGCCGACAACACCAAGTTGTGCGATGCAGCCGACACGCTGGAGGGAAGGGATGCCATCCAGAGGGACCTTGATAGGCTTGAGACGTGGGCCTGTGCGAACCACATGAAGATCAACAAGGCCAACTGCAAGGTCCTGCACGTGGGTCGGGGCAATCCCAAGCACAAATACAGGCTGGTTGGAGAATGGATTGAGAGCAGCCCTGAGGAGAAGGACTTGGGGGTGATGGTTGACAAGAAGCTCGACATGAGCCGGCAATGTGTGCTTGCAGCCCTGAAAGCCAACCGTATCCTGGGCTGCATCAAAAGCAGTGTGGCCAGCAGGTTGAGGGAGGTGATTCTCCCCCTCTACTCCGCTCTCGTGAGACCCCACCTACGGTACTGCATCCAGCTGTGGGGCCCCCAACATAAGAAGGACATGGAGCTGTTGGAGCAAGATGATCTTTAAGGTCCCTTCCAACCCAAACCATTCTATCATTCTATGATTCTGTGATACATAGGAACAATTTTCTTTACTGCGTTTGTAAAGCATTCCTGTTTCCATTTCTGTATAATTCCCTTAATCCAAATTGTAAGAAATTTGGGGTACCCTTGTTGATTCACTGGGTTCCTCCTTCTCTAGACCCCTGAAACTATAAATGGGACATAACTACTAGTTTTTCTTATAAGTGTACTTTATATACAGATATCAACACAGAAAAAAAGAAAAGATTAAATTTCATTAGCGTGCATTTACTAACCGTCCTTTTCTGTATCCTTCAGACAGACAACAGTGTCAGGTAAAAGTCCTTTTTCTGATAAAGCTGACCAGTGATCTACTGATAGAGGGTAGTTATCCACTACCCATCCTCCTTTTGCTGGAGCACCAGGAAACCTGTCTTTGTTCTTCTTCATAAGCTGTTATAAAATGTCAGGTTCAGTAACATAAGACTTAAATAGTCTGTGAGCTGTTCAAAAAGACTACACAACACAAAATGATTTTCTAAATGTTATGATTTTTCCCTATTGTCATTTCAGGTCAATAAAAAGTAAGACATTTATAACTTTATATGTCTGAATGAAATAAAAGCATTTTAAACAAGAAGAGATTAATGTGCTAGTGATTTTTTAAGGTTCCCTATAAAGAATTTAGATTCCAGTTTCAGTAGTTACAAACCAGTGAACAAATTCAAAACAATTGAAGATACTTGGATAAACCGTCATATACAAAGCTTTTCAAACACTTGTATCTGGTGTTGAGCTCTTTAATAGTGACTAAGAGTATAAGAATAGGGCAAGAATACGGTGATACTTCCCTCAGATAATTCTCCCAGCCTTTAACAATTTGTAGCCCGGGTACTTTGCAAGATGGAAATAATTTTTACATATATATAATAGTCCTCAATAGATTTGTCTTTTATGATCTTGCTCAGTCTCTCCTCAATCCTATGTAAGCTTTCAGACTGTGTGATATGAACTAAACTGATCTTTCAAACAGAAAAATTAAGAGCAGATATTGATAATGTATAAACAGTTACAGGTTGCTCTTAGAAAAAAAGTGCTTTGCTATACAGTACTTGTAGTTTTACCTCTGCGATAGCTCTCTCCAGTACTTCAGCATGTATTTCAGGTGACAGTGTAACTTCAGAGACTGATGCACTTTTTATGGCTTCTTCTACCATTGCTTGAACTTCTGGGTGGTCAGCAGTTATCTCTGACATTCCTAACAATATAGATTTTTTAAAGCACTTCACAAAATTCTGAAATACTTATTTCCTCTGGTCAGGAATAACCGCTAGGCAATTAAATCCCACCATTTCATAATTACAGTGCAGCAGTTATTTTAAGCAATATTATACAATCATACTGAGAAAGAATCAAATACCAGTTCTTCTGAATGCAGTTCTAGAGGGTATTTCATAAAGATAAGTTTTAAGATCTTGGTTTGCTCTCTCATTACAAAAAAACACCCTTTTAAACTGTACAGTATTTTCTACCATTAAGTGAAATATTGTTTCAATACGAATGGAATGACATTTGTGTACTAGAACAATCAGGTACCTGCAGCACCTGAGAATTTCCTTTGATTTTATTCTCTTTGATTCCTAAATCAAAAGGTTGACCAGATTGATTTAAAAATCCATACAAATCATAGATCAAGCAGTATATTGTCAACAATCAAGAAGTCTGCATTCCCCTAAGATGCACAAAATGTTCATATTGGATCCATATTTTGTTATTAATTGCTGACACAATGGACTGTAATTGTTTAAAAATTTTTTAAGGAACACTCAGAGTTAGTTCACTGTTTAAATACTAATTGGATAAAATTTGGTGAAGAACTGTTTTAAACAACTGCAATATCTACTACGTGAAGAGTAAAATTTGGAAAAAATGCCATATTTACTTTCTGTAATTGTGCCAAGATTTTTCACTGATTGTGTTGATACTTTTTACATGCACAAATTTACACATTATCAGGTTATTTTTGCTAAGTTACAAGCTCCCTGGGAAAGGGACAATATCTTACTAAGTGTTTCCACTCTGCAAAATAACTCAACCCAACCCAAACTCAAAACCAAACAGACTTTACAGTTATTATATCTAAAGATATTATATTGTACCTCTCCAGTTCAAGAAAAAGATCTTTCTTTAGTGCTCTCTCAACCATCTTTTGCTGGTATAGAATGTCATAAATGAAAGAAAGAATATAACTGAAGGAACAAATGCTTTTCTTTAAAAAGACAAAGAAATTTGTAAAAACTACCTCACAATCCACCTTTATTTAATTTCCATTTTAGAGCCTTATATTTAATTAATGTCCATTAATTGGATCTACCTAATAATCTGTCTTCCTTGGTTGAGATGAAATATCAGTCTCTTCTGTATGAAAAAAATACTACTATTTGTAAACCATGTCAGGCTCACAGACATATTTCATTTGTTTAAGTATATTTCAACAGGTTAATTAAAACTTAGCATACTTTTAAGTTTCTCACATTCAAGTGGCAAAAACTCCTACTCCTGAATTCAGATCCTCTCCTCACTTATTTTTTTGTTTGTGTGTGAATTAACACCTGTTCTCCTTCTCTATTAAAAAATCCTGAAACAGTCTTATGCTATAAAAAGATATGCAAGTGAAAATACCAAACTTTTCATCAAAATACATGCTTAGCTCCTACAAAGGTCAGTGGGAGTTTTTCCCCCTGTACGCTAATGTGGTATTAATGGGTTAATAACTTTCAATGACAACATGAATTATTTCATTTTAGGTTTCTCAAAACGACAATATCAGCAACAAGGAAAAGATTTATAATAGTCCTACAAGTGTAAATGAGGAAAAAAAAAATTATCTTTCACCTTTTAATTTGCAAGAAACACTGAAGTCATGGAACGACATGCTTAAAATAGCTAAGATTTACTTTTTACTTTTTTGGATGATGGCAGATTTTATAGTAGTCCCGTCTCCCAAGTTTATTTCCTCTCTGGTTTTAGCGGGTTCTTCAGAATCGTCTGCTTCTTTGACACTACTATGTTCTTGCAAGTCTCCTATAGTTATGAAGTTGTACTAAATGCACTGAAAACTAGATCAGTAGAAAACCCTTTTATGCAAATTCTTCACCACAAAATCCATCTGACTAAATCAGTTACATGTCAGCCTTCTCTTCATCTGCAGCCTCCCAATCTGTGGAATCCCCCAACACACCTCCTAGGAATCACAAGCACTTTTGCAGCCCTCACGAAGGCAAGACTAGTACCTGTCAGCCTGTGAGACACAAATGGCTCTCTAGCAGTACCAGTTTTTATCTGCCTGTTTCTCCCCTTAAAAGGAGAGGTCAGAAATATGACAAAAGCCAGAGAAGAATTTAAAAACACACAAGTCCTGAACATTTCTTCAGTTCAACAGATTTAATACCCTCCCCTGTTTTCCCCCCAAACAGAACAATGTGGTTCTGTTTGAGCTGGATGTCTTCTGAGCACATTAACAGAGTGGGACCCTCTGAGTACGTGTATGTTATCTTTTTAGTTTGAATGAGAAGAGTATGCTTTAAGTGAACCTCCTGATCCTTCCCATGCTTTGGTACACATGGCAAAGCAGTCTTGGAACATGCAAACTAATTGATTCCTTCGAGATGCACATTTACTATGCAGAAACCCATGTGATCAGCCCATGAGATCACAATACAGCTGGTCTGAAAGTCCTCTGTGCATGACATGGATATTGAGTCCCTAGCACCAACCGCTTCAATTTCCTGACCTACTCTGACAGTAGACAGAAACTCTGGGGGCTTCAGTGGAGTTTCACAGCCTCACTGCCTATACCTGAACTGGACCTGGGAGCACTCCGGACAGTCAGGGGGCTATTTAACTAATGAAACTGATACATGTCTTTTGCATAATTTTTTAGTGATTCTCTGTAATTCTCTCAAAAGTCAGAATTTACTAGATAATTAACTAAATAATTTCATTAGGAATAGGAAATATTTTCTGGGATAGTTACCTCTAGATCTACATTCAAGTTTCCAAAAATATTTAATTTCCCCTTCTGAAGCTTTTTTATTTTCTATGACAATTTACATCCTTCATCTGTTTGTAGTTCTGTTTTGCAATAAAATTGCTAGAGCTCTCTAAAGTTATTAATTAGGATTAAGTTCTAATTAATTCTAATATGATTTCACATACCTGTCCTCAAAAGTATTTATATAGCCAGGAATCTGGAACATAACACTGTTTAATGTTTTTAATTTTGGTGTCATAGTTCACCATTATTCTTACTGCAACACCAATGGTTTTTGTATCACTATCAGCTTGTATGTTTTGCAGCACCAGAGGAATATACTGACTTCTCGTAGGTATGTATCTACCCACAAGTAAGTCAAATACAGTGATTCCTTGCTTAGTTGAATAAGGCAAAACGGCCTGTTTGTCCATTTGAACCAAAACTAGAGCTAACTGGAAAAGGCAAATCCAATTCAATAGAAAATTTTAATTTCAAAAGAAATAATTTTGGAAAAACCTCACTAAATTTCCTACAGAAAGAAACCCCAAATTTTCTTTAAAAGATATTAAAAGAACATGTTATGTTCACCTTTTCAAAATATTTTCTGACTTAATTGAGCTGCAAAAACCTGGGCAGCTTAAGAAGTCTAAATGTGACCAGAGCTGGAGAATCTTGTGAATGTGCCATCTCGGACAGGATACTTGGAAGGATGCTCCAAAGTGGAAAATCTGTAGATTGTGAGTTCACATCAGCCTAACTGACAAGTTGCTTTCTTGAAGAAAATTTCAATTTTGCAGATATTTGTCAGAAAGTCATTCAAATGGAAAGTTTCCAACCAGTATCAGTGAGAACCAATTTCTTCTTTCAAAAAGAGCTCAGAAAACTCTTTCTTACGTACTTGTGGCCCTCAACTTCAGAGGATTTATATATAGTATCAAAAATACTGAATTCTACTCAGCTGTTCCCTTCACTGCATGTTCTTTTAGTTCATATTTAATGCACAACAACCATAACAACTTCTGTAATATTTTGTAAGTTGAAGTGACAGCAATTGCTTCAGTTAAATAACCTAAAGCAAATAAGATAGCTTCAAAGACCATGGAACCCCTTATTCACCTGATTCTCTTGACTGTTTTTCTAATTCCAACCTGTTTTTCACTGCTGTTATAGCCTTTTCGACTGTATCCCTTCGCACTTGCTCAATGTTTTCTCTTGATTCTTCTATATGGGATTGAATGAGTTTGGCCATATCAAGAACCTAGTGAAATGATTTGAAAAAATAAAAATATCACAGAAGAGAAATATAGCATCTGATCCAACTTCTATACAATGAAATGAATTTGGAAAAGCTCTGCAAATTTCAGAAAAATTTACATATAATTCAAGGGCAGGTTTTTTTTGTGGAAAAAATAATTTCTAATTTGCATTTACATTTAATTATCTTAGATACAAAAGTTATAATATTCTTATGCCAAGACAAATAACTGACACGTAAATATTTGTCTTACATAGAGGGTAAATAAAAATATTTTTGAAATTTAGCTGCTTTTATATAGAAGAATTTCACTACATTACTATGTTTCCTCTGTAATCCATATGTTTGCAATGTCTATGTTAATAATACAGCAGGAATAAGAATGTGCTTAACTGATGGCCAAGCGTCAGCTGATACCCTTGTTACATAAGGCATTTATAAACCTACCTTTCCTTTATATTTGTGTGCAATTAGGTTACAAATAGTTGTTCTTCCGGAGAATGGAGGACCAAATACAAGTACTTTACAAGGAGGAAGCGGCATTGGTGGTAACAGGTAAGGCCGTGGATTCAACATAAATGTTTTCAATGCCTCTGGGGATGACAGTACGTACATTTTACCTAGAAAACTTAAAACAGAACAGAAGCTAACAGATACAGACATAACTGTCTATATAAAATAGAAATAAGATAAAAATAAAAAGTGTCAAATTCCACTAACCTGACAGCCAAGTCTGGGTTTCCCAGTACAATATCACCTTCCTTTAGAGCCACAGGACATGCTTTCCCCCACCTGCTTCGACACCATCGATATCCGTGTGCTATTTGTTTGCAAGATGACAGAACCCGGAAAAGTTCATCCTGTTTATTAAAACAGCAATAACAGCATATATCATTTTTGTCTGAAGCTACATATGCCTTGTTCTTAGCCTTTTTTGAAATATTGTATTGGAAAATAAGCAAACGTAGAAAGAAAACCACATCAGACTTTTTAGAATATTTTTTAAAAATTACATGTTTCAGAACTGTAGGACAATTTTAAGGAGAAATTATTTAGTTTTTCCATTTTATTTAATAAAAATAGTACTTAAAATAGTTCTCATAGGCTTCATTTATTGTTTTCAGAAGTTTAAAATGATAAAGAGGTACAAATCAGCCATTTATTAAAGATGATAGAAAATGGCCAAGATTTCTTCTGAAGGGGATGAAGAAAGGACCATGGTCTGTGTGGGGAAATAGCAAGGCTGAAATATCTCTTTTGGGCATGCAGAAATGTCATGTGATAGGAGTAAGTTTAATAGACCTTTTACAGAAGGTGAATAGTGAGTGAATCTTAAAAGTTTATGGTGACTCTAAATTATTCAGAATAGTACAGACAAGTGCTGGCTGTTAAGAGCTCAAGAAGGACCTTCAGAATCTAGGAATCCAGGCATTAAAATAGCAGTTTTACACAGAAAACAGTAAGTTGTCATTGACTGTCACTGCTCAGGACCAGATCTTGGAATTATAATACCTACTTCCATGAAAATATCTGGTCAATGCCCAAGAGCAGTCAGAAAACCAACCGGAATGTTAGGAATGTTTAGCAAAGAGAGAATAGAAGATAAAGGTGGGGTTTTTTTTATTATATAAATCCTGCCCTTATTTTTACTGGTATGTGCATTCTGCTACCCTAATCTCAAAAAGTATGCAGTAGAACTGGAAAAGTTTCAGAAAAAGGCAATATGACTGATCACACAAAAAGATTTTCATGTAAGAAGAAATAAGATTAAGTAGACTGGAACTCTTCAGTCCAGGAACAAGACAGCTACATAAGAACAGGTTAGAAGTCTGAAATCATGAGTTATTAGAGGGCAGATACAGAGAACAAAACTATTCACTGACTTTTGCATATCAACAACTAGAGGGCACTGAGCTAAAAGGTGGCAGGTTCAACACAAAGGAAAGCAATTCTGTGTATAAGTCCAGTTAAGCTACAGAACTCCTTGCTCCAAATACTGTGGATGCTAAAAGCTTATACACAGACTAACACAAACACACAGACTAACTAAATGATAAATACATATGACCTCCAAAACAGAAAGTCCTTCACTTGTGAATTTGTCAGGGACTGAGAAAACAGAAGATGGAAGGGAGGGGTGTTTCTCTGAAAATGTATAGTGGACTCTCTCAGTCACAGTACCATCCATATTTTCAAAGTACTGTTTAAGAAATAGGAAAGATGACTGCAAGTGAATGTAGGTGAAGACATTTATACAAAGACTTCTGTTTTTCAGTTTTATTTGGAAGGGACACAAATTATAATCATCACGATTCAGAAAAAATCAGCACTAACTTGTCATGTTCTAATTAATTACAGGATGTGATGTACATTACAATGTATGTGATTTCAGCTATGCAGGATGTTGCTAAATTTGTATTAGCATGCTGTTTCTCATTCAGGAAAGAGTAAAGACTGAGCTAAGAGTCAGCTGCTGAGATTGTTATCCTTTGGCTAAAGTTGCTTTATTTTCTTGGAAGGAATTAATTCTTCCTCTATTGCTAAAACAAACATTTTATTCAAAATCTTATTATAATCACCTAACTTTTTTTTTTTTTTAATGACAGACTTTTTTCTTTTCATACTCTTTGCAGTGGATTTCAGTCCCATAATTATCTTAAATTCACATTTCTGGAAAATCAAGGCTCAAAAATGCCCTTATTACATATTAAAACAAACGTTGCTGTGAAACAAAGATGTTACAATATAAGCTTACAGCAGAAAATAAAAAATATTTTTATAATTATTACAGTCAGTCACATTTTAGAAAAGCACACTTACATTTTCCAGTCCCTCCAGCATTTCTTCTTGCTGACTTTGAAGTCTAGTTATAGGAGCTCCATTTCGAACACCCAGAGATTGAAGCTGAATGACCACTGACTGAAGAGAAAATAACTCTTGACTTAGTACCAATCAAAATTGCTTTTGTGATCCAAAGGGACCCCCAAAGTATTTTTAAAATTGTAACTTATTACTTATATAATGGCTACATATACATCAAGGCCCAATTTCTAGCTTGGAGTCAAGCTAGTTATTCGGCTGAGTTTTAACGAGGTATTTGGTAGATACAGGCAGTGCAAAATGCTGAATCATGGCCTTTGTATCTCCTCATTATGCTGTGAATCCCAAGCCTTCTAAAGGAATAGGCTGTGAAGGATTCTTTCCCACAAAGCAGTGGAAGTATTCAGATGAGGTCAAATTGGAAAAGGAGGAAAATCTCTTTAGGAGATCAGATTATGCACACTTGGAAGTAATACAGTTTTGGGTAATTTATTTAAAAAGGTACTTAAACCAGATGTCTACCAATGAGAATCAGATGATACTAAATTTAATTAAAGTATTTCCTGAGTCTAATCTTGCTTGAATGCAAGTGTTCTTTAAATGTAAAAGCAAATTTTGTTATGTTTGGACTAGTTTCCTAATAGGTCTTTGCTTATTTATAGGTAAAATAGTTGGAATCATTATACAACTTGATTGCCATTACTAGAAATCTTCTGTTGTAATGTTCACAAACAGATCATAAATGAAGAAATTTTATGTTCCAACTCTGTAAAATTAGTGGGTTTTTTTCCTATAGGACTACTGGTAAAAAGGTCGTGTTTTCTAATAGCAATTAAATGAGTTTTATACACAATTTAAAATTTTGCCAACACCTTAATAAAGAAAACAATCCACAGAATTGAGAAATTATTTTCTAGTGGAGGTTAATTAAGTTGGTGCATAGATTACTTACTACACAGAGATCATCAGGTCGCTGATTTCCATCCAGTTCAATAAGATATTGACAATGCTGTTCAGCCATCAAGTCCTGTTAAAGAACAAAGACATACTCATCAATTGAGTGTAGTTAACCAGATAATGACATTGAAGCTCATACTGTTCTTATACATATCAAAGGCTGGACTCCTGTGGACTCCAGCAAAAACAAGATTCATTGTACTAATGACTTAGAAAATCTTCTGGAGAGAAACTGTTATTTGGTGATGGATAAATACAGAGAGAATTCCAAAATTGGAGTTACAATTGGTACAGAAAACAGATTAGATATCCTAGCTCAAATGCAAGAGAGCTACAAAGAATCAAGACACAGTAATGTTTTGTGTATGAATTCAACTTCTAATTGTCTAACCATCATAAGTATCTGCTGGAAAATGGTGACAAAGTCAATTAACAGATTTCTTGGAAATACCAGCCATGAGACCAATGTTTTCATTTTGGTCCTGACTCTCAATTTCTGTAAAATTTGCCCAATATATTTGATTTTTCTTATTTTCAATTTTCCCATTAGTTAAATAAGATATTAGACTAAAAGAGACATCCCATGTCCATTGTTAATGTCTCTGTTTGAGGACTGAGAATACTCACTCTGTTCCTGACAGATGTTGGTCTAACCCCAGCCCTGAAAAAGCCTAGTGAAGGTGACTTTACAGCTTTCTAGGTTATCTATTCCAGTTCTTCACTACACTTATGGTCAGAGTTCATTTCCTTGCATCTATTCTAAGTCTTCTATATTATAAATTAAATTATTTATCCTACCTTTGGTAGACATAGATAAGAACTAATTACTTCTTTCTAATACTGTTCTACAGAGAAGATAATAGTTCGCATTTCTCTTATATACAAAGGTCTTATTAGTACATCCATAATATTTGCTTTTGTACAATAGCATCACATTTATTGACTCAGCGTATGACTGACTAAAACCCCACAGATTGCAGACTGCCTGCAGGACTGAGGTCTATCCAATTATTTCACATGTTGTAGTTGTTCATTAGGTTTCCTCTCTAACTGTAACATTTCACACTTATTTCTACTCAATTTCATCCTAACAACTTATCAAGAAATCGAAGTCTGTTCTCCAAAGTTCTTTCTACCTATCCCAGTTCAGTGCAAATTGCGCGTCTTATAAAATGTTTTTTCAGTTTCATCATCTCAACCTCTACCTGGGCCAATGATAGACCTCTATGTTCTTTTAATGTATTAATGGACCACTAAATATGTTCACTAATGCATTCATAATTAGCGAAGCCTAAGTAAGACCTACCAACTAGTGAAACGTGTTGAAAACATTGAAGTTTCGTGTACATTCTAAAGTAATTTAATCTAAACATCTTTCCATTAGTTTGCCTACGAGAAATCCATGTGAGATAGTATAAGGATTAAACATAAAACATTTTTTGCTTTCCCCTTCACAGCAGTAACAATTTGCTAGAATGGTCTCTGGTAATGGTGATGATACACTGGGCTCTTCAAATACTTCACTTCCTAGATTAAGGAAGCGTCTGTGGTGGCAGGTATGGTTTCACTTTTAAAACTCAAAGTGGATTATTTTATCTCGACTCCAGAGTAGAAACAACACCTACAGATGACAACTTTCTATAATTGATTTCAGTATGAATTTCAGAACTTGGGGATATGTTGTAGCATGCCTTGTGCCCACCTCCATACAATAATCCTCAAACTTTAAAAAAAAAAAATAGTGCAAGATATTTTAAAAAGTCTTTTGTTATGCATAATCATATTATTTTGCTTTTTCTTACTTCCAAAGGACGAAGCATTATATCCTTATACATTCCAACTCTTTCCTCTGCATTTTCAAGAATATCTTCAGGCCTCTGCACTAATTCATGCAAAAATTTTGACATCATAAGTGGATCTTCTTCAGTCTGCAGAATGAAAAGTTAAATATTTCAAGACACAGAAATAAAATAATGTACTAAACTAAATTTTGTCTTTACTCAAAGGTAAATAAAGTAGCTTTCCAGAATATTGCAATGAGTATTAGCCCAGTGATTGTTGACCGTGATCCTATCCTGACGAAGTGTAGTTTCTGCAAATTGAGGGGAACTTGCATTGATAAGTCTTTGGCCAGCATTGTAAACCAGAACAATTCAACCTGAATTCAAAATTAATACCTTCATGAAAAAAAAAAAAATCCATTTGTAGTAGTCTAACACTAAAACAGAAAACAAGCTAAGATCATGCTAATACTAGTAAAACTTGCTACGATAAACAAAAACTAAGAATGCTTTTATTTGCTTAGACCAAGAAACAGACAGTATAGAGTCACCATTCTCCTGATACACTCTTTAACTTATGGCAAGAAACAGTTCAGTGACTTAGAGACTGAATCAGGTCAAGCTATACAATAATCGCCTTTTGCTGTCATTTAAACCTACCATTTAAGTATTATCCCACATCTCTTAAACCAGAACAGAAACTCAATGAAGATTAGAGTTCAGCAAAATTAATTCATAATGTAGTATGGTGGTATTTCGGAATATCGGAATTTGTTCTGCTTTGTCTAGAGTACATTATAATACTTTGCACTGTTTAGAAATTAGCAATATTTACCTCTTCTTCCTCCTGCTCTTCATCACCTTCTTCATTCTCCTCTTGATGCTGATCTTTCTCTTTCTTATGCTTTTCAATAACGTTAGGATCCCACTGGTTCCTCTGATATACCTGCCCTGAATCAGGGTGTTGCCTTTGTCCTGATATTCTTTGGCATAAGTCATAGTCTGAACACTAGCAAGGAACAATTAAAAGGAAATAATGTGTTTATTGTACTGCTATAATAATTTTTCCTGAAACTGCAGAATGGGGTATAGGAGTCTGTTTGGCAAATATTTGAATTCATAAACTTCTTCTCCAACAACACTCTGAGTAAACACAAAATTTTCCAAAGCAGCGAATATTAAAGAGAGACTTGAATGCTTGCATAGTTTTTCCCATTCAGCATTTTACATTCCATATCAGGAGCGTAGCCACTACTTGAGCACATTTTACCATGCAAGTTATACCTTGTACTATAACAAGTGTAGGTGTAGTTTATGGATAAAAGTAGTTTGCAGACAAGCTTGTGATTGCTCTTGCAATTAATGTCAAAGTATTTTGGACTTGAGCAAGAGGTCCCAGTTGACTGGAGGTTAGCAAATGTGATGCCCATCTAAAAGAAGGGTTGGAATGAGGATCCAGGGATCTACAGGCCTGTCAATCTGACCTTGGTGCTGGGGAAGGTTATGGAGCAGATCATCTTGAGTGCCATCACACGGCACATACAGGACAACCAGGCAATCAGGCCCAGTCAGCATGGGTTTATGAAAGGCAAGTCCTGCTTGACTAACCTGATCTCCTTCTATGACAACGTGACCTGCTTACTGGATGAGCGAAAGGCTGTGGATATTGTCTACCTAGACTTCAGTAAGGCCTTTGACACTGTTTCCCACAGCATTCTCCTGGAGAAACTGTCTGCCCATGGCTTGGATGGGCGTACTCTTTGCTGGGTAAAAAACTGGATGGCTGGACTCAAAGAGTTGTGGTGAATGGAGTTAAATCCAGTTGGCAGCCGGTCACAAGTGGTGTTCACCAGGGCTCAGTATTGGGGCCATTTCTCTTTAATATCTTTATCAATGATTTGGACAAGGGGATCGAGTGCACGCTCAGTAAGTTCGCAGACAATACCAAGTTGGGCGGGAGTGTTGATCTGCTGGAGGGTAGGAAGGCTCTGCAGAGGGACCTGGACAGGCTGGATCAATGGACTGAAGCCAACTGTGTGAGGTTCAACAAGGTCAAGTGCTGGGTGCTGCACTTGGGGCACAACAACCCCATGCAATGCTACAGGCCTAGGGAAGAATGGCTGGAAAGCTGCCTGGTGGAAAAGGACCTGGGGCTGTTGGTCAGCAGCCAGCTGAACATGAGCCAGCAGCGTGCCCAGGTGGCCAAGAAGGCCAACAGCATCCTGGCTTGTATCAGAAATAGTGTGGCCAGCAGGACTACAGAAGTGTTTGTTCCCCTGCCCTCGGCACTGGTGAGGCTGCACCTCTAATACTGTGTTCAGTTTTGGGTCCCTCACTACAAGAAAGACATTGAGGTGCTGGAGCGAGTCCAAAGAAGGGCAATGAAGCTGGTGAAGGGTATGGAGAACAAGTCTTATGAGGAGCAGCTGAGGGAACTGCGGTTGTTTAGCCTGGAGAATAGGAGGCTGAGGGGAGACCTTATCGCGCTCTACAACTATCTGAAAGGAGGTGGTAGAGAGGTGGGTGTCAGTCTCTTCTCCCAGGTAACAAGTGATAGGACGAGAGGAAACAGCCTCAAATTGCACCAGGGGAGGTTTAGATTGGATATTAGGAAAAATTTCTTGATTGAAAGGGTTATCAAGCATTGGAACAGGCTGCCCAGGGAAGTGGTGGAGTCACCATCCCTGGAGGTATTTAAAAGATGAGTAGACGTGGTGCTTAGGGATATGGTTTAGTGGTGGACTTGGCAATGTTAAGTTTATGGCTGGACTCGATGATCTTGGGTCTTTTCCAACCTAAATAATTGTATGATTCTAAGATTAAGTCAATTTTACTAGGTACCTCTGATCTCTCAAGAGCTCTACTGTTACCCAAAAGCATAGTGCCGTTGTCTGAGAGGCTAAAGGAGTTTAGAAGTTTGGAGCTCTGGAAGAGTAAGCAACGGTCTTTCCATAAAAAGCCCTGCAGACACAAATTCAGTCTAATGTTAAACACAGATAAATCTAGGTGTCATCTGTGGTGGTAAAATTATTAATATTTAAGATTTGAAAGGTCTGGCTAAGAAGATTATCCTAACTAAAAGAACATTCCTTTCAACTAAAAGCTAACATGACTTGATCTTAGAGGTCTTTTCCAACCTGAATGATTCTATGATTCTAACAGTCTATGACTGTTTCCACCTCCCCAGTTCTGAGTTAAGACAATACTGGGTGTGCCACTCCTATAGGCTCCTATAGGCTATTTCCTGTAGAAAGAAGAGAGCCTTCGTTCTACATTGTCACATTATATACTGTTTGATTCCTTCTTAGAATTGTGGCTGTTTGTTAGCAAGCTACTTAATGAGTCCACCTATTCCAGGGAAGGATACCTGACTTTGATAACATTGAAAGGATTGTTTTTCCTCAGCTCACTCTTTTTTTCTTTCCCAAAACAAAAAGCTGGTTGGGTCCCTGCAATCACTTAGCAGAGAACAGGGGAGCAGAGGGGGAGATGCTGTCTGAACGTTTGCTCGCTATGATCATAGTTAATGAAGCTTCTATCTATCTGACCTGTCCTAAATTGTACTTGCATTAATATGCACTTGGAGTCCCCAGATCTCCGACAGGTCTTAACAAGGGTATCTTAAAATTATACTGTGGAATTGGAGGTGGGGCACAACAAACAATAATCATTCTTCCTTTCTAAATCACTAACACCTCCCCTTCAAACATATATGAAAAACCTGAGATAACAAGAAAATATTGCAGTTGTAAACATCAAATTGTTACAGAAACAGAGAATTGATTTCTACAGAAAATACAGAGCTTTTGCAATTGCATTACTAGCAACAGGCACACTACACTCATTTCCTGAGGTATCCCTTGAAGTATTACAATACTTTAGGATATTTCTGTATTTCTATGGTGAGTCATACAGTTGACATGACTGCTATGTGACATAGCACGTTTTGAAATAGGGAAGGAGAAATTTGATCAGATATGGTTCTTTTCTGATACATCTTCTGTCCTTTTTCTTGGAGAGACAAAATTTCTGTAAATCGGTCTGCTAATAACAGTATTTCATTATTCCCAGAGTTATCTAGAATCTCCCTTCTTCCTTTCTTTTTGATATAATGAAAATGGTTACAATTCTTAGATATCTGTGAAAATAGCCTAAGCCCACTGAAATCAAAGGCAAAATTATTCCTTTGATTTTGGGGCAAGGATTTTTAATGAGCATTCAGTCTCAGTCTTCTTCCCAGAGGAGATGATGTAACTACATGAAGTCAAGAATTCTGTTTTCTTTCAAGTGTAGTTAGTATCACTCTTCTATGTATACTGTTGCACATGAAACTATACAACATATATTCTCAAGAACTGAAATTTCTCACTACCTGGTATTAAAGCAAAGATTGACTTTCTGTAGCTGAAAAGATCAAAACTGCCTGAAAAGCAGCACAAAAATATGTTTCTCTGATGTTTTAAGATCTTTCCATGAGCATAGAAAAAAAGGTTTGAATAGGCATTCACAAAGTTTCATTATGCATGGTCAAACAAATTAAGTCTCAAAAGTATGGAATTAAAATGAATACGGACTTAAATCTGGCAAAGTGAAAGACTTGGTCCACGCACTGAAGCTTAGCATCTGACAAACCACGTAGACAACTAGAATCAAAATCCCAATGAGAATGGAGCATGACATCAGAGGCTGATTATTCAGAGTTGCCTCGGTAGCTCATTCTGCACATTCAGAGTAAAAGATGGAAATAATCTAGCTGATAAATAAAACATTGCAAGAGGAAGAGCCTGAACCCTTGATCATGATTGTACATGCCGTTACTTTGCGTGGAGCCTGGGAAAGTTTGGTGTGGGCCAGCCAGTATTTTCCCTGGTGAATAGCTGGGCACAATCTGGAGAACAGCACAGGCCTAGAGCCTTTCCCAGTGGGCAGTTGGGCACGGCCACCCCATTCTGACTAACAAGACAGGTTAGCTGTGTTCTGCCAAACCAGTTGGCCTGATGTCTGAAGAGTTGCTCTTGCTTTGTTTTATTTACTAATAGGGACATAGCCAGCAAGTCCATTCTTTTAAGTTACGTTGAGAAAGTCGTCTTAATCCTACACTAACAATGATTTATGTTTCTCTGGTTATATCAGAGTCACTTTTGTAAAGTATCTGGTATGTCACATTACTAATCATGAAGAAACTGAGATTTGTAAACGAGATGAATTAATAATGATTAAGAAGCAGTTTCACAATTAGCGAGTAAAAAATAAAACAATTTGCTTTCTAACTTCCGTATGTGAAGTTTCTTCCTGAAATACATGAATGGCAGATGTGCATGTATGCAAAATCCCATAATAATGACATTACTCAAAGTTTTCTTTTCTTGAAAACCTGTATCTTCTAATTGGTAGACATGCAAGGACTGTAACTGCTACTGAAGTTTCAGGAAATGTTCATTATTTTATAGGAGCAATGCTTATGCTAGAACAAACTAGTGAAATTCCATTCCAATATAAAATAGAACAATTATTATTCCTCAATAAATACTATAGTCAAATGCACAGGGGAAAATATTATCTTTTGAGCAGCATATGAGTCTACTAATAATTAGGAAAATGACTAGCAAGTTACTGAAGATGACATTACCTTAATGTTAATCAGGAAATCCGGTTTTAATTTTAGATTTTTTATTTTCTCTATTTGCTGTGAAACAGTCATGTATTCCTCTGAGAGAGAAGGAAATCCACTGAGAATATAACCTGCCAAATACATTTTATTAAATATATCATTTAGAAGGTTATGTCAAATATAGGATTAGTTATACTCATTTCCTTTAAACAATACATCTAAATATGTACATAACGCTATTTAAAAAATTTCAGATGAAATACAGAAAAAAGTGTGTTTTCAACTTAATATAGGACTCTCAAAGTTTGTTAACTCAGTTAAGAAGTACAAGAAACATGTAGATGTTAAAGATTATACTCAGATCACCTGCTTCATCTGCCTAGGTCAGACATTGTAGTGCCTAAAATGTAACAAGCTTTTAGAGACCCTTTTTGCCACTAAAAGACTTTGCAAAAGGCATTGCAAAAAGTAGCCACCTTATGATACAAAGCATTTAAACTAGGAGTCTAGGCTTTTCATACAGCCTTTAAAGGTCTTCACTTCTATGGACCTTAAAAGGAGCCTGAACTCCTGTCTGGGATACATAGTGCTCCTGATTGTTAAATCCTCTCAAACGGAGGCACTATGCACACAGTACGCATACTGAGGCACCTAACTTGATAAGTATCCGTTCACTCGGGATTCACAATGCTGAGTCCTCTTTGGCAAACAGACACTGACTATATATGACAAGCATGGTGGTAATAATACCCTTTTCCTAGTATTAAAGTGCTCAGCCACACAGATGAACTTGTGGCTTCAAGTTCCTAGGAGAGTACTGTAACTACTAATGGCTGCATACAGTGCAGTAAGAACTACTGTGTAACAAGGAACTCAATATTCATGAGGCCAGAATGAGAGACTAAACAAGAATCAGGTGGATTTTTTAGCCTAATAATGAGAATATTTCCTTAGGGAAATGGTGCATGCTCCAAATGCTTAAAATTTTCTGTGATAACATTTAAATGCAAGTCTATGCAGCACAAAAACATAGCAGCAGTCTTTGCAAGAGGTGTTAGGACTGAAGACTCATCCTTCTTTGGGGAGCTGCTATCCATAGATGCAAAATTTATAGAAGAGGATAAGCAAGAGAGAGCATAATGTATAGTCGTTCCTCTAGGAAATGAAAATCCTGGATTCTGAGTTGTTGACACCTTCAGAGAATTCTAACTGGCAGTGACACGTGGGGAGTCTGCCCAGCCTCTGCTTATCAACACATCCTGGGTAACAACAGCTGATGTGAGAGGAATGGGAGTGCAGCATGGGAAAATGTTATCCCAAACTGTTTGTTCTCTGAGAGGGTGTTTGCCCTCAAACGGATAATGTTGTGGGGAGACTAACAATGATGAAGTTTACCTAAGGCAACCACAAACCAGATCACATAGTAACCAGGGGATTACCAAGAGACTTTTGAGGAGAGAAGGAGCCACCTGGAAAAGAAGCATTAAAATTTGTGACTGGGGAAAGAAATGCTAGAGTGAGAAACAAGGTAGAAGAAGAGCAGCCTAACCAGGTTTGATGTGCCAGCACTACAATCTTCTGTCTAAGGCCTGACAGAGCACCCTCCCTGTTGGATGCTGGGAGTAACCTGCATTTCAACTACTGGACTGACAGAACAGGGTTAAGCACAGAGTGGCCCACACCTTGAGTGTGTGTATGTGAGCTTATGGGGAGCTTTCTCACTGGTGTGTGGATTAGTAGACTGTAGGAAATGGAACACACAGACAAGGCTAGAGCACCCACACTTCCAACAGAAAGCGTGCTTAAATAGGTGAACATGCATTCTCAGAAAAGGGAATGTGTGCTTGTAACTTCCACCCATCTTTGAGAGGGGGTTTGCATGCGTAACCATGCAAGTTTGAGTATACTCTTTGGAATTAGTTTTAGGAGGGTGTTTAGAAAATTGTTGGTGCTTATTAATATTTGGCAAGTGCCTAGTGCTGATACTGAACCTCTTCACTGACCGCCAGTTCACTGATTGCCAGTTAATTACTTGCCATTAATAAATCAATAAACAACTTTGGTCCTGATTTGATTTAAATCATGCTAATTCAGCAGTTTTCCCCTGTGATAATGACATAGATTTTTCCTTTGAAAATATCATTTAGGTTAACATGATATGAACTTCTGTTTGTTTTCTTGTTCTATTTAAAAAAAAAACCAAAAAAACAAGCATATCAGCTACACAGAGGTTATAATTCTGTGTTTTCTTACCTACAATATGCTAAAATACAGCTATGCGTGTTATTTCCCAGTCCTTCAGTGCTTATGTTATTTTAAAAGACATACTGCTTATTTCAAGAAATAGCTTAGAAACTTCATATCTGACCTCCTTCAGAAGTAAAAAAAAAAAAATCTATTTTTAATGACTTACAAGTTTTAAATATTATAATTTGGTTTAGCACTTCTGAATAGCTCTGATGCCATCAATCTCCAACATAATACGTGTTTATTATTTAAGTCGGAAGAATATCATTGAAAAGAATCCCTTATTGTGTGTACTGTTTAGAAACTTGTATTTTACAATGTTAAAAACAAAAGTTAAAAGTAAAAAATTCAGCCTCTCATACAACACTGTTTCTAAAATCTTTAATGAACAATTAATAGCCAATTGAGTGATTAGTTCCTGCTGAAAGCATACTTAAGCTTTCCAAGGATTATATTAAGATAGTTGCTAAACAAAAAGTGATTAGAACTAGAAAATACTTAACAAAAATTGGTCTTGGAGATGTGTTCTAGTTGGTAAGAAAAATAGTGAAGATACAGGTTATTCTATTCCTTGCTACTTTTGGGCATCTGTAATACAGAAAATAGTTTGGCTACAAGAACCAAACTTTTATCAACTTTATAGTCATGTTTACAGCCCCTAGGATCTCTGTGGTCCTCTGTGATACACACATCTTAGTCATTCATCATCAGACTGACTCAAAGAGGGGAACTCAGATAACACAGACATCTCTTCAGGCTTTCATTAAAGTCCTGACATATGGATTAAGAGACCGGCATTTCTGCTGCTACTTCTTCCCTCAAATTTTTGTTTCCTTATTATCTCCTTTTTTTTATTTCTTCCTTATTTCTCTGTCTTTTGCCTACTGTTTTAAACGCCTGGTTTCACCAGGTAAGGCTGCATCTTCTGCAAAACTGTTGAGTCTTGGACTAGAGAATGAACAAAAACCTTTGCAGCTGAAAACTTATAGAAGTGTGCTAGTTTTCAGAGCAGTAGAAACCTAACAATTTCTTGGCAGTAGAAACCTATATCTCTCGTATAATGGAAATTTCAAATAGAAGTCAACACCAGAAGAGGAACTACATTTTCTTTTACTTTCTTTCCACTGAGCAGTATATTTGTTTTCAGGAAAGCAGGTTCAGACTCTAGCAAGATCTGCAGCACTAGTCTGAACAGCCTCAATTAACACAATCTTTCCTCAAAAAGAAGAATTATTACCACTACCAATACTGTTCTCATCTAACTTACTCTCACTGACAAAATGCAAAGAGAATAAACAATGTTTTAAGAAAAAAAAGACCATCTAACTTTGCATTTTAAATAATGTTTTCCTTCTTTTTCATTATTTTAAATGTTTAAAATATTTTTGCTGGTGGGTTTTGTTGTTGTTGTTGTTATGGAATTATTGAAGAAAAAAAAAATCTGTATTTTAAATCCTGAAACATTTCTAACCAGATAATATTGTCAAATGAGAGTCATAGCAACACTTAAAATTTGGGGCAAATTCATTTTCTCAAAATTAACACAACATAGGATTGGTATAACACTTTCTAATCTCTCATATTGCTAAATTAATCCCTAAATATACTCTCAGTTTAGAGATATTCCACAACCTGAGGATCACAAGAAAAGATGCTACCGTCTAATACAAAATAAATTACATTTGAGCAGTAATGGATGCAAAGTGTGTCAAAATTACAGCTAGCTCATTCTAAGCAGTTTAAGCTATAAATATACTTACCAAAATGAGCAACTTCTGGTGACTCAATCTTTTTCAGAATCATTTTTGTAACCAGTTCTTCAGGAATACTTTGACCTTTAAAAAGCAGTTCTTGACACTAAGGTAAAATGCAAAACATAATCTTATGTAATATGTATTTATCAAGAATGTGACAAAACTTACTAGAAGATTAGACATTTACCTTAAGCCCATATTCTGTTTCTTCATTAATATTTGTTTGAATTACTTCCAAAGCTGAGAAAGCACATCAGACAGAATAAAATGAAAATAATTAATAAAAAATATTTTATATACAGACATGCACATGCAGAGATACATACATTCACACACACACATACGAGTATGTATGTGTGCTCCAAGCAACCAGACTATTTTTGTATGAACAGCCATTATATTTAGGGCCATTATTATATTTCGTCCATCTAGAACTTGGTGCCTTCTGGCAATGTCTCGGTAGATGTTTTTCCCTACAGTTTAGCCCTAGATATGCTACAGACCAATGCATAACAGCAGCCTTGCAGGATTATTTTAACTACTGATTTATATTAAAGTAGCATTACTACCGTGTAATCCAGAGATGAGTATTTGAGCTTAAACACTTCCCGGATTTTAAAAGCAAGTTTTAGAAAAAGAACTGTTTGACACACAAAAATAGTTGTGTGTCTAATGGGCTTTTAAAAAAAAGGCCATCAAGGGCTTTTTAAAAAGCCCTTAAAAACCTACTCCTTATATAGTCTAATTATCTAAAATTAAATAAATACTAAATTTGACACCCATCAAATTCAAAGGTTTGCCCTCTGACTCTGTGGACAGTGCCATCATACTGATACCAGACGGCTGATTTTGGTGACAATACCAGAATGATCCTAGAAGTCTATCACACTTCTATACCATTGAAATAAGCAGACAATCATGAAAGTTTTCAAGAACGACCCTTAAGGCTACATCTGTATTATTAATAAACCAGCCCATGGAAAGGTCCTGAAGCCAGGTGGCTCATGCCTACACAGCTAAAATCTTTCTCCCCAGAACATAGTGGCTGTTTTCAAACTGCTCCTACTAGTACTGATGACTGTCACACATACTATCCTTCATACTATGAATGGGTGTGCTCGAGAGAGAATTATTTGCCATGGGCCAAAACTGAGACAGGGAATGTATTAACAAACAACACAGACAACTGAAAATCAGCGCTATGTGTGTACCCCGGACTTGTTCTATTTATGAGTATTGACCTATTCCTTGGATAAATGGATAGAAAGTATTTTGTCAAATTAAAAAGACTGTGAACACCTTTCCTATTTAATAATTCTCTAACTTTGATTATTTTTAAATAAATAACACATTACAGGACAGACATTGATACACTGGAGTGAGCCCAGTGGAGGGCACCAAGGTGATTAAAAGTGTTGAATGTACTAAGAGAAGCCAAAAGAACTGGCCTTGTTCAGCCTGGAGAAAACAGGACAGCTCTTATTGCTGTCTAAAACTACTTAATGGGAAGGCACAAAGACAGAACCACTGTCTTCACAGAAGTGGAGATAGGACAGGAAACAACAGACACAAGTAGGAACATGAGAAATTCCAATGGGGTAATTAGGAAGCAATTTTGCATCATGAAGGAGGTCAAACATTGGAATTTGTTGCCCAGAGAGGTGATGAAGTCTCCATCCTTGGAGTTATTCCAGACTCAACTGCACACAGCCCTGAGCAACCTTCTCTAGCTGACCCTGCTTTGAATGGAAGGTCCTTTCTGAGCTATATTATTAATGTTTCTGTATGTTGAATTTCTTTGTTTCTTTCTTTTTTGATGCGGAAAATGGAAGAAACTATTAGCAAAAGTTGAAAGAATGTGTGTGTACACATGTGTGGGTACACTAGACAAAAAAAGTATAAAAGAAGTATCATGAGAAAAAGAATAATAATTCTCTGAATCTACTAGAAATAAGGCATAAAAATGCAGTAAATGAGATTTACATCAGTCATTAAGAAAAACTTTCTAATGGCAAAGACTGTGGTACAGACATAGGCTGCCTAGAGATTTTTAAAAACAAATTTGATATAGACATTTGTTAGAAATGGTTTAAATGCATTCAAACAGTGTGGAATGGCTTAAGTACATTCCTAATGTCCCTTCCGATTTTGGTCTGATCTATGTTTTTGACCAGGTATTAATTTTTTGCTAGACAATCCTATGAATTAAAAATTCTATATTTACATTAGTCAAAAAAAGCACTTTATTAAAACTGAATTTTACCATATTATAATTCCAAATCTTTAAAATAAGATAAAGCTACTTCATTTGATAAATAAGCCTGTGTATTCACAGGAATATGAAGTGTTACACTGTCCACTAGAGGGCTTTTATGAGAACGATAAAAAATAGTAGGGGGCACATTGAAAAGAAAAAATGTAAGGAAAATTGATATCTAGAGAGTTAGTTCATAATCAGAACAACTACACACATATATATCATAAAATCAGATTTATAATTTGGTGTCCCCAAAGAGGCACTCAAGAAATTGCTTCATAGTTAAGGTTACTATGTGCTTGCTTTTCTTCTACTTAAAAAGATACTAGCCTTCAAACCAGTAGGACAAATCTGGTGGAAAAGTTTTCTTTTTTCACAGAACTTAAGTGAATGAATCAAGATTTGTGAATTACAATGTCACGGATACAAAAATATTACCAGGGCTTTAAAAAAATTAAAAATTTTTTTTTAGTAACTGCTGACAAAATTAGTACAAAAGAAAACTGCCAGAGACTTAATTATTTTTTGTAGGAACCTACTTTCTTGCTGAGATGCCTCAAAATGAGAAAAAAATCTCTAGCGATGTGTTGATAGGGAATAAGATAATGTTGTAAGCAACAGGTTTTACTCTACAGATCTTTAAAAATCTTTGATGAGAGGAACTGTCAGAAATGCAGCTGGATAGCTTAGAAAATGAAATGATATCTTGTATTCTGGTAAATGCATGGTGGGAGAAATTAACTACATCTTCTGAAATAAGCCATCAGATATTTTTGTTTTAGAAATTTGAAAGGGCCAGCTCCCATTCCTTCCATTATTACTTATACTAATACAAAAGCTACACTTCTGTTTCCCCCCTTGTATTAGGCACTGCACAATCAGAAAGGAAAGATCCTCCTATTTTTTAGTGGTCTGTATTGGAAAATCTCTGTGCTCTCTGGAGTTGAATGAGTTGCCTCCATGTGAGCAAGAAGGGTCACATGAATCACCTTATAGGACTGGTAATAGAGCTTGATTATTATGTGTTACATCTATCCCCTTCTGCAAAAAAAGAAAAAAGTGATTTTCTAAGACTCTCTGTATAACTAAAAGGCCATTTTTCAGCAATTGCATTTCTGGCAAAATGGTTACTTGGTCCTTATCAGTAGTTTTTACTGCAATTGGAAACACGTCATTTTGAATTACAGCAAACAGGGAGGGTATTGTAAACCAAAACATATTATGAAGCCAATGCAATATTCCAAATATAGTGTGTGTTTACCTTCTATGAAAATGCATTTCCATATTTGTGCTAGTTTTCTAGCTAATGTTTTCTTTCCAGAACCCTTAAAATGAAAAATACACATTTAAAAGAAAAACAGACAGATGGTAAAAAAAACCAAACATATTAAACAATAAATAATATATATTCATATGATAAAAGCAATTAAAAGCTACCATCAGGATTAGGGCCTCTGAGTTATGCACTGGGCAAACACAAACACTCTTTTTAATACGATCCTCTATTTTATACTGCCTGGCATTGCTAATATACTGTTACTGTCCTTTGCAGTTAATTATTTCAAAAGTAATTATACTGACCTTGTTTCTGAGTAACTCTATCTAAAACTCAGCTATGATTTGCCCATAAATTCCTACGAGAAACTCTTTAGGGCTGAAATTTATTATCTTCAATCTCAAAGCAAATTATGACGCAAACTGTTTCTGAGTAAGATACATAGGGATAGTATTCTTTGACTAAAACAATACATATATAAAAACTGCCCTGTTAGTCCACAAACCTGCTTTAGATACTGACAAAATCTTTATTTTGTCACTTACATGAATGCTGAATAACCAACATAACCAAGAGTAATGAGGCCTTTAAGAGTACAGCTACTTGAATGGGATTGTGCAAAACTCACCATCTTTCACCCTTAGGATTATGACCTTTTTTCAAGGGCATACAGAAAGACCTTTTCTGACAGACTGGCCTAGATAGATTTTGTGATTAAAAAATAGTAAAAACCACAAATAAATCACACTCCCAGTTAACAGTGTATCAACAAACACTCCAGCCTAGTCACACCTTACATGTTATAGGTATGATGAGAATGTATGTATTTGGTTTTGCTTTAATGGCACTATGCTTTTAGCTTAAAAGAAGTATCTTAAATAAGATAGATGGTCTACACATCAGCCATATAAATAAAAGATATTATCATAAAAATAGAATATTTAATTCGCTGTCCTCTTGGCCAGGCCTGTGCAATTTTAACACTTCCTTAAAATTTGCATTAATATCAAGCATCTCCTGAAGGCAATGATTTCAGACAAGAATATAAATTTCTTGTATGTTTTTTGCATTGTCTTTCAATGAGAATATTATGCTGGTTTGGTCTATAAAAACATAAAATTACCTTTTTCATGTAAAGTTAGAAATTTGACATTTGTTTTAAACTAGGCGAGCCAGTTCGCTGTAGTTTTCTATGGAGCTGAATGCACTTCCAAGTCTCATGCTGACCATAAGGCACACTTGTTGGCTATCATCTTATACAGTCTCACTGTGATGTTTGCATCTCATCCCCTTGCAGAACACCACCCTGCCACCTTTCTCAGTTTAGTCAGGTGTAAAGATTTGCAGTCAAGCATTACCCAGCAACTGGAGCCAAGGAGTAAGAAAGGATGCAGACCTGTGCAAACACTAGGGACCAGGAGCCTTCCGGCCTGATGGAGGTCTTTGAAGAAAGGAAACGTAGCCACATGGTAGCACTATGCCTATTTCCCATGATACAATCTGCCACCGTCATGTGACTGTGTGCTGGCACACTGCACCACGTATGATGGCTCTACGTTAGTATGTGGTGTGGTGCAGAGAGGGACTGGGGCTTGATTTGGTGGGTCAACTCGCATTGAAGTTTGGGTTGGTTGCCAGTTCTAGGTGCACACCATTTATCTCTCTACTTGCCAGGCAGCGCAAAGCAGATTTCCGTATGGTCATTTCAGGCTCTTTTGTGGTACCTAACAGAACCACACACAAATGCAGAGGGCGAACTGCTAGAGGACCTTGTGTTCACACTGGAAGTGGGGTGCCCTGAAGGCACCTTTCATGGGCAACTGCAACATTCAAGAGGAAAGCAGCTTTCAGGGCACCAGCGGTGTGTTTCAGTGCATACTAGATTCACTATAGACATAAAGCAAACTTGCACGAAAAAAGAACTCCCTTCAGCAAGCTAAGGCACTAATTTAAAACCACCCGTAGAGTCTCCTGCATTTGGGAAAAAGAAATCTGAGAAGCCTAGGAACACAAAACATCAAATTTTCCTAAGTAAAAAAAAGAGGTCACAAATTATTTGAGAAAAAGGAAGACCTTGAATTATAGTTAAAATATAGTACTAATCTCCTTATCAGGACACATTGGTGGATTTCAGTTACTCCCAAATATGTGACATATAATTACATCAAAGTTTTAATACTAAAGTTAAAATATTTAATATCTCATTCATGTCTGTAAGTCAGTACAGTAACCCAAAGGTTCTTTTATGCCTATTTATGTCTTTAATCTATCAAGCTTTTTAAAAATTAGAATACCAAAATAACATAAAAACAATCCAGTTGCCACTGTGAAAAGAGAAGAAACTTTTTGACCAACATGTGATTTTTAAGTAACAGTAATAATACTTTTAATTGTAATTGGCTGGTCACTCAGGCCAAAAATTGGCTTCATTAAATGAGATCAGAATCTTTGCCACACTCTGCAGGATTTGCAAAGTGGAGAAGAGAAAAAAAGTAGGTCTTTGATCTTTTTGGTAGCATCACTAAACTAATGTTTTGAAAGAAAAAGTAAAATAGTTAGCAGAATATCTGAAGAAAAAACTTCTATCAGACATCTTACTGGCTTTCCAAGAATAATTAAGCAAGTGGGCTTGGACAATAGAAAGGATTTTTCAGCTTCATCTTCATCGAAGATGTCTGCAAAGGGCTGAGCTTGTTTTTCCTCTTGTGAAGCCATATATTGTCTAAGACTGGGAGGGGAAAAAAAAGCTTGTTATAAAATACAGTAGTTTACATATGTGTAAAATGAGACATACTTAAAAATGGAACTGAATAATAATGTGATACAAGGCAAATTGCTTTGTAACAAAAGCTGTTATAAGAAGAAGCATTTAGAGAACACACACAATGCACCCATTACTAAGAGCAGAGCTGCTTCTGAAAAATAAGGGATTGTCAGAACCACCCCCAATCCCCAGCTGCAACTATATGGTTGTTGATAATGACTTCTTCCTGACTCTCAAACTGCCTGTTGCTCTTTTTTAAACAGCATGTAGTTGTTTCATTGTCTTTTCCTTCCTGTTTCAATTACCACACAGTTGTAACTTCTCTCTGGTTCCTGAAATGGATCATGGCCGTGCTAAGACCTTTGCTTGTGAGCTTCGGACACAGAAGAGCCCCATCGTGGTCAATGGAACTATTCGCTGTGTCCTCAGCTAAGGACATGAATAAGGCTTTGCAGAATTAAATCACGGTTCACGATCCGTTCTGTAATCCTCTCATAAATCCCCGCTCTTCCAGGACTGTAAGAGATCGCACACCCAGCACCACACAACAAAGCAAAACAGAAACAAGTTTCTAATTAAGGTGAGCTGGAGCAAAATTTGTGTGGGCCTCTCAAACGGAGTCCAAAAATGAGAGGAGCTTGATGAAGCATGTTTGAAGAAGGCAAGACAGAACCTCGCTTTCTTTAGAGGGCCACTTAAGCCTCAACCCCCCCCCACCCACCCCAGTCATTTTTGAAATTAAAAAAATTCTACTTCAGGATGAAAATCTGAAAAAGTTTGTTTTGAAACGTCAAACTGAAACATTCTGACACTTTCAGAATAAGACCTTCTGAATGACAGGGACAGTGTTGTAATATTAAAAAAAATTCCACATACAAACCAACCCTCCGTTTCTCTCATGGAAACTCCCTCGCTGAACTTTACCTGCCTTTCCCAGCACTTTCACTCCTTCCCAAACCTTTACAACTAAGGGGCAATTTCCTAATTACAAAACCCACCCCAACCAAACCAAAGGAACAAACCAGCCTCCCCGCCCGACTAACAGCCTGGCGGGGCCTTGTTCCCCCGCCCCGCCCCGCCAGCACTCCCCGACCGGCAGCGCAGCGCCGACCCCCGCGCCCGGCGCTCCTCAGGGCCGGGACGGGGCAGGGCGGGACGGGGCTGGGGGGGTGCCACTCACGTTGAGCGAAGCGCGGAGGGAAGGGGCAGAGTGAGGGCGCAAAAGCCGCCGCGCGCAGCCCGCCGCCAGCAGCCCGTGCGCCCCCGTAACCAGGCAACCGAGGAGCACCGCCCCCCTGCCCTTCGCCCCGCTCCCTCGGAAGGAGGATGGAGGTGGAGGCACACCCTCCCCCTCCGCGCAGGGCGGCAGGGGACGGGGCTCCGGAGCTGTTCCTGGTGCTGACCCTGCGGGCAGACCCGCAACGAGCGGGGCCCGGCTGGAACAGCGGCTGACGCCGCCGCCTCTCCTCGCCTGGCCTGCCCCGGCGACCCTGCCCCGCCGCGCCGGGAGCCGCGCTGCCGAGGGGCCACGCATGATGCGGCCCCACCGTCCCCTCAGGCGGCGGCGCAGGCGCTCTCTCTCGCCCGCCGGTGGGTGCGCTTGCGCGGTGGCGTGCCGGCGCTTCCGGCTTCCACCAGTCCCGGCAACGGGCGGTAGGGGCTGGTGCCCGGGCCCTAGCCCCGTCGTGTTCCCCCCCTCCCCACTCCGGCAGGAGCTCGGCTTGTCCCTCGGCTGCTGGCGGGCAGCCCCCTGCTCCCCCGCCGTGCCTTGGGGCCGGGGCAAGGCTCGAGCCCGGCGCGGCCGCCATGCCGGCGGCAGGCGCCGCCGCCCCCATGATCAGCTCAGTGCAGAAGCTGGTGCTGTACGAGACCAGGGCTGTAAGTAGCGTCTGCCCCGCCGCTCCCGGGGGGCGGGAGGAGCCCCGCCTGACGGCCCCCGCGATGGCGGCTGCCTCTCCGGGCGTGGGGCAGGGCGGGAGGATGTCCCTGCTCCCCTGCCGTGCTGGCTTGGCCCTGCCCGGGGCTGCTCCCTTTGGCCTGCAGCTTGTCAGAAAACTGATCCTTACCTGTCTCTTCTTCTGTTGGGTTTTCTTTTTATTTTTGGTTACACATGCAAAACATACGAATAACTAAAAAAAAGTTTTTGAAATTCTGTCTTCACCGTGTCTCTGCCTTGTGACTTAAACGAAGAGCTGGTTTCTGACCTGAGCGCTGTTAGCGTAGGCGAGTCTGGAGTCGGGGCTGTGCCGTGCTGTAGGCTCCAGCCCCGGCGCTGCCGGGCAGGCTCCGAGGGTGGGAAGTGTAGGCCCCGCGTTGGCCTTTGCGCAGCTGCCTGCTGGTTTTGGTGTGCGGCTGTTGTCGCTCAGCTGGGCTCACGGTGCTGACTTATGCCGTGGGGAATTAAAACTGGAATTAAAGAATTAAGACTTGAATTAAGAATTTAAACAGGACGGCTGAACTGGTTACCACCCGCACCTGCCTGCTTACTGCTTGTGAGAGATTTAGTTCTCATCATCTGAATGGCTTGTAGAGCAAGCTCCAGAGTTTTCAGTCTGACCTCTGGAAGTCAGCTGTTGGAGATTCTTAGCATTCCTTAATATTCTGTTGCAGAAACTGTAGGGATGTGCCATTCACAGGACTTTTTGCCATGGGCAAAGTGGATTGGAGGTTTGAATGGTAATTGCTTCTTTAGCCACGTGATGAGCACCGTGTGTGACTCAAAATCTGATTCTTGGTGTAAATAACCTGGGATAATACCGCTGTGTTTATCATCCTTTAGCTCCCAATCATTTCTTTGTGTAGTTTCTCTTGTTTCATAGTATGTTGTTTTTTTCACTTGAGGTAGTTTTGGATAGAATTAGGTACCATGTCTTTAAATGCAACAGTTAGCTCTAGTTCTAAGTTCGGATGTTACCCGCAGCGATAATAGAAAGATAGTTTATACACTGAAGTCAGCATAGCCTCTTGAAAGCTTACCAAAATGGCACATGTAGGCTGAAGGGAGTGCAGTTTGGCCTGCGTGAATGGTCCCAATATAAAGAAGAATCTGACTTCCAGCTTTGGGTCTGTCAGAAGTAGCTGTGTGCTTCTGGCTAATTCCCCATTACACAGCCTGTGAAACAGAGGAGGCGGATGAAAGCACGCAGAATTATTGGTACCAGTAAATGAAAAAAATTGAGGTTACTCTTGCTTTCCAGAATGTTAGTTTTTTCCTATGCCTAAAGGGATTTTGATGGCTGCTTTAATAATTTTTCTCAGCATTACTGGAAAATGCTTTGTTGTTTTATTTTCAGCTAAATTATTGCTGTATGGGAGGAGTGCAATGGGGAAATACGATTTCTGAATCAGGTCCTGAATTACTGAATTTAGTTGTTCTTGGCTCACAACTCATATCAATTTCAGATAGCTGAGATTTGGCTTTTTGTGACTGGCGTGCCTGGATATCTGGCTGGCTTCTCTCTGAGCTGTAAGGGTCAGTTGCTGAGAGACAACGTGCTATGTACAGGGACAGTATTATGCTTTAGGGTTCTGTGAGTGAGCTACAATTCTCCATGCCTCTCAAGTTGATCCTGTTAGTTCAGGAACTGGAGTCTTTTACATCTAGCTAGTGGTAGCTGGCAGTACCTGCTGGAACGGATGGGTTTGCCCATGCTTTGCTGTGTTCAGAATTCAGGAAGGGGCAGATCTGGCAGTCCTGAGCACTCCATGCTGCAAGACAGTTTTGATCAGCTATGAAAGGCGGTGGTTTGTGGATTAGCACGTGCCATTTGAAATGCCTCAGCTGAGTAATGATGTCTCAAAGCTGTTTCTTCAGTCACTTCTTGTGGGTGATGAAAATGGAGTATTATCCCTGAATGTGGTTATGTTCGTACTTAGAAAAAAGTGCAAATTGCAGCGCTTTGAGTTTTGATACTCAAATTCTACTCCTTTTTTTCAAAAGAAAAAACACTATAGGATTCATTTTGGTGTAATTATCTGAAAAGGATTGATGCACTTAATAAACTCAGAAACTAATGTAGGTTAGAAGGGACTTCTGGAGATCATCTAGTCCAGCCCCCTGCTCAAAGGAGCTTCAACAAGAGCACAGTGCTCAGGGCTGTGTACAGCTGAGTTTTGAATACCTCCAAATATGTAGATTTTACAGCCTCTGCAGACAATATGTTCTAGTGCTTGACCATCCTTGTGGTTTAAAAAAAAGAAAGAGGGGAGAAATTCCTTATATTAAGTTGTAATTTTGCATATTTCAACTTGTATCTGTTGTACCTTGTCCATCCACTGTTCACCCCTCATAAGAGTTTGGCTCTATCTTATCTACACGTTCTCGTTAGATAGTTTTAGACAGCAGTAAGATCCTGCCAAAGCTTTCTGAAGGCTGAACAAACCCAGTTCTCTCAGTCTCTCCCAATGCATCATGTGCTCTCATGTGCTCCTCATCATCTTGGTGGCTCTCTGCTGGACTCATTCTGGTATGTCATGTCTGTCTTGTACTGGGGAGCCCAAAACTGGACTTCAGACTTGATCAGGTCACAGAGAATAATTTTAGAGGGAGAGTTGCTGTTACAGCTGATTCAGTGTCACGTTGGGCTGCTGACAAAAGTTCCCACTTCTTCTCCCTGAGGTACCCCTCGCGCATCCTCCTTTGCATAAAATCTCACAATCATGCAGTCGCCGGCTGTGACAGTCACTGATGTGACGGAAGCATCACCCAGACACAAAATTGAATAACTTTCTCCTGGTTCAGGTTACTTTTCCGATTTTCCTAAGACCATACGCTTGCTAGATACAATGTAAGCACGGGGGACCTGGAGTTATATCAGATAAAGGGTAACATGAAACTGTATCCTAAGATTCCTCATGGAGACCTGGGAGTGGGTAAGGAAGGGATGACTTAAGTTGTCAGCAGTGGGAGAAACAGTGGAGTTTACGCTGATCATACTGCTTATTCCTGTAAAACCCCTCTGTGTTAAAGCAGGAAGAGATGACATGGATGAAAAAGTGGAAATGGTTTAGGGAAGAGTTTTTTAGTTGATTTTTTTTGAGTTATGAATACAGTAGCATTATTTAAGTCAAACAGGAAAGACTCTGGTAGTGTTATTGGAGTCAAACAAGAAAGACTCCTAGAGGTGAGGAGAGCTGAATTCACAGTGTCAATTGAAGGAACAGAGAGCAAAATTCTATATTTTCTATTAACGTTTATATATGGGGTGGTTGCTGAGACCTACCTTTTAAACTGATGCTTTGGGTCAATAAATACTGTGGAGATGTGAGTTGTATCTCCTGTTTGTCTTGGGAAGTTGAAGACTTGTTTAGAAGTAGTCAGAAAAATGAACTGGAACAGTGTTACTCAGATCAATGCCAATTATCTTTCATTTTATGCATATATTTACACGGCAGGGGGCAGTAAAGATATGTCAGCAATATGACTAATAAGAAACAAAAGATATTTTCCTCTCTTCTTCAGGAGAAGATGGAACTTCTGTGCATCCCCCAAATGAAGCCCACCTGAAAGCTGTAGGTTAGTTCATTGGAAATTATCATTCCCCTGAGGCAGTGTGACGTGGAACAAGTCAATTTGTGCCATCTGTATAAAGGTGTATCACTTGCCTATCTTTCAGGATATTATGAGGCTTAATTAATATTATTTTATTCTAATCAGGTTCTTCTACAGTCTCCATCTCCACGGTATCCAAATGACTTGCACAAGCTTATTAAGCAATGTGACTAGCATAATTACCTGTAGATTTTTCTTCCCTTTTCCCCAGGGAAAACTATGTGGGTTTGTTTTTTTTAAAAATTTCATTTCTTCTAAAAATAATTTGAACGTTTTTATATTAACAAAAACAAGGTGTGCTTATTTAATGCTGAAGTTAGTCTGTGGTCAAATTGGGGAAACCTTAATGTAGAAGATGATTTCAGAGAAAAAGCTAGAGAATTTTTACTGAACTGTGAAGCAAACTGATTTATATAGATGGTTATCTGATGCATTTAAAAAATGTTGGAAGTAGTGAACAATCTACTGGCCAACCATTAGTTATCATAATTTTCTAGCTAGAAGTGGCTGTGAAATTTGATCTCTCTGGAATGGTTTCGTTAGCAGAAGACAGCCCCTCTCGGATGACTGTCCTATTCCCTCTGCAGTGGCATTCCAGAAATGGTGATGATGTAATGGAGCAGCGGATGGAGTTGGGACAAGAAAGGGAGTTGTGTGAAACTCAGGAAAGCACTGTTTCTGTCTTAAATGTCTTGATATACTGCCAGATATATGGGCAATAAAATAGAGAAACTTAATCAACTGATATATGTGGGATCTGAGACCATTTATGAGTATGGCAGGTACTTGGTGGAATAGCAGTGATGAGAACACCACATGTTTTTAAGGGTATATGCTATTCAGGCAGAACAAAAATAAAGTTCAAAAGCGGTAGCACCACACTGCATGTGAAAGATGTGCCTTCAAACATCTGCCTAAGTTGTTTTGGCGACACATGTTTTATTTAGTTTGTCCCATGTTGTCCTGGGTGTCATCGTGTAGTCACTAGATCTAGGAGAGAGATACTCTTACAGATCTGGTTTTGTTGTGAATCCACTTTTCTAGATGGAATGGTGATGAGGGGTTTGTGGATAAATGATCACAAATTGATGTATTTAAATGTAACAGAAGGATGAAGAAGTATAGCTATTTTCTGTCGCTACTTTTTATTTTCAAAACAAAGTTTGTTATGGCCCTAAAACTAAATGAGTCTTTTTCCTTGTTTACATTAAGAATTTACTTCATGAGTACAAGTGTACTGAACAAGGGGTGAAGATAAAATGAGTGACAAGAATGAGGTTTCGAAAAAGGAAACAGTGTTGGGGTAGAAATAAAATTAAATCTATTCAACATGCAAATTTGATAGATGTAGGCATACTAAACAGTGAAATGACTAAATATTTTCAAGTTGTTCAAGACAAGGGTGGTGCTGTGACTGGAACATGACAAATGGAATATTTAATCCATTGTGAAGTCCTGTACATAATTTTCTGTAGGAAAATAATTGAAAATCGAGGTAAATGACATGAAATGCAGTCTAGACTTACAAAGATGCTATCAGATTAACCTGGTTGTTTTGCAGGTCTTCATCTAAAAATTAGATGGCCTTATGTATTTAAACCAAATGCTCTGTGGAGGTGCAGTGCCACAAGGAAAATCTCTGGCTTTGCTAAAAGGAGGGAGGTTAGTAGAGAAGTTAGCGTGGAGTGAATAAGGAATCATCTCATAGGGTTGATTTTTTTTCAGTGGTTTTAGGACCAATATGCTTCAGCATTTTCAGTAATGTTATTAGCCCAAAATGTGGGTCAGCTCTGATTAGAGTTTTGAAATACTGCAAATAATTAGGATAATCAGAGCACAAGATAGCAAGAAATTATAGTGACCCTCAGGAGTAGATAAAGGAAGTAATTTGAAATAGAATGGTATACTATGAAACTTCATGCACCTTAGGATAGATTACACACCAATAAAAGTTTGTTCAGGGTTTATCAATTCAGAAGCAGTAGCGGGGAGGAGGAGGATCTGGGTGTTTTATCTTAAGAAGGGGTGGGAGGTTGAGCCGATGATGAAGTACAACTCTGAAAAAGGCAGATGTGGTCTTTTGTGATATGGTTGTTAATGCGAAATACTAATGTATCTCTATAATGAGGCCTTGTATGGTATATTGTGTATACTTTCTGTCCATATTAATTTAAGAAATAAGAATTCAACCAGGAACAGGTCCAGTGAAGGTCCAGTGAGGTAACATAGATGCTAGACTTGTCTTGGGAGGAACAAAAGGACAGCAAGATTTCTTTAGTCTATTGAAGTGAGTGCTGAAAAGAAATCCAGTTACGTATGTCTCTGAAAGCATTCCAGCAGAATAGATGCTAAAGAGAGGAGAAATATTTGGCTAAAGGAAAATGTATAAATTGATGATTAATAGATTTAGCTGAAAATTAGAAGGGAGAATCTTGAGGAACCCCTCAGTGGAGCAGCAAGAGCAAACTCTTGTTTGGGACAAAAGAGCTTTGGTTGCCTTGGGAGAAAAGGGCATTATGGCATGCTGTGGCTGGTGGATGCAGAGTGGGTAGCCATTCCTACATGCTCTGAGAGTGGTGCTTGGCCGGGTACGTTCTTAAAATTTCTCATCTTGAAAGAGCTTCTTTTGAAGAGTTTCAACAGATTACAGAAGCAGACAGCATGGCAACTGAATTTTTGCTATTTTCAGGTACCTCTCTTTGCCCCTTATCACCTCTTCCTTTCTTCATGTCATTCTGCCAGTTTCTATGAGAGGTGAAAGACAGATACTCCCTGAACTGCTGTAGGTTCTATAGAAAGAAAAAACGTAGTAGAGTTTTTGCTGTACCTTACATGTAGGTGTAAGTATTTTTCTCCCCTTCTTTGGTGTAGTATAGAAAAAAGGCTGAACCTATACCTTTTTTAACCCTTTTTAGTATCTTGTTTATGCCTTGAAGATTTCTGATATACAAGCAAGTTCAGTACATATTAAAACTACCACAGAAATCTGAGGAAGAAGCTTTTTCTTGCATAGCTTTGTGCCTGTTGTGAAGGAGGGTGGAGGTGTGATGGCAGGTGACAGTTACCATTGCACTGCCCAGTTAAGCATAAATAAAAGTAGATAACAACATGCTGATCGAAAGTCAGCATTCACATGAAGGTTCCTCTTCTGGCAACTCAGTGTGTTTCTTTAGTCTGACAGAAAGTGTGACTAGTGCGTAAATACCTTCCTGTACTGGGTGCGGGTGCTCGGGTGCTGGTGGGGGGCTGCAGGGTGGCCTCTGTGAGGAGAGGCTGGAGCTGCCCCACGCTGTACATGGCCAGCTCCAACCGACCCACCGCAGGGCACGGCTGAGCCCCACAGACAAAATGGTGGTGCCTCTGCGATAACATATTTGAGAAAGAGTAAAAAATGCTACGTGGCAGCTGTGAGAGAGAGGAGTGAGGAAAACTGAGAGAAACAGCCCTGCAGACACCAAGGTCGGTGAAGGAGGAGGTCTCCAGGCGCCAGAGCAGAGACCCCCTGCAGCCCCTGGGGTGGACTGCGCTGGAGCCAGGGGGATGTTTCGTGAAGGAGCTGCAGCCTGTGGAGAGGACCCCGCGCTGGAGCAGGGAAAAGCGTGAGGTGGAGAGAGCAGCAGAGAGGAACTGTTACGAACTGACCGCAGCCTGCCATTCCCCACCCGCCTGCGCTGCTCAGGGCAGGGGGAAGGTGGAGGAGTTGGGAGTGAAGCTGTGCCTGGGAAGAAGGGAGGGTGGGGGGGAAAGGTATTTTAATTTATCTTCGTTTCTCGCTATTAGAGCCTATTTTAATTGTCAATAAATTACATTAGTTTTCTGCAAGTCAAGTCTGTTTTGCCTGTGACAGTAAATGTTGGGCAATCTCCCTGTCCTTACCTTGACACATCACCTTTTCCAACTTATTTTCTCTGCCTGTCCTGTTGAGGAGGGGGACTGAGTGTCTGGGTGGGGGTTTGATAGCTGGCCAGGATCAACCTACCATGCTTCCTTAGGGCTTTGTGTTTTTAGACATATCCATGCACTCAACAGGTATCTTCTGCAAGCATTTTGGAAAAGTTCTTAAGTGTTTTCTTTATGCTTTTTGCAGGTTTAAAAATTGGCTATATTAGTGCACTGCCATGTTTTTCAAGTAACTTTTAGTGTCTTTTCACTTTTTTTTCCTGCTGCTTAAGCTGTGTGTTGCTTTTTAACTGATGAGTGAAATAAGTTCTTTACAGTGCTAACATTTCTTAATGATAATTAGCCCATACAAAGAAGCAAATCATAGTTTTAGACCAGGAGTTCTAAGAAGTAATCTTAAAGAAAAAAAAATGTGGGCAGAATGTTTGATTTCAGAACTATTATCCTACCATTATAAACAACAATTTGCGGTAAGAAGTTTTTTATTTTGTTTAGGCTCCTTTTAGAATAAGCTATTTTTATTGGTTTGGCTGAATCAAAAGATTGATAAAAGAGGGTGTAAAGCCTTTCAATGAGATTGCTTTGCTTAAAATTCAGTCCCAGGTGGAAATGACTAATGATTATTCCTATCTTGTGGTTGCTTGGTGATAATTGTGCAATAAATTAAGCTTCAGTCCAGATCTCATAGCTGCATGGTGTACTGCTGTGGTTGGCAAAGTGCACTTGCTAACAAGTTTCAGCAAAGGCCAAGGGCAGACTAAACCTGGAAATAGCATGTTTCATCTCAGGTGATGTTTGAAGGACTTTCGCAGAGCGGTATGAGGAAGTCTGCACAGTTTCTTCTTGTGTACTGTTCTGTTGAGAAAGTACTTTGTGGGTCAGGGTTGTCCATTTATCTAAATGCGGTGGCTTTGCTGTAGAGTGGAATTGTTTGAGGCATTTGGAAAATGCTTCAATTTATTCCATTCAACTTAGTAATAAACGGAATAAGAGAATAAGGATAGAAACTCCCAGAAAGGTTTCTGTATAGCTTACCTGTGGATTCTCATTTCTTTTACTGTAATGATTTCTGTTAATCAAAATAGTTGTAAACAGTACAGCGCATTTTAGCTTTGATTAATTTTACAATTATATTACAGTCTCAGAAATTAATTTATTTGATGTTACATGCTCAGTGTTATGTTGGTTTGGTATTTTTCTTTATTCTTTCCTACTGTTCGTGTGATGGCAAATTTAATTACGGTACATGTCACTGATATGGTTTTGTTTGTGCTCCGTAATCATCCAGTAAGACCGACTTATTTATTCATTAGATGCATAAATTAGGTAGCAGAAGCAGCTAGTGCTGAAATGTCTTTTTTTTTTGTTTCATTTTTGCATTGTTAGTTTTCACATCATCTTTGTTTTCATATCTTGAAGGTTGAGTATGAGCTGGCATATCATGATGGGTTTCAAGTAATTCTGGGGTTGTTCATTGTTAGCCAGTTCTGAAAACTTCCCAAGTAGAAGTCTAATTTTGGGTTCCTAGTTTTGAGGACTAATCCAAATTCAAAAGTTTTTGCAGGTGTTTCCTCCTTTATTACTTCCACAAGAATATCCTCTAACGTGCAGTGGGTAAAATTCCCGTTTGCTAAACAGAGATTTCCCATTGCCTGGCTTATTAAGAAGGTGGCTTCTTTAAGTCCATTGATACTGGGTTTTGATGCTGTTCTCAACAGACCTTCCTTAACACATTACACAGCCTAGCTTTCTAACTTAAAACAAAACCCCTAAATTAGTCCTTAAAGGACTTCAAAGAGAGCTTGTTAAGTACCATTTATTATGGTGGTTGCTACCGTAGTCTGCAGATACAATTGCTTCTCATCTAATCTAACTCTGGTGCTGTTCTAAGCAGCAGCACTTAAAGCTGGCACTGTAGCTGTGCGTAGCTCACTAGAGCAGCTGCCGAGGTGATGTGAGTGATGCATTCCTCATAGCGCTTCCTTATGTTTTATCGGTCTATTAAAATGGAAATAGACAAGTATCCAGCTGAACTTCCATAGTAATCGCATTTGCAACTCCATATCCATCTCTCTCTTTCTCTCTCTTCCTGTGCGTCATGTGCCATGTTCCAAATTTAAATGTGGTCTTTGGTCCAAACTGCTGTTTGGACAAGTGTCTTAACGTTGTACTGCTCTATTTGTATTCAAGATGGTTTGTCAGTGACCATAAGCGTCACTTTGGGAAGAAAGTGCGCTCATTTAATGAGCTGGGCATGGGGGGAGATCGCTGAGCTGTATTGCAGTATTATGGACTACTTAAAATTGTTTAGTTTTAATTAACTAAAAATTTTTTACAAATAGAGAACCAGCACTCTTAAAATGCGAACTAACTTATCATCTGTGTATTACAAATGAATATGATATTTCCTTCTGCCCTTTCACCTTCTACTGCATGAAGAAGAAGGTGGTATGATGGCATGGTCTGAGCAAGTGTCTGTCTTGGTGGTTTGGTGTTTCTTGCTGGTGGGTGATACCAGTAGAAGAGCTCCATCCTCCACCTTTGCGCCATTCAGTGTCACGCGGTGGAGGCTCCCACCCACTCCCTGTCCTTATGATTTCCCTCCTGGGAAGTGCAGATCTTGGCACTAAGGGATCTCCTGCGGAGGGTACTCTGAGGGGTGCAGGCTGGGGAGCCTGGGCTGTGCACAGCATCACGTTGCTGCTAAAAAAACAGTAGGGAACAGTTTTCCTGTGCCAAAGTGCTGCCTCAAAGGCTTCAGTGAGGCAGTGCCGCGATGGCGTATGACTTTGAAGGGCCTTCTTTACTGTCATTTAGGAGTGAACATCAAAACTTGCCACTTGGTAACCACTGTAATGTCAGTGTACAAGGTGGAACCAGGAGTTGGTGGTGTTTTCTTTTGTAGCTCTTAAAGTTGAGTATTTTATTTTCTTTTTTAGAGCTTACTGACTATCTAGACGTTTTTGTGATTTCAAGGAAGCTGAAGAGGGCTTTAAGTTCTTCTTTCACCTTAAGTATTTTGACATTAAAGATGTTTCTTAACATCTAATTGGCATAAATTATGAAATTCTTAGTTTTGTGTGAAAGTTATTATTGATTTCTTCTCCCACATCTTAAATCCATGTGACTTTTAAAGTCAAGAGCTGGGTGCGTAGATCCACATGAATTTGCCATGCTTTCCTACTAGGCTGAGCATTATTAATGAGCTACACCTTGCTGTGTGATAGCACCACACTGATTAAATGGATTAGTAAAATGAGATCTGCTTATAGCAAGTCAGTCCTGCAACCTGTGCTTACTGTTAATTCCTTTAAATGTAAAAATGCATTTATAGTTTGATTCCCTTAAATGAGACATGGACACATTATATGTTTGTCTGTGTCTTTCTTTCATAGTTTAAATGAGAAATAAAGCTAGTCTTTTTAAAAAAACTAATACTTTTAACCAGCATAGCTGGTTAAATTAAACTCGAGTGTTGTGGGAAAACACGGCTGAGAAGTTTATCATAGCAAATATAAATGAAAAATGAAGAAAACTTGCAGTACTGAAGTACTTACAATTTTTCTGTGTTTGTTATGGATTAGGAAAGACTAGTTGGCAGAAATAGCAATGGACTACAATATAGCAACAGTAGTTTTAGATCATGAGAAGTTACAAACTCATGTACATAAGCTTCTGCTAAATTTCACAAAGCAGATGGGAAGACAATAACGGCTGGGGCAGGGCATAGTTGGTCAGTGGCTGGTATAAGCTGCATTTTTTCCTCTCTGAAGAGATTTTCACCTTTCTTCAATTTTTATTTTTTTCCCTCCTTGTACAATGGATAGAATGAGTTCTAAAGGTTGATTGTATACAAATGTACCTACCTAAGGTACTGATATCTAAAACAGTTTATTAACAGTCCATATGGAATATTCTATATTTTATGTTAATTGAAATGAATCTACTCTAGAAACTATATAAATGTCATTGTTGATGTCTTGTGTTACAATGGGCTTTGGTTGCCTTATCTTGTGTAATATTCTGACTTTTTTTTTTTTTTTTTAAATGCAGCGGTATTTTCTCGTTGGAAGTAATCCCGCAGAAACCAAATACCGTGTTTTGAAAATAGATCGCACTGAACCAAAGGATTTGGTTATAATCGATGATAAGGTGAGTGCCTCTCTATTTAGGGTTTTTTCAGTTATTCCAAATGATACTGTCTATATTGAGCTGAATTTAAATATTACAGATTTAATCTGTTTCAACAAAGGTACGTTACAGAATCATAGAGTCATACAACAATTGAGGTTGGAGGGGATCTCTGGAGATTGTCTAGTCCTACACCCATGCTCAGAGCAGTGTCAACTAGATCAGATCACTCAGGGCTATGCCCAGTTGAATTTTGGATATGGATGGAGATGCCACGTCTCTGTGTAACCTGTTCCAGTGTTCAACCATCCTCACAGTAAAAAAGCTTTTTCTTATGTTCAAATAGAATTTCCTGTATTTCAGTTTGTGCCCATTGCCCATACCACCGAGAAGAGTCTGCCTCACACTTCTTTATTCCCTTGTACCAGGCATTTATACACATTGACAAGATCCCCTCTGAGCTTTCTCTTCTGCAGGCTGATCAATCCCAACTCTCTCAGCCTGTCCTTGTACGTCAGATGCATATGGTATTAGCATGATACCGAGTAGTCATAGTATGGGAGGGGCCACAAGATCTCCAAACAGCACATTCACTTTAATGAAATTTTCCCAAATTTTTCAGTTTATTACGTGTATGCTCCCAATGGTTTTCTTATGTTCAGCTATGTTGTTCTAAGTGCAAAATACATTTAATTACTATCTAGCCAAATTTTTAGTGTTTCTGATCTATCACATCTGAAGCAAAATAAACAGCAGCAACAAGAGTTTTAATGTACACAATAGAATAAGATTTGATTCCTGTCCAGGAATTTTACCGTTTAAAAGCTTGACACTTAAGATTTAGAAATGTTTGAATTCACATGTGACCATGACTATTTCTATCGCAGTGAACGGCAAGTTTTGTGCATAAAAAAGACTTCTTGTACTTATTGGTAGGACTGAAACAAGAGACAGAGGATGTAGAGCAGACATTTGGTTTATTGTATATTAAGTAAATTCTACTATTCTCTGATATGAAATAACATTTAACTACCAAAGCAGTAACTTAAGTGACTTTTTATTTTAAAGCATGTGTATACGCAACAAGAGGTGAGGGAACTTCTTGGCCGTTTAGACCTGGGAAACAGAACAAAGATTGGGCAGAAGGGCTCTTCTGGGTTATCTCGAGCTGTCTCTGCTTTTGGTGTAGTAGGTAAGTGTTTTGTTTGGTTTTATAAAATCTTTTATTTCTTAAGGAGGTGAGGCTTACTGTGTCATGCTGAATAAGTTTGTCTCCCCTTGATTTTTCTTTTTTTTTTTTTTAACTGAAGAGGATTGAGAAATTTCATTCTCAAAGACAGATAAGTTTCTATGTATTTTGTGAAAACAGGTGGCCAGGACAGGGGAGAGAGTTGTGCCATAACTTGTCTCTTCTTTGTCACTAAGGGAGAGATCTAGGAAGCAGCCAAAATGTAGAGTCTTGGTTGAAGATCTCACCAAGCGCAAATGATCGTACGATGCAAATCGCGTGGAACCTGGCCTCCTGAATTCCAGAGCTCACACAATGCTTTTTTAAAAAGAAAACAAAAGTTGACATCCTTTATTAGGTTTTATTTCTTCATCACACACTATTCAGAAAGATGACTTAATTTTCTTTTTGGTTAACTTTTTGCAGTGACATGTTTAAATATTTCTTTTTCATGTTTGAACAAGTATGACTGACTAGTACGTCAACTAAATTTTAAATGCTGATCAGCTGTCCATAATCCTAGAGAATTGCTTCAAGGATTTAGTAGCTTCTAACTTCATCTGAAAGTCACTACTTTCCTCCTTATTGTCAAATACTGAGATTGATATATTGATGGGTGATATATCCAAAGTAAATTTTAATATGTGCTCTGACAGCCCCCAAGAATACTTTGTGCTTTATTTGTATCAATACACACCTGAACATCTAAATCCAAAGTGGCAGCGGAGGTGAAGAATGCAATTACTTTAAAAGAAGATCCTGAATTTTGCATAACAACCAAAACATAAGAAAATATTATTAGTATTCTAATCTGAAGTGTCAGATTAAGAAAACTTTCTTTTGTATTCTTTTTGCCCATGAAGCATTTTGGAACTTATCAATGGATCCACATTTCAGAAGTTCCTCAGATGAGGTTTATGTTCCATATTAATTTGAGAGTATTAATAATCTGGGTAAACCTAAAGAACCTTCTAACAGTCTTGCAGCATTGGCTTTTTTTGCACAAGCCATGAATGCTCACTGTCTAAATAAGTGATAATATGTTTGGTTGGAAAGTAGATCTGTTCAATGAAAATTTTGCATCCCTATTGTATGTTTGTTTATGTATTCTTCATAACATGAGAGTTTCTATTCTGTAGCTGGACAAATGTATTGCTTATCAGATATGGCGTACTATTTCTAGATTAATTTTTTAGAACTAACATGCTGTCTTCGTGATCTTCAGATCATCTTGCACTTTTAAAGTATATACTTTGGATGTCTTCCATCTTGATCCTATCTCATCATATGTGTATAAACATGTAATTTGAGGGAATGTAACTGGTCATTTATTTCTGCCTTCTGTCTCAGGTCAGGAGGACAGGGCTATTTTTTTGTAGAATTAGAAAGGACAGCTTTGTTCTGTTCTGTGGTTATTTCGTTAACCAGAGATAGTGCTTTCAGTGTATTCAGAATGGGGGTGCTGATAGAATAAATTCTGGTTTGCTGTATAGTGTTTAAAAGTAGAAATTGCTTTTCAATAGAGAGAACCAGGCCAAGGGGAAAGGCTGGGTTCCTTATCAGACTTTGATGTAACATTTGGTGAAATTCAAAGGGTAGAGACTGTTCACATAAGTGATTTCAGTACCTGGAGGATACAGGAAAAACTTTGACTGCTATTAAACAACTGAAATTCAATAGTCTGACTGCTTCAAATGGAAGACTTTGTTTCTTATTGTCAGCAGGGTCTCCTCTCCTTGTGCAGGTGAGAGCATTTTTCCAAGGGGAGCTAATAAGGCGGAAGCAAAGAATTGCAGTTCATTCGATCATGTTGCAGCCTCCAGCAGTGACAGGGAGAAAGATGTGTGCTTTGCTCATCCTTCTTCTTTAATTTATAATGCAAAGCTGAAAGAACTGAATATAAATACAAGTGAAAATGTGAATTGTGAGGGTTTTTTTTTCCTCTCAGCTAATATATTTGTTGACAGCGCAGCAGTGACTGAGATTCAGGCTCTTTACTAGCAGCAACCCATCAAAGCAGCTACCTCCAAGAGCTAATCCATGTAATTTATTAGTTATTAAAAGTTAGTACTGCTATATCACTGCCTATACTGTATTAGAAACAAATTGGGGTTCAGGGGTGGTTACGTTCTAGAAATTCTATTTTTAATTTGAATTTATACATTTGTATTGTATTTAAAGGTTTGTTATGCTTTTTCCTGATGATATGACATCCAAAGAAGCAACTCAGTGAAAAAGCATGGCTATGCCCTGTAGCATTAAGCAATGAGAGGGTGGAGGCTCCAGAAGCTGCCTTTTTATAAGCAGTAAAGCCAAACACTGCCTGTTCTACCTCCTTAGACCTCTGGACTTCAGTGTTTGTCTCTGAGAGAGGAAATAGAAAGAAAGGATTACCCCTGATGCTCTGAATGGCTAATTTGGGGGAGATGCTGCTGTAGACAGGGAATTTAATTCCTTGCTGTTAAGGAGAGAGAGCACAAAGGTGGTGTAGTACCCTCAACTCCTTTTGCTGTTCTGTGCCCCTCCCCAGTAGAGAATACATAAACTGGAAAGGAAAATTGGAGATTGGGATTCCTCCTTGCCCTGGAAAATCAGCCTTTTGGTATCTGAAGTAATTAGGGTATTCTGAACAATACCCTAAGAAGCCTTTCTCTGAACAATGAGTGTCCTATAAAAAGCAAATACAAGTATCTTTGGACAGCAGCTTATTCTGAATTTTCAGTGTCTTAACTCTGCTGTCTAATATTAAAAATATGCACAGTGGAAGGGAAAAAAAGTGAAAGCTATGTACTTCATTGATTAACACTTACTGGGGGTGATTTGTAAGAGACTGTGTCTATGTATATGTATATTTTTGTATGTGTATATATATGCACATTATATATATAACATTAAGAACAAAAAAAATTCTGTGAAGTCTTGAAACAATCCTGATACTGTTTTTCTAAATATGTTTGATCAAATCAACACAAACATCCAACTAATAGCATTTTAATGCTGTTTTAACAGGTTTTGTCAGGTTTTTAGAAGGCTACTACATTGTGTTAATAACAAAAAGAAGAAAAATGGCAGATATTGGAGGTCATGCAATATATAAAATAGAAGATACAAATATGATCTACATTCCAAATGACTCTGTAAGAGTCACTCATCCTGATGAAGCCAGGTAAATAATGGTGGTAAATAGTGTGTACGTTTTGAATTTTTTCTAAGCAATGGTGAACTGCAACTAGAAATTTTGGCCATAGAATTCCTTCTGTTAGTATATCATTTAACCATTTTATCTTAGTTGATAAATTAGTGTGGAAGAATGGAGAGTGGGCCACAAGTTCTGTGGCGTCTAACCTGGCAGGTAAATACAACTGTTACAGTCTTTCAGAGCTTTTTGTTTGCACCTCCATGTCACCTACGTGTCAGAGCTACATCCTAGCAAATGTGCACCAGGAAGCATCCAATATATAAACACTGTTCTTACAAGGGTAAAGTAATGCTAATACTGGTTTATACTGTTTGGAGTACTGTTCTTTTGTGAGTAGCTCTAGCATCATGTTAATCTCATCTAAAGAGATCTTTCAAGAAGTGCTGAGTAAATTATTTAATTTAGTGATTCTGTGCTGTCAGAATCTTGTGAGTGTTGGTGTTGTGAAGTGTGATAAACTGACCCATTTGTAAGTTTAGCTTCTTTTTTCCTTTGTGTGACTTCTTTCTAAAGAAAGAAATTTGGGCCTTTGATCAGCAGGGCATCTTGTGTGAAATGTACAAGTACGACCTGGTGGTGTTTTTATCAGGGCAGGGTAACTACTTCTATGAGATACCAGGCAGATTATATCACGAAACTGCTTTTCAGTCTGTACCAAGTGTGAATACTCTAAAAGTTGCGACGGATTATGATAAACTGATGTCAGGTCATAAATCAAGCCAATGGTAACTATTAAAAAAATTTTCACTGATCGTAAACCTCAGTCTCCCCTCTCAGAACGCAGGAGACCATATTATCTAACCTGTATATTTATGGTGTTAGCCATTTTGTCTTTCATAGTGTTATGGTTTCTTCTAAGAATTCGCAAGTGCGTGACATGTTGAAGTAGGTATTTCTTGTTCATTTATTTGAGAATAACTGTGAAAATATTTAATTCTCGTATAGTACTGTTGTGAGTTTACTTGTGTAAGTCCTAGAGATTTTGACCCACGTATGCGGAAAATAGAACTCAACTGTATCTACAACTGCCTAAAGAAACAGGGTATGTACACGAGTAGATACTGGATTAAAAAAAGGCTATTTGATTTATTTAATCCAGATGCTGACATTCCAGTGGAATTAACTGTCAAAACAATTACAGTAAGATAGCTAGAGAACTTATGGCAAAAGTCAATATTTATATGTAGTTTAATTTTTGAGATCCTCTGAATGACTTCTTGGGGTCTGTCTGGTTAAAGTGATAACTTTCCCTTTAATTTGAATTATTTTGCTAGGTATCTGAGAATCTTTCAAAATGTGGACCTTTCTAGCAACTTCTATTTTAGGTAAGTATTCATTACTAATTCCTTTAAAAAATTGTATACTTAGACTTTCTATAAGATTCTGCTCTTGGTGTTCTGGGGAAATAAGACATATGATCACACTGCTTGTCCGTTTTCATCTGTGTCTTTTGAACCTGCTTTCTCCTTCAACGAATTGATTAGGAATGCAGGCTCCATGAAGTTGAAAAACTGTAGAAATATTAGTGACGTGGTGGAAGGTAGACACTAAAATCAGTGTTTCCACTGACTGTTCACCTTTGTCAGATTATGCGGAAGCTCTTTCTTTAGAAAAGTAGTGTATTTCAAGGGTTTTGCTTGTCCTGTCAGTTTTTCTTTCTTGATCTCATTTTCCAGAAATAAAGCTTTGCTTTGATTCAGAAACAAAGATACAGAAATAGGTCCTCATCTAAGATATACCCTGTGTAGGGTACATCTTTCATAGGGCCTTCTAGGCATTACCAGTTCTCTTGCTTACTGCTTCATAAATGCCATACCTGAGACAACCTTCTGTGTCCCAGCTACTATTACACATGAGATTTTTGGGACAGCAGAAAAATGGGGGAAATGTGGTGATAAACCTGGAAATAATAGTTAGAAGACTTCAAGACTTAAGAAACAAAGCAAAAAAACCCTCTTGCAAGTAGCAAAAGGTATATCAGTCTAGAACATACTCCTTCTTGGAAAATAAAGGCTTTTTGTCACAACTGTATCCGTGAAGATGAAACCTACCAAAGTTTCATGTCTGTTTTGTGGTTTTGCATGGACAGGCTTTTTCACAGTATAAAACCTGCATTTTCTTCCGTGCTTTGTCTCCCAGCTCTAACATTATACAACTTCCAGGTTTTTTTCTTCTTGGAGACGATGGAGGTATACTGTTTCTGTGATCGTGCATAGAGGGGAAAGGTGAAGGTTCTTATTAAAACTCTGATAAACACATTTATCAGCTTAATTTAAATTGTTCTTGGCTGAAATCATAGCATATTCTTCTGCATGGTTTTCATATAAATCCTGAATAGAATTAGAAGTTAGTTATACGAAAACATTTGGTCTAAGGGAAAAACGAAGGAATAGCCTGAACAAGTCTTTTACTGGGATATTGTTTAAAGGTTCTGTTATATGCAGCCTGAGCATGTAACAAACTTTTGGGTTTTTTTTCTAACAGCTAACTAAGCATGTCAGGTCATTGTTATGGAAATGTGGTGAATACATGGGTTAGACTTTGTTATCGTTAGCAATAAATCTAAATGTCCAATGTTTAAATAATTTTTTTTAGATCACCAATGAATATCTAGAAGTTACTGGGGCACCAGTAATCACTGATGCCATCTTAGGAAAATCTTTGGAAATCTGTTTGTATTTCTGATTCAAGTGTCGTGTAAATTTGGTTTCTCCTTGGGGAGGTGAATCCTAGTGGCTTATAGAATTAGCAATTAGTGTAGAGTGTTGTCAGTATAAAAGACGTGAGATGCAGAATTTGTTAGTATTATGGAACTAATTAAAAAACTCGCCTTTTGCTTATTCAGCAGCCACTGTCTTAGGATGCATCTATGCTGCTATCACAAATTTGAAGACAGATACAGTTTTTGTGGACCAAATTTTTGGCTGTTTTGAGTTCAGGTAGTAGTTAGAGAGTAGTACTTAAATCTAAGAAAAATGAGGTTGTCTATGTATATGGGTATTTCAGCTATTGTACTGTAAACAGTTTCTATGTTTGTAAAGCTTCTTTTGGAAATCATTTGTATCATTTGCCGTTAAAGAATCAGAATCTGTGTATCTTGTTTAAAAGTTTTTTTTTTTAATGGATAAAATAGTACTGTGTTAAAATAAGTACAGATGGAGAGTAAGGGCTTTCAGAAAAGTCCTGTGCATGTACAATTATTAATAAATGATAACTGTCTATCAGTTACAGCTATGATCTATCTCACTCCCTTCAGTATAATCTTACTGTTCTGAGAATGCCACTTGAGACATTAAAAACTGAAACAACTCAGACACGACAAGAAAGTTTTGATATATTTGAAGATGAAGGACTTTCAACACAGGGTGGAAGTGGTAAGCCAATATGTCTAATTAAACTAATGCTGTTAGTCATGAGTACATTTAGAATATGTTCTACTTAAGTTTACTTTTGAGAAACACTTGGGTCTTCTGTATTGATCAGTGGTCTTATAACGTGCCTGAAACAACCCCCGACCCAAATTTATGCAAGACAAACTTGTACGCTGTCCACCCGTTCATTTTTGACAGCCTAGAATAGACCTACACTGACTACAAGTCAAAGAATGGTAATGAATGTTAGGTAAGTAACTAATCATCTTTGATACTGGAACTTACTATGTTAAATAGTTGTAAACATCTATCATACTGTCACATAAAAATTTAAAAGTAAAAATTAATGCTGTATACAGTATGCCCTAAATCTATGGAAAAATTGAAAGATAATCAAATAATATATTTTCTTTTAAACAAAAGAGAGCCCCCCACGTCTCTGTACCCCCACCCCAAGATATTAGTAACATGGTCATATATATCAGGATATCAGAAATTGATTGTAAAATAGTACAGTGACAGAAATTAACATGAAGAGTGGAGAGAGCAATTATTCCTCCTCTGTAAAGACTCTAACCTGCAAAATCCCTCAGGAATACATACAATGGCATCATCTCTTCAATGTCTTTGTGAAAACATGGGGAGATGAAGATGCCATAACCTTGACCCCATCAGCAGCATGCTGATAACACACATAACTCCATTTCCAGTAGGTATCAGCAACATATCTGTTCATATGATAGAATATATGTAAGAAATAGCCACCTGTCATTCAAGAACAAATTCTCAACAAAGTAATGCTAATAGAAATGAGGAAGAGCTGATCGAGTGTTTGTGGCCAGGTTCTGCTGAATGTATACACTCCTTCACCGAGGTTATATCGATTTTCCGTGGTAACTTGGGTTACTAGGTAGCAAGTTTGTTCAACAGCTGCATTTTCATCTTCTCTGTTGGGAGAACTCATGTTTTTCTCCCAGAAGAACATTTGGCTGCTCTAATTGACATACATACTGCTACAATATAACTCATCCTGCCAGAAGCTTCCTCTGAAAAAAATAGACAAAAAATGTGGCTAATAGAGTTCTTGTCCTTTTCCTTCTCTTTAAAATTCAGACTCATTCACTTCCCTTCACCACCTTTTAGTGCCAGTTGTCATCTTGGTCCTGATTTTTGAAACAGAAAAAGGCTCAGATTCCAGATATATCAGAAAAGGGATTTTAATTTGCAGATCTACAATAACTACATTTCTTGGTGTCAGTGCAAATTAGGAAAACCAGGCTAAATTATGTGAGAAAGGGATTGTCGTGCTTTTTGTAATGATCTTCCAGAGCCTAACAGGTAATTCCAGAGGTGACCTAGAACTGAAAAGCTTATAAAGTCCTCCTGTGAGAGTATTTTTGCCTTAACTGGAATTCACAACTTGGTTTATTCCTGTATTATCAAATCTGCTGCTGCTGACATGCAGAGGTCTCCTTTCAGTACTGGAAGTATCAGAAAATTCTGCATGAAGGCACTCAAATACTACAGTGACTGGCAACCATAGAAAAGTTGGAAATCTTTGTAAATGCTGAACTTTAGCATGTGCCTGAAGTTATCTGTGTTTGTCAAACTTGAAGGATGCGAGTAAATGATACGCTGAGTTGCAGTCAAGGGAAAATCGAAAGAAAGGTCCAATGACCTGGATTTTGAAACAGTTCAGTGCAGGTAAGCTTGTTTCTTAATTGCTAATGCATTTTCATTGTAACAACTTCCTAGGTGTATTTGGGGTTTGCAGTAAGCCTTACGAAAAGTATGTGTGGAATGGCAAGCTTCTGGAGGCAGTAAAAAATACTGTTCATCGTGACTGGCTGCTGTACATTATTCATGGATTCTGTGGGCAATCAAGTATCCTTTTATTGTTGTAACAAATATTAGTTTATTGACTTTTAAAAAGTTTGAAGGTGTGAAATACATTGAATTATTTCTTCGTAATGTAAATACTTATAAATTTTAGAATTATTTGTTGGCTTTTATTTTCATTGCTTTGCTAGGTTTTATGGCTAAACAGGAAATACAGTTATGTTCTTGTTACAGGGTTCTGACACAGGTAGACTGCATTCTCAGTGAGGCACTGTTTGTAAGTGTGGGCTTTAGTAATAAAGAAGTTGAGAGGATTTTAAGGCTCAGCTGTATTTCTCACTGATATTTGAGGAATGGGAGAAAAGCTACAGAGAACTGAATTGCTGACATAGAAATGTTTTCGTACTAATCTCGTTTAAACATTTTTTTAGTAACTCAGATTTGCAGAAATTCTGTTTCTGTTGAAGATGATAGAACCTCATGCCTACTGTGTGCAGAGAGTTAAGTAAACAGTAGAACATCCGAAAATCTCTTTTCCTGGCTATATGTTATTTGAAATGGGTAAATGGGTCTATGTACATTGTAATAATAGGAGAAAAAGCCCAAATGCATATCACGCTCCGAAGAAATGCCATCTCAACATCTTAGTTGATAAGAATTTAGTATATTACAGACACTATATTTTAATCATCAACAGTATCATGTTAGTTCAAAAGCCCGTCAACAAAATATCTGGGGAAGCAAATACAGTTATGAAGTTAAGGTTAGTGGGGTCTTTGCAAAACTGAATTTTGTTTTTTCATGATTGTAAGGCTGCTGGTCATTAGCTTGGTCCTCAGACAGAAAGCTAGATCTGTTTTTATATACCACTGTTTCATCTGGGGTCTTAGTTAATCAAAGTGGTAGCTGTGTATCTACCACCAGCATTATGCCTGCTACTTCTTTGTGAGTGACAATAGTCTTTGCTCTAGACATTTGATGAGCAAATGTCTTTTTCCCTCTTTCTTGTGCCTCCCTTCTGCTAAGGAAGCAGTGATAGTCACGCTAGACACCTAATTCTATCCTTTTTGGTTTTAATAATAAAAAAAAGAAAGCCTAACAGAAAGCCACCACTGCATCCGTAGCTGTTTGCCTCTGGCTTTCAGTTGATATTACTTAAGTAGTTGCAAATTTATCTGCTTTTCCAGACAAATAATTAGAGGGTGACTAATATGCCTGATCTGAAAATAGAAGCTCCCAGGCTTTGATCCCAGTATTCACAAAAGCAGTATTTGCAGCCCAAGGTGAATCTTGTACCTATTTCACCTCCATTGTCACTTCATAAAATAGAAGTACTTCTCTTCCCTATGTTGTGAAAAGTGATTGATGTATTGTAATGTATATTCCCTTTTCAAAGTTCTTCAGAACAATTGTTGAAAAGGGCAATGCTCTCTCCCAGCTGCAGAAGAAATTTCGAAACCATACTCATGTCTCTAAGGAGATTTTAGTAAATCAGGTGTTTCGCTTTCGTACACCTTTTTTAGAATTTATTTTTGCTTGCATGAAGTAAGTGAATGAAAAATTGCACATAACGTGTAAACCTTAACATCTCTTTCAAGAACTATTAATATATGGTCGCCCTATATATGTCACTCTGATAGCCAGAAGATCAAGCAAATTTGCTGGAACGCGTTTTCTGAAACGAGGAGCAAACTGTGAGGTAAATTAAATGTGATTTTAGGGGTTCCTCTCTGCCCCCCAACATTATGAAAGCTTGAGCTTGACTGACTGGAGAGCTGAAATGTTTCAGAGGGTTGATAGGGCTTTTGTTGTAAATAATGCTATTAGTTGATGTTATCAGGGCTATCATTACATTTTTAATTAAGATAATAAAGCTGTTGTTAAAATAATAAGTCTTAACTGGCAGGGTTTTTTTTCGCACTTAGAGATAATGTTATTTCCCAAATAAAGAAAAAAAAAATCTGATAATATACATTTAGGGACAAATGGGAATTTAACCTTCAGTGGAGTTCTCACTACTATGATTTTGTGTTTTACAGTTTAATTGTACACTGTTTGTAATGACCAGTTCTCTATAATGCCTGCAGCTCTGATGTGTCGTGTCTACATCATACGTGTATTTTTGTTTGTTTTAGGGAGATGTTGCTAATGAAGTGGAAACTGAACAAATACTTTATGATGCTTCAGTTATGTCATTTTCTGCAGGGAGTTATTCTTCCTACGTTCAGGTTCGAGGATCTGTCCCTCTGTACTGGTCTCAAGATATTTCAACTATGATGCCTAAGCCGCCCATAACGTGTATGTACAAATTATTCTTGTGGTAGTTTATGGTTAGCACTGTGTCCTAAAGAAACACCTGAGAGAGTAAGTGAAAACTAAATTTGCAAAAATTGACAAATTGTCTATGCATTTATTCTTCGGGAAGCTATAATTTAAGGGAAACCAATATTCTTTATAATAAATATGACATACAAACATTCAACCGTAATAAAAGCTGCATTTGATGAAATTGAATAGAAATCAAATTCAAGTCCATCTTAGACTTCACATTCAGAAATGGAATACAAAAAACTTCCGTTTGAAGATGTCCCCTTTCTTTGTGCTTATTATTTTGTATACAAAGTTACCTACGTTTCTCTTAGTATTGTGGAGACAATTTTGAACAATTTTGAAAGTGGTGGAAAATGTCTGGGCTAAGTTTCATGGGGCCAGAATAACTGCGCTTTGTAAGCATCTCATGCAAGTTTTGGTTAAGAAGTCACTTCCAATTTGGAAAAGGGAAGATTTTTTTAACAGCTTTTGCATGAAAAGAGAGGAGAGTATGTAAGGGTATCATTACTGTTAGAGAATTAGTATGTATTTTGTGAAGAGTACTTTTAAGGGAAAATTATTTAAGTGACTACAGCTTGCTTAATATAGTCCTGAATATATGCATTTGTTTCAGTGGACCAAGCAGATCCTTTTGCACATGTTGCTGCCCTTCACTTTGACCAAATGCTTCAGAGATTTGGCTCTCCCATTATTATTTTGAATCTTGTGAAGGTACAATATTTTGAATATGTTCTATGTTTTCTAATTTTTAATATGATGCTTATTTCTGTACAGTCACTGTGTAATTTTGATTGTGCTCTAAACTAGTACTCGCTTATAAATGGCATATTTTCTTTATAAATCTCATCCTACACTGGATAGTACATAACTCTAATTGCTTCCACTACGGCCCTTCAAAAAAAGAAGTTTCCCACGTTGATAAACTTCTTCTAGTATCCTTTCACTGTTTTTTTCAGGTTTTTGCTATTACCCCTTAGATGTGAGCAAGTCCAAATAAGTTTATCATTGAACTTAATTTAGCACAAAAAAAAAATGCTAAAATAGTATGGTTCCATGCAAAGTGAGGTGTGTAGGCTTCTTGACACAGATGGCTAAGTTATTTGAAATATTATGATAAAGACTTATCTTCTGTTGTTTGCTCTGTCTGGTACAATCATGGAAGTACAAGCGGGAGAGAAAATTGAAGCATCTGATGCTAATGGGCAGTGCCAGTGGCAGCAGGGTTGGACTAATGGGGGGAGCTTCATGATTGCTGCTATAATGTAGTTTACTGCTGTGTGAGAGCTTGTGGTACAAAGCCTGGATTCTGGGTGGCACTGTAATTTTAGTTATTACATCTTGTATTTCTGTTGAGATTTTTTGTTTTGTTTTATTTTTTCTGTTCTGATCCAGCCATTTTCTGTGGTGGCGTCTGTTTCCACATTTGAATTTAATATATTAATTTGTTTTGCTTGAATCATATTTAATTTATCATGTTGTAGAACTGTATTCAGTAGGAAAAAAGGATCTTTTATGTGCAGTAGGATCTGTTCCTAGTATAAAAATAGGGAAAATACAAAAGGAAGGCTTTTAAAACTCTTAAGTTGTAATAGATGGCAACTAGATAACCTATTTTCTATTTCTATAACCTTTCCTGTGTAGGAGTGCTTTTAAGACTCTCCAAGAGTCTGTGAAATCAACTTAGGATAGCATTTGTTGGCAAGAAAATTATTTTATCTCTTGCAGCCACAGCTTTCAAAAGCCATTGTTCTAGTGTGAGTCTAGGCTCACATGAGCTTGACACGTGAATCATTATATGTTTTTATTCACAGGGCTTTTGATACGGTGGCTGAAAACGCATCTCTTTATTTCCCTCTCTGTAGATGCTCAATATTAAGATGCTAAAATTCATGTTCCATGTATTACTTTATGTACCGCTTAAAAAAAAAACCTGGGGGGAAAAGTCCCCAAACCTGAATACCTTTTTTGGGATGTTGCTGTTGCTTTTACATGAATGCTAAGTGTTTCTATCTCCAGTACTTTTATTATTTGATTTCTTAAATGTTGATGAAACATAAATCTGTGTCCTCCTTTATCTGTGTATCCTAGAAACTCGTTAACTAGTAATGAATGCATTAGGCTTCCTTTGGGTTTGTTTATTTATGTCTGCTGTTATGTATTTAAAGCAGTTTCTATAACTTAAGGTTGCTATAGGTTTTAGTTTTGGATGAAGTTGAGAGGAAAGCCATACTAAAATGTAGAGTGCCAAAACATACCTTGCCATTCTCTGAATATATCATAATTCTAATTTTTCAAAATCACTGCCAGGCTGGGAGATGGGAGCTGTGGTTACCCATCTCCTGTCAGCAAGGCAGAAGAATTTGCCTGGGTCCTCTTGTACTCCAAAACTGAATGGGATACTTTCCTTTCTGCCTGTCTTTTTCCTTCTTTTCTGTCCTTGTCCATTTCCTCCATATTACCACTTTTGTTTCCTTGTGCTCTTTGCTTTTATAGGGTTCCATTTTTCAGCCAGTGATTATGCACAGTTGAGATGGGTGACTTTTACTACTAATACAGATCAATTGTTAAAAACCCAGAACATGTAGATTTTTGTCTCTTCTGTTCTTAATTTAATTGTACTAATTATAAAGAACTGCCCACTGTTCTTAGAACTTCCACTTTTAATTTCTCTTTATATACATACATGTGTATGTATGCAGGTTACATACATTTGTTAATGAAAATTACAACGTTAACTTCCTTTTCTTCTTGCTAAAGGAACGTGAAAAAAGAAAGCACGAAAGGATTCTTAGTGAAGAACTTGTTGCTGCTGTGACATATCTCAACCAGTTTTTACCCCCAGAGCATGCAATTATATATATACCCTGGGATATGGCCAAATACACTAAAAGGTAGAAAAGATCCGTCTTTGTACTAGTGCCCTTAGCCACAATACAAATAACTGTATGCTACTGAGTGCCTCTCTTCAGTTGAATGTAGGTTAGGAATGATGGGAGAATTTTGTTAGGATCTATGGACAGAGTAAAACCTCAGCTTTTTGAAGGATTTTTAATGTTTTCTGTGGTTTCTTACCAAAGCGGAGCAAGGCCTGAAAACTTTGAAATTCTCTGCAAAGGAAAATTTTAGAGAAAAGACACAAAAAAGCCATCAACCTTCTTTTCATTTTGAATTAGTCAGAATACTGCATTTTGTCAGCTGCTCCATTTCAGTCATTGAATTTATTGAGTTACAAAAACAAGAGGTTTCATTTCAGTCAGTCTTTTCCATTTCCTCTTCCACAAGGAAATGAGGGCATTAATTTCGATGTTATAAAACATTTAGATTATTAGAAGCATGTATCTTAGAAAGGCAAATGTATTCTGGAAATTTTTCTTCTATGATTTTGGTCAATAGAATGTTGTACTAGTATCCTGTGAAAAGGATGAATGTTTTCCTAAATGTAGAAATATTTACAAGACACAAACATTTTAAATCTACAGGTATAGATTGCTGTTCTTAAGTAACGCACAACTTGGTTGTAAAGTTCTCTGACCTGCATATGTCTACTGTATTTTATAATGCCAAAAATTCTAGAAGAATTGTTGGATCAACTTTCAGGTGTCTGGTACTATATCGGTAACAATGGACAAACTGATATGGTTCAAAGGGCAGGAACATAATTAATTTTTGTCAATAAAATTTTATGAAAAAAGCTTTGGAAAACAATCCTTATTTGCTATTTGAGATTACAAGTTGGTTGATATGGTTGATCACGTGGATGTGAAACTCTTACTTTAAAATTTGATGTGGTTTCACACTACATTTTTATTCTAAAATGGCATTGTGTACAGTTAGGTGTATATGCAAATGTTTGTGTTATGATTAAATAGCAAATCTCAAAATAAGGCTAGATTTCCTTTCAGAAGCTATTAGATGCAAGTTCTTGGGTTTCACATGGAGTGATGCTGATGAAGCTTAGTGGTCTGTCCTATATGGAGGATACTAGGTGATCAAAGGATTCCCCTTCTACCTTTAAGCTTGAGGTATAATTATATATATATCCACCCTAGTACAGATATAAAAAATACCTGAGGACTTTGAACAATATGAATTATTTATGCAAGCAAGAGATATTTCAGAATGGAAGATAATGTATATGTCTGCCTAAAGAATTGACAGTTTCAGGAATACTGAGAATGCATTTGCTTTAACGTATAGTTTTGAAGTAAGTTTTCTGGAAAGTAGTACCAGTGCAAATGTTCAAAAATATTGCTTCCATCTCAGTATAAGCAATCTTTAAAAAATAAATAATTTTTTTTGTTACTTGAAATGTAAACACTGTAATAAAAACTTTGAAGATAAAATTATTAGTAAACAGAAGTTGAAGTCCCCAACAATGAACAGGTGGATGCCCTGATCTGAGCAGGAGGTGCAGGACATTGTGAAGGCCACACACAGAAACAAATGTTACTGAACAAAACAGCACCTTGCAAACAAAATGAGGGAATATGATTTAGCATAATCATATATCCTTTTCTGCCTCATTCTTATTTTGTGAATCACAAAGTTTGGTAGAGGAAAATTAGTGCGATACAAAAGCCAAGAGTTTTAGATTTTTGAGGTCTTCCACTTCTAGTTTATGCAGTATGTTTTATTAATAAATAAACTTGCTCAGATACCGTCAGTGTCTGTTTCCTAAGTCTGTAAAATCTAAGAAAACCATAGACATAATACTGTTGGATAAATAAAGCTGTGATGTGAGTAGTCTTTTAAATCATTTTAGTTATTAAAAGACTTTCCAAGCAGTGAAATTTTTTTTTTGTATTAATGGATCTTGACTGTGTATTTTTTTTTCCCTGTCCTCAGCAAACTTTGCAATGTCCTTGATAGACTGAATGTGATTGCAGAAAGTGTAGTAAAGAAGACTGGATTTTTTGTAAATCGACCTGATTCCTATTGCAGTATCTTGCGGCCAGATGAAAAGTACGTATAATTTAATTGATGCATAATGAATAACATCTATTCCTTGGAGAGCTGTCTGGAATTTCTATGTCTATTACATTATTTCTTATTCTAAGGCTTAAATTAATATGAAAGAATATAACTCGTTATGAAGTTATAGCTAAAATGATTGCAGTCAGAGGCATGTGCTAAGAAATACTAATACACTGAAAAATCTATAGGGTACAATTATGCTGCTGCTGTTCTACTTATAATGCACTCTTACTTCAAACCGTTATTTGTAACTTGTAATCTGTGCCATGTCTGTTTATATATAGTTTTGGGTGGTTTTTTTTTCACTTTAACCAAAGGAATCTTAAATCTGGGGGTAAATTTTACAAAGCAAACACCATTTGGAATTTAATAAATGGCTTCTTTTGAGGCATACTAATGATAACTGTCATCTAAATGTTACTGAGTCTGGTGTTTTCCGAAAGATTTTATGGTGTTCATACATACAAAATTTTAACTTTTTTAAAAAATACAAACTGTATTTGCTTAGGCTGCTGCAGAAGTACCATGATTTAATTAGCTGAATTCTCTCAAGTCCTGAAAATCCAGAAGTAAAATAACTTCCATATTAAAAGTTCAATAAGTTTTTGATTCAAGTTCTCATGTTAGGGACCTAATTCATCACTACCTAAATGGGCATTCATATTTTACATTAAGAGCATCCTTGCCTTTTTAGCTTATCTTCATTTAGAAACAGTCTGAGCTAAAACTCTCATAGGCTCTCTTAAGAGCTTTTCTCTGCCATGTACTGCAGCAAACGTGCCGACTGCAAACTAGCATGAACAAGATCAACACATCCATGCAATGCTATGTTCTGTAGAGATAGTCTGGTGAGTCTCAAATGCCAGCAGTGCTCCAGTCAGGCTAGGTAACCCTACTAACTTGAAAATATTCGGTAGTTCAGGGTTTATGTGCACCAAGCGTAACTGCTCCTCTACCTCAAAATGTCATTAATTTCTGATTCATGTTCTCTAGCTGTGGAGTACAGCTAAGGCCTGTATAGAATTGCAAGACCTGGGTGATATGTATGTATGTATTCTGCATGTATGCCTAGAATCAGTATGAGGGTAAGGTTTACATCAACCAGCTTGTGCTGCAGTATATGTTATGCCTCTACATTGGCATTGTACCTGCTGCAATTTTTACATACTCAAGACCCGGTCTAGCAACGTTTGTGTTGATCTAACTCTGTTTTATGGAGGGGAGCAAAGAAAATATTTTGTATGGCTTTGGAATATTTCTACTTTAAGGCTAGATCTTTTTGCAATGCAGTTTAAATAAAAACCTTCCTATTGCGTAGAGCTTTGTCTGCTTTCTGCTCTTTTGGGATATCAAATTTGCTTTGTGGCAGATTTTTAATTGTGACCCTTTTTCACTAAGCAGATCAATACATGGTATAATCTGGTTTTGTTTTGTTTTTTTTTTTTAAAGGTTTGTAAGTAATTCTGTTTTGTTTCCCTTGCAGGTGGAATGAACTGGGAGGTTATGTTGTTTCCACTGGTCGCTTGCAGGTACTAAAATATACTTTATTAATTCATAGTTATGGTGATGTAGGTCAGCACTCCCAAAGCACCAGTGAACCATTTCACTTAAATGCCCAATTGCTGATTCAAAGATTGCTCTTAAATTAATATTTATAGTAAACAGCATTATTGCAGTCCATCCCAGAAACTCAATTGGGAAACAGGGAAAAAGTTCTTGGTTGGTACCACAAAACCTTATGCTGTCGAAACTGTGTTTTTGCTGGAGGTAGTCTGAGCAATGCTCATATTTTAAACTAATTTCCATTACTACTTAGTCTGTAGTGCTACCAGTGCTGCTACACTGTAGCTGTAGTACAGCTAACAGCAGCAGCATTTTAACAAATGGCATAATGCAGTGTTAGATAGAAGAGATGAGGAATAAACATACTTAAGTCTGGTGACATATTCATATACGTGAAAATGGGTTATTAAAAGCATTTTCACCACTGCTGAATACTCTGTGCATTGTTGTAATTTCCATGACTAAAAGAAAATACTACTAGAAACACTGTTGCTTTAAGGTCAGGAAAGTGCTAACTAAACTATAGGGTAATAGATTTATACCTGAATGTTATGATTGCATACTCTAAACACAGGTGTGTATTCTTAAGAAGCATTAGTTGCTTTTGACTTGCCATTCATAATTTTGTGGTTCATGTAAGTTGGAAAGCATGTGACCATTCCTTTACTAGCTGATCACTGGGATGTGTTTCTTGAGGGCAGATAAACAGTGGAGTAGATAGAATTTGATCTGTTTTAAAATAAACCATATCAATGCTAGCTAGATTTTTAAAATATTAGTCTTACAGGTTTACCTGTACTAGGGGTATGATTATTTTATCTATCTTTCAACTTAATCATTTGAGGTAGTCACCATAGACATACTATGTAAACATTCGGATCACAGTTCATCTTGTCTTGGAATAGATGTCTTGTGTGTCCCACACAAAAAGTGCTTCTTTACTAATACAATAAAAGTTTAGCTGGCTAGCTTGTATGTAGCCACATATATTTGAGCAGAAGAATCCCTCATGCTGTTGTTCTAAAATATGATTATTGCAGCTTTTCATTTTATAAAACAACTTCATGTGCATTACAGAATTGAAAAATGGTGGTGCAAGCAGCATAAAAGAATATGTGCATGACTGTGACCTTCAACAAAATGTTCATGTGTTTGCTCCAGATATGGAAAGCCTAAAATAAAAGCACTGTCACAGGAGAAAAGTAGCAGGCTGAAAGCGTGCTTTATTTTTTGCAGTATTATGGCATACTTGAAAATAAGACCTTCTTCACTGAAATAAGACAGCCTTTCTTTTTAGGGTAAATCTTTAAGGCTCTTTGTACGTTGAAGGAGAGATGCCGTTTGTGTGATGATAGAAGCAAGAATAGCTTGAAAGCAGGGCGTACGGCAGTCTAATGTAGCTTACTAGAGATAAAAATCTAGTTTTTCTAGTAAGTAATTTTTGCGTTTTAAAAATTTTTTTAAAATGTCTTTTCTTGAATTTTTGAGAACTGACATAAAATTCAGTATTTGAGATCTGACAAGTCTTGGGATAGTAGGAAGAAAAAAATCATAAGTGTAGTAATTTGTTAATTTAAAAAAGTCTCTTATTTGGATTGCTTTACCAGACTGGAGTTCTCCGAACCAATTGTGTGGACTGTTTGGATCGCACTAACACAGCACAGTTTATGGTGGGAAAATGTGCTTTGGCATACCAACTCTATTCGTTGGGATTGATTGATAAACCTAATTTACAATTTGATACGGATGCTGTTAGGTAAGACATATTAATAAAGTGTGTCATGATTTTATTTCTTAATGATGTGTCAAGAGATTTAGGAAAAGTATGTCTATATAGAAGAAGAGTGCAATTCTTTCTTCTGGAATGATTTAACAATGTTTATTCATGCAAGTTTAAAAAATCATCCATACTTGCAATTTTCTTGAGAAAATCCAGTCATGCTGAAAATTTGCTTTTCTGGAAAAGTATGTTAGTCAGGCTTCTTACAAGATAACTGCTTGACTTCATTCTCTTTATATGCCTAAACTTAAAGCAAAGAGTTTCCCTTTTAAGTAAATGTAACAAAAACCCCACCCCAGTCTTTTACACTTACTTGTATAGAAGTACATCTTACCTTGCTATTTCCTACTTTGCCTTTGGAAAATTTTTGTGCTTTTTGATTTATTGAAGAAAAGTTTTCAGCAAAGTTGTTCTCTCAGATCAAGTATCAGCGATACTTGTTCAAGCATCCTCAAACCATTTAAGAAAACCCAGCATTTAAATTGAAAAGCTCTGGGGGTCAGGGGGAACTAAGCTACTTAACTTGTGAATATGCTTCAGAAATTGTGAGAGTCTTTGAGCTGATTTGTTTTTAGTCCTTATACCTGTTGTGACTGTGAAACTTATGTCTTCCTTGCTGGTTTTGACTAGTGGCTTGTTAGTTTTAGCACGTGGAGATATTAACTTGTATTTCAAAAAAGACAAACTACTCAGTCTCCCTGCTCCTTGACTTGAGACGTACCTTCAGCTCCTCTCTGTTCTCCCATTAGCTTTGAGCACTTGCCTGGTGCTGAGAGCAGGTACACAGAATCCATCTCACTTGCAGCATGTTGGCTCACTGTGTGAGGGGTGGCTTCTGGCCTCTACCTGACATCCAGGATGAGCACCCGCTTGCTGGCTTCCTCAGTGTGCTAGCAATGCCTCTCATCCACCATGTCCCAGCTGCTAGGTGCTGCATGCTTACCCCTGGGAACAAGCAACTGCTGCTGCAAATACCTGTTCCTGGGGACTCAGCGATCGGGACTGTTGGGTTCTAACTAGAGAGGATCAGGAGATGGACAAGTCTCTACAGTTACCACTTATTTCAGCACTTCAGGTGGCATTTTACTTTCTTTCCTTAAGCTTCACCGTCTTTCCCCTTCCTCTCCCTCTCCCAAATTTTCTCTGTTGCTTTCTGCTCCAAGTGTCCCATGTCTATCTTCTTCTGTCCCTCCTGTACCCTCTCTATGACCCAACCACACAAATTTCCATCTCTTACTATGATCTTAATAGATGATTGTAGTTGCTTTGTCTCTGATTTTCCTCATACTTTATTTCTCATTATCTCTCTGAAATGTAGCTATTAGTCTGGCATAAAACATTACTTTTATCTGGCCACATGTTACTTATTTTTTTCTTCTCCGTTGCACTAGATATATGCCTGTCTGATTTTGTCATCTGTTAAGACTTGTTTCTGAATTACTGTATTCAGAATAATTAAAAAAACCTTCTTCATAATGCAGCAAATTCCGAAGACAGGCATGTGCTATACTGTCTCTCTGTTGTGTGGTCTTTCACTTTGACCTCCTGTATCTTGTTCGCTGCATTGTCTTACATCAAGTATCTGCTTCATGCATACTCTGCCTCTTCATTTACACTCTTCTAATTGACCAAAAGGGTGTTCTGTAGCGGTCTGTCTTCCTTAATTTAGCTAATGTGTCTGAAATACTAACTTTTCTTTGTTGCGTTCTTTGACTGCCCTTCTTATACTTCTGATTTTTCTCATATGGTTTCACTGGCTGGCTACAATCCAGAATTTCTATTGAACTAGATTTTTGAAGTCAGCATTTTATTTCAGTTGGCCATCCTGAAGGAAAAAGAAACCATGCATCTTGAACAGTCCAATTTTGTGTCTAGCAAGATTAATCTTCTTAATGACTGTTGCACAGGACCATTTCTGCAAGCCATATTTCTTAGTGATTCCTTTAGTGTAATTGTTGTCCTATCTAGGAAGTTTCCTAGAGAAAGTGTACCTTAGCAGCTTATTTTATCATATGTAGTTAACTACTTTTCTCTCTGCAGAAGACTAATCTTTGTTTGACTGCAGGCTTAATATTTCGAGGCTGTGGAAGGGTAATTTAATTCTACAAGTATTTAAGGTTGTCTGCTTTCTGTGAACCTTTATTGCAGGGTCATTTTAACTCTGTTGATCAATCCCCTATGGTTGACTGGGAAATTTCTGAGAGGTATCATCTTTTTAACTGCCAGCTGTTGTCTTCAACCAGTTTTTTAGCTTTTAGCTGGCCAGGATTGCTGTCTTCTCCACTTTTTTTTAAAAAAAAGGCACAAGAAAACCAAAGAACAAAGAGAAGATTCTCATACATGGCATTATGAGCTCTTAACAATTTGTGTGGAGGCAAGTGGTTTTAGGGGTTTTGTTTGTTTTCTTGGGGTTTTTTTAAGTTACTAAGCAGCTGTTTCTTCCCTAATGGAGCTTTTTGTACTTGACTTTGGGCAGAAGATTTGCTGGACAGCCGTTTTGTTTTTACAGAAATAGATTTGCTGCTCAGATAAGTGTTCTTCATCCGGAATGTTTTGAGGAGGACTTCGGTCAGATGATTGCTGGGTTACTTATGCAGTACTATCCCTTTATTGGAAACTTTGTCAAAGGAATGCTTTTGTTGTTTGTTTTTTTTTTATGGTGGTTGTGGTGTTGCTGTTGTTGTTTTGGTTTGTTTGTTTCTACCCTCCACTCCTTAAAGACTTTCTTCTCAGATATTACAGTGTATCATGTGCAGGTACAGAGTCACTGTGTCTTGATATACTGATGTGAAATACATTTCCACAGGTTTGGTGGTTGGGTGTTTTTTTTGTTTTATTTTGTTTTTTTGCCTCTTAACTACACTTTCAGCATCTTGTAGCAAGATGTCAACCTTGTCATTGTCTTGCTCAAGCAAGGCCATAGTCTCCATTTCTGAGAAGCACTTTTCAGTCTGTTATCCTTTAGACTGGATATCATCTCCTTAGGTTAGCCTTGTTTTCTGAGACTGTTGTCTTTTTTTTGTTATTTATGGGGTGCTTCTTGATAATTTTTGTTATTTGGACTGCTCTCATTTTGGAGTCTACTGTCAACTACTTGATGCTAGAGGACTGCATTGCTTTTAGCCAGCTATCCTTGTTCATCTTAGCAGCTGACTCTTTCTACCTTCTTACATCATGTTTTTCTAGCCCCAGCAAATGGTATCTGACTGCCCTTCACATTTCTTACAAATCATGTTTATTCTCTTTGTACCTTTGAGCCATCATTATCATAACTAGGGAGATTTTTTGAAAGCTGTGTTAACTTCATTCCCAGTGGACTTGGCGGAAAACATAACCTTGAGATATTGGCATGTTCTGTCCAATTTAGTGTAATTAAAATACCTTACTTCATAAAGGTATATGGTTTGTATTCTCCCTGAGGGCTAGTAGGACATGTTAATCTTCTCTCTGAATCTACAGAAGTGCGTATGCTGTAGTGTGAATGCATTCTGATATATTTTAATTAGTGAAAATCTTAGTCTAATCCTTCTGAGTAATTATTATATCTGAATAAAGTGTTCACATATTTATCTGACTAAAGAATAGAGATATAGCTTTAAATTTTAATGTTTATAAGTTAATAGCATGTTGTTTTTGTAAACTGGCAGAAGTACTTAGGAGAAGAAAATATATTGCTTGCTAAACAAGAAAGACTTTGTTATTATAATACTTCATCATTTTTTCTCTTAAAACCTCTTTTCAGCAGTTTGATAGATGTCACATTTTACTTTTCCTTCAGATTATTTGAAGAATTGTATGAAGATCATGGAGACACACTTTCTCTGCAATATGGAGGTTCTCAGCTTGTCCACAGAGTAAAAACCTACAGAAAGATAGCTCCATGGACTCAGCATTCCAAAGACATTATGCAAACACTCTCAAGATACTATAGTAATGCTTTCTCAGGTAAATTTAGTTTTAAGTGCTTTCTTTTAAGCCGTTATTTAAAAAACATCTTACTTGTGATGTTTCAATAATCAGTACTATGATTTTATGACGGAGATCCTTTATACTGTAATTTCCAAATAACTCAGTAAAATCTGATGGATATCAAATGAGTATTCTGATTTGATGAAGTCTTTATCTCATATGCTATGCAAATGCATGTTGTATCATGGAGCCTTATTTGATAAGTTAGTGAACTGAGGTAAGAAGTATTTAGAAAATATACACAGGTAGCACTGAAACTGCCTGTGACATTTGTATATCAATAGAGAAGCAGGTAGCTGTTATGGAGCTGTTAAAATGATGGACAGAATGGCTTCAACAAATATAAGGAGACTGGCAAATCTAAATCTAACTACAAGCAGAAGGCTTCAAGTGGAGTATTTCTTGTGATGTTCCTGGGGACTTCAAACAAAAAGCAAGCTCTGATGCATGTGATTGTCTTGCATGAATAGAAGCTACTAACTGTTGAATCTGTGGTAGAAAAGACAAAATTAAATTTAAAAAGCTAGACATACCAAGGAAATAAGCTTTTTTTTTAAGATAAAGTAAGTTGTAAAATATTAGCTTACTCCTTTACTAGCTCATATCGGTCACTGATACTGTTCTGCTTTGTTCTGGACAGCGTTGCTAAGAAAAAATCTCGTTGAAAAATGCTGAGCCATACCTTATGCAAAATAACTGAAAAAATGCTTAGTGTTTTTAGAAGCCATGAGAAAGATCTAAAAGAATGATCAAAGAACAGTCTAAGACACGTCAGGATGACAAACATTGAGTGCTACTATGTTCTAAATATTGTGTCAGTCCTCTGTTAAAAGCTGCATAGCCAGAGAAGGAAGATGCAGTGTTTTTCAAGTAGATTGCAATTATTTAGAAACTATGTGAATTTTAAAACAGTGAGTTGGACACTGGCTAGAAATACTTCAGTAATCTCTTGTTTCTTTGGCTGAAGTTACTGCTTTTGTTAGTGACAATTCTGTGTATGTAACAAGTGTGAGAGTACAGCATTGAAAATACTGTTGCTGAATGTAATTTATGTAATTTGTGTATCATATTTCCCAAATTAAATGAGAAATGGAGAGCTTGTTTATTTCAGTTATATGGTCTCTTATTGTTTGCAGTGGCAATAAGGTATAGCTTCATCAATTCTTATGAGCAAAAGGAAGCACGCTTGCAGTATCACCTGTATGGATAAGTACAAGATGGAACGAATCTCTGAAGCGGTTCACTTTTATGCCAGCCACTTAAATGGTTAGATGGAAGCTTGAGCAAAGTTCTAGGTCCACATTTGGAGATGTGGTCTACTTACAAGAATAGTCAAGATATGCATGCATTTTAGTAGTAAAATAATTTGTTCTGAAAAAAAGATGTTACGAAAAGAATACTGAATGAAAAAGTCCATCTTGTCACCTGGGCGAACTTGTAGCTGAGGACACAAACAGATGTTAGTATTTACTGAAGTCAACTGGATAAATGAATCTTTCAAAAAGGTGCTGCACAATTTCCCCAATTTACTTGTGGTTTTGGTATTTGATCCTATTTGAGCCAAATATTTTTGAAGCTTTATGCATTCCATGTGTTTGAAGATGGCATTGCTGAAATATAGCATTCAATGTTGTATTTACTGCATTTTTAGTATGAAATGTTAAAAGATTCATTTCACTGAAATCTAAAGGTTCACTGTCCAATGCTGCCTATTCAGGTGACATCTGCAAGCCTGTTAATGTGACACATTGAGAGAGATCATTTTATTCTTGAAGTTTTCTCAAAAAACAGAGATGAAGGAAGCGTTTTTAGAACAAGATTCTGATTTGCTATACTGCAATTACTATTGTTACTATCCATCATATATCCTTTAAAATACAAATAGAAATCTGGGGGCTAGCCAGTTCATGATCCAGCATTTCGTCGTGTTTCTAATCTGAGAAACTTTTTTTTAATGCTTATGAATTTTATGTACCAGTAATAAACAGACAGAAAATTTTAATGATTTGCTTGAAGTCATACTGTATATCAGATTCAGAACAAGATTGCAAGTGGCCTGCTAACAGTGCCTCCTAAATAAATCACTTAGCCACACTTGTTCTGTTTGTCTATCATGAAAAATACACGACTCTAAAAATAATTTACACTTTTAAGAAAATGGTTTCATCTGTTGACCTCAAAGCTCTTAGGATAATCATTACTAATTGAATTGTACAGATGAGAAAAAGTAAGACATGTATTGATTAAGTGACTTGCCTGGAGATACTGATCCAGTAGATAAGACTTGGACTTGTAAGAAAGATAACTTTGAATGCAGTTTCACCCTAGTTCATGATATGTGGCTTAGCTTTTCTATATATTTTCTGTACCTATAAATTTGTAATATGTTGCCTGTATAATAGAAGAGTGAAGAATTTAAAAAATGTTCTCAGGATCAAGTTAGTGACAGATGCTTAGAAGAAAACCAAGTTTTCCTCATAAAAATATGGGACAATTGATTTTTTCAGTAACTTGAAAAAATCTTCCAGGTTTAGGAAAAAATTCTAACTTTTTTTGCATGCACGTTTTTAATTCTAGCATTTGAAAAAACTAGAGGGTGCAGTGTAGTCTGAGAATTCAACTGTTTGAAGTGCCCTGGTTATAAGCAAGTGAGTTGTACCAGAAAAAAAACATCATCCAGCTAAGAATTAGGTGTTCCTTCAACCCCCTCTCTGGCAGGCATTCTGATTAGTTGAATTCTAACATTTTTCTTTCATTTGTGATCGCCAGAAAAATTAGGAAATAGTATTCCAAATAATATTCTTCCAGCGTTTATGCCTCTTAGAAAGTAATGTGACGTTGCAGACTTCAGTGCTAGAGTTGCAACATGCATAATAAGCTTCTGGAATCTGGAATAATCTATTTATCCACAAACAGGACTGGACATAGTAAACTACCTTTTAGTGTTGTATGAAAGTAAACTTAATTACTCTAACCTTTTAGTCGTGGGACGTTATAGTCCCAATTGTGTTGAATCTCATGATTTAGTAATTTGTCATGTAGTGCAGTTGCAAACTCAGATTGAGAGCAGTAGATTATTTTAGGCTAATTCAATTAAATGGCCCCTTCAGTCCCTGTTTTCTCAAATGGTCTTAAAAATGTGCTAGTATACACGTACTTTGCAGTATCTTTTGAAAAATCAGTACAGTCTTTCCACTTGCTTGTACAGAATTATAACATTCACTGCTAACAGTGAAGCGAGAAAACCTGTTTGCTCTTTTGTCTGTGCTCCACAGTGCATTGACACATTCTTATTTCTTTTTGAAAAGAGATTTTTCTATCTACGTAAGAAAATTGATCTGAGAAGGTCAATATCCTGTTTTTTCTGGCCAGTGTTTCAAAGAAAGACAAAAGCTTTCATTATTTTTGTTCAAAATTAAGTCATAAAATTGTTCAACCCTTAAAGTAAGGCAGGGGGGAGGATTGTCACCTTTCAAGTTAACTGTCTGCTTCCCCAGTCACTTGCATATGTTTGTGCCTGCTTGAAGACTTATGCATAAAGAATCTTTAATGTTATGGTTTTTTACCTACTTTTAAATTACAAGTTGAGAAGTAAGACAGTAGAAAGACATTTTCTGATAAATGTCCTGTATTTCTGTTAAGTTTAAAACACAACTGCACAACTGAAACAGTAAATGCAAAAGAGAGTTTGAGTCCTTTTGCAATTTAACATTTAACAGCAGTAATTTTTTTTGCTATGGAAGAAAGGTGAGAATGCTTTAATGAACTGCTGCTGTAGACCATTTCAGACAATGAATTGGTTAATTCAGCTGGTATGAGTTTAAATTCAAGCTGTTTTTCACAGAACAAATTTCATTTAGTTTTATTTCATTTTAGCATCTGTCATATAGCTAGGGACATAGTTTGTTAACTGAATTATCTTTTCCTCTAATTGTTTTACAATTATTTAGTTAACAGTTTCAGTATACCTTCTGTTCCTGGCAGGTGAAACAATGGTAAATGAACAAAGGAAGCTCATCTCTGCCTTTAGCTTTCACAGATTACCACCAATTTTAATCTATTTGCTCATGTTAATTAATTTTGTCTTTAGGGCTCCTCCAGTTTCTATACTTTGAGAGCTTTCTTGGGTTTTGTTCAGCACTTTCTTTAAACCACTGACTAAATAACTTATCAGGAAGAAAATACCTGCTATTGCTTGTGACTGTTCCTTTCTTTTCAATTTTCAGTGTCTTCAACAAGGGGTTTTTTGTTTATTTTTCTTCAGACCTTTTTACTGAGTTTTGCATAGCTTTCTTGCACTGTTCGTGGCCTTCCTCATTCTATCCTTATGTCTTGGTTAAACTGTTTTGCAATTTTTTTGCAGAAACAATATGGCCTGCAAACCATAAGGGCCTACATGTGCTTTTGAGTATTACTGTGTAGAAGAGTTAGTGTTTGTAAGTTGATCCTCTTAAGAAAATTGGGAAGGTGATGAGCAAGAAAGAAGGCAAAATAAGTATCTTTTTGGAAGAGTGCTCTGAAGGGACAGTAAAAGTATCTGGAGGGAGTATGAGTGGATAGAAAAGGAAGAAAAAAGCCAGATTCCAGATTGAAAGGCCCTCTTAGTGGGGAAGGGGAGCCAAGCAACATCAAGAGGTTTCCCCTTTCTTTCCCTTTTCCTGATGCCTTGGCCTGTTACGCCATGTGACTGTTTATACAGAAGATCCCACTTCCAAATGTTGACCTCCACATATGCACACTTCTGTAAAGTACTGTACTTTTCTATAATCCTGTTGTCACCAAATTTCTACATAGCACTTCATTTGTTAGCTGCTTGTGTGTCTTAATTCCCTGTAAAAAATATTACGTGTTGCACAGAGGGAAGAGGTGTTTGAATTCTGGGGGAAGGGGAGGTATTGCCTGAAATTTTGGTGGTAGCTGGAAACCAACTTTGTCCTTGCTGTCATACCACCACTTTGTGGATTCTGGTTTGGTTTTTTTTACCTGCTTTCTGGTATACTGAGACTTAAGTTTGTCTTTTTGATGCAGTGTGTTGCTAAAGGGACACTCAACTCTCATAATACTCTTTTTGAAATGTGGAGAGGGCTGAAGGAGTAACACTATTTATTGAACCAGTCTGAACTATTCTTTGTCTGATGATAACTGAAGTGCAAACAAGAGTGGAGATGCGAGCTTTCCACATGCTAATTCCTCAGGGCACAAATAGAGCTCAACTCTCCACATATTCCCCCATATCTGAAGATTGTTTGCATATAAGCCTTCCTCTGCCCCTACGACTCTGCTTGCAAAGCTGTCTTTATCACCATTCACCATCCTCAAGCCCTCATCTGACTCCAGCTTTTCTTCCTATTTGTTGTAACTCATCCTATTTGCAGCTAGGTAGCAAGAGAGATTTTAAAGATGCAAGTGAACAGCAATGTTTCTTGTCATGCTTCATCTACAGTGGTATGTAACTACTGGATTTTTGCACTTGCCTTATTTGGTTTGGTGAAGCTTAGGATGTGGCAAAAGAAATTGATGATTTAAGCCAACAAGAAAAAAAGTCCAAATTATTGAAAGCTATTTATGAAGTTTAATCATTTTACTGACTACATTTTGGCTAGAAAAACACAAAGAATTCATAATGTGTGTGATGTGGGAAATGTGTGTATTGTATGGATACTGTTCAGTTTCATTAAATCTTTCTTCATTCTTCATGATGTGTCAGATTCCCTGGCACATGCATGAATACATGCACATGCTTCATGCATACACATGTATGCAGAAGTGGGAGACAGAGCTGCAGCATGAGATCCTAACTTCTGCAAAGCCTCTAAGCAGAGCTTCTGCCTCAGCTCCTCGGTGAGAGAAGCCAAGGAAAGAGGCAGCACTGATACCAGCCCCATGTGCACTGCAGTGTGGCAGAAGGTCAGGTCTAAATGAAGTTTCATTATGGTGGTTGAAGCCCAGAGGCCCCTGTAGAAGTTGTAGGACATACACACTCTATCTGTGAAGAGCAAACATAAATAAGCAAATGTCTGAACGGGCTTGAGCTCTGCAATGTTCCTGGCATTAAATGTCCCTCTTGTCTAACAGATGCAGACAGGCAAGATTCTATCAATCTCTTTCTGGGAGTATTCAAGCCTACAGAAGGAAAACCTCATCTCTGGGAACTTCCCACTGATTTTTATTTGCATCACAAGAACACCCTCAGTCTGTCACAGACCAGGCGAAGGTATTTTGCTGTTCTGTTTTTTTGTTTGGTATTGCCCTAATAAATTTTTAAAAATACATGCTGTTAACCAAATAATTTGGTCAGTCTGTTAAAAACTTGCTTACTTTTTTTTAAGGCTTTACAATAACTTAAATAACCTTCAAGAGATTACCAAAAATGTTTTACGTTGGTGTTTTGAAGGATTTGCTTTAGCATGTTATTTTCCTGTTGTACTGAAAAAAGATGTTTCATTTCATATGAAATTCTATCTTGCAGTGTGAAATGCTTCACTATTTTACTGAAGTACAGTTACCACTCTCTCATTAAGCAGTATACACGTGTATTTTTGATAGTCAGATCTATTAAGTCAGTGTTGTATTTGAGATTAGGTGATGAGGATAACATTTGTTTTTTTTGTGTAATGCATGTAGTCTGCAGCTGTACATACCAAGAAGCCCATGATTTTCTACCTTCTTTCAGCCATGTCTAGCCTATTTTGAAGACTATTTTTTCTTCCCTTTCATTCTATTGTAGTTGCACAGTAATATACAGAAATAATAGAGCTAAAGCATAAAAAATTTAAAGTAATTTTAGAGTGCTTCACAATGTGGAATGATTTTGTTAACGATTGTAAATATGGTGTGTAAAAAAAAAAAAAAAAAAAGAAAAAAAATTTTCCATGACTTGTTAACTAAACAATCTCTTCTAGGAATTCTGCTGTTTGTATCTTTGTTCATTCTGTGAGTCTTAAAGCTCTGTATCACAAATGGTAGATCTGAGTATCTGCATTTAGTTTTTTATCTGGGGAAAATTACAAGTGTTTAAACAGTGTTCAGTCCCTGTTGGCTGCTTATTCCATTAACCCGTCGTGGCAGCTGGCATGTGATATGACTGTTTCTAAATTTCAATCCTTTTGTATTGTCTCCTGAAGCTTCTCTTGATGCTAGCTCGTATCAGCTGTACAACCAAGTGCTATTTCAGGCACACATGAAACATGCAACATTGATTTTATTGCCTGCTGATTCCGAACATTATTGTATGTCAAAAATTAATTCAGCTGATACATCACAAATATACGAATGTCTTGTCTCCCTTTCATCTATTACCCTGTTAAACAACTGTCTCTTATTTGTCACAGATACTGTTCTCAAATGAGGTGGAACATTTAAAAAAATTGTTGGTTTTCTTCATTTACTTGTTAGTTTTACCTTTCATTCTGGCCAGAATTTCTTCATAGAATCATCGAACCATAGAATGGTTCGGGTTGGACGGGACCTTAAAGATCATCTAGTTCCAACCCCCCTGCCACAGGCAGGGACACCTTTCCGCTAGAAAGGTGTCTTCTGAGCACTTACAATATACAACCAAGATGTTTTCTCATGTGAACAAAATGATGCCTACATGTAATAAGCAGTTAGGTGAAAAAAACTCTTCCAAGTAATTTTTTGTTTCTGTCAAACTATTGGACAAGTTCTTCGTATAACTTCTTCCTGCCTCTCTGTACAGTGCCTCTGTTGGGTTCCTTGGGCATAGCAGCAAAGGAAGTGATGAAAACTCATAATGAAATCAAGGATATAGGAAGAGAAGGAAGATGATGTTTCCCGTCATTGAAACTTAACTTTTGACTATCTGTGCTTTTCCTATATTGTATTTGCCTCTCCATCCAAAAGAAGAGATTTCATAATGAATTTCATATATACTTTTATATAATTTGTGGTTCACATGAAAGGACAGTGAATATGGAAATGGAGACTTTCTGTTGCCACGTTACTTATCATTTGCGCAAGCAGCAAAACTGGGTATGTCTGCATAGTTTCTGAAGGCACTGGAGAAAATGGCTTGCTACCATGGCCTGATGCAGTACTTCAAGAAGAGATGTGACCATCAGGCATAACTCATTCCTTTCTGTCTAGAACACACACAGTTCTTGAAATTGAAGTGTGTTGCCCTGCCTGTTCCGTACTGTTTGCTAAGTCCCACTAACAAGTCTATCTCTGGGCATGGGAATACACACATTGTTTCTGCTCGGGATGGCTACATTGACATGAGTAGGAAATAAGCACATTAATACTCTGATTACAGCCCTTACAGTGTTGTGAATACACACATATTTGAAATAAAAAACAATGAAATCTCTTTTCATCCCAAGTAACGAAATAGAAGGAATTATCAGAATAATTTAGAGAAGAAATTAAAGTATATTTGGGAAGAGAAAAATATGTAAACATGAATGAAAGATAAAATATGCTGTATTTTATGAATGTTGCTTGACTTCCTGTGTTGTTTTTCAGAAATCCTGAATAAGCTTCCATCAGGGTCTGGTTTTTGCTGTTAGCTATGCCAACATACAGTTCTCAGACTTAGGACAGCTGTCTCATCAAAATGTATTTCTATGTGTAGAAGTCAGCTGCTTTGACAGTGCAATAAAATCTTCCGATTTTATTATCGTTGACCTTCATTTCTTCATATCCTTTTCCTAAATTTTAGGATCCGAATAACAAGTGGTGGGTGGTTTTTTGTTTGTTTTGGTTTTTTTTAAGACCAGAAAAAGAGAAATACATAAATACCTTTTATATGTACTAAGACCTTAATTTTCAGTATTGTAGAGATAGGCATCTGAAATGTATTTTGTTTAATGGAACAAAACCACTCCTTCCTCCATACCTGTATTGAGCTTCATGTGTTTAAATTTCATGGTCTGAAAGCAAAGCAGTAGGGTAGGGGCCTCTTGAAATCCTACATGCAAGGATAATTTTTTACTTTCTTCCACACTTGAATTATAAAGAAATGTTTACTAAAGTGACACTGTATGGTTGGGTAACTGTTATGTGTAAATGTTTAGACTGGATGCAAGATCAAATCTTCTGTATCAATTGCGTGTCTGTTTTTCCTGTACAGCTATACTTACTGGTGGACCACAGGTGTGCTAAAGCATTTACCTCTTCCTTTTGATGAAGGTAGGAACTATATTTGCTCCTTGCCCTACAGAGTATCTTGAAAAAGAAGTTTTAGTCACAAATGCTTTTTAACTGTTTTAGATCCCAAATCTGAAAAAAATAACATTTCCATAATTATTATGAAGAAATACTTCCCCCCCATCACCCCAATGAGCTATGATTTTTCAACTGCAGTATGCAAGAGGGACCTAATTGGCTAAAACTTGACCTCCATATCTTTATGTGCCAGAGCACACTTCATTCTTTTTTTTTTTCCTTGCCTATTAACATATACTTATAGTCTATGCTGGTGGTTACATTCCTGTTGTAGATGACAGGGTATAAGTAGTGTGTCTTATTTCTCTGGTATACTGTGGAGCATGTTTTATTTATTGCTGTCAGGAAGGGAAATCAAATTGTGGTGGTTGATAATGCATATTTATTAAAGATATGTTGTGCATCTTCTTCGTATCATATTTTCTTGTCTTAGAGATGATATGGCTGTAGAAAATTGCCTGGTAGGGTGGCTAGGTAAGCAGGTAGTGTTTGTTTAGATTTCTTCAGAGTCAGTAACTGTTAGTAAAAAGATTGCTTTTTTCTTTTCCCAAGTGACATGTGCTGAAAACAGACACAAGTTGACAGTGAAGAAATTCCACAAGTATGAAGAGGAAATTGATATCCATAATGAGTTTTTTCGGCCATATGAGTTGAGCAGTTTTGATGAGACCTTCTGCTTGGCAATGACCAATTCTACAAGGTATATTGGGATGTTTTGGGACTATAAATCCTTAACTGGAACTTGATTTGGTGTGAATTAAATGTACATTTGATTTATTTGGTTAAATCTGTGTAACACGATAGGTTTTGGGGGGTGTTTGTGTTTTGTTTGGTTTTTTTTTAAGCTTCAAATTTAGCAAACTTCTAGAAACTAAATCTCAATAGTGAAATGGAAATGCTACTCTCAAAAAATCTGTTAAGACAGCAATTGAATTTCCAATTATTTTGCGTTATAGGTTGCCAAATGTTTGGGCACTTGAATGCTGAGAAATGGGCATTTCTCCGTGGACTCACTAGATCACAGAGGCTACCTTCAAAGCAATTGTTTTCTAATTGTTCTTCTTTCATTTTACAGTTGTTTTCTTCAGTTCTCACAGCTGGCCAGATAATTTTTTTGTTGGCAGCAATCGGCTGGATATCTAAGCATAATCTTAATCATGCTTTACCTAAAGACTTACAGGCAGATTATGTTTGATGCAGCTTTTTGACCCAATTTGAGTTTTGGCAGCATTTTGAAGACAATGTAGCTGAGTTACAGGGCCTCTTCAGCACAGGAATGGAGCACATTGCTCTAGCCTGCTTGGCAAGTGGTAATGTTTGCAGCTGATTTATGGGACTAAATAATGCAATTGAAAGCTTTTTAAATACGTAGAGGGTTTGTATTTACATTACTTTAACTTATAATGATGGTTAGAGCTTGATATTTCTTTTTATAATGATTTTTTTTTAAATTCAAAGGTAGATGTTAGAGGTGATTCTTCCAGAAAATTTAAAAACTTTATGTGTTGAACTTTGCTCATGAACAGTTATTCCTTTCTGTTTCACCAGAGATTTTATGCCTAAGAATGTGGGGATTGATCCAAGTCCATTTACTGTTCGTAAACCTGATGAAACTGGAAAATCAGTGTTGGGGTAAGTCTGAAATATGAAATTTTGTTCTGGTTTAATAATAGTGAAATTGTAATGCAAATGTATAAACTCTGTGTGTGTGTGTTTGTGTAGCATATTCTCTGTTGTGTAGGAAATTAAAAAAATCATTGGTGTTATACTGTAGAATTGTACACTTTGAAAATCATATCTAATTTGTGATTGTTATTTGACACTGGGAATTCCTTATTCAGACTTGTTTAATCTTTTCTGTTTTCTTCTACTTCTCGAAGTGAAACCCACAAGAAAATTTTATCTAAAATAAAGATACAGAGGTTGTTAAAATTTTATAATCTCTTCGTACTAGAGGCAACTGTATTCTCTATTGGAGATGACAGAAACACATATATTATTGTTGTCATTTTTTAAAAAAAATGAATAAATTTTGAATAAATAGAATATATCCTGAAACAGCAATAAGTGCCGATTTCAGTGTAGTTTTTGATTAAAAAATATTTATACATAACATTGTATAAAACAATTCAGCAACAGTTATTGGAACAAATGAATGTTTCGTTTAGCTGCTTTTGCATCCTGGACTTGCTTTATTACTTTATTAATTCCACTGTTGTGTTTGATCTGCTGTATCACACATGGGCTGTGGGGACTCTTCCTGAACTACTGCATTCTCTCTTCAATACTTCGTATTAAGGAAACCTTTTGTCAGTAATGACTAAACCTGTGCTGTCACAACGTTGTAAGTTCTTCTGAAAACTTGCCGTTCTGTTGAAAGCTACAAAATTTGACTGTCTCATAAATGACATCCGTTGTGCCTTGACACTGAGGGACTCACTGTCAATAAGTGTTGAGAGCAGACTATGCTTATCACTAGTAGAACCTGATTTCATGCTACTGATGTTCCATGGGAATAAGCAGAAAGACTGTTCAGCAGTGATACAGTTTACTTCTGCTAAGAATTGTGAGTTTATGGGTACTTTTCAGGATAAGCTTTAGTCTTCACTTTGGTATAATGTCAGATTTTGGACTAACTTCTGCCCAGATATTCCATTAAATCCTTGATCATTATACATTTTTCCCAGGCGCTTTGCTTCAAGCTCTCCACTGTGACTTTTAGGGATTGTTATGAGATAGAGAATCAGCTGGATCAAAGCCACATTCCAGGACTCCCTGGGTATTGCTTATAAGGCTTCCCATGCATTGACTGTGTAGTGGGGTAAAAGGTGGCTTCAGTCTTCCACCTTACCCATATTTAGCTCTTGGTAGAAGTCGTATCTTTGCCTTGCACATTTGTCATCATCTTTTGATCTACTATGACATTTCTGGAGGATTTGGTGATCTGTTTTCATCTGTAAATGTTCTGGACCCCTAGGACAATTAGATCTTGGCCACCTTCTGAGTATGTGTTGGGAGTGGGGATATCACTCTTATCAGTGTTTGGCTACTTGCTCCATTCTTCAGCTTTCAGAAAGGACTGCTTTTCTTGTGACCTTCACCTCATTTAGAAAAGTAGGGATGATAACCTTAATTTTCTCTAAAAAGAATGTAGGATGTCTTCATAACTTGCTGTAAATTTCAGTCTAAGGAGATGTCAGTTTCTGCTGAGTCAGAAATTAAACTTACCTGTGTTGTTTTTCCCCCCAAGGCATTTGTTCCATCTGCAAGAATTCTGCTATATTAATGTCCTTAGGGGTGGGGTATGCTCTTAGAGCAAGAACATTTGGGAGGACTCTCCTACTTGTTTATATGTGTACCTAAAGCATATAAAGTTAGCTAATTCACTAAAGAGATAAATTGTTATATGAGTTTGACTACAAAAGGCAAAACTCTTTGTGGCAGTCATGGTGTGCTCCATTATTGCTCAAGTGATTCTGGTCAACTCCATGGCTTTGCCGATGAGAACACTAGAGCTGGAACTCAAAATAGCATTTGCACCAAGCTGCATGCTGTTGTCAAAGCCTCTTAGCATGCTGTTGTCTTCCTTTAAGGCCTTCCTTTAGGGTAAGTCACACACAATGTCAGTGTATGTATGGACAGTCACCTCAGCAAGGAGGAGATTTTGCTTCCCTGTTTCCAGAAATGATTTGTCTATAAACGTATTCATTACCTGCCTTCCAGTCCCTCTTCGTCCAGAGTCCCTGAAAGATTGTGACAGTGTCCGAGAGGAAACTGCAAGCACATACCATTCTATGGCCAGTAGGAAGGGATGTAGAGGATGTAAGGGTGGTACAATTTCTGATGGGTAAAGTAACGTATACCTTTCAGAGCTTGTATGGTTACACCCACTGTTAGCTTACAAAAATATAGATGCTGTACCTTGAACAATTCTTGCAAATAAAGCACCTCTTTATATTTACTAGAATTTCTAGAGTAAGAAATACATGCCACGTAAGGAAATGTTGCTGATTAAAGAACTAAACTGAGGGGAGAGCTATGGAAAAGGAAGGGACATCATGATTAACATTTTTGGGCCCAAGAATAAGAAAGTGGAGTGGATAATGTTGTTAAACAGAAAGTGAAACTTTTTCCTAGATCAAAACCAAAGATGCTATGTGTCAATGAATTTTTATTCCTTTATATTCATTCAGTCTGGGGGAGGGATTTAAGTAAAGAGTCAGAGAAGAGTGGTGGAGAAAAGCTGGCGTAATCCTGTGAGCTTTCTTTAAATGCTCTGGAATAAGAAGAGGTTGATGAAAAGTAAATCAATTGGGGGATTAAAAAGATGAGTAATAAGTTGTTCCAGAGGATAGAACTCATTTTCCCCAGTAAGATTGTAATAAAAATTAGGAATTTTAAATACTTGTTAATATCTTGATGATTTCATAAATACACACTGCCTTTCATAATAGGAACAAAAGTAATAGAGAAGAAACTGTGCTGCAGCGCAAAACAGCTGCTAGTGCTCCACCACCCCCAAGTGAGGAAGCAGTGTCAAGTAGTTCTGAAGATGATTCTGGGACAGACAAAGAAGATGAAGGTGCTGTTTCTCAACGTTCAACTCCAGTAAAGGTGACTGATACAGGAGATAATACAAAAATGACGGAGGTAAGAAATTACTGTGGCAGGCAAGACGGCTAGTCATGGACTTAAAATTCACATTTCCTTAAAACAACCATTAAATGTTATAGAACAGTCAGAAGTAAAGCACTAAGACATTAAGTGAAAAGGGTCTCCAGGGTATTTTCTTTGGGTAGATACTAACAAAACTGGTTATAAAACTTTGCTATTATTCTTTTCGTGTAACAGTGAAACACAACGGAAAATAACTTTTTCAAAAAATGAAAAATACCGTTGGAAACCTATGGCGTTTGAAAGGTACTCAGGCCAGGTGTAGTCCATAATATTAACCATAAAATGTATCTATGTTAGTGTGTTAATTTAGAGCAATACATCCCTTACCGTGCTCTGGCTCGCATCACAGTGTAGTCTTGCAGCATGCAAATGGGGTTCCTTTTGGATGAAACTAAACTGGGAGATGCTTCTCCAGGAATGTACCTGATCAATCTACCTACCTAACCAACATTTAGTCCACGGGAGCTAATCTGTGGAGCAAACCCCCTGAAAGATATGTAGTATGGGTCTGAGGTCCTGAGTACCACATCTTTCAATTACAAATCTATTCCTTTGGAATGATGCCACTTGCTCAGGTGGATATAACTGTAAATTAATGTTCACTCTGGCTAAATTTCAGCATGATTTATGTGAAGATTTTTAAGTTGCTGTTTCATAATTATATGGTCTGGCATTTAAAAAAAAATGCAATTAAATTAACTCCAAAAATGTGCATGATAATTTTGTCACATTGGTCCTATGCTATTACTACAACTAAGGTTGAAGATAATGGCAGGATAATAGTGAAATAGTGTATGCACAGTCATATGAAAAGAATGTGTATTCTCAGTTGTGGACTATTAATCTTTTTCTTGCTAGCATAACTCAAATTCTGTTCAAATCCCTTGAGTGCTAGTTTAATGAAAATATTAATTTGTATGAAGTATTATGGAAATATCCATTTTATTAATTCATGTAACATTTCTTCAAATTCTTTCGTGTAGATATTAATTTTGGGTACCACTGAAAATACCTTAGCAAAAGGATATGCTAATGGAGATTATACAAATTTGCAAAGTACTTATGTTGTTTTGGGTTTTTTTGGGGGTTTGGTTTGGTTTTTTTTTTAAAGTCACAGCTAATTTAAATGGTTATAGTGTTGTGCTTGTACATGTTATCATTTTTGAAGAAACTTCAGTATTTATGACCTTAGTCAGTATAAAATGTAGTGCCTGATAGGCAACAGACAATAAAACTGCTTTTTTTTTTTTTTTGGCTACAATTCAAATTTTCTTTCCATTCAGTCTTTAGCCTAGGGTTGTGTGTTTTCAGATAATGGATTTTCAGCCTTCTGCACAGCACTATCTTCTTCCTAACCTTAATGAAGCATTTTCAATAAAATATTAAGTTGTGTGGTATTAATTTTGGACAATTTGGATTGTTATGCCAATACAAGTGCATTTATTTCTGTTTATGTAAGGTATTTTACCAGAAAATTTTCCATTATCCCTGAATAATAGAGTTCCTATTTTCCAGCAAGTCAGATTGTTTCTAGAGGGTTTTTTTAACAACAGAAATCCAACCTGAAATTTTATTCTTGATTCTTACCATTGCACAAATTACCTCACTTCATTTTTTTTTCCATCTGTGTATTGAACACACTTCAACACTCAGACCTAAGATATCTTTTTTTTAGATTTTTAAGATGCTTATATGAAAAATGCATGTAAACACAAAAATATTTAAGATAGTATTGAATTTTAATGGCTTACAATTGGGTGAGCTATTCTGATTCTTTTAGTAATGCACTTGAAGAAATATTTTCCATTTTATTAGCACCTTTTTATGAATTTTAGTCATAGTTTGTATTGTTAATTTGTGTCATTGCTTACTAAAATTGCAGTGCTGAAAATAGGATTACCTAATCAGTTTTGGTGAATTGCTACGTTAGCAATTATCTTGGGTTATCATTAATGTCTGCCTGCTGTTGTAAATTTGTTTATTCTCTTCAAAAGTACAAAGCTTCTCTTAGATACATTATTTTTGAGGGCATGATGTTTATGGAAACTTTCTGTTCAGAAACCATCATATAAATTAGTAATCTTGAAGACTGTTAGACGTTAGATTTTAACATGTTCACCAGCTGATTTTCATCTAGCTTGTGAAGTGTTGTTTTACATTACTAGGCTAAGCAGAGCATCAGGTATAGGCTTTTCAAGAAATGTTTTGGAATTATTTTTCTGGCAATGGCAATTATTCGTTGTGTCTGTGCATGCAGTTAAAAAGTCTAAAAAAAAAAAAAGGGCTGTAATGGAGGGGTTTAAAATTGACGGCTAAACTGAATAATGTAACAAGAACAAAACAGCTATGACTGGAAAAAGGTGATAATCTATCTAGTTGATTAAATAAGCGTCCATTTTCTAGAACTGGTAAACCACAGAAATGTTTCAGATACATTTTTTTTTTTTCTTAAGTGAAGCTTAAAAAACTTTAATGAAGAATGTACTTAAAAGACTAAGCTTACAAATATTCAATTTTATGTCTCTGTTAGCTAAACTGACAGCTTACTAGCACTCCAACCAGTGTCAGTCTGCACTTTACTGTTTTCTCATTTCTGAAAATCAATTGTCTATAGTATTGTTCAAAAATAGTAGAAGTCTGGGTGAAAAACAGTAGTGTAGGGTATTTTTGTGTGTAAAAGAGTTAATATTTGTAAGCTTATATTTTTAGGTGCATTCTTGAGTAAATATTGTTATTCCAGAATGATTGGATGTTTGGTGAGGGTTTTGAATTTTGGTATCTTTTACATCAGTAATTGTAGAATAGAAAGAAATTGTATCATTCTCAGGAGGTGAACCCAAACAGCTAGTTCCTTTCTATTCACATCTCACAGAAGTTAATAGTAAAATGCTGTTATACTTCTGGTCAGGACATATCTTTTTGAAGTTCTTCTTTGACTTTGGATCTTTTTGAACTAAAAGAAATCTTGTTTTTGTAGTTGACTCACAGTCATGCATGTCTTGTCAGTAAACCCCTTCGGTTTAACACTGAATCGTTAGACCTAGTGAAGTATGGCACCTGCATTGGCTCCTTATTATAGTTGACTGACATGATTGTGTAATGTATAAAATAAAAATAGTTTTGTTCAACCTGAAGTTTGTAATTATTTCAGAATTGACAGCAGGAAATGTGAAAGCATGTTCTGAACACATATGATTTAATCTATATTGAATTTCAACACAGAACAGAATTTAATACCTACATCATTTTATGTCCTATAAATATAATTTATTCTCCTAATATGATGTTTTATCTGATGTTATCTTTCAAGAATCCTTTCCTTTGCTTGTTGAACAAAGGAAAAATATTTTTAATAAATTATTTTTATTTAAAAAAAAAATGCACAAGCTAAGATTACTATGTATGTGAGAAACTTGTTTGGTTTTTGCCTGCACTTTTGAAATTATTTTCAGGTTTAGAAACAGTCCCGTGCTTGAAAGAAAACTTACCTTTGGATGTTGCTACTGTATCCTCAGTCTGAATCTTTCTTCTTATGTTCCAGAATGTAGTGCAATCAACAAAAGATGTGTATGGAGTCAATCTTTCAGATGTTCTTTCAGAAGATGACCTCACAATATACGCTAGGTGAGATAAATTTCCAGTGGTCATCAGTAAAAGATAATTGGAGCTAGTTAAATACAGCTTGTCAAAGTGCTGCCTTTGATTAAACTCCTAAAAGTACAAATCTTGGAGATACTTGGATATGTATACTATTATATTTTTAAAATCAAACTGTGTTCACATGTCTGCATCAACTCTGGTTTCAGTGGAACTTATGCAGATGTCTCTGAATGCAAAATTTGGAACTTCAATAAAATATGAAAGATGCTTCAATAGAAATGCCTGTTACTTAATATAGTCCTAGAAATTCATAAGCAAATTCCATATTAGGAGTGGTTCCATGGTTCTAAGTGATGTAGTCTGTGATTTTTGCATTTTTCAAATGTTGAATTATGCTAATTCAAATCAGTCATAAGTGAAATAGCTCTTCTATAAAAATGCGTACAAACCAACAAAAGCTAAGTCTTTTTTTAACATAATGTCTTATTCGTAGAGATATGTGTTAACTGTTACCTTTTACCTAAATGTAAATAGTTGTGTGACTTTTGATGTTCAAGAAAAATTGTTTTTCTGAATAATATTCAGTCTTTTTCTTGAAACATCTTGGCCTTTTAAGCTTGAAATAAAAAATTGTGGACTTTATAGGGAGACCTTGAGACCATTGCTAAATCTGGTATAGATTACAAGGAGAAAAGTTGAGAAAAGTGGTCAGAATAACTCACACTGTAGAAGCATGGATATCTAAGTGGCAGATATTTGCACTGTAAGTTTCAGGAGAGGGAGAAGTCAGTTTGGCCCTTGCCATTATCAGAGTTTCATGAAGTAATGACATGCAAATATATGTGGTGTGTGGGTTTACATGTGTGTGTATATATATGCACAGCACTAAGCGTAGTGTGTGTAACAATGTGCTCATACACACTGCATTTTGAACAGCATCATACTGCCACTTGTTCTTAATAAATGGTTTTGTGAATTCAAACCATACATACAGGAAATGAGTAAGATACAGCATGGTGCAAGACAGAATACAGCTCCTTAGGTGGCCCAGCAAGTTCCCACTCAGTTCCTGCACTTTGAGGTAAACTGCTCCAATGTGAGGCAGCACGCTGCCCAGCACCTGCATGCTCTCCTCAGGTGCCTGGAGCTGCTGGCTTACTGAGAGCAGTTGGAGGTAAGAGTTGATGGGCAAGCATCAAGGTATCACTTCCCAGCTCCAACTACACAAAAACTCCTGCTTTTATTCAAGGATAACTTGGACTTTATCCTGTATGAGACAGTTGTCACCACTCCTATAGGAGCCATGAACTGCCAGCTCCCCAAGATCAATCAGCAAATTAATAGTATGCTTCCCCAATGAAAGGCAGTGACTCCATTGTGTCAGGAATGCTGTTTCTGCATTGTCATAACCCCACATACACCGCTGGCTATGTGTTTCCATTGTTAAAAAATGTGTACTTACGCTGTTTTTCTCAAATTCTCTCCTCAATATCACAGTATAACACTGAAGCCAAAAAGAAACTGGTTCAAATCTTCTTCTTTTTTCTTAAATCAGAAATTTATTTGAGCTTTTTGAAATTTTGTTAACTCAAACTGAAACTGAACTAGAATAGTTTCAGTTATAGATGAACTAGAACTGAACTGAAAAGTAAGTTAGTTGCCTGCTGGAGGAGATTCTTTCATAAACTGCAATCTTTTTCTTTGAAAACTAGTCAGAATAATGGGAATTCATTACTGGAGATCAGTTGGAGAAATTTAGATCCAAATTGAAGACCCTCTTATTTCCTAAAGACTTATAATGCTGTTGCCAAGAGAGTGATTGCTTATGCAAGACACCAGGAGTGCAAATCAATTACATTAGCTTAATAAACCAACGTTTCAAATACCTGCTTAGAATGTAGAATTAATGGAGTTTGAGAAAAGGGGTGTAAGAAAACTACACGTCATCTCAGAAAAACACTGTGTGTACATTGAAGTGGATACCTGTGAGGCATGCATTGAAATGGGCTTGTGTGCATTTGTTTTTATTTTCTAATATGTAACAGCAGTGATTATGTTGTTATATTTGAAACCTCTTCAATTTGTGAGGGAAATTTTAATTCACTATGATATCTTTTCATTTGGTGATATGTGATGATTAATTCTGACTTAGTTCATTAATCCTCTCAAAGCGTTAATTTTTTTCTTTTTATTTAAAAGGGCTTTTTTCTGTTAATTTTTCTTTAGGGGTAGCTACTTCTCTTGCACTCTGTAGTTCTTTGAAATTCTCATTTCTACCTATTTCCTGCATGCTGAGTAATTTGAAGACAGTACACGCGAAAAGGGTTGAGGAGGATGTTTCTCATTATTTCTGGAATTTTAACTTCACCTATGCCTCTAACTTTGGTTCTTTATTTTAACCACTAGAAAATGGATGCCAATTTGACAATCACCCTTTGGTATACTGGATAGTTATTGTTGTTCTGGAAATGGCCTAGTGTGAGCTGTTGTCTACAACAAGTCACGTTGTGCAGATGAGCAACTCTGTGATAACATCCAGAATTGGATCTACTTCCCATTTTATCAGCAGCACTGTAAACTCTGTGGGGGCTTTGAAGCTCCCTATTCATATCCTTTTCAAGACAAAAAAAAAAGCTTGCATTTATTTCATTTCCCTCCAGCAATGCAGGTTTTAAAAATATAACAATTACAAATTCCTTACCTCTTTTAACTAACAAGACATAGTGCTATTTATGGTCTGATGTGCTCATTTATGTGGAAAGTACAGATTTTACTGACATCCTTTATTACAATGTACATCATTTGAGAATAGCAGCAATTTATTTCACAGTATGATTATAGTTCTTAGTTCAAGTCTTTTTCTATTATTGTAATAAGGCAAATGGAGATGTAAGGTCCTGACTCCACTTGACATCGTTGGACATGTTACGTATTTTTTTCTTTATTAGCATCAGGGACCCGCAGATTTAAAGTACTTCAGGTTGAGTTACTTTATGTCAACTGATCTATATTAAGTCTATATGCAAATAAAAATGAAAAGTAATTTGAATTTGTCCAGCCCATTTTCACTGATGGATGGGATAACTTGTGTTAATTCTTATCAAAACAGAAATCACGGAAGGACAGATTGGTTGAGGTTGGAAGGGACAGGAGGTCCCTCAAATAATTTGAGGATGTGTACTGCAGATCAACTGTGCATGGTATCTTACTGATGTCCGGTAACTTGCTTTGTTAATTTAGGCCTTGTTTGTTTCAGAATATTGGATACTTTGAAGCAATTAATGAAAATACTTACACCTTTAGTTTGCCTTTATTTGTTTTTAAAGCTTTTTTCAATAGCAAGCTCCTGCACGAGATCATTTTAATTATCTTTATTTCCACTTACAGTTCTCTTATTTAGAAATAAGAGTGTTTATTCCTTCAACATCCAAAGTGATGCTGCATGTTTCTGAGGCTTTTGTTTCCACAGTATAGAATCTGAATGGAGCAGAAAGAAAAGCCACAATAAGTTGTTTAGGAATGTATTGTTCCTTTGTCTTCTGTACACTCTTCCATGCAATTGCTTTTGCACTGTTAATTGTCCCCTGTTAAAATGTAGTAAATATTTCTGAAATAGACCGATAAGACTATTTTTAAGCTAAATGGAAGCTAACTATTAAGAAAACCCCTCTGCCTCAGCAAATTAAAGTATTAAATCACAACTAACATTTACTTCTGTTTTCAGTAGCACAGATGTGTTGGAGAATGGACAAATTGAGTTTGAGTGTGGGATAACTACATATACATATCTCTGAAGCCCTCTGACTTTTCCTTTTAGACTGAGTGAATTAGATTAGTGATTAACCATTTTTTAAAAATTTTGCTCCAATTCATTGCCAAGAAGAAAAGCCATAACACTATTTCCATCTTCAGTGACTTCCAGCAAATATTTGGAGATGGGGGAATTCTCCCAAAAGGTTGTGCTTGTAAATAAGGGATCTGGACTAACAGCATTTCAGCTGAATAAAATAGATTGAATTTGGCTGAGGAGTGTCTGAAACTTGAGAGACTTTCTGTCTCTTCTGCTAATTTTTCCCATAGGCTATTCATCTGACTGAGTGCTTTGAAAAAGACAATAGAAGTTGACTGTATCAGGCTGCCTATTTCATAGAAGCGGAGGCCCGTTTCTATCCCATGACATACCAGGTGACACCAAGTAATAGGCAAATCTTTTTCAGGCTAAAAGGAGCTGCTGAGTTCTCACATGCACCCACTGTAAAGTTTTAAAAATCCCTCTTGTTTACCAGAGAGGTAGATCATGATCAGTCACTTATATATAACATGACTTAAAGACTCATTTTTTGGTGTATTTTTTTTTCATTTGCTGAATTTTTGGGGGATAGTTCTTTCCTTTCTTTGATTTATTCTCCTGTCTACTGCCTTTCACAGGTTTGTTCAGCTGGGACAGAGTCAGCATAAACAAGACAAGAGCAGCCAGCAGTTTTGCTCAAAACACCACTTGGATAGGGTTATAAATTTGTAAGTATTCTTTTTCTTTTTCTCTTTAGCCTTTGTTTGCTTTTGTCGTTAGACCTGGAAAATCATCAGGTAAATTTGATGATAAATTGTTTGAGAGTCATACTCCTGTCGCTTTTACTGCATAAGGGGATTCAATGCATAGCATGACGAATTGGGTTCCTACTTCTCCCTTGTAACTTAGAAAAAAGTGTATCTTTTTCTTTTTTTTTTTTTTTTAGGGTTTTTGTGGGTTTGGGGGGATTTGTTAGGGGTGGGTTTTGTTGCTTGTTTGTTTTTGGTTTGTGTTTTTTTTGAGTGTTTTGTTTTTTCATTTGGTTTGGTTTTTTTGTTTTGGTTTTGGTTTTTTGATTTTTGGATTTTTGTTTTGGTGTTGGTTTTTTTTTTAGCTTTTGTAGTGCCAAGATTTTTGTGTTCAAAATTCTTAGCAATCCTGAATTATCACAACACGAAGTGCAGAAGCTACTGAGTTTAAAAGGCAATTTCTTTTTGCTGTGATTACTTTTGAAGGAGGTAGTTTTAAAGGGATCAGTTGACTTGCGAATTCGTTAAAAAAACATTCAAAGTTGCAATTCAGTCTTTAGTGTGCAGTTATCTGAACTTATTTGTTCTAAGAAGGCTACAAGTGCACTGTATTTGTTTTAGTGGACATTTGAGGAGCTTGGAGAGGTCAAACGGGATGTTTTTATATTTTTACTTTTCTCGTGAGTGATGGAGAGAGTAGGGTAAAGTGGGGACTGATTCCTGCTTTGTTTTGTGCACTCAATGCCCTTCTGTGTCACTGAAGTCAGAGGATCTATGCTAGCTTTAATCAGTATTCAGAGCGTTTTAACTGAAGAAAAGATCATCTTGAATCTTGCATAGATTAACAATTAAAATCTGCTACGTTTTCCTCAGAAGTATCTCCTTGGGATTCTTTGGTTGCCTGGTCTTTGTTACATACTGGTTGTCTGCATTTGTCAGGGATACTTTGAGCTGAAGAGACAATTTTTTTAAACTGTTCATTTGTTACAATAGATAATTTTTGCATCTTGTTCAAACAGGTAAGTAGGTGATGGTGGGTTGTAAACGAAGATCAAGCTCTGAATGCTTCTTGTCAATGAAACACTTCTTGAATACTTTAATCCCAAAAGATTAGTATGGGAGCCATATTCAACAGAGACAATTGTGGTGGGATGGTAGGAAGATTGCTGCTCAGGGATATCTGCCATGTGGAGTAACTTCTGTGTGTTCTGTTGTGAATGGAGTAGCTTTCCATTAATATGAAAAATGACTCCAAAATTACAATAGGTACATATATTTAATTTATACTGAAATAAGGAATTTAACTGTTTGTGATTATGGATTGATTATTGTTGTACAAGAATGGCCTGTAGTGATAAGCCAGATCATTTGAAGTGGAGGAACACTTTAGTGAGTGACGTCTGCAGCATGGTCCAGGGCTATGTTCTCCTTAAATATTTGAAAAACATACTCTGTCTTCAGAGATACATCATATAGTCCATGTTTTCAAAAGTTCCCTTGATGTTAAATGTGTATTTTTTTTTTAATCAAGACTACCTAGATTCTGCCTGTCATCCAAGTATTGATCAAACGTGACTCAAATTGAGTAGCAACTATCTACGAGTTAGCAGCTAAATATGTGCAAGTAGTATATAGGCTTTTTTATTGTTTGTTTCTGTGTATATGCACGTTATATACATTATTTTCTCACCAAGATAAAAGTAATGAAGCAAATTTCACCAAACAATGGAGCACCTTATATTTTCCATTTTTGTTAGTTAAATGCTCTACTGGAGTATTCTTAATCTATAATACCACTTTAAAATATAAAAGTAAAAATAGAGCAGTACATTTTCTAATTTAGTGAAGTGTTTTACAACCCTAGTTACTATTGAAAGCTGTTACCTCAGTTTAGAGCAATTCTCTTGTTCATTCAGTGCTTCCATATGACACTGTTAGTATAAAATCTATTTCTTGGAGGATTAGTTAAAAAATAGCTTTATATTTGTAAACATGTCATTATCACTCATTTATAACTGTACTAAATAAAAGGTTGGTATTGAGTTTGTCATCTTTCTGTGTATTCACATCCTTAGAGTTTGTGGGGGGTTCCTTATGTTGAAAGGCAGAAGTAAATGAATAAAGGATGTTTAGAGTGTTAAGAATATTTATTTTTTACATTAAACCCATGCAAAATATCTGAATAGTTTCTTGATACTGCTATGGAAACAGTGAATCAAAAGGTGTCATAATTAGTCAACAAGGAACTTTGGAAATTACAAGTTACCTTGGATTCTCAAGCATGTTAGTTTCACAGTGCAGTGCTTTTTTGCATGCTTTTTGCTTCAAATGTGCTCCCCAATATGTTGCTTCACATCAGAAAGTTAGATAAACTTGAATGAAAGCATTTATTCACAAAATGGGGAATTGTTTCGAATATTCCTGGAAATTATAGGTGAAGAAATTGTGTATGTTCTGTCATCTGTTTACACTCAGCTTAAATCACAAAGGTGTCTTATCTAGTTGCTGTCTTCTCCTGATAAGGTGGCAATTGGGGTTTCCTTTTTTTTAAAAAAAAACAAAACAAACCAACATATTCTGCACTTCAATAGAGCACCTTCTTGCTAGACAACCCTTTGTCAGAGCAGAATCTAGTCTTCAGCAAAGCTTTTTATCCTTAGTCTCCCCTTTGAAATCTCCCAGAAGGGTCTTAATAGATACTGTGTTTTTACCTACAACTCGTTTTATTTCTTCCTTTTCTTGGAAACACAAGAGCTATGCCTCTTAATTAAAACAAGCACTGCTTCAACTCCTTGGAGATGTAAATATCTGTGTTAAATTGGGAGTCGTCTACCTTTCTTCCTTCCTTAACTGAAAACTCCTTGCCTCTATGATGGGATGAAATTCTTTCCTGTTTGGTGATTATTTGGATTTATTTTACTTTGAGATGTCCTGTACTGGATCTCATATTCTTTAACAGCTGTATATTAAGAAGCATATGTGATCTAAACCTCTGTATACCTCTAAATAAAATGAAAGTATGTAGCTCACTATTAGCTCTTGATTCAGAGCAGAGATGAGGATAATTAACCACTTTGGGTTAATGCAGATGTGTTACAATAACTTCAATTTCTCTTATTCTTTTGACTTGCGTATATCCACTGTTCTGGTATTCTAAAAATAGCTTTAAGGATTAGTCTTCCTTACTTCACTTGAATCTCCTTTTTCTGACTCTCAGTGTTTTAAACAAAGCACTTCCATGATTCTCCAGCATTTGTTGCCTGTGAGAATTCTCTTGAAATTTACTGGTCAGTCTGTTTATAAATTACCTGGATTTTGTCTTCTGTCTGAAGATGAAAGATTGCCCTTCATTGGGATTCTGAATGGCTTTAGAGCTTGTCTCTTGCAAAATGGCTTGACTAAGCTGACTTCATTTTATATGCTGGGGAAGTGTTTTTAAAGTCACTGTGGACACTTTCCCTGAAAGTACTTGGTACTTCATGTTGGCTAGAAAAGACAAAAGAGTATCAGGAGTCAACACCACATAAAAGGAATTATTTTGTCATTTGGGGCTTGAATGCTCTGTTCATTTTCAGTCACACATCTCTAAAAGAATACTACTGGGAAGGGTCTGAGGAAAAGTAATAGTATGATCAGAGCTGTAGGATTCTCCAGCAAAGAGCTGGCTGGGGACTGAAAGAAATAAGTAAGTCCATGTTGTGACGGTTTATGAAATGCTCTACTGAAGTTTGACAGGAGAGATGAGTGCCATGTAAGGGCAGGTGTCAAGAGGATGGGGCCAGACTATTCTCAGTGGTGCCCAGTGACAGGACAAGGGGCAATGGGCATGAACTGAAACATGAGAAGTTCCATCTCAATATGAGGAGAAACTTCTTTACTTTGAGGGTGACAGAGCACTGGAACAGGCTGCCCAGGGAGCTTGTGGAGTCTCCGTCTCTGGAGATATTCAAAACCCACCTGTGCAATGTGCTCTAGGGGAACCTGCTTTGGCAGGGGGTTGGACTAGATGATCTCCAGAGGTCCCTTCCAACCCCAACCATTCTGTGATTCTGTGATTTGGTATTATGATTTAAGTCACAGCATGACTGGATTTGATGGGAGAAGTTAACAAAATAGCTGAGGCAATTCTAACAGCTCCTTGCCACCAAAAGGGGGAGGTCCTGCTCTTTCCCTCCTACCTTATCACATACTTTTTCAGTTAGTTGTGCAGCTTTGCTACTTCTTACAGTGCTCCATAAATCAGTTCAGCTCATCACTCTGCGGCAAACTAATTCAGCAAAAAAAGCAAATAGTTTCCTGGTAGATTAATGAGATTATTCAGAGCAGTGAAGGTCCCAGTTATCACCAGGGCCAGCACAGAAGGGACAGAGCCACAGGGTCAAACTCAGCAGAACTTTCTTATGTGGCTGGTGGGAGTCTGTTAGATTGGTTCACTCATCTTGTATAACACCCTAATGACAGATTGGGGAGCAGAGCATGAGCTTTTTCCAGGGATCTAGGGAAAATGGTTTGAACTCCTTGTGATTCACATCCCCATGTGTACAGGAAGAATTAGCTTTTTCCCATTCATCTGTTCTGTCAATATTGAGCTCTGAGATTTTCAGATGAAAAAGCTCATGTGCCTAGCATCTTTGATAGAGTTGTCAACTGAGATGCTGAATGTTATTTTAACAATAAGACTATTAGCATTTATCAGCCTCATACTGATTTAGATAATAATTTATATTTATTGATGTCTGTTTCAAATTTTAAAAAAATACGTTTTTAATATCTGAATGTTCCACTGAATCTCTGGATCTTCCATATTTCCTTCCTATCTACACTGAATCCTGAATAAAAATCTGCATGTCAAATCTCATACCATCCATTGATGTAAAAAAAAAGCCTGCAACAGTGGCATTCATACCTTCAGAATGATACATGAGTTGTGATGAAATTTAGCCATCATTTTTCAAAACCCAAGGGCTTTTTTTTGACCTGAAAAAAATACTTTGAGCTATAAAACAATAGTTCAGCGCAATTCTGTCTTGACAGGGACCTTGTTGTTACTGCAGCACACATAAAAATTTAGATTATCTGTATCTACTGTCCACCTTGTTTAGCATTTCTGTGTGTCATGTATTAAAAAGATAATGCAGTAGTCTCACAAGGCTAGAAAAAAAAAAATTTTGAGTTTTATAACTGGTCTTAGATTCTTTTTTTTTAAATGTATCAAAATACATTCTGTTCTGCTATTAAATTTGCCTTTTTCCAAATTTTAAATAAAGAACTATTGTATCTATTAGTACAGTGATCACTGTTAAAATGCTTCAGAAGTTCTGTGGCTTGAAGCTTGGGGTTTTTTTTTTTAATTTTATTTTGAGGTTAGTGGGCTGGCATTTCTTAACTTTTGCATATGAAATGTCATTTTGATCCTAACGTCAGCAGCGTTGAAATCATGTCCTCTAAAAATGTGACCGTAACAAATTCCTGTGAAATATGACAGTAAATCTAGTTATTTCTATATTGTATGTTATGGTTTTGTTGAATTTGGGATTTTGTAGTATTAACAGTCTCTAGCGAAAACTAGAAAGAACTAAACTATATACCACCTTACCCCATCTACTTTTAGACTTTTTAGTGAAAATTCTTGGGACCCTTCTTCAACCGGTCCCTCTGTCTTCTCTGTGAAGTGATAGATTTCTATTCATCAATTTAAGAGAACTGTATTCCTCAAGTAATCCTATCTGAAAAAGTAAGTCTAAGCTTTTTCTTTCCAAAAAGAAACGCAAATTCATCTTTTTTTTTTTTTGTGAGTTCTTTTGATACTTGTTTTGTTTTGTCCTGTACTACCCCTAGGTTCCTTTGTGTGTTCGGTCTTTAAATTTTGAATTAGTTTGTGGTCAGCATAAATCATCCCCACTTAAAAGATTTATTTTTCCTCAGAGATCACCTTTCTGTATCAGATGTTCTGACCTTTTCTCATATTCCTTCTGTCTGTGCTGTAGAGAAGCTGCTTCTAATTTGGATTGTAAAATGCTCATTTAGATGCATACCTGTGTAAAGAGAGTCTCTTCTTTCTCTAACCTTTGAAATTGTACATGCAGTTGGAGTTTCAGGTGATTGTTGTGGGACCTGGATGCAGTCCAGGTTTTGCTGCTGGTTGGTTCTGTAAGACCCAAGTTGCAGTATTATTGGACAGAGAAGCTTTCCTGTTATTCAGTCCTCTCCACTCGCAAAGAATGTGGCGGAAACTTTGTTGTGTGGAGGTGTTGGTGTCTAAGGAAGGAAAATTCTGTCGAAGGTTTTTTTGAGAGCACAGCAAGCAATTTAAATGGATACCATTTAGGGGTAGAGGCGGGGGGAACAAACAAAAACATCTGAAAATGAGGAAAAAATTCTTTGAGGGTGACAGAGCACTGGAACAGGCTGCCCAGGGAGCTTGTGGAGTCTCCGTCTCTGGAGACATTCAAAATCCGCTTGGACGTGACCCTGTGCAACGTGCTCTAGGGAGACCTGCTTTGGCAGGGGGTTGGACTAGATGATCTCCAGAGGTCCCTTCCAACCCTAACCATTTTGTGATTCAGTGATTTACCCAGGTTTTGTGGGTCAGATATATTTGCTTAGGATTCAAGCAAGACAACAGAGTACATTTTGTCTCCTTCTTTAGATATACTTTAGAGACTTGAGGAGAACTAATCAATGTTGAAACAAATGTGGTGGCTTTCTGGTGACTGCTGTATTTCTGAGAGCTAAGCATATCACCGTGCACTTTTCCTTCCAAGTACGGCACATCCTCATTGTAACTGAAGATTTTAGCTGTGTCTTCTTCTACTGTAGAGACAATGCTACTCTTGGTGAAACCATAACACCATGAAGCCTGCTCACAAGTGGGATGAAAGTAATTGCGCTTTGCATGTCAAGGTGCTGTCTTCATGACATTGTGTTTATGTTCCTCTGTATGGAATTTTCGCTGGAAGGCCATAGAGCTACAGGTCTCTAGGGATATCTGATAGCCAAGTCATAAATAATGTGCTCTCCTTCATGACTCTATTGTAGGATATTAAACTTATTAAGTAAGTTAGAGTTTTACATGAATAGTGTTAGAGAAATGACTTTAATTAAATGACTGGATAATACAAGCACTCTACAAATAGTTACAGCTTAATACAGGGTTATTAATCAAAATTGGCATGCATGAACATGCGGTTCTTTCAATATATTTTTACCATGTTGAAGCAAGTAGGTGGAAAATTTAGATTTAGTTACTAAGTACTCAAAATGAAATACACTTTGCTCTCCAGCTTCCATTGTGCCTAAGGAAATGACTTTTGACTCATTAGTGCTTCAGAAATGCCATGTCTTTAGAAACAAATCAATAAATAGAGAAGGCATCAAATTAATGTTATGGCTTTGTTTTGTTCTTCTACTTAATTGTTCACTTGCTAGTGGACTAGACCGACCAGCTACATTTGAGTAAGTGACATCTTTTGGTGTTAGATAGTGACAATGGTAATTTAGTACAGTGTGCTAGTGTCAAATACCATTGCTTGAGTCTCAGCTTGAATGCTTTAAACTAGATAAATAAGTATCTGCAGAAGCTACGCGTGCCTTGAAAAGCAATCTACTTTTAAAGCATCTAGATATAAAGTTAGATATACTAATATTTGGTACCAGTTCTGAAAACACCCACCTTAATGTTTTACAATAAACTAGAAGAAGTCATAATGAGAAGAAACTATCGCTCTGTTGGGGAAAAAAATAGAAAGAAAAGGTTAAGTATGATAGAATTTCCATAGTATTATTCATACAGTTTACCAAAAAAAAATGTGAAAATAAAATGCTGATTTAGTGAGAGCATAATAGCAGAGGTTGGACTTTTCAGAAGAGCTTCAACTCTTTTGAAATAAGAGTTTTGGTTTAAGAAAAGCAGAAAAATGGCAAGCATTTTGGAAATTTTATCCTAATCATACAGGCAGGTAACTTGCCACATTTTTAGTATTTGTTTACATTCCACTGTAGTGCCACCGAATTCTAAGGTGAAGAAGCCTGAACAGGAATTGTAATAAAATCTAAAATAAAGAAAAATAAAAATATATTCTATGCGGTAAGGCTTCACTTTTTGTAAACTCTTTAGCTTTACTTTTTTCTCTAATTCTAGAATGGCCAAATGTTTCTATGACATAACCTGGCAAATTCTGTCTACATCCTGGTAAAATGTAACTTGGTTTTAAGTGGTGGGTGACCAGTGATTTTATTGTCTCAAATTCGATAGTATACCTGTATAGTAATTCTATAATTTCAGTCAAAAGTATAATTAACTGAATTATTGCTATGTAAAATGGAAAAATAAAAATTTAAATATGAAATTGAAAAATATTACTTTAATGTGGAAACCTTCTTATTTTCTATACCATATTCCAGTTGTAATGGAATATTAGGCATACTATACTACATGACACATTGCAGGCATTTTATAAGACTAACGAACCATTACGTGATGAAACATCCAAAATCCAACATATTTTAATAAAATAAAAGGCTAAAAAATGAGGGAGCAAGTTTTTTGACAGTTTTAATAGAGATCCTGGTTTAGAAGCAGTGTCAAACATTAGTTTGTGCTTATAATGCAACTAGAAGATTTTTACTGTGTTTCATTTATAGACGGGCTCTGCCATTGTTTGAGTGTTGCAGTTCTTCCTTGTTTTTTCCCTTTAAGAGAGGAGATTATAGACCTAAAAATAACTTCTTGTCTCTTGAAGAGCACTCAGATAGTGAATCATGACTGTGGCTTCTGTGGAATATGGCAACGATGCTAATATCCGAATCTTCATTGCATTTGGGCTGGTCAATATTCACTTTTGGAAATAGTGAGCTTTGACAGTAAGTTGTTGCTGTAATTTCTTACCTGAGAAGTTTTGAGCCCCAAAATATGTGCATATGCCAACACAATATTTAACAATAGCATTCTGACTGTTTTTCAGCCACTGGCACTGGCTACTATTCCAATATGCTATTACGTAAAGTATCTAGAAAATTTGTCTTCAGTCACTAAAATAGTAGATGACGAATCAAAAGCTAGTGAAAAAAATCTCAGGTATGAAACACAGTTTTAGTCCTCACTGCATTATCAAAGAGGATGGAGTAGACCTTGGAACTCTGCATCAATGGCAAGGTAACAAGACTGATCAGAAAATAACTAGTGTGTGAGGAGAAATGAAATGCACTTGGTTGTCTGATAGTGGTGTGGAGGAGACAGAGAATGACTGTTCACCATTTCTCCCAATGCAAGAATTATGAGCAACCAAGGCCCCTGATAACAGATGAAAGGAGTGTCACGTCAGACACAATTAAGGAATGGAACTTATTCCCACAGGATTCTGTAGGTCTCAGAGATATGAGAAAAAATAGTGAAGACCTATGGAAATCAGTTTCCATGAAACAGTAGTCCAGTTTCAAATTTGGCATCGGGTAGGTCCTAAATCCTGGATTCTGGAATACGGGAGGATATACTGGAGAGGGGATCGTTCAGTACCTGTTCTCTTTTAATAATCTGTCCTCAAACTTTGCTGCTAGTTACTCCATGAGACAGGCTACTGGGTCCCATGAAATTTTGGGTCCACCTGTAAGTAATGATCTGATGTAGAAAAGTGTTCAGTGTATGTGGTGGTAGGAAAGTGAGTCTGCCAGCACTGGAATCTTTGTGTTATACTGAATACCTGGGCAGCTTTGTTTATATAGAGTATTTATGAAGCAGCAGTATTTTAATAGCTATCTAGAAAGTAAATTAGCTTCTCCAGCTGAAATACGAGCTAAAAATGTATGAAACTGATGATTTAGAGAACTCTTTAAAATATGTATGTCATTTTTTTCGTAACTGAGAAATAATTTATTTCTCCTGTTTAGCATTTGTAGGTGCATTGTATCCACTGTTAGCAGTGGATCATATCATAGAAGAATCATATAAGAATCATAGTTCTGTCAGTATTTTTTCTTGGAGTTAATTTCAAACTTTGATTTCCTCTAAATCAAATAGTATTGACAGAAGGAAAAGTTAATGCATAGTTACCTTCAGATGGCAATGTATTAGTCATTGAATGTTCTGTTGTGGAATCCAAACTGATCTGCTATCACACAGGTAAAACATCTGTACTGTTCAACTCTGGGAGTATTTTATAAATAAATTACTAAAATATTGCTGGGAAATATACATAGTGTATTTATGAATACAGCTTTCACAATAGCTGAAGTGCTTTAAAATGAAAATTACTTACTACACAGGTACTTTTACTGTTTATTCATTTATTATGTATGGAGTATAAATAGTTTTGTTGCTTCCTTGCAGTTGGTTGTGGAGAACACATTGCTACTGAAGAGTTTGGCTTAGAACCGTAGAATATTAAACACTGGAAAGGACCCTGGAGGTCATCTGATCCAGTCCCCTGCTCAGAGGAGGACCAAATTAGATGAGGTTACTCAGGGCTACATACACTTGACTGTGAATATCCTTAGGGAGGGAGGTTCCACAGCCTCTCTGAGCAGCAACAGTGATTGACAACCCTCACAGTGGAAAAAAGTTCCCTTGTGTCTGATCAGAATATCCCATGTTGCAATTTGCATTCCCTTTTTGGAATCTGTCCTTTCATCACGCACTCCAAGAAGAGTCTGGCTCCACACAGACACCCTCCCGTTAGGTGGTTGCAGATCGCAATAAGGTCCCCTCTAGCCTCTCTTCTCCGGGCTGGCCAAACCCAGCGCTTGCAGTGTCTCTTCGTATGCCATGTGCTTCAGCTCTGTAATCATCCTGGTGACCTTTGCTGGACTCAGCCAAGTATTTCATTGTCTGCTGTGTAGTGGAGAGCCCAAAAGTGGGCACCATGCTCCAGATATGGTCTCTCAAGCCCTGAATAGAGGGAAACAATCACTTTCCTTGACCTGCTGGCTATGCAGTTTTCAAGAGTTACAGTTAAAAAACCTGCTTCTACCTTATGAGTGAGTCTGATTGACAATAGTGCTTAGAAAAGGTCTGACAAACTCGGGTTCTTGTAAACTTTCAAACTTCATGTATTTCTCATGAGTAGTTTTAAATATTAGGATTCAAAGATAGTATTTATTGTATGAAGCTATTTAAAAAAATATTTTCATAAAATATCAGCAGTCTCAATGTACAGAGTGCTGTTGCTGGTAGTAAGTTTCCTGATAATTAGATGGAAATTTCTTATCTAATAAATCCTTTCTTTATGTTGGTTCAAAGTATAATCACTTGTTATAATTGCTACTAAGTGAATAGCTCAATAAAGTTTTCCTATAATCTGCTATAATGCATGGCACAGATCTGTTTCAGCTTGGGTACTTACTGAGTGTAGCAGATCTGAGGAAGGATGAAGAAATGAGGACAGAGTGGAGGGAAGTGAGAAAGTATTCTGTAATGGGATTAGTGACAACTTACCTAATTACCCTACTTGGAAAGCTGGGTCTTTTCAGGTCTGCAGTAGTGATAAAAATCTAGGTAAATGAATTATCGAGTGGGAAGTTGCCCTTTCATTGACTCTCATATATATTTCAAGGAAAAAAAATACTCTTCTCTCTCTGTGGAAAATTTTTACCTAAAGTTCCAAATATTCTGCATGTTTGTTTTTTTCCAGAATACCCATCTCCTCCTTTTCTCAAGACAATATTTATGAAGTCCAGCCTCCAAGAGCTGATAGGAAATCAATAGAGATTTTTCATGCCCACATTCAGGCTGGAAGAGGAAACATGCAGCCCCTGGGAAAAGATGACTTCCTCATGTACAGAGAGTACATTCGAAACAGATACATGTAAATACAAGCTGGATTCTCCTGCCAAGTCTACTGTACTGATAGGTCATAAAAATAAATTTAGAAAGGAAATCTAGTTTTGTTATTTTGCAGTAATAAATTTATTATCTAACATTTCTAGTTATTATTCTTTACTATTCTCCATTTACAGTATTGTGCTTTACAGGAAAAAAGTTATTTAATATCTGCTCTTCTGCTGAAAGAGAAAGTGTATCTTAAGAGTCTAAGTGAATAATCAGAGCACATACAGTCACTGAAGAGTATGCGGCAATTTATGGGAAAGAAAATATTGCATCTTTATGTTTTTATATGAATTTCTTACATTGTTATGTTTGCTCATAAAGCTGAAGTGATTCATACGTAAGAATCAGAAGAGAATAGTTTTCTTCCTCTTTGTTCCATAACAGCAAACAATCCTTTTTACAGCAGAATGTTTTCTGATATTTCTTGAGATTTTTAGCAAACTGAGTGCTAAAATGACTGCTTGTAATTTGCTGCTTTCTTAAGCAAAAGTGAAAAATCTATGGCTTATGTCAAAATCAAAATTTACATTGACTAACAAACTTTGTAACCCTAATTTGTGTCAAAACTAATCTCACTGGTGCAAGTAGCTACAGAATCTGTGCCATATGCAGGGTGAAAATGGCTTGTGACTAATTACCATGGGCTTCTAGTAGGAATCTGAGCTGTACCACTTACTGACTGCGTCTGCAAATGAAGGAATGCTCCTCACTTTACTGGGTTTAGACTCTCAGAGGGTGCAAAACCATCCTGTCATTTTCCTTTATGACAGGCATTATCCTTTTTGCAGCGTACTCTTTCCATCCCTGTGTTTGTGCTCCTGTGAGATGCTTTCAGGTTCAAGCCTACAGCCTCCCAAGAAATCAGTATCAGTAAGTGACATATAGGGACTGGATCAGCTGGGGTGGTCATGCAAGACGAAGCAGTAGATGGGTGAGGCGAGACTGAACATCATGCCCAGCGCTAGGTAAGAACAGAGAGGCAGCAGGTATCTGAAATAGGTTGCTTAATTTGGGCTTGTGATTAAAACATTTCTCAAATTAAAAAAAAAAAAGCGGGGGGGAAGCTTAATTACAAACTAAAATTCCCAACACTGCTTTCTAGCCTTTTGCCTTGAAGAATACTGACAGTATCAGCAGCATCCTTGACAAACCATGTTATTCTGCAAGCTTGTACAGACCATATTTCCAAATTTTCTGGAATAACTGAATAACTGTTTTGAGGATGTCAGCCAGCTGCATGTACTAGACAGAGAACATGTTTGTGTTTGTAGTAAATCACTTGCAGGCAGCTACTGCAGATTCTTGGCTGCATGCTGCAAACATATTCTGAATATGTTTGAATATTTTATGCAGTAAGTTGCACTTTCATGAGTAATTCAATGTCAGAAAAGATGCAGTTGGTAAAGGGAAAAGATAGAAAGTTTCTTGTGACAGAAGTTTGTGTGTTTTCAGGGAGTGACTTGTATGCAGTCGGTGAAAGAACATGGTATCTCAAGCTACCAAAACATTTTGGTGTCCATTTGCTTTTGTTGATTGATTAATAGTTTTGAGAGAAACGGATGTATTTTAGGACGTGCAAGAATGAAATGTCACTTTAGATAATATTTCATTGCAACTGTCAATGGTTTTTTCTTTGGAAAAAAACCCTGTACTGAATTCTTTTGTCCAATATGAAAAATAATTTGAAGGAATAAATGCTTGCTTTGGAAAAATGTAGAGCTAGAGTCCTTGTCCAAATGAGGCAAATGCATGCTTTTCTTACTGCCCTTAAACCATTGCAAAGAATGTTTTCTAGACTATCACAATCCTTATACTTTTGTTGTTCATAGGTACTGGTAATTGATAAAAGTTGCCGTGAAAGCGTACAACTCAACAACAGATAAGGCAAAAGATGATGCTTCCTTTTTTAAAATTGTAATAATTTTACAGCTCCAAGAGAAAATATATTCAGCCTTCAGTAATTAACACACTCCTCAGGAAAAGGGGATTAGAGGATTTTGGTTTTACAGTTCTGAGAGATGAATGACATCTCAGTCCATTATCTGTGATATAATGCCAGGCTGTTCAGTGTCTCTCTAAATGTGTGCCATGACAGTCCTGCTGTGGCATCCTCGTGCATCTTTTAGTATGCATAACTGCTGCTTGTTTCTCATAGCTGCTTATAGGGGTTTAAACCATGTGCATTACTTCATATGGTAAGATGCTTGGGTGTTAATATTCAGGTGACAGCTTGCATGGTCTATTGTCATCGTACTCTTAGCAGCTGCTAGGAATACTTCAGGGTGCTAATGTCAACTGCTTATTACATTTGTTTAAAAAAATAAAACGACGCACAAACCAAGACTCGCAGCTTAACAGTACCTGAATTATAAACTTTCAACAGTCTGAATAGATCTCCTGCTTAATGCATGTAAAGGGTTAATTTAAAAAGAAAATACGCTCATCACCCATCTAACAAGTTCAGTTGTACAAAGGTCTCCAGAGATGCTGCCTCTGTATCTACCTACTTTATTCTGTTCTTGTGATAATAAGGTTCAGTTCTCAACCATGTTAGAAGTTCTGAATAGATGCATATATTTCCTTTTCAGAAGCTGAGGGAAAAGTGTGTAAAATAAGTACAAACAGAAAAAGAATGGGCTGTGTTGGCTCTGAAGACTAACATGGTGCTCTTTTTGATTTGGACAAATAAAATATTTATGAGAAATGTGTTGGTTTTCCTCCAAAATATATTTAGCTTGTTTCAGTGTGTTTGAAGGTTACATTGAAATACAATACCAAAATGTACGCCTGGAGAATGATGGCTTTGGGTTCTTTTCTTGTGGAATCAGGAAGCACGGACATCGGATTAGGACTCTGTCATTTCTGAGCCAGTAGTTCTTTGATGCCAGTCCAACAGCTTAAGCTTTGTTCTATGATGCTCTTCAGAGTGATCCTGGTGCCCTTAGGAGCAGTTATTCCCCAACACTTTCATTGGTAGTTTCACCTCCTTGTGAGTTTTGCTTCTGCTTGCAAAGCCCACTGACTTTTTGTTCTCTCACTCTCATTCCTTTCCAGAGAGACTCAGGTGTGGCCCTGAAATAGGATCCTTTTAATGTGCACACAGCTGCAGCTACCAGAGGAGAGAAAGTGAAAGAGCTGTACATAGTTCTGGGATGACATTTATGGCACCTCTTTGTTTTGTTACTGAGTTTTTTGAGATTTTTGTGCAGGATCCCAGGAAGGTTCTGTTGGTTTTCACAGACTCAGGCCAGCCTTCACTTCTGTAAACCTGAAAAAGCATGTGACCTGTCAAATAGTCATGCTTTACAGTAAGAGGAAATACCAGCTTCACTCGGGAGATCATTTCATTCTCTATAGGAGATTCACCCTATCAGTACTCCCTGAATAATTACACATACAAGTCCAGTTCACTGAGGATAAAATGGTGCATATGCAAATCAACAGTTGCATGGGTGTTGAGGTATGTATATGGTGTTGTTCCATTTGCTGGCATGGTTTGAATCCAAGTGATCACCTAGAGGCTGATATGGAGAAGATACAATGTGCTTGGCTCCCAGATGCCTCCCTCTGTCTTCTATATATTTAAAAAATCTAATTAAAGTTGTCACTTTTGATGGTGATTTAAAAGTAATGTGGAACTAGTGCAATACATTAGAAAATATTCATGAAAAAAAATCATACATTGAAATTGCAACCCTTGCAAATATTGATATTCAGCAGTTCCCTAATGGACTTCTTGAATCTATCTATATGCTACAAAGAAAACATTACAGCTGCTGATGTCTGCTAGAATCAAGTAAAAGAGTACTGACAAAAGGCATGGAAAACAATGTTTAGCATTACTGTCTGTTTCTGGAGGAGCAATACATGCTTTTTGCCATAGCTGATCCAAGGTTTGCATATAACATTTAAATTCCATGCTTTTGAATATATTCATCTATGAAGAATAAAGACATAGCATAACAAAGGTAGAACAGGCAAGCAGCATGTCAGGAACCATCTTGGATGGTCCATTTGCATTTTCCTGTTCTAGGTGTAGCTGTGCTGCTGGCACTAAAGCCCGGTGTGTTTTTTAGGTGTTACAATAGCTGCAGAGTATGGATTTGTGGTCGTCTTCCCATGTTTAGCATGCAGCATGTACAAGATAGTGTGCACACTGCAACCTCCAAATCCTCTCAAAATCCCTAGGCCTTGACAGAGCACTGTTGTTTTGTATTCGCTGACAGCTCAAGTACTCCTTTTTTTTTTGTTAAGAATTACCTTTTGTTATCTTCTTTTCCTTCTTTTTTTTCTGATTTTTTGGTAGTTTGTTTGATTTCCCTTCCCCTTTCTTCACCACCTGTGATTCAGAATCCTTTCTCCTACCCAGAACTGTGCCACAAGTTGCAGTTTGCCCGCTATATCCAAATCCTTTTGGAGCTTTCAGTTCTTGTAGGAAAATTCTGGAAAATGTTATCCTTTTATTGAAAAACCTTAATGCTTTCTTCAGCAATCCATCTCTCTCCTTTTTGTAGATGCAGGCTGTGCCATCATCTGCCCTGCCTGATTTTCTGCCTCCTGTGGTGGCGACAGACGTGTGTATTGTCTCTCTTGGGTTCTCTGGGACTTGGTAACATATTCTTCAGAAGTGCTGTGCTTGGGTACAGGATGTTAGTGCTAGAACAGATTGTAGACAGCACTTAAAATATTTTCCTCTAGAGAAAGTCCAGCTCAGCTGTGATTAAGAAAGTAGGAGAGCATTTAAAGTGGTCCCCTTTGATTGTCTCTAGTCTTGCTATAGCAGCACTCTGCATCCTACTGCGTGGAATTGTCCACAGGGGAGGAAGGCATTTTTTTGCTCGTACTCCCAAGAAAGTGGATCCAGCCCATTTGAGTAAGCTGGTGTTGGCACATGCCGAAGTTCACTGGCATGTCCGGTGAGAGATGTTGCAGCGACAAGCCTGGCTCAGGCCCCTTGGGGGTTTTTACCCTTTCAGTTCTGATGCCTCTATTCACTCCCAGTGCCTCTCCCTCGGCATTAACAATGGGCTCAGGGATGCAGAGAGCTGGGACTCACATTGCCGCCTCCTATGGCTGTTACTGTGCTAAAACCGGCACTAACTGGGCCGCAGGGATCAGCTCGAGTGCGGGCTCTGCCCCCGCAGCACCACGTACAGCTCCGGGCCGGGGGGGGGCCTGCGCACCTGCACACCACGACGGCCCTTCTGGCTGTGCCGGTTACACAGGGGGAAGATGCCGTTGTTTCTCAATGAAGGAAAACAACGAATGCTGATTATGTCATTGCCTAATGATACCCACTCTCTCAATCCCAATCACATTCCTTGATATGATAAAAAAAATATTCCTTTATCAAACAGTGAAATCATAACAACAAAATATGCTGGTTTTATTTTTAGTGACAGAAAACCTTGCAAAAGTAATAGGAAACTTCAGCTAAGTAAGTCAGGGGTTCAATTCAGTTGGAATTTTAGAAAAACAAACTTGAGAAATATGGAAATTTTCTACCAAGGTTGCCTAGAATGATGAGTTCAAGAATTTAAACTTGAAGAGGATGCAGAATCCTGTTGTGTCCAAAGTACTAGCATCACTTGGTGCTTCAATTTCAGGGAAAAAACCCACAACAAACCAAAACCCTGACAGGGCTACAGACTTCCTAGGATGATTAAGCAGTTCTTATAGAGATGAAGAGTAAGAATAGAGCATGGCAACATGATGGTTGATGAGAAGCTCAACATGAGCTGGCAATGTGCACTTGCAGCCCAGAAAGCAAATCATATCCTGGGCTGCATCAAAAGCAGCGTGACCAGCAGGTCAAGGGAGGTGATTCTGCCCTTCTACTCTGCTCTTGTGAGACCCCACCTGGAGTACTGCATCCAGCTCTGGGGGCCCCAACATAAGAAGGACATGGAGCTATTGGAACGAGTCCAGAGGAGGGCCACAAAGATGATCAGAGGGCTGGAGCACCTCTCCTATGAAGACAGGCTGAGAGAGTTGGGGCTCTTCAGCCTGGAGAAGAGAAGGCTTCGGGGAGACCTTCTAGCAGCCTTCCAGTACCTGAAGGGGGCCTCCAGAAAAGCTGGAGAGGAACTTTTTACAAGGGCATGTAGTGATAGCATGAGGGGGAACGGTTTTAAACTGCAAGAGGGTAGATTTAGATTAGATATTAGGAAGAAATTCTTGACTGTGAGGGTGGTGAGACACTGGCACAGGTTGCCCAGAGAAGCTGTGGCTGCCCCCTCCCTGGCAGTGTTTAAGGCCAGGCTGGATGAGGCTTTGAGCAACCTGGTCTAGTGGAAAGGTGTCCCTGCCCGTGGCAGGGGGGTTGGAATTAGATTCTCTTTAAGGTCCCTTCCAACCCAAACGATTCTATGATTCTAAAATTTGCCCATCTTGCATTTTTCTCTGCATGATTGAAAAAAAAAACCAACAACAACAACAACTGAAAAACTCAAGCATTAGCAGCCCAGAATGGGAGAAAGGTTAGATGGGCATGGTCAGGATGCTGGACACATAGGTGCAGGTTTCTAACAGCAGACATGCTTTTTGTCACCAGCCTAGGAACAGATGGTATCTGAAGTGCCACAAAGGCCCTTTCCACCTTTCCTGGGATTTCTGATTCAGGTGGCCCAACACAATGATTCAACTGTGGTAAAAACCGAACTCGGTGTTATTCTAATAGTATGACAAAGGTGCTAAGAGAGCAGTATAGGCACATTTTTTGTCTAGTCTGTATTTCTAATACTTTGTCTTGCTCATTTTATTACTGATGTATTCAGAGTTGCCATCAATGAGTCAGTTTAATTTTTCTTAATTTGTTTAGCTTTCCACATAGTTCCCTAGAAATACAGTGTAAGAAGGAAGGGAAAGGAAAAGGAGAAACTAAAGAAAATGGTAAGATTTTGACTGTCAGTCAAACTTAAACCCATTTCATTGCATGCAGACATTCTCCACAGCCCAGAAATCACATAATAACTTCCCCCATAATAACTTCTCCCATAATAACGATAAATGTTTTGTGCCACTCTCTTCCCAGGTTTTTCCTGATCGAACTATTGGATAATAGTCAGACGCTCACAAGTCCAGGCTATGAAGCCTGATTCTGGGCTTAAGGCTCTGCACTCTGTTTTGAGAGGTTTTGTTTTCCTCCTCCACAGCTTACAAGAGCATTTTGTAGGATCATGAACTCCCTGCTCAGCAAGAGAGGGACAACTCCATGAAACCTCTCCTAACAGAGGCAGGATTTTAAGGAGGAGTTAGGCCTGTCATCTGGTAAAGAATCCTTTTTCCCCAAAACTCTCATAACCTTTCCACAGCAAGGGCCTAAGTGAGCTTTTTAGGTATTTTTCCTTTTGATCTCCCTTCTCTCCCCATAAATCACAGTCCCTTACAGTGGACTTAATACTATGGGTGAGCAAGAGCTAGCATGCATCTCAGTGAGGCAAGGGGAAAAGGAAAAAGGCAAATAAGGGAAGAGCTAGAGTTGTCCAGGTGAAAACAGAGGGTTAGACCCCAGTGAGGTGTATTTGAACAAGCAAGCTGAGGTACAGGGAAGAGTAGATTGGTGGGAAGGCCATAATTTAGTTGCTAGGAACTGCAGAAGAGCTGTGCATGAGCCTGGGCAGATGCACATCGTTTGCTTTCATGTTGTCAGGCAAGTGGGTAGGTTGACATTACAAAGCTGGAGCACACCGTGCCACCGAGCCCCAGCTGAGCGTGTGAGCGTGGGTCCAACACGCGCAGAGACATGTGCAGCGAAGGGCTGGTGCTGCTGTGGCGGGGAGGAGGCTGGGTCGCAGCACGTGTAAAACAAGCAGCAAGCCTGCAGCTGAGACATACCCCATATCCACATGAACCCTGACAGGAGTCACAGCAGTCATTTGGAAGATACATGTGCCAAGACTAATTTGAATTTCCAAAGGTCACATTTGTCATTCTCGGTGTACCAGCGTTCTCATTAACAAGTGTCTCCAGCTGGTCCTGTGCAGCGGCCTGAGGACATGCTGTGTAACCGAACAGTGTGGCACAGGGCTACCACCGAGGCCTCGGGCTCATCTACTCTGCTCTCCGCTTGAGGGGTGTCGTAGGAGAGGGGGCTGTGTAAGGGTGTTGTAGGAAAGGGGGCTGTGTACCAGACATGCTATGTAGGTGACCAGATTTTGACCTAGCAGGCATATCTTGCTGGGTGTTGCATGAAACCCATAGAGCAGCTCTCTGGAGGTGTAGGTTGGTCTGTAGCACCACCTGATTGAAGTCCATCTTACCTGGTAGAAGTGGCATCAAAGCTAGGTGGGCTGTAAACAGAGAGGAGGGCGTCCAGAGGCAAGTCAGCTCACCTGTCTTAAGGTAGGATAAGTCACCGCTCTGCCAGTGCTTATTTCTCCCCATTGTGCCATCTCGGAGGAACCTACACAACTGGCTTAGCCAAGACACTTGCATTTAAAAAAACTGAAGTTAGATGAGTCCCTTGGTAGCCTTTATAAAACCTGGCGAAGCTGTGAGATAAGTGACCAGAGCTATAACATTACAGTCCACAAAGGGTCCCTTACAAAATGATTTTTTGGCTTTAACCTCTGTCTCAACCACTCCAGACACAAGTAGGCACACCTCTGGTACAATGCTTCTCTAAAATAAGGGCATATGCCACTTCAGGGCTACCCCATGTTGTCAGGAGTAGATGGGACTTCTGATCTGTCACCAGCCAGAGCAGAGAATGGGCTGCTCAGGGTCAGCAGAGCTTGTCAATCATCAGTAGCTTTGACCAAAACAGGACTTGTCTGTGTCTCCATCGCTGATCAATTGTGGTCACCTCTCTGCCCATGCCAGGAGCCTCATCCAGGGACCAGCTCTCCCTGACTCCCCTGAGACTTGCAAAGCTTAACTCTGCTTCTCCACTGCCTGCTGCCAGCGTGTTCTCCATCTGCTGCCTTGGCTTGGATCTCTGATGAACATTACGGAACAGCTTTTCCAGTAACATTTATACCATTAGAGAGTCCACAGACCCATCCACTTCCCACTCATTAAATGCTTTTCCTCCAAAGTCTGGGTTTGGATAGCGTTAGTTTGCACCTCAGCCTGCTGAGCAAAAGCCACACACTCCCCTGGGTAAGCTTCACTCTGCCCAAAGCACAGGGAAGTGTCCACAGCCTGAAGATGAGGCTACCTGTTTTTTTGGTCAGAAGTAATTGGTCACAATTGGGAATCTTCACTTAACTGTCATACAAATGCTACCTGACCCCTCATCTACTTCATGTACCCTGCTTTCAGATGTTCAATACTGTATGTGCCCAACAGATCACTGAATGTGCTGGTCTGTTTTAATCATCACCACTCATCGCCTCTGTGCTCCCATTTAGTAAATGTTGGCTGCAGAGCATTCTGTGTTAGCACAAATAGTGCATTGGTTCAGTTGTTTCCCAGATGGGCCCTTTACATTTTTTTCTTACAGCTTCTGACTTACAGGCATCTTTTTTTTGCCTGCTTTCATTCTACATATCTTTGCCATTGCTGATTTTATAAATCCTTCTGCACATCTCAAGTATCATGGGTCTGAGCACAGGGTCACAATTCTCGCTCCCAGCAATCACAAAAGTGCCCTTCACCTTTCCAGGCCTGTAGTTGCAGATGTGAAGCTGGGAAGTTTAGTTAAGAATGTGTTTCTTGCTAATTCTTACTCTAGGTACTAGTTTGCTTCTTTGTTGTTGTTTCTGGACTGCAGATTTGGGCTGAGTTGGAACTAGATGTCTCTTTTTGTATCCCCTAATATTTTCCTTCTGTTTAACTTTTTCTTTTCCTCAGCAGAAGCTCAGTGATTTTGCTATTATCTGTGCCTGGAGAAATAGAGGCTGCAGTTCATAAAGGCAGGTAGCACCCTTTCCATGCTCTCAACAGGTTGTCACTGACTGAAATTGCAGCATGGTCCAAATGCCGAGGGTGCGGTCTCGAAATACCCTTCTGGGGACACTTCATCACATCCTCGTAAGAGAATAGGCTATTCAGAAAAAGCCTGAGGAGACATAAACACAAAATGTCTCTTTTCCCACTTGAACTTCATCAAAGGCTCGTCTCTCACAATTGCCTCAGCTCTCTCCTACTGCCAGCTGAGATCTCCGACAGCTCTGCACCTTGGTGCACACACAGGTGGGTCCGCTTGTCCGCTACTGCAGAAGATGAAAACGTTCCCAGATCCCACCTGTCTTCTCAACTGTATGAATGTGGTTCACACTGAGCATCGCTGGGTCTCTGCATGGCTGTATGTCAGTGTGCGGGCACAGGCAACGGAGAAGGGCCAGCTTGGGCGGGCTTGTGTTTTGATCACAGCAGGAGGCGGGAGGCATTTTGAAAGAGCGTTGGTTTTTCCACAGAATCCCCTGAAGCTGAATGGTGTTGTTTTTGTTAGAGGATAAGTTTTCCAGTACAAAATAAAAATATCATTAAAACACCATCAGTACTACAAAGTGTTTGGTACAGTATGAATTTTCTCAAAGGAACCGTTTAACTTGAGCTGATTATTAGATCAGTCTGCAAATCCTCTGAAAAATGTTTATCCTCAATGTAAGTGCTCTGACTTTGGGAAGGATACACACACATTCTTCATAAGCATAAGATGCTTTTCAGCTTCTAATTATGGAGCAATCACAAGCACCCCTATAAAGAAATTAATGTGCTTTGATATTTGGCTGTAATGAATATTTCTCTATCTCAGATCCTTTCTTTTTACTGGCAGAAAAAAAAGATTCCCCAATGCTTTTCTTGTAAGTGCTGTGATTTTAGAGCACACGTTTGCACTTGGCTTAGGGTCATTTTGCACATTGACCTGGCTGTAACTCAACAGCTGTATGGCCGGGAGCACAAGTAGGAAGTCTCCAGTTCTCATCTATGCCAAGAACTGGTCCCAGGGTTTTGTGTTCTCAGCCTTAGCCTGCTTCGAGGGGCTGTAGTGCACACTCATGCCAGGCACTTGCTCTTTGAACCCTAACTTCCAGACTGTAAACATCCTCTTTGCTGACAGTCTGCTCTTTGCCAACACGGCTGGTAAGCTTCCTCTCACGCTCTCTTCTTCGCTCTCTCCCTTTCCCCTCCTCTCCTTTGCAGTGGTTTATTCATGCTGGGATGCCACACTCCATGGACTCTGCCTCAGACAGTCTTCCAATAACCTCAAGGGGGTTTTGGAGATTTGCTACTCACTTTAATGTGCCTAAAAGCTGTTGCTCGCACTTCAGTCTGGACAAAACATCATTTCAAATGACACCAACATGAAGGGAGGCAGTTGTTGCTTCAGCTACAAAGACTATGGTGGTGTTTCAACTCTGGAAACGGGATGGTAGAAGGAAAGTGTACACGTAGCTTTGTCTCTGCTTCATTGATAAGAACTCATTTTTAAGGACATTGATATCTAGGGCTAAGTCTTTCTCACATGGAGCTTTGTGGGAATACTGCTTTGAATTCAGTGGGAACAGCATCAGCCCTAAAATGTGAGCATAAAAACCTTCTAAAACCTGTGGTACATGGGCAGAATTATGCCCATGGGTAGAATGATACTGTATACAGGTAGTATTTTCCTCACATTCCCAGCAGCACCACATTTAACAGCAGCGAGGTTACGGTTTAACCAGAGGCATAACTCCAGTGACATCCTGCAGATTCCCCGGACTATAGATGTCTTTTGTCGGCTGTAAAAGCATTGATTTTTCAACCTATGTTAGGCAAGAATAACTGAAAGAATACATTGTTAATCTTATCTTTCATTTACTTAGTACTCTAGAAAATACAACCAACAAAATCAATTTGCCTCGGAAAGGTCTTTGTAGAAGAAGTGGACTCTTCCCTGGCCAGACCCCTGGCTCTCTCATAATTGCTTTCTGTGCAGTTCTTTTTCCCACCTTGTTCTTCCTCTCTTCCTACCTCACCATCTGAAAATGATTTCTTCGCTACGCTCACCTGTGGGCAGAGCATAGGGCTAGATAATGAAGCCGTCATTTCTAGGTGGGATGTAGGCAGGGAAGAAAGCCTGTGTGGGAACCAGAGGGAAGCAAAAGCAGTTGCCCAGAGTCCCAGTGCTGTGTTTGCAGGCACTGTATTTCATGGGGGATGAAATGAAGCCTGCACCATTGCTTACCTATTGATATGATAAAGTGCTCCAGCATCTATTATGTGTTCAGCCAGTATTTTATTTTAGTGCCAGTAGGCAACACGGAGACTTTAATGTCAGTTTTATTGAGCTGGGATTCCTGTCAGGCACAGTGTGGTCCAGCGATGGTTCTGGGGCAGGACTTGAGGATCTTCTCTCTCTGGTTCTTAGTGCCCATGCTGGCTGATTCACAGGAATGGATAAAATTGCTTTGTATAAATTTCCGCATTTGTAAATAGTGTTTTGGCATGCGGAAAAGATGGAATCTCTGTAAGTGCTTGTACAAAGAGGCTGCAAATGACCTGGAAAAATAAATAAGGAGTGTCTGCTGGTACGAAACATGGATCCTGCTCTGTGTGCATGTACAAAGCAGCTCTCTAGAAGCTGCCTTTCATGATGATGGTTGGGATGTAGCACAGCATCAAGCCTGCAGCAATGCTGGTGGAGATAAGCAGCATTTTATTGTGAAATAAACAGCATTTTACAGTGCTCCTGGCCATCTGGAAACCCCAGCCCACTGCCCGCTGTATGAAAGACTCTGTGTATGGTAGGGGACTAATTCACATATGTATAAGGAAGCTGACAACTTCTGCATGCCTTGGGTTACTGCTTAGGGACCTGCAAGTGCCAGGAGGTGGGTGGTGTGCACCGATTTCTACGTGGGCCAAAGTCCCACCTGCTGCTTCTCTTGTAAACACCTCAGCTCTTGTTCTGTGCTTTTGCTCACATTCTCCTTCAATTGACAATTTTGTCGACTCTCAAACAGTGCAATTTTGACACGCTGTTCAGGTGGTCCATGGCCAGCACTGAGTCAGTGGATTCACGGCCTCAGCCTTTACCACTTCAGACCACACAGCAACCAACAGCGCTGCAAGTTGTGACTTTCTGTGCCACCTAACCACAAGAAGAGTGTGAAATAGATGTTTTCCTGATATCCTCTGGCACAAGTCTGGGGAATCCTGTGTTTATTTCTGGTTCTGGTGGGAATGTGGTGTAATTGTTCTCTCCATCCTCTTTTCACCACTGCTTCCTCCCATCTGCCTGTTGTTAACAACCCACTTGCTTTCACTCACATATTCAGAGTCTTTTGTCCTAACATCTCCCTGCTGTTTTCTACAACTCAATGAAGTGATGCCAGCCCTTGTATCCCCCACCGGGGCATGCTGGCAGGGTAGGCAGACGTTGGGGCACACTGACGTATCTGGGCTGTAAGAGGGCACAGAGAAAGGTGACCAGTAGCGTGGTCTCTGGCTCATAGTTAGGTGGTTTAGGTTTAGGTGGCCATTGCTGATGGCTTGTGTATTTAGATTGATGGAGACTCCAGGATGGATTTGCAAGAGGAATTTCTGATTTCTTCCCACCCAACCATTAACTATAACACTACAGGAACACTGTACTTTTTGAGTTGAATGAGTCAAGGCTCAGTCTTATCAGGCATGAAATAAATAACTTTCTGCTTAAGCAATAAGGAACTTAACTTGCTCTCAAAGCAGAGAGTTCAATAAACCATACAGTGATCTGAGAAGAAAATCATTAACTTCAGGAAAAGAGGAGGAATATTTTTCTGAACTGGAGTTAGTTCAATTACCACTGAAGGCCGGTCTGCTTAGATAAATTCACTTCTAGTGACTTTGAAATCACAGAGAAGACAGGGTCTGGTCAATAGTTTAACAAATAGTTTCAAAGAACACAGGCATTGTTGACCTTGCCACAACCAGACAAAGGCCATTGTGGAAAATGTCAGTAAAACCCAGGATGAAATAGTCCAGGTTAAGGATGAATCATCAAGAGTTAATGACAGAAATGACATTTATTTTTCAGATTACTCAATAGAAAAGCACTGGCTTGCATTTGGTTTGAATTTTGAGTGGTTTGGCTTACCTTTCACTTCTTTTGAGTTGAAAATGTGCCTAATTTAGAGTGTTTATCCTGCAGAATCTGTGACACATTATCCATCGTACATCATACACGGTGCGCACAGGCATAGTAATTACCAGAGCATGCAACCCGCCACAGCCCCTATGCATTTTCCTCTGAAATGCATCCCAGGAATCGTGCACATTTATGGAACACTTAGAGGCACGTGCATCTCAGACTGTGGTTCTGTTTCCACCTTTTCTTCGCAGTGGCAGCATAGGTGGCAGTGACGTCCACTACGCTTCCCTGACCATTTCCAGAATCCTGGTTTTGGTTGCTGTGCCTTTGCTGAACTTCACTGTTCAGGCTGAAATTTTTCATGGCAGGGCAGCAAGAAACTTGGAGCTGCTGTTGGTTTCATGCCATCCCTTCGATGTATGTTACTGTCTGCTACAAGGAAGACAGGGTCCACTCTTTGTGTATATATTATGTATTACATATTATAGATTATAGATTATATAGTGTATGATATATGTTATATGTTACATGTTATATATATTACATGTTATATGTTATATACTATATATTATTTATATATTACTTGTAATGTAATTATAATATGATACGATATGATATGATAAGATAAGATATAATTTATATAATTATAAATTATATAATATATTTATATAATTATAACCCAAACCAGATAAGCCGTATTGTTTGCCCTGGCACACCTGGGAGCCGAGCCAGATGGGCAGCCTTTCAATAGGGCAGTTTTATTTGTTCATTTGGGCAATTCTTGCATCATCGCTGGGAAGAATAAAACCGGCATTTTAAGATCTTGCACGTGTCGTTTAGCCTTGGTTAGGATCCTGAGGGCTCTGTGCTATGGGTTTTCTGTCAATAGCGCTGCTTAAATGCTCACAAACAAGCATGTGCTTAAGTGCTTTGCTGATGGAGGGCCAGAGCACTTGGCAGCTTGCTAGGCTGAGCCCTCTCCCTCTCCACTCTGCCAAGCACGGCGCTGGGAGGAATGGGGTTCAGCTATATCCTTCAGTCACTACGATTTAAAAAAAAGCAAGGGAGTGGAGAGAATGAAACCAAACCAACTGACAGGCAATGGGAAGACCTTGAATGGTGACTTCTATCACCTTTATCCTCCTCTGACCATCTTTACGTCCTAGCAATTATATTGATTTCAATGGAGTAGGCTGCTCTGTGGCATATATTTAGCAGACTGTGGCCGTGACTAAAAGCAGTGCATACACTCATAGATTATTCATAGGGTAGGTAAAGAGCTATGGTATGAACTGACTGAAAGTAACTTGAAGATGACTACAGAGAAGTCCAAAATCCACCTGAACCCTGAAGATCCACACTACAGGCCTGATGACTGGGCCAGTGGACATACCTTTTTCTTCATACCCTGCCTTGAATCTTGTTTAGATGGAAGAAGGGAATTTGGCTATTTGGCCATCAGAAGAAATGTCCAGGCCACACAGCAGCTGCGTTAGGCACGGGTTGGGTTCCCTGCACACCACGCATGTATTTCTGGGAGTGATTTCCCAGACAGAGAGAGAGAAAAGAGACCTGCCATGTGCAGATGTCAAAGGTGTTTAATGCAACGTACAGTGTACAGCAATAGCTTGAAACAACAGAAGCATCAAAAACCCTCTGCAGCTGCTTCTGCTGCAGTGAACACACAAAAGGACAATATCAGGACTTTTTCTTTTTTTTTTTTTTATTTCCTAATCGGGGATCAAACATCTGCATTATCCTTAGGGACATGGTTTAGTGGTGGACTTGGCAGTGTTATGTTAATGATTGGGCTCAATGATCTTAAAGGTCCTTTCCAACCTAAACAATTCTACAATTCTATGATTGAAGTGAGAGACTAGACCACAAAAGTTTGATTTCTCCGAGCTGACTATGTGAATGGGTTTTGACACCGGGTGCTTATAGCACTGTCCTGGTACTCTAAGCAGAGAATGGGGTGCTCTGGCATCCCTGGGAATGGGGCACGGTTGCCTCTGAAGGGCCGTCAAGGAAGGTGCTGTCAGCACTGTTGGAGCAGGGAGTGATTCATGGACTTGCAGCAATCTAATAGAGGGGAACAGATGACCCGAATCAGCATTTAATAAGTTTATTCAGCATCTTTTGAACACAGCTGCCCGATTGCTGCATTTTTTTTCCACAGACCTGGAAATAATAACCTTTATTTAAGTGCTTATATTCAGCCATATCAGCACTGCATGTTCCACCATTAAGGCTTTGAAAGGGATATTTGATACAAGATGATTATTTGCTAAGCCATCAGGTTCAAAAGTAGATTTTTGGAAATAGGCATGACCAGAGCTGCTTTTTAAAAGTGACCTGCAAACAGCTTTTTAAAACTCAGCAGCTTTGCCTTTTCTCTGTATGCTGCCTCATATTCAGCAGGGTGAGGAACCAAGTTCATTTCTGAGCATTGACGTCCTCAATCCTTGCTGTTTTCTGCCATTACTCTTCAAAGTAATTGTTTGGGGTTTTCAAGTGTCCCAACTGTGACCTTGCAAGACCCAACAGAATTTGGGAAACGATAATATCATAAACTATATCATGATGGTTACAGTTGGGTCTCCCTTTTGAATCTTGCATATGCTAACAGTCAAGTACTCCAAAATAAAGGGAAGTATATTTTGTTTCATTTTGGTGCTAAAAATAAATGACTTTGTAATGAAAGGCATTGTAGGTAGCATTAAATTAATGTTAAACATAATTAAAATGCTTTCTTAAATTCTTCAGCTTGGATTTTTGGTGACTCATCCAGTGCCTTTCTGTCTGTATCTGGATATTTTTGGAGCATGGATGAATTCCAAGTATGAAATCTCAATTTAGACAGGACAAAAGCGATAACAGCAGGCTGGGGAAGTGACCAAAATAAAGGCAAATTTATATTGGCTGCTTTGATGAAGATGGTTCCTTCTTTTCTGCCTCAGCATCTTGACTCCCTGCTCTCACGAGAGAAGGGTGTAGCAGCCATGGCTGGGAAGGCTGCTTTTTCTCATGTGCTGTTGAGTGAGGATTTGTGGCTCTCTCCTCCCAGTGCAGCCTGTGCTGCCCTACTCAGGGACCACATCATGCAGCAAGACTCAAGCCCACTGAAAAGCTGCACTGGAATAGCTACAGCCCCAAATCTCTATTCCCTGTGCCTTCGTGTAGTTGCTTGGATAGCTGGCATCCATGGTGCAGACCCACAAGACTGATGATCCTGTGTCTGCTTCTGCATTTAAAAATATATGACCATTATTTCCACTCACCAGGGACACAGAGTTTACTCATGCTTCTTGGTCTGCAATTGGGGGGCTGAAGTTCTAAAACCCTAAGTGGTTCAGAGACTGAGACTCCACGCCATCACAGTATGATTAAGGCAATGGTACCTGTGTGGGGTCCTACTGGTACGGCAGAGAGTTATTTTATGAAGTCCCTTGGGCGTTCAGATTCACCCACATCTCTCCTTCCTCTCCCACGATCCCCACGTGATCACAAATAATCTGGATTTCTTGAGCTGCAAAGCTTCCGAATCTTGCTCTTCTGCAGAGCTTTGTGAACAGCCGAGGAGTGATCCATGGGAGCCCGGTGACCCTCGGGAGCCACGCGAGGTGGGGAGCGGCAGCGGAAGGGCTGCCTTTGCTGCAGGCACGGGAGGACTGCCTTTGCCACCCGGGTCCTCTGGTACCACAGGGCACTGGGGCAGCTCACTGCTGCAGGGAGGTGTGGTTTTAAAGAGATCGTAGGGCACCCAAAATCCATAGGGCCCTCCTTTACAATCCTCCCAGTGACATAAGTGCAGAGAGGTCTTTCTCACACATTTTCTTCTCAGCATTTTACTTTCCGTGGGCAGGAGCGAGCTGTTCCTCGTTGTTGTAACTCATCTTGCAGCCATGAGAGACGCAGCCTGCCTGCTCTGCAGGTGGAGGCCTGCCATGGCCAGCACAGCGCCCAGCCCTGTCTGCCTCCGCTCAGCCCAGTGCCAAGGGATTTTTGGCTTGTTAGTGCCATTTGTCGGGAGCTATAGCCTGCCAGGCCATGTCTTGTTCACTGAAATGCCCAGTCCCTCAGTTAAATGCCCTTTATTTACGATCTCTCTTGGTATCAGTCATTGCATGTCACACATGCGAGCCACAGGCATGCCAGCTCTGTTGCTAGTGCACTGACATGGGGCTGTGATCCAGAGAAAGGACCTACCCAGACAGATTTCAATGCAAAAATCAACTTCCTGTGCTCCCTTCTGTCCATGAGACTACATCCTACAAATAAAATCCCAGACTTATTTGTGCCAAATCTCAGCCACCAGGCCAGAGGCTTGCAAAGGGCGTGCACCCTCCCCATCTTATCTTGCCATCCCACTCACTGCAGCTATAGCTGCAATTTTTGTCATCTACCTGCCTCTGCCCTGCCGAGAGCTGCTAGCGGGGGCGTTGCTGTCTCCCGGCTCGCTGCCACCTGGGTGGAGATCAAGTCACCCCCGTACAGGAATTTCAGGCAATTCCTTGAAAACACAGGGGCAGCACAGGCTCCCCCTGCCACGGCGAAGGCGGTGGGGGAGAAAACCCCAGATCCAGTGGCTGCTGTTGCTCTTTCCTCTCCTCTGGTACATACAAAAGCAATGCGGTATGAGCAAAGGATGAAATCCCTGTGTACTTCTGGCACTGGTTGTCCATCTGCAACAGGCTGCCAAGCAGCAGCTCCTGCAGTTGGAGAGGCCCGAGGGGGGAAAAGAACACATTCCCAAGGAAGCAGAAGGTTTTTGTGTGCCAGTCATCTTTGCATCACATTCCTTCCCTTGCTCAGCAACTGTGTTTCCCTCTCCAGTCACTCCACTGCTCACTTTCAGTACTTTTTAAAGGTACTTGGTGCTGCACAAGAAAGGAATAAAAGCAAATTTGGGCACTTAGAAATGGAGGCATCTAATGCAACCCATGAGAGCATCGATGGACCAGCAACTCTGATAATATTCAGATACATAATAGAGGTGCATATCCCCACTACCAGAGATCAGATCAATTAGATCACTTATTGAGTAGAGTAAAAAAAATTGTGTTTTAACTTTGAGTATTGTTGGAGAGAGATGTGAGATAACCAATAAAGAAAACACTGTCAGAAGTATATGAGTGCCACATACACACACACAAAAAAACTTGTGCTTGATTTTGGCAGTGCACGTGAACTCAAAACCAGCAACAAGGAGGTCATTACAAACACACTAAGGGATGCTTCCCTGAAAATGAACTTTACGTCTTTTTCAAACCAGACCTGAAATCTACCCCATTCCCATAGTCGGGCAGCAGCTGGGCATGGCACGGGGTTGTGTGGGAATGCAGGAGGGGCTCATATCTAAAATTGTACTGGGATACTTTCAGATAAATTAATGAAGATTTTTTTTTTCACCTTGGGAGTGCAAACTAATTTAGAAAGTTGTCTGATCTTGATGATCTACAAATGTCTTTAACTAGAGATGAGCTCTGACCTTCTGGACACTTTAAAATAAACATTTGTATGCCCTCAGACAATGAACACAAAGAAAGCCATGTTAGCATTTTAAATGTCAAAAAGATAGGTAAGCATTATTTTTGGAGAGCTCTTACAAAGTAGCTGGTTTTCGTATCTTTTGACTCCCACTAGGAATTCACAACAAGGCTTTCTGAACAATTTAGTGGCAATTACAGAGACTTGGTGGGACGCCTCGCATGACTGGAATGTAGTCATGGATGGCTATGTCCTGTTCAGGAAAGACAGGCCACTAAGGAGAGGTGGTGGAGTTGCTCTTTATGTGAGTGAGCAGCTAGAATGTATTGAGTTCTGGCCAGGGGCGGATCAGGAGCGAGTTGAGAGTTTGTGGGTGCGAATTAAGGGGCAGGCTGGCAGGGGTGATACTGTTGTGGGTGTCTATTACAGGCCACCGGATCAGGATGAGGAGGGTGATGAGGCCTTCTACAGGCAGCTGAGAGCAGTCTCGCAATTACAGGGCCTGGCTGTCATGGGGGATTTCAACTACCCTGATATTTGCTGGGAGGCCTACTCAGCCAGCCATCCTCAGTCCAGGAGGTTCCTCCAGTGCATTGATGATAACTTTCTGATGCAAATGGTGGATGAGCCAACTAGGAGAGGAGCGCTGCTGGATCTTATCCTCACTAACAAGGAGGGTCTGGTTGAAGCGGTGAAGGTTGAGGGCAGCCTTGGTTGTAGTGACCATGAGATGGTAGAGTTCAGGATCTCATGTGGCAGGAACAGAATATCTAGCAGAATTACAACCCTGGACTTCAGTAGGGCCAACTTTGGCCTTTTCAAGCAATTGCTAGGGGAAATCCCATGGGACAGGGTACTAGAAGGTAAGGGGGCCCAAGATAGTTGGTTAGCATTCAAGGACTGCTTCTTCCGAGCTCAAGATCAGAGCATCCCAGCAGGTAGGAAGTCAAGGAAGGGTACCAGGAGACCTGCATGGTTGAACAGGGAACTGCTGGGCAAACTCAAGTGGAAGAAGAGGGTGTACAGATCATGGAAGGAGGGGCTGGCCACTTGGGAGGAATAGAAGTCTGTTGTCAGAGGATGTAGGGAGGCAACTAGGAAAGCTAAGGCCTCCTTGGAATTAAACCTTGCAAGAGAGGTCAAGGACAACAGAAAGGGCTTCTTCAAATACATTGCAGGTAAAACCAACACTAGAGGCAATGTAGGCCCACTGATGAATGAGGTGGGGGCCCTGAAGACAGAGGATAAAAAGAAGGCGGAGTTACTGAATGCCTTCTTTGCCTCTGTCTATACTGCTGGAGGCTGTCCTGAGGAGCCCCGGACCCCTGAGGCCCCAGAAGAAGTCAGGATAGAGGAGGAATCTGTCTTGGTAGATGAGGGCTGGGTCAGGGACCAATTAAGCAATCTGGACGTCCATAAATCCATGGGCCCTGATGGGATGCACCCGCGGGTGCTGAGGGAGCTGGCGGAAGTCATTGCTAGGCCACTCTCCATCATCTTTGCTAAGTTGTGGGCAACGGGAGAGGTGCCTGAGGACTGGAGGAAAGCAAATGTCACTCCAGTCTTCAAAAAGGGCAAGAAGGAGGACCCGGGTAACTATAGACCGGTCAGCCTCACCTCCATCCCCGGAAAGGTGATGGAACAACTTGTTCTTGGTGCTGTCTCTAGGCACATCAAGGATAGGGGGATCATTAGGGGCAGTCAACATGGCTTCACCAAGGGGAAATAATGCTTAACCAACTTGATAGCCTTTTATGAGGACGTAACCCGGTGGATAGATGATGGTAAAACTGTAGATTTGGTCTATCTTGATTTCAGTAAAGCGTTTGACACGGTCTCCCACAGCATCCTCGCAGCTAAACTGAGGAAGTGTGGTCTGGATGATCGGGTAGTGAGGTGGATTGTGAACTGGCTGAAGGAAAGAAGCCAGAGAGTGGTGGTCAATGGGACAGAGTCCAGTTGGAGGCCTGTGTCTAGCGGAGTCCCTCAAGGGTCGGTACTGGGACCAGCACTATTCAATATATTCATTAATGACTTGGATGAGGGAATAGAGTGCACTGTCAGCAAGTTCGCTGATGACACAAAACTGGGAGGAGTGGCTGACACACCGGAAGGCTGCGCAGCCATTCAGAGAGACCTGGACAGGCTGGAGCGTTGGGCGGGGAGAAATTTAATGAAATATAACAAGGGCAAGTGTAGAGTCCTGCATCTGGGCAAGAACAACTCCATGTATGAGTACAAGTTGGGGGCAGACCTGTTGGAGAGCAGTGTAGGGGAAAGGGACCTGGGGGTCCTAGTGGACAGCAGGATGACCATGAGCCAGCAGTGTGCCCTTGTGGCCAAGAAGGCCAATGGCATCCTGGGGTGTATTAGAAGGGGTATGGTTAGCAGGTCGAGAGAGGTTCTCCTCCCCCTCTACTCTGCCCTGGTGAGGCCGCATCTGGAATATTGTGTCCAGTTCTGGGCCCCTCAGTTCAAGAAGGACAGGGAACTGCTAGAGAGAGTCCAGCGCAGAGCCACGAAGATGATTAAGGGGGTGGAACATCTCCCTTATGAGGAGAGGCTGAGGGAGCTGGGTCTCTTTAGCTTGGAGAAGAAGAGACTGAGGGGTGACCTCATTAATGTTTATAAATATGTAAAGGGCAAGTGTCATGAGGATGGAGCCAGGCTCTTCTCAGTGACATCCCTTGACAGGACAAGGGGCAACGGGTGCAAGCTGGAACACAGGAGGTTCCACATAAATATGAGGAAAAACTTCTTTACGGTGAGGGTGACCGAACACTGGAACAGGCTGCCCAGAGAGGTTGTGGAGTCTCCTTCTCTGGAGACATTCAAAACCCGCCTGGACGCGTTCCTGTGTGATATGGTCTAGGTAATCCTGCTCCGGCAGGGGGATTGGACTAGATGATCTTTCGAGGTGCCTTCCAATCCCTAACATTCTGTGATTCTGTGACATTCTGTTTAGACACCAAATTTACCAAACAATTTGCTCAGAGAAGGTATCTGAGAGTAAATGGTGTTGTCCTTAGTGTCAAGGAATAGCTCCTTGTGAGATATTGTAATGTTCAGTGTTTTAACATGCATAAAGAGGCTGGGCTCTACCTGAAGTTTATTTGGCTAACCGGTAATACAGACGGTGAATAGCAGAAGGGCAATAAACAAGAAGTGCTTTGGGGCTCATGGAAATCTCTGACTCATGTTTGATGATACAAAGGTTGTCCAAAAGCCACTGGCATTGGGATGAAGTAGACAAAACACTACAAATCTCAGAACTCAGCATCCTCCAGAGCAAACTCGGACGGGACCGAAATGCTGCTGCTAATCCCCTCCTCCGCAGGTAGCACATGGAGAGCGGGGCTTTGCCTCCTGCCTGGCACCACCTGCACGGGGAGAGGTGGCACCGCGGGGTGGGCAGCGAGAGGGGGCTCCTCCAGGCTCCGGCTGACGGGGTTCCGCTCCCGGCTATAGCGCTGCCACAGGGCTGGACACCATTGTCATAGGGCTGTGCTGATGAATTTACTTTGGCTGGTCGGTCGGCTTTTGGGTTCGCGCCTGTGTAGTGAAAAAAAATCAGGATCTTGCGGTCGTCATGAACCTCATGTACAGGACTGACTTCTCATAGGGATCTTCTTGAAGAGTACGACTTGCTCATTTCCCTCTGTGTGTGTGTATGTCTCTGTGTGCACAGTGCGCACGTGTGCGAGTGTGTGTGCATGCATATAGATAGAGCCTAATAATATCATTAAATGAATTCATCTTGTTGCTATGGGAACTCACACTTACTATTGCATCAAGCATATAGAGCAGAGGTAGGTGATAAGGCCAACAAGGGAGCAGATCTTTGGGCTTATCTTCTAACACGTTTCCTTTTTCAAAGCAGAGCAGGGAAAAAATTGTATTGGAGTGCCTGAAGCACGGAGGTGCAAATCAGGAATCAGCGATCTTTTCCCAACTTGCAAATGAACCAGTCTTCACACCTAATATTAGGAAGCCACAGCTGGCATGCGAGCCTGCACCTGGGGCTGGTTTCCAAGGAGATGAGTGGCGGGCTGGCAGGCTGGCAGGAGGAGGCAGCACAAAGCATCTACCCTTTCAACACCTCTGGGATTCATCAGGCTGGGGTAGAAAAAACCCCATCCCTAAAAGCCACCCAAGGAGCAGAAGCTTGCAGGGTGGCTAAGGATCCCAAAGTCATGCTTCTCCACACCAGGCGGGGTTTGCTCCTGGGCTATCGGTGCTCTCAAATCAGTGTCCCCACGCTGGACGGCAAATGTGCACACAACTGTCCCCCACCGATGGGCACCGTTTTGGAGGCATCATGGTCCAAAAGGTCTGAGAGGTCTCACAGCAACAACCTCAGCTTCCTCCTGCCCCGTTTGCAGTACAGAAAGCACCCATACCTCCACTGGCAGGGCCATACAGCTGTCTCCCTGTGCTGCACGGTTTATAGCCCTCGTGCTGAGATGGGCAGGTCACCTCAGGGACATTTTCTTCCCTTCCATGGTCCCAGCAAGACTATGAGTCCTCTAACAAGAAGGACTTTTTTTTTCTTTCTTTTGATTTCTAGTCCAAATCTGAGCACTGTGCAGCTCATGTCTGGCAAGCAGCTCCCCCACCTCAGACAGGCAGCCTGAGATGGAGCCAGGGACACTGACCACCACTCTGCCTGCTGTGGGGTATCTGCGGGGACAGCTTTGTTTTGAAGGGTTTTCCCTGCTCTGCCTGTCCCCGCTACAGCGTGTTGAGAAGGTATTAGCCAGCATGGTCAGAAGAGGCTCAGGGGTTTTAGGGAAGCAAATAAAAAATGTCAAATGTGTCAAGCGTCTCTTTGTAAGTGCAAGCTGCGTTTGAACAATTCGTTATTAATAAACATACATTCATAGCATCAAATCGAGTCAACAGCTAAAAAAAAGTGTAATTGAACCCACTGCAAAACTTCATCACTTGCTTTTCAAAATTGTTTCATCACATTGGGTTTACTGCTCTCCTTACAACCTTAGCAACTGTGCTGGCACAGAGCCTTGCCTTGCAAGCCCCCCAGGAGCATGCTTCCAGGGGTAACCAACAGCTTGAACGCAGAGGTAACATGAATGAAACAATAGTGTGGCCACAAACCTCACAAAATGTAGTTAACCCCGGGGTCAGTCTCAGGCCAACAAGGTGTGACACATTTCGCCTCTGGCTCCCATCTTGCTTTGTTTTGCTTTGCTTTTTCTCATGTCCATAGCACTTTGGACATGGAGGGACCAGCAGTCTGAGCTCCCCGGTGTGCTGCACCCCATAGTGAGCCTGAGGAGCTCAGCCCTCAGCAGAGGTAAGTGGTGGTGGCCTCCACGAGCTCCACACGTCCCTTGGTCCCTTATAATGGCAGGGGATTGACAACGGAAGATGAACCCAGTATGTGAACCATATCCCTCCTTACAAGCAGCTGTGAGGCTGTGCCAGACCAGAGCTGCTGGTCAGGACCACATTTTGGGGGTGAAAAGGAAGAGAAGGTGACCTTTGCTATGTCACCTCAGAGGACACAGCTGGCCAATAGCTTAGATACTTGAGAGGAAGGTGAAAAACCACCTTGCTAACAGTTATAATAATTAAAAAAAAAAAGCCAGCTGTGCAGTAGGGAAAACAATTCCTTAAGACTCTGTTTTGGAGGAAAGAAACCTGCTGTATCGTTCGCAGGCAGGCAGCTGAAGCCTGAAAGCATGAGGTCTGAAGAGCATTGCCCTAATGCAGAAACACAGAGCCCTGCAGGAAAGGCATGAAGCAACTCAAGAGCTGGAAGGACCCTCCACCCCAATGCAGACAGCCACACTCATCCAATTTAATCCTACCCATCCCTCCACGCTCCTCAGAGCCTGGCTTATCACATACCTTTATAATTACTACTGATTTCCATTTTAACAAAGCAATTTCTGATTCAAAAGTTAGATGTAAGACTGGTTATCCATCTCAACTGCCAGCTCTTCCTTTGAGTCACAGCTTTCGTAGACAGGGCTCCACGTTCCAGGCGACTTTCTGGGAGTTGTTCCCAAAAGGCTCACCTGGCCTTTAATCGTAACTGAAACGCATCTGCTCAGGTTGCAATCCTTCCACCAGAGGATGCCGCTCTTCCCAGAGCGGTAGCTTGTCCTCTTGCTCCTTACACCACCACTAATCTTTGTGCTGTCTCTGAACTTTACCAGTCATGGTTGGGTTTTTTTTACTAATTTTCTGGTTTGTTGATACTGGATTATTTAGGAAAAAATAATAATTACTAGGAGACATCAGTGAAGGCAAGAGCCTTTGGTTCCCTCCTCCCACCACTTTGCATTACTTGCTGCCATCTGACAGCGAGTCAGGTTTTAATCCCTACGCCGTATGCCTTGTTAACACCACATTATGCAAATATTTAACATCACAATGTCATGCAGTACCAAGTCAAACACTTTGGAGAAATCCAAGTGTATTTTTTGGCATAGAGGCATTTATTCCATCAAAAGGGGGGTCTAATCCCACCACAGAGGGAAAGGAAAGGTTGCGTCATGTGAGCTGCCTTCTGAGAAGTCACGCTAACCACGTTAGCTGGGTTTGCAGCATATAATACTTAGTTGATAGAGCTATTCGTGCATCTTCTTTTAACCAGGATGGCTTCTCCCCAAGAAAACATATTGGGGGGTGAGTGGGGGTTGAGCTTTTTACAACGTTTCTGGACCTGTATCTGCAAGAGCACCCACAGAATGATTGGTACGATGTCCAGGTGGCATCAACATGTCCACCATTAAACTGATGTTCCCAGCCATTGCATTACACTTTGGAAAACTGACCATTTTAAAGCCCGAAATATACATTTGAGTGTTTGGCATTGCGTTCTGTTTGCACAAAGTAAATGTCAACAGAGCCTGACCAGGGGTACCTAGGCAACAGCTAATTTTGAGGTCAGTGATTAACTCTTCTTTGTAAGAACGTAATTTACCATCAAATTAGCTCTAGCTGAATATAGCACTTTCTGGATTAAAAAAGGCCTTCTTGATATTTTTAGACACTGAAAGCCATTATTATTGGTGGGAAGTGATGTTTGCTGCGTTTTCTCCTGGTAGAAATACTGATGTTCTTGAGGGGAGCAGTCTCTTAGGGAGGCTGCCCCCCTACTCCAGGATTCCCAAGAAGAGGAACCAAAGACTCAGCTCAGCTGCTGCACACCGTGCCACTGTGTTTGTGGCCACAGCAGGGAGCAATCGATTTTTATTTTTTATGGCATATATACACACTTCCTTGATTAGATAAAAAGTGGATGTTAGCAATTAGCACATGTATCAACAGCTTAGTAAAGTACTGACACTCAACTCGCATTTTGCTCCTTCCCTCCCTCCCCAGAACACTTTGCTACCCCCAGCTCTTCATACTCCCTCATTTCTTCATGAACTTCTAAACTTTTGGTTTAAAGCTCTCTATATTCTAGCACTGTGTTTCAAACCCATCCTGCTATCTCATAGGACTTATTGGAAATAATAGTGAAAACCTGATAGTGCATATTAAAAGGTCACTCTGGCCGTCACATCAGGAAACAGGCCCCCCTGCAGGGATACAGAGATTAAACAACCGTCCTTCTGCCTGCAAAACTACTCATTTGTGACCTACACGAGTATGAACATTTTTCTGGGGGGGTCCAGACTCATGGATATTACACCACTGGGCCCTGCCCCTGTGCTTGCTGCTGCCGAGCCGAGCGTGTGCTCCCCTGTGGGGCGAGGAGGTGGGGAGCAGGCTGGGTGCCCATGGGAGGTCCATGGGCTTTGCTTGCTGCTGGCACCTGAGCATTGCTCTGCCTGTGGATTTTTCCCAGCCTTTCCTGCTGTCTTGGGAGATGTAACCATCCCAGCCCCTACGCTCTGACCTCTAAGCACCCTGTGGTGCTAATAACTTCAACCTTGCCACATTTACCTTCAGTTTACTTTTATATTAAAGCTGACACCACCAGAAAAAAAAAAAAAAGAAAAAAAAGTTTTCTGAGAATTTACAATTCTCTTTTACTGCCACAGCTCAATAATCATCAATTTTTTTCTTGCTGGCAGGGACCCAGGCCGTGGAGCAATAACAGGCTTGTTTTGAAGTTGCCTTAATTTGTTCTCTTAGAAGAAATGTCTTTGCTAAGTGTTGCCAAGCTGACGTGTAAAGAAATCTGAAACTATATTCATACCCGGAAGACTCAAATAAAATACATAAAGCACTAACCGTTATAATAATCAGGGTATATATATATGTGTATATATATATACCCAGCATATATGTGTGTATATGTATGTATGTATACCCAGCATTCCCACTGGTGGGCAGTGAGCTTGCTTTCTTTCCATGCTGTTCCCCACTACTGAAGGTATAGCCTTCCTCTTTGCAGTAGCTCTTCACCCACTTTCTCACCAGTAACAAACAAGATCCTGTCTTCTCTTCTGTGTCTTTTTAGTACGCAGTCTTCTCTGATGTCTAGGATGTCCCTCACTACAAGAAAGACATTGAGGTGCTGGAGAGAGTCCAAAGAAGGGCAACGGAGCTTGTGAAGGGTCTAGAGAGCAAGTCTTATGAGGAGCAGCTGAGGGAACTGGGGTTGTTTAGTCTGGAGAAAAGGAGGTTCAGGGGAGACCTTATCGCTCTCTACAACTACCTGAAAGGAGGTTGTAGCGAGGCAGGTGTTGATCTCTTCTCCCAAGTAACAAGTGACAGGATGAGAGGAAACGGCCTCAAGTTGCACCAGAGGAGGTTTAGATTGGATATTAGGAAAAATGTCTTCACTGAAAGGTTTGTCAAGCATTGGAACAGGCTGCCCAGGGAAGTGGTGGAGTCACCGTCCCTGGAGGTATTTAAAATATGTGTGGATGTGGTGCTTAGGGACATGGTTTAATGGTGGACTTGGCAGTACCAGGTTAACAGTTGGACTTGATGATCTTAAAGGTCTTTTCCAACCTAAATGATTCTATGATTTCTTATAGTTTAGTGAGCCAAGCCCATCCAGTGTTTCTTGGCTATCACCTTGTAATTATGGAGGTTAGCTGAGCTCTAGAAGAGATTGCCTGTAGAGATGAGATAACTCCATCTCTGGAGTTTGAAGCGTAATTTAAAGGGGTTTTTAAGGGCAAATTGGAAACCCATCTATCAGGGATAGCTTAAGTATAGTTGACTTTGTGCTGAAGCTGTGTGGGGACAGACCGGAGCAAGCACAGGGAAGAAAGTCTGACTACAGCCTCATAGGGTGAGTGAAGATGGGGATTTTGGTCCTGTCTCAAAGAGGGTGTTTCTATATTACAGACAGTGACCGCTTAATGCCGTATAGGTGTTAGCCCAAATTCTTCATAGGGCATGTAGTTAATTCATTCCCATGGGAGATGTGGAATAGGGAATCAGACCTCCCCCTTTATTTCCACAGGTACTTGTTCAGTCATTAGGTGAGTACCTAGAGGGCTGTGTCTGGACTAACATTCTGTCCTAGATTTTAAAAAAATGGATGAATAACCCCTGCTCAGGTTTCTAAAAGCAAGGACATGGCCACCAGTTTTGGGGAGAGAGTTCTAGTGCAGAGCCTTCTTGGTCACTGATGCAGCTCTGCTCCCTCAGCAAGTCCCTCTGGCCAGCTCCACAGAAGTCAAGGCTGAGCTTATTGCTTTTTCCATTTGGATCCTATTCTGAGCTCTCCCTGCTCAAGCGATCCTCAGCATTGGGTTTCCTGGCTTAGAAATAGATTTTTTTCCTATTTTGTGGGAGGCACGTACCTTATTGTAGTTCCCCAAGCCCTTTATAGGGACTGGCCCGCAGAGCCAGTTCTGTGTTGCAGGCAGGGAAATTGCTCGTGGGTGACAATGGGGCTGTCTTCTTGCAATTTCTTAGAGAGCAATTGCAGACAGGAAGATGGGCACGGTGCTTTTTCCACAATGGAATTTATTTTTAGCTTGCTTTCTAGTATCTGGAAAAATTGTTCTCAAACTTACCATCAGATTTAATAAAAAAAATATATCTACACCCTTCTGTGTAGTAACTAATCAGCAACTTATAGGATCACGTGAAACAACACAAATATTTTAGTGAAATAAATATGCAGCTTCTTTTTACACAGCTGCAAAAGGCATTGGTCAGGACTGACTTACTCACTTAGATGTGCAGAAAAGCCCTTGAACAATTTAAAGGCTAGTTTAAAGCCATTTAAAAACTTGAGCAAAAAAGGTTTTGGAAAAGTTTAAAAGAATGAAAACAATAAAAAACCTTGTTCCATAGCACTTGATGACACATCTAATGATGAATGACCTTTGCTGCTGCTGATTTCTTTCCATCAACAGAACAAGCAGGGCAAGGAAGGAAAAGCTGCAAAATACATGTATTTACCTTCAGTAAATTCATCAGTAATCTCTAGAAATAAACAGAGGCTGTCTTTTTTAATAAAGGTAGGCAATGACCGTGCCTTTCCTAGTGAACTCTATAGAGACCCACGTGCAGCTCTTTTAGCATCCAAGCATTGCTGGCAAATGTTATTCCTTTGGAAGCTAAGCCAGGTCCTCTGGCTTAGTCTGGCTGGCTGGTGGAAGTGGTCTGACAGATGTGGAGATTGCTAAGCAGATGTATAGATCGCCCTTGTGGGTCCCTACCAAAAGATGATGTGAAAGCTCAAGCACCTGAAAAAAATAAACATCTCTGGGTAGTGAGCACTCAGAAGAGGTGTTTCCCAGGCAAGAGTCCCTGCCTGACTAAGCTTAAGAGGTCAAAGATGCATCAAAGACTCATCCCATCTGAAGTGAGAGCGGTAGGAGGAGAAGGGCTCATATGCTGGGACCGTGCCACTGTCAGCCACGGGCAGAACTGGCAGCTGCTGAAACATGGGATGGGGCAGGGAGAGGGGAGGCTGGGGGGGAATCCTACCCCACAAAGAAAAAGGGGTGGAGGAAGGCTCTCACTTTAAATTGTTGCAAAGTCCTTTGAGAGCCATAAGTGAAAGCTCAAAATAGTGTTTGCTATGCTTTTGTCTGTTTTTCTGTACATACCTGCATTTACATTTTCTTCTCACTGAAACAGAAATGCATGATAGCTCAAGTTCTGTGGGTTTCAACCTAAGGTTCAGTCTGAATTCATCCCTGATAAGTATTTGTTACACTGTTGAAAGCAGATTTTCACCTGCTTATGTGAAGTTTCTTCCTGTACTTTCTGCTAGTGATTCAGAGACCAAATAAGACATAGTACCGCTTTCCAAAGCACCCATAAAATCCATTGGAGAATTGCAGCTTTGTGAATGCAGCAGAGTAACCCAGGATTTTCATCCCAAGCACGTGCTAGAAAAAGTGGGATAGCTGTGTTCATGTGTTTATGCGCTCACACATAGCACTACTGTGCCAGTAAAATAGATTTTACAGGCGTGCAGGCTGTTTTCTGGACTGTATCTGCATGAGGGACAGAGCAGCCAAGCAGCTGAACACTCATCCCAAGGGGACTGATGGCAGCGTGAGCGCTCCATCAAGAAGCACAGTCAAGGACCGCGTGGGAAACACAATGTGTGGCGGAGAAACAGGACTGTGTAGGATGCGATTGGAATTCTAAATGGCGCCCGAACCCCTCTGAGGTTTATGTCATCAATAGGTTTTGCAATACAGCATGTTTGCAGGTGAATTCCTATCTAAATCAGAAGGATCAGCCAGGAGGTATTGTTAATGAGGACCTAGTCATCGGTGACACCAAGTGATAAGGCTGAGTTCACCAAGTCAGGGAAATGATAAACTTGAAGAGGCGCCTAAATGGATCGCTAAGTGTTTAAAACATCTTTTCACGCCAGCTGCATAGAAATCTCTGAAATGTCAGCGCTGGTTAGCTCACCATCTGTGTTATCCCCCTCTCCCTTCCCCTCCTCCTGCCTTTATTTTAAGGCTTCTTTATGTTGCCAGAAGAAAAATGACTCTTCAATGTTTTCGGCGTGTTATTGTAAAGATACATAGATACATTTTGAAGTGGTTTTTTTTTTGGTTCCAACTCATGCTATGTAAAGCACATTTAATAATACTTAACATTTACTCAGCCTACTTATTAGTCATTAAAGAATACCATCTATCAAAATAATCCATAGTTAACCGAAATTAAGTAATCTCATATTAAAATTACACAGCAATATTGCTCAGCATTCAGAACAGATGGAGAAGTCAGGCAGGGAGTTTTCAGATCGTTTATTTCAGCAACTTTTTAATTTTGTTGCTGCTTAATTTTCAGAAATTTGCTAAGATAATTACTGAGCTATATCATATGCTGTGCTTAGGTATGCACTGCTGAAACATACATAGCTTTTTATTTTTATGTCCTCCTGTGAGATCTGCGGATCCAGTCTCAGCTAAGAAGCCAAGATGAAAACATCTTGATGGCAGTGCAGGAGGTCTGGCCAGACTTCTCCCTCTGCTGCTCCCTGTGGTGCCGTGGTAAATGAATGTGGCTGTCAGATGCCAGCTTCATCTACTCTTTGAATCCTCTTTTTCCCACAATATCAGTTAAAATCAAGAGAAATGGCTCACCTTTTGTTGGAATGACTGATGCAAGAAGCTGTACTAAGAAGATAAAAGGCCTTTAACGATAGTTCTGGAAATATCAACAGTTCCCAAGGAGGTCTAAACATTTTAATAAGTGTGGATTTGGTCACTAACCCTGCCAACTGATACTCAGCAACATGAGGGAGATGAGGGAGATGCAGAGTGCTGCTCACTGAGCACAGTAAGAACCTGCAAGAGCATCCCGCTCTTGAAAGGGTGAAAGTCCAGGGAAATGCAGGGACTACAGAGCCAGAAGAACTCAGAACAAGGAGCAAAGTCAAGCTGGACACATGCATCTCCCTCTCAGATACACACTGCAATGCTTGAACAATTCTTTCTGCTTGTAATTCGAATTTATAAATTGCATCTCAAGAAATAACTAGTACACAGATGCTCACTTTAGTACTACAGCAATCAGCTTGTTCTAACGACGGAGTGAAATGCGTGACAACAGGTATGGGATATGAGACTGGACTGGCTCATAGCTTAAAAACTCTTCCTGTATCTTACTCTGAGATCCTAATGCTCTCACAAGGTTTCACCACAAATGAGATGACTTCTGCCTTGACAGCATGGGATCTCAATGCTTTCAGTTAAGGAAAAAGTATTCAAGAACACAGAGGTTTAAAATGATGTATATCTAGAATATAAGAAGCACACATTGCCTTATGATATACGTGCTATTATAGAAAAGACCTGCCACATACTTGTTTCCTGGAGATAACAGGTTGGTCAAAGATGTGACAAATCACCCACAATCGAGACCTTTCACACCACATTGCATTACTGAAAAGCAGACGAATTACATGTTTCTCTACACTCTTTATAGGTGCCACAAAAATACTGCAGATCTTACAGTTTCATTGTGAAGCCCAGCTCGTTCATGTTTGTAAATCTGACTTGCTAAATTTGAGTGGCACCATTTTTAATCCATTTTGAAAAATGTTTGGAATAATTTATTCTGTCACAGCCATTTTAATTAATGTTGAAATAAGCCACCTCTGTTTGGCAGCTAGATTGCAGGATTTCCTCTGGGGAAGTCCAAAATTTAACTTTACCTTAGATTTTACCTTACCTTCTTTTGCCTTCGTCTGTAGCACCCATTTCTGCATTGGGATTCTTGTGGTCTCAGTCTTAGTCTTAATCCAAGTTAATGCGGACCATACCCAAGCCGTTCTCTATTTGGCAAAGGGAATAAGATAACACTGCATTGTCTGAACTATAGTGGGAGTACATGACCAAGTGCTTAAGCCATGTCAACTTGCAAACCCTTCTTAAACCTTCTTGCAACTGGTTTTGCTGCAGATATAATTGCTATTGTAATGCCTGGATACTCATGGGAGAATATATGGGCAGTGGGGCACCACGCAGGACAAGGGGCTGAGGGGACAAGTTGCAGTGAAGGGAAGTCCAACTAGAAAAAAAGGGAAAAAATCTTTACAGTTGAGGATGAAGAACAGGTGCAGGTTGCCCCAAGAGGCTGTACGATCTCCTTCTGTGGAGATACTCAGACTTGACTGAACGAGACCCTGAGGAAAACCTTTGCAGAGTTGATGCTGTCCCTGCTCTGAGCCGGTGGTGGGACCAGAGAGATGCCCCAGACCTGACCTCTATGGGTCCCTTCCAAATTCAACTGTTCTGAACATGGTGCTTCAGAAACCCTGTGAAACAACGGCTTTGGTTGTTTACAGAAATACAAAGTGTCCGCAGCTTGTCTTGATAATGGTGTTTAGCCTGCAGGACACGGACGGGGATGGATGTAATGAACGCTGACACTCTAATTCCCTTTGAATGTGCCCACCTCTTACCGTGGCATGGCCTGCGTGCCTTTGTCATTTACTGTCCAAGACAGTGAACACATTTTCTTCTAACGAATTTTTCTAAATTGTGTCTAAATGGTTTGCACGCTGTTCCCATAACTGAGAGGTCATTTTATTTCCACGTTCTTTTGATCAGCAGTTACAGAGCAAACGCGCTCTCCCAGACTGGGGATGGCACCTTTTGGCTTGTCCCCTCAGTGCCAGGAAAGCCACGTTGCTGCAGATGGAAACTCCCTGCTGCCCGCGACTGTTTGATACCGGGTTTGGTAGTGATTGTCATGCGGCAGTTTTCCTTGGCTTCATCGATCCACGTGCTTTAGAGAGGAAATGCATCGGCTGCCGGTTCATGGCGAGACACAGAGGGTGAGACAAGGAGAGAGCTGGTATTTTTTATGCGCATGCGATTGGGTCCTCTCTGGTTTGACCTTATCAGTTTGGGGGACCTCGGGAAACAGGCGCTTTCGCTGGTAAACAGATTGTTAACCCTCGAGTACACATTGTTCGGAGAGGATAAGTGTGAAGCAGGCTTTTCCACAGCAATTCACAGTGCTACTTGGAAACCTTCACCCTCGGCGGTGCACCAAGCTCCCCGCTGCGCTCACAGCCACTACAGCGAGCGCTGTACGAACCCCAGACTCGCCATATTCTCCCCACAAACGCGCCGCCGTTGGCATCCGAAGCGGAAAAACCTGCTGCAGGGCGGGGAACAGCAGCAGCGGGAGAGGAGAGAGGGGCGGCCGAGCGCGCCCCCCGCCCGGCACCTGCAAGGGGCCTTCGCTCGCTCCTCTGCTCCTGCCCCCGAGCAAACCCGCCGGCTCCGGGGCCGTGCTGCGCCCCGGGCTTGCCCCGGAGCACAGCGGGAGACGGGCGAGGAGCGCCGGTCGGTGGCGACCCTCTTGCCTCAGCTCGATGGAACAACCCACCGCCCCTGCCCAACCCGCCGCAGACCCCCCGCCCCGGCTCCCCCTCCCCGCCCCACGGCGGCCTGCGCGCCCCCCTCGCCGGCAGCTCGTGCCCTGCCTCCCGCGGCGGCCCGCCGCTGACGTCAGCGCCGCGCGGCCCACCCCGCCCCCGGCGGCCGCCCGCTCCCGCCAAAGCCGAGCCGGGCAGCGGGCGGGGCGGGGCGGGGCGGCGGGGGTGGGCGGGGCGGGGCGGGGCCGGAGGGCGGCCGGGCCGGCGGGAAACTTCTGCGGGTTCAGCACCACAGACAGGGCGGGCGCGGCGCCGCCGCCCGGTATGCGCGCCCCGCCGCCCCACCGCCCCGCCGCCCCCGCTCACCGCCTCTGCCCCCGCACAGCCACCGCGTCCCGGGCGGCCATGGAAATAGCGGCGGCCCTGAACGAGAGCGCGGCGGTCGCCCCCCGGCTGCCGGCCGGCGGCGGCGGCAACGCTTCGCTGGAGCTGTCGTCGCGGCCCCCCGCGCCCGCCGCCCTCAACCCCTGGGACGTGATGCTCTGCGTCTCCGGCACCGCCATCGCCTGCGAGAACGCCCTGGTGGTGGCCATCATCTGCTACTCGCCCACCCTGCGCACCCCCATGTTCGTGCTGGTGGGCAGCCTGGCCACAGCCGACCTCCTGGCCGGCCTCGGCCTCATCCTCAACTTCGTTTTCCAGTACGTGATCCGCTCCGAGACAGTCAGCCTGCTCACGGTGGGCTTCCTCGTCGCCTCCTTTGCCGCCTCCGTGAGCAGCTTGCTGGCCATCACGGTCGATCGCTACCTCTCCCTCTACAACGCCCTCACCTACTACTCGGAGAGGACAGTTCTCTGCATCCACACCATGCTGGCGGGCGCCTGGGGGGTCTCCCTCTGCCTGGGGCTGCTGCCCGTCCTGGGCTGGAACTGCCTCGATGACCGTGCCTCCTGCAGCGTTGTCAGACCCTTGACCAAGAGCAACGTGACGCTGCTGTCTGCCTCTTTCTTTCTCATTTTCCTCATCATGCTCCATCTCTACATCGAGATCTGCAAGATCGTTTGCAGACATGCCCACCAGATAGCTCTCCAGCAGCACTTTCTGACTGCTTCGCACTATGTCGCCACCAAAAAGGGAGTCTCTACCCTCGCTATAATCCTGGGGACTTTCGGGGCCAGCTGGCTGCCTTTTGCCATCTACTGTGTAGTGGGGGATCCCAACTACCCTTCCGTGTACACGTACGCCACGCTTCTACCTGCTACCTACAACTCAATGATCAACCCCATCATTTACGCCTACAGAAACCAGGAAATCCAGAGGTCCATGTGGGTGCTACTCTGTGGCTGCTTTCAGTCTAAAGTGTCTTTTCGCTCCCGGTCCCCCAGCGATGTCTGAGGGACTTTTCTCTCTGTCGTACCACACCAAGTGACAATCTACCCAGTGTACTATTACAGTGCCTGTTCTAAACTTCAAACTACATCGTGAAGTCTTTGGAAACATGCCTAAGTATTAGCACTTTATACATGCTTGTATCTCTGAAAGTGGTTTGGGGTATGGAGTTTTGGGTTCCGTGACAACAACAACAACAACAAAGTGGTTGTATATAAATTTGCACATCACATTTGTAAAGTGAAGACATTCCGATACTGCTTAATTATAGCACCTTATTTCTAGCTGCTGATCTGCCAAAACAGTGTTGCCTTTCTGAAGGGCAGAGAGAAGGAAAGTGGTATTTGTGTTGTATTTGTAAGTGTGTGTGTGTTGCGGGGGGGGGTATGTATGTACGTATGTATGTGTGTCTGTCTGTGTGTATCTATACTTTGCTGCACAATATTGATAAATTATAACATTTTGTATACAAATAAAAACATTTAAGATGTAACATAAGTTTGTGTGTTTAGACGCTTTTAGAAATAAGAGAGCTGGCAAATTTGCCAATTGAGCAAAGTCCCTTTGTTTGCTTTTGAAATCTCCCCGTGTAATTCTGCCTAAAGAGATCATCATTCACTATGGAGATGAAATAGTGCACCAAGAAAGGCACCTTCTTGCTTGCTTGTTTGTTTGCTCTCTTCTTTACTCTTCTTTTGTCTTCTGGCAAAGAGAGAGTAATGAAGAGCACAAACTCCTTTTCTTTCTCCAGCAACCAAAGAAACAAAAAGCCCAGTCAAATAGGCTGCTAATTACAGTTATTCGCCAGGTTTCCAGTACCTTTCACCTTCAAGTTTTAAGTTAGCCCTTGATGATAATGTTCCATTAAAAAGTTATCAATCAGACTGGGGGGAAAAATCAGGCTCTAAACTCAGCTCTTTTTTTTCCTCTTTTAATCTAACACTGGAGGGGAAAAAAAAGAAAAACTGACAGTCTTCTTTCCTAAAAGCCTGTAAAATGCCACAATAAATTGACTTTCCTTATCATCTGCAGTTCTGAGGGGAACCTGAATTGTTTCTCCCCGTTCCTTTTTTTGGACTGTGTGCTGTAGAAAAATCATTTAAGTGCATCTTTGCTGTCTGCTGGTCTCGGAGCAGTATACAGTTTTCTGATAATCCCACAGTTTAGTGGCTTCAAAGTGCCCATCAGAGGTCAATGTTGTTTAGAGTTCAGAAACACTTCTTCACTCAGGTTCAGATTCACCAGCGACTGATTTATTTAGAGCAATACCACACAGAGAAGATTTCAAAAGCAGTGCTGCTGCTTGTTTACTTGTAGCTATGCTACATTTACATTCTGGTTATGTTATAGTTTATCACTATCATTTCAATTTGTATTTAAGGGCTGAAACAGATGACTTTCATGTGCATAGTACCATATGAAAAGTTTGGACTAACGTGTTTCCCAGCTTATGACTGGGCAATGCATCAAGCATTTGCCTGCTGGAGCAGCTTGGGCCACAAGGATCCAACGAGACTCAGCAAGGCTGTGACTCAGTAATGCTGTATTTATGTGAGTACAAGTATTATTAAAACCAGTATCATTTCACTGATAATACAAAGATATTTCATTTTAAGTGCTATCTGACCAGAAAACTGTATTCCAGACTCTGGTAGCCCCATAATTTTTATCAATTCTAATAATCACAAACGTGACGTTGTAATTGATTAATACCTTCAGGCATGTGGGTATTCATCAGGGTACTGTTGCAGTGATGGTACAAATATGATTTAAACCAGATCTTATGATAGGTCAAAATGCTGCTCGGATTAAGAGCTCTAAAGTTGCTAGTGAGAAAGATTATTTTTTTCCCTCTTTTAAGCCCTCTGAAACAGTACGAGCTGAGAATTTTTCCTCTCATACACTACATCTAAGCTAGTAAATAAAAGAGGGCAAGGCCTGCCCTCGAGCCCCGTGGTCAGGTGGCACAGAGTATGCCTAAGCTCCTTTCCCCCTGCAAAGCCAGGGACCAAACTGCTGGCTGGAGCATCTTGGCCCTGCTCTAGTAACCTGCAAAGGCCCAGCCAAAGAGGCTGCATCACCCACAGTAGTAACTGCTGAGAGAAAAGACCAGCGAGTGCCTTGTCCGGTGAAATCTGTGAAAACTTTCTGGTAAAACTGGAAAACTTGCCATCTGCTAGGCCTTATCTTGTAAATCTTTGTCATTCCTGCGTGAACTGCAGTAAAGCCGCAGGGCAGGATTGCCCTCGGTTCCCTTACTGAGTGTTTCCTGCAGGCAGCGCTCCATGGAGGGACGCAGGTCCTCACACCCCAGCACTGAACTTGCACCCAGGTCTGAGATGCTGAGTAGGAACTGAGTGGGCTCCTGGGAGCCCTGTACAGGCTCTGAAGACCAGTTTGGGCTGTAAAAGCTGCTAGGGGCAATTTCTCGTGTCTACTTTTAGACCCTGAAGTTTGGGAGGCCAAGTCTGCTACAGACCATCACTGATGCCCACCTCCCTCCATAACTCTGTTGGGAACTGAGCATCAGGGATTTTCAGCATAAATTCATTAAGCAGTGACAGCCTGTATAAAAGTTAGATATAGAAAACTTAGATGGATAGAATCCCACTTCTGTAGTAAACCACTTAATCCAGGAGAGAAAAGGACTTAGGCGAGTTACTTTTCCATTTTTAGCCCAACATGTTACTTGCTTTGTTTCTTTTTTTTTACTGTATGACGGCATTTTCAGTTTAGCACTTTCCCCAGTGATTTAGTGTACCTACAAAATAAAGCTGGATCTCTCCTGTTAAAAATGCGACACTTTTAAGGTATTTCTCTGAGCATTCTTCCCCTCTTCTAGGAAGAAAATCTGGGTTACAGTGGTCTTATCCATTCATTTTGTTGGGACAATATATATGTGTGGGTTTTTTTCTACATACCACATTCAGAAAGATTTTGCTGACTCACAATTTCTGGGAAAGACTAAGGCAAAAGAGGAGAGAGTATTTTGATGGTTTTTGGTTAGCCTTGAGAGTGAAATTGATGTCAACCCACTTGCAGTATAATATGACCTTTCATTTTCAAAGCGAGATCTGATCTGCAGGGATACCTGAGCAGAATAACATCAAGCAGGCTACACAATGTCTTGTCTCCCCAAATAACATCTCACTTTAGGAAAAGAGCTGCAGTTCCTGACAGAGGAAGTCCAGGAACAGTGTATAGCATGATGCTAATATTTTCCTTGCTGAGTTTTTTATCGAAACAGCAGATATTTATTTAAGAAAATGTTGTAAGATTTGCAGCATCTGGACCCACAAACTCCTCCTGTTGCCAGACGATGACACTTTTACCTTAGTCATGGAATGATTTGTGGAAGACAAAAATTCCTGGAGGCCCCATTGCCAGTCGCTGGGTAGTGCATCACCGTGACGCCCATGCAGTCCCAATGGGGGGCCAGCTAGGAGGACAATCATGTACTGTGTCTGATCTTGTATTTCCAAAAGTCAACGGGCAACTTTGCCTGCCTAGGAACTGCAGAACTGCAACAGAAACTACCATTACCACTGGTGAGCACGGATCTTTCGTTGTCCCTGCATGCCCATGTGCTCAATGGCTCTTATGTTCTCACGCCAGTGGTGCAGTCTGTGAGGGGAGAAAACACACACTGAGTTAGGTGCAAGGATCAGGCCCGGTGTTTGGGAATGATATATTACATGTAGCCTTTACTGAAAATAGAAATAAGATTTCCTGCTTTACCACCCTTAAAAAATCTTTGGCTTATTCTGAGGTAGATAAAATAATGCCAGTCTTGGTCTAAAGAGCTCCCAGCCTGCTCCCACTGAAGCCGGTGATGCTCTATCGCACATCAGCCAAGATAATGACAGTATCTCATTATAAAAAATTACCATTTTGAGGCAGGAAGTCCTTGGCCTCAGCTCCAATTTTCATTAGAAACTGAGGGTTTATTACTAACCTTGAAAACCTTACGGGACTTGCAGGGCCTCGAAAAGCCGGATCCTGGCAATTCGGCTTGCGTGAAGTACCTCTCTCTGTGATGAGCTCCCTCATTTCGGCAGGGGCAATTACAGAGCAAAGAGCACAGCTCTGGCGAGGAAGGCCTGGTCGGGAGCCGGGCTGAAAGCCCCCCTACACCCCTGCTTGATTTTCTGTGGGGTTTCTGCCGAAATCAGTAGTGTAACAGTGGAAACGAGACCGACCCCGCAGGCCGCTTTGTATGAGTCACTGTATATTAAAAAGCCAGCTGGATTCAAAATCACAGGTCAAACAAAACCTCTTTATTTAGCTAAGCAAACAAAAGGACAAAACACTTTTAAACCTGAAAAGTGAGTCTGTACATATTTTTATCAATGTAATGATCCACAGGCACTAAGTAACACCCAGCGAAGCACTACAAGCTCTAATCTCCATTCTGCCGCTCTCATTTTAAAAGGGTGAATTTTTTTAATGAGGCAAAAATAATTTCTGGTAGTGCAGCTGCTCCTAAGCTCTTCAGCTGGCTTTGGTGGTAGTGATTTAAAAAGAAAAAAAGACAAGGGGGAAACAAAAACACGTATTTTCTCCTTCTCATGAGGGAGACACACGACTCGGAGGGCAAGGAATGACCGAGCGGGTGAGACTCAGCTCTGCGTGGAGGATGAGCACATCTGAAGCTCACCTGAACCCCTGCTGGGTTTGCTTGTTTGAGGGATGCTCCCGAGTTGTGAGGTGTCTCCCCACTGCCTGGTCCTTATAGAGTGAACTCCTCCCTGGGACCTGCTGCAGCTGGAAGCTGATGGAGCAGCTCCTGAGCTGCTGTGTTTTGCTCAGGAGTGCCACATACGACTCCCCTGGGCAGAAAACTGACATGCCTTTCGCTGCCCACTTGATGTTTAAGCTCTTTCCTCTGACTACAGAAAGCTCTCCGAGGGAAAACATTCCCCCAGGGGCGGTTTCATTTATCGAGGGCAGTAACTCAGCATGGAAATAATCCAGCTGCTGCTGGGGCACCTGGAGATCTGTAAGCTCTGACTCAGCACTAACAGTAGATGGGGCAACTGGTTCAGCGGAGACAGGTCTGCTCGTGTCAGCTCCGTCTGCCGCAAAGAAATGACAGAAGGCAGCAGGAGCTGGGCCTGTGTGAACCGCATGAAGTTCAACAAGGCCAAGTGCAAGGTCCTGCACCTGTGTTGAGGCAATCCCAAGCACAAATACAGGCTGGGTGGAGAATGGATTGAGAGCAGCCCTGAGGAGAAGGATTTGGGGGTGATCGTTGATGAGAAGCTCAACATGAGCCGGCAGTGTGCACTTGCAGCCCAGAAGGCCAAGCATATCCTGGGCTGCATCAAAAGCAGCATGGCCAGCAGGTCGAGGGAGGTGATTCTACCCCTTTACTCTGCTCTCGTGAGACCCTACCTGGAGTACTGCATCCAGCTCTGGGGCCCCTAACATAAGAAAGACATGGAGCTGTTGGAGCGAGTCCAGAGGAGGGCCATGAAAATGATCAGCGGGCTGGAGCACCTCTCCTATGAAGACAGGCTGAGAGAGTTGGGGTTGTTCAGCCCGGAGAAGAGAAAGCTCTGGGGAGACCTTCTAGCAGCCTTCCAGTACCTGAAGGGGGCCTACAGAAAAGCTGGAGAGGGACTTTTTACAAGGGCATGTAGTGATAGGACGAGGGGTAATGGTTTTAAACTGCAAGAGGGTAGATTTAGATTAGATATTAGGAAGAAATTCTTTACTGTGAGGGTGGTGAGACACTGGCACAGGTTGCCCAGAGAAGCTGTGGATGCCCCCTCTCTGGCAGTGTTCAAGGCCAGGTTGGATGGGGCTCTGAGCAACCTGGTCTAGTGGAAAGGTGTCCCTGCCTGTGGCAGGGGGTTTGGAACCTGATGATCTTTAAGGTCCCTTCCAACCCAAACCATTCTATGATTCTATGAGCTGAAGCAACGGTGTGGTCTCTGTGCAGGGTCCACACATTACAGCAAAGCCGGATAGTGAAGGGGGTTTTCCAGCAGATTCCCAGCAGAATCCTATTCTTTTTTTATCACTCCACTTTGTTGGCATCATAATACAAGTGGTGGGAGAGAAAGAGCAAGAGAAATAACTGCATTAGGGGAAGAGCGCAGTGGTTCAAGGTGGCAGGCACAACATGGAAACAGCTCCTCCAGCAGGTACCTCGGATACATCAGCTGAATGTGCTGCGCCCTTCCAGCAATGGATTGGTGCTGCACACAAGAAAAAAGACTTAAAACATTTCTTCATTGCAGTATGGTTTGTTATCACCAATCCTAGACCCCTCAGGTGGACAACTGCAAGTGCAGGCAGATCCCTTGAGCTGCCCAACCTACCGCACAGCCTTGTGAGGGAATAAAAGATAGTCCAGATCCACCTTCCCACCCTACTTTTGAACACAATTAAACTTCTAGCTGCAAGCCAACATGCCTCTTTCATCCCCTGCTGCCCTCTGTGCCCCTGACACAAGGTGCTGGGTCAGAGCATCTTTGCACTGTCCCTTGCGCCTTCCCCTGCAGCACCGGCTTTCTCTTCACCCAGACAGGACCAGAGCGGGAGCTGGGTGCTGCACCCACCATCGCCCCCTGCACCTGAGCACAGCCAGCCTCGGTTACTCCATGCTCCTTGCTGTTTTCCTTAAAAAGCACATGCTTTCCTTCATTTTCAAACAAAGGAGCCTGTGTTTCTATCAATCATGCATGTTTGGGTCCAGAGCAGGAATATTTAGCATCCAGTTATGGTGCATTAGACGCATGAAAAAGACCAAAACCATTAAAAAAAGAAAGAAAAATTATAATGTCCTAATGGTACAGAAGCCAAGACATCATCAATGTCTTTTCTACATCCTATTCGTTTGCTGTTTTTTCCTTGTCTTTCCGTGTGCTTTATGTCACCCACACCAATGGACCGCTGCACTACTGTGTTACCTGACACAAGCTCTGGTTCATGCCTCCAGGTCTCCGGAAAGCTGCACCTTGTTGTGCGTCTTTCGGTTACTGGAGCATCTCCTGAAGGTGCTGTTTCCTACAGCAGAGTGAGATGACACGAGCTTGCTCAGTCTTACTCACAGCTGGGCACAGCGTCAGAACCTGGCTGATGAGGAAAATACCTGGGAAAATATCTGCCAACATTTGACTGCACTTTGGTTCCCAGATTTTACCAGTTGCTGGTGCCCACAGGCATTACAGAAGATGTTGAATGGAACCAGCAAATCTGAGTAACTGCTAAGGGAACTTTTTTCCAAGTGGAGCTGTATTTCTCTACACATACATTTCTTTATATGTAAGTAAATAGGAATTACAGTTCTGTAATCAAGAAAAAGAAGCAATACTGTGTGAACTGAGCTTCTGATTCTGAGTTTATCCACCTCTCCAGCTTTACTCAGAAAGGAAAGAGGATTCCTCATTTTCCTTGGTTAGTGTGTAAAATCCGTATGATGGCAGATTTTTAAAGATGTGTCAGCACTTAAAAGTGAGAATTAGATGCTTAGGATCTGAATTAGGAAAAGGACTTAAGCACCCATATTCCTAAAGGTGGGCCCCTCAGCAATCTTGCTTACTGACTGGACCTACAACTACCAAATCAAGCGGCTGCTTTACATTTTTATCCTCCTTGCCATGATAGCCGAGCAGCAGCATGTACACAGGGTACTTTGCTTTCCCACAGCCCAAGCAGCCTGGGAAGCTGCTTTTTGCCCCTAAACTTGGTGGGGACTGAGGAGCTCTGTGCCCTTACACCTGTGTTTCCCACATGGCTCCGTTTGGTAGGAAAGCACGGGAACACCATGTGGGATAAGAACAATCCAGGGTTTTTGTCTCTGCGCTGGCCAGTGTTTCCACAGGCTTACATTTGCTCCAGCAGAGGAAGGGGCTGAGCCCAGGATATTGGCAGAGAGGGTTTTTTTATACAACGAAGGTTTATCAGCACTGTTGAAAACACTTGTTTCTCTAACACAGAGCGTTTTGGCTCAATGACAAAGGGACAGCAGGGGCAGGCTGGCTGCGATGCTTCAGGCACAGGGGCTGGATGGGGTCAGGAGGAGGCAAATTGGCTCTGGAGGAAGGAAAGAAATTCTGAGCTGGGGGAATATTCTCATGCTTTTTTCCTGCTACTCACTGTCTAACTCCTGGCTGGTTTAAAACAAAGTTGTTTTTCCTGGGAAATATTTTCTCCAAGTGGCCTGCTTGTTGTGTGGTTGCTTCAGTTTGTACCTTAACTGAAAGACTGAGATTTTTGGGGGGAAAGTTTGTAAAAATTTTAAAAATCAGCTTGAACCTTCTGTCTTTTTTTGAGATACGATGTATTTTGTATGGATCAGTACTCATTTCCTCACAGACAAGATGATGGCATGCAGATTAATAATGACATTTAAAACCAAGGCAGAAGGAGAGGCTCTGGAAACATTCTCCAAGATGGAGATAGTTTAAATAAAGGTTGAGTCTCCTATAATATGTAATTAGATCTATGACACACTTTGAATGACTGATTTTTTTTAATCATCACCTTCAGTGACACGTTATCCTTTGCATCACAGTGAGATAATGTGATTGTATACCTGCAGGCAGATATAATTTGTCGCTTCTAGTTGTTGCTGATTTTATAGAAAGAAGTGCATCTAGGTAATACTAAGATGTTGTCAAAAGAAGTCTCTTCTGTTGGAAATTGAATGTATCAGTAAATATGGGGACATTGCTGCTTCCAAATATCAGTCTCTGACTTTTGATACTGTGCTGATTTTTCTTAATCAGTAGGAAGTTAGGTTTTTCTAAAGTGTTTATCATTTTTCCAAGCAGTGGTGTATTGGGTTTTAAATGTCATTGTGCAGTGGCAAATACGGAAAATGGGAGACAAATAAGTTGCGGGCTCCATCTTTCTGTACACTTGCTGCTCTATAAATGGCTCAAAGAAAATAATAAAGTTGATGATTGATTGAATTACGCTGTCAAAATAAACACGCCAGAAAGCCTTTTGCGGGGAGAGTTTGGGGATGAGGTGTGATCTGCGCGCCAAGCATAAACCCAAGGCTTTGAGCAGCTTTCCAACTTGACATGGCTGAAGATGGACTCCTTTGTCCTGGGGATCTGAGCTGCTCCGTGGCAGTCAAAGACCGTCACATGGGAGACAGGCATTTGCAGAGCAATCCATTGCATGAGGCCTCGCTTAGAACACTGGAATAGTGAGCCCTAAGAGTAATCAGATGCTGCCTACTCATGAACGAGAACAGCTAATTGCAATATGTTCATTTGAAATGAAATTGGAGAGATTAGCACACTTTGCTGTAGTTCTGTGCTGTCAGACAGCATCAGTTCCACAGGAGATGCATTTGCGGGAAATAAAGACTCTGTGAAGAACCACAACTCTCCCAGCCCTATTTAGGTAAGTACCCCGGCTGCTAGCTTATCTGCTGAAACCCAGCACTACGTTAGCAGTACGCAGCGTTTATTGTGTCACTGAGAACATCTCTGACTTTCTTCTTTCATAAGACATTTTTAGAAGTTAGGAAAGGCTCTGGCTCTGCCTTCATCATCATTAAAACTGGGACCTTTTACCCAACCGGAGCATGTCCATAGTATTGGTCAGATCCATAAAAGCTTTCTAATAATACTCTTTCATCCTGCCATGCTTGGTCTGAAATGGGCACTTGTTACTCTGAACAGGCAGAAACATGCTGAATGTGTCTGATTCTTGACTTGGCAACGTCAATGCAACTTCTCCATCATGCAGGCAGCAGAACTGGTATTCTGCCCAACCAGTTGCTTATCCCATTTGCCAGCCAAGCTACGTGGCTGTGTTTCCACCTCTCCAGTGATTCCCTGGTGCCTCAGCCAGTGCTGAGCAGGGCACGAGCCCCCTGACCCCCAGTCCCCATTTTATCCCTACCACAAACTGAGGAGTGTGTTGGTGGCACTCGGTGCTGTGGGTTCTCCCCGCTTCTCATGAGTATGGCATACCACTGGACAGTTCAAGACATGGAAGGTGTCTTATCCCACTCTGTGAAGCATCCTTGCATAGTAACAGGTGAGAGCTGGATACCTGTATGAAAATCTGTGCTTTGTAATCCTCCTCTTGTGCAAGGCAGAAAATGATGATATGAGAAAATGACGTAGCAGTGAAATTTGCTTGGGAGCTACCAAAGAACACCAGAAAAGTCATTTTGCTCCTTGAATGAGGTGTTTGCGTGCAATACATGGATAGGATGCACGTCTTCTGTTCCCATTTTGGGAGCATCCAGATGTGTCTGTTATCCCTATTGCCCTCTCTTCTTGCTCTGACACCCCTTTCACCTTCATTTCTGTCCCAGAGGTTGCCTTTCCTTCTCACTTCCCTGAAGGCACTGTGAAAATGTCAGGTTTCCTGCTCTTAGTATGAACTACCTTTCCTCAAACTCATCTCCATTTTCCTCTCTTTTCGGATAGTGCTACCACTTCTCTCGGAGGGGTTTCACGTGTAAGGAGTTGGGTGGATGTCACCTTGGAGGGGACTGCTCCCTCTAACACTTCTGTGCCGCTTCTACTCTTGCTACACCCAGGAAAACCGCAACTGAGAGGAATCTGTGGGCCAGTCTGGCGAAGATGCAAACAAACATGCCAGACTGTCAGATCTGCAGCTTGCTTTGTCTCCTAGTGCTCCTCAGAAAGATCTCTAAGTTACTGGTGGAGTCTATTCTCTGTCTCTTGAAAGTCACCTACCACCAGAGGTGAAAAGACACAACAGGAGTGGTATTTTGCACAATACCCAGCATGTTACATCCTTAAGGTCTTCAGAGCAAGCACTGAAGGCTTAGCCCGCCTCACCGTTACATGCTGATTTGCGGCCAGGATAATCCTAAAGCGCATGCTGTGTCATTGGGCTACCTGAAGGAGATCTTCAAGATCTGCCTTCGGGGTGTGATAGGCAGGGCAATGCCCTGTGGATCATTTTTTCCAGGTGCCAGGGTAGGATCAGAACAGATGAATGCACGTGAACTCGTGGAGTCCTGCTTACAGAGCACAGCCAACACGCGGGCACATTCAGGTTGGTCTAAAAACACACCACGAGCTGCTTTTGCACATATTGGAGGGGTCAGTCAGACCCTTTGGTGGAGGTAAATGCTCTCCCCTTGTAGCAGCACTTCTGCTGACAGCTCCCTCTTAATATTAATCGGCTGCCCAGCTGCTTTTTCAGGAGGCAGAGGGGAGGGGGCAAATCGGGCAGGACGGGGAGGGTAACCCATCTCCGGGCAGCCAGCTCTGCCACAAGCCCTTCCACAGGTCCCTCGGGGAGGAGGGTGTCTTGTCTCTCCCACTTGGGTGACACAAACCCTGAGTCTGGGGCAGGAGGTGGTTGGTGGCTGGTGCCGTGCTGCTCAGGGACTCCCTGCCCACGGAGACACCAGTGCGGGCAGGGGCAGGCAGCGGGGGTGGGAGGATGGCTCACTCTGTCTTGCTGCCTGTCATAGAGGCTCCATTCACGGTCTGTAATTTGCTGGCTGTCTTAATCAGAAGCAGAGACTTTACCTCCTTGAACATAACACCCACAGGCAATAAAAGTATCTTTTAAACAACCTAAGCCAGCTTTTACATCAGCTTCCCTTCGCTCCATCCCCAAGTGCCTTAATAAGACATTTACAGCTTTGTCTGTCCCGGTATCACCTCTGTTTGCTGCCACATAGAAGAGAAGTTGCTGCTCCTGTTTCTTAAGATTACTCTCAGGCGACCTCCCTTTAAAATTTATAACCATATAAATCCATAGCAACAACTTCTCGGCAGTTCCAGCACTTCGGGCTATCGATTGGCTGAGATGTGCTCACTGTGCTGTGGTTAACTGGGTCCATCTCCCCAGTTCACCCCAAGCAAAGGAGAGAGAACTATTGCTCAGCACAGTTTCCCATCAAGCTGCATTTGAAGAGCTGCTCGCACACCTCATCCGTCACATCATAGACGATTGTCTGTCTTTCTACAAGATCCTCTATGTGGTGACCCCGATAGTGGTGGTTTCTAACTTTTGAAAATGTTCCTTTGTAGAGACACACAGTGGAAACCTTTATGTTTTGTATTACTCTTCTTCTGCTTTTAATTGTTAAGGTCTGTAGATAAAGCAGACTTGGAGCTGATGATGCAGGCAGCGTTACCAGTGGATCTGCAGAGCCTGAGAGCATTTTTATTGCTTGTTTGTGCCTCTTCTCCCATTGTTGAGTTGATTTTGTTTCTTTTTCTTTCTACAAATATGACAGCTGCTTTATACAGATGTCCTTCATAACTACGGTGGAGGAAGAAAGCCTGACACAAACCCTAATTCTTCTGTATAACATCTCAAGAGCATTGAGCTAGTCCCATAGGCAAGGGAGGAGAGCGTGGTTTGGTGAAATTTTGCTGTAAAGTCCCCTGTGAGAGCAATCACTGGAGGTGTGCTGCCCGAGCAGGAGCATGTACTGAGTCATGTCTCACAGGTATCTGTCTCAGCCAAAGTGTGATTCAATTTTTTCATAAATGACTCGGGTGATGGAGCAGGGACAGTACTTACTCAGTGTGTAGCTGTCAGGCAGCTGGGAGGGGCTGCAGTTACCTTGGAGGACCAACTTGATGTTCAACATGATCTTATCAAGTCTGAAAGAGAGTCTGGGAAAAAAAAGGAGAGCACAGCAGCTCAGCAGGAAAATCAGCAGTGCAAATCCAGGATGGGGAGTGAGCAGCCATGTAGCAAACACATGGAGGAATATCATGACCTGGGCTTGGTCAACAGCATCAACTCACCATTTGTGAAGGGTCAGGGGAGCAACTCTAGTCTGTGCAAGCTGCTGTAAGAGTGGAAGGAAATCTTGTGCATCCGGCATCCACGGTTTGTAGAACAACGAATGACGGGCTTAAATGACAGCAAGGAAAGGTCAGGCTTGACACTGGAAAATTGCCAGCCACAAAGGAGCACTGGAACAATTTGTGTAAAGAGGTTGTGGGGACCTCCATCACTGGAAACCTCTTACAGCAAGTCGCAAACATCCACCGGAACAACATGGGAGAACAAGGCTGTCTCCACACAGAGTGACAAGTTGAATAAACCCTTGAGGTCTCTTCAACGCCATTTAGTATGTCACATATTTAGTATGTCATAGTCACATGTACTTCTTTAATTTGGTGTTTGCAACTACTTGAGTAGCAGGTAGTCAGATGCTACAGTTCTCTACCTTCTGTTTAGGCCAGACTTTGTGATTACTCTGTTATGTATTGCTGGCCTCCCAGGGCCAGCAATTCTTCTCCCGATTCATACAATGTCTAGACACCAAAATGGAGCCTGTACGAGCAGAATTGTTTATGAGTAAATACAGCGGGCTTTTTCCCTAAAATATTTCCTGCAGAGTGTCAGCATCTTCTAAATCAAGCATTGAACTCTGAGTTTGCATGTGTATATATATATACACATCTTTTTAAATCAAGTTTTCTTTTATTTGACTTCCTTGCCTGCAAGCCCATTGCTAGGAGGGAGTGCTATAAATACTGCCTCATGGTAGGAGGTGCTTTGGTACATTTCCTATAATGATTACACCCAGCTGACCTCCAAGTTGTTATAGAGAAATGACTGAAGTCGTCTGAGGACAGCTGTATGTGCAGGTACAAGATGTAGCGCTATTCTTTGAGACACTGTGCAAAAAGATTATGGAGTAAACCATCTTTCCTCTTTAGCTAAACCTGGGTTTGGAAACTGGTGACAAAAAAATCACAGTCCAGGAAAAATGTCCCAAGTAAAGTGATTTCCATGGAGGTGTTCTTTATTCCAAGTTACCTACAACTGCTAGTAGGGAAGGGTTATTGAACCACTGTGAACTCCTAGGACCTGACTGCCAGCCCCTGTTCGCTGCTGCTAATCTGAGCCTTTCCCATTGATACGGTATGAGCCAGGCAGAGCGAAGGGCCTCCAGTGAGCAGGGGCTGGTGCTAGCAAAAATAGCAGGGGGTGGAAGGAAATCTCCTTGAGATGCTCAGGTCTGTTGTACGTGCCCTGTAGCCGCTGGCATAGCACTATGGACTGCAAATTAAATCATAATGATGTGGATGCACAAATGGGGTCAAATTCTAGTCCATGTCATTAGGAGACAGCCATTAATTTTAATTAATGGTAATTGTAGTGTAATGGTGTCTGACAGCAGAATTAAGGTAGGTGTGCATGTGCATACGTGCACAAGTCAGTGTCTGCAACCTCAGAGGACAGACCTTATGGCTTTGACAGAAAGGTCAGGGTAGGAAGGATCTTAAGGGATCACAGGGTTCCCTTTCTGCTCAAGCCATCCAGGGAACCTGTGGAAACCAGCAGAAAATAATGCCATCCCTCTGACAAACTTTGGAAAAGTTCTGCTATGAGAAAACCAGAGTAAAGCAGAGAGTCTTCATGAAAGTTGGTCCCCAAAATTGCCAAACAACTCAACCAACTTCTGCAGCTGGTAAATACAAAGTAAATAAGAGAATCAATACGTAATAATGTAGCAAATAACAAGCTGACGAGTGAGAAGCTGCATGTGTTCATAGGGGATAGATCACATCAGACAAAATCAATAGGTGCCTTTGTCAAAGCTATAAGCTTGGTGATGACAGTAGACATTTGTCTAAATTCTAGTAACTTTCGACAAAGAACCCTATAGAAAACCTGGGGGGAGGCAATCTGTTCAGATGCTCATGCTGCTGAGTTTGAATTAGGTAAACTAACTTTGTTAATTAAAGAAAAGCCAAGAATTCAGTTTTCTGCACCCTCTGAGGGATGCTGCCAGGACACATTTTGAATAAGGATCAGGAGCCAGATGCTGTCCCACACCCACAGAGCTGTGTGGTGCACAGATCACCCCCCGCCCCCCAAACCCTGCTCATTCACTGCCCTAAATAATTGTTGAGTAAAAGCCTTTATATGGCTTAGAAGATCTGTGTGACAGAGTAAGTTCACTAAGACCAGCATCACTTGGGTACACCTTTCTAAGGACATGAGAGCCCCAGGACCATCCCATGGACAAACTGGGCAAAGAGATGCAGGTACTGAATGAAGGAAGAAAAGGCAGAAGGGTCCCTGGGCAGTGGAAATGGTGTGAGGAGGGTCACGGAGACACTTGATCTGGGGCAGGCAGGGCAGCGTGCGGCAGCAAGTGCCTGCGCAGACATGGCTGTTACCCGAAAAGGACATTTCTGCCATGGGTGCGGCTGGATACAAGGTTCACAGTGCCGGGTTTGCCGCAGGACTCCAAGTGTTGCGTCCTCAGCAATAGTAGGTTGACCAAGTCCCTCATACATGGTCCTGCTCCATGGCCAGGGTTTGGGTTAGGGTTATGGACTCGACTCGCTGGCCTTTCATTTCCGTCAGCACACATCTGTAATGCCCTCGCTCTGTGCCATCTCTGCTGCACGTACCCAGTGCTATTGGTAACTGGCTTTAAAATGGTCACGGCAAAGCACGTAGTGGTCATGTGTGATCAGCTGCCAAATAAAATATGTTACCCTCGTTGATATTTTCCCAGTTACCCTGGTTGATATTTTCCCAGAGCATTTACTTTTCTGTGAACATCAGGTTAATAAAGACGTTTAGCACAACCACGTGATTGCAATAAGAGTTCTTATCGCTTTATAGCTGGCTCTTCATGTTGGCTTTGCCTTGAGAAGAAGGGGAGGGGAGACTCTTACAGCATTTTCTTTCCGTACTATTAAAAATGTTCGTGTTAGAAAGGTATGTGACACAGGAATATGTGCAGTTACCAGCGACAGTAAAACTCTAATCCGCAGACAACCAGCCAAAAGAAAACTAGTAATTTAGCCAACATCATCGGCCTGATCTATTGCAGCCCATAAAAGGAAAATCTGTGCTCAAACAAGCTGCCGAAATCACAGGCACCGATACCTCAATATCCGGCTGCTGACAAAGGTACGGCTGCTGCTGTTTGCATGAAAACGTTTATGAGAGCGGGATCAGTTAATCCGTTTAGAGGGACGCAGGGGGCTGTTTGCCGTGCCAGCCATGTCTATTTCTGAGCAGGCCGCCTGCTCGGCTGCAGCCACGCGGCCCCGTGCTGCAGCTCAGCCCTGCTGCCGCTCGCCCTGGTTCACGGAAAGGGGCAGGACAGGCACAAACTGGGGAGTAACACCGGCACGTGGGCTGCCTTGTGGGGCAGCAGGCTCCGAATTTATACACACTCACTGGTTTCCTTCTGTGAAATAGCCCATTCTGCCCACGTGCCCAGCTCCGCGTGGGGAAGTGCCTCTGTGAGCCGGTCACCACGGACAAGCAGCTTCACCTGGATGGAGGTCGGGGCTTGTCCTGAGAATCTGAGATGCAGAGAGGTCTTGGTTTCATCCCTGCCATTCCCCATCTCCTTCCCACGGTGGAAAGAGCCACTCTGTGCGGGATGCTCCTCCCCAGCCCCAGGCATGCGTTAGGAGATGGGTATGGCAGTGATGAGTAAAAGCCTGTGGATTTCTTGGTGTGCTTGCCTGTAGGATGCTCGTTGTTTTAACCTGAGTGACGCTCTCGGGAAATGCCCCTATGGCAGCCCACCTGTCCTCAAAGACCTGATTAAAAAGACATGATTTCTTTCAATGTCTCCTGCCTACAGATGAAGCAGTTATTCAAAAATTCATTTGTAGACTTTAGTTTTCTTGAGTATTGCAAGTGTTTCCAGCTTTCCTGCTTTCCAGCGTTTCCACAGGAAAATAAAAGCCATTTCCCAGGCTGCTCCTCTGAAATCTGTGGGAGGTGCTGGCATTCTGCTTGTCACATCATCAGCTCCTCTATTTATGTGCTTAAACTAGGACCTAGGAGCTCCACTTTGGATATCTCCAGGCAGGACTATTTTTGTTCATGGCTGTGTTGTGCCTAATGCAGTGGGGGACCAGGATCCCATTTCCTGCCCCCAATACAAACACTTATGTGATGGTAACGATCCAGCACACCGTAAAACAATCCGCGTGTTGGTAGGAGCGTGTAAGTGTGTGCAGCACACGTATGCTCTACGTAACACCTGATACCTAGCAAAGATGCATACTTGGAGGTGAGCTCTGATGGCTGCCATCCCCCCCACTTCGCTTCCCTACCAACCTGAGGCCATGGTGAGGATGTGTAAGTAAAGCCCTGCGCAGCAAGGCTGGATGTAATGAATTCACAAATGTGTGACTGGCAATTATGTTACTTGCCAGGTGTAAGTGAAACTCCATGAGATGGAAACCCTGTCTTTAAGTATTTATAAAAAGATGATACCAACCTATTTGGGATTAAACCTTCCTTAAGGCCCCCTCGACTGTGCTGCGAAGGTCACAGCTTTACGGCAGGTAAGGGCCTCTGCAGATACACCATTTCGGTGCAGAGGAGTAGCTGTGTGTGAGCAGTGCTCCGCTCAACCTCAGGGAACAGCTCACTTACCCTACACCACGTGCCTTCTGCCGTTTCTGGCCGATCTACATTATTCAGTAATTAGCACTTGGGTGAATTCCCAGTGCCTTTTCCTGTACCTGAAGGCTGCTCTGCTGGGACCAGCAGCTCTCTGACCAGTTTACGTCAAGGTGTGGCCTCTGGCTCTGTTGCTCTTGTGCATTTAAATGCTGGCACCACCCCACCTGGCTTCATAGGAATATGAATACCTGAATCCTAGAGATTAACAGTGCTGGGCTATGTCTACCAAAAGGGCCATGTTCACAGTTTTTCATGAAAGCCTTTGGAAATGTCTCAGAAGATTCTTGAAATAAGAGACGAGTCTGTTTCCTATTGTTTTTCAGTGGTGCTGGAGGAGAGTGGCTTTGGCCAGTGCCCACCAACACCTGACCTTGGCTGTGGGGTAGCAGCATGGCTGCTTGTGCCCCTTCCCACAGCAGAGCTGGGTGGTTTTCCACTCAGGAACTTTCTGCAAGCAAGAGGAAATACTCTCTAACCAGCTATGCCCCACCAGCAGAAATGGCACTGGCAGTTCCCAATGACCCCTTGGGCTCCAAAGTGCTGTGGTTCCTTTTGGAAAAGAGATCTCAGGTTATCCAAAGTCATCTGGGTGCTTTTTTTTTTAAGTGCTCTCAGGATCCCTTGGAGCTGAACTGATCTGTGGCCTGCAGGAGGCTGAAGGTGGCACTTTGAGGGTGAGGAAATGCTTTGGGGTTTAGGAGCATTTTGTGCAGATAACAGGACATGGGCTGATTGATTAAATCCCCCAAAGGAGCAATATCTCTGCATCAAGGAAGAGCAGACGGGCGTCACTCCTACATCAGGCTGCTGCCTCCTGTAAAGGAAAGGTGGTGAGAGCTCTTGTTACAGGAACCAGCCTGGATTTACGTTCTCACTGTTTTTCCTGTGGTTTCTGGCCTTCCCAGTAGTTGAAGGAGACCGGGATGGCGGGGCTGTGACACCCACAGAATGGTTTGGGTTGTAAGGAACCTCTGGAGATCATCTAGTTCAACCCCCCACCAAAGCAGGTTCACCCACCCCAGCCTGCGTTGCAGCGGGCCCGGGGGGTGCATGGATTGGGGGATGTGGGTCTGATTGCTGTGCTGAGCCCCCTGCGGGTCCCTTCTCGGGGGTCCCCTGGGCTTCGTGCCACCCTTGGCGCAGAGCTGCTCACAGAGTGGTGGCAGTGCCCCCTCCCCTTTCCAAGATGACCAGAGGACAGGGATTTCTCCCTCGCTTTGGGGGCTCTTGCAGGACTCCTGCGGGGCTTGTTCCCCCATCCCCAGGTGGGCAGGAGGCTGGGGGGACCCCCACCACAGCCCCCGCTTGGGGCATCCAGCCCCCATCCCCTCGAGCAGGCAGGTCCCTGGTCCTGCAGCGAGCATCCCACAGGTGACACGGGTGACTTGGGAGCCTTCTCCTTTGGTGTGCATGTTCGCTGGGGCTGGGGTGACCAGCACAGCTCGGGTGAGACCCTGGGATGCTGCTCCGGCTGCTGCAGGCAATTTGCTGCTGTTTTGCTACCTCTTTTATCTCCTTCCCGTCTTTAAAAAAAAAATAAAGAAAAAAAAAGGGAAAGAAAAGAAGGGGAGAGCTAAAAATAGGAATAAGTGGCGAATGGAAAGTATGAGACGCCAAACGTGGGCCTTGAAAGCAAAAGTAATACAAATTGCTTCTTTTCTCTTGAAAAGAGCACTTGGGCTGGGTGAGGGGCAGCTCTGCCCGGCCCGGCCCCGCCGCCGCCGCCGCCGCTGCCGGGCTCCGCACCGCGGGGAGACGCCGCCACCTCCCGGCGCAGCTCCGGCGGCTGCCGCCCGGCAAGGATCGGGGGAGCGCTTGAGGCATCGGGGTTTGTTTGGTGCGTGGGAAACACCGTCACCCAGGTGGCTTTCAGCACGGCCTGGAGGGGTTTATGGTTGGCCGCGGGGGCAGCCAGCGCGGGGGTAAAGCAAAGCCGCACACGCCGTCTCCAGGCACCAACGGCACAGAAATTGTACGTGATCTGCATTCTGCTGATGTACAGTGACTGATCAACGTTATCTGATGGTGGGTGTGAGTGGAACAACAGCGGCAGACAGGGAAGAAGCAGCCTTTCCATAGCAAACAGCGAAAAGGAAAGCAGCATTTTTAATTATATTTATTTCATGATGATTACATTTTAATTATTATTCTTGCACCGAAGGAAGGCAGAGAAATAAGGTGGTAGATGTGGCGATGAATAGCTCTTACTGGTCAGTGCAAAGCGGCGTATATCGTTCTTCTAAAGGCTTATGACCTGCAAAGGGAGAAGGAAAAGTTCAGAAATCCAAAGGGTGGCCATGCTGCACAGGCAGGTAAAAGTCTGCTGGTGGGTCCACCTGCCCGCCTTCAGCTCTCCCTGTGCAAAACAGAAAGGCTAAAACATCCCCGCTGACGTTATGGCAGGAATGGGGACCAGTTCTGAAGACACCTTCCCAGGAGTGGGGCTGCTCATTGCAGCGAGTGGGGCACGGAGTCAGGGTGTTTCATCTGCTGGGGCACTTGGGAACAGCCGAGGATCTGATTTTGCATCTGGGAGGGGGATCTCTACTAGCAAGGGCGAAAATGTGGACTGAAGGTACAGCATTGCCCTATGGTCGGGCTGGGGGAGCCACCATTGCTGGTACCGACCAAGGGGACACAGTGCTTTTCTGCAGGCTCCCATGGGGTGCTGGTGGTGCCAACCCTCCATCCCAGAGCCTGGATGCAGCCCTGCACTATCCCATGATGGGGACAATGCTCATATGCACTGCAAGTACCACCCTGAACCATCCTTGATGGATTTGGTGGGTGCTGCTTGCCCCTGCTTCTCTGTGCTGCCTTCCCCAGGGGCCACGGGCAGGCAGGGCTGGTGCAGAGGGCTGTCATTTGTGCTGATAATTACAGCGCTTTCCCTCTCTCTCCCTTTCATCTATTAGATAAAGTGATTGCAGCTGGAAGATCCCAGCCAGCACCTGTGGGAGCGGTGGCAGACGCGGAGCACCGAGCCGCCGGCCACGCTTCTGAGCCTGCTCCGACACAGGGTGATATTTTTGGATGCAAACCCCAGCAACCTGCTTCTCACTTAAGAGGGTGTAGAAATGTATTTTAAGAATAAATGCAGCGAGCAGTCAGCATGCTGCCCAGGCACAATGGGGATGGCCGTGCTCTCCAGCCAGGCAGGGAGGCAGCCGGGGACAGCAGGAGCACGGCCCGGCTCCCCATCTCTCCATTACAGAGAGAGCAGGGGCTGAAATTTCACTCCAGCAATGCTAAGAATAATACATATGATCAAAAGGCCTGTTTCGTCTCCAGGGATTGTGAGTCTGCTGAAGGTTTGCTGTAGGAAAGAAGAGAAGAGCTGTTTTGGAAAGGCTTGAGTGGCTGAGAAACAGTGGCGATGCGCTGCTCAGTTTTTTGATACCTTTCTGTCAAAGGCAGCCTGGGGTTTGCTAACCAGCTTTGAATGTTTTAAAGCGTGATGCTCGTTAAAACTGAAGCTTTGCAAGGACCTTTTGTTGCACTTAATGGGAAGAAGTGCTTTTAGGGGCATTTTGAGCACAAATGAATCAATACATCCACTTACCTCCATCTGACGGACGGGGGTGAAAGCGGAAAAGGGGCAGACTGAGGGGGCTGTGAGCTGGAGGAGCAAGGAGCCACCTCCACATGCCCCCGCTTGTGCTCACGGGTGTTTTATTGGGCCCAGCCCCTGCTGCGACCCCAGTAAAGGCAGCCGCAAGTGCAGGTGAGGGCTGCAGTTGTGGGGATGTGAACTGGGTGCTGAAGAGCAGCACAGAAGTGGCAGCAGGCAGCGATGGACCCACTCGTGGCTCGCTGCCGGCTCCTTCCCGATGCCATCCCGGTCTGTGCAGAGCTCTGCTTCCTTTCATGTAATCAACAAATTAGGTTCTGTAATTTACCTTACAAACAAAACGCTCATACGCTCGCTCCCTTTTTTTTTTTTTTTAAGAATTTTAGCAAGCAAACAGCGGGAGACCAAAGAATTAAAGCCACAAAGTAATCTGCATCTAGTCAGTAATTACCATGAATGAAACCCTCCTTCAGTTCAGCTGGTTATTATTTCCCTGATAATGTGATTCTCTGTGCTGACAAAACTCGGAAATGCTCATTTTCACCAGAATGGCAGATCATCTCCCGCTGTGAATATAATACTGTATCAAGCAGTTTAGTGACCGCATAAATCCAGCTAATGAAATTTATATAGAGTATAAGGACTACTAAATTTTTGGGGGAAAATGCAAAAGTAATTGCTCCCATGTGTGTTGGGAGGCTATTTTGCCAGCAGACTCCTGTTAAACTCCTCCTTAGAGGTGTCACTGACCGTGCCAGTGCTGGGAGTTGACGTGGGTGGCGGCAGGGGCTCCAGCAGGATTTTTGTTTAGCCTGAACACGGGGGTGACGGCCACGTGTGGCTGCAGCCACGTGAACCCCTTCAGTTTGCCCCTGTGGGACCTGCTCAGGCCTTGTGGCAGAGGGCACCGTGGCCACTTGGCCCCAGTGATCCCAAAAATGTCTCCCTGTTGCGGGGGGGTGTGAAGTCAGCCTTGCCGCGGCTGTGGGAGCCGGGCTGGCTGTACCCCATGCTTGCAGGGTCCTCTGGAGACCCTCACACGCCCAGATTTTGCAAGCTGCAGAGATGTGGCAAGTCAGTGGAAGGTTTCAAAAACCAAAGAGTCATCCAAGCCTGGCCTGAAAACCCCTGGGATTTAGGGTTGTAACGTTTCCGTGTGACCTTAGAGATCTCCATCAGAGACATCTACAGAGAGTGACCTGCAGGAGGAGCCGCCTGGGACCCCAGGTGTATTCAGTTGCTCCCAAAGCTGGGCTCTCCCTGCAAGGGGGGACAAGGGCTGGGTCACTGCTTTCTACCTCTGATTCATCCAAAGGTGAATCATTGGCACTGAAACTCCTCCCGGCCAGCGCTGGAGCAGCAGCAGCCATGCAGAGAACAAAGTATAGGGAAGCAAAGGAGTCATCCTAATGTCTTCTTCTAATTAATCACCCCTGAATTACTGCCAGGAATCCCGCTGGCCAGCAAACGATGCTGGCTGGTGGGCAACACCTGTCCCATTAGGGAGCATTGGTAACTTCTTTGTGCTTTTAAAACCCAGAAGATACATCCCTCTCCAGGGCTCAGTGAGCGAGGGCAGCCCCCAGGCTGGGCTGTTTGATGGTCCCCTGCATCCCTCCACGTGTTGGCCACGTGTCCTGCTGGTGATGCTTGCAACTGGTTTTAGCAGTTGCCAAAAAGCCACCGGGAAAATTCAGCCTACGCCGTTTGCTGGGCACAAAGGGACAGTGCTAAAGCTACACCAGCATATCAACACCAGGGCTGCGTGCTGCTTTCTCGTGAGGTTAGAAATCTTGGGCAGTTTGCTGGAGTTATTTCTGGCTAGTACTGAAAAGCAAAATCAAGCTGTGATAATACATCACCGAGCGTGGGGTCTTGCTCCATGGGAGCGATGCGGGGGACCCCAGGGAGTCTTGTGCTGAGATTTTAAAATTGTGGTGAAGAAAATGCCTCGCAGAGGAGTGGAGGTGGCTAAAATGCAGCACTGAAGGGAGATAATTTTTGAAGCTTTTCTTGGAGTGATAATTCCATGAAATATTGTATTTAAACAACACAGGTTTTGCAATAACAAACACTCTGTCATTAAAGGCACTAAAATGGTGGGGATGGAAAATGGAAACAACCTGTCTGTTGGGGCCCTCAGCTATCCTGTGTCTGCAAGTGCATCTATTGAATCATCAGAGAAAGAAATGTAAGGAGGGGAATATTCAGCCTTGTTTGTTGAGAGACCCTTGATACCTGCTCGGATCCGTACCTGGATGTTTCTAATTGCCAAAAGGAAGGTGGTTGGAGCAACTGCCCAGAGCTTGCGAATCCTCTGAAAATAAGGATTTTGAAGAAATAGGACGGATGCAATTTTTTTTCAGAGGCTGTTACTGATGCTGCTGCCAGGGGCTGCCGTCAGTCAGGGAGTGCAAGTGAAGACTAAGGCGGCAGAACCCATTCTCCAGGCGAAGGGGTTAGCAGTGTGGGGGAACACATCTGCTCGCAGCATGGCAGGGATCAAAGGAAAACCAATGGCTGTGCAGTATCAGCTTCGTCGCTCCAAGGGGAACGGGATGGGCTGTGCAGCTGCAGCAGGGTCTGCTCCGTACCCCAGCGCCCATTTCCCGGAGCTTGTCCGTGTGTCCTCTTCTAGCAGCAGCTGGGATGGGGCTGGGGGTCCCGTCCCCTGCCTGCCCCCTTGCAGCTGTCTGGTGCTGTGCTGCCAGATATTCATTAAGCCTTCAGAGCTGACAGACAGGTTGCTCACGGGAGCGCTCGCTGGACACGTGCTGTCAAAAAGCAGGTTCCTGAGTTGCCAGGAATCTGCTTTTTAAGCACTTAAACCTACCCCAGCTCCTTACGGTTGGATTGGGTGAGGGAGCACTGTCCCGAGCAGCTCAAAGGACAGACAGGGGCACTAACGTCTAGCAAGGGCTGGTGATGTACCCAAGAAGCAGTCTGGGAATCAGTAAGGTCTGTCCCATCTGCAGCCACAGAGAGTGTGTGAAAAGTCTCCCACGGGCAGGCTATCGCTCCTGAGAACCATTCAAGTGGGAAAAGTAGTCAGGAGTGGAAAGGAGAGGGAAAAAGTGGCTAAGTGGCCCCAAAAAAGGGAGCTGGCTATTGCTGCCCCTGGCCTCTGGTTGTGGGTCCTCTCCTGGTGTTCAGTGTTGCCACCTGCAAAAGAGAGAGAGAGTAAAACCTTTCCTAGCCTGCAGCTGAGGAGACAGAGCAGTCACTTGATGGAGCTCGAGTCGAATTCCTGTCAGATCTTTTGCTGATGCAGACCCAGGCTGCAGAGGCTGCGGCGAGGCTTTGCCTCGGTGTCTCCTCTTGGAACTGCTCTAGTTTGTGCAAACGCCGGGTTTCGGGGCTCTGACTGCTGACACAATCCTGTACTGCTACAGGTATGCTGCTCCGAGCTAGCAGCTTTGCAGAGAGCTGTACCTGCTGGATTGGCTGCCAGGCAGGGGTTGCTGCACCATGCTCCGGAGCTGGTGTTGGCCCCCCGCTCCCCACAGCGATCCACGGGCCAGGGAGGCTGAGATAGGGCAGCCCAGAACAGAGCCCGCGTTTCTGTCTGCATCCTCGTCGCAGTCTGAGGGCTCACAGGCGGGGATGCGCCCCAGGGGTGGCAGCTGCATCCAAGCTGAGATGGTCCCAGCATGGTGGAGAATGCCCATCGCAAGGCAAGCGGGGCCGTTGGTACCTGTTTGCACGCTCAGGTCCCACAGCACCTTGTGAAGCCGACTCTGCAATAGTCTGTGTGTTCATCAAAGAGGTGATGGTGTGTCAGCATCCACCTGAATGCTGAGGAGTGCGCTCCCATGCCACGTGCAGGGAAGGATGATTTTATCAACTAAAGGTCTTTTTAAAATGCCTCCTGCTTGTTTAATCCCAATTTAATGGGAGATTACATAATCCCTTAATGATATCTAGTATTTAATGGTTGCTGTTCACAACGTAACACTAAAAAAAGAACCAGAATTATATCTCTGTCATTTTTGTTTCTTCAGTACTTGTTCTCTCCCATTTAGCTATTTATTTTTGGTCTCTCATGATGGCTCTGTCATTGTTACTACTTTCTTTCGATAAAAACCCCGAGGGACCAATTTTGCACCTCCCTAGTCTTCTGCTCTGGTTCTGCCACCACAGACCTTCGGTTTCTTCTTTCTATGCTTCCCCCCCCCCCCCCCGCCCCGTTTTGCAGTAGGAGGGGTAGGTAATTTTTAACTGTCCCAGATTACAGTTTAAGAAAGGCGTGAAGTTGAACAAAGGTTTCTCTTCTCTTATATTGGACATTACTGACACATTATTTCTGTGGCAGACTTTGAGTCTTTGATTTTAACCAGCTGCTGTAAATGTACAGAAGTAAACAACAGAATCTGTAAACAGTTCAATACAGAAGACTTGATTTAGTACCTTACAGGATAAAGCAATCAATAATCTATTACACATCTAATCACGGGCACGAATAGCCCAGCAGCCCTCTCTGCACAGCGTGCCACCAAATGAGAAGGGCAGTGGGAGACCACAGGAAGAGGGACACAAATCACCGAGATTGCAAATGCATCGCTTGGAGTAGATCTATAAATGCAAATATTCAAATTCAACAATCACCTCTCGCTACTAGTGAATCACGCTATTGCTATCTGGAGACCAGTTGCTATGGCAGAAAGCTGTAGCGGTGGCAGAAGGCCAAGAATCCCGCCTTTGAAATGTTAACTGGATTTAACTCTTGACTTTTCTCAGACAAGGTTCATTACCTCGTGTGACTGTGTCATATTAAATGAGCGCTTTGTCTGCCCTGGGTACCAATTTGGAAGGGATATTATTAATCACTGGGACAATGAAGCAGGTCAATAACAACCATTTTTCAATAAAGATTTTTTTTATACTTTCAAGTCCAATATGTGATAGCGGCAGTCATGTAAGGGCCTTTTTGCTTTTAGTTCTTTTTATTTTTTTCTTTCATTTCTTTTTTTCTTTTTTTTTTTTTTTTTTGCTAACTCAGTCTCCTTGCTTTAGGCAAATTATACCCAGTTCAAAGCACCCGGACGCACTTGGAGCACATGATGGTGTGCTGAGGAGATCTTCCACTTCGAACAGTTACAGCCTGGGCACAGACACGCTGCTGCTCCATGTAAGTGGACAATGTAGGCTGCTGGCTGTAATACCCACCAGGACAATCAGGAGTTTAGATTTATACCTGTTTCAGCAAGGAACGGGTATAAAAGCATCAGTCAAAAAGTAATTTTGTGAACAGCAGAACTACCTACACACGGAATTTAGGCACGAGCTCTTCTTTCAGCTGTCTAAAGTGTAGATCTGGCTCCCTGCTGAAAGGGTAGCTGCAGGTGTGCATACTGCACTACTGCTTGAAGAGATCAATCCTTTTCAGCTGTGTAAATGAGATCTCTCACATTTAATTATTGGTCCAGATTTGGCAATTTAGGATTACTGAGGTCCAAGGAAACACCTAGATGAAAACAATCAAATAGTCATGCAGTGGTGCTTCTGACATCTTTTCTTTAACATTATGAGGAGCTATTAAGAAGGGACGTGCATGTTGAAAGTTAACTGAGAATGTCAGAATAAACCAGCTGGTGTTATTGTGAAGACAACTATCAAAGAGAACAGCATCTAGAGAAGAACTGCATCCCTAGTTATAAAGATGCAGATTCACAAATTGTGACAACGATTTTCCTCCCACAAACACAACACAGCAATTACTGTTGCAGTGGAAAAAGTCTTGAATACAGTAGCCATAAACTATATTACAGTGGTGGCTGAGATGGTGACAGTCAAGTTGGAAGGGTTGCTGTACGGTATTCCTACCTCTGGAGTTTTGCCCAGTCCTAAGAGCAGGTTAATAGCCACATGCCTCGCGAACTTGTTCTGTAGCCTGTAGAACATTTCATGTTTCACCTTCAGAAATCTTGTTCTGGCTTTCAACTCTCGTTTTCCTCTATTATGCAATTCCATCTTCCCGGAATGAGTTCACAAGGTAAGAGTGCTCTTGCACTCTCTCACGCTTCCCTTCTCAATAGGCTTTTGACTACGTGCTCAGACCTGAAGGAGTTATTCCAGAGAAGGGAAACACAAAAGCACTTTAACCATGCAACATGCAGTACACTGCTAGGTAGCACTTAACAAGTGACTTTGCAGTATCACCCATGTTCTTTGTCATCTTTCATTAACCATGATTTTGACTGCTGCATCTCCCCTTCTCCTCTCAAGATACATTGATGGTAAAGTTTTTTAAGAACCCAACCTAAATCATAAAAGCCACAAGCTCCCAATTTTGTATTTTCATCTAACTAATGGATCGCGGTAATATTTCATCTTCTTTTGTAGATGTGCATATAGTTATCATTTGATGATACATGTTTTCTTGTTTAATACAGGATCCTTAGATCAAGTACAGAATACTTATTGTAGCTTTGTAGACCACAGATTAAATCTTTGAAATCCCAGGATCCCTCAGGTATACCAGTGAAAAGCAGGCTTCATTGAAAAAGCAACAACCAGGAACATTTAAAATGAACCATTTATTAAATCAAACTGTTATTTTTAACAGTTACATAAGTTACACAGCATGTTTAAGTCAAAAGATTTCACAAGGAAAAAAAAATTAAACTTCTATTACGCAGGCAAAAATAGTACCACACAATATGTACCTGGGAGGGAAGAAGGGAAGAGGAAACTCTAAACATTCAAATAAGGCCATAATTATTTAAAAACAACAATAAAACAATAATAAAACCCCCCAAAGATCCATTTTCCTTTCAGTGTGTTCAGTGCTGCTAACTATATGTACTTTTAGTGTACAGATGTAATCGAGGCAGTGATATGTTGATAGCTAGGTTTAATGTTTTAAAACACTATCAGAAGTAGAATAAGGCTCATCAGTACATACAGCTGCCCTTGGAATGTCAATCCCAGTTGCCTTCATTAACTTAAAATTCACAAAGTGCACAGTTAAGATATGCCAAAAAATTGAAACTGCTACTCTACCAACAGCTGCCCATGCTTAATACTTAGTGGTCTATTGGAACAAAGTATGTTCTCTCAAAAAAGATGTGTAAGAAAAGCCACTGTAAAACATTTAATTTCAAAGATGCACTAGGAGCTTTTTGTAAACTGAAAAGTAGAAAAACATGGATTAATTATGTAAAGAAAAGAATACAAAAAACACTAGAAATGACCATCAAACTTTCAAAGAACAAGCACCACAATGGACATTAGCATTTGATTTTGCAGTGTACAGCAATGTAATAATTTTACTCTAACCAATCCACTTCGTCAAATTCTGAATCATCTTCTGAATCACTGTATTCCACAGCAATGCGACGAGAAAGTATAGTAGCAACATCATTCTCAATGCGCTCATGCTTAGCTTCTTGTTCACGTTGCTCTTCAACCTTGCGTAGCTGAATACCTAAACAACATCAAATCACAAATATGTTACCCTCCTCCTTTATCGTTGTACAAAGTATTTAGCTCATGATTCACAAAATGCTTTGCAAGCAAAAATGAAGCCTGTGGACATTGTCCTCCTCAGACAGAAGTTCTCTGTCAAGTTTTTAAAGAGAGGAGTGTCAGAATCGCAATGGCAGACTAGATCATCAGTCTTTCTACTATAATATCCTGGTTCTGATTTCCCATTAAAAACACACCTACATTTTTAGTACCGCTGCGAATGATTAAGCCATTTTACTATTTGCATTTCCAAACAATTTTTATGCTCTCTCTTCATGGTCTCAACTAAAAGTTATAGCTATTTGAGTATCCTAACAATATAGGATTTCTCGTAACTCAGTTTTGACCACGGAATGATCTGTTTTGGGACAAAGTATTACTTAAAGATCAAACACAAAGGAGAAACAACACATACCCATAGTATGAGAAAGTTAAATCCATAAGTTAGTTAAAAACATGACAGAGATTGTATCTTTTGGTTTTAAGCAGCAGTAACTTGAGCCTTTGTTTCTTGTGCAGGACTTGGTGCCAAAAGCGTTTTCAGGAATCACCCACATTATACCAGCAGGCTGTCCCTTATTAGGTTTTCTGCTGACATTCTCTACTAATGTTCATGCACCACTGTTGTACTCAAATGAGGTTGGTAATTCTTTAGATTCAATGATGTTATAAATTCATGTGCATATAGATGCTTTAAAAATATTTTGAATTAATATTATTGCCTATCTACTTATATTGCAGTACCATACAGATTCTGTACTGTGCTGTAGGTGCAGGGGAAAGACAGAAGAAGGTAGTACTCAAAACATTCGAGAAAGATTAACTGTTCAAAGATACCACACAGTCAAACAGCAGCACTCACAGTGCAATGGGGATTTTGCTGGCTGTAGGCACATAAGCTGAAAGGTACAGCTTGTACATACAGCTCCCCCCTAGATCATCAGGAAAACACTGCCCTGCACCTCTGCCGTTCACTCACACTCTTGCCAGCAGGGCACCCTGCAGTGTAGAGACTGCTCCACTGCCTTGAGACTTGTCAAGATTAGATACTGAACAGCTTTAAGTCTTAAGCAACGATTCCTGAATGTCATTTATATGTTGTAATACACTGATATATGATCAACATTCCAAGGTCAGTTGATCTGTTCTGTTTTTATCTAACAGTCTGTAAAAACCAATGTTTTTGTCTTCTACACAATCTGTAGGTTATCAGAAATAGCTACATTTTCAGGTAAACAGAAATGAAGAGATAATCTCCACAGATCATCTGAAAACACATGTACTTTTTTTTTAAATCTAACTTCCATGGAGAACCAGTTTTGCCATCCAAACTAAACATCTGATAAGCACAATTACAAATTCGAAAAAAACCTGTCTACTTGGCAATGCATACGCTGTAGGGAATAGAAAGCAGAGACAGACTTAAGACGCATTCCTCTCAACTAACTTCTTACACGTGACACATTCCATCTTTCAAAGCTAATGTGTATTCAGCAAGTTTCTGAGACCGTTCTTTTTGCCCCTTAATAGCCAAACATTACCTTTCCGTATTGCTTCCAGCAGAACGCTTCTAGCATCACTGATTACAGGAAGAGTTGAAGGATGGCGTTTGGGTTCAGGAGCAGGAATCACTTGGGATGGTGGAGATGGAGGCATTAGGGGCGCATGAGGGCCAGGGACAATGGTCGTGGGAGGAGGGTGAAGGACAGGAGGAGGGTGAGAAAGGGCTGCAACTGTGACAGGAGAGGAGGGTCGAATGCCAGGAGGAGGCAAGGGAGGAGGTGGGGGTGGTGGAGGAAGTCCCTGTACTTCAGCTTGTGGAGGAACTGGGTGAACAGGTACAGCTTCACACACTTGGGCAGCTCTAGTGACAGGAGGAGAGGGTTGTGCTAGGGGAGGAGCAATTGGAGGTGGAGCTGGATGTAGGACTCCAGGAGCTATCTGGAGAGGAGCTGGTGGAGGTGGCACAGCTGGGGCCTGCAGAGCAGCTGTGGGAGGGGGGGGAGGCGGTGGGACTGGGGGTGGAGGAGTGGAAGTCATTGCAGCTCTTAATGATGAAGTTGACAAAGCAGATGGCAGAGGTGGTGGTGGTGGAGGAGGAGGAGTAGGGCTCACAAACACTGGTGTTCTGCCTGTTGCTGGTGATTGAGGACGATTTTCTACCAAGCCAGTAGTAGAACTGAAATATCCAATAACAGGACAAAGTTATTAGAGCTGTAGAGTGGAAAAAATAGTAATAGACTCATTTCTGCATCTTAAGAATATCGAATGCTTGGCATTAAAGAGCATTATGTACTATGATGATTTCAAGGTATTCATACCTCATATACAAGGAAATCTAATTCTCAGTATGGAGTATGCATCAGTCTTCCAACAGACCTTTACTCAAATTTGGCTGTTAATCGAGTTTATGCTCTTATACAAACCTGCATCTTTATCAAAGGTTTCCTATACTAGTATAATTCTTCCCTCCCATCCCTAAGTACTTCAGAAAAATAATTTGGATTTAAGGGAACTAGCGGTTGGTTAACTGCCTCTATTCACAGAACTTCAAAACTAAACCAAACCACACCAGTACAAGCAATGAGGATGAGTTACACTTGAAATAAGTACTTAAGGTTTGATGACAGGGTGAGTGAGGCTAATATCAAAGGTCATCAATTCTATGCACAGAGAGGTATATTTATATGCTAGATACTCATTACAGTGCAATGAATAAGTGAATTGAAGAAAACAAAAGGGAACAGTAAAATTATTTTCCTGGAAGACCACTAGAAGATTTCTTTCAGCTGTTGTGGAAAATGAATCTAAAGAGTTATGCATTTCTGTGTATAATCTGCTGAACAGTAAAAAGACATTATTTTCAAGAAACTAACAACTTGCTGACGTAACAACTGAGTCTGAATTAACTGTCCTCTATTCCAAGTTGTAGGTACCTGACCATAAAGTAAGATTTTGGGTATAAAACAACAGGGGAGTGACAACCAGAGCCTCACTCTAGAAAATACTCTTAGAATGTACCCAGTTCTGGAAAGGCAAAGAGAAATAGAAAGTAAAAAATACTCGGGGGAAGAAAAAAAAAAGGCAGTTGCAATTCAGCAAATGTGATGAATATATAGTTTTGACAGCTGTCTGTCTTCCTTTCATGTAGACTGAAACACAGATCAGTAGTACAAATTCCAGATTTCCAAATTTCCAAAATTCCGAAGCTAAATCCTGAGATTCCAACATCTTTCACAGAAACATTTTCCACACAGTTATTTGTCTTGCCAGTTAACTCCGAAGGTGACATAGTCACAATATTAATGGCAAGGTGAGGCCTGTCTCCACAATGGCACCTGGCGGGGTTGAGATTCCAACCCTTATCTCTGACTCCTGCATGGCCCTGCAGCTGCAGACACGTCAGGGCTGTGGACTGACACAGCCCCTAGGATGTGTGTACTGCCTGGGCTGCATGGAAATAATACTAATGGACTGTTAGGGGGACGATGGAAAACTAAAACTCTCCAATAAATCTGCATGTGGCTTGACCACTTCATACCTAACACAAGGAGGCACAGGTTTCACATCTCCTGCTCCATGCATTGGAGGTGGCGGTGGTGGTTCATGTGGTCTGACCAACACTCGCTCCTCAGCTCTGTTCAGAAGTTCAGACATCTGGCTATAGGGCAATGCAGAAAGCGAATATGATCCATCCATATGGTCCATATATGCTTGAGATCTGTAGGAAAATTGTGAAAAATGATCCAACGTAAGCTTTCGTAAAAGTATTAGTGCCCTCAGATAATGTTCTATACTTCAGTTCGATTTCTGAGTTCAAGTATCTTCTCTGCATCGATGCTGCATATTGCACTTCATAGCATTTTAATAATTTATCTCACTTTCTATGCCATTGCTTCTAGCAGCTCAAGGGTTTAATGTTTTTGACAGGTATATCAGACAATTTCTACAGTATGTGCATGATCTTAGTGTTTATTAGTCACATTATTTTGAGTTAAGTAAAGGTAGCAGGACAATCAGAAGTACACATATACCAGAGTGTATTACGAAACAGACATTATACTCAGTAATCGTTTTTGCTTCTCAATCCCTACATATATGCAACCATATTCTTTTATAACATTCAAGAAACACCCATCGATGTTAGAACGGTAGAATTTACAACCGAATAATTTAGCTGAACTTCTGTCAGAGGATCTATATTCCAATATACAGAGAGAACCCACTACTTTAGACATAATACTTTGTAGCTATACAACAGATATTTGTAAGATAATCTAAATATCTACTATTGAGTAGTAGCAGTAAATAAAGATAACCACAGCTTAAAATGATTCGCCTTCCTTGTTAATGACAACTTCAGACACACCTTAAGGACCTGATCAGTTAGGAAATTTTCATTAACTACACAGTTAAAGATTTTAAAAAATATCTCTATTCGATTCAGAGGAAATGTGCTTGCAGAACACCTTCCAACAACCAAAGCAGTACTCTACGTCTTCCACATACTCTCACTGCTGTAGTATCTAACCTATTAAATTATTCGGGGATGAAGTCTAACTCTGCTATTCAAAAGCATGGTGCTGTTCTGTATCTGAAGACAAGCTCTGCACATGTAGTGCTCCCAAGCACTACAGCATTACTCGTAATTGCATTACAGGTACTGAGATAAGCAAGGTTTAGGCCAGGGTCCTGGATACAAAACAAGTCCTGCAACAAGTGTGTCTAATGTGGAATCTGATGTACAACACAACAGAAGGACAGCAGGAAAGCAGATGTTTCTGCCAATGACTTGACACAGCAGTTTACAAAGATACTATAAAGTTGATTCCCAGAAAAATGCTAATCACCATAACTTGACTGAAATGCACGGAGACCATTTTTGCTTTCTAAATTCAGAGAGCTAAGTTTTCTACAAACAGGTTTTTCCATTTTTCGGACAGAAAACACTATCTCCTAGAGTTGTTATAATTATCCACTGTCACTTCAAGTTTGTTTGAAGCTTACAAAGCTAAACAAAATACTCTCTTATGGTGCTTTTGGCCAGTGGAGGATAGGTGAAAAGATTTAACTATTTTTTGGAGGACAAGGAATGCTTTTTAATTAAACAAACAAGCAACAACCCAAAAGCACACTACTAAAACTCCTAATATTAGTTGTCAGCCCTCTTTCCTATCAGAAGTTTCTCAGCTGGTTTTGCACAAACACCAGAAGCATAAACACAGTAGGTGTTTACCATGTGAAATGCTACTTTTAGCCACCAGCAAATACATGCTGTGAAATGAGAATCCAACAGGTTAGATCTTGTAACAGACTATAACCAGAAACGTCAATCAAATCTTGGATTTACTCAAGAGTAAAGAGAAGCTCAGTGATCTCATCTGAGTTCCAAGTGGACATTTGTTCACATCACACCCACCATATAGTCTTGGCAGCGTCTGCTGAAGAAAAATCAAAAGACTGGAATAATAGAGATTTTGTAGGTCAAGACTGGAATGTAGTGACACACCTGGGTGCAAGCTTGCAACAGTGACACTACACCTTCTTCAAGCTGCAGATGACAATGTCTCCTCAAGGATACAATGAATTCCAAAGATACACACTACTCTTAAAAATAACAAGATAATAACTACTCTTTTAAGGACACACTGACTAAGTATTTTAAAACTGAGTTTTGACTGAGCTAAGTCAATGATTTCCAGTGCATTTCAAGAACAGCAGTAGCATCTCACCATTTACCATTTCTGAAGCATGTTCACTATGTATTAGGAATATCTGCACTTAATAAAGGATAGAAAAAATAAAAAGAAACCTTGATTCAAAATGTGAAGCTGGGCCATTGGCAACTTCAATGTGCTTATGTAAGAGGTTAGCATCGTCTTCTGCGAGCTCCGGACCTTGGGCTAACTTCTGCCACTCTCTCCGTCTGTCATGAGGTGCCCTTGGCACTTTTTCTGGTTCATGAGGGCGATCTAGATTTTTCTGCTGTAGGAGAGGTGGGCAAACAAAGCTGACAACTAAGACAGTATTTTTTAATTAGTTGCATTTAAACATCAGCCACAAAATGATGAAAAACAATCCCAATTGAAGTGCAAGAAAAATTTACTTTCAGTCTAAATACAAGTAAACCAAAAAGACTTGTAAGAGGCAGAAACATCAGTCTAGTAGATAACTAGCTGAATAACACAGAGAAAAATAACTCTATAAGTAGCTTTTTATTCTAAGTCTGAAATGAAATTATGAATCTGACACTTATCTATACTGTCTCTATGTATGAAATATACAGAATGGTGAAACAAAAAAGTAGCATTACCCTTGCAAAATTGTTTAATTTTAAGAAAATGTAAGCAAAGTGCTCTATTCCTACTAATTTCTTTCTAGTTTAGAGTAAACATCTATTAGAATGTCATTCAAGCTTTTTCACCTGTAAGATTGTCAGAATTTTGTATTACAAAAAAGAGTTCCAGTGAAATTCTTTATTCTTGCTATATTCCTCCTTTTTTCTCCTTTTTGAGTCATTGCTAGAAGACGTACAAGTTTTGGCAAACCTGCTGTTATGCTCTAGGCCCTTCTATATTATTTTTTAATTATTACATATTTATTTGTTAAAGTTGATGGAATTGAATGAATACAAGTAGTTTTAGTTGAATGAAGTTTGGATTGTTATTAATTGTATAAACAAAAAAGTACCACATCTGCACGTAAACCCTTTCTCAGAAAAAACAACCAGAAGCTATATAAAGATAACATATATACCTTCTGCTTCCTCTTTTCTTTTCTTTTGTCCTCGGTGTCCTGCAACATTTTTTCCTTCCACAGATCAAAGAAGTATGAAGGATTGGTATAAAACTTCAAACCCTCTTTTCCATCATCCCTGAAATACAATGCCGCAAACAGGACGTACTATTTATTTGACGACACATGAATCCAAACATTTAAGGCAAAGGAAAGGCATATTAAGGAACACCTAGTCTCAGACCCTGAAATATTTTACTGAAGAACATTAAAAAGATGAACATTGACCTCCTGTGCCATCATTCTTTACTATCTTTCCCTGTATTCAAGGTCTTGATTTTAGAAAAGTAACTTTAACACAAGCTGGAGATAATAAGAGAGTATCACAAATCAGAGAACTCCCATTCCAATGACTCAAATCTTGCTCTTCAAATAACGAGCAAATTTGTGTGGCTGCTCGTGTTCAATTACTGATTCAAATTGACTTTGGGACAGCGAAAAACATTCGTTTCCATTGAAGACCTTTCTTTCTACATACTGAACTGCTTGTTTTCTTCACTTTGCAGCTAAGAGCATTACACAGTTTAATAAATACAGATAATAAAAATGGCTTTTTCTTACCATTGTTACACTGGGATAAAATTTGAGTAAAGTGGAGTAGAGTTTTAATGCTTATAATGTCTTCTGCTGCCTGTGGCTCTTTAAATATTCAAGTGTTACTCAACATGAGCAAGGTGCCTGGATATAGCATCTCTATTACATAAAATATGCTAGAAACTGGTTTTGATTAATTTTATTTTACTAACCTGTAAGGGGTGAGAATGTTAAGTGGAGGAGGCTGTTCACAAATGTCATAAGTTTCTTGCAAAGGAATAGGCAGAGTTTTGCGGTCAAACAGCTGCTGATCTTGAATCGTGGAACTCCGGAAAGCTTTCCTCATTGTAATGTCCTGCAGTGACACTGAAAGGGAAGATTGACATTTAAAAAAAAACCTACCAAAGATAGTTTATTTGGATTAATCTGGAATTGCTTAATGCTGGTTAGAATATAAATATCAAGCATTACTACTAGTATCTTACGCATTTTACAGCAAATATAACTTCATCTAGCACAACTGCCACAAGCAAGATACTGTCAGATTATGAGAAAGACATGCTTGTAATGTTCTAGCACATGATCCTCTATTTAGCTTCACAGGAAATTTTTGCTCACCTGGATAGATCTGAACTCTGTCTCTCCAAAGTAGTTCAACAAATTGCTTACTGTAGCTATAAAATATCATTCTGTAGTTGAGAAGTGTCTAATAACATTTACCAACTCCATTTCACAATCCTTTTGCTACTAAAAAATTGCTCTGTCTTGAGGTATAGATTTTACCTTTATACTCTCAGCAAGCCAAACTTTGCATTCCTTGCACATAGGTAGCAATTCCACTGAGGGCCCATTGAGATGCCAAACCCAGCAAATCACTTAAGCTTATGCTACTGGTATAAATGAGTTTTAATGAGAGGTGATACTATGTTCCAACACACGAAACTAGTCAAATGCTGGTTTTTAATCAGACTGTTTGATCAAGATGAGATTTCTCTGTTTAATTCAGGTGAGACACCTTGAATTTTTAAGTACAGTAGTTAGGAATAATCAATTATCTTTATGTAAGATTCAAAGAAAAATAACATTTGGTGAACACAATAGATTAAACAGTGATCTGAAATATATTGACTTACTGCTGTTAAAGCCCATATATCTTCTTCTATTTCACAATCATTAAAATTTAGAAAAAGATTAATGGAAAAATGACCACAACTGATGAAATTGCACTTTTAACACTGGAAGAAGTGTACCTGTTCAGCCTCATATTCCTTTCCCTCCCAGATCTTCCATTACCACATCTGTGATATGCAGGTGTGTCTCAAGACTAACTTTGCAGCCAGTGTCAGACTTTCACTACATAAAGCAGCAAACCTTTTCACTGGTTCAGGCTGTTTTTAAATTTTTTTTTTTAAACTCACAAACATACTGAGCACAGACAGTTTTAAGACATACTAGCAAAGAGAGTATTTTCAGCACATGCATTTTATCTATAAATAATTATGTTTATTTTATACAAACAGGTTGATAGTAGTGCCCCCTTTATTCAAGATGAGAGGACACCCCCCATCGTGACTAGGGCCTTTGTTAACAATTTCTCAAAAGAGTGCATCTGTTTAAGCTGAAAGCTGCATTTTACTCTGGTTCCTGTAACACAGACAAGAGTATGTACATACGTACTCACACACACACACAGAGTGGGATTTCTATTGTATGATCACAACGGGGCACAAGGCAGGATTTTTTTCCAAAGGGCTTCCAATTCCTGGAACGTTCTGCCTTCTTACCTAAGCATATTGGCAGCATCCTTTGTGAGGCTAAAGAGAAGGGTTTATTTGATTTTCAGTTTGGCTTTTGAAGTTTATTACAGTTGGCAAGGTTGTGTGTTCCTGGAGAAGTTTCCTCCTTTTTACCCTTAGGTTCTAATTCATTACAGTGTCTTTTATTCAATACCTTTAATTAGCTGCTCAGAAGCCTTTTTACGTGTGTGAAAGAAGTATTATAATGTATGAATGTCAGCTAGGAGTCTCAATTTCTGCAGGTATTTTTGCACTCATAAATAACCATATCTATTTTGTAGCTGTCATGAAGTACAGGTTGTTATTTGCTGGCAAAAGTTCACAATTAAAAGAACTGGGGTTTACCTCATCTAAAAAGCTAGTCTTAGATTCTTTAAACTTCAGCTGTTTTTCCTTTGGGTTGTTGGTTTTATAAATCTCACCAAATATACTTGTTCAGAGTTGCTTGGCAAAGCTGCAAGTCTTTAAACTGTCTGTCACTTATTGGAGACTACGCCAACAAAAACAAAAGTTAGTATACTTTTCTTTGAACCTGTGTACATTCCTAAGGCAATGAAGTAAAGGAATTTATTCCAATAAAGACAGTTCTTTAATATTAAAATGCTCATAGAGTATGTGGCACCATAATATTGAGATGTACATTGTTCTATAAACTTTTTATTAGCATGCGTTAATCTCTTGAGTGAGCAAATATAGCCGGTCTAATTCATAATCTCCTTTTTCTTGCTTAAATCTCCACTTTTTGTAAACATGTACAAGGGGATAACACATCTGAGGATAATCAATCAATCCCCAATAATAAGTGTAATTACTTTCTCTCTAAAACTAAGCAACATAGCAAAGGTCTTCACAGAAAACATACACTGTGGAATTTCAAACAGCTAACATAATTTCCTGCGCTGATATCCAGTGATGGGCACTCACTGAGAAGCATGCCATTATTCAAAACGACCGACTGTGTTAGGACAATGTTACTAAGGAAATGAAAGGACGTGGCACACAAAACACTGAGAATCGTGACGCTGATATAACTTGCCTACAGACAGGGATCAGGTAAATCCCATGTTGCAAGCACAGCATAATCCCGGGCTGTGCACGGTTTGGCATACAAAGCCATTTGTGCAGCTTGTCAGCTGGCTAAGAAACAGCAGCCCTGCGTGGCTTGCCACCTCAGTGGGGAGAATACGTGAAAACCTGGCTGGTCACCTGGACACTGAGCTTTGGCTGATTGACGAACTGGCACAGCAAGACAACAGGTCAAACAAATTGGACGTATGAATTCAGGTGTGAGAAGAGACAAGATGCTGAAGGGGGAGTTAGAAATGCTGCAGGGATTTGACTTGATGATGATAAATTTAAGCTTCCAGTTGTCTAATTCCGAACTAGCACCAGAACCTTCCTATAGCCTAAGATCCTACATTTCATATAGATACATTTTCCTGAAAGTCCATCTGCTCCACCACTTGTGTTTACTGCAATGAACAAAAAATGGGGTCTTAAATAATTTCCTTAAATGTTGAGATGTTCACAATTTAAGTTAAACATTCACTCAACAATCTGAACAAAAGCCAGTTTATCATTACTGTGTCTGTTGTTTGGATTGTATGAAAAGACCTATTATATCAGCCAGTCTAACTTTCTGTACACCACAATATTTTCCACATAATTAAAAATTATTTCTGTCAGAAAGCTGAACTACCAACCTTTTGTACATTTGGTTTTGAAAAAGAGATGTGAGTCCATTTTTATTCATAATCAACAATGAACCAGGAAAAAAAAGGTATTTAAATTGCACTCTAGTAAGATACAATAACTGGGTTTCTTTTGGGTTGAACTACAAATTAAATAAAAGAACACATCAGTAATATATACACATAATAGTGTTTTACTTCTTATTAAGCCTCTCATTAAACTGCAATCCACAATTTGTAGTAAAAGTCAGGTATGGAGCACATCAGCATACTGACAAAAAGTAGTTACTTTTACATTTCAAAGATATTACATTTTATTTTACCTCATCAGAAGAAAAAAACCCTGTAACTAGATTTTTTTATTCTTTTAAATTCACTCCAATGTACAACTTATCAAGTGGTTCTAGGCCAAAAAATACCATTCTCCTAAAGGTGGTAAATAAATAAATAATATATATTCCTTCTAAAAGCCTGCTCTCTTACAACTTTCTGCATAATTTCATCCTGACAACTTTTAAGACCATGAAGTCTTGAATGCCACAGCTATGATGCCTTGCAGAACTGAATGATTTTGGGAAATTATACACAAATCAATGGACTCAGTTGCCCACAATTCCCTTTCTCCGTTCAAAATCTTACCCAGCAATTTGAAAAGTGCAGGGAAGAAAGAATGACAATATTGAATGAACAACTTGGTCATAAGATTCCAATTAAAGGTAGTTAATTGGGGGTACGTGTGAAAATTCTCTTCAGATGAAGATTTGTGAGATTCAGTTCCCAAAGACACTGTGATCTTGAACTGTGATTTCTACTTCATATATGTTTTTTTTAATGATTACCCACTTCAACAATGCCTAGAATCGCACACATACTAGGTTTCTCTGCCATCAAAATACTTCAGATTGGTCACTGCAGGTTTAATAATTGCTAAGCAGACAGATGGCTTCTCCAGAACAGAAACTACTCTCTTTTGGGCTTGTCCCCAACACAAGAAATCAAAATTTTCTGATATATTGATTTCAAAAAAATCCAAAACAGCTCAAGCACTCTTTGGATAGAGAATGTACGTAGCCTAACTACTTCAGGTAAAAAAAAGAGAAGATGTAAATGTTAGAGCAATCATGTTAAGAGGACTCAGAAGTTGCTTTAAATGCAGCGTGTAGAACCAGGGAGGCTCGAGCAGCCCGTTAGGGAAGATGTGAACCACCCAGCTGGGTCAAGCAGTGAATTTGCTGGTGAGTCTCAACAAAACTTCCACATTTTTAAGCAAATGACTTTTTGTCCAGATCCCTCTCTTTATATACAAAATACAAATTATGCAATATCACGGCTTTATCACTGAACTATTAAGCCTTGGACACACTAATTTAAAACTGATTTACTTACAAAATAACCCATAAATTGAATTGAGGGCTAAGAAAATTGGAAGAAAAAGCACGGAGAGCAGTTGGAACTCAGCCCATCTGCCCACATCTTTGAGAGGGAGATGCACTCAAATCCAACATTCAGTTAAGTGGAGATGTGCCAGGAAAAGTGACCCGCTATACAATTTAATTTAACAGCCTTTTTCTTTATGTGACTTTGGGAGTAAAAATTCTCATGAATTCATTGACAATAGTGTTATTCTCCACATTAACATGTTACATGTGGAGGTCATGACCCAATTTTCATGTGCTCCCTGTTCTTAACTTTGATTACATTTATACTCAAGTCACCAAATTCCTCTTCAGAGTCTAGAGACAGTAAGTGAGCTGCCCCTTAAAATGGGATTTACCACCCTTCCTTCTAAGTGTCACAATGGGCTGACTATCCTGATTTGAAAGTTGACCAAGTCTCCCATTTTCAGAAGTATACAGACAACAATTAGCCATCAAGATTTTTAGGTTTCTCTCCACCAGATGCCACCTTTTTTTCCCTATAGCAAACCCTCAAATCTCTTTTTAGCATTAATTCAGCAAAACTTCTGAACTACTATCCCTTTTTATGACAGGGCAGTATTTCCAGAATGTTTAGGAAAAAAACAAGCACACGTATTTAAAGCCAGAAACCTACTGAAACACAATTCACAACATTGTTTGACTCCTTTCCTGAAGTATGCCAGGCTGCTCACCTGTAGCACTTCTGCCATTAAGTTTTTTAAGTTGCTTGTCACAGTTGTAGCAGACATGCTGTAGAAATCAAGAATTTGATACTCTGCCTTTGAGATTAAAATCCTCTCCAGTTTGAGATTTAAATAGAATTAGGCAGTTCACATTAAAGAACCAGTAACAATACCAAAATATGAGGATAAACTCTTAGTTTATGACTTCTCCTTCTGCCATGATACCATTTATTTCTGAGTGATACACAACTATTTTTTAATACTTCATTACACTGTACATCAGAGCTGTACTGCGTATCAGCATTTCAAAAGAGAACGTAAAAGCTAAAATTAATATTGTTTTAATAACTGTCAGATTTCTACAGAAATGAAATTATTTACTTATAGTAGTACTTCAAGCTTAATGGCACAAATAAATTCACAAAAATGTAGTAAATTAACAAAAAATTATTATTATACTTACAAAATCTGTATATATATGGAGAGAGTTAGTAATGTTATTTATAAAGTAAATACTGAAATTAAAAATGGTTGCAAAGAAACTACATTCTTAGGGTTTATTTTCTGACGTATGAGGATATCTTATACTGCAGGGCTACCTTCATTCACCTCCATAGCAAGAACGTGTTTTCCCAGTCCTAAAAAGACCCCAGATACGATAACACTTGAATACATATAGACTAGTTTCCCATACAATTGAAACAAAGCTCACTTTATTGAAGGAAAGCAGAGCATTACTTTTTGTCTGTATCTCTTAGATACAGTTTAGTATCTCTTCTGAGGGGAAGAATCCACATGTATGAAAAACAATAAAGTATGTAAAAAAACAATTACAATATGAAATTCATAATTCTGTGAAATCAAGAATTTGAAACCAGTGTAATAATTCAAACCAAACCAAGTTCATAGCAATTCTTCTGTGACAGAAAGATTGCGCACCAGGAGTTAGTTCCTTCAGGATACAACCCTAACCTTGGTTTCATTTGGTTTTATTCTCTCACAGAGATATTGTAATAATTCAAAATGAGAAAACACACAGACTATTCAAAAGATTCAGAGCTTTTTATTACTTTGACTCTACCAGAAACATCTTGTCAAGTATCCGCACCTCGTTCAATGAATCTGACTTGGGCTGTTTTCATTCATGCCACTTAGCTTTAAATGAATCTTAATTTCTTCCTCTCGTGTAATAGCAAGGGCCCAAAGGAACACATTAAATCTTCTATTACTGCCTGCTGGCAAAGAACTAGCGAATGAGACTCGTTTTACAAGTATAGCCCATTTTACACATGCTGTTAGCTGAACAGAAGTACTGAAATTTGCTTAATTCTTGCATAGAGGGTTAAGAACAGCAAGAAAGGTAAATCCAAATGTTTTCCCCATACCTTTATGTGTTGACATCCTCCAGCTATTTTAGCCCAGATCAGGACTAAAACAAAACTATTTGTGATTAATTTCTAAATTTCAAGCCCCAAATAGGATACTGAAGGAGAAACAGTTTCCTGATCCCTAATTTTTAAGAAAATATAATATCGAATTTCCTCTCATCTCCTTTGCTCTCATCTGGTGACTCATTCTGGGCAGACGTTTGTGAATAAGGAACACTGCGTATGGCTCAAGGACTGGATATTCTTAGGTTAATAAAAATAGTCATTTAATAGTTCCTGGCACTGAGGACTGCATGTGTTCCTCTGAAGTACTAGCAGTCACTGCTATTCTATGGCGTAAGAGACAAATCGAGGGTATCAGATTCGAGTCCCACTTAGTCACTCTGGACTTGATCAACTAGACCTCTTTTCAGCCCTGTTTTCTTTAATTGCAGTGCCTGTCCCTTTCTTTAGCTATACAGTGTAGCAAATGCTACAGTATACACAGTACTCTGAAAAGTTACTGGTCTGGTGCATTTGGGACTACATACTATTGAAAAATATTTCTAGCAATTCCCTAACATCAAAAAGCTATGGGTATTTAGTACTGAAACCTACAGCCAAACTTGTCAAAGGCCATTTACAGAGGAAAGTACAATTTTCCATCTTGCTCTCCTGTAACATCCTCAGATGCTTTAACTTCATGGCTTAAAATGGTCTCTCCATTTTCCTGAAATGTGAATGGTTGTCATACTAGATATGCCATATCAACATAGATCCCGCTCTGATTTAAACCAAAAACTAGGCTGTCAAGGGTAAACACAGAAATGACATTAACACACTGGAGTATTACAGCTCTTACAAGATTACAATTGCTGACAATTTGTTACTGTACGCAAAAAGGATTTTTGTCATTATCCAATCATAGTAAACATGGTATTTTATTGGAAAGAGAGGTGTATGTGTATGACTTATGCTCAGTTATCAAGAGACTTGGAAAAACCCATTAAGAATTCCCCTAGGCAAGTCACGATTTCATGGAAAATCTGCTACTAGCTGTGAACAGCCGTCTTTCAAAACCTGCTCTAAAATGAATGTCACGCAAAATACAGAATCAAAACTTCCTTAGCTTTATTTTGCTATTAATGAAATTTCGACATTGGTAACTAAACACAGCCTGAAGACCATGCTCCTGGTTTGACACTTCATTTTTCCTGAATGACAGAAAACTATTATACCTAGACATTTGGAACTGAAATAGCTTTCTATGCTTTAAAATTGGATCCCCCAACAATCTAATGTTATTTTTCATGACAGGATGTTGCTCTGCTTTCTAGGTCTTAGCCATACAGTCTAGAACAGAACACCCTAAAACTGTTTGGGGTTACAAGACCTTCCACAGTTCCACCTGCAACCAACAGATATCCAGGAAGGCAAAAAAGCTTCATGGCATTTACATATTAGGTGGTCAATGTTCCTGTAGTTATCACAAAGCCTATGCATCCTTTAAATCTTCAGGCATGAGCCATACCCTATTGACTTTTGGAAGTACTTGTTTTCTCAGTGCTAACCAATATTCATAGTATTTAAAGCTATTCAGGAAGAATTCAAGGGGATATATAGTGTTAATAAATGGAGGTATACAACTATAACCTCATATGGAAAGTAAGAGGGTAACAAGTTAAATGCAAAATCCCTACTTGGACAAATGGTTACGTCCCATGGGAATTAGTAGGAAGGTTAAAAAAAAAGAGTAAAGACTTATCTCCAAGCATTCACATAATATTACATATTATTAATATTATTAACACTAATACATAATACTCCTGAAGTGACACATACTCCTGTAGCAGTTTTTATGTAAATTCATTGGTAACAGTACTGTTCAGTAACCACGAAAATGCTGAGCTCAGAAAGCTGCTCAAGGCTATAAAAGAAAACTGTAGCAGAAATAGAAATGGAACTCTTTCTCATGATGCTTTGTTCTGTGCTCTTATAAATATAATTTAAACTATTATTACTTCCATTTCACATATCAGTGGTGTCTGGGTGACAAAATAAGATATCTGCAATGCAGGAGTTAACTTACATTCCTCTTCCTTTGGATCAAGTTGTGTAACACTGACAGATAAACGATCTACACGTTCTTGTAAGGAGTTGACTCTAAATGAGAAACTGTGTGCTTCATTGAAAAGTTCACCAAATATATCTTCAGCATATTTACCTGAAATACAAAAAAAAAATATTCAAGCATACCACAAGACAGCAAAATGAGTTTGCCTTGAAAAAGATTTCTAACTTTCATTTAAGCAAATCTAAGATGCGTGAATATCACTTGTAACAATCTGTACATACTGAGCTCATTAAGAATGCTTCAGAAAAGTAAATAAAAGTTAAGTATTTAACTTGTAATTTATTTATCAGAAATGAAATTATTTAATACATTACAGGAAAGACATTCAGCTGGTATAAATTGATTTAACTATGCTGACATGAAAGGAACTAGACTGTTTAGTTTCTTGGATATGTATAAAAGGATGATTTCCAGCATCTGAAGCTGCTCCTGTATGAGCAATAACTAATCTTTCCAAGTGAAGTTTATCTCAGTATTTCTCAAAATGACGTACAGTTTCAACTCCTACTGTTCAGAGGACCTTTCAGAAATGGAAGATCAGGTATTTACACCTAGGCTAATTAGAACCAGCCTATTCAAAAATACACACTAAAATACTAAATTCTACTTTGAAGGATCAGAATTCTAGTAACTGACTAATTTATACTGAAATAAAAATCTCCTTTGTTCACTTCAATGGGCATCACGCATTTAGCCCAAAAGAGCAGGAGATTCAGGTATCATGAGAAAAGGATCAGTAACAAGTTTCTCTTCTACAGATGGAGTACTCCATATAGCGCTTCTCATGCACCCCGGACTCAACTTGAGTAGTCTGCCAATGCCACTGAAAAAACCCACCAGACTGCCTAGCAAAATTTGTAGCCACATTTCTGAAATACCACGTGTTAGCTTTTAAAACTTTCTGCCATACTGTGCATATGTCATGTGTGTACTGTTTGTGCACTTATGTTGGTTTTGGAAGTATAAATCTCACAAATTTCTAACTACCTGGTTTGCACACAAGTTCTGACAGGTACTACAGGAAAGCATAGTTATGAAAATTTTGCCTTTGGTGCACAATAAATCTGGAAGTATACATAAAAATGAGCACATTTTAAAATAAACACATCAAAAGGACAAAAATTAAATCCCTACAGGTACTGTGGAAACTACTTAAAGATACGATGTAGTAAGCACAAGACCAGCACAAACTATTTATTAAGACTTGGGTAACGGCAATAGAAAACCAGCATGACTATAAACAACAGAACATAAAAGTGGATATCAGAAGAAATGTACAGATGAAGAAAATAGAAAGGATCATAAATTCTGGCATATTAAACATAAAACCAGAAAACTAGCCTAAGGAACAACTAGCAAACTAATAATAAACATTCCTTCAAAGACATGAGGAGCAAGAAAGCCTGCCAGGGAGTCTGTAAAGCCAACTGGTAATGAAGGTATAAAGGAGAACTCAAAGAAGACAAGACCACTGCAGACAAGCTAATTTAACATTTTCCACTGGTGTTCAGTGAAAAGAACTAGAAGGACCCTCATGCCAGAACTCTTCTTTCTGGGAAGCTCAAAGAAACTGAAGCGAGTATATAAAAATTTCAAAACTAAATCAGCAAAATGACTAGTAAAATATTAGTAACGATTTCTAAATCTCCTTAATACGCGCTGAAAGGTGGCGAGCACAACAGCAAGGTTTAAAAATCTTCTCAACCCCATCTTGAGAGCTACAGGCCTGTAAGCCTGACATCCAGACACATTAGTATAAATCGTCATGAAGAACTGAATTAGCAGACACCTGGATGACTTGTTGGAGAAAAGACAACACAGCTTTTGTAAAGGGAAATCTCTGAAGGGTTTATAAGCACACACGTGGAGAGCTATGATCTAGTTAGATTTCCAAGAGAGTTTTGAAAGTCCTTAATCAAAGCTTTTTAGGAAAACTTAATAGATGGGGCATAAAAAAGAAATGACATGGCACAGATAAACAATTCTTCAAAAGGTACAAAACAGAGGATAGGAGTAAATCACCGGTCTTCACAGTTGAGATAGCTGAGTTTTCATAGGTTTCTGTACTGGGACCTATGCTATTCAAGATATCCGTAAATGACCTGAAAAAAACTGAGATTGAAGTTTGCCAATGATGCTAAGTCATAGAAAAGAAACAGACTAAGCATTAATAAATAAATGCATAGAAACCCCAGCTGGTTGAAGAGGCTTCCATGCTGGAAAGAGTTCGAGGCTGGGAGACTAGAAGGAGCATCGTACATGCTTGCCTTGCTCTTATTCTTGGAGCATCTGTTATTAGCCACACTGAGAAGTAGATCAAAGGTGCAGCCATTCTTAGAACCTTTGTCTTTAAGTAAAACAGAGATGGAAAGTTAGTGAAGTCTATTTAGCTGGCAACTCACCTAACATAAAACTTTCTAATATAAGTATTAAAACTCTGAAAAGTTTATGTTCTTTAACCTGTATCTGAAGCAAGAGAAATTACTTAAAAATGTGATCCACTAAGAGCAAGATTACTGAACTTTTAATATACACTTACGACAATTTTAATGTATTTCAGATAATATTCAGATATATTATTCAGTTTAATTAGACAACTCACACAATATTCAGACATGCAAATTAAAATCAAGTGAAGTTTCATATATTGAATAAAAAGTAAATTACAGGGCTCTAAAATCCAACAACTTCCCCTTTATAGGTGTGTTTTAATGCTACAGTTTGTTTTATCTATATAATTTCATCATGCATCTACCTCATTAATGAGCTCCAATTGCAAATAATCTGTCTCATAAATCTTTTCATTATGTTGCATACAGCCACAAACATATTGCAGGGAATAATTTGCCTATGCTTATTGAACACTAATCCTCAAATGGGAAACACATTAAAAACAACCTGTCGCATTTGAATTGGTATGCCAACCACAATGTCTCTACCTACGTGCTGTTGGCAGTCTCTTTATTTAGCTTGAAGTATATTTAACTAAACGCTTTCTCAAGCAAAGCAAAATGTTTGCTTTTAGTGAAATGTACAACTTCCCTTCAAAAACATACTATGTGTGTGAACGTATATATGTATACCACATTTATAATCCAGTATTTGCTTATGTTGCTGTCTCTGTGTGTATTCCATATGAACATATCTTCAATTTTGAATGGATTGCAAAAGATACGATTACAAGTGATAACACTGAACAAAGTGTCAGAAAAGCTCAAATAAATAAATAAAAAAATCTTATGAGAAAAAATTACATTAGTAAACAAAGCTGATCTCATTCCACTTAATTTATAGGTAATATGTTAGAAGAGTACGGAATCGAAATTAATTTCATTATATAGAATGAATATTGCACAGTATTATTAACACTTCAGAAAATTTACATCATTATAGGACTGCTTGATAAAAAACTCTACTCTTGCTTCATGCCATACAATAGAGAATGACAGATGACTATGACAATTAAAATAATAACACCTTAGGATCTTGGTCACAGCTGGATACATAATACCAGATTAGAAAGATCAGTGATTTTTTTTGCCTATTAAATTAAATGACAATAGAGACTTCTGCAAATAAATTATTTCAACATCTGTGAAAAGCTTATTTTACTGTGTTTGCAAAACTTGCTTAACTGACCAGAAATATACCAAAATTAGTCAGTTTCAAAAGGCAAGTCCTATTCCCTCCAATATTACTAGCTGTACTTCTCAGTCCATCATAACGACATTTATTTTTATTAACAGAGCACAAGTTTTCTTCATTTCAATAAGAGGATACATTGTTATTTATTTTTAATTAAGGAATGTATTATTCATCTTATTATTCTTTTCACCACTTCTCTTGTCTCAAAGGGCTCTCTTCACACTTAACCCTTCAGTAAGAAAGGGACACAGGAACGCAGCTCCCTCTGGTGTCGCTCAATGTCCTTTTTTGTGACAGCCAAATAAAATGTCTTGGAAGCAACGTGTTGTCCTTCCTCCCCCCAAGAACGTGCGTGTGTTTTGATAGCCTTTTTTGAACAATTATTTTCCTGACATTTAAAACAGGCCTATGAGCTGAAAATAGAATACTAGCTAGTAGCTACTAGCTGAAAATAGAATAAAAATAATACTGCTCACTGCTTTCCTCTTTTTTTTTTTTAATTAAAACAACCAAAACACATATCATCCACTCCTGTTCATTACCACGGCAGTAAGTGTACAATGGTTTATAAAATCTGAAAAAATGGCTGATCAGTTTACAGATCTCCTCTTTCACCATTTGTTTCTCTTAACTTCTTTTATCTCCTAATTTTCCCTCATAACTTCTTAAACATTTGTCCAGCATTGGCTTCTGTGCACAAATGAATAACTTCTAACTATCCAATACACTAATATGAAGGGATACTAAGGTAAAAGAAATGTTATTTTTGTCTTGTGCTGGGGGGGCTGGGTATGTATCAGATGAACTGAAGTCAACTACAATCACCACATAAGGTTCTCAACCTTATTTCAGGCTTTTAATTAAATTCAGGCTGTTTAATTAAACAAAGTGCAGCAAAGAGATGTCTTGTAAGTCTCATATATAGTGTTGTACAAACTCCTAGAACCACACTAACAGGCAGCAGGATCAGGGCATAAATTAGCAGTCCCCTCAAAACTCCAGTCCTTAAATTCACCTGAACTACGGCATTCTCTATGCTGTATCGTCTGTTAGCAAACCTTAAGGAAAGGGCATTTAAATTAATCATTTTACAACACCAGATCAGTTACCAACAGATTTAGTTACAGGCTTTCAGGCAAGGAGTGGGACACGAGTCCTATGCAAGTCCTGAAGCAGGACTTGTGGAAAAAGCCACTTCTTTACTATCCTTTTGCATTTTTAAAGAAAATGAGTTCCAAACCCTTCAACTGCATCTAAACCTGAAACAGCAACCCGCAGATCGGTTATGGCATCAGCAGCCTCTAGGAACCATGGTCTACATTTTAAGTTGCTATCTGGATAAATAAATTGGGCACCTGAGGTGCTCAATGCCATAAAAGAGAACTAATTTTGGAAATCCAAGAGGATGACTGGTAAATCTCAGGTCAATGCAAGATGCATCAAGCGGGACAATCAAAATGAGACAATTGTTCAATGCTGCCAGAAGTATTAATCTTAATTAAATTAGCCTTAACTGATCTGTCAAACTTCTGGAGCTCAGCAGGGTGGGGTTAACATGTACACAAACAAAATGTAATCCAACATACTTATCACTGGAATTAAATGATAAAAATATTCAATATATTAAATATGTCATGACATTATTAAATGCAATTTATAATGAGGTGTTACATCCTTAGATTTAATATTATTAAATGTAATTTTAATATTAAACTAGTAAATATGTTGATATATTGAAATATACAAACCTCAAAATATCATTACAGTTTTGAAATGCAGATTTGGCAATTTGATTTTTAAAAAAGATGTAGGAATTGATAAAATATCAGAAAGTATAAGCTAAGAATTCAGTCTGTTACGCACCTACACACCATCATTCCTCAATTTCTATTATTTCAATCCCATTCACACACTAAACAGTATTTTTGCCCAGTACATTTTCTAAAAAATAAAAGCATAGAACAAAAGCAGCTGTAAAACCTGCCTCATGTCCTACTGCACAATCCCTTCCCAATATACTTACACTATGCAAAATTACATTATTCACTACTGAATAGTTCCTTCCTACACATTATGGTGTATATATATCAGAAAATATTCTTTCAGGATATATTAGTTACCATGTAAGCCTCTAACAATATAGAACCAGGGGCCCTTTATAAAGCAAAACAAGAAAATTATTCTAAGTCTATTAATACATTTTTCCTCCTCCATTAATTCTGACACATAATTTAACATATCCATTGCCTGTTGATTCAGCTTCAGATCTTCACTACATTAATTTTATTTAATTGAATGTTTTAGCAAAAACCAAGGTGTATCTGAGTTTCACTTGAAACCCTAGGCTTGTTTCTCATCAGGATCATTTCAATCTCACAGCTCAGTGGCTAGGAGACAGACTTAAAGCTAGAAGACTGAACTGTCTCCCAGGCTTGGAGAGAAGAACCTTGGTAGATCCTTGAGAACTTTAGTGGCTATGGCTGAGTGAGCTCTGAAAAACTATGTACTCAATACAGTTCAGTGATGCTAATTAGGAACCTATCATTATGAAGGTGTAAGGGCTGGATTTAAGGATTGTAACAGGAATATCAGAGTACTGAAGAGACAACTTGGTTCCTTTAGCCAGGAAAATTGCACTAGGCGATTAGCCATTAGGTATTCAGAAATCGGTGAGAGACTGCTGAGAGCTGAATCTGATGTTGAAGGCACCAGTCCTAAAGATCATTTCACAAGTAAGTCTTGCTCTTACTTTCCTTTTTTTAATATCACCTGAACTCACTGTTCTATGTAGGTAAGGCATTAATGACAGGTAGGACTTTCTTCTGCTAACACATAGTTGTTTTCAATGAGCAATTACTGACCATTTGCTCATCCCCTCATTATCATTCAAGGTGGACACGAAACAGCATCACATTGCCAATATTGCCACTGCTGGGGAGACAATATGAAGAAATTAGACAGAAGTCTTTGAGAGGACAGGGGTCTCTGAAAAACTGAGTAAGCCTTTAGTTTTCAAGTCCATCAGTTCCCTTACCCCATGTGCATAAGAACACTTTCTCCAGTGTTCCCTGGCAATCATAGTAATAATGAAGAAAGAGGGGTGACTAATGAAGAAAAATTCACTGAGAATGATGAATATGCTTGTAAGCACAGTGATGAAGAGGATTCCCAAGGCAGGACCTGCCGCAGGGATTCTGCTGGTTCCGGAATACTGACTGAAGCTCTAGCTACAGATCTGCAGAGACCTACCTCCAATCATGCAACATGCAGGGGCCTCACCACGTGCTGAAGATGTTGTCCAGACAAGATGAAGAGAGAGAGGCTGGGCTTTGAGCTGCAGAGCCTTGGTTCTAAAGATTAGTTGCAGTCCAGACACCTTGCTGGGAAGTATTTCTGGAGAAACATTTCCCACTTACTGAACGTTAACACCTTAAAACCATGGCAAACTGAAGGTTTTCCTCAGGTGAGAAAATGTCTCTCACAAGATGAGCAGTGTTTAAAACCCTCTAGGGATGGCATGGTAAGCAAAAAATAAGGAAGAAAAGTTAGAAGTGTCTGAGAGGGGAAAAAGAAGAGGGAGAAATAATATGCTTGAAAGTCAGGGTTTCACTCCTGAAAACTAAAAAATAAGGGGTGACAAAAAGAAATAAGTTACTAGGAGAACATGGTAAAAATAGGAAATAGTATAAAGAAAAGACTGAAAGTGGGGAAAGGCTACTGAAGGTTCAATGTTAATTGAAAATTGTTTTCACCAACATGCAAGAAGATGATTAAAGGAGTGGAACATCTCCCTTATGAGGAGAGGCTGAGGGAGCTGGGTCTCTTTAGCTTAGAGAAGAGGAGACTGAGGGGGGACCTCATTAATGTTTATAAATATGTAAAGGGCAAGTGTCATGAGGATGGAGCCAGGCTCTTCTCAGTGACATCCATTGACAGGACAAGGGGTAACGGGTGCAAGCTGGAACACAGGAGGTTCCACAAATATGAGGAAAAACTTCTTTACAGTGAGGGTAACTGAACACTGGAACTGGCTGCCCAGAGAGGTTGTGGAGTCTCCTTCTCTGGAGACATTCAAAACCCACCTGGATGCATTCCTGTGTGATATGATCTAGGTAATCCTGCTCCGGCAGGGGGATTGGACTAGATGATCTTTCGAGGTCCCTTCCAATCCCTAACATTCTGTGATTCTGTGAAAAGGCACTCCAGCTTAGCAAACAGAGTTATGCAGCATTTTCTTTATACAGAGGAAGAGAAAAAAAGGGAAATGACATCTTGCTATGACTGAACAAAAGTTCTGGTCTGAGTGCCTGCAATATAAATATTCATTAAAGGAACATACTCAAAAGGAGAAATGTTGTCCTCCCCAGGGAGGTGTCAGAGACTGGGACCAAGAACAAACCCCATCAGTTACGTTTCTTATGTGGTACTGAGATTCTGCGTACAGGGAACAGCTGAATAAAAGGAAAAACAAGACTGGTCAATAGCTGTGAACAAAATGAGGAGGTTACATGCACACAAGAGAACTATTTGTCTGTCTTCTAACAATGGCACAGCTGCACAGTGCTATCAGTTGTGTTTCACGTACACTGGAATGCTATAGCCTGACATGCACCAACATATACCAACTCAGGAAGTACTGGAGTACTAATACATCTGCAATATTGCTGAAAAAATAGGTAAGAACTTCTCCAAAGCAGATACAATCAGAAAGCAAGAAATACAGGGAAGAATGGCTAGGAAACTAAAACAGCCGTTGGTGTTGTCCAGAGAGTTTCTGTTGCCACAGTGCTAAGAAAAGCTGTCAGAAGACAGATCCTTTTATGAAGTTAGAAAAGACTGGGAATAGACAGGGCAAAAAAAATTACTTACTGGCGATTTTCTATGTTGTATCAAGACAGACTGATGTGTTTTCATGCTCCATGGAGAAAGGCAAGGACTATCACTCAAAGCAGAAAAAAATATTTCGTCCTTTCATCTCTCCTTCTTTTAAAGGTCAAAAAATTTCTCAAACTGAACCATTAAAAGCAACACATCAAATAAACTATGAAAGGATTGAGGATTTGTACGGAGACACATAGCAGCTATTGCTGACATACTGATGTAAAGCTCTTTTCATTTTATATTAAAACACTGGAAAACAGAATTCCTGTCATTTAATAGGTATTGTTTCTGCAGGCATGTCCTACTTACACACAGTATCCAAGATCATAGAAACATAGCCCTCTTCAGGTTGAAAACACCTCCAGATGTCATCTAGTTCAACACCCTGCTCAAAGCAGATCCAATTAGATCCAGTTGCTTGACTAATCCAGTCGAGTTATTAATATCTCCAAGAATGGAGATCTAACAACATACATGACAAAACTCTACACTTAGCTTTTCTAAATAATATTTTTTGGTATCATTTAAAGTACTGGAGGCTCTAATTACATCACAGCACTCTTTGTCCATATCATATCAGAAGAAAGGTTAAGAATGGTTGGTCTTGAGAGTCATAATAGCAGGAGATTAATCCTCTATTTCAGGCCAGTAACTGAAAAATCTTAAGGCAGAAACGATTAAGTGCTAATAAGGTCAAAGACCATTCATTTAAATTTGCATAACTTTACCCTCAAAATAAACAGCAGCTTTAGTTTAAAGGAAGTGAAACCCTACTAGAACACTCAGTTTCCACCATCAGAGTGAAGCCTCCTTCGTCTACAATGTAAAGGCTGATTCTCAAACATACACATTATCCACTGGAAACAAAAAGGGAAGGACTGCAGAGAAGCTGGTTGCCAGGGGACTGCTGCGAAACCGTGCCTGCTGGCTGTGACTCACAGGCAACTACTAACATTTATCTGCATGTCAGCAGGCCTCGCTGTACACCGGTAACGGCGACACACCAAGTGAAGACTGGTTATTTGGGTTTAAGCACGTGAGAGGCAAAATTCCTATGCCAAAACTCCCAAAACTTTTTGTATTGCTACTAGCACAAACAGGCAGAAAAACTAAAAGAATTCTGGAACAAAATACTTTCACAGGTACTTATACCTTTGTAACATGATCTCCATTTTTATAGAGCAATCCTTAACGTTGCTGAGAAATAAGGATTAATTTGCAAAACATGTTCTATTTAACTGTAGGAAAAACCCATTTTTTGTTGCAAACATACACAGTATAAACCAAGAACTTACTTCAGTTGGTATAAACACTGCCTGTGGAAAACCTACAAACACCATGATGCAATTTGGAGGGGAGAACAAAAGATTGAAGTAACAGGTCCTGCTCATCAGTGTTTAACTTACTTATAAAAAATTCTGAATGACCTGTTCTGGGCTTGCTGTTGCAGAGTAAACTAGTGCATTTTCCCTCCTCTCTTACCGTCCTCGTCATTGCCAACACTGCATGCCTTTTTGACCACTAGTGAGTCACAAATTCATGACAGAAACTCCTCTCAAGTGAAAAACAGCTAATTTAGGGCTCATCCCTACGTATGCCACACTTTCATGTAGAACCACATGCCTTTTACAGGAAAAGGAGTTTACATAATTACAGTTACATCCATTGAAACTATCTCTCTGTGTTATACATTAGGCAAGGCATATAACAAATGTGGGAGCATTCAATGGATACTCTTCAATACTTTTTTTCTCCCTTAATTGAGTTCTTTCTATTCTGGTATTGCTTCATCCCGAGTACTGAGGAGAACATGATGTTGAGTTAGAAGTTGGGTGTTCTTTAAAATTGAAAAACCAAGTGGTGGTTTTGTTTTTGTTTTTTTTTTAAGGTCAAATGAAACTTCCAAATTAAAATATCAAATGTAAATTTGGTATGCCACTTAACGAAAGGAAATTGCCCTAGATGGAGTATATAATCAAATAAGAATTTTTAAAACAAGCAAACTAAAATAAATAAATACAATAGTAGTAAGAGTGACTTGGAAGGGGAGGCTTGTACATGAGCGGCTAGTCTGAGAAGGGCTTTTAGCAGAATGAAGCAAGACCACAGATGGTGATCATATATTATATCCTAATCTGATATGCTCTTGGTTCACTGAAAAGAATTTAAACAGTTAAGTTATCTTTCTTGCTGTTGCAGCAGCTATACTAATAATGTTTATATTTATGTGCTGTAAGCATTCCGGTCTCAATTGCATAATTCAGTGTCCTCAGTTAGAGTCTTCAACCTAATAGCACTCTACCAGCTTTGAAAGGCTGCCAGAATAGAGTCACCATACAGTATACCATCAAACCAATAACTAAATCAATCTAATTACAAATTAGGCTACATACCTGTGACCCTAAGATACTGACGGTGCTGAAAGGCTTTTCACATTGTAGATGTATATACATGCACATTTTAATATTTAACGTGCTGGTAGTCTTACTAACGTCCTAGTGGTTAAAAAGCACCTGTAGCATTGGAAATTCAAAATGCTATCATGCTGGTTCATCTGACAACTTTTTAAAGTTGCTGTAACAAAGAAAAAGCAACCCAGAAACCAGCCTTTTCAGAAAAACTGCTTCAGAGTTCTAGAGCTTGAGAAGTATTCACACCTCTCAAATGCACTGAGGGAAAAAACGTTGAGAGAAGGGAGAAGAAGGAAGAAAAATCTTCAGCTGTTTGAAATACTATGTAATAATTACATTTCTGGTTTTATTATTTTAAAAGGCAACTACTCTTTTTTCTGAATGACCACAATATGACCAAGGGTTTAAGTTAAGAGAATTAAGCAACCAGTGATACATTCCTCGTTATGTCATATTCCCTACTCAGGAATTGCTCTAAGGTTAGCAATTACTGACTTCATTTACTACCAGATATCTTTTTCTGTCATGTTCCACTGGTAACAGAAGTATATGGCTGAACAGTTTTAAGACTTGCTGCTGGAAAAATTCCTAGCTTTCTTTCACAGACGTCCACGCTAGTCACTAGCCACAGAAGGAGTACATTCAAGGCTCAGCCACAATTTTTCTACTAAGAATTTGAAAAGGCATTCCTACTTCAACCACAAAAACTCTTGACTGTAAAATATATTAGTCCTAAATACAGCTGTGAGGACAACGTACTTACTTAGGCTACTCAGTTGTCTGATTATATTTGCCAAGGAGATATTGGTGACACATTCCAATTCATTCTTGATACCTCGGGGCAGAGCTGTGTGGCACAAGTGCCTGGGGTCTATGTTCCTTTTTACCAGTGGCATTCTGGAATGTATCAGAGGACCAGCAAACCTGTAAAGAAAGGAGACAAAATACTGTTGTAAGTTTAATTATATTTTAAATTCAGATTATGTCTAAAGTTAAATTGACTAATCCTAACAAGATAAAAATACCTCCATAGTACTGATGGAATTCATTGCTCTGTGAGTACATAAATCTTTTCTTCTTTGCCCAATGAAAGACTATTTCATTCTCTTTCTTTAAACCTTTACCTGACTCAGATGCCAGTAAAGTGAAAAATATTTTTTTACAGTTATGCTTTTTTCTTTTTCCCCCTGAAAAAAAAGACAGGAAAATCTTTGCGGTGCAAAAACATTAAAGCATGATTTCCTTCTTGACTACTTCCTTATTTATGCCAGGCAAAGTCCAACAACAAATTCCTTTTATTACAAGGGCAAAGTCAAACTAGTTGCCTATTCCACCTGAAAGATAGACACGTAATGTCATGTTACTAGCAGGAGTCACCCTTCCAGTCTGAACATCACTTCTAAATCGTATCTAATCAAGGCAAGAAAAGAAAAGATGTTTCCCTTCCACCTACACTGCTACAGGCAATAAATTCAACTAAGAACACATCTTCCAAATACAAAAGTCTCCTCAATAAACTTGTAGTGCGAAGTCCTCCGTGACTCAGAAATCCTAGCCCTCCACACCTTTCCAAATCCACATGTTAAATTAATCAAGAGTCTTTACTAGTTCTGAGACAGCCTAAGAATCAGCTCAAGCTGTGATCCCAGGCTTGTAATCATCTTCTGCACCCATGGCACTGACTGGAAGGAGTTTCCCAGGGGGGCAAGTTATGCCTCTCATCTTATTCGTGCTGCTTATTAAGATCCATCTACTAAAATTTTTCTTCATGAAAAACGTATTCCCTGAAGTTCTGTAACTTTTCCATCATCTGTTGTGTACAACTCTGAATGACCAATGCAAAACTCCCATTTGATATGCAGTGAATGGATACACTTGGTAATGGTATAACCTAGTGTCCCTTCCCATTGCAGAAGAGATTGCACTTTCTCCAGACAGCAAAGCAGACAAGCTTTCCATAATGCAATCTGCAGCACTCATCCCTCAACCAGACAGCCTTGCCACAGCTTCATCTGTCCTCTGCTTCGAAGCTTCATCCCAAAATGCTCCCAGGATCTGCATCTTCTATATATACTGCATCTTCCCTACAGTATATATTTAGCCACTGTTATCCTTACTTGGTCAAAACAGAGAGACTTTTTTGGATAAGAATAACATAAGGCCATGGAGGTAGAGCTGAAATTTTGCTGACTAGAATGGCATAGGGAATTAAAAAAGTCAAAGACTACTCTAATGGAGTATTTTCTTCTCACAGACTGCTTAGATTTCTCCTTGCTACTTTTCCTGAGAGTATATTCTTTCACTGGAGCCAGGGCTTGTACCTGAGGGACCCAGGCAGGATCCTTAAGTCTATCTGAGAAACACCTCTGTGTATCCAGGATCTGATTAGACTTCATTCGTTGCATTTTAACACCATGCCTACTGCCCTTATTTTCTTGAAAGAACAGTCAAAACCTACAGGTTCGTTATCGCAGTTCCCCAACAGAAAATAAAGGAACCATTCTGTCGCTGTCAAAAGAAACACAACAAATGATACATGAGCAATGTTCTACAGAAGCAATTAAATATTAATTCCAGAGTTAAGCCCTTTCTTGATTACTGCTTTAATGATACTGTTGTATAAACAGCACAGTAGGCAAGTCTTTTAAAAGGAGGTCCAAACAAGTAAGTCAAGAAAAGTTTTCACAGAAAAAGTAAAAATCTACATACAAAAGAAACTGAAATAGTCCTTATTTCTATTTATCTAATGTAGATCTGGGTTATAAAGGTAAAATAAAATCTGTAAATAGCAAGCATAAAAGCAGTTGATGGCTAGTGCACTTTTTCTTTTATCTTGTAGAATCAAGATGTTAGTAAGTGATGATATTGCTCTCCCTCCTTGATTTTATATCATTCACGAAAAAACTTGCTGAATTTATAGCATGTATAGATCGTAAAGCTTCAGATGTTCAAGTGACAGATTCTTTACAAAACTGTAACAGCAATAATAATAATTAAAAAAGTTAAAAGTAATTCCAGCCAACTGCTAGCTAGATTTTAAGTAACAGTGTTTGAGTGCATACTGCCCTTTGCCTGTCTGATTTGTCTCTAGGATATGGCATTTAACAGAATAGCTGAAAAGACGTAGTATTGGCCCAAACATTTTCTATAACAGGCATAAAAAGATGCTGCGCGAGCAGAGATTAAGCCAGAACTCCCTGGATCTCAAAATGAACAACTCTGAACCTGAATAAAAGTCCATTTAAGACAATGGAAATTTTCTTGCTTTGACCTCTCTAGAATTTTCAGAAAATCTACTCTTTGACCTTTTGTTCTCCCCCAAACCTCACAAATACTATTTTCTAATATCTGAACAATGCAGCTGTGGCTGTTCTACCCAAAGATATAATATAACAAGAAAAGATAGCGGAGGGAACAGTGAGTATAGTAAAGGTATAGTTTTAAATCAAGAATAAAAAAAAACTTGGAAGGGAAACAAACGACAGAAGATATAACTAACACCTTCCAAATTATGCATCACATTTGAAAACTTTGCAAAGCCCGAACACAGAGTATTTCCCTGTTTTCCACAGAGACACGAACAAGGAGGCAACGCAGGAGAATATCACTCAGACATGCTTAAAGCAAAGGAAAAGGCATTGCACACAACGTTTAATAAATTGTGGAACTCATTGCCATAGGATGCTGTATACAACAAAAGTACCTGCCAGTAGTTTGTCCACTATGGACCACATATTCTTTGCAGTTTGTTGCAACCACTAGAAGGTCTTGATGATTCCTCCCCAATCGTATTTAGCGATCCCAGCACGGGGAGCAACAGGTGTGCAACAGCAAACAGAACTTTACTGTACCCAAACAATTTCTTCGTTCCTATAAAACATGTCTTTCCTAACGCAGTTCTTATCACGAAGGCTGAAAAATTCTGAAATCACTATATTTATTATGCAGCTTTAGAGCTGTGAAAGAGGAAAAAAAACAAAAAAGGCATTGTTACAATCTAGTATGTCCTCTAGGTTAAAAGCAAACAAATACACACACCCCTACCCCCACTCCCAAACCATACATTACCCAAGCCACTTGGGCAGAAAATCCTGTTACCATGTTGCTCCCAAGCAAGCCCTGTTCATAACCCCAACCAGGCAGAAGAGAGAAGCAGCTTGTAAGTGCGTAAGAGCATCCCCAGGCTGAAAGGTTACATGACACCTCCTCAGAGGCTTACAGCTCTTCTCCTGTCTCATGGGTCTCAGAGCCTTCCCTCCGCTCAGCCCCACTGCTCCCCAGCTCCAAACTCAGGGGAAGGGAGGGCAATCCCCAAACACACGTACCTCCTCTTCCCTACTGTACCATGCAAATCTTTGAGGCAATTCTTAAGCAGCAGCACAGTTTATACTCCAGTTAAATGTAAGCGCTTTACTTTATCATGATCTTAAACAGAAACTCCTCTTTACAAAGAGATGTGGATCTCTTTCGCAGAGTCACTATTTAAAACTCTTCTCCCTCACTTCCTATGCATCCTTTGAAGCACTCTGAATCCACTTGAGAAGCCAACTCTAATCTTCTTTACAAACCCCCCTGCTACTTCAGTTGCACAATGGCTGGCACAACCTCATCCCCCACACATACGCTGCAAGTATGAGTACAGAATACGAATGTGTGTACATAGTGAGTATCTAACAGTTTTACCAATCTTTCATGCTTTGATACATGATTTTTTAGGAATTAGGTAAAATGCTCCAGTTGTGTTTTCAATTAATTTCCATTACTTAAAGAACTGAAGAGCAATGGCACTAATGAAAGTTAATTATCTTTTTAGAAGAACAGCCTTAATGAGATTTGACTGCACTTCTTTTCAAAAGGCAAGTTGTTTAGTGTGCTGCACAGCCCTCTTCAACTATTAGGAGCCTTACGGGTGACACTCTTCTATCTCTGGCTCATACTTTGCAAACGCTGCTGACAGCAGCTGAGAAACCTGCTCTGGGGACACCTGCTCCCGTGCCCACATCTCAGCCCCCATGGGAGCAGCGCTGCTCCCACGGCTCCAACCAAGAGCACCGGTGTAGGAAACAGCTATCATCGTCCTTTCAACAGGCTCCTGTAGAAGTACTTCAGAACTGCAAGATACGTGGAGAAATGTTACATTACTAGAAGCTTGTGAAAAATCTGAAATGTCCGTTGTCACAGCAATGATTCAGGTTTTCTAGCAAGTACCGTAAGACAAGTAGGAATGAAAACACAACACTAAAGTGGGGAAAACTAACTAACTAACTTGCCCAGCAGTTTAACTGGTAATTAAACTATGCTTCAGTTTTCCTTTCAGAAGACTAATGAAATTTCACGATCACATGGCTTTTTTAATGAAAGTTTACTTCTGATTAGGTTACATTTCGTCCTTACTAAACTTGACATTAATCTATCATTTCATATACCAATAATGCAGCACTGAATGCCCCTGCTTTCACGGGGTTAAATTTAATTCCAACCACTTCTATAGCATATCTTTATGCCTTAGTATTACCATACTTCTTGTAATGTTCCTTTAACAATGTGCAACAGCAATGCCTTTCATATGCCTCATTTAATTGATCACGTTCTAGCTGCTGGCAGAACAGACCACAGTTTGAAATGCAACAATCAATTTAACACTTCCCCCACCCACCCTTAGAAACAGAAATAGAATATACCATAGTTTTTATATTTGCTTATATAATCATGCCCTAACTGCACCTACTCTATACAGACTTCGGGGCAGAATGAAAGTAGCTAATAAAAATCCTCAAATGTATTAATGAATCTGGTAAAAATCAGAATTGTATCAGTTAACAAAACAAGCTCATCCTCTTGTCACATTTTCTTTTAGTCATACTACAAGACATCGTGTTATACTAGTTGCAGAAACTCCAAAGATGAAGATTTTATAATACACACCTTTACTATGAAAAGGCGAGTGCACAAAGACTTCATGCAGCTTGTTTCTCTGCAGCTCCCACTGCAGGATCAAGGTCCAGCTAAAAGATTGAAAAAAAACCAGACACCAGCAGTATGGTGTCCTTCAAGAAAGCAGGCCACTACCACCTACTGCTGAGGCAACATAACGATTTTAAAACTCTAGAGGCAATTAACATCCCTTAGAAGATACATCTTGGAACTGACAAGATGACAACTGACATCTTAAATTGACAATTCAACAGAAATCTGTTGAAATTACAGTTTTGCAATCCTCTCTGTTATGAACCACGTCACAGAATGAAAGATCACTTGGAACACTCCCCTCAAATCTGAGTCTTCTGCAACTTGCACTCAAAAATTTATCAAACTGCAGATGACTAGGAAAAGATGACCTTACTGTAAATAAAAAGCACTGTGAAAGAAAATAAATACAAAATATATTACTAGAAAGTGATGTAGACATCACTGCTGTTTAAGAATGACTGTAAAATGAATTGTTTATATCTTAATACTTCCTATACTAGGTTGTCTATTCAAAAAAGTTGTTATGCATTTGGCCATCGTAAGGAGCAATGACTATACAGAGTATATAAAGGAAGTTGATAATTTCTTTATTAAATCACAGAGTCATTAATAAAATATTTCTTATTTTCTTTATAGTCACAAATACAAAAAATACTGTTCCTGAAGTAGTACCAATAACAGTCTCTCAAATGTTCTCTTAATATTCTGTTGCTGAACTGAAGTAAGATTGTGCGGGGATGGATTAATATGTCAATGCGCCACTGAAATCTCTATCTCAGTAATGTTGTATGGGAAAGTATTTGATTTGCAAGATAATAATGAATATTCTAACTCATAAAATTATAAATGATCAGATTTCTAATTCATAAAATTATAAAATGTATTTAAAAATGCATTTGTAATTTTTATTCTGTATTTAATATTGACTGACTTCTGTATTGCTTTAATTGTGACAATTATTATTTTCTTCCTATAGAAAAATCTGTAATCATCTCGGTACGTCTGTCACATCAAATAAGCAGAAAACAGACAACGCAGTCACAAAAATGGGTAGGACTCGAGTTCTACCAAATTTCTAAGGCATAATTACAGACAGTGCTAAAAAATTACTTTTCAGCTACTACCATCCAGCTAATTTTCTCCCAGATGTGTATCGTAGGACTACAATCTCTCCCCCATGCATGCATGCACACCTGCACACACACAGAGGCACACTCACCTTTAAAGCACATGGAAAAAAACATTTGAAAATTATGGCTTTGACTACAGATACAAACCACAGCTACAACTACTTCCTTGCTGAAATGTCCAAGTTTCACCTTTATTCAGCTAAACAAATGAAAAAAGTGGCAGTACTTTTTTACACTGGAAAAAAACAAGTTCATATTTTCAGCTCCATATTGGTTGTGACTATCATGAAACAGTGTAACAAAAAGGAAGGCAATTTTTGAAAGTTATGGGTGAGAAGAAATGGAGTGATTAATTATTTGTATGCTGACTTTTAAAAGCTTTATCTATGATAAATTAGTTTTTTCCAAAAAACCTTAAATAGTTACTGCCACTGAGATAACTCCAGTGACGGCAGCAACAGCAGAATCCCAGCGTAGATAACACTGCAAATGATGACCCCCTAGTAACAGCACAGTAGCACTGCTAATGCAGCAAGTACAACTTCATCAATAGAAACAGCAGCAGTATTGCAGGGGAGAAAGCCGACAGACCAATTCGTAACTACAGGGGCCACCTCAAGTTTCAGAGGAGGCAACAGCATATTTTCAGTAGGTGGGACACTGCAATCTGGGTTGAGTCAACGAGCTACATGTAACAAAATACAGCATCAGAGCAGGCAGCAACCACTTTCTACTGAGTGAGTCCAGCCCTCAGGGTTTCCATACCACTTCCAGTTTTGTTGGGGACGATCTTTAGAGCTTGACTCCAGCTACAACCCATTGTATGCATTTGGACTTCCTCTGGGTCCGTACACACTTGTCTGAAATTCCTCCCACCTGTGTTTTGTTGGTGCTGTCACTGGCCCCTCTTGTCCCACTACGCAGACGACAGAGGCTGTCACCATCATTTACACAGTCCTCTCCTCCCCTCAAGGCCTAATGAAAGATTTCACTTCGATCGTGTGTACAGAGCAAAAACCTAAGGCATCCTAAATACAAGGAGAGAATATTCAGCTCAATATTGGCTTCTTTTTCCCAATACAGGTGCAAAATACAATAGGGTTAAATAAACAGCATGTGGATTTTCATCCTTTTTGTTAAGCAGAATTCCCATTAATAAAGTAGAATTCAAACACAAACAATTCAGAGCACAGCAGTTTACAAACAGCGGCTTTTTTAGATAGTTTCTTTCTATGAGGCTAAGCTCAGCTTGATTTAATGTAACATAAGTTGTTTCCTTTGTTTTCACCTCTGATTTTCTGGAATATAAACAAGCACCTACTGATTTGTCAATTTCTTAAGCATCGATTCTTTTAACCATGTTGCTTCCTTCATTTTCCCCCACCACCAACAGCTTCTATCTTAATGTGGTAAATGTCTTTTAAACATAAGTTGTTTGCATAAAATTCAACAAATCTGCAGCAAAAGCAAAAAAAATCCAGCCACCATAAGTGCAGTTATTTGATGTGTCTTGCTACTAACTGTAAAAACATTTCTGTTCGTCTTAATAAAGAAACTATGTAAATCAAATTGCTCTTGGGGGGGGGAAAAAAAAAAAAAAATCAGGTTCAACACTACCTACCCTGAACAGTAGGACTGCTGGGGGCAATAAGGCACTAAGCCAGTAGCATTTCTGGCTCATAGACAAAATTCAATGAATGAAGTCAGACATGACACTGTTTAGCATGTCTACAGCAAGAAACACTTAGACATACAAACTTCCTTCTCATTAAGTATTTTAAGCAAAGGCGGAAATTAAAAAAGATAGTTAACTTTCTCTGGTATAACAACTTGCTTCCAAAATATATATAACATCAAAAACACAGAACAAACGAAGAATAAAATTTCTGATTCAAAAAAATCCCTAAGTGTATTTAAAAAAAAATAACAACACTAAAGATTTCCAGATGTTAGATTAGAATTAACTGGTATTTGGTTTTCTTCTTCCTTACAATTCTACTTCTCAGTATCTTTAAACTAAAACTTTTGTTACATATATGATGATCCAATCCCCTCAGGACCTGTGATATTTTAAATTTATAAAACAGTAAACAATCAGAAACTGAATAGAATATAATTGCATTCGTCAAATCCAAATACAAATCTTAAAGGCACAAAATACTAATCACCAATTCTTTTCCTTCCAATATTGAAAATATAGTAGTAAACTACAGTGGAGACGTAAAAAACCAATCTTGTGGATAGTTTACAGAGAAGATGAGAATCGTTGTCCCCAAACAGACACAAAGCTCTAATGATACCTTACTACAAAAAAAAAAAAAAAAAAAAGAAATTCATCATATGTGTCCATATATTAATGGAGAAATATTTAAGCCATGTGGAACCACATTGCACTTTATTGTTAGGATATTAATCAAGAAAAAAAAACAGTGACTCCTTGCACTTCTATTTCTATTAAGCTTTCTAAAGAAGTTAATTTAAAAAATATAAAACATATGCACAATGTATTTGCATTATATACATGCACACACACATACTGCTACCTCTAAATAGAAATCTTTTGAATTATTATATGTAAAATTTGAAAAAAGAGCTGCAAAATTATCAGAATTACTAAATATTATTCAGATTAACCTGTACTCATTAGTTTTCTCCTAGTGAGCTCCTGTCAGGTCATTTGATTAAAAACAATTTTGGACGTATCCTGGGTTCTAATTTAGGTACAGCCAAGAATGCTCAAATTAATTTTTGATTACAAGTTTTCCTCCGTTCCCCAAAGGCTAAAAATGTATTAATGCATAACATACTATGTGATCTGAAATTGCTTTTTGAGACCTGTGTTTTATCTGATGACATTTTTTCTCTCAGCATTAATCTAGTCTTCCTGTTAACGTTGCTACGTATGGTGTATAACACAAAAGCCCTGTGATGGATTGCAACAAAAGCTCTTTATTATAGTCTTGACAGAGACAGATAACTAATCCAGTGTTAATTTAAAATCAAAACCTTAGCACCAGGACTAAGGGTACAGCTTGTGTGGTTTTAGCGTATCTATCGTAACATACTACCTTTGAAAATTTTCTATAATTTTTCTTGAAAATGCATACTCTACATATTAACAGTTACCTTTGTCACATAGTCCTTTACCAGTTCAGGATAAGATCTATTAAACGCAAATGTCACTTTTTTAATTTTATAAAATTTACCAAATGCATATAAAATGAATGCCAATATACTTCTATTGCACGGATACAACAACCTGCTTTTGAATGGACAGTATTTCGTGGCTGTAAATAATAAAAATTGAAAGAAAAGGTACCTGAACTTCCCAGCTGCTAAGAAAAATACGCCGGTGGGTACTGGGAAGATAAGCTGTTCCACCCTGGCTACAGCACTGAACCGCGACGTTCCCATCACCGGTGCATTGCCAACTTCCAGAACGCCCCACGCCAAGGGAGCCCCCGGGCTGTGGCACTATTAATCGCAGCCAACACCTCCCACGCCAGCCCACTTCGAAACAGCTTTGTGCTTTGGCCCTCGCACAAAGGCATTAGAATTCAACACACAGTGGCCTGCCTTAACAACAGAGCCCTCCTTACAAAGGGAACGCAGAAGTGCTCACCCCCGGTGACCAAAGCCTGCCCTTTCTCCCCAGACACAAGAGGAGAACCCCCTGACGGCAGAGTGATTAAGAAATAATTACTCCTTTGGTACCGAGCTACAACTGGTAAATATTAAATCGTGATGTGCCAAAAATGAAAGAAGTGAGTGGCTGTGCGTGGGTGAGGAAAGGAAAGAAGGGGAATATGACAGTCTGGGCCTTTCATCATGTTGACCTTACTCCTGAATCCGAGAAGTAAACTGGATACTAATGAAATAATAAATAACGTTGGGAACCTACGGTAGTAATGAGACCAATGCACAAAGGGCTGTGACTAAGAAACCTCATACAACGCAGGAGCTACTCATGCAGTTCCTATATATTAATCCACCAGTGATACACACTATACTAACTAGTACTCACTTACCAAACTAAATAACAGGTGTCAACAATGACTATCAGAAGCTTTTTGTGCCTCAAAACATTACTAGAGATTTGAAGAAGTGATGTTAGAGCTGCAAGAGCCAGAGATAAGCCATGTATTAAAAAAATGAAATTTTCACTGCACTTTATGCTATGATATCAAATGCCTAAATGCATTTTATGCTGTGATACCAAACCCATGAATGACAGATGATTGGTTTTGATTTTCTTTTTCACAGTTTTAAAGGAAGAATTAAGACATACCAGCTACCAAGTGGGATGTACAGATGTGTAATAATCACCTTGTTATTACTAGCTGAGCTTCTCTGTAGATGAATTTTCCCCCATATGAACAACACAATTCCTCAGAAGAGGATTTGTTGCAAAAAATGTGAACATTTTGCCCTGCCTGCTGCCATTTATGCTACTTAACATGTCTGAACAGACATGCTGTGGGAAAAAGGTATTAACATTCACATAGAAGTTGTTTCCTTTTCAACAGAAATGTTATTAAATATTCAACAGCCCAGAAACAGTGATGATTTCTATTGTTGAAGGCTAGAAACTGATCATTTCATCTTGCACTCAGTATCATGTCAAAACTCCCCACTGAAGTGAATACAAGATTTGCTAAGTAAATACTGGAGGACGCAGATGTGCCTGTTTCCTACCCAGTGCAGTGCTGTTCGGGACAATAAATTTTTCCATTATTTTTCCCATTCAATTTTCATCATTTTAGATAGGGGGTTTTCACTAATTTCTTGGGTAAACTCTTCTCCAGCCAACTACATCTCATACACAGGAAAATGTGTTAATTCTCCCTCTTTCCCTCTCAGTTCTGTTCCCCTATACTTTCAGGTTACACATAGTAGGTTCTTATTTCTTGTAGTTTGTAAGCTTCAGGTATTTATAGATGTCGCACCCTTTCTTTGCTAGCAATTCTACCAAGTTACACAGTTTTGGTTTATTTAGGAGGACAAAAATGTAGTGTCACTAATTGCAGTAATGTTTATTACTCTTACTCAAGTACCATCTAATTTATTAGCATTATTCTACCAATGTGGCATCCAAAAGTGAAAAGAGCATTCTAGATGCATCTGTGTTACATGACCATACCTAAACAAGTATAAACATCAGGATGGTGTTCATCCAGCAACGTGCGCTTGCAGCCCAGGCAGCCAAGCATATCCTGGGCTGCATGAGAAGCAGCGTGACCAGCAGGTCAAGGGAGGTGATTCTGCCCCTCTACTCCACTCTCATGAGACCCCACCTGGAGTACTGCGTCCAGCTCTGGGGCCCCTAACAGAAGAAAGACATGGAGCTGTTGGAGCGAGTCCAGAGGAGGGCCATGAAAATGATCAGAGGGCTTGAGCACCTCTCCTATGAAGACAGGCTGAGAGAGTTGGGGCTCTTCAGTCTGGAGAAGAGAAGGCTCTGGGGAGACCTTCTAGCAGCCTTCCAGTACCTGAAGGGGGCCTACAGGAAAGCTGGAGAGGGACTTTTTACAAGGGCATGTAGTGATAGGACGAGGGGGAATGGTTTTAAACTGCAAGAGGGTAGATTTAGATTAGGTATTAGGAAGAAACTCTTTACTGTGAGGGTGGTGAGACACTGGCACAGGTTGCCCAGAGAAGCTGTGGCTGCCCCCTCCCTGGCAGTGTTCAAGGCCAGGCTGGATGGGGCCTTGAGCAATCCGGTCTAGTGGAAGGTGTCCCTGCCCATGGCAGGAGGGGCGGACCCTTCAAACTCAAATCATTCAATGTTTCTATGGATTATTTCAGTTATACCATTATTTGTTGCTATCACCTACTCTGGATAAATTCATTTTTGCACGTTAGGCTTTTTTTTTTCCCTGATTAAGTTTCTAGATTGGATGTCCTTTGAAGGCTGAGGTCTGAGGTCCAGACTCTCAAACTCTTGGTCCTTTAAATAACTATTCTGAAGTTAAATGAGTTTCTTTGCAGGACCACAATTAGAAGTTGCAATAGGAAGTTTTTTCTATTAGCCTAATTTATATGACTTCCAAATAGTAAATAATCTTTTACAGAAAATCAAAGAAACTACTCGTGTCAATATTTATTAAGAAGAAATGGGATACTATTTGCCCTTCTGTTGAAACATTCTGATGAAAGATAAATAAGGCTGCATCCTTCGGCCTACAAAACAATCAGTATTCATTTAGCAAATTTATGGTAGCCAGCAGGGATTGCCTGCATGAAAGTTTTTAAACTTGTTATATTTTAATACATTATTTCTAGTATTTCATAATTTCTGCAAGCCATAATTTAAACACCTTAAAATATATCATAAGGAAAAACTTATTTTCCAGACAAAATTAGATTTCCTCATAATTTCATAAGCAGCATTTAAAGACCTCATATTTACATATGTATTTTTCCCTAAATTTAAATACTAAAGTTAATTCTAGCCATTTACTTTGACTGTGCATATCTGAGTTTGAGAAATATTCTTACCAGGAAAGGAATAAATATTGCAGAGAAAACTATTTTTTTTGTGAACACTGGAACCAATTAAAGCTAGTCCTTTCAAGGCTTTTGTGTCATGGTTGATTGTGAGCTTTAACTAAAGCTGTTCCCATAATTGGGATATATGTAAGATGCCTTTCCTCTCTGGTTTCCTGTATCTATTTACATGTAAACTACTACTATCACCTTTCCATTGCCCATAACATTTGCAAAGACAACATTTTCATAATATGTGCAGGAGTTTAACAATCTTTCAAATATCTGTTCCCGTATGAAATTTGGCTCAAATTAGACAGCAGTTTAGAAATTATTGGGATGAAATAGGAATGATAGACAAACAGACAAAGAATGACTGTATTCACCTCCTTTTCTTAACCCCACGTTTGGAAACTTTATTTTTAAAATAACTTGGTTTTGTGCTATGCTTCAAACAACAATTATTTAAAGTCACTAGCCTAAGTAACTGGAGACACAGATATGAAATATGAACATTTTGAACTTCACACAGTCTTGTACTTTCTGTTTTGGGCTTGGAAATACAAAATCCATGGGAATGAAAACTACAGTCAGTAAACTGGAGATGCCACCTCAGTTTCAAGCAGAGACAAACTATTCATATTTGGAAACTTTGCGAGGGAAATTATCTTCATGGGGTCAGAAGACTTTTCAGCTTTTATGTTCCTCTTACATCAGACTTCTTAAGAAAGAGACAGTGAAGGTACACCTACAAGGCTTATGGCATCAACATTATTAAATCACTATGACAAAAAAACCTGCATGTACATATTTATCGGGGAAAATAAGGTGTTCTCAGACTGCAGGGAAAACATCCATGGCCCTAAGGACCATTACATGTGACAATCATAGTATCTTCTGTGATAAGAGAAACACTGAGTAAACACAGATCTCTGCTGGCTCCTCTGAGGGAATCGAGGGACTACAGATGTCAAAAGAAAAAGACAAAAAGGTGAATCTATTCTCTGCAATACAGCAAAAAGATTAGCCCAGCCAGCCTCGGGGAAGGGCAGATGTAGTAAGGGAGTTAATATTGGCTCCTTCGCTCTTACAAGTATTGAGCAAAGAGTAGACAGTGATTGAATAGGGATGGAGAGATGAGATTATCTTTAGCTCTCTCTGCAGGGAGGTCTGAAAAGATAGCTTGGAATTGTCAGACTTTCAACTAGCACACATAATTATAAAGTAATCACAGAATCATAGAATGGTTTGGGTTGGAAGGGACCTCAAAGATCATCTAGTTCCAACCCCCCTGCCACAGGCAGCGACACCTTTCCACTAGACCAGGTTGCTCATAGCCTCATCCAATCTGGCCTTAAACACTGCCAGGGAGGGGGTATAATAAAGATACCTGTTTGCTTCAGAGGTAGATAACATAAGAACCAAGGAACTCAATAATTTCAGTGATTCCTTCTGCATTTAAGATATGTTAACTGTAGATATTCAGAGAATTTAGGACGCAGTATTGGAATAAAACTGTATAAAATCCTAAGTATCAAATATTGGTGCTGTCATCAAAACATTGGTTTCAAGCACAGAAAAAGGGAGGAAATGGGCATGGCTGGGAAGACAGCGGCATAGTCCACTTTAGCAGTCTCTGAGAGACAGAAGTGGGAAATCACCGTATCTAGCTAAACATCTGCATCTCCACAGAATGCACAGAAGTCACAGGTGCCTATAAAGAGCAATACAGTCCATTTACATTATTTTTTTTTCTACCAAGGATGTATGCAACCAACAGGAAATCTAAAAGGCCTCCATGTACTTCAGATTAAACTCTATCTACCCTCTTTGAAGTATAGACACCAAAGGAAGGATGGTTCTTGTCTCCTGAACAACAGCCTGCTGTTTGGAGAACTCACTCGAGAAATGGAAAGACTGATTAAAGGATAGAAGCCAGACTGAGAGGAACAAATTCATGCCTCCCTTATTGCAGTAATCAAAAGCATTAAGTTACAGAACACTTTGTGCAAAAGCACTTGAAACTGAGCAAGCAAATAACAAAGTCAAATCTTATCCAGAAATTGGTATAATAGCTACAAGCGACGGAACTCAGGTTCCAGATCTTAATACCAGAAAATAATTACGCATTAAAAAAATATATATTGTCATTAGATAAAACAATCTCCAGAATTATTGATTAGAAAATTAGATATGTGTCTTTCCAGTTTAAAGTCCTGGTTACTTGAAAGGCACTTTTCCTCTACTGCCTACCCTTTCTCCCTTAGGAGGTGGAAGACATAGGTTTAAATCACCTAGCTTGAGTGCTGCACTCATATTTCTCAGTGCTCTAATATGGCATAACTGACTGAATGCTCTATCAGTCAGGGGCAGTAATGACCATTCTCACATAACATAAAATCAGTCATAGATCTAATCCCCAGCTCACATTTTCAAGCTTCTCCTGGGAATGACAGAGAATTTAGGAGGCTGTCCAGATTAGACAAATTAAGCCCCTCTAAGCATGTGTGGGCGACTCAAGTAAAACGTCTCAGCTAGGCAGGGAGGAGCGTACTGTATTCATACACAGTGTTAAGCAGGCTTGGAAAAGAAACAGATTTGACTATCGGAGATGTATATATTTTGAGTGGCTAAAATGCACTTTGGGTAGGATATGTCATCCTTAAACCACAAATTGCATCCTATGCAATGCAGAGGACAACACGTGTATAATCCTATTCATGAACTAAACTAATCAAGCTCCATCTTAAATTCTAGTTAACTCCTTGCCCCAATATTAAATTTCAGCACAATTCACTCCCTAGATGACAGGAGTGCATCATTGCCAATTCCATTCTAGATTTATGATTTATATTATTTTTTTCATATTCAAAAAAGTATTCTCATTGCCCATTTTCCTTAGAAAACTGTCTCTCAACTGTACTTCTGTCCTTCACTATCTTCCCCAGTTTTACATAACCAAAATATAATTACATTTAAGATAATTAAACCAGGCAACAACATGCCTTCTGATGGAAGCACAAGTTGTGTAGTCAAGGAAGTTCAGAATACCTTGATTATCACATGGACTTTGGTTCAAGTCAAGAGGTGTTCTTCAGGTACTGATTCAGGTTATTTTATTAATTTACAGATGAGAAGACTGTCAGCGACACTGTAACTAGTATGTTGATGAAAAACCAGTCAGGAATCCACATAATCCAGGGACATGCCTGAAAAGGAGTGAATGTGGAATTTAACATAGGATTCAGCATAAAGGCAGGCTGCTGTGTGGCCCAGAACACCTAAGGAGCTCATCAGTGTACGGGGAAGAGGATGTAGGTAAACACTAGGAAAAACCATTTTACAGATCACAGCTTGGAGAAGGTAAGCACAGCTGGAAACCAAGTCCAGAATGGTTCTGCTATTCTCCAGGGGTTTGCATAGGGGTTAGTAGAGATTTTCTATGTTTACTAATATCCCAAAGTGATTTGCAAGGAGCCTTTATCTAACAAAGAGAAAACAGCTATTCTTTTTACACCGCTAAAGGGATACTTAATGCACAAGAACATAACAGCTCCAACGGCACATGACAACAATGGGCAGATCACTACAGACTGCAAGGCGTGTTCTGCCAGACAGAGGATGTACAAGTAAAGTGTCCTGAAAACTAAGAGATGTGGGCCAGTATCTCTATTGAAGAGACAGTATCATCTTGCATGTTATCTTGAACCAGACTTCTCTGATCCAAGATCTCCTCCTCTTTGGCATGAGAAAATGATTGCAGTAAAGTCTTTTCTTGAGATGGGAAGGATTAATTCTATCTCTGTGTGGTTTAGAAGAGTAGCTTCTTGTTATTTCAGTCTTTTGTTAAAAAAAAAAAAAAAAAGGTAACTGAAAGGAGATGGAGATGGTAAGGCTAAGGGCTTCTGTAGGAAATCAGACTAGAGTAGGGGTTACTGAAACACAATGATGTTGAATACTTCCTTTCAAGGTGAACTGCTTCCAGCCTTGATCTCAAAGAGGTAGTCAGGGTGTCAGGAGGAAGAAGTTAGAGCTAAGAGAAAGCATCCTCCTAAGTAAAGATACAAGGTGATGTCTGAGGTGCAGTGAACACAAAATTGGCTGCTGCAGTAGAACTTTCTGCGTCCTTACGACTTGAGGGTTACAAAGCCTTTGAAACTTAGGAGCTTGAAGCAAAACATTCAGAAAAAAATTAATCTTATAACCAGAGAAGACTCCAAAAAGTGGATGCCAAGGTAGCCACTGAATTCTCAAAAAAGAAAGTTAAAACAGCACCCAACTAAATACTCTCCATAATGAAAAAAAAAAAATGACATCTTTTAGTGGCACATCTCTAGATGAACAGGCCGTGTCAGCAAAGTCAAGTGATGTTTATTGTGGGGAGTAACTCCAGAGGTTATGTCTCTAAAAAGCAGACCTTGTGTTAGAGAAAATTTATTATTGTAGCTGTATTGGGTTTGCATAGCAAGGTTTTTGGTAGCAGAAGGGGCTACAGGGGTGGCTTCTGTGAGAAGCTGCTCGAAGCTTCCCCTATGTCCGACAGAGACAGTGCCAGCTGCTCCAAGATGGACCCACCGCTGGCCAAGGCTGAGCACATCAGTGACAGCTGGTAGTGCCTCTGTGATAACATATTTAGTGGCAATTACAGAGACTTGGTTGGGACGCCTCGCATGACTGGAATGTGGTCATGGATGGCTATGTCTTGTTCAGGAAAGACAGGCCGCTAAGGAGAGGTGGTGGCGTTGCTCTTTATGTGAGCTGAGCAGCTAGATGTATGAGTTCTGGCCAGGGGCGGATCAGGAGCGAGTTGAGAGTTTGCTGGGTGCGCAATTAAGGGGCAGGCTGGCAGGGGTGATACTGTTGTGGGTGTCTATTACAGGCCACCGGATCAGGATGAGGAGGGTGATGAGGCCTTCTACAGGCAGCTGAGAGCAGTCTCGCAATTACAGGGCCTGGCTGTCATGGGGGATTTCAACTACCCTGATATTTGCTGGGAGGCCTACTCAGCCAGCCATCCTCAGTCCAAGAGGTTCCTCCAGTGCATTGATGATAACTTTCTGATGCAAATGGTGGATGAGCCAACTAGGAGAGGAGCGCTGCTGAATCTTATCCTCACTAACAAGGAGGGTCTGGTTGAAGAGGTGAAGGTTGAGGGCAGCCTTGGTTGTAGTGACCATGAGATGGTAGAGTTCAGGATCTCATGTGGCAGGAAACAGAATAGCTTAGCAGAATCACAACCCTGGGACTTCAGGAGGGCCAACTTGGCCTCTTTCAAGCAATGCTAGGGGAAATCCCATGGGACAGGGTACTAGAAGGTAAGGGGCTCAAGATAGTTGGTTAGCATTCAAGGACTGCTTCTTCTCGAGCTCAAGATCAGAGCATCCCAGCAGGTAGGAAGTCAAGGAAGGGTACCAGGAGACCTGCAATGGTTAAACAGGAACTGCTGGGCAAACTCAAGTGGAAGAAGAGGGTGTAGAGATATCATGGAAGGAGGGGCTGGCCACTTGGGAGGAATAGAAGTCTGTTGTCAGAGGATGTAGGGAGGCAACTAGGAAAGCTAAGGCCTCCTTGGAATTAAACCTTGCCAAGAGAGGTCAAGGACAACAGAAAGGGCTTCTTCAAATACATTGCAGGTAAAGCCAACACTAGAGGCAATGTAGGCCCACTGATGAATGAGGTGGGGGCCCTGGAGACAGAGGATAAAAGAAGGCGGAGTTACTGAATGCCTTCTTGCCTCTGTCTATACTGCTGGAGGCTGTCCTGAGGAGCCCCGGACCGCTGAGGCCCCAGAAGAAGTCAGGATAGAGGAGGAATCTGTCCTTGGTTGATGAGGGCTGGGTCAGGGACCAATTAAGCAATCTGGAGTCCATAAATCCATGGGCCCCTGATGGGATGCACCCTGCAGGGTGCTGAGGGAGCTGGCGGAAGTCATTGCTAGGCCACTCTCCATCATCTTTGCTAAGTCGTGGGCACCAGGAGAGGTGCCTGAGGACTGGAGGAAAGCGAATGTCACTCCAGTCTTCAAAAAGGGCAGGAAGGAGGACCCGGGTAACTATAGACCGGTCAGCCTCACCTCCATCCCCGGAGAAAGGTGATGGAACAACTTGTCCTTGGTGCTGTCTCTAGGCACATCAAGGATAGGGGGATCATTAGGGGCACTCAGCATGGCTTCACAAGGGGAAGTCATGCTTAACCAACTTGATAGCCTTTTATGAGGACGTAACCCGGTGGACAGATGATGGTAAAGCTGTGGATGTGGTCTATCTCGATTTCAGTAAAGCGTTTGACACGGTCTCCCACAGCATCCTCGCAGCTAAACTGAGGAAGTGTGGTCTGGATGATCAGGTAGTGAGGTGGATTGTGAACTGGCTTGAAGGAAAGAAGCCAGAGAGTGGTGGTCAATGGACTGAGTCCAGTTGGAGGTCTGTGTCTAGCGGAGGTCCCTCAAGGGTCGGTACTGGGACCAGTTACTATTCAACATATTCATTAATGACTTGGATGAGGGAGAATTAGAGTGCAACTGTCAGCAAGTTCGCTGATGACACCAAACTGGGAGGAATGGCTGACACACCGGAAGGGCTGCGCAGCCATTCAGAGGGACCTAAACAGGCTGGAGAGTTGGGCGGGGAGAAATTTAATGAAATATAACAAGGGCAAGTGTAGAGTCCTGCATCTGGCCAAGAACAACTCCATGTACCAGTACAAGTTGGGGACAGACCTGTTGGAGAGCAGCACAGGGGAAAGGGACCTGGGGGTCCTAGTGGACAACAGGATGACCATGAGCCAGCAGTGTGCCCTTGTGGCCAAGAAGGCCAATGGCATCCTGGGGTGTATTAGAAGGGGTATGGTTAGCAGGTCAAGAGAGGTTCTCCTCCCCCCTTCTACTCTGCCCTGGTGAGGCCGCATCTGGAATATTGTGTCCAGTTCTGGGCCCCTCAGTTCAAGAAGGACTAGGGAACTGCTAGAGAGAGGTCCAGCGCAGAGCCACGAAGATGATTAAGGGAGTGGAACATCTCCCTTATGAGGAGAGGCTGAGGGAGCTGGGTCTCTTTAGCTGGAGAAGAGGAGACTGAGGGGGGACCCTCATTAATGTTTATAAATATGTAAAGGGCAAGTGTCATGAGTATGGAGCCAGGCTCTTCTCAGTGACATCCCTTGACAGGACAAGGGGCAACGGCGTTGCAAGCTGGAACACAGGAGGTTCCACATAAATATGAGGAAAAACTTCTTTAACGGTGAGGGGTGACCCGAACACTGGAACAGGCTGCCCAGAGAGGTTGTGGAGTCTCCTTCTCTGGAGACATTCAAAACCCGCCTGGACGCGTTCCTGTGTGATATGGTCTAGGCAATCCTGCTCCGGCAGGGGGATTGGACTAGATGATCTTTAGAGGTGCCTTCCAATCCCTAACATTCTGTGATTCTGTGATATTTAAGAAGGGGGAAAAAAAACCCTGTGCAACTGCAGCCAGAGAGAGGAGTGAGAATACGTGAGAGAAACAACCCTGCGGACACCAAGGTCAGTGAAGAAGAAGGGGGATGAGGAGCTCCTGTCAGTGGAGCAGAGGTTCCCCTGCAGCCTGTGGTGCAGACCATGGTGAGGCAGGCTGTCCCCCTGCAGCCCATGGAGGTCCATGGTGGAGCAGATACCCACCTGCAGCCCCTGGAGGACCCCACACCAGAGCAGGTGGATGCCCAAAGGAGGTTGTGGCCCCGTGAGAAGCCTGTGCTGGAGCAGGTTTGCTGGCAGGACCTGTGGTCCTGTGGAGAGAGAAGCCCATACTGGAGCAGGTTTGCTGGCAGGACTTGTGATGCCTTGAGGGACCCACGCTGGAGCAGTCTGTTCCTGAAGGACTGCACGCCATGGAAAGGACTCACGCTGAAGCAGTTCACAAAGAATTGTAGCCTGTGGGAAGGGCCCACACTGGAGAAGTTCATGGAGGACTGTCTCCCATGGGAGGGACCCCACGCTGGAGCAGGGGAAGAGCATGAGTACTCCCCCTGAGGAGGAAGGAGCGGCAGAGACAACGTATGATGAACTGACTATAACCCCCATTCCCCATCTCCCTGTTCCACTGTGGGGACGAGGTAGAGAAATCAGGAGTAAAGTTAAGCCGGGGAAGAAGGGAGGGGTGGGGGGAAGGTGTTTTAAGATTTTTTTTATTTTCTCATTATCCTACTCTGATTTTTATTGGTAATAAATTAAACTGATTTCCCCAAGTCAAGCTTGTTTTGCCCATGACAGTAATTGGTGAGTGATCTCTCCCTGTCCTTATCTCAACCCACGAGCCTTTCATTATATTTTCTCTCCCCTGTCCAGCTGAGGAGGGGAGTGAGAGAGTGGCTTTGGTGGGGATCTGGCGTTCAGCCGGGGTCAACCCACCACAGCAGCAGACAATTTTTGTGCCCAGTGTTCATCACACTTTTGGTGACACAAAAAGGTGAAAGACAACAAGCAGACAAAAAAAAGCAACTGGGAAGGAATCCCCTGACCTCCCAATTCAAGTATTGCTGAGAACTGATTGAGTTATATGTGAAGCCAAATAGTTTTAAGAAGGGTTAGTCTTTGCTCACAGCATTTCTCACTCATGCAAGAACAGAAGAAGAGTTGCCATTTGAGCTCACTCACTGGGTGGGGATCAGTGTTACGGTACTATAGTTTTACGCCATAAGATTTCCTTCACACTGTGACAAACTGCTTAGGCCAAAGCTTTCAGAGGGTTGCAAACAAACACCATTGAGGAGCAGACTAGGGATTTGGATAGCTACACAAGTTCTTCTAGTGCCCTTGCCTTAGTACCAGCAAGGAATGAAACATACTCTGTCTCTGATTTACGGACATCTGAGACAATCAACCTGCAGCATTCTTCAGAGTATGCCACTGAGGCTTTGAAGTCCCAGCAGAAAAAGCAACTTTCTCAACTCCGGGAAACTACTGAACAACAAAAAGTATGAGCAACCAAGAAAGTGGCTCTAGGTATGGCAAGTATATTATGGCACCAAGGTCTGTAAAGCACTGAGATGTAATACTTTAGAGCAAGTAACATGGCTACCAAAAGCATCACCTATATCCACTGAGCAAGAGTAACCCAAAGTTTTCCCTTCTTTGGCTTGTATGTAAGAGTGTCAATCAAAATTTCTGGAAGTGAGGAAATTTCCTGCCATGCCTCTCTGTTTCTCTGCAAGCTGGTCTAGAGGAAAGGTATCCCTGCCTGTGGCAGGGGGGCTGGAACTAGATGATCTTTAAGGTCCCTTCCAACCCAAACCATTCTATGATTCTATGATTCTAACAAGTCTTAGAGCAGTTTTTAATGGAATGAGGAAAGCAGAGCCATCATACTTAGTAGAAAATAGCTAAAGTATTAACAGAAACAGCCTGGTTGAGAACTTGTCCCTGAAATGCACACTGGTATCACAATCAGAAGCAGTCTTCTTTGTCCTCGATGAAAAGTATGCCTGAAGTGAGAAAACTTTGAACACTTAGGTCTAGGATCTAAGCCCAAAACAATGGATTTTCTCAGAAGATTACATCAAGAGCTTCTCCTTGAACCCTTCTCTTGCATCTGGCTCAAAGCATCTGCAAATACATTTGCCAAAGACGTGGTACAGACATGGAAATGTCTGTTCCAATAATGAAATGTAGCGGTCACGCAATGTCCAAACTTTAAAGCTCGCAGACCCAGCTGAAGATTACTTCACAGCAGTAAGAATCCAACTTCTTAATGGAAAAGGGTGAACTCTTAAGAAAACCATACCATGAGCAGAAGGTCCAGAACCAAACAGATGGGGGGGGACACCCCAACAAACAAACAATAAAAATTACACCTCAAAAGAGAATGCAATAAACGAAAGCTAGAAAACAAGTGAGAACCCACAAAAGCTAGAGTTTACTGCCTACAAATTATTCTGGCAATGTAGATAAGCATTTGAAGCTCCGACCTGGCCATACAGTTGAGAGTAGTGAAGAGCAACATAGTCGTCTCTGCACGGCGTGTGCAAGGGCTGACACTACCCTCAAGAGTGCTACTGAAGATAAACACATCTTCCGTTTTGAGGACTTCCGCATATCCACAGCTTATTTTTGAAAGGGAAAGGTAAATGCCTATGCAAATATTACTTCATATATTGTATGAGAGGTGGGAGAATTCCACTGATCAAAGCCAGGAGACTAATAAAAACAAAATCAGACATTTTCTTCCTCTTCAAAACACAACTCCTACCTAAACTGTCTCTAGAGACATTGGGGATGAGAGTATAAAGGCATCACTGTGACTAGCATCTCCAGGGAAGTTTCACAAACACTCACATAAATTGGAAACATTCATACAAAGCTTAGTGGGAATATTCATACTGCAAATTCAGATAATCACCTGTCTTTTTGTCAGTAAAAGCTAACAAAGTTAAATTAATTAAAATAATATTTCTCTGTCGTAAATTGTTGATTTCAATGAGATAGCATAGAATAATTTTATATCGCTAAAATTCTTAGCAACTAATTTGAAATAATCTAAAAAGAAGCTAAAATTAATTTTCTATTTTCCCAATAAATACATGAAATAGAAGCTGTAAATAAAATCCTTGCCTTACCCTATGTACCACAATGGCAGATGCAATGGAAAAACAACTGCTTGGCTTTTCTGCAAAATCTTCAATCAAAACCTTTATCTAAAGGCCAGAAAATAACAAGAAGTAAAAAGCTTGCTCAAAAAAATACTACCTTTAGTGCAATCCGAAAGAAAATAATGGTGCTGACAGCAACGAGTAAAAGCTAAAGCAGCCAACAAATGCCATTTGTATTACTCCCAGATCAATACTACAAAAGAAGATAGACATGGTTATGCACTTAATAGAGTAGATAAGAAGTTCCTACTAATAATCTGGAGATACTTTGCAACAGTAATCAGGAGAGAATACTACATTGGTGACAAAACTGATACTGCTGTTTATTCACTAAACAAACATATATTTTTACATTTATATATAGATACAATGAAAGGTCCCAAAGATGAGATCTAAAAGCACAGATTTAAAAAAGAAAACTTAACTTGGTTCAGCATAGTATGGTTTCTGCACATTTCCCAAAAAACATGCCAACTTTATCTATGTTTTTATAATCCATAACCTCAATTTAGTAGTGTTCCCAAAGGGCTAGACTCTCACGTGGGGAAAACTACCAGAATTCACACCTGAACTGATGACTAGAAAGATGAACAAAACTACCTACTCTGACTCACTGCTGCACACAGGTTGTAGAAATGTTCCTAAATTTTTTTCACCAACACCAGAACTTCTGCTTTTGAACTCCATGCATGCAAAAAGTGGAACAAACAACATAACACCTCAAATTATGGAATATATGCACATGATAATTTTCCCAGAAAAAAAGCCATATGCAAACAGATATAAATAAACCTTTTGTGGTTATGGCATGTCTATATTTTCTTTTCCAGTTTAAGTCCCTGGCTATAACTGAAGACTGGTACCAGCTTAGATAATTCTATATTTAACTCACATAGCAACTCCTGTGTGCTTGGAGTTAGTCTATTAGAACTGAGATGATCCTTGCCACGTACATGTTTAGATGAACTAAGGTTTAACTCACATGGCAACTCCTACATGCTTGGATTTATTCTTCTGTTAGTGTTGAGATGATCCATTCCAATGCACATGAGTCAGGGGGAGGGAAGGGCACAGTAATTGGAGTATTAAAGCAACAAGGAAAGGAGATGTTTCAAAATTTATATCCCAATCATACACTGAACCCACTTTCCTCCAGAGAACTAACCAGAAATTAACTACCTAAAGGGAAAACAATAAAAAGAAGAAAACCCTTCTGCTTTGCTACTAAGCTACATCACAAGTCCAAAGCATCTTCCAATACCCAGTTTATATCAGGCACCACTACACAGAGAATATTTTACTAATGTAAGAGGAAAGGAAGAAAAAATAACAAAAAGCAACCTTATAAAAGACTTTACAGTAACACCACTAAATTAGCCCTGTGTAAATATTTAGACAACCTTATCCATAAATAAAAAGGCTTGAAGTAATTGTCCAGCACTTTTAGTCACAGTCATTCATAACGAAGGCTAGAAGTTTACGAAGCCATAATTATTCCCCATAAAGAAATTATTCCCTACTATTGCTGTAACTCAAAAATATTACTACTTATTGAAGAAAGAAGCATTTTGTTACACAACTAGAGAAAACAACCAAATTATTACACACCACTTAGAGCAAAACTGTTAACTTTGAGACCAAGGATAAGAAGAGGATGTTCTTGTTCTTTGTAGACCCAGTCAACATAACAGCACAGCAACAACAGCTTGACAGTTGGGCTCTTTAATGAGCCATGTTGAGCAAAGCATCTTTCCTGTCTCCATTTGCTTCCTAACCCCTCCCAGGCTTTCTGAGGGGGAGGAAGGCAGTAAAGGCACCTTCTGCCAAAGTGCTCCTCTCTTCAGCCTGCCACCCTGCAGAGGTCACTATGGAAGATCTGTCTCTGTGTTGAACCATCCAGGTGCTCAGGAGACTGAAGGCTGCAGCAATACACAACGAGCAAATCCCAAGAGTGCTCCTGTGGGAGTTTTTAAAAAAACTCTAAGAATCATAAAGCTGAGTACAAGAGCAGGGAAAGCTTCAGGTCATCTACAGTCCATTCTTCCATTCTAAGGAAGAATCAATTATAGGCAAGCTATTGCTAGCAAATGATCAGTTAACCTGTCCTTAAAAACATCCACAGATGTCTCGGAAAGTCTGGCAAACTCCCAAAGCAAGCTGTTGCAATGTTTCACAAAAACCACAGGTCACCTACATACTTGAGAACAAGTAACTTTCATTATACCTGGGAATAAATCTTATTTGTCCCAAATAAAAATACTGGGCAAACACAGGAGAAAAGAAGGAGGTGTGGGGGGGAGAGTTCTTACAGCAAAAACAGCTTGTCTAGGGAAACAATCTAACCTCCAGAAAACTGTACGTTGCTTTTTCTGCCTGCTTCAAAGCTTCAACCATACAAGGTTCTGGCAAATTTAGCTTAAGCTATCAGTGGTGTCTACTGATACACTGAACTGAGAAACAGGTGAAAACCCAGACAGATCTTCTCCCACCCTTGCAAAGGGGCATCAGATAAGTGGGACAGACAGCAGAGAACAGCATCTTAAACCTCCATAACAAACTCTAACAGAATTCGTTTGTCAAGAGTCTCAGTCATCTATTGTTGGCAGCATAAATGCCAGTCATTCTAGGACTTGTACTAGACTCCAGGTAACTGCCAAAATGATAGCCAAATCTACACTCCTTTATCCCTTTCTTACATAAGGAAGACAGTTATATCAAAATATTATGTTTTTATTCAAACAGCTTAAAAAAAAATCTCAGATACACCTAAGTCCAAGCTAAATATGACAGAATTGGAATAGTTCTGCTGTTAACCCAAACCAAACTGATTTCTCAGTTACATCACTGGATGGCTCATGGAATGGATAACGGTCCCTGAGTCTTCTACCTCTCAGCTGAAATCCAGGCTAGACTGGGAGTGGCTGGCACCACTACGGAATTCTTTCCAGTGATCTGTGCAAAAACAGACAATTAACCAAGTGCATAGATGATAAAACCCCATCTCTCCAACAACTTTATCCACAGCTGCCTGTATCAGAGCAGCTACACAGGCGTGAAAGAGCCCAGTGAAAACAACGGAACTATATTTTTGGTCACAGACTAAGGACATCATTCAGAAACTCAGTTATGCCGAGTCTCTTCTATGTTGGTGCAACAACCTTAGGACAGCAAGGATGACTCTTACAAAGAACATGTTTGCCTTCACCAACTACTATACCTCTTAAACACCTCTTATGTGGAAATACCAACCCTCGCCTGGAAAAGAAAACCTGCCTGAAAAAGAAAGGCAATTGGATGAATAAACTGGGCCTGTCTTTTTATGGGGAGGATTTCTGAACTTTTAACACAAGCTCTGTTTTTGAGACTGCTTCCTACATTCAAGGTTCCAGCGTTAGTTTCTAGTTGTGCGCTGACCTCAATTACCAGCATTCAGAGTACAATCAGATGCTCTCTGATTTATCACTTTAAAGGTGAATGTTTTTAAAACAGCACTGTAAAGAACTGCATATAAGCATCGTACTCCATAACAAGATGCATTTTATTTACCTCTGTAAACTGAAACGGGGAGAGAGACTATTGTCAAGCATAATTACGCGTTGCACAGTATCCTGTGAAGTTGCAATGTGCTTGTTTTTGACTGAACACACTAACGCTGTCTGGCACTGGCTGTCCCGGCAGCAAGGTCCCTCGGTTCGTCCTCCTGACATTGTAATGAACAACCCTATCACTCAGCCAGCTCTCCTGCCATTACTGCAACAGCATCTTAAGCTGTGGAGTTCAGATGAGTCTGTAATAACCCTTGAAACGCACACAGAGAAGAAATACTACTAATAATTTCCAAGTAAGGAATCTTATGAGGGAGGGCAGAAAGTAAGGAGAAGTGTATTAGACTGCTAATCCACCTCTAGATTCTCTCTCCTAGAGAAGGCCCTGATAGTTCTTGTAACTGGCCCAAATCAAAGCAATAAGCAATGGTGGTAAAAATATTCAAAGTATTTTTTCAGGGATTAATTAAAATAATTCAAAGCAGAGAGATAAGTACCCCAACAAAAAAATTAAATTTTGCATCTACTAAATTATTTAAAAAATAAACATATGCAGTACCTGGCAGGCAAATTTCAATAGTTACAAATATTGTATATACACAAAAATGTAATTCTTAACTGCAGTTGGTAATGCTACTGCATTCTTCACTTACATTTTCCTGTTGAAAAGAGCAAAGAATGGGCAAATTTCACAGTAAAACTAAGAGCAAGTGTTAAAGCTGTAAAAATGTTCTGAGAAATCCAAGCTGAAGTTGTTACCAGAAAGTATATAAAGTAAACAGTATATTCAGTATTTAATACATTTTAAATTATCATCTTTGGCTGGGTGCAAACATTTGCCACATTTCTGTGTTAAAGAAAGCATTTCACTTTTTTAGGATTAAAATAGACTCTTTCAAGATGCTATGTAAATTAAGCATGAAGTAACTGCTTGTTCCTATGTGCTATAGGAGATTTCCTCATGCATTAATGGAACATATATATAAAATAAGACAATTAGAAGGTCTTGAAACAGTTTGTTACATAATTTAGCATCTTATTTGCTGCATTCATAATTCTATTTTTAATTCCTTCTGACAATACAGAAATATAAAGAAAATGGAAGGACTTCATTGTACAGCTCTGAAGGGTTGCTGAATTTCAAACAAAGAATTGAGAGGACGGAGGGGGAAACACAGACAGTACTTACATTATTCACATTATTTAAACTGTAGGCTTCCTGGAGCTTGTTCACTGAAATGAAGATGGTTAATCTTAAGTTCCAGTAAACTCCACAGATCAGCTGAAAAGTCTTCTGAGGCATGGATTAAAGAACTTTCACCAGGCACCCTTAGTTCATGCATGGGTTAACTCCTTCAAAACACCAAGTACTAAATCTGTATAGGTAGAGAACACTCTCTCTACAATCCTGCTAGGATAATTCTAAATTGTTCAGGGTATCAAATTTAGATAAAATTTAATCCAAAAAAAGGGCAAATTATTTTGTGTGGGTTCTCATAGCAGAACACATAGAACAAAGGGTAAAGAAATGATCATAAAAATTGCAGAAGGTTTTTTTTGTGTTATATTATTTTTACTGCAGTATCATTTTGAGACGCTATTTTAGTGCTAGATGCTGAATAAAGACATTACTCCTGCCCTGATGATCTTATTTAGTTTTAGAGGTCAAATCCCAAATAACTGTGGAATCCTGACCTACTGGTACCAGTCTCACCTAATAATAGAGATAAGAAGGAAGAAATGCTGATTATGTGACTTGATTGAGGTTTTTTTCTAATTAAGAGAAACTGCCATTTCCTTTTTTTGAACAAAAAGAATTATTTTCCCCTTAAAATGAGAGGGATGTACATTTAACACAAAAATGTTCTGTCAAGTATATAATTCTAATGTTACTATTCTGGCTGATCTGCTCAGCTATTTGTTCCATTTTATTCTGGGATTTCAACAGAAGAGCTAGAAAAAGTACACATCTGCATATTTCTACATCACCAGCGTTTCTACATTAACAGCATGTACTATACAGCTCGCACTTTTAGTGCACAGCACTTAAGACATTTCATTTTGTTCTTTTCAGTGCCATTTTTCCTTTTCTAACTTTTGTTGTATATACAAATACATTTTAAACTACCTTTCAAATGCTTAATTTTATCAAATTATTAACACCTATGTCTCAATATTTATGGAATTCATTAATAATGCAGAGTACCTTCTTTATACTTTTAGCATTAGAACAGGAATTGAAAATTCAAAGGACCATTTTAGATCAATTTCTTGTCCTAAATAAAAACATTAATATACCAGGCATATTGGAAACTTTGTGAAAGGAAGCCTGGGGACACAAAATATACAGATAACAGTAAACTGTGCTAGGTGTACAACAGACCTATGTATTAAAAAGAGAGTTTAAAGACAAATGTAAGTAACCAACTACCATTTCAGTGACTAGCAGACAAGCTGCATGGATTGACATTTCAGACAGAAATAAAAAGTTTTGCTGCATATTGCTACCTGCCCAACCATGACAGTGACACAATCACAGGAGAGGCATTGCCTGCTAACAGACATCAGAGATGTAGCAAAGGCAGAGCATTCAATTGTATTAGATATTATGTAGATGGAACAAACATCATAAATATGACATTTTTTAGATCCCACTGATTTTTTTAGATCAGAGGTTGTTTCATGGTTAGCATCACAAAACAGGAAATACAGCCCATGACATGCTTGCACTGAGGAATGTGTAGAGCCGGTCCAAGACCTCACAGTGAAAGTGCCACTGAAGCAGTGACTATAACGTACTTAAAATCAGTATCACTGCATGAGCAACAAAGGCCAAGAAAAATCACCACAGTTGTGCTAAACTTCAGAAGGTGAAAGCATGTAAAAATGAGGATGACTGTTAAAAAAACCAGAAGGGGCTCCTAAAACAACTGAATCCTTACAGGCAGAAGGAGAGACTACTGAAGGATATCGTATCAGAAGCGCAGTGCCAGAGTACCCAACTTACTAAGGCAAATGGTGGTACAGGGTAAAGCGTAATCAGCGACTAAACTACTAAGTCATTAAGTCACTAAGCAGAGGTCTGGTTTAAAACAAAAATAACTATTGAAGAAGCCATGGTACAAACACACAAATGGAGCCTAGGCTCCATGGTATTCACCCAAGGGTTCTAATAAAATACAGGATGAAGCAGCCAAATGACTACAACTTCTTTGGTATCTAAACACTGGAGCTGACAAATGCAATGCCAAGCTTGAGAAACAAAAAAAAGTTCTGGGGAATAAATTTGGGTAAGCCTGAGATTTGGTAATAGAAAGTGTAATAACGGACAGAATTAGTGGACATCTCACTAAACACAATCCATCTATGAAGAGCCCATATTGCTTCTGTAAAGTCAAGTCCCACCTTACAAACCTGTTGAAATTCTCTGCAGGCGTTACAAACTCACGCACAAGGATGATCCAGCTCACACAGTCTACTCACTTTTTTAAAAAGGCTTTAAACAGAATTCCTCACTAAAGGCTTTTCAGGAAACTAAGATGCCAAGACATAAAAGCAAAGGTTGGGGTATGCAAGAATAACTGATTAAAATAGAGGACCCGGGAGACAGGAGTTCAGGCTCGGCTCTCACAATGGAGGGAAGTCACTTGCACAGGGGGCTGTACTGGGAACTGTCCTGTTAAACACGTGCATAGGTAACATGGCAAGGGAGAAGGAGAAAGGGATGGCAGTACATCAGTGCGGTGAGAAGATCTACTGATGGTGCATACTTATTCAAGGTAGTAAGGATGAGTGCCTTAAAGAACAGCAAAAACACCTTATCAGTCTGAGTGATCAGGTAATAAAATGGCTGGTGAAATTCAGTTCCGATTGATGTAAAATGATACATGTATGGAAAACTAATCCTAGCTTCATATATAAAACAAGAGGCTCTGAGTAGACCAGTAACACTAAGGAGCAAAAGAGCGGGGTTATACTAGATAATTCCATGAAAGCATCAGCTCGGTCTTGGCCATACTAAAAAAATCAAATTAGGAAATTCAAGAAGCATTATGAAAATTAGGAAATATTAGGAGAGGAAAAGAGTATAAAACAAAAAAAAGGTAATTCTACATAATTCTATAAAATTGTGTTTGTTCCATACTTTAAATATTGCATGAAGGTTTTGCCTGTTCCTCTCAATAGAGGACACAACAGAAGTGGAAAAGGTTCTGAAAGGGCAAGAATGACCTATGGTATGAATTACCCCCATACAAGGAATGCTCAAATAGACTGGGACTCTTCTGTTTGCAAAAAATGTGAGTTTGGGAGCTGCTATGAGATCTACAAAATCTTTAGTGGCAACACCTTAGATAGAGATTAAGTATTCATGATTTCTTCCAATAAAACAAACAAATGGATATCACATAAAGGTAGGAGAAGCCAGGTTCAAAGCAAACGTCCTAGGACTTCAAACAATGAGCAGCAGCCCCCTGGACTCTGTGCTGGGAACACTGAATGCAAGAAGCTCACGTGATGAGGTCAAGGAAAAACCAGGCAAACACTTGTGAGAGATTCACTGCAGGTACCTAAACAGACTAACCCCCAAAAGTTTTGTAAACCTTTTTAGCTTCAAGCTGAAAATGCTCAGAAGCTGAAAGAATATTAGGAAGTATCACATGGGCTAATCCTATTCTTACTCTTCTCTAGGCATCTGCTGGTGGCTACTGTTGAAGCAAGAATACTGAGCAAGCTAGTTTGGTGCAGAATTCATTATTTGATTAGCTATTTGGGTGCAATATTTTCTGCAAACCACTAACAAACACTTCACATTACAAAGGCTGAGATAAGGGGGTGCAGCCATATCTAAAAACCTTACATAAACTTAAATATTTAGAAGATAAGCACTCAAATTGCATTCCGCTGTCCTTGAACTCATGTTCATGCAGAAGTCCCTATCTTTAGAAGCCCAGACTCTTCTTGCAACTTAATTGCTGAACCTAGGAAAGCCAGGTAAGATTACTAGTACAGTAAATAGTTTATCAATAATCATTTGAAATAAACTTTTATCTGGATTTTAGGTATTTTCTTTTTTTTAATTCCTTTTAAAAAAACATGTACATTTATTCTCATCTTTTATCAACAGAATTATAATTTCTAAATACTTTCTGTATATTACTGTAGCACATTCATTTGTCGTGTAATGGCTGTATTTTTCTCTTTATTTTTTCATTGGATTGCACCATTAAGTACAACATTACATAAAATTCCTGTTATCTGCTATGAAAGCCCAGTCCACTTGAGACAGGTGTGTTGAATGTCTGTATTTTCCACGTTAATATCCCGTGGTCAACAAAGGAGAAAAGGTTGGGTTTTTTTTTAAATAATAAAAAAAAAAGTACTGAAGCCTGAACCATTGTACTGGCACTGATAACCCTGACATACCATTCTGCAGAAGGGAACACTTCAACCAGAACTTGAACTTCCTTCAGGTTAAACACAGAAGTGAGCTTACTGTAGTGCAAACCTCTCAGATGGAAGAATTTATAGAATATGGGTGATGTTCATCATTCCTTCTAGTACTACAGTGCTTCGGAACCTCAGTTGTAGACCAAGGCTCTATTGTGCTGCTCTGTGTTGCTCCAACAGCAGCATACAGCCAGACTTGGGTAAGAAAGTCCAACATGGCCAATCCTGTCATACGATTTTTCTTTAACCAAGTTCTGTTTGATATCTACTGCAGGGCTATTAAAAATAAAACTGCAATTGAAAGCTATTTCAGAACCACACTCCTCTGTATGGTTAAACACTCCTTCCAATTTCCAACCTAAATGTATTCATGTCTACCTTATATATATTTGTTCTTTTGCCAGAACCATCATTTACCTTAAGTAACTCTTCTTCCTTCAGTGTTTACCCTCTGATGTACTTACATGGGAGCAGGGGTGTCGCAACTCCTTTAAACTTTAACTCTGTACATCAAATAAATCACTCTCCTAGTCCTTAGCTGCATGTATTACAATCACAGTATATTGTTCCTGAATACAAACTTTTACGTTAGATCTTTCCAGTGCTTTGTAAAATGGCACTATTTTATTTCTAGCTATTTCAGAAATACTTCATCTAATTCATCTAATACAGCCCAATATCAAACGTGCCGTTCACAGAATTCAGATTCACTTTTGCTTGGCAATTATCATCTGGGTCAGCTAGCGCTTCTCAAGTTTTCTCATGCATTCTTCTACTGATAAATGTAAAAATGCTTTTTTTGACATTTGCACTTTCTAATACATTTCACCCCAATCAATTCAGTCTTCAGAATTATTCAATCTTTCCTCTATAATATCGTGATCTTTCACTATTTAATGATGCTTTTCACTGTCTCACCTACAGATTTAATCAGCACCTTCCTACTTTCTGTGTACTGATTGAGACTGGTATCTCATGAGACTTGCAACAGGAGGCAAGAAAATAAGAGACAGAAGAACATAGACACAAATACTGGCATTAGTATTGCCTATGCCTGTTTAGGTAGGTATTTGACAACAAATTATAAGCGAGGTTTTGATGGACTATAATGAAGTATTTTTCCAGATATTAAATAGTGAATACCATTAACATAAGCATGACAAGCAGCACAGTTCTATATGACTATGCATGCAAATTGCACTGTCCATTTTGTAATATACTGTGCACTGAAAACCTTTTAAAATTTTTTTTCATTGCTTGTGTTTCTTTTCCATTAAAGATACACTCATCAGGAATCAAAGATAAGGCTGCTTTCAGAATGTTTAAAATTAATTTTTTATATAACTGAAAAATGGAATCTTTTATTCTCTGTGTACAGAACTATCAAAAATAACAAATGTGCCTGAAGTGATCTCACTGAATTAACTGTACCAGTTTTGACTGCTCTTGTCAAAGTGTATCCAAGGGTCAGATCCAAAATAAGACTCAGCACTAAAGGCCAGAGCATAAGAAATTAGGTGTCTGGCTCTAGGGATGGAATTCACAGGCACAGGCTCCATTAAGCGTCTTCATTGTATATATACTGTATGTACAGCCTTAGGTATAGAAAAATAGTATTCACAATACCCAGTATCCTGAGTAGAGGAAATACATACAGCCACCAAAACGAAATGTGCAAGAGAAATGTGTTTCTGATATTCTACCTCTTTTATGAATTTAGATAACTAAGCTCCATTTGAAATAAGCACCTCAAATTATGTTAAACATTTCCCACATTTAGTTTTCTCAACCAGATTATCTGTATCCAAACGACTGGATTAACTGATGTGATTGCCCATTTCTCACATAACAGCCTAGGCACTAAAGCACTAAGAGGAAACACTGATTCACTAAGCAGAAACTCCCCATCTATTCAGACCCATCCTTCTCACTGTCTAGGAGAATGCCTTAAGCACCACGATACAGGCATTGGTACCCTATATGTTTCTGAAATCTGACAAAGAAAAAATAGCTGTGGTTTGGGCTTAACTCCCTACTGTCTATGTGCATCAAATGTGCTCAGCTCATTCCACCTGCTTTGCATTCCTGGAAGAATGCAGTAGTACGAATGTCCACCCATGGTTTCTAAACAGCCTTTGCTGGAAGTTAGACACCTAAGTGTGCTGATGGCTGCATCTCCACGCCTGGACTCTGCACAGTCTTAAGAGTTTATGAAAGTTTTTACTAGAAACTTTACACACTGGTGATAGCTAATTAAATTTTTCAGATTTGTCAGTTATTCAGATCACTCTCTTGACCTTAGAAATCTGAATTCCATGCAAACTCACATCTGGGTATTGTATAGGAGAGAAGCTGTATACGTGCCTTCCCTGTTCTTATTCTTTGCCAGTGCCATAGACGGAGTACAAGACTTGTTTCCTCCATTTTGGCTTGGCTCTGCACAGCTCTTCAGCTCTTAAGCAGCACTTCACACATCTGTATGTTTCTGGAAATTCCACCTTCAGTTCTGTGAATTTAATTAAGTTGGATATTTTACATGTATTTTTCCTAACATTAGTGATTTTTTTTCCCTAACTTTACTGTCACTCTACATTAACAACCTCAAAATTAATGCTTTGTCTGGAAAGATTATATTTTTTAGTTCAGGAAACATTTCAAGTATAAAAGACAAATCTATTTATCACCTCAAAAACTAGCTGTCATTTGCATGATAATTAAATGTATGTGTAATGCAGTGATGACAGGAAATGTCAATAATTTCTTCAGCACCATGCTTTCTTTAATACTCTTTTAACATATGATGAACATACACATTTTTATACACCTGTGCTCAAACACAGTCTCTAAAATTTTAAAGCACCATTTATTTTTAATATACTTATTTCTCGAATCCCCCCTGCCATAGTGGATTATCCCACTGTAAGGCATACCTCAACAAAATCATATGCTTTCAGGGCTTCTGACAGTTTCTGTGGCTACTTCTATCTTAAGTTGAGGTTGTACATGTATTATATGCACAGTTGCATATAAAAAGATTTCTTCCATCCCTCTTCCTCCTCATGAAGAGTATGGAGCTTACTATCAACAGGCAAAAGCAACTTCACACCATAAAGGAAATTCTAAAGTTTATGAAAATAAATTACTGCAGGATAAGAAAAGCTATTCCATTACAACTGTAGGGCATTCTCCAGTTCTGCAACACAGATTCTATACATGCATACAGATACAAACGTACACATACAACACAAACAAAACCAGCTGAAGGACAGATTTCTTGTAATAACACAGTAATACGCTCGTGAATTGAAGCCCTTAACACACAAGCCAGTTTTGTGAGTTGTTGGTCATTTTTTTGCCACCTATACTTACCCAAAATTCTAGATCTTTATGTCTACATTTGAATTATAAAAAGAACAAAACCACACATCCCAAAACAAGCAAACCATGAATTATTCCTCATTTTACTTCCTACAGTGCAGCTCTGTTAGGGGTTAGAAAGTTTTCTACAGGTGAGTCCCAGCGCACTTTATTTACTGTTAGGAAGTAAAAATGGCTTCTATCATTCACTTTTATCACTCCATCTATTAACACCATTTCTTGGTAGTGGTGGTAGTAGTAGATTTGAAACAAACAAACAAACAAACAAACAGAAAAAAACACCAAGCAAGTGTAGATCAAGGCATAGAGAAAATATTTTTGATTTGTGACTTGTGCAGGCATACCCTGTGAAAATAAATCTGGCTTAATCCTCTTGCCTGAAAAAATCTGAAAGTTCCTTCCAAGCACTTTAAAAATGCAGTTTCTCTTTAAGAAACATTAGCAGTGAAAGCAGCACTACGGAATGAACATTTCAACCAATCTGACTTAAATATTCATTGTATATCTACTAGATTAACGAAAAAGGAATAAATATTTGCATCTGATAAGCTCTTTCCACACAGAAAGTTAACATTTGTTTAGGATGCAGTGCTACTCCTTCCACAAACATCCTGGGAGCCTTCTGTGGAGCAACTTTCCCAATAGTTCTGGCAAAGAAACACCAGCTGACTCTGAGGAGGAAAGAAAGGGAAAATTATGAAGCTCCTCCTCCCTAGAAGAGATCCAAGGGACACAGTTTGCAAAAGAACTGATAGTTAATTTAAGACTATGAAAGCAGCATTTGGTCAGACCTGTGAACAACTAAGAACACAGGATGATCTCATGGCTAACACAAAAAGTGAATTTATCTTTACTTCAGACAAATTCAGAATCCTAAATCAAACCGTTCCAACAATCCTGGGTAACACACGTATTTGGAAAGAGTTTTACAGAAATTCTGGACTCGGGCATATACCTCTGATTATAAACTAATACCAAAAATAGAATACATAGTGAACTAGTGATGATAATGGTTCTTTCCAACATAAGCAATGTGTCTCATTCTCGATTTTGCAGGGTGCTCTTCAACCTGCCTCCTGTGGAAGGAGTCTCTTCAAGAACAGGGACTCCCAATTAATGGTACATGTACCTCCTACTACAGTACCTTCAGTTCTTGAGAGCTGTACACAGCCCAACAAGGAGCTGAAACTTTAGATTGTGGTATTCATTGCCAATGATGTACTCAACATAAAATAAACAAACAAACAAAAGCCCCACAAACAAAACAAAACCTGCTTGGGAAACCGTATCTTAAAATGTGGATTCTGAAAACTGATATAGAAAGATTACAGTCACCCTACCTTAATTAGTTGATTATAGACAGATGAACTAACAGAAGATGATTCATGTTTGATTTTTCTTCTTCCATGTAGATCATAATATATCTAATTATAAAAGGCCACTTCATCCTTTCCTTGGGTGATATTACCGAGATAAAACACCACTACAGGCCAGCCCTAAAGAACTGAGTTGTATTTGTGTAATCTTAAAGCAAACAAAGATAAGAATTTGTTAAGAAAAGAAAACCACTGTTTCTAAACTTTCCTGAAATGAAAAGGCTTGGGAAAGGTAACGTTTCCTTCTCTTTGAAAGTTATTCCCATCAGTAGAAGGCACCAGCATCAATGTCACACCCCAATTACTCTCTTTTGTTACTGATATGCATGGGTAGTTAAAATTTTTCTAAGACACTAGTATTTACTGGCCTATCTTGGAGTTAGGCTCACAGATTGTTTCATAGCCTAGATGCCAATTCTGATAAACAAAATTTAAAAAAATGGCATACACACTAGAACTGTAGTCATCAATATGTATGCAGAGTCCTTAGTGTTATGAGATGACTGTGATCATGCCAAGCAGCGAGATTAAAAGCATGTAAAATGATTACATAGTATTTTTTAAAGCCAAGGAAATACACAGCTTTTTAAAAAAAAAAATGTTTAAAACGCCATAACTATATTAGCAGATATACTACTGTTTTTAAAATTACTACTTAAAAAAAAATCAGTTAGAATAATAAGCTTGCCATAGGACATACCATGCAAAGAATAAAAGATGTGAAGGCTGTATGTACCTTTTTTGAAGTAATTATGTAACGCACTTATCCAGTGTTACAATACAGACCTCGAACTGGTGTAGGACAAGGTTATTGGCTCATTCCTATTAAGGTAAAGTCATGATGAAAACCATCATGAAACAAAAATGTATAATGTACAATTTTAAAACCCACTCTATGAAATAAGATACATTTACCATGTCACATAAAAATATGAGATAGGTATTGCGGAGAACAAATGCCGAAGTTTGCTTTTGGCACCTTTGTAGATCTTTACCTTTTTCTTCCTGCTCTCCTTTTAGCAAAGGAAAGCTGAAGTCTTCAGATAGCTAACTCAGGTATTATTTCAATACAAAAGAAAAAGAATGCATGAGATCCCAACTGTCATACTAAAACAAAACCTCATGCTCTACTACCAGGTCTGAAAGGAAGCCTCTCAATTAGAAACAAGAGATCACAGTCTCTGTCGCAAAAGCCTGTGGAAATTCCAATCCTACAAACTGATCTAAAAAGAATGTTTTTGTAGTTCTACTCAGTCAAAATAATTTGTAGGAATGAGACCAAAAGTCAAACGGATATAAACTTATTAAATTGAAGGAATTAAAGAAGAACTAATACTGTGGTCAAGATAGACACAGTCCTTATTTTGTACATACAAAGCATTAATGACAATGGGGTTTGTTCCGGTTAAAAAAAAAAGGGGGGGGGGCACGAAGATTATATTCAGGGGTCCAGAGTTCCTATGTAGCGCAAGATCTCCATCTGTATCTAATTTTTACCATCTATCTGCATGACGAGTAGTTTGCATTTTTGCTGTATTTTATCACAATTATGACAAGCCTCCACAGGCAGGTTGGTTGGGGTTTCTCGTTTTGTGGTACATTTGGTTTTTCTTTGTTTTTGTTTTTGTTTTTTTTTCACAAAAAGCTTATACAAGCTTTTTAATATGACTATCTATTGTGCAGAACCTTACAGAAAAACAACTCAGGATCCTGTTTCTGAGAGTGGCTACTTAGGAATATCCAAGAAAGCCATCTAAGAACAGTGCAAGTAAAAACACACTTCCGTTATATTGCATAGCAACTTTTCACCACTAGCCATTTAGGCACTCCCTAAATCATACACTGCATCCACATTAGCAATTCCTAACTGGGTATCTATCTAATAACTTTCTTAAGGCTTTGGACAAATCATACTATCAGCATACACATCCAGAAGCAATTAATGTCAAAACTTAAGCATTATGTAAAAACCTACTCGTTTTAAAACATCCGCATCATAATTTCATTACACTGTACACTAGCATACTTCAGAAAGCAGCTTCCCATTCCCATTCTTCAAGCTTTTTAATGTCTTTTTTTTCCAAACTGAAAAATCCCAGTCCGTTCAATCTTTTCTGCAGAAACTAAGGGAAAGGCTGTTCAGTTCTAATAGAATTACCTTAGAAAAATTAAAAGTCAAAGATACAATCCCATAATTGTGAATTCTACCAATATTGTGACCATTTTAATGATCACTCGAATGCACAGTGATAGGACCTAGTCAAAATCACTGAATAGCCAGAACATATAATTACACATTCAGTCTGAAATCTGGTTGGTTTGGTTTTTTTTTTTCCCCGACTAAAATACTGTATGGTTGGAGGGTGGGGAGGTGCTTAATGGACCAGCTTCATGTCTTTACTCCATTATGCCTCAGTGAGTCTGTACATTTCTGTACATAATACATAATTTTATTAAAGCACCAGAAGCAAGATCAAGCACAAGTGGTCCAAACCAAATCACGTATTTCTTACGGGGAACAATGCCATCTTCTTCCTACTATGCATAGCCCCCAGCTACTCATCTCTCCCTTCTTTTTCCAGTCTTTGACCACAGTAAATTGAAAATCAGAACTGAAAGAAAACCAAAACCAACCCACAAATAAAACACCCCTCTGTAAATAAAGACAAAATCTATGTATTTCAAATCATTAAGCTTCTCTAAGGACTTTCAATCAACTAAAAATCCAGTCATTCACCTAGAATTAAATAACTAATCCAGGCTGAACAGCACGGTCTTTCATTAATTGTTTCTACTATTTTGTGAGTATAAAAATCAGAAACACAACTATCGCCTTTGGACTACACAGGAGTTCAGCTTTTTCATAGCAGGTTACCTCCCCTTAAAAACCTTAAACCTTGTCAATACAGGTCACTATAAAAAATTCTTAGTTTCCATATTTGTGTCTGTTTTGAAAAAAAATATAACTCCCCCCATATCTCAGAATCACAGAATGTCAGGGATTGGAAGGGATCTCGAAAGATCACCTAGTCCAATCCCCCTGCCGGAGCAGGATTACCTAGATCATGTCACACAGGAACGCGTCCAGGTGGGTTTTGAATGTCTCCAGAGAAGGAGACTCCACAACCTCTCTGGGCAGCCTGTTCCAGTGTTCGGTCACCCTCACCGTAAAGAAGTTTTTCCTCATATTTATGTGGAACCTCCTGTGTTCCAGCTTGCACCCGTTGCCCCTTGTCCTGTCAAGGGATGTCACTGAGAAGAGCCTGGCTCCATCCTCATGACACTTGCCCTTTACATATTTATAAACATTAATGAGGTCCCCCCTCAGTCTCCTCTTCTCTAAGCTAAAGAGACCCAGCTCCCTCAGCCTCTCCTCATAAGGGAGATGTTCCACTCCCTTAGTCATCTTCATGGCTCTGCGCTGGACTCTCTCTAGCAGTTCCCTGTCCTTCTTGAACTGAGGGGCCCAGAACTGGACACAATATTCCAGATGCGGCCTCACCAGGGCAGAGTAGAGGGGGAGGAGAACCTCTCTCGACCTGCTAACCACACCCCTTCTAATACACCCCAGGATGCCATTGGCCTTCTTGGCCATACATATCTGCATGTAAATTACATACAACTATTCATATTTTGTTGTGCTAAAGTATGTAAGCCTCTCTTCCTCTGCCTTTCAATTCTACTATTGCATATAAATGCAACTGAAGTGCTTTGTGCAACTCAAAACAATAGTTTCCTTGTGCAATTTAGCCCACTTCAGGTCTTCAACTATGCAACTAATTTGCTGATTTTCAAAATAACTCAGACAACATTTAAAAGTTAATTTAGTTTCGTGACTCCTCCATTACTATATTTAAAGAAGATGAAAGTGAAACCACTTTTACTAGAGCATAAACTACATTTTCAAGCAGAGTTGGTACGTTTCCTTTCTTTATGGCGCCAGACAATGTCAAAGCAGTATCTAAGTGTTTTATTTGATATTATCAAAATGGAGAGAATGTATTTACAATCTTTTTAAATAATAGTTTGGTGTGATGGTTTTGGGGTTTTCTTTTCACTTTTAAAGAGTTATATAACCCACGGTTAGAATGAGAAGTATCAGTGACACCTCATCAGTGACAGACACTGAGGAGGAAAGAGGGGTGTTATTTGTTAGTGGTTGTTTTTTCTTTTTTTCTAAAATCCAACAGCTTGTGTGTATCTGTCTTGAGAACAATAAATCTGATCTGAAATAAAATGATGTAATTTTTCTTTGTCCATATCCTTATATACATTTCTCTCTTAATCTTATTTCCTCATGTATTCTCTCCTTTATTTTTCTTCTTTTTTCGTTGAGTAACTGTCTCTCCTCTGCATTTCAATTCTGTTTTGGCAGCTTGGATCGCCGACTGTTCCTTCTTCCAGTCATCAAAAAGCTACACGTTGCTGGGTGAAGAGAATGCATTACCTCACCCAGAGTGCCAAAGGAACAGAAAAGAGGCTGAGGTCTGTGATCTCTTGTCAGAGCTTCTGCAGCCAACATTAGGACTAATACAAAAAGTGGAGAGGAAAATGGGATCATTTCTTAAAGACACCTGTTGCTTTCCTACTGGCAACATTTTCTATGTATATACACATATATCTTAACTTTCTAAACCACTTAATTTTTTTCCCATGTCCTGTACCTGTTTAAACTAGTCTGACAACCTTAAGATTAACAAACATTGTGCACAATGTAAACTGCCTAAAGTTGCATTTACTAAACTACTTTTCATATTTACATGTTCATCTTTGTTGTACTTAATATACGTTATGATACCTTTTTTATTTACGGAAATAAAAAGATGAGTAACTACCAAATTCTTCGCAAAGAAATGAAGGGGGGAGAAAAGTAAGTCTTGAATTTACATAACGTGACAGAATTCTGCAAAACTACTGATATTTCAAATGTATTTTAACAACTGTTACTGCCGTTGCATAAAATACAGAAAATTGCCAAACAGAACTATTTACTATATTTAGAGGAACACCTGCTAACACACACAAACCCTGCTTTTCAAGTTTCCAATCAAACCACTGAGAATAGTTGTCTGAAACTAAAGTACACTTAGCTGTAATTAGCTGTAAATGTGAAAAACGTGTTTTATGTCTTTTACTTCAAAACCATATATAGTGTTATGATACACTTATTACAGAAGAACAAGTAAATTTAGACCTATGTGTAAGTGTGTGCACAACTATGCAACTAGATCACTCAGTGAAGTAAGCATAATTTAATTGGCTGCACAATTTTATGTCAGCTTCTGAAAACATCTCTCATAAGATGCACACAACCTGAAACCACCTACCATTCCAGAAGATGATGTGCTGCAGCACAATTTTCAGTGTTACCTCATTCCTCCTTCCTTCCCCCACCTCCCACCCATTTCCTAAGGGAGGAGAAAGGGAAAATACAGAACAGAACAGTGAGGACAGTCTTCCATTTGATAATCAGCATTAAAAACAATCAAAACAAGCCCACATGCTGTAACTAGCATAACTATGAAAAGCCATGACAATTTATCACTAATAGCATACCCAATGTGACACTAGCTAAAGCGAAAGCTAGTTAGCAGCTAACAGGAAGGGATTTGATTATTCAATGCAGTTTATTTATTGCGGAGAGTCATCAAAATGGATCAGCATAGAGGCAAACTATCCTTACCCCAATGACAACCTCTCCATGTTACTGCTGAGGAAAAGAGAGAGCAGTGGAACTTACATACTTTTGTTGCATAGACTTTCTGGTTTTTTATAAACAGAAAACAGTTACTGATCTAGAAGCAAACACAAGTTACTTCAGATGTGTTGACCACAGACCTTACATTGCTCGTTTGCCAGCATCCCGGTAAACTTGGGCTTCTTTTTAACCAGAAACATTTTCTTTGGCTGCACTGTCTCTGTGTTACGACACCTGCAGGTATGACAGATGAAGTTGTTCTTTGTGTACGTGCAGTGGCAGGAACCCTCAGCTGCAGAAATTCCAAACAGCAGGGATAGAAGGTAGGTCACCACATGCATAATGACAGCCCCTGAAAGAACTGCAGCTACAGGAGGTTAAGTTGCTTGGATCAATTCGTCATACTGACCCCATTCACGGTGATTAGCAAGAATCCTTACTCACTTTCTCAACCAAGTCTGATGAACACATGGATCTAAAATTCACAGGGAGACACAGAATCACAGAGACACTTGCTTGGAGGGACCTCCAGAGGTCATCTAGGCCAACATCCCACTCAAGTGAGGACTATTGCCAGCACTAAACCAAGGCAGTCTTGGCTTTGATTGATCATGGTCTACAGGCCTGAAAGGATGGAGACTACAATCTCTCTGAACCACCCATTCCCGTGCTGCGCTATCCTCCTAGAATGTTTGCTGAAGGTTTAAAAAAAGTCCACAAGTTTCAAGTTGTAAAAGCTCCGTTCAGTAGAAAAGCAAGTCACAAGAACTCAGGCCAATAAATCACAGAATCAATGCAGTTCAAAAGGACCTCTGAAGATCATCTAGACCAATCCTCTCTCAAAGCAAGGTCAGCTAGAGCAGTTGCTCCAGCCTTGTGCAGTCATGTTTTGAGTATCTCCACAAATAGAAAGTCCACAATGTCTGGACAACCTGTTCCAGTGTCTGACCAGACCCACAGAGAGAAAGTTTTTTCTTATGTTTAAATGAAATTTCCTGTGTTTCAGTTTGTGCCCATTGCCTCTTGTCATGTCACTGGGCACTGCTGAGAAAGCCTGGCTCCATCCTCTTTACTGCCTTCTGTCAGGCGTTTATACACATTTATGAGATTCCCCCGAGCCTTCTCTCCTCTAGGCTAAGCAATCCTAGCTCGCTGAGACTTTCCCCGTGTTACAGATGCTCCAATCCCTTAATAATTTTTGTGGCCTTTCACTCCAGTATGTCCATTTCTCTTCTGCATTGGGTAACCCACAACTGGACCCAGCACTCCAGATGTCATCTTGCTAGTGCTGAGGAGAGGGGAATGATCATCTCCCTTGACTCGCTGGTGACCTTCTGCCTAAAGCAGCTCCAGACACTGTTGTCCTTCTTTGCTGCAACAGTACCTTGCTGGCTCATGTTCAGCCAGCACCCCCAGGTCCTCTTCTGCCAAGCCATTTTCCAGCCAGTCTGTCCCCAGCATGTGCTCGTGCCTGGGGTTGGTCCTCCTCAAGTGCAGGACTTTGTGCTTCTCTTTGTGGAATTTCATGAGGTTCCTGTCAGCCAGTCCACGTCCCTCTGAACAGCAGCACACAACCACCCAGTGTATCAGCAACTCCTCCTAGCTCTATGTATTTTAAGACCATCCAACATTTTTTCATGATCTTTTGAAGCAGACATATTGAAGTGTGTACAAATCACAGTGAAGAAATAAAAATAAAATATTAAGAACTAAGACCAAGGCATTTGGCTGAGCTTTATGATTGCGATTTCTTTCCATCTATTAAATAAAATGCAAATAATAACCATCTGACTTCTTCAGTACAGAACAGAAATAGTTTTATATATTGTTTTAAGCAAATCACATGATCTCTGGATTTTTTTTTTCCTAGTGTTTATTCTTTATTAAATTGTTACAGCCTGCTGGACAGATGTGTAAACATACTCCGGTGATTTCTCAGTTTACATGTACAGTTGGCACTAGGCCAAAAGACAAGAATTAACAGAACGGCATCTATTTCTACATAAATTTTATTGTGAGGCAATCATAATATAGCTTTTGTTCTCTCTACAAATCTACCAATTGTTTCCCTGACCCAGTTAAAGACAGTGACTTTAATCTTTAAAGTCTCTAGCACAACTGACTCCAAATACCTCAACAGTCTTGTTAGGTAGGAAAAGGGAAGGTTTTTAAATTAACATTTCCTCATTTGGAGGGAGTTGAAAGAGCAGAGACTTCTGGGAAGCGTCTTGGTTTTGGAGTACGGTTTGTATTTCTCTGCAGGTGCTCACTGTCCCTCCCTGTTCTCCTCACTGCCCAGGAAAAAAAATAACAAAAAAACCACCACAGACATCAGACACACATATACCTTTATGTATTTTTAGAAAAAATAAACTTATTTTAAAGTAATTTTGGAGCTATTTTCTTTCTGAACATAAAACATTCAAGCATCAAGTGCTTTGTTAAATTAAAATATACTTGATTCTTATATTCGTCTTTGCAAAGCTCAGTATGCCTACAGTAATGTATATGCCCAACAGGAACACAGCAACTGGTTAAATGTTATTAAAGAATGCTTTTGAAAAGTTTCATGGTTTTAATACATAAATGTCAGGCAGTATAATTAAATTCAGTGTTTTCCCTGTAACTATACTACAGCATTTTAGTCATTACAATATATTTAGAGACTAGATTATAGCTTTATTAGTTCTCACTGCAAACAGTTAAAAACTCTTTATCTGCATTTTCTAAGGTAAGATTAAGCTAAGATCCTTGAGCCAACAGACGTACTTGGACTTTCTCCATTTCTTCTATTGTGTACATCTACCGTAAACCTTTCTGGTTCTTAGAATCATAGAATGGTTTGGTTTGGAAGGGATGCTTAAAGATCACCTAGTCCAACTCCCTGCCATGGGCAGGGACACCTTCCACTAGACCGGGTTGCTCAGTTGTCACTGAGAAGAGCCTGGCTCCATCCTCATGACACTCGTATAAACATTAATGAGGTCCCCCCTCAGTCTCCTCTTCTCTAAGCTAAAGAGACCCAGCTCCCTCAGCCTCTCCTCATAAGGGAGATGTTCCACTCCCTTAGTCATCTTCGTGGCTCTGCGCTGGACTCTCTCTAGCAGTTCCCTGTCCTTCTTGAACTGAGGGGCCCAGAACTGGACACAATATTCCAGATGCGGCCTCACCAGGGCAGAGTAGAGGGGGAGGAGAACTTCTCTTGACCTGCTAACCGCACCCCTTCTAATACACTCCAAGATGCCATTGGCCTTCTTGGCCACAAGGGCACATTGCTGGCTCATGGTCATCCTGCTGTCCACTAGGACCCCCAGGTCCCTTTCCCCTATGCTGCTCTCTAACAGATCTGTCCCCAACTTATACTGGTACATGGGGTTGCTCTTGCCCAGATGCAGGACTAGGCAATCAAAACTCCTCTGGGCAACCTGTTCCAACGTCTCACCACTCTGTCTCACCTTACAATGTATATATCCTCTAATTTTCACCTGGTACTTATAAGCGGCTTACTCCTTGTTCCAAAAACCTTAAAATGTGACAGGAAATGAAGGAGCCCATCTTGGAGCTGGCTGAAACTGTCCAGCATGGGGGCAACTTCTGGTGCCTTCTCACAGAAGCCACCCCTGCAGCCACTCCACTGCCAAAACCTTGCCACATAAGCCCAGTACAGATTCATTCAGATACAGATAGCATCACAGAGGTGATACTTCAACATATACACATGCAAAGTTGTAGATGTCATCTCTAGCCACTGGAGGGAATAATAGTATCTCAAAAAAGGTATAAAATGGGATGATGAAAGAGATGCTGGCAACAAGAGAAGGAAAAAATCTGAGATATAACAGGCAGGTTACAAGATCAGGTGAGAATAGCAGGACAAGGAGCACATAATAGACGTCTAATATGTGACTCAATGGAATTGATAATTTCTGTAAATTCCAAGATAAAAATCCAGAGCTGGTAAATTCAAATGATATCAGAAGACTCCTGATGTTATGACAGCTCTCCCTTTTTCCCCTGAATGTCTTCAGAGTGCTAAGAGCAGCATGTGATAAGAAAGCACTGGGCTCCCTCATAAGAATTTTTATTGTCACCTTTGTATGTAGGCCTCCAGGACTAAGACAACTACTAACAGGTGCAAATCCTGTTCTTTCAGTGTGGGCCAAGCCCTACTTCTTCACATCCAGGGGGTGGAGAAAGGGCAGATTGTGCCAGACTATGGAATTGTTTCCTTAAAACAATGTATTTGTTTTAATTGTTCACATTTTTCCCCTTTGGGGAACCATTCCTTTCTAGTAAGTACCCTTTTCAGTAAGTGTTCTTTATACACACACCAATAACAATTCATTAAAATTTAAAAGAACATATAACAATAAAAAGACCATTAAATGGTCTGCTCTGTAAAAAGGAAGGTCAACCATTACTGCCAATTTTTTAAGACCGACATTTAAAAAATAAAGATGTAAAATAAGTATAAAATTATTAAAGAACTCATAATAATGTTCAACAAAATGATACATTAAGATGCTGGGCTCTTTTTAGGCTTGATTTCTCTCTTTTCATTTACTTAAAGATAAAAGTTCAAAATCTGTATCCACGTTATAGCTGTATTTACAACGTTCAAACTGCTACTCACGCTTTCCGAGTCACGTGTAATGCATCTTACAGTAGCTTTTTCACAACTGTTAAGAGAAATATAGCCACAATGCAGAACGAACAATTTTCTTCCTCCTTCAATTTCGAGAATGCTCAATTAAAGAACATAAATGCATTCAGAAAGTAATCTCTATTTACATATTGAAAATCTGGATGGAAAAAAAGGTGAAGAATACACAAGATTTTGTAGACAAAGCATTATATTAGATATTAGATTAAAGAACAGATTATGGAACCTCATGAAGTTCAACAAGGAGAAGTGCAGAGCACCTCACATATAAGAAAAGGCCGGGAGAGCTGGGACTGTTCAGCCTGGAGAAGAGAGGGCTCAGGGGGCAATCTTACCAATGTACAGCGTATCTGAAGGGCAGGTACAAAGAGGACAGGGCCAGGCTCTTTTCAGTGGTTCCCAGTGACAGGACCAGAGGTGATGGGCACAAATTGAAATACATGAAGTTCCCTCTGAACACCAGGAAACACTTTTTTACTGTGAGGGTGACCAAGCCTTGCCACAGGTTGCCCAGAGAGGTTTTGGAGTCTTCATCCTTCGAGATCTTCAAAAGCTGCCTGGACATGGTCCTGGGCAACTGCCTCTAGGTGGCCCTGCTGGAGCAGGGGGGTTGGACCAGATGACTTCCAGACGTCCCTGACAACCTCAACTATTCTGTGATATAGTATGATCTATCATATCATAATACGGTGTTCTTCCTAATCTAAATGTATACAGGAATTTCTCACAGCAGAGCACCAAGAATGCTGGAAAAGTCTTCATGTTTGAAGGCACCTGAATGTGACTGTAGCATTCTTACTTACATCCAAGTGTTAAAATAAATAAAACAATTTAAAAAGGCATCTAAACGATTACACAAGAAAAAACAAATCTGCCAAAATTTGTCACCCTCACACAGTCCAAATTTCCAGAAATCTTTGTTGACATTAGAACGAAAATGAACATCTTAATTTACTACAATATTCAGAGACTTCTAATGGCATCATAATGCTAATCTAATGCTCATTGAATGACTACTGTTAATAGTGCATACACCAAGCAAGTGTAGTGCATTCTTTATAATTCCACAGAAAGCCTTCAGTAAATTTTTTACATTCCTGAAAAGCAGTTACAATGAATTTACCCAGAGAAGTGGCAGGAAAGAGATCTATCTTTGGTAATTTCAAGTAAACTTCAGCTATGCATTAGGGGGGGGGAAAAATTAAATTACCTGAGCTCCCAAACATACAAAATGTGTGCACTTTTTTTGTTCTGTAAGCACAAAAGCTCTCTGTACAAACTACACAATTTCACATATTTGCTACAACCACAGCTTTGCAGCTCTGAATAACATCAACCATCATCGTATCTTCTGCTTGCTTAGAATGTATTGCTCTAAGAATACAAATGCAGGCAGGCAGACAAATTCACTCTATCTGCATCAGGGATATAGATGTTATTCAAGCTCATAAATGAAGAAACTTAGCAATAAGGATTAATGATACAATCCTGCAAGATGATGTAATCTTCAAACGTATTTCAATGCAAATCAAGATAAAACAACTCCTCACAAGTTTATATTCCAAATATCATCACGTGCACACAAATACCCCACACAAATCCCAAGTCTCTGCCCTGATCGCAAGATCACAGGCTAGAAAACAAGATTCAGCATTCTTCTTGCCAAATCGTTTTCAACTCTACAAATCTAATACGTGGTTGGTTAGATCCAAACACAGAGAAAACCATGATCACCAGAATACTTTCAGCCTCTTTGGAATACCACTATTTCCTGAACGGCATAATTCAATATAGACATGCAACCTGCCATCCCAATTCACCTGACATGAGGTCCGCGTTTTTTTATCTAGGGCCTTTCCAACATAGCAGGGGGAAAGGGGCTGCAGATGAACCAAACTGCTCCGTAGCTGCAGTCTGCTCCTTATTGACACCTATCTTTCACTCCCTCCATGTGAGAGATGCACATTCAGTCCCAGGACAGAGTAGAGACTCCAGAAGAGAGAGAAGACAGAAACAGACTGCAGCTGCCTAACTCATCATCAACTTATTTTTGACGGTCCTCAGGGAAGAATATGGCTGGAAGCATCCTACATAAATTGTTGTGGTGTCATTTCTGGATGCTGCCTTTCCAATAGACACAAGCAGGAATCTATGTCAGTGCTTTTGCTGGACTTCACACGTGCAATAAGCACTGGTCCTGTCAGAAATACACACATCACGTGAGTCCTGAAAGTGAGCATATGACCAGGAGGTTTTTGTGAGAAACATCCTCTAAATGCCTATAGTTGAAGCTATATGGCTCATACGGAAGATATGGAGAAAAGCCTACCTATGGTACGTTTTGAGAAAAACAGAGGTCCTGTACAGCTAAAGGAATTTGTCTTACAATTCAAACTAAAATCTGTACTACCTTACAGAAAGAGATCACTTCTGACGATTTCATTGCTCATTTGTAGACTACCTCCCTTAAGGCTTCTGTTAGTAAGCAAACTGTCCATTAGATGCCCACTGTTGACTGGTAACATTATCTTTGAATTTCATCAGTGAAACAACAAAGTGATGCTCCCTGCATGCTTTTCAGTCTTTTTTGCCATTGAAACTGTAGACTATAATAATAAAACCTGTTTCTGTCAGGAAAAAAAAAAAACAAACCAAACCACCTCACAAACACAACACAGTAAGAGCCCCTTCCCTCAATTACAACTAGACTAGGAAGCCAAATTTCAGCTTTAGCATCCAAGTATCTCTTGAGAAATATGTTTATGTCAGCACTGTTCTGTAACCTGGAATTTTGCAACTGTCTAAAATTAAACTATGAAGTGAAATTCTGAATGCCAAAAAAAAAAAAAATTGAGATTAGGGCTTAAGTAGTCTGGTGAGTTGGCTCTTCTTCCAAGCTTCTTATGTTGTGTTAATTTTAAGCAGTTCACAAAGATTCTTCATCCCTTTAGCTTTTCAATGTGAAAGAAAACAGATAGTTCCCATGTTTCTCACATGTTTTACTAAATCCAATTAAGCCTTGAAGTACATAAATACCTTTAAACAAAATATGCTGCGTAAACAGAATTCTTGGAAGACCATACGAACTGCAGAAATATTTCACAGTAAAGAAGAAACTAAACATTCAGGTTGTACTCTGTTTGGGCTTTTCTTTATAAAATATGTATTTCTGATACAAAAGTTGCTAACATTATCTATATCTTATTTTGAAAAGCATGTATTTCCTTCTTTATGTTAGGATAAGAAATATTCTGCTCATTTAAAAAAAAAAACAAAACCAACTTCCATAAATATCCAGTATCTCTCTGCAGCAGTTGCTTATGCATCAAAAACTACCCTCAAAATGATGCTGCCCACACATAATGATTACTCATTTAAACCAGAAAGAGAGACTTTAAAAGAAGGGTGAACACTATCTTCATACCAGAAGAAATTTAAAGAAAAAAAGCCCAAAGAGTTAGAGGATGTAAAAGTCAAAAATCACACTTGCGGTCATAGCCTGAGAACTTCACCTTCTATTTCCTTACTGACAATCAAAGAAAACGGACTGTGGCCTGTGCTAGGTAACAAAGAGATTAGTGTACATCAAGCTTCCAACCAAAAGGATTTTTCTTTCCAAAAGGTTTTAACTTTCTATGAAGAATAATTCATGACAGCAACAGGTTTGTGATCACAAAACACTGACTCAAAATTAGTCTATTTTCATGCTGTAAACTTAGGAATTTCCTCAATTCACATATGCACGCACACCTCTCATTACAGTGCCCAGGTCTCATGTACTGCAGCAGCTGCTCCCTTCATGCTCCAAGACCCCACATTCAGATGCCGTTGGCGGTCCTGATTAGCCCTACCAGCACTGCCTGCGGCGTGGGATCACAGAACACAGGAGAGGCCATCACATTGCACTGCAGCCAAAAAAGTATTTCCCAGTCTCTGCCCTTCTCCACTGCACGAGCTTTGATGGGTTTTTTTTATAGCTATACCAGCCCCTCAGATGATCTCGCATTAGTCACACATGAACATCCTCTGCTCAGCTCAGTCTGCTCCTCAGTCAACCCAGAGCAGTTTGGCTCTGTTTGCGTATACCTTAATGCTTACCTGTATAGTAAAGTCTCTCCCTTTTTTTAAAAAAAAATAAATTTTATTCTGTATGTATTTATATATGTATCTTATTGTTGAATCAATCTGGAGGTACTTTTATCTTTAAACAGATTTTATGTTCCACATCCCCAACCCCCAAACATCAATTCACAGCAATTCCTTCCTGCGCAAAATATGGGAGACAGAAGAACACTGAAAGAATTGTATGTGCTCAAAGCTTTTGTTTGCTTTTGCTGTGGTAATTACTATCCTTTGTATCCAACTACACACACTAAAACTAAATTAAGACCAAGTGATTAAAATTTCACACATAATATAGCTTTCCCTATGTACAAGGTGAAACTGAATCACCTGTAACTTCAAAATATCAAAGACTAGTTAGTGTATTTTCCATACACTTGAACTTACATGGTGAAAAAACTTGTAAATTAAATTGACATCCAAGGAATTCCTTAAACATCCAGACTAGGAATATGCTACATTTTCTCACCTATGTACCTAACTAAAGTGCTCATCTGGTGAGATTTCAAAAGGCAGAGCTGGGGGTTTTTTGCCTCTTTTCTTCCCTCCACTCTCTTTTTTTTGTTTTAATACTCACTTTTGCTTTTCTCCTGATGCTCTTTCAGGTTTCATCAAAATGATTTTGGCTAATAAGAACATCAGTAACTGGGAAAAGACACCTCCCTCTCCCAAACTCTGAACTTTGGTGTAATACTAAATAACAAAAAAAATGGACAAGCTGATCTGACTTCCCTTTACTACAGCAATACTTGATCTGACTCAGAGATTTCCATAATTTGCTTTGGCTGCTAAGCAACACATTAAATATGATTTGGTATATTTAAATGCATTATTCCTCCTACTGCTCTTCTGACTGAAAAAATACAGTTATAATAATGCTCTTGTCACAGAGCAATAGTGTTGAGGAAAGGTTCTGCGCTTCAGCAAGTGTACTAATCATGAGCAAAAGAATACGCATTTGTTTGCCCTGCAGTAAAAATGAGGAAATGCAGAGAACACAATGTCCTACAACCTATCTCCAAAGACGCTATTGTCTGGATTGTCGTGATACCTACAGGGATTACAATTTTGCCTAAATTAGCCAGCGTGTGGCAAATTAATAGGTAAGACAAACATAAGATGGGCAAGTAACTCCACCTGGGGCTCTCTGTTTGAAATCCACTAGCGTACTGGGAATTCAGCACTCCATTCTGAGACTTCACACACGTGGACGCTACAATTCCAGCTGAGCAAAACAACTGAACAAAACCAACATTCAGTATCAATCAAAAATGCTCCCTGCCCAGAAATCAGAAGCACCACATTTCTTAGTCTTTCGGTTGCAATACGCTATTACTGTACTAAAGCCCAGGGAGACCTAAAATTGAATATGGATTTCAAGTAGAAGTGCAGAGAAATCGCAACAGGCCTCTGTCTTCTCATTTACATGCACCACAAATTCAGAAAGACAGTTTTTCAGAATGCAAGAGACCACTCAAACCTGTGCACCTTCAATTTAGAACATGAAATAAAGTGCTGTCAAAGGTGGAAAATAACCTTGGAGTTTGGAGAAGGAAAGGAACACACAGCTTCCTTTCACATCCTTAAAGCTACATGTTAAATATAAATTTAAAGCAAGTAATAGCATTTGGTGTGTGGGCAGGAGGGCTGCATTGCTACTACCGTTTGTACTACTATTTGCCGTGTGTCCACTGAATATAAGCACTTTAGGTCTTAATCCTGCAGTCTTAACAGGTAAAACAGTAACGAAACCATCTGAGTCACAGGTAAGTTGTATTTGTACACATCTTAGCATCTACTTTCCAGACACAAATACTCTTGCATTCTTCATCTCAATCCCATTAACTTTCTGTGCACTCACTATTTAAATTATTTGCTATTAACTATGTTATTACTAGATGAACATTAGCCTGTAATAACAACTCTGTGAGGAATATTTTCTTTATTTATCTACATCACTGTGATGGATGCTTTTAATTTCAGCTGCAATATTGAAAAAAATAAACTACTAAATTAGGTTGTCAGAAAATCTTTCAACTTTTTTTTCTTTTAAAATTTTAATGAACAGGTTAACGAAAATTAATTCCTTCACACATAAATATATCAGACCTCATTCCTCCACTTCCTGATCAAATTACATCTTCAAAAGAAATACTTAAATATAAAAGTGGCAAGAAAGAGGCTTAGTTTGACCTTATTTATGTAAAAATAATCCCAATATTAACTGTATTAATCAAAACAAAGCATATCAATAAGTGTATTTGAAATACATGGGTATAAAGCAGGTTTTACTGCAGATACTCACAATGTGACTGTACCATTATTTTAAAAATATCTATCCATTTTTCCTCCTTTGAAAGTTGCTGCTATTTACATTTCCCAAAAAGAGGTATTTATTCATCTATAAAACAGATTCAACACATGTAGCATATGCATGGACAGTCTACTGGGATGACATCCTTGAAGGCCAACACAGACTAATACTGTGTTAAAGTGATTGTGTGACCACTCCAAGTGCTACTACTAAGAAATTTCAGGCACACCACTACACAACTGTTGAGTCGCAATAACTTCTCATCACTACAAAGATGAAAATTAAAACAGAAATGTTTCTTTTCTCTTTAATTTACAAATTTGGCCTTTTTTTGTAAGATAAAAATCTAAAAAAGCCCTTCTTTGGAGACTAGGCCTTCAAGACGTTCAGGGCCATTTTTCACTTTGCAGGGTCCTTGATTCCTGAGTCGTCTTTAGATTACCACAGATGGTAAGCCGAGTTGTACAGAACATCCAGCTGTGGTCCTGTTTTGACATGGTGAAAACCAAAACAAAACAAAAAATCAAAACCCCATAACCAAACTCATTGTATAATAATAAAAAGAGGGACATGGAGAAACTCGAGGAGTGAGTCATCCCAAACTGTGAAGTTCACTAAGAAGTACAGGGAG